>NC_064923.1:369021328-370271328 GCF_023897955.1 Schistocerca gregaria
ATTCGTCTTCCAAAATATTAAAAATGCTCCAATCCCTAGGTCTAACCCTCCCCCGCCCCCCATCCATCTACAAACTAACGTATGGGCGCCCTTGACTCTGACACGTACGCGATATATTCTCGGCACTTGCCGCCTTGTATGTAATGTCTACTTGCTCGTTACCTTGAGTAGAATGCAGGAATGTCGATCGCATACAGGTGCCCCCATTTACAATCGGCGAGCTTAACTAACTATGTCGCGCTCTTGCAGTCATGCGACATAACGCGCCTGGTGGTAAGTCATCCCTTTCCGTCACCTCGATCGCAGCCTCACGGTTTCAGCTATCTCCTGAATACACTACAGACGAGTTCTTCTGATAGTTATGTATGTTGATTCCTGCTTTCGTTGATTACTATCTTTATACAGTATGTCAGTGGTTTATCTAGTCAGCGATGACTGCCCTCGGCTATATGTTTGTAAATTCTGGAAGAGTATATCCTACTGTTTAACGTTCATCAGATTTTATTGGACTTGTATGTCCCGGGCACTTTTCCCACTCTCGTAATTAACGGGGATCGCCTGTAAGTAGGAACGATGTTGATAGCCTTCCACGACCGGGACTGCATTACAGCTTCATTAAAATTCCTGGCACTTTGCATACGTCCGCCCAGCTTCGGCCTGATAACTCAGTGACAAGCCATTTACGGCTGGTCACCTGGCGCATAAGGACACAGCAGGGGAGTTACAAGCAGTATCGTTGCGAAACTTTAAAACACATTAAATAACCTTTTCGTTTTCCAGCGAAAAGCCTTAAGGAGGTATGAAGGTTCCGACATAATTGTGAGCTGGGTGAGGTCTACAACACCCCAAAATATTTTAGATCTTATGAGGACCAGCTGACCTGTATGGAAATGTCATATCACTCGCATGAATAACCGTCGATGGTCTTTGAAATCCATGGATTTTATTCCCTGCAGAAAGACACAAGGTAGACTAAAGGAAAGGGGGGAAATGGAATGAACGAGGACTTGCATAGAGAGAATACAGTAGAAGACGTGCCTTACAATCGCGTGCAGTCCTCTTCAACAACTACATCTTCAGCTACGTCTACATTTCACACTTAAGTCCCTGGCATAGCCTCTGCCATTGAACACTCGGACAGCGCGCGGGAAGAAAAGAGCGCTTGAATCCTTCCGTGCGAGCTCTGATTTATTTTATTACGATGATCATTTCTCCCTATATAGGTGGGCATCAACAAAATATTATCGTATTCCTTGGAGAAAGATGGAGTCTGAAATTCCGTGAAAAAAAGAAAAAAAACGCCTTTGTTTTAACAATTGCTACCTGAAGTCGATCATCATGTCCGTGACGCTCTCTCCCTTGTTTTGAGATAATACAAAACGAGCTGTGCGCCTTTAAGCATATTCGACGTCCTCCGTCTGTCCTATCTCCTAAGACTCCCAAGTCTCACAGTAGTTACTCGCTTAGAGATCGGACAAATGTAGTGTAGGCAGTCTCTTTAGTGGACTTGTTGTATCTTCTAAGTACTCAGCCAATAATTCGCAGTCTTCGGTCCACCTTTCCCACAATATTGTCTACGTGATCGTTCCAGTTTAAATCGTTCGTGGTTCTGTATATAGCTGAACTGGCAGCATCTGTTTGTTTGATTTATCGTGTAAACGAAATCTAAAGGATGAGCTCATACTTTTCACTATTTAGAGTCAATTGCCACTTTTCGCGCCATACGTATATCTTGTCTACATCATTTTGCCTTTGTTTTTGATCTTCTGATGACTTCGCTAGACGATAAATGACAGCATCGTCTGCAAACACTCTGAGAGCTGCTCAGATTGTCTCTTAAATCATTTATATCGAATAGGAACAGTAGCGGGCCTATAGCACTTCCTTGGGGGCGCCAGATATCACTTCTGTTTGACTCGATGACTTTCCGTCAATTTCTACGAACTGTGACAATTTCTGACATGAAATTATTAATCCAGTTGCACAACTAAGACGATACTCCATATGCACGTAATTTGATAATAGTCGCTTATAAGGAACGGTGTCGACAGTCTTCTCGAAATCTAGAAACATGGAATCAATTTGAGATCCCCTGTCGTAACACTCATTGCTTCGTGAGAACACATGAACGATATTTTCTGAATTCGTGTTGGCTGTTTGTCGATAAATCGTTTTCTTCGCGGTAATTCATAATGTTCGAACGCAGAATTTGTTCCAAAAGCCTACTGCAAATAGACGTCAGTGTTATGAGTCTGTAACTGAGCGAATTGTCCATATTTCCTTTCTTGAGTACTGGTGTCACCGTGCTACTCTGCAACTCTTAGTTAAGGATCTTTCCTCTACCAAGCAGTCGTATATGATAGCTAATATGGAGCTATTGTATCAGCATACTATGAAAGTAATCTACTGGGTATGCAATCTTGACAGGAAGACTTGCCTTTATTAAGTGATTTGAGTTGGCTACAGAGAGAGTATCTAGTTTGACCTTATTCACGTTTGCTGCAGTTTGATTCAAATTCTGGAATATTTACTTCGCCTTCTTTCGTGAAGGAAGCTCGGAATGCCGTATATAGTAGCTCCATTTTAGTGGCACTGTCAGTAACATTACCATCGCTATCGTGCATTGAAGGTATTGTTTGTGTCTTGCCCATGGTGTGTTTTATATACAACCAGAATATCTTTGGATTTTCTGGCAAATTTCGAGAGAGAGATTCATTGTGGAGACTATTAAAAGCATCTCGCATTGACGTATGCGCTAATTTTCGAGCTGATGGAAAGCGTCTTTAATCTTGAGTTCTTTTAAATTATGTATCATTTTCTTGTCGCTTCTGCAAGAGTTCTTTTAAATTATGTATCATTTTCTTGTCGCTTGTGCAAGAGTGGCCGACTTGATTAGTGTGTCATTGGGGATCAGTTCTGTCTTTTATTAATTTTTTGGTGTTCATTTCTCGATTGCTGACGGCACTATTTCGTTGAATTTATGCCCCATCAGGTCTACGCTTACACTGTTCGGAAGGAATGGAGGTTGTCGCTTAAGAAGGCATCAAGGAATTTTTATCTCCTTCTTCAAAAGTATGTTTTGCGTTTATTTTTCGCGAGCTTAGATGTTATGGTATTGACTCTCGTTAAACCAACTTGTCGTCACTAATCCCTGTGTTCGTCATGGCGTTCCATTTTTTCTCACGATTATCTGTTGCTAAGAAATAAAATACGTCTTCGCAACCATTTACACTTCGAGTGGGCTCGTGAACTCATTGCTCAAAATAGTTTTCGTAGACAGCAATCAATACAATATCTGACGATGTTTTGTACTACCACTAGCTCTCAACATCTATTTTCGCCAACACATCGAGGGTAGATCAAAGTCTCCACTAAGTATAATTGTATGAATGTGGGTACCTGTTCCAAACGAGACTCAAATCCTCTTAGAATTGTTCAGCAACTGTATCATCTGAGAAGGGAGGTCGCTAAAAGGAAGAAATTATTAATTTATTCCAGTTGCCAAGTATACCTTTTACCCATACGACCTCACGGAAAAAATCTCCAATTTCGGGGCAAGGTAGACTACTTCTAACAGCAATACCCACAAGACACCATCAAGTGCGTTTAATCTGTCCTTTCTCAACACCGTTAGCTACTTTGCATAAATTTCGGTTGAATTTATCTGCGGCATTAGTCAGCTTTTTCCTATAACGTTATATTAACGCTTGGAGCTATGGTTCTTTCCCAACACAGCTTCGACAGTTTACTACTATAGTGCCCACGGTTCCTAGGTCAGCCATTGTCCTCTGCTTGATCTGCTCCCTTTGAGACCAAATCCATTTTTGTTCCTTTTTGAGACCCTCTAACCTAAAAAAAGAAACGCCCAATCCCCTCCACACAGTCGTCGCCACCCTTGTAGACGCCTCCTGTCTATAGCGGAACCACCGACCTATTAGGCGGGACCCGATACCGCACCAACCTATGGCACAAATCGAACGCATGAAGTAATGTTCAGTAAGTATGTACGCGATAAGGTAAATTTTACCTCAAGACTCGAATTTCATTCATGTAGAAGATGAAGTCTTTCGAAACCGGATGAATTTTTTCAAGACAAGGTTGCATTTTTTTTTTCAACGCTCCATTTAGACAACTACGGCCCACCATCTGGTAAATTTTATGTGGGCCTTAGCTCTCCACTCAGACCGCTTAGCCGGTGCCCTGGGATCCCATCGCGGAACGAAATTTCACTACGCACCTGAGGCCGCGGTCACCGTTGCCTATGCAACACCATGTGGAGGTAGGGCTGTGTGGAGGTCTCTTGTCCTTTTTCTGTTTAAGATACACCCGTGATTCCTTCATGAAATTATAATACATGAAATTAGAAAATTGTAAAATATTAATTTTTGAGAAGAGAAGAAAAAAAGAAAATAGGAAATATTAGTGTTGGAGAAAGTTGTCCCATCACCAGCGATGCTCAGGGAAATGGTTTCGGAATGTGTCATTCATCCCGACGTTCCTGGGCAGCGCGTACCATTGTCAGCTTATTACACGGAATAATTCACGTCTCGGATGTCACGAGTCACTTCTCGCGTAGCTGTTCAAATATATACGTCTTGTTAGTGTTTTTATAATGTATGTGTGTTGATTATCTAAACTAATTGTGATACAATTTTGATGTAGTGTAATTACAGGTTTAACGTTGAACCTTATACAATAACCGGCCACTGTCTACCCTATTTATTCAATTGACAGGTTTCTATTCTACTTTATCTATGTGTTACTATTTCTACATTTGGTGTCTTTTGTTACATGTGGTTAGTATTGTTTTTGTCTCATTATAAGTGTGTTAATTAGCTAGATTACTTATGTTATAGTTGTTCTGTCTTAATTTAGTTAACGTTTTAGATAGCACATGGTACATCAGCTATCTTATTTAATAGATTACCAGGTTTTTATTCTAATTTCTCTGTGTATTACCATTTCATCATTTAGTGTCGTGTTTGTGTCAAGTACACGTTATTGTTAATTTGTCTCGTGGTTGATGGTAACGTCAGAGGAATCAGTTATACCGGAGTTCGTCTGAGCTAACCCACTCGTCTCGCTGTCGTCTAACTCTATGTCGATAAAGTCTCACTTCTTTATAGATAGCGAGTTCAATTATGAAGATTAGATCTGTGCGTTTGTTTAATAGTTCTCATTTGTTAGCGTCCATGAGTGTTTCTTTCAGCGTCACTGTGATAATTCCTGGTATGTTTCTATACAGGGTGTTCGGAAAACCCGTTACAAATTTCTGGGATTTGCAGAGGAGAATGAGTACACAGTATTTTGACTAAGAACCCACGTCCAGAAACGTACCGTTTCCGTTCTATGGCGGTTTCAGTTCAGATATTTAGTGCATCCACTTCTGTTTGAAGAATTGCTTTAGACGTGCAGTAGTACACTTCTTAGGTAACGATTCGAAAGAAAACATAACGAGACATCCGTTTATCACTTAAGCACATTTGTTTGTATTAACGTTTACCCGTTATGTGTTTACATGATTCCAAAACAAAAAAGAATCGAGAATGAAGTGCGTACAGAACAGTACTGATTCATTACAACAGCGGCTCGATGTGGCGACTACCAACATTGTTACTGACATTGGAGCGACAAAGCATGTTCTGGTTCACACTCACCATCACTCCTGGTGTCTCTTCAATTCCTTGCGTAACTGTCAGCATTCGTGCCAGCAGAACATTCTCTTTCTGTACAGGAGTCTCGTAAATTAACTTTGCATAAGATCCCAAAAGAAGCAGTCCACAGGAGTTAAATCTGGCGATAGCGGCGGCCAAGTGATTGGAACACCTCGGTCTACCCATCTTTCACCATATCTTCTGTTGGTATGTCCACGAAACACACGTGAAAAGTGAGGTGACGCTTCATCACGCTGAAATCACGTTTCTGACGGACATTCAGTGGCAGAGCTAACAATACCGAGTCCAATACGTTTCGTAGCAATTCTTAAGACTTTTTCTCTCAACAGACGTGGAAGCGTTACACATCTGAATTGAAACCGTCGGAAATGGGTTCCTAATCAAAATATTATGTACTCACTCCCGTCTACAAGCCCTAGATGTTTGAAACGGGAATTTCCGAATGCTCTGTATAAGTGGATGTACCAGTCACAAAACAGAGCTAAATGTTACGGAGGTCCGTATTCCCCATATTCCCAGTCGCCGATGCCAGCTAGCGAAACGCGCTCCAAATGCGCTGGATAAGGGCCGTGTCCAGTTAGGAAGTGAACCACGCCGCGGCTCAGATTGACATGTTTCATTTGTAACCGCTCCGTCATGTTGGGGGGAAAGGCGTACCGTCTACGACCCTTAACACTGGGGTCCCACTTGTAATGTTTCTTTATTTACGTGACCATTATGGCACTCCAACCCCAGTCCTCGGTACCAGTAATATTGTACTACTTTTCTGCGAAGTAACAGACATATTTTTGTGACAATATTTACATTTGGTTTTATTGATGTATAGGTACTCCGATGTATCGATATATTACAGTTTTATAGTTCTTGTGTGTATTCATTTCTGTGAGACTGTCATAATCTTACTTGTAACCGTTTTGGCGCGAATACGCACAGAGCAGTCTTTGTTTCACTTTGCGTAAGTGAAGTTGTTATTTCGCTTTGTAAAAGAACAGTCAAGTGTTGTGTTTGGTTAAAGTGGAAATTAAATATATGAAGATTGATACAAAACTGTTTTCTTGATAATGTGACAATTAAGAAGAAGTATATGTGAATTTACAAGAAGTTTAATAAAAATGTGGATCGTGACACAAAGTCAAAAATTATTCCTACCATACCATTGTTCTGATCTGGGATTGTTTGATCATTAAGAATTTCCTGAAAAACGCATTTGTTAGGTCTTCAAATATTGCTAAAATACAGATCTGGACCTTCTAGCAGTCAAAGTGGAATCACCATAGAATCAACAAGATGAGCCATAACAACTTCGACGAAATCTACGTGGGAATCCATTCAAGATAAGTGCCAAAATTAATGACTTTTTTACAGTGACTTCATTATTTCCGTTCTGACGATACCATCCACAGTCAATAACTTTGTTGTTGCCCGATAAAGCGAACATATGCTGCGTGAGCAACATTATTCATCTGATTTCTAACCTACTTTGCAAGTGGTGGTATTGTTAGACACTCTCGTTGCCAGATGTCAACCCGCTAGGAGTTTAGCTGTCGTTTCTGCTCGACATTTTCTCCTGTAATTTCCTTGACATTGTCGGATCTTCCCTTCCTCAGCCAGTAGGATGCAGGTCGACCTTTGATAATTCTATCCATTGGAAAGACAGCCTCTACTGAGATGGTGCCGAATGCCCTTGACAGTCTCAGGAGCTCATTCTTCAGTCCGTGCCTCACGGTTATCTCGTTCGTCGCAGACACCTTGTACTCCTTGGAGCACGTACTGTTCGGCCTGGAGCACTTACCGGTGGCAACTGCGTTACTCGGTGTCAAGAGCGTGAAACCGCAGCTGCTGCTGCCGCGAGTAAGGCGGCCGAGCACGGGGCAACACCGTGCTGGGAGCGACCCTCTGCCGCTGCGCTGCGCGAGAAGCGAGAAGCGAGCCGTGGCTGGCCTTTGCAGGGCGACGTGAGGCAGGTCGCCGGAGCAGACCTTGGCACACTGGCAGCTGGCTGCGACCGCCGAGCGGAAAGCCCGCAGCCGCCCGCTTCCCCGGCCGCGTCTCCTAACCGTCACACTCGCATAGTCCTTCCTGCACGGGAGAGCCAAAAAAACTGGCACACGTGCCCAATATCGTGCAGATTTCCCACGAGTACGAAGAAGTGCCGCAACACGACGGGGCATGAACTCGACTAATGTACGAAGTAGTGTCACAGGGGAGTGACACCATCAATCCTGCAGGGCTGTCCATACCATTACAATACAATACAAGGTGAAAGGATATCAATGATACGATTCGCTGATGACATTTCTATCATGAGTGAAAGTGAAGTGAAGTGAATTAAATGATCTGCTGAACGGAATGAACAGTCTAATGAGTACACAGTATGGTTTGAGAGTAAATCGGAGAAAGACGAAGGTAATGAGAAGTAGTAGAAATGAGAACAGCGAGAAACTTAACATCAGGATTGATGTCACGAAGTCAATGAAGTTAAGGAATTCTGCTACCTAGGCAGTAAAATAACCAATGACGGACGGAGCAAGGTGGACATCAAAAGCAGACTCGCTATGGCAAAAAAGGCATTTCTGGCCAAGAGAAGTCTACTAATATCAAATACCGGCCTTAATTTGAGGAAGAAATTTCTGAGGATGTACGTCTGGAGTACAGCATTGTATGGTAGTGAAACATGGACTGTGGGAATAACGGAACAGGAGAGAATCGAAGCATTTGAGATGTGGTGCTATAGAAGAATGTTGAAAATTAGGTGGACTGATAAGGTAAGGAATGAGGAGGTTCTACGCAGAATCGGAGAGGAAAGGAATATGTGGAAAACACTGATAAGGAGAAGGGACAGGATGATAGGACATCTGCTAAGACATGAGGGAATGACTTCCATGGTACTAGAGGGAGCTGTAGAGGGCAAAAACTGTAGAGGAAGACAGAGATTGGAATACGTCAAGCAAATAATTGAGGACGTAGGTTGCAAGTGCTACTCTGAGATGAAGAGGTTAGCACAGGAAAGGAATTCGTGTCGGGCCGCATGAAACCAGTCAGTAGACTGATGACCAAAAAAAAAAACCTTTACAGAGCCTCTACCAGCTTGAACATACCCCTGCTGACATGCAGGGTCCATGGATTGATGAGATTGACTCCGTACCCGTACACGTCCATCCGCTCGATATAATTTGAAACGAGACTCGTCGACCAGGCAACATGTTTCCTGTCATCAACAGTGAAATTTCGGTGTTGACGGGCGCAGGCGAGGGTAAAGCTTTGTGTTTTGCAGTCATCAACGGCACACAAGTGGATCTTCGGCTCCGAAAGCCCATATCGATGATGGTTAGCACGCTGACATTAGTTGATGGCCCAACATTGAAATCTGCAGTAATTTTCAGGCATGATCGTTTTCCGACCGCAGTGATTCCGGAGATTTGGTGTTTTACCGGATTCTCGATATTCACGACGCACTCGTGAATTGGTCATGCGGGAAAATCCCCACTTCATCGCTACCTCGCAGGTGTCCCACCGATCGTGTGACCTTCAAACTCAATTAAATCTTCGTAACCTGCCGCAGTAACAGCAGTAACTGATCTAAAAACAGCGCCAGACACTTGTTCCCTTATACAGGCGTTGCCAACCAAAAGCCCGTACTCGGCCTGTTTACATATCTCTGTATTTGAATACGCATGCCTATACCAGCTTCTTTGGCGCTTCATTGTAGTACCGCTAGGATCATTATGAGCCCATAAGTATACTGGAAATACGCTGAGGTGACAAAAGTCATGAGACAGCGATTTGTACGTATACAGATGGCAGTAGTATCGCTTACACAAGGTATAAAAGGGCAGTGCACTGGCGGAGCTCTCATTAGTACTCATTTGAAAAGGTTTCCGACGTTATTATGGCCGCACAACGGGAATTAAGAGACTCTGAAAGCGGATTGGTACTCCGAGCTAGATGCATGGGACATTGTTAGGGAATTCAGTATTCCGAGATCCACACCGTTAAGTGTGTCCCGAGAATGTTACATTTCCGACATGAACTCTCACCAATGACAAAGCAAACAACGGTAGACAGCAGCGTCGTTTGCCTGGAATTATCAGTGCTAACAGACAAGCAACACTACGTGTAAATGGCCACAGAAATCGATGTGGGACGTACGACGAACGTATCCGCCAGGACAGAGCGGCGAAATTTGGTGTTGACGGGCTGTGGTGGCAGACGACTGATGCGAGTCCCTCTGCTAACAGCACGACATCGTCTGTCCTGGACTCGTGGCCATATCAGTTGGAGCCTAGACGACTGTAAAATCGTGGCTTGGTCAGGTGAGTCCAGATTTCAGATGGTAAGAGCTGCTGGCAGTGCTCTAGCGTGGTGCAGATCCCACGGAGCCATGGACCCAAGTCGTCAACAAGGCATTGTGCAAACTGTTGGTGGCCAGTGTTTACATGGAATCGATTGGATCCTTTGGATGTTCGTCTACTCGGAGACCATTTGCAGCCATTCACGGTCATGTTCCCAAACAACGATGGAATTTTTATATGGATGACAAGGCGCCATGTTAAAAGGCCACTGTTGCTCGTGATTGGTCTGAACAAGGTTCTGGACAATTGGAACTAATGGTTTGGCCACTCATATCGGCCGATATTAATTCCATCGAACATTTATAAGACTGGTCAGGTGAGCCCCGATTTCAAATGGTAAGAGCTGATGGTAGTGTTCCTGCGCCAGATCCTGGACCAGCAACACTTTCGCAATTATGGACGGCTATAGAGGCAGTGTGCCTCAATATTTCTGTAGGGGACTTCCAACAACTTCTTGAATTCATGTCACGTCAAGTTTCTGCACTACGCAGGGCAAACGGAGGTTCGACAGGATATTAGGAAGTATCCCATGAATTTGTTAGCTCAATGTACAGTATACAAGGCGCTAGGGTTATACTTACAAATATTGTGATCAATGCTAGCTTAATATGTACCCATTTGAACGTGCTAGTTGTTTTATCTCTGTGTCTAACGGATTTACTAGTTGGTGTTTTCTGCAAGGTCGTAATTGCGCTACGATATGGACTGCGCCTGTCAGAATAGACTAACCGTTTTGATTCCATGTGCCCACACCTCAGTACTTGACCTGTTGCCCAGTGCAAAATAAACGTGAATGGCGTACTTGTGACTGAGTACTTGGACTTAATAACCAACCTAACACCGTAGTGCTCTTAATAGCTATAATTATTAGTCTACAAACGAAGTAAATACTGATGCAATATTGTGCAGTACTGTTTCATCAGTCATTAATAATATCTCCACTTATACCCCTAAAACCCTGAATACATATCTTGTTTTTAAACCTATTATTTTCAAAGTATGTTATTTCTCCTCTTTGAATTAGTTGTATCCAATGATGTTTTGTTCAGTTTTATGTTTATAACACAAGAATATGTGTTCATTCTTTTCGCACTGAATACCACTGGGATCAATATGACCTCAATCTATCTTTTTTTTTTAATTCAACATTATGAAAACAGAATGAGGGCTCTTACGTTGCACTTGCGTTTTACGAAACACGTGGTACAATGAAAATAAAATTTTCTGCTTATTTTTGTATCCACTGTTATGGTTTCTTGTCTCAGCTGCTGTCTGTAGCATAGGATTTGACTGAGTACCAATCAGTGTCTAATATTGAAAGCGCGACCATAGCGTAGCAAGTGAAATTTGTGACTGGACTGAAAATTTCTCACTAGGCAGAACATTGCGGGTGAGAGTCATCGACAATGTATAAGTACACTCAGTGGTGTCACATGAAAAATGTATTTGGGCCCCTTGCTGCTCATGCTGTATATAAATAACCTGTCAGACAGTATTAGTGCTACCGTGACACTTTTTGTGGTTGACGCAGTTATGTTGATTATGTAAAAAATAAAACCCTCATCAACACAAAGATTAGTTGTAAGATAACAGTACTTTAACCAAGCATGTTTCTGTTGGAGATGGAACGCAGTGTGTTCTTCCGACCATTGAAGTAGTTTACACAACCAGTTACAGGGATACCTAGAGTTTATTGTGCACCCCGAAGCACGTTGCATCTCGACATTTTTCACATCCAAAAATATTTGTAAGGGTGAATTAAATGATATATGGCAGTGACGGGTAACCAAACACGAGGCCTTTACACCACAGCCTCGCACTTGATCACTGAACCACCAAGCCACATACTATCTCTCATGTACTATATGAAATAAACTGTAGCGATATTAAGTCAGATGTTAATATAAAAAAAGCACTTCGTCTTCAGGCCACGAGTTCAGGATTTCAAAACTATGTAAAGAGTGGCAAACTGATTAAATATTCAGAAATATATAACTGTGAATTTCACAAAACTCAGATCGTAGTATCCTATGTCGACAATAAGTCGCAGTCTAAATCAGTCAACTCGTACAAATAACCTGGTTAAAACAACGTGTGGCGATGTAGAATGATCACAAATACTGCTTACAGAACACTTGGTAGACCCAGCCGAGAATTATTGGTCAAGTGAATAGGACTAAAAGGTGATTTTGGACGTATACACAAATGGCAGCACGAATAATCACAGGTTTGTTTGACCCATTATTTCGTTAAAGCCTACTAACGAAGTGTCAAGAATCAGTAGTGAAGTATTAGCATACTACGTGCCTTTCCCGTAGAAACCGAAAGCGAAGGCGTGACTAATCACAGCGACCACATAGGCATTAAAGTAGTTATTCTTCCCGCACTCCATACGTGAATGGAACGAGAAGAAACCGAGAACGTTGGATATTGGGAAGTAACCTCTGACGTGGATGTGTGACGTCAATTTCAGCGTTACACATCTGTGGCGCTCCAGCATATTTCCCAGTGTCATGTACCCGTTTCCATTATGCCGTCTCCTAGGTATTTTATAATCGCTTGGAATCCAGCAAAGATCCTCCTTGTTCCTGTTACCACACATTAGCCTGGCTACATGTCCCCTCCCTCTCCCTTATATCATTTGCATTGCAGTCACAATTACGTCTTCTATTCCAGTTTGTTACGTAATCTAATTTCATTGTTTTCCTGAATGTTCTGTGAATTCCAAATATGCATCTCTCCATCGCTCGCTCAACACCTCTGTTTCTGAAAGGTTTTCGTATAAAAAGTTTGTTTCACTGGCACACATGAAAACTGGCAGCCCACTGACTAAACTTTCTGTTTAAGATAAACTGAATGCTCAGTTTAGATAATTCTAGTTAGTTTATCAAAGGAATTCTATATTTGTTTTATTTTCTGTATATACCTCTTGCCAGCCACTGTCTCCAGTGACGCTAAATAAACACGGTCACCTACTTCTAAGACGTAATTATTAATTTTTCTGAGGTGTTGATTGTGCCTTATTTTAGTCTTATTGTTATTGACTAACAAGTCCACTTACTAACTTGGTCTATTAATTTATAACCAGGTGGTTTTACTAAACTGGGACAAACTACACGAAACGATCCTTGAGAGTACTGGGTGCAAAAATGGTCATATGGTCATAAGTACGTTCCAGAATCACTTGGTGGAGATAAAAGATCTTTGACAGTGACCCCGGTATCAACACCAGGTACGAGGCCGGCAGCCTGGGGCAAGCCAGACGACAGCGTTGAACATTTTTTCCTTCACGACAGCTGCCGCTATCCGTACCATTTGTAACGCGTACCTACAATCTTGCCTCCGCAGCGACTGCTTTGTCACTGATGGTCGCACAGGCCTCCGCGGTGCTGGAATTTTTGTTATCCATCCTGTTCACAGATGAGACTACGTTTACGACGGACGGTATCGACAACCTTCACAACATCCACCTGTGGGCTACGGAGAATACCCATCAGCGAATCACTGCCCACGCTTTTACCTCAATGTTTGGGCGGGGATTATTGGCGAGTGCATCTCGGGGCCAGTCTTATTGTTATTAATTTTGAGATCTACTTTCTAACTTGCTCTATTAATTTACCTGGTGCTCCGGTTTCAGTGACCTCGACATTCACAGCCGTTGTACTGTCCATAAGAGAATACACGTCTTTTGCCACTTTGTTGTGAAGATGCTAGGGCTGTCATGGAAACTATGCAGTCGCGTGCTACTTTTTGGGAACTTGTAACCTGATGGCACTGGCAGGCTGGGGACAAGTCTCCGGTTCGAATGTAGCCCCGGGACACAAGGTCCTTGACACGACTTTCACTTTTATGGAAGCTCCTCCTGCGAGCCCAACTTGCACCACGGTTCATGGGTCACGCTGCAGGTCGCAGATGCTTGGGCTGCAAGAAGCCAGCTGGCATGCAAAAGGCAGGCAGAACCGGGTTGTGGTGCTAATTTCATTTGGTCCCTACAGACGTTCATTCTTTACTTTACTTTTGCCACGTGTATCGTCATTCCATTTAAATTCCATGTATGATCCGTAATACATGATTTGTAATACTCTTACTAAACGCTACGGAAGACACTAGTCCAATAGTCGGCCTAGTGACCGTGCGGTTCTAGGCGCTACAATCTGGAGCCGAGCGACCGCTACGGTCGCAGGTTCGAATCCTGACTAGGGCATGGATGTGTGTGATGTCCTTAGGTTATTTAAGTTTAATTAGTTCTAAGTTCCAGGCGACTGATGAACTCAGAAGTTAAGTCACATAGTGCTCAGAGCCATTTGAGCCATTTTGAACTAGTCCGATAAAACAAGAAGATACCGGTTCTTCTTCCCTTGCAAGTTTCTTTTTCACAATCAATAAAAGCACTGTAAGTAGCCGTAATAAACTCTCGATGTTTTCTGTTAACTGTGTTTTGGTGAAAACACGATCTGTGCATGATCTGCCTTTACGGAAACCGTTCTGTGCACCATTTATAATTGTTTCTGTTATTACGCCAACTCTTCTTTGTACTATCTAACCCACGGAGTTACACAAGTATCACCTACCCTCTTTCTGGTAGGTGACGACGTTACAAATAAATGGCAAAAATTATTACCAAAAAAACTAACATTACTGGAGACACATGATTTTTGCAGACAATCAGACCATTTCTGCTGTTAAGGAATACTATCCACAACGTGAACAATACCTGGTTGTGAAAGTAGCGTATGAACATTATTTAAATAACTCCACATAAGAAATAAAAGTTATGGCATATAGAGTATATGAATCAGTTAGAACAAAAGTTGTCATTAATGACGACGCAATACAGCAAGTTCGCAATTCGTTTAGCTTGAATGTGACATTACTTACATATTAAATGATAAAGTGAGTAAAATCTGTAGAAATTGCTGTTTCTATATGGCACGACCAAAAGACGTTTTTAAAGTTATATACTGCATAAGGATATATACTGCATAAACTATATAAAGCAACGACAGAAGCAACGTTGTTGTATGGATGTGAATGCTGGGGAGTTGCTAAACGACAGATCAAAATGACAGAAAGTGCAGAAATGAGCTATCTGAGAACAGTAACTGGCTCACATTACTTGATAAGAAGAGATCTGATTATATCAGGAAAAGAATGAAATGTATTTTATGTGCTTATATACAAGGAACAAACCAAAGGTGATGTTTGTGATGATGAACTTGCAGTGTAGAGGATCATTCATGCCATTTCTAACAATGAAGTTCGTCAAATTTGGACAATCTGAAGATGTAGCGTAATGCGTTGCGTGATTAACATTTTCCATGTTCACTCATTGAAAAGAGAAAGAGACTGAAAAGGGAAAAGTATGAGCTATTAGTACCGTCGATGGAACGTTGAAATCTAACGTTTCTTAGTTGCTCCAACCTTATTTTCTCATAGCGCGGCACAAAACTTGGAAATTCAGTGTTCGCGTTTGTGTCACAGGTGTTACTGTAGTGAGCAGTCTGGACAGCTGTGTGTTTTTTCCTCACACTCTTCTGCTGCTGCACCTTAAGGCGCACTGTTTACCAGACGAGTAGGTCACATTGCAAGTCATTTAAAATTTAAAGACCACTACCGTCAAATTTCCTGTGATGGGAGGTACAAACCGTACATTTGCATGTAAATCAGGGTAGAATCCTCCAATTATTGGCGATATTTAAATGCGAGATAACTCTGTGGCAATAGCGTGTTACGGAAGTGCTATCACTTCAAAATAAATGTCAATAGCTTGTAATACTGTGGCTCCACACAACTCTTTTTACTTTACGCACTATTTAATGTTAATTTCCTCAAATTAGGCATCCTGTTAAAGAGAAAAACAACGTCCATCTTGTATCTAAATTCTTTTATTGTCTTTACCAGCCTCAGGACATACAGATATTCAATAATGCAAAATGTAATTATTTAAAGGCTGTTTAAATTTTTTCCATTCTGGTTGGAAAGCATTCTTAAATAAGTGATTGATACAGTGGATGAATACTCTTTTAAGAGTGTTCCTAGTACCTGTCGCCACTTATTATTGCACTGAGAGCCCCCCCCCCC
Organism: Schistocerca gregaria; assembly: GCF_023897955.1. Lineage (NCBI taxonomy): Eukaryota > Metazoa > Arthropoda > Insecta > Orthoptera > Acrididae > Schistocerca > Schistocerca gregaria. The sequence goes on from NC_064923.1 coordinate 369,037,437, forward strand.
CTCCACCCCTCCATGTTCTAGAAGGAGGTTCGACATTGCTTGAATAGATACCGTAAGAGAAATATTTTTTCAAAGGTAGACACTTCAGTTAGCAAGCATTGCGAGGGAGAGGTTTTCTAGCGAATATTACGTTGTAGAGAATTATAGTCTACACCAGTTATTGATAGTGACTAATTTTGAGAATTGATCCACTCGTAAGATATATGTTAGAAGTTTCCATCTATGAAGTTTAAAATTATTAATTCTTGTCTCCGGATTATATGTCTGATTTGGACTGGCGGTAGTATTTTTATCTGGCCGCAACTAATTAAGAGTTCCTTCCCAAGTACTGCTTTCGATTCATACTCTTCTGTATAAAATAATCTTTTGTTTTAGAGATGGAACTAGTAGTCCATTATTGACACGATCACAATCACGAGTACTGCGAAAGGGTAACAGTAACTTGCTAGTTCAATACTTTAGTGCAAGGGTATTACATTTTGCTATCTTGCGTTGTTCAGTTTCCGGCTGTAACAGAAAAAGAAAGGCCATTCATACACAAGGATACATCACCCATCTTCTGTCCCACAATTTTGGGTTCCTCATATTGTTCCATATCAGTACTTCCACTTAGACTCTTATTTAAATTAGTCTGATTCTGACGTGGAAGGCGCACAGCTGTGACGCAGTCGCAACAAACGGAGGGAGGTAGCGTAGTAGTTAAGCACAATGGACTCACTTTTGGGAGGGTGGAGGTTCATATCCGCGTTTACCCATCAACATTTCCCTCGATTGCTCCAGGGAAGCACTGGTATGGTTTCTTTGCAGAGGGCACGTCAGTTTTTCTTCCCCCTTCCTTTCGTAATCCGAGTTCGTGCACCATCTCTGATGAACTCGATGTCGACGCGACGTAAAACCCTAAACTTCTATCCTCCGTTCCTTCCTTTCGTCACAACATAACTGTTTTCAGGCAGCCTTTTCTAGCCTCTCTGCGGCTATAGAAAGTCGCTTTAAATTAGCTACCTCCACAAATATCATTTTCTTTTAGCCATCAGACCCTTGACTGGCTTAATGCGGTCTGCCACGAATTCCTCTCGTGCGTAAACTTCTGCATCTCTGAGTTGCACTTTCACCATACGTGCTCAATTATTTGTTGGAGGGATTCCAATCTCCGTCTTCGCCAACTGTTTTTACCGTCCAGTACCATGGAGATTATTGCCGATGTCTTAACGCATGCTGCGTGGGGTAGCCATCTTGTCACGATCCGCGCGGCTTCCCCCGTCGGAATTTAAGAGTCCTCCCTTGGGCTTGTGTGTGTGTGTGTGTGTGTGTGTGTGTGTGTGTGTGTGTGTCGTCCTTAGAGTAAGTTTGTTTAAGTTAGATTAAGAAGTATGTAAACTTAGGGACCGATGACCTCAGCAGTTTGGTCCCATAAGACCTTACCACAAATTTCCAATCCAGTCCCTTCATCTTGTCAGTGTTTTCCATTTGTTCCTTTCTCCGCCGATTCTGCGAAGAACCTCATCAGTACTTATCGCATCAGTCCACCTAACTTTCAACATTCTTCTGTGGTACCGCAAGGCAAACACCTCGATTCTTTTCTGTACCGGTTTTCCCATTGTCCGTGATTCACTAAAATACAACACTGCGCTGCAAAGGTACAGTGTCAAATTTTTTTCCCTCAAATTGAGACCTACCTTTGGTACCAATACACTTCTCTTGCCTGATTTTTAATTCATCCTTGCTTCGTCTGCCATGGGTTATTTTACTTCCAATGTAGCAGAAATCCTTAACTTCGCCTCCTTCGGGACAACCAATGTTAAGTTTCCCGCTATTCTAATTTCTGTTATTTCTCGTAACTTTTGTCTTTTTCCGTTTTACTCTCGGTACATATTCTGTTCAACACATCCTGTAATTTTTCTTCACTTCCTTCGTGGACAGCAATGAAGTCATCGAATCCATCGTAGACAGCCTTTCACCTTGAATTTTAATCCCACTCTTGAACCACTCTTTTATTTCCGTCATTGATTCTCTGTTGCATACATTGAACAGTAAGGGCGAAGGGCTGTATACGCCTTTTATAATCCTAGCATTTTGTTCTTGGTCTTCTAGTCTCATCTTGTTGTTGTTGTGGTCTTCAGTCCTGAGACTGGTTTGATGAAGCTCTCCATGCTACTCTATCCTGTGCAAGCTTCGTCATCTCCCAGTACTTATTGCAACCTACAACCTTCTGAATCTGCTTAGTGTATTCATCTCTTGGTCTCCCTCTACGTATTTTACCCTCCACGCTGCCCTCCAATACTAAATTGGTGATCCCTTGATGCCTCAGAACATGTCCTACCAACCGATCCCTTCTTCTAGTCAAGTTGTGCCAGAAACTCCTCCCCAATTCTATTCAATACCTCCTCATTAGTTATGTGATCTACCCATCTAATCTTCAGCATTCTTCTGTAGCACCACATTTCGAAAGCCTCTGTTCTCTTCTTGTCCAAACTATTTATCGTCCATGTTTCACTTCCATACGTGGCTACACCCCATACAAATACTTTCAGAAACAACTTTCTTATACTGGATGTTAACAAATTTTTCTTCTTCAGAAACGCTTTCCTTGCCATTGCCAGTCTACATTTTATATCCTCTGTACTTCGCCCATCATCAGTTATTTTGCTCCCCAAATAGCAAAATTCCTTTACTACTTTATTATCATTGTTTTGCTATTGTTGATGTTCATCTTATATCCTCCTTTCAAGACACTGTCCACTGCGTTCAACTGCTCTTCCAAGTCCTTTGCTGTTCCTGACAGAATTACAATGTCATCAGCAACCCTCAAAGTCTTTATTTCTTCTCCATGGATTTTAATACCTACTACGAATTTTTCTTTTGTTTCCTTTAGTGCTTGCCAAATATACAGTTGAATAACGTTGGGGACAGGCTACAACCCTGTCTCACTCCCTTCCCAACCACTGCTTCTCTTTCATGTCCCTCGACTCATAACTGCCGTCTGGTTTCTGTACAAATTGTAAGTAGCCTTTCCCTCCCTGTATTTTACCCCTGCCACCTTCAGATTTTGAAAGAGAGTATTCCAGTCAACATTGTCAAAAGCTTTCTCTAAGTCTACAAATGCTAGAAACCTAGGTTTTCCTTTCCTTAAACTATCTTCTAAAGTAAGTCGTAGAGTCAGTATTGCCTCAGGTGTTCCAATATTTCTACGGAATCCAAACTGATCTTCCCCGAGTTCGGCTTCTACCAGTTTTTCCATTCGTCTGTAAAGAATTCGTGTAAGTATTTTGTAGGCGTAACTTATTAAGCTGATAGTTCGTTAATTTCTAGTCATATAGAAACTGAAATTCACGAATTGAGTGGCTCTCTATAGTGTCTCCCATGTGCCCCTCATTCGGTCGCTTACAACGCACATCGTAATGAACGCGCAACTAAACGTCACACGAGTCCTTTACTGCAAAGATTCGTTGAGAATTGACAGTCATAGTGCTTTGCGCAGCGGAAGTGGCGACACAGTGGGAGCCGACAATGCCATGCGCACACTGGTGTACCGATGGTGGGAGCAGTCAACCCCTTAGCTGTCAGATGCAAACTGGATGAATGCGGCCTCCAACATTACACAACGATACTTGGTGCAGCGTTTAAGCGCAGTGACTGGTAGACGGGCTGAGCGTATGCAGCAGGACGCAGTACGGGTTGGAAGCACCGGTGCGGCGACGGCCGGGGACGTGTCACCAGGCGCCATTGTCGGTCAGTGGGGCAGCCCAGGAACGCCGGCGGGCCGGAGAAAGTGCCGGCTCACAGCCACATCATACTGTACAAGCAACGTAGTGCACAAGCTACGGAGTCCCTACATACTAGGATGCTCACAAACGCACCCTTTCCGCTTTGCAGTCTTTCCAAAATACACTGATGGAGATGGAAAGCATTTCATCACGAAGCGCCAGTTCGATAACTGTTAAACTAAGAGGGTCACTCCAAAAGAAACGCACACTATTTTGGTAAAAATGCAGTTTTCATTCTGCATGTGTGAACGTTTTACAGTGTGTAGATACATCCTTCTCGCTTGTTTTCAAACTTAGTTCAGCCTATTCCCGTGAGTGGCGCCGTCACATCATGTCTTCAAGATGGCTGCTACACTTGACGTTCGTTCAAATGGTTCAAATGGCTCTGAGCACTATGGGACTTAACATCTGAGGTCATCAGTCCCCTAGAACTTAGAACTACTTAAACCGAACTAACCTAATGACATCACACATATCCATGCCCGAGGCAGGATTCGAACCTGCGACCATAGCGGTCGCGCGGTTACAGACTTTGACGTTCGTCAGATGCAACGTGCTGTTATAGAATTCCTGTGCTGCGAAAACGAGACAGTGGGAAACATCCACAAGAGGTTGAAGAGTGTATGGAGATGCTGCTGCCGGTCGCAGTACAGTCAGTTGGTGGGCAAGCAGTTTACGTGATGAAAGCGGGCGCTGCAATATTGAAGATTGTCGTCGTAGCGGCAGGCCTCGTACTGCACACACGCCGGACAATGTGCAGAGAGTTAACGAATTGGTGACTGCTGACAGACGCATCACAGTGAACGAATTGTCACGCTACGTTGGGAAAGGGGAAGGAAGTGTTTGCAGAATACTGAAAGTTGTTGTTGTTGTTGTCTTCAGTCCTGAGACTGGTTTGATGCAGCTCTCCATGCTACTCTATCCTGTGCAAGCTGCTTCATCTCCCCGTACCTACTGCAACCTACATCCTTCTGAATCTGCTTAGTGTACTCATCTCTCGGTCTCCCTTTACGATTTTTACCCACCACGCTGCCCTCCAATGCTAAATTTGTGATCCCTTGATGCCTCAAAACATGTCCTACCAACCGATCCCTTCTTCTAGTCAAGTTGTGCCACAAACTTCTCTTCTCCCCAATCCTATTCAATACCTCCTCATTAGTTACGTGATCTATCCACCTTATCTTCAGTATTCTTCTGTAGCACCACATTTCGAAAGCTTCTATTCTCTTCTTGTCCAAACTAGTTATCGTCCATGTTTCACTTCCATACATGGCTACACTCCAAACAAATACTTTCAGAAACGACTTCCTGATACATAAATCTATATTCGATGTAAACAAATTTCTCTTCTTCAGAAACGCTTTCCTTGCCATTGCCAGTCTACATTTTATATCCTCTCTACTTCGACCATCATCAGTTATTTTACTTCCTAAATAGCAAAACTCCTTTACTACTTTAAGTGTATCATTTCCTAATCTAATTCCCTCAGCATCACCCGATTTAATTTGACTACATTCCATTATCCTCGTTTTGCTTTTGTTGATGTTCATCTTATATCCTCCTTTCAAGACACAGTCCATTCCGTTCAACTGCTCTTCCAAGTCCTTTGCCGTCTCTGACAGAATTACAATGTCATCGGCGAACCTCAAAGTTTTTACTTCGTCTCCCTGAATTTTAATACCTGCTCCAAATTTTTCTTTTGTTTCCTTTACTGCTTGCTCAATATACAGATTGAATAACATCGGGGAGAGGCTACAACCCTGTCTCACTCCTTTCCCAACCACTGCTTCCCTTTCATGCCCCTCGACTCTTATGACTGCCATCTGGTTTCTGTACAAATTATAAATAGCCTTTCGCTCCCTGTATTTTACCCCTGCCACCTTTAGAATTTGAAAAAGAGTATTCTAGTCAACATTGTCAAAAGCTTTCTCTAAGTCTACAAATGCTAGAAACGTAGGTTTGCCTTTTCTTAATCTTTCTTCTAAGATAAGTCGTAAGGTCAGTATTGCCTCACGTGTTCCAACATTTCGACGGAATCCAAACTGATCCTCCCCGAGGTCTGCATCAACCAGTTTTTCCATTCGTCTGTAAAGAATTCGCGTTAGTATTTTGCAGCCGTGGCTTATTAAACTGATGGTTCGGTAATTTTCACATCTGTCAGCAACTGCTTTCTTTGGGATTGGAATTATTATATTCTTCTTGAAGTCTGAGGGTATTTCGCCTGTCTCATACATCTTGCTCACCAGCTGGTAGAGTTTTCTCAGGACTGGTTGTCCCAAGGCCGTCAGTAGTTCTAATGGAATGTTGTCTACTCCGGGGGCCTTGTTTCGACTCAGGTCTTTCAGTGCTCTGTCAAACTCTTCACGCAGTATCGTATCTCCCATTTCGTCTTCATCTACATCCTCTTCCATTTCCATAATATTGTCCTCAAGTACATCGCCCTTGTATAAACCTTCTATATACTCCTTCCACCTTTCTGCCTTCCCTTCTTTGCTTAGAACTGGGCTGCCATCTGAGCTCTTGATATTCATACACTTGGTTCTCTTCTCTCCAAAGGTCTCTTTAATTTTCCTGTAGGCAGTATCTATCTTACCCCTAGTGAGATAAGCTTCTACATCCTTACATTTGTCCTCTAGCCATCCCTGTTTAGCCATTTTGCACTTCCTGTCGATCTCATTTTTGAGACGTTTGTATTCCTTTTTGCCTGCTTCATTTACTGCATTTTTATATTTTCTCCTTTCATCAATTAAGTTCAATATTTCTTCTGTTACCCAAGGATTTCTAGCAGCCCTCGTCTTTGTACCTACCTTATCCTCTGCTGCCTTCACTACTACATCCCTCAGAGCTACCCATTCTTCTTCTACTGTATTTCTTCCCCCTATTCCTGTCAATTGTTCCCTTATGCTCTCCCTGAAACTCTGTACAACCTCTGGTTCTTTCAGTTTATCCAGGTCCCATCTCCTTAATTTCCCACATTTTTGCAGTTTCTTCAGTTTTAATCTACAGGTCATAACCAATAGATTGTGGTCAGAGTCCACATCTGCCCCTGGAAATGTCTTACAACTTAAAACCTGGTTCCTAAATCTCTGTCTTACCATTATATAATCTATATGAAACGTGTCAGTATCTCCAGGGTTCTTCCACGTATACAACCTTCTTTCATGATTCTTAAACCAAGTGTTAGCTATGATTAAGTTGTGCTCTGTGCAAAATTCTACTAGGCGGCTTCCTCTTTCATTTCTTAGCCCCAATCCATATTCACCTACTATGTTTCCTTCTCTCCCTTTTCCTACACTCGAATTCCAGTCACCCATTACTATTAAATTTTCGTCTCCCTTCACTATCTGAATAATTTCTTTTATTTCATCGTACATTTCTTCAATTTCTTCATCATCTGCAGAGCTAGTTGGCATATAAACTTGTACTACTGTAGTAGGTGTGGGCTTCGTATCTATCTTGACCACAATAATGCGTTCACTATGCTGTTTGTAGTAGCTTACCCGCATTCCTATTTTCCTATTCATTATTAAACCTACTCCTGCATTTGATTTTGTGTTTATAACCCTGTAGTCACCTGACCAGAAGTCTTGTTCCTCCTGCCACCGAACTTCACCAATTCCCACTATATCTAACTTTAACCTATCCATTTCCCTTTTTAAATTTTCTAACCTACCTGCCCGATTAAGGGATCTGACATTCCACGCTCCGATCCGTAGAACGCCAGTTTTCTTTCTCCTGATAACGACATCCTCCTGAGTAGTCCCCGCCCGGAGATCCGAATGGGGGACTATTTTACCTCCGGAATATTTTACCCAAGAGGATGCCATCATCATTTAATCATACAGTAAAGCTGCATGTCCTCGGGAAAAATTACGGCTGTAGTTTCCCCTTGCTTTCAGCCGTTCGCAGTACCAGCACAGCAAGGCCGTTTTGGTTAATGTTACAAGGCCAGATCAGTCAATCATCCAGACTGTTGCCCCTGCAACTACTGAAAAGGCTGCTGCCCCTCTTCAGGAACCACACGTTTGTCTGGCCTCTCAACAGATACCCCTCCGTTGTGGTTGCACCTACGGTACGGCCATCTGTATCGCTGAGGCACGCAAGCCTCCCCACCAACGGCAAAGTCCATGGTTCATGAAAGTGTTGGCGTTAAAAAAGGTTTATGCCAGGTGGGTTTCCAGGATGTTGACAGTGGCTCACAAAGAAACAACTAAAACGGTATGCAGCAAACAGTACGAGAATGGTGGAGATGAATTTCTCGGAAGAATTGTGACAGGTGATAAAACATGGCTCCATCATTTTTCACCAGAGACGAAGTGGCAATCAATGGAGTGATCATGCAAATTTACCCAAGAAAAAAAATTCAAAACCACACCTTCTGCTGGAAAAGTTATGGCTACGGTGTTTTTCGATTCCGAAGGACTCTTGCTTGTGGACATCATGCCAAGTGGAACCACCATAAATTCTGATGCATATGTGAAGACACTGAAGAAACTTCCAGTTCGACTGAGTCGTGTTCGATCACATCGGCAAAAGCAGGATGTTTTGCTGTTGCACGACAATGCACTGCCACATGTCAGTCAAAAAACCATGAAAGCGATCACAGAACTCGGATGGACAATACTGAAACACCCGCCTTACAGCCCTGACCTGACTCCATGTGACTATCATCTCTTTGGGAAACTGAAAGAATCTCTTCGTGGAACAAGGTTTGAAAATGATGACTCCCTCGTGCACGCTGCCAAACAGTGGTTCCAACAGGTTGGTCCAGAATTTTAAGGTGCAGGTATGCACGCGCTGGTTCCAAGATGGCGTAAGGCAGTTGAGAGGGATGGAAATTATGTGGAGAAATGAAAATATTGTTCCTAAAGGATGTATCTGCACACTGTAAAACTTTCAAATATGTAGAATAAAAGATGGATTTTTTAAAAAAATAGTGTGTATTTCTTTTGGAGTGAACGTCCGTTGTAACTGGAGACATTCATCACGTAATGCCTATTAAATTTTTAATCTACACGGGAAGTATGTTAGTAATCCACAGCAGTACGAGGTGTGATCCACATACGCACGAATACACTCTTGTACTCGCTCCGATTTGGTAGCAAGTAGCCCTCTACTGCCATCTTGAGGAATTTCTTGCCATACCTGAAACACGTTCCGTGTCGCTTCATGAAGACCGCGGGCTGGAAGCTGGTGTGAAAGTACCCAAGACACCGCAGAAATGCTATACGAGTGATAAATATCACGGACTGGGCAGATCAGTCATGGATCCATATTATCATTCTGTGGAATGAAGTGTGTGGTGTTGTATTATCCTCCTGGAAAATGGCATTTGGTTGGCATGGGTTGGAGAGGTATCGGTCCTGAGAATCGCTATTTGCTGTGACCTTTCAGCGGGTCGTCTACGGACACGTTGGCGCCTATCTGACAGCCACAAACAAGAGCGACACTCGTCACTCAACACCACAGATTGCCACTAAATATTCCAGTTGACTCTGGCTCGACAACAGCCTTGTCTGTGGCGCGGTGTCAGCGGTAAATGGCGCTTGACGACTTGGTATCTCGACACAGCTTCCAGTAATCTTCTACCGGAAGTCGATAGTCACATAAACCTCAATCTAACACTACCAAACCCATACTCCAATATAATTCCATGCCTGCGCCAAATGTTGAACAAACTTTGATATAATCACAAAAATGGCTCTGAGCACTATGGGACTTAACATCTGAAGTCACCAGTTCCCTAGAACTTAGAACTACTTAAACCGCACTAAACTAATGACATTACACATATCCATGCCCGAGGCAGGATTCGAACCTGCGACGGTAGCAGTCTCGCGGTTCCGCTCGGCCACTCATATAATCAAGTGTAGGCTTTCACGGTCGGCGTCGTCATTAATTAAAACTTGCAGGCTAAGAGGCCGTCGTCGAAGAGCAGAAATTCTTCCTACTTTTATATTGAGAGAGGAAGAATTTCTACTGATCGATCATGGCCTCGTAGCCTGGAAGTTTTAATTAATGAAACTTTCATATGCATGAGAGCTTATTTCTAATATATCCAACACAGAAAATACTGAAGCTTCCTGACAGATTAAAACTGTGTGCCGGACCGGCTTAAGCACAATGGGACTTAACATCTGAGGTCATCAGTCCCCTAGACTTGGAACTACTTAAACCTAACTAACCTAAGGACATCACACATATCCATGCCCGAGGCAGTATTCGAACCTGCGACCGTAGCAGCAGCAGCGCGGTTCCGGACTGAAGCGCCTAGAACCGATCGGCCACAACTACAGTATCCCGCTACTGTGTTGTCTCATCAACCATTGCTTCCTTGCTGTCGTGGAGTCCGTTCTGTTATTTTAAACGCAACGATCTTATTGTCGTAGTGTTCAGTTCGAATGCTGATAACATGTAGCTCTCCTCGTTAGTCTACTCTGTGCACGAGTAACTAATTCAAGGTATACTGAACTGACAAAAGTCATGGGATAGTGATGTGCACATATACAGATGACGGTAATTTCGCGTATGCAAGGTATAAAAGACAATGGATGGGCGGAACTATAATTGGTTCTCAGATGATCCATGTGAAAAGAATTCCAGCATGATTACGGCCGCACGACGCGAATTAATAGATTTTAAATGCGGAATGGTGGTTGAAGCTAGCAGACGTATGGGACATTCTATTCCGGATATCGTTAGGGAATTCAATAATCCGCGATCCACAGTGTTAAGAGAGTCCCGAGAATAACACATTACCTCTCACCACGGACAACACAATGGGCGACGGCCGTCACTTAATGACCGAGAGCGGCGCGTTTGCGTAGAGTTGTCAGTGCTAACAGACAAGCAACACCGTGTGAAAAAACCGTAGAAATCAATGTGGGAAGTACAACGAACGATTCCAGTAGGAAAGTGCGGCGAAATGTGGCGTTAATGAGCCATTTCCCTTTGATCGATATTCATCTTATAAGCTCTTTCAAAACGGTATACATTGCGTTCTTTTCCCTGAACTTTAACTGTTCTCCGAATCTTAAAAGTGCTGTGTTGTTTCAGTACAAGTTGCAGATAATCTTCCTCTCTCTGTAGGCCGGCCGGGGTGGCCGAGCGGTTCTAGGCGCTACAGTCTGGAGCCGCGCGACCGTTACGGTCGCAGGTTCGAATCCTGCTTCGGGCATGGATGTTTGTGATGTCCTTAGGTTAGTTAGGTTTAAGTAGTTCTAAGTTCTAGGGGACTGATGATCACAATATTTAAGTCCTATAGTGCTCAGAGCCATTTTTTTCTCTCTGTATTTTGTACCTGCTATCTGCAGAATTTGAAAGAATGTATTCCAGTCAACATTGTAAAAAGCTTTCTGTAAATCCACACGTACTGTCTATGTTATAGTCGACTGAGTTGGTTCATCGTTCGTGGAGAAAGTAGCATGTTGACTTTTTAACACTTTTCTGAAAGTTTAAACATAATTTCAACTGTTTATGAATTTTTTTTCTCGCAGACATTCCCAAAAAATGATTAAAGAAAAAAAAGTTGATAATTTACTACATTTTCGTCGTTCTTGTAGCAACACTTCTGCATTACGCATGCCATTTTAATATTACTTCTTCATTACTAACTCTATTCGCAACACATTTTCAGACGGCATAAACGTATATCAGTATCCAGGTATATCACTGAATGTGCCTGCAAAATTATGTCGTTGTCCGATACATAGTGCAGGAGATTTAACTTCATAAACATATCGATGCGTGAAACACTAGCGTTTGCTTAAAATGTAGCGCAAATTACAGAGACTATATTCATCCAGTGTGTCATAATGACACAACTCAGTGAAATCCATCGAATATTAAACATAATTTCAAACCTTTCCTAAACTTTTCTGGGGTGTATACTTAACGTTAAATATTCAACGCTTTAACTCATTAAGCAGTCTGGCATTTGAAACTGTATTATACATGTGAGTTCGTTTCTTTAAATACTCTGGGACTCACACAAACACACCCTTTTTCTCTCTTTCTCTCTCTTAAGGGAGTCGTAGGTCAATGTTGCCTGTTTTTCCGGAACACAAACTGATCTTCCTCGAGGTTGGCTTCCGGCAGTTTTTCCATTCTTCTGTAAATAATTAGTGTGGTTTTTTGCAGCCATGACTTATGAAACTGATGTTTCTGCAACAGTCACACCTGACAGCAACTGCCGTTTCAGAACTGGAATGATTACATTCGTCTTGAAATCTGGAGATATTTCGCATGCCCCACACATCTCGCACACAAAGCGGAATATCTTTGTCATGACTGATTCTCTCAAGTATATCAAAAATTCTGAGGAAATGTCATCTACTCCAACTGCCCTGTTTCGATTTGGTACTTTCAGTGCTCACAGTATAATATCTCCCATCCTATCTTAATCTACTTCATCTTGTCTTTTCATTATATTTTCTTTGTTTATTTTGTATGCCGACAATAACAACAGAGACTTCTCGGAAGCCACATTCCTGTCAAACAGATTTTGATCTGCCCGCTGTCAGTCAAAGCATGCAGCCACGCTGAGCTTTCAGCTGTTCGCTCGCACTGTTCGACTACCGTTCGCTGGATGTTTGTATGTCTGTCGCATCGAGCGGATTGTGTCAGCTTCTATATGTCCGCCGACGCAAGACGTGACGCAACAGCTTTTGCTGTGGTACCTACAACGTGCACAGAGTATCACGTCAGTTGGCGTGCACACGCACAGAATGCAGCAACGGTGAGTGAGGGTTTAATGCATGTATATGGCTCAGCTTTTAATTTACTTAATTTTTGTGAATTTGTACGTTGAATGCTTGGCTGCCATTTTCATATTAAAAGTACGCCTAAAGCTATCCTTGGTCGCTTTTGTTTTGTTTTGACAACGAAAGAAAATTCGCGTGAAAAGCCATGACTGCATGAAATAGGATGCAACTAGAGGAATTGAAAAATACCGAAAATCCACGTGGACTTAGATTTAAAAATTTCCGTCGTAAGTGTTGCTGATGTCAGATATTAAGACGGATTACGGGGTGGGGTGCACGAAGGGCAGTCGTACCTTCTTCATTCTTCATTCACCACATCTGGGAGTGTGGTTTTCTAAAAGTCATCGACAAGAGATCCCATCCTATAAATCCCTTAAACGTAACTGCTAAATTGTTACTTTGGGTACCTGTTTGTGAGAACGTTTCCTGGCAAATAATTGCCGGTTTTCCTTCCTTATTTCAATAACAGGTGTTTGTGATTTCACTCGGCCGCGAACGACCGCTCAGGTGCAGATCCTCTGCAACAGTGGAACGTACTTGTAGAAGAAGCGTGACCAATGGCAGGAGTCACATTAATGGAAGCATTTTATTGAACAACAATGTTACCATTTGTCGTGGACAACAAGAAGCACATGATTTGAATTATACGTTAACTTCACCAGTTATGTTGTCTCGTTAAGAGGACAACGCGTTTCGGTCATTTAGCATCGTTTTCAAGATGATCAAATATGTGTGAAATCTTATGGGACTTAACTGCTAAGGTCATCAGTCCCTAAGCTTACACACTACTTAACCTAAATTATCCTAAGGACAAACACACACACCCATGCCCGAGGGAGGACTCGAACCTCCACCGGGACCAGCCGACCAGTCCATGACAGCAGCGCCTTAGATCGCGTTTTCAAGAGTTCTAGGAGTTTAAATCATTTCTTAATCCTATATCTGCTTTTTTATATTAATGACTCTTTTTCTGCAATCGTTTTTCGCCGTCGATGTGTGTGTGTGTGTGTGTGTGTGTGTGTGTGTGTGTGTGTGTGTGTGTGTGTGTCTGCTTTAGTATATTAATGACTCTTTTCGTATAATCGTTTTTCCACGTCAATGTGTGTGTGTGTGTGTGTGTGTGTGTGTGTGTGTGTGAAGAGAGAGAGAGAGAGAGAGAGAGAGAGAGAGAGAAGAGAGAGAGAGAGAGAGAGAGAGAGAGATTACGTGGTTGACAAAAAATAAAAACACCTACAGCTGTCCTTATGATTTTATTTTATTTTGTCGCTACCAGTTTCGACGCTTCATTGCGTCATCTTCAGGCCTGCATGTATAAAACACTAAGGATAGCATTGTCAACTTATCGGTCAAGTTACATAGAAACAGATTAAAATAGAATGAGCACAAAAGGCAAAACTCTACAAATGAATTTACACCGAACGTTTTGACAGAAAGAACAGATACATCCATTGTCACATATCTACAATGTACCATCACGAATTTCCACTCAATACATTGTACAATTATACTCTCTATTAAAACTTCTTTAAATACTATTCACGATTTTTATTTGACAGTCGGACATGTATTATCTGCACAGCCCTGAAATAACTTACTGTAAGACAAAATAACTGTAAAAGGTGATGAATGGAAGGAAAAAGTACCTCACAAAGAAGTAAAAAGAAGGAACATGACCTTTGTGTCGTGTCAAAGTATCAAATGCCTATATGTACACGGATGAGGGGCATACACAATGTCATATCTATAAAATGAACGTGTGAGACGTGGTATAAACCGAATTTAGGACCACATACATAGAACGTATGAAAGACACCCACAAGGAAACTGTTCATGATACAAATATTCATATGCGAATGCATCGTATATCGTGTATTGCCATGAAACAATCACACACAGGGATATTAAGTAGCCCGCAAGGATGCGGTGTCTCATGAAGGATGACAACAGTACATATATATACATGCAAGAAACCAGAACAGCTTACTGAGTAGCACACCACTCGAAAAGTGCTCTTGTGTGTTAAACATAAGTGATCACGAGGAACTAATTGAAAAATGAAATATCTAGTTATGAATAAATGCATTGTAATTAGGACACACTTCCGCCTTTCGATGTCATTAAAACCAAAAGCCAATCCATGCCAGCAATTAGAAAAACTTCCAGTCATTCAAATCGTGTCAAAGTCAAGCCACATTATTAATTGACCGGTGAAGAGGCCACACACCATACTCATAATTAAGATGTAAGTATTAGTAATTTTTTGATCAGACGTACAGTATTAACGAGTGACATCTATCTGTATGTTGACAATACATACACTAGTACAAGAAAAACATTGGCAACGCCACGAGTCGTATGTAGTGAAACTTAAGGTAATGTAATTCAGACCTACGCGAAATAGAAGGCAGGTAACATCCTTCCGTAATCCGATGAGACCGATGACCTCGCTGTCTGGTCTCCTCCCCCAGACAACCGACCCCAACCCCAATTGCATGTTATAGAAAGCGACATTTAACATACACAGTTCTACACCAAATACTTAACTAGAATCCAGTGGCAGCAACGTTCAAATCAGCTTCCTGACCAGCAACCCACTCGAAAAGTACTCATACAAATGAAACCAATGTAACCATGCAAAAATACAAAAATCTAAATTGCATATACTTATCAGTAAATGTATTGTAAGCAATACACATCTTGGACTTGATTGATATAATCAAATTTCAAGAGAGCCTTACTGGCCATACATATCGTCACACAAACTAAATTATCAATTGACCAGTGAGGAATCCACACAAACTGTCAATAATTGAATCGTAAGTGAAACCTATACTTATGTTTTATGTGAGTCTGACCATGTCACAGCAGTCTACGAATTGACATTATATTCACTGTTACAATTGCAACATTGGGGATATCATAGTCTGGTCCAGCAGAATGTGATAGATGGTAATTGCATACTTATGTAAACGCGAAATGTGTGCATAACCACTGAATGTGTCACATACGACCACAATAGCTGCATAGCATCGTACACTTCACCATATTTCATTACTCGGCAAATCTTCTAACACTCGGTACAAACTACTAATCATGTACGAACCCAAGCGTAAACAAATAACTCATACCACGTCCTGCATAATGGAGCAACAACTACCAGTGCTTAGTCAAACTGAAACTGCTATGAAAAAACAGGAACGTGGCCCGAAACATATAGTGGGATGAAAGAGGAGTACAGAAGAGATACTATAAGAGTTATTGTAACCGTACAGGCACAAGATAGTAAGACCAGCTGTAGTTTAAAGTTGTTACCAAAAATCTCGAAAAGTTCTTGACCGATTTACTTCAGATTTCTACACGATACTTTTATAAACGTTTGGATAGTCTCGGAAAGTTCTTCACCGATTTCCTTCAAATTTACACACCGTACTCTAATAAGCGTTCGGACAGACATAGGCTTAACTTTTTTAAATACATATCGTGTAGAAGTGTATACAGAGGAGTCCAAAAAAATGTAGGCACTCTTTGATAGTTACTATTTTTGGAACAAACTGGCATATCGTTGCAATGTTGCTCGGTAGTGCAGTCCATTGTTTTCGCAACAGATCTTGGCCCGCGTTTTCCAGCAGATGACAGTGCACCACTGAATGAAGTGAATTGCCTTTTGAGCTCCACAAGAGCGTACTGAAGTGGTACTGGAAGTACAAAACCGTAATTGAGGTACAACGGCAATTACATAATGTGTACGGAACTCACTCGCCAACACGTACAACAATTTATCGTATTCGGGAGGAATCTGAAGCCGATGGTACTGTTCAGCATGAGTATAAGGAAAGGTCTGGCCGATCAAACTCATCAACAAGTCCAGCTTCCAGCGCTACTGTGTTGCAGCATTTTGCAAGGTCGCCTCAGAAATCTGTGAAGCAGGGGGCACGTGAAAGCGGGGTAAGCCGTTCAAGCGTACCGACGAACTCTGAAGGCTGCAAAGTGGAAAGTGTACATTCCAAGATCGCTGCAAGCTTTGAATGAGGGCGACCAGAATCGAAGGATGGAGTACTGGGAGTGGTTTGAAGGTACGCTTCGCGGGGATGAACGGTTTGCAGGGATAGTTGTCTGGTCTGACGAGGGACAGTTTAAACTGAACGGGACTGTAAACCGCCACAACTGCGTGTGCTGGGCTCCTGCAAGTCCTCACGTTCACGTGGACCAACATGTTAGTCTACCAGGTGTTAATGTGTGGTGTGGAGTGTCATCGCGCGTTTTGATTGACCCATTCTTCTTTGAAGGTACCGCAACTGGTGAGGTGCATGCTCCAAACATCGTTTTTACCTGCCATCCGAGAGGCGTGTGAAAATGAAAGATTTTACCTACAACTAGATGGCGCTCCGTCTGACTATCACAGTCAGAGCTTACTTATTTCTTGGACGACGGATAGCTCGAGTACCCACCACGGTCTCGAGACCTCACAGCTCTTGACTCCTGCCTATGAGGGGTCTTGAAAAATGAGTTCATCAACAGAAGCCAGCTACTATGAACGAGCTATGAGAAACCCTGTGCAGCTGTCACACGGGCAACACTGATAGCTGTAGTTCGGTTAACAGTTCAGCGGTATCGTCGTTGTTTGGCTGCTGATGGCGGTCACTTTGACACTTAAAATAACTGTCCCCTTGTGCAAGAACTGTAATGGTATCTCATTGTGGTCTATTCATATTGACTATTGAAGAATGTCTTCATCTTTCTGGACCCCTCTGTATATACTGTGTAAATGGGAAAGGTTGTTAACAAAATTCTCGAAACGTTCTTCACCTATTTATTTTCTGTTTTTACATAATACTGTAATAAATTTTCAGATGGACGTAGGCTACATATTTTAAATGCGAGGGTTGACTGAAAAGTAATGCCTCCATCTTCGTAACTCCTCAACAACTGGCAGCATTGGTATGTGGCAGGTACTGGCTTGTTCCGTAGCTCTACAGCTAGAGTTGGTGGGGAGCCTTAGCACTGAACGGTTGCGTTGTTACAGTGTAAGGTATGGAACCCTGCGCAAAGAGTCGGTCAGTGCGATTTAAGCAACGTGCAATCATTGAATTCTTGACAGTAGAAGGTGTCACCCCAAAGGAGATTCATCAGAGAATGAAAGCAGTTTATGGTGATCGTGTTGATGTGAGTATTGTGCGTCGTTGGGCGAGTAAGTTTAAAGATGTTGAGTCGGGAACATCTGACCTGCGTGACAAACAAAGAGTTGGACGTCCTGTGACAGCAATAACAGAGTTGATAGATTGATTCAGGACGATCACTCAGACAGAAATTGCAAGCACAATCGGTATTTCACAAGAACGTGCGGGTAACACTATTGCATGACAATGCCAAATCACACTCTTGACGTGCCACCACAGCAGAACTTCAGAGACTGAACCTCACCACTGTACGGCATCCTCCATACAGTCCAGATTTATCACCATCTGACCTCCATCTGTTCCCGCTAATGAAATACGATCTGCGGGGCCATCATTATGCATCTGATGAAGACGAGCTGTGAGACTGTGGTTGCGAAAATAGAGTGTCGACTTCTGCCGTGACGGCTTCAGAAAACTTCTTCATCGTTGGTAGAAGTGTATCCAATAGTCTGGCGATTATGTGGAAAAGTGATTATTAGTAATTAAAGATCACATTCTAAGGATTATTTCTGCGACTGATTTATTAAAATATTCCCGTCGAAGCCCAATAGACGAACATGGAGGCATTACTTTTCATTCAACCTTCGTATGAATGGCAAATAAATATATATGTAATACATCAAGAGGAATCGTTGTCAGCAAATATCCCAAAAAGTCCTTGATCGTTTTGCTTAAAATTGTTACTAAATACTCTATTAACAAGCAGACGAACGTAACAAAACACTGTACAGATTCTGTGTTAAAACCGACTGCAAGAAAGAAAATGGTTTGATGTGAAAATACACCTTTTCATTTTCTTCCTAACTTTTGTATCAGGACATTTAAACCATTGGAGAAATTGTTTCTTCCACATATATGCTTTCTCCTTGTATATAATTTTAAACAAAAATTGTATACGTGTGCTGTTTTGTTTCCTTCATCGAGGTCAGTTTTAAGAGGGAGAAGTGTCCAAATGTGTGTGAAATCTTATGGAACTTAACTGTTGAGGTCATCAGTCCCTAAGCGTACACACTATTTAACCTAAATTATCCTAAAGACAAACATACACACCCATGCGCGAGGGAGAACTCGAACCTTCGCCGGGACCAGCCGCACAGTCCATGAATGCAGCGCCTCAGACCGCTCGGATAATCCAGCGCGGTTTAAGAGGGAAAGTGGAACGGTATATATACGGCTTATCGACTTATGACTAGAATATTACTATAGAATCTCGTGCAATTCTACCCATTCACAAATTAAAACTATACTGTCATTGAAACTTCTAACGTCACAGACACAGCAGAGACCTCTTCCATACCTCTTATGTTAATGATCCCAACAGATCTACCTATAAATTTTAAGTGACTTCATTACCCAATCGAAGTTTCGTTTCCAGTAACAATAAATAAGGTTCACACTCAGAGAGAGAGAGAGAGAGGGGAAGAGGAGATGGACAGAGAAGGAGGGGGGGGGGAAGGGACCGAGAGAGAGAGAAGGAGAGAGGGGTGACAAGATGGAGAGAGATTGTGGAGGAGGAGGAAAGGAACAGTGGGAGGGGGGGAGGATAAAGAGATGGACAAAGAGAGGGGCAAGAGGAGGAGATGGACAAAGAGAAGGGAAGAAGATGGACAGAGATAAGGAGCAGAAGGAGATTGTGAACTATACACAATTCCCATACATATTTCGCATTTCCGGGTTCGCTAGTAAATATATAAATCCTTTTTAATGTAAAAAATAAATCAAAAAATCCTTTTGAGAAGAAGCACCTGAGTACAAATGACAGCTTCGCCATTGGCTCTGAGCACCATGGGACTTAACATCTGAGGTCATCAGTCCGCTAGAACTAAGAACTACTTAAACCTAACTAACATAAGGACATCACACACACCCATGCCCGAGGTAGGATTCGAACCTGCGACCGTAGCGGTCTCGCGGTTCAAGACTGAAGCGCCTAGAACCGCTCCGGCCGGCGCTTCGCCAATGCACTGCCCTTTCATGCTTTGTGTGCGCGATATAACCGCCATCTATATATGTGCACATCGCAACCCCATAACTTTTGTCACCTCAGTGTACGTATCTGCGACATAGCTATTCTTCTCCAAAACGGTAGTTTTCTTCATTTACGAGATAATACTTTTCCCCTTTGTTGCAATGGTAGTGATACTATGACACACCCAAGGCCAACCAGTTATCCTTCTCCAGTCAAAATCACTCTTATGATCAAAATAGCCATGACTGTGCGGTAGTATCGCATTGACACTGATTACTTCTGCCTTCGGCAGTATCTGTTGCTCGAAGCCTTCACACTTAATGCAAAAAATGTTCTCTGAGAGATGAGTTCTTGGTTTTCTTGCCACATCAAATTAAAAACTCGAGCATGCATGGATTATCTTTTTCACCTGAAGTAGTTTTCTTGAACGGTAGTAGACACTCATCGTTGTGAGACTGCAGAGAAATTCGCTGAGCTGTTGACGATAGAAGTGATGCAGCTAGCGCCTCTCCGTTCCAGACATCGGTATGGTTTCTGGCATCATGACATCACGATGCCGTAGGTTACCCAGTCGTGCAACGACTACTTTTTACAGCAAGTCTCCACAGTAGCAGCAAGTCGTACAGCTGGTCGTAGTGAAGGCAGTCAACAAAACTTTGAGTTTTTACTCTAATTTGGCGTGGCAGGAGGGCGGTAGTGACGTTGCTAGGTGTTCTACCGCCCTAGGCGACAACTGAAAATGACGCCCCTCTGTTGCTGCCATCTATCTCCCCACTATAATCCGCCTCCCCTCGCTCCAGCACCAACAACATCCAGCTGCACAACAATGCAGATCCCCTATTATACTTTTAATCATTAAACTTAGATGACTACACGTCCTCATTTTCTGGTGACAGTTCTAAATTTTCATTGTCCTCAATTCCTTTAAAACTGACTGACGACAACGAATGTACTCAGTTTATTATTTTTTGCCCTCAGTTTCTGAAATTTCCCAAATAATTCAAATAGGAAGAAAGTGCTGAATTTTAAACGAGAAAACAGGGAGAACTGCAGCTACTTTTTACTCCTTTTAGATATGTTGTAAGACAAGTACAGGGCGTAGCTTGTGAATACCTGATCGATTATCCGCAGGAAATAATAGTAGAACTAAAAGCATCAACAGAACCACTGAAAACAGCTGACGCTTGATAAACGATCTGCAGAGACAAACGACAATAAAGAGGGTCTAAGGGAGGCATGGTATCTAGTCGCAACATGAGCACAAGCCAGCGCACGTGCTCCGCCGCAGTGCTCAACAGAGATGATCCAGGTGATGTTTATTTCCTTTTCCTTCTCACTAGCGGTTGCTTTTCCTTTGAGGTAGGTAAAGGCAATATGTTTATTTATGCATACAGGTAGGAAAAGTGTGCTGCTAAACGATCGTAGCAATCCATGTTGAAAACCTTTAGCTGTCTTATTTTGCACAGTACTAATAGTTTCGGTCACAGACTAACAGTCATAGGTGGCAGGACTGTTGTATCTTGATGTAAAAGATTACCAGTTACTGTTGCAAGCCAACCGTAGTCAATAAAACTGCTTACAAATAAACTAACCGCTGTCTACTGTTGGCCTTCAACAGCAAGTTGTAATCGTTTGCATCATGGTATAACATTCCTCCCATTTATGTCTGTTAAGCATGAAAAAGGTCTGCGACCGAATCTACTAGCACTGTTAAAATAAAACAGCTGAAGGTTTTCTCCATGAATTTGATCAATATCTTTAGTTTTGTTAAAATAAGTAAAGACTTATTAAAGTAACTGTCCGTAAGCTTTTGAAAACAATTTGCTCTTTTGATTTTTCCACTTTTTAATTTTTCTCCTCACTTGATTAACGTTTTCGCTGTTTGAGTCGAAATTAATTTTTCTCGCTGTTTGCTGGCCGAAAAGTTTTGCTGCCCTAGGTGGCCGCCTGCTCTTGCCTAATCCAAGTATTTCCGATAGGTACTATTGTGAGATTCGCAAGCACAGATTTGCTTGAAAATGTTCTCTAGCTATAACGTCATGCGCGTGCTTCGCTGCAATGTAGCGCCAATTGTGCAAATGTCGTTGTTCCTTCACAGTTGCCAAAAAATTTAGTTGCAGTTTCGTGACTTAGATATTGACTAGCTTTCTGAGTGTACGTACCCGTGGTGTAGGGGTAGCGTCTTTGATTCATAATCAAAGCGTCTTCGGTCCTGGGTTCGATCCCCGCCACTGCCTAAATTTTGATAAATAATCAGCATTGGCGGCCGAAGACTTCCGGCATAAGAAGTCAGCCTCATTCTACCAACGGCCTTGTCAAAGAGGGCGGAGGAGCGGATAGAGGTTCAGGGCACTCTCTTGTCCTAGGGGCGGGAAATTGCCCCTAAAGGCGGAAGAATCAGCAATGATCAACGACATGAGGATGCAGAAGGCAATGGAAACCACTGCATTAAAGACACGTAACGTGTATCCACAGGACATGTGGCCTGTAGTTGAAAAAGTGTCATGATGATCTCTCCATTGGCAAAAGATTCCGGAATAGTCCCCCATTCGGATCTCCGGGAGCGGACTGCCAAGGGGGAGGTTACCATGAGAAAAAGATTGAATAATCAACGAAAGGATAATGTTCTACGAGTCAGGGCGTGGAATGTCAGAAGCTTGAACGTGGCAGGGAAACTAGAAAATCTGAAAAGGGAAATGCAAAGGCTCAATCTAGATATAGTAGGGGTCAGTGAAGTGAAGTGGAAGGAAGACAAGGATTTCTGGTCAGAAGACGGCAAGAGCTGACAAGTGCGAGAATTATCGCACAATCAGTTCAACAGCTCATGCATCGAAGCTGCTTACAAGAATAATATACAGAAAAACGGAAAAGAAAATTGAGAATGCTCTAGGTGACGATCAGTTTGGCTTTAGGAAAAGTAAAGGCACGAGAGAGGCAATTCTGACGTTACGGCTAATAATGGAAGCAAGGCTAAAGAAAAAAATCAAGACACGTTCATAGCATTTGTCGACTTGGAAAAAGCGTTCGACAATATAAAATGGTGCAAGCTGTTCAAGATTCTGAAAAAAGTAGGGATAAGCTATAGGGAGAGACGGGTCATATACAATATGTACAACAACCAAGAGGGAATAATAAGAATGGACGATCAAGAAGGAAGTGCTCGTATTAAGAGGGGTTAAGACAAGGCTGTAGCCTTTCGCCCCTACTCTTCAATCTGTACATCGAGGAAGCAATGATGGAAATAAAACAAAGGTTCAGGAGTGGAATTAAAATACAAGGTGAATGGATATCAATGACACGATTCGCTGATGACATTGCTATTCTGAGTGAAAGTGAAGAAGAATTAAACGATCTTCTGAACGGAATGAACAGTCTAATGAGTACACAGTATGGTTTAAGAGTAAATCGGAGAAAGACGAAGGTAATGAGAAGTAGTAGAAATGAGAACAGCGAGAAACTCAACATCAGGATTGATGGTCACGAAGTAAATGAAGTTAACGAATTCTGCTACCTAGGCAGTAAAATAACCAATGACGGACGGAGCAAGGAGGACATCAAAAGCAGACTCGCTATGGCAAAAAAGGCATTTCTGGCCAAGAGAAGTCTACTAATATCAAATACCGGCCTTAATCTGAGGAAGTAATTTCTGAGGATGTACGTCTGGAGTACATCAGTGTATGGTAGTGAAACATGGACTGTGGGAAAACCGGAACAGAAGAGAATCGAAGCATTTGAGATGTGGTGCTATAGACGAATGTTGAAAATTAGGTGGACTGATAAGGTAAGGAATGAGGAGGTTCTACGCAGAATCGGAGAGGAAAGGAATATGTGGAAAACACTGATAAGGAGAAGGGACAGGATGATAGGACATCTGCTAAGACATGAGGGAATGACTTCCATGGTACTAGAGGGAGCTGTAGAGGGCAAAAACTGTAGAGGAAGACAGAGATTGGAATACGTCAAGCAAATAATTGAGGACGTAGGTTGCAAGTGCTACTCTGAGGTTATCACAGGAAAGGAATTCGTGGCGGGCCGCATCAAACCAGTCAGTAGACTGCGACGGTAGGGGCCGTTAGTGAACAAAATGCGGATACGCAAGTTTTTCGACGCTTGAGTCAGCTTGTTAGGCGTGTCCCGTACCTGTTGCCAGACGGATCAGCTGTTTATTTTTGTTTTTCTGAGGCAACGCCACGCGCAACCAGGAAGCCGTCCTTGGGTTAGCGGAGTCCCAGCGACAGGACGACGTAACAGCAGCTCTAGTACGCTCGCTGGTTGCACCGTAACACTACGAGCACGCATATCAACGCTTACGTAAATTCGTCGCAGTGCACTCGTCCTATTGCATCCTTATGCAACTTACTCCTGATAGCAAAGTGCTCGTAACAACGTCTTGCTTCACATTGCAGAATACATTCCCTCCTGGGAGATGTAAGCGTATCGTACAGTTATATATAGGTCGTTTGGAACACAAAACAGCCAGCTACTCCAACCTTTGAGTTCAGTCTTGCACCAGACATTACTGAACTGAAGTGCTAGTCTGTATTAAATGGTGTAAGGGCAAGCAGTTCGCCGGCCGCTGTGACCGAGTGGTTCTAGGCTCTTCAGTCCGGAACCGCGCGACTGCTACGGTCGCAGGTTCGAATCCTGCCTCTGGCATGGGTGTGTGTGATGTCCTTAGGTTAGTTGGAAACAGGTCTTGTGATCGAGCAGGGCAAGACAATATATTGACACTCTTCATGAATGGCAACGCAGCAGGTCGAATCACCAGACTGACTTATAATTTTGCAGTGATGGTGCGTAGAATAACTTCAGGAATACTTCTGCTGCCATACGAAATCACACCCCAAACCATAACTCTAGTGTAAGCCCAGTGTGTCTAGCACTCATACAGCTTGGTTGCAGGCCCTCAACTAGCCTCCTTCTAACCCACACATGGCCGTCTCTGGCATGGGGGCAGAACCAGCTTTCATCAGACAACAACAACAGAGCTCCACCCTCCCCCCTCGACGGCCACTTCCCGCTTAATACCACTGAATTCGCAAATGGCGATGGTTTGAGGTCAGTAGAATGCACCCTTCATGGTATCTGGCTTGGAGCTGTCCTGGAAGTAACCGATTTGTGACAGTTCGTTGTGTCACTGTGACTGTGGTGCCAACTGCCGCTCATATCGCTGTTGCAGATGCAGTAGCATGTGCCAGAGCTATACGCCGAACATGATGTTCTTCCATCTCGGTAGTACCATGTGGCCGTCAGTAGCCCAATCTTCTTGAAACTGTACATTCTCCTGACCACCGCTGCCAGCAGTCATCTATAGTGGCCACATTCTTGCTAAGTTTTTCTGCAATATCCAACTTCTCGTATCCCTAGGACAGGACCTCGCTCAAACTCAGTGAGGTGTTGATATTGGCGTCTTTGTCACATTAAGCGCATTCTTGTCTAACATCAATTCACCACGTCAAATCTCCAAGATAAACAACCTTCACGACGGTTACAGCGTGTTTTTAAAGCAAACCTGATTTGCGTCCCCATAGTGGCGCTACCAGCGAAGTTTGAACAGACATCATCCTTCAGATGTAGAAACACGCCTACCGACATTTTTATGTCGCACGGCTCCTTCATGGTGTTGCGATTTTTTTCTTTTAGTGTATTAGTGTTATGACACTTCGACTCTTTGAAACCATGCACTCCGTCCCAATACGACGGGATGAGCGCCAAGGATGACTCAATGATGAGTTGAAACCCACCTAAGTTCCGGTTGGTTTCTAAGAGAGCAACAATATTTTGACCGATGGAAACAGCATGAATAGCTTCATCATATTCTAGGTGTCACATTTCTGACTAATCCGAAGTAGACCTCGGAAAGAGTTAGACAGGTGAGTGCAGTGTTTACTGGACAAGGCCAACGTGTGTTGAGACCTCGCTGCCGGTGTTTACCTTGAACATCGGCGGTGAGCAGCCGTACGTATTTGTAAAGGTAATGCCTCTAGACAGCCAAAACTGAACACATGAAACTGATTCACAGAAACTTCAGTAACCAAATCGTAGCTTTCATTTTCAGTCTTCAGTGGATTTTAACAGCTGGCGCCAACAGTACTGTATTCTTAGCGAACTAGCAGATGGTATAGCACTTAGCAGCCCCATCAATCAAACAAATCAGTAACAGCTTTCACAGTACGTGCTTGAGCAGTGTCCTGCAACATGATGGTCAGGTCCTGCAGATAGTGTCATCACTTCTGTCTCCGTGCTGATCATTTTTGGAAAAGAACCTACGACTAGCTTAGAGACAAACGTGATGGCACTTTCTGCAGGACCTGACCATCATTTTGCATGAGAATGCTCAAGCACGTACAGTGCAAGCTGTTACTGATTTGTTTGACTGATGGGGCTGCTAAGTGCTATACCACTTACTGCACTCCCCTGACTTAAGCCCTCGTAAGTTCATCTCGATTTCTAAACTAAAGGAAACACTTCACGTCATTCGCTTCAGAACTGCTACAAATTCGTCGGGCAATAGATCGCGCCGCTCGATCTGTCAACAGAACTAGCACTGCTAAGGGTATCCTACGACTTCCACATCGCTCGCAACGAGTTATACACAATGTTGGTGACTACTTTGAAGGTCAGTAAAATTTTGAAACACGTATCTATTTTGTACGAGCTGTAATTAAATAGTTGCCACTATTAAAGTTCCAACCGTCGGATATACGTCCTCAAAAAAGTTTCACGGTAACTTTTGAGAACATTTATCGTGAGGAGCAGCGGCCTTTTTAAGTACTTTACAATGAGCATAATCATTCTGGACAGCAAGAAACATTTATTTTTGTGGTTACCGATTTCGGTCCATTTTTGATCATCTTCAGATCTCATACCACGATGGTAGACTATTGCGGTGAGCGGAGCAGGCCTTACGACTCCACGAACGTCAACTGACCGAAACCAGTAGCCACAAAAATAAAGGTTTCTTGTGGTCCAGACTGTTTATACTCGTTGTGAAGTTTCACGGTGTCGTCACAGGTAACGGTCTGTTTGAAAGTCTGTAAGTTGGTTGAAAAAAAATCTGTCTTAGCCATACTGCCTCATGCCTTTCTGTGCGTTACGGCAAAATAGCCATCAAACTGACTTCCAATACACACGCCGCCGTATTAACTAAGATTTTTTGTTGTTGTAAATTTGTGGTAAGTTCCTATGGGAGCCAACTGCTGAGGTCATCGGTCCCTAGGCTTACACACTACTTAATCTAAATTAAACTACCTTACACTAGGGACAACACACACACACCCAACCCGAGGGAGGGCTCGAACCGCCGACGGGGCAGCCGCGCGAACCGTGGCAACACGCCCCAGACCACGCGGCTACCCCGCGCGGCTAAGACTGTCACGGTTAATCAAAAAGCTACATTTTGAAGTGCCGTTCAGGTATTGGGCTAATCTTAAGCCAGTATAGCAGGTTTGTCGAGCGAGAATAACTGCTGTTACAAAGTCTCTTTGTGGGATAGTTTTCTCCACTTTTAACTCCGGGAACAACTGGCGATCCTTCTTCCCTGTCAACCTCAGAACACTGATACATCAGCTCAACCTGTTGTCCGTCATCAGGACTTTCAACTGTCGTTAAGCGCCGGCTGGAGTAAAATATTAGCTACATTAGTTCAAAATGGTTCAAATGGCTCTGAGCACTATGGGACTTAACATCTGAGGTCATCAGCCCCTAGGACTTAAAACTACTTAAACCCAACTAATCTAACGACAGCACACACATCCATGCCCGAGGCAGGATTCGAACCTGCGACCGTAGCGGTCTCGCGGTTCCAGACTGAAGCTCCTAGAACCGCTCGGTCACACCGGCCAGCAGCTACATTAGTCCATGCTTAGAAACAAAGTCGTAAAAGTGGAGATTTTCATGTTCCCTCACTGAGTGCCGCCAGGTTTTTCTATAGAACACACGTGGGCTCAAATTACATTTTGTGAACAGCAAACGGCTTTAGATGAATTTCTCAGTAACGGCACATCTTGTAGGTAACTTGATTTTGTGCATGTGCACTTTTTGTTGATGTCGCACTGTTGCAGGATCACTGAATATATTCTAGGCTCATACATCATGACGTTCCTGGGGAAAAACAAGCTCCTCTCAGACAATCAATACATATCTTCACAGGTATATAATTGGTTCGATGGATTTTTGACTGATAGAACCCAGTACAGTACACTGAACGACGAGTGTTCCATAGAAACGAAAATAACGTAGAACCTCTAATGTTCTCAGTATCATAGACGATTCATGACAAACGATCAATAAGGTAAAAGCAGTGGACCACATTCTGGTCCTATACGGGCCAGTCGAGCCCGTCCAACCGCCGTGTCATCCTTTGCCAACTGCGTCATCGGATACAATATGGATTGGCATATACTCAGCTCACGGCTCTCCCTATCGTTGTCGGGTTTATTGACCTTGGAACTGCTGTTAATCGGTCGAGTAGCTTCTCCTCTGACTGTACGAGTTTGAGTGCACCTCGTACCAGTCCTGCCACCAAGGAAAAATCCCTGACAGTGCCTGCCGCCGTTGGATAAGCAGCTGCAGCAGCAAGTCGTATAACCCTAGCTTACATATTTGTTAGATAGTGTAATTAATTTCTTTGCGTGTTATTGGGTACTTGCATTGTTTAATTCATATATTTCAGGCGTATTATAGTATTTGACAGTTGTAGCATCGCGCTTTACTGTTTACTTCGTAGATTCTTATTTAAATTGCGTGTGAGTTTCGTATAGGAGGTGCAATTTCGAGTTTTAGTTACTGTAATCGTAAATTCAGCAGTTTGTAGCGCAGTCGTTACGCATTTGTACAGGTTAGTTGATACATTCTTTGCGTGTTTCGCTTGCGTTATCTAGGCACGGACTCGTGTTTCGGTAACTGTTGTTAAACATCGATTAGAATGGACAGGGACTGCGATTGCTGTGTTCGGATGAGGGCTGACTTGGCATCCCTTCGCTCACAGCTGCAATCGGCGCTGACTTCGGTCGCGCAGCTTGAGGCTGTTGCCAATGGGCACCACTGTGGGGAGCCGGACTCGGGTATCACGGGGATGTCAACCTCGTCCCGTCTGTCCCCAGATCGGTCTGCCGCTGTGGTTGCCCCGGTTGCTGCCCGCAGTGGGGCTGAGCCCTCGCCTGTGGTTGATTGGGAGGTCGTTCCAAGGCGTGGCAGGCAGCGAAAGGCGTCCCCGGAGGCTGATCAGAAAGCCTCCCCGGTGCGTCTGACAAACCGGTTTCAGGCACTGTCTCTGGCTGAGCCAGATGCAGCTGCCTGCCCTGTTTCAGAGGATCATTCTCAGCCTTCAAGGTCCGGGCAATCGCAGAGGGTGGGCTTACTGGTAGTTGGGAGCTCCAATGTTAGGCGCGTAATGGGGCCCCTTAGGGATACGGCGGCTAAGGAGGGGAAGAAATCCAGTGTGCACTCCGTGTGCATTCCGGGAGGAGTCATTCCTGATGTGGAAAGGGTCCTTCCGGATGCCATGAAGAGCACAGGGTGCAGCCAGCTGCAGGTGGTGGCACATGTCGGCACTAATGACGTGTGTCGCTTTGGATCTGAGGAAATTCTCTCTGGATTCCAGCGGCTATCTGATTTGGTGAAGGCTGCCGGTCTTGCTTACGAGATGAAGGCAGAGCTCACCATCTGCAGCATCGTTGACAGAACCGACTGCGGACCTTTGGTGCAGAGCCGGGTGGAGGGTCTGAATCAGAGGCTCAGACGGTTTTGCGACCGTATTGGCTGCAGATTCCTTGACTTGCGCCATAGGGTGGTGGGGTTTCGGGTTCCGCTGAATAGGTCAGGAGTTCACTACACTCAGCTGGCGGCTACACGGGTAGCGGAGGCTGTGTGGCGTGGACTGGGCGGTTTTTTAGGTTGGAAGGCCTCGGGAAAGTGCGGGATGGGCTGCAATGTCAAAGGGTGCTTGGCAATTACAGGACGTGCTTGGATCAAGGAACAGTTGGAATTATAGTTGTAAATTGTTGTACGAGGGTCAGTCAAAAAGTAATGCCTCCTATTTTTTTTTCTACGTTTAATTGTCAGGAAATTTCAATGCAATTACATAGGTTGAAAACCACAACATTGAGGATCATTTTGTCATTTTTCAATGTAATCTCCGCCCATCTCTACAGTTTTGGTCCATCTTTGAACAAGGGCATGTATCCCAGCACGGTAAAAATCACAGCTCTGCTTCCTAAGCCATTGACGCACGGATGTTTTGACGGCCTCCTCATCTTCAAAATGAATCCCACGATGAGCTTCTTTTAGTGGCCCGAACAGATGGAAGTCTGATGGTGCCAGGTCAGGGCTGTATGGGGGATGAGGCAAAACTTCCCATCCAATTTTGACAATCTCGTCAGAGGTGTGACGACTGGTGTGTGGTCTTGCATTGTCATGCAAAAGAAGAACATCTGCCATTGATTTTGTTGGGCGAACTCGCTGAAGACGTGCTTTAAGTTTTTTGAGGGTTGTGACGTATTGAACAGAATTTATTGTGCATCCCTGCTCCAAAAAATCAACCAGAATCACACCCTCTGTATCCCAGAAAACTGTTGCCATAACTTTCCCTGCCGATCGCACAGTTTTGAATTTTTTCTTCCTCGGCGAGCTTGTGTGACGCCACTCCATTGACTGCCTCTTTGATTCGGGTTCAAAAAATGCACCCATGTTTCGTCCCCAGTCACAATTTTTTTCAGAAACTCATCTCCCTCCAAACGGAAGCGCTGCAAGTGTTGGGAGGCTATTGTTTTCCTTGCCTCTTTATTCTGATCGGTTAACATTCTTGGAACCCACCGTGCACAAACTTTTGAGTACCCCAATTGTTTAATAATCGTGATCACACTGCCTTTACTAAGAGAAATAATGCGACACACTTCATCTGCAGTCACCCGACGGTCACCACGAATGATGTCATCAACTTGCTGAATGTTGTCTGGAGTCACTGCACTCACCGGCTTGCCGCTCCGCTTTTCGTCAGCCAACGGTGTTTGCCCTTCAGCTTCCTTACAACGACGAACCCATCGTCTAACAGTGCTGACATCCACTGTCACAACACCATACACCTTCTTCAGTCTTTCATGAATGCGTATGGGCGTTTCACCTTCTGCATTCAAGAATTCAATCACACAACGCTGTCTCAAACGAACATCGATGTCAGCCATCTTACAAACTTCTGCTGTGCTGCCACCTGTTGACACAGAAAGTTACTACTGCAGTGGATTGCAGAAGAAGGTTTGAGGAATGGCGCCAAATTCAAATTTTTCACTTAACTTAATTTTTTTAAGTAGAAAAAAAATGGGAGGCATTACTTTTTGACCGACCCTCGTAGTAGCGCTGGAAAAGTCCCTGAGCTTCAAGCGCTAATAGAAAGCACAGAAGCTGATATCGTTATAGGTACAGAAAGCTGGCTAAAGCCTGAAATAAGTTCTGAAAAAAGTTTTACGAAGTCTCAGACGGTGTTCAGGAAAAATAGATTAGGCAAAATTGGTGGTGGAGTGTTTGTGTCTGTCAGTAGTGGTTTATCTTGTAGTGAAGTCGAAGTAGATACTCCGTGCGAATTGGTGTGGGTGGAGGTTATACTTAACAGCTGAATTAAGTTAATAATTGGCTCCTTCTACCGACCCCCAGACTCCGATGATACAGTTGCGGAACAGTTCAGAGAAAGTTTGAGCCTCGTAACAAATAAATACCCCACTCATACGGTTATAGTTGGTGGGGACTTCAACCTACCCTCGGTATGTTGGCAAAAATACTTGTTCAAAACCGGTGGTAGGCAGAAAACGTCTTCCGAGATTGTCCTAAATGCTTTCTCCGAAAATTATTTCGAGCAGTTAGTCCACGAACTCACGCGAATTGTAAATGGTTGCGAAAACACACTTGACCTCTTAGCCACAAACAATCCAGAGCTGATAGAGAGCATCATGACTGATACAGGAATTAGTGATCAAACGGTCGTTGTAGCTAGGCTCAATACCATTTCTTCCAAATCCATCAGAAACAAACGCAAAATAATTTTATTTAAAAAAGCGGATAAAGTGCCACTAGAAGCCTTCCTAAAAGAAAATTTCCATTCCTTCCGAACTGACTATGCGAATGTAGACGAGATGTGGCTCAAATTCAA
Organism: Schistocerca gregaria; assembly: GCF_023897955.1. Lineage (NCBI taxonomy): Eukaryota > Metazoa > Arthropoda > Insecta > Orthoptera > Acrididae > Schistocerca > Schistocerca gregaria. Next base: position 369,069,251 of record NC_064923.1, read on the forward strand.
AGATATAGTAGGAACAGCAATTGAGATATTCATACCTCATAAATTGGTAAGAGATGGAACGGAACCCCCGTGGTACACAAAAAAGGTCCGAACGCTGTTGCAGATGCAACGGAAAAAGCGAAGTTCAGAAGAACGCGAAATCCCGAAGATGGGTTAAAATTTACAGACGCGCGAAATTTGGCACGTACTTCGATGCGAGATGCCTTTAATAGGTTCCACAACGAAACATTGTCTCGAAATTTGGTAGAAAATCCGAAGAAATTCTGGTCGTATGTAAAGTACACAAGCGGCAAGACGCAGTCAATACCTTCGCTGCGCAGTCCCGATGGTACTGTTATCGACGACTGTGCCGCTAAAGCGGAGTTATTGAACGCAGTTTTCCGAAATTCCTTCACCAAGGAAGACGAATGGAATATTCCAGAATTTGAAACACGAACATCTGCTAGCATGAGTTTCTTAGAAGTAGATACCTTAGGGGTTGCGAAGCAACTCAAATCGCTTGATACGGGCAAGTCTTCAGGTCCAGATTGTCTACCGATTAGGTTCCTTTCAGATTACGCTGATACTATAGCTCCCTACTTAGCACTCATATACAACCGCTCGCTCACCGATAGATCTGTACCTACAGATTGGAAAATTGCGCAGGTCGCACCAGTGTTCAAGAAGGGTAGTAGGAGTAATCCATTTAACTACAGACCTATATCATTGACGTCGGTTTGCAGTAGGGTTTTGGAGCATATACTGTATTCAAACATTATGAATCACCTCGAAGGGAACGATCTATTGACACGTAATCAGCATGGCTTCAGAAAACATCGCTCTTGTGCAACGCAGCTGGCTCTTTATTCGCACGAAGTAATGGCCGCTATCGACAGGGGATCTCAAATTGATTCCGTATTTCTAGATTTCCGGAAAGCTTTTGACACCGTTCCTCATAAGCGACTTCTAATCAACCTGCGGAGCTATGGGGTATCGTCTCAATCGTGCGACTGGATTCGTGATTTCCTGTCAGGAAGGTCACAGTTCGTAGTAATAGACGGCAAATCATCGAGTACAACTGAAGTGATATCAGGTGTTCCCCAGGGAAGCGTCCTGGGACCTCTACTGTTCCTGATCTATATAAATGACCTGGGTGACAATCTGAGCAGTTCTCTTAGACTGTTCGCAGATGATGCTGTAATTTACCGTCTAGTAAAGTCATCCGAAGTCCAGTATCAGTTGCAAAGCGATTTAGAAAAGATTGCTGTATGGTGTGTCAGGTGGCAGTTGACGCTAAATAACGAAAAGTGTGAGATGATCCACATGAGTTCCAAAAGAAATCCGTCGGAATTCGATTACTCGATAAATAGTACAATTCTCAAGGCTGTCAATTCAACTAAGTACCTGGGTGCTAAAATTACGAACAACTTCAGTTGGAAGGACCACATAGATAATATTGTCGGGAAGGCGAGCCAAAGGTTGCGTTTCATTGGCAGGACACTTAGAAGATGCAACAAGTCCACTAAAGAGACAGCTTACACTACACTCGTTCGTCCTCTGTTAGAATATTGCTGCGCGGTGTGGGATCCTTACCAGGTGGCATTGACGGAGGACATCGAAAGGGTGCAAAAAAGGGCAGGTCGTTTTGTATTATCACGTAATAGGGGAGAGAGTGTGGCAGATATGATACACGAGTTGGGATGGAAGTCATTACAGCATAGACGTTTTTCGTCGCGGCGAGACCTTTTTACGAAATTTCAGTCCCCAACTTTCTCTTCCGAATACGAAAATATTTTGTTGAGCCCAACCAACATAGGTAGGAATGATCATCAAAATAAAATAAGAGAAATCAGAGTTCGAACAGAAAGGTTTAGGTGTTCGTTTTTCCCGCTCGCTGTTCGGGAGTGGAATAGTAGAGAGATAGTATGATTGTGGTTCGATGAACCCTCTGCCAAGCACTTAAATGTGAATTGCAGAGTAGTCATGTAGATGTAGATGAACCCAGGCCTGCCTCATGTCAGTGAGCCACCCCGCTCGCCACTCAGCTTACCGAAGTGGAGATTGAGATCAGTAGCATTACAAGTGCTCGCTGACGGTGTTGATACAGAAAAGTATCGTCTTTGGAAGATCTGAAGGCAATTCAGAGGCGCTTGAACAAAATTTCAGCTTGGTGTATTTAATAACAGCTTTCTTTAAATGTGGACAATCCTCATCGGAATCGACAGGAAATTAACGTCTACAATGACAAGCCACGTATGCTTGCCGACGACACAAACAGAACATCAAGAGGTAGAGAAACTGGAAATATTCCAAGGGGATCGGGAGAAGTATTGAAATAGTGTTACGAGAGAATGTGGGCTCGGTAGTAGGAATGTAAGACTAAAAAGGCTAATAGAGAACTGCGATAAATTTCAGCTAATAGTAGCAAATATAAGAGGAGAAATACTTGGAAAAGGCCACAAAACACCATAATATTTAAGGTGGATTGTCCCATGGTCATATAGATATCGGCGAAATCAAATATTAGATTGTGTGGCATACCCAGGAGCAGATATAGACCCCGACCACAATTTAATAATGACGACGAGAAGACTGAGGTTTAAGAGAACCGCCCACAAAAATGTGGAATTCTGAAGTACTGAGGAATGATAAGATGCGTTTGAAGATCACTGAGACTGTAGATACTGTGATAATGAATACTACAGCAGGCAGTTCAGATGAAGAGGAATTGACATCTCTAAACAAGGCAGTGACAGAAGTTGGAAAGACAAATACGGTTATAGGGAAGAAACATTGCGTAACTGAAGAAGTACCTCAATTGATCGACGAAGGAACGAAGAAAAAACTGTTTCGGACAATTCAGGAATGCAGGAATATAACTCACTTAGGAATGAAATAGACAGCAAGTGCAAGGAAGCCAAGGCGAAATGCGAAGAAATCGAAAAAGAACGTCAACTAAGTATCTGAACCAGCCTTTAATATTTGATCCGAATTTCTTTATTCAAGAAATGTTCAAAATTGCCCATTAATATTTCAACGAATAGTAGAACAAGGAGGGACCCCAGAGCTAAGCCATCCGTTCGTACAGTCCCTTGGAACTGGAAATAGCTATGTACTAAGCATGTCTCACTGACCACTTTCAAATCATCGACGTCCACAGTGTTGACGTTTGACCTGTACATAAACTCTGTCAGAATATCAACACCTTCCGCCACTGGGATATTAGAAAATAAACTGCGTACATCAAAGGATAGTAATATAACACTATGCAAGATGAGTACATCTTTTATTTAATTTATAACATCCGATGAGTTTGAAATACCATACCTGTTATGATCTATTAATACTGAAAGGACCTCTGAGCTTAAAATCTCCATTGATTTTTTCAAATCACTTGAGGTGAATGCCTGAAGATTTTATTAAAAAATAACGCAGCTTATTTCTCCCCCCACCCTCCCATCACCATATCCAGTCGGAGCCTATGCTCAGTCTCTGTCGACGGGTCGGAAAAATCAAATTTTCCACCATTTGACGGACGGAAACCCATGTGCAGTGTTGTTAATGAAGCAAACATATTTCGCCTAGGCACACAGCCATCACGTTTTTATAGACCATCACGGACAATTTGGCTTAGTACCCTTTGTGTTGATGTTGTCTGCAAGACCGCTGCAACTGAGATGTAATTATCCGCACACTGCGACTGGTTATGAGCGAGAAGTACCGACAGCTTCACTGTAACTGCTCTAGGACACCCCTGCTGTGATCAACTACGAATTATCCTCGTTGTTTGAAAGGGAGTCGGCAGTCGTGAAACTGTTTGACAACCCTTTATTGGCACCTGTATGATGAAACATTGCACCATCTATACTCGTATCGTCGCTAGCACCGAGCATCGACTGTCTCTGGGCATCCGCTTCTTGATGAAAGCTGCAACAATCGTCCTGGGCTACCCGACGGTTCTAGATATATGGCTTTTACCTCCTCTTATAAAAACCTAGGATGACTGTACTGCAGTGCTGGAGTGAGAAGTCCTTAGAAAATGCAAAAAAGAGGCCCTCGGTTTTCTTTAGACAACCAAGCTTAGTATATAAAGTAAAACAACACTTTATTTTGATCCCGAAACGATATGTATATTTTCTTGGGTGGTTATCGTCATACAAACATTTGAAAGGCGAAGTTCTTTTCGCACCATAAGAAAATATAAACTCTACCTTACTGCAATCACATTAAAAAAATACAAATTTACGTAATTAAATTTGTGCAAAATAATAATGTTCATACAGTGATTGAAATGAGGCATTCAAGGATCAGAAATTTAATTTAAGAAAAGAATTATATTTAAAGTGAAACCAAACAAACAATATAGAGACAACAATCGTTTTGATAAGGATTTTAAAAAATTTACTGTTTTGTAAGTATTGAGCGCGCAGCCTTCTGCTTACGAACCCAGAGCGTTAGCCGTTTTGCTACGGAGCTGTAGGGTAAACGGATCTTATTTTGAATGGTTTAGTGTCTCACTGTAAATTATTTTCTTCATATTTACACAAAGGAGGCTCCACGAGGGCGGATGGTAACGCGGTGTGAAACCTGGCTCCCAGCCCCACACCACTCCATACGTGGTTCCAAAAGTCAGCCGCACCACTAGTGTCACAGTGGCGAATACATCTTCACTGTAATAGGCAATAAATGAATTATAGCGATAACAATTTACTGTCAGATCAAACACCGATAATTGACGCCCACATTGATATACAAACTGCACATAGGACCTATTTGGTTTCTTAAACTTAGTAGCGTATGTAAACAAAACAAATAAGGATTACCTTATTTTTAGTGCGTCTTGTTTTCCTGTCAGCAAATTTCACAGTCATCAGGCAAAATTATATTTCACTCTATTAATATTTTCTACAGTTGTTAAACAGTAGTATTGTACTGTATTAGTCCACAGTGTCAGGCAAAGAAACGATGACACAAAAGAGATGTAGAACAGCGGAACTACTTCACTTTAGACAAGAAAGCACCCTCAGTCTAGAAGACTCGTATCAAAAGCAAAAAATAAATACGACTCTATTAATTACTTTCTTATCTGTAACCAATAGAGCCCTATTCTAACTGAGTGGTTATTATGACTATCTGGTCAACATTAGAGAACTCCCCTCCAAATTTCGCGATGTTGTTAACTTACGACGGATCTCTTTTAGAATTGAGCTAAAATTGTTACTTCTCATTATAGATTTGGACACCACCGACTTTCCATTGAACGATATATAGAATACCACTCATATCTAACTTAACAGATTTGTTTACAGCCCCATAATGCGCGAGGACCCTAGCATTTGCCAACTCTTGCTACGTGGCTAATCCGGCTCTGCTGCACTCCAAGCTCAATACGACGCAATAGTTTTCACATGAATTTTAATGATACCTAGCTTTATTCATTACTCGATTTGACCAATCTGTTTATCTTACACTGATAAACCGAGAGGTTTTTAATTCCATGGGTGTTCCGTTTTGCTGTATTTGTGGAATTATTAAGAGAAGGTAATAATACTAGATATCTGTTCACAAACTTCTTTGTGGTCTTGTCCCCGGGAGAGAAAAGCAATCCGTAACTTGTAAGACTCCTGCCGCGTTGCCTCACCTTGTTGATAATTACCCTTCCCCCTGTCGATGAAGGATTGTTCCGTCATTAGTATTATTTAATAATCGATTGGGTAAATACCTATACTAAGCCCAACGGACTGTGCTTCTGCTATTGGGTTAATATGTCCTTTGCCAAAAGCATTACGGAAGAACACTAATAAATCATGCCGCGGGATTCGAGTAAAACTTCAGTCTTGGGCATTCTCTATGTACCGTTTGTTTTTTAATGTTCTGCCGCCCACAACCGTAAATTTTAGGATACTGCTAGACTTCACTCGACCGGGAGTTCGCGTCTGACTACGTGTGAGTACTCCGCATTAACGTCTGCCGCGCTAGCGCGCGCCCTATAACAGCCGCCGTAAAATTCATTGTTGGTCGCAGAGTTGCTTAACCGCGCGTTGCCGCACCTCCCAAAGGTTGTTTCTGTTCTCGTGTCGACTGAGATACAGCAACGGTAGTCTCACAACGTGGGTCAAATCCGTGGGCCACATAAATTTGTTTCAGACTATTTTGCACACACAATTAGTCAAATATCGAGAAGCATAACCGTAACCACAGCATCAGAATTTAGACAGTTGTCCAAGAGATAGCGTACGTTAATCTCCTTCGCATCAATACAGTAATATCAGAAATTGAGTCCACCTTGATGCAAAACACCTTGTTATCCGTTTTTTTTCTTTATTATCCCAGACTAGTTTCGGCGACAAATATCACCATCATCAATGGGGTTTTTTAATCTAAAACATGCAGAAAGTGGTATGGATTTAGTTTCACTGTCGTTTTTTTAAGTTTGTTGAAGAGCTTTACTGGAAATGCCTGGCATGGCGTAGAAACAATAATATTGTCTTGGAACTCTTCCATTTGGTCCGTGTTTGCATAGAAAAACAGTAATATCAGAAATTGAGTGCGCCTTGATGCAAAACACTTTGTTATTTGTTTATTTCTTTATTATCCCAAACTAGTTTCGGCGACAAATATCACCATCATCAGTGGGGTTATTATTAGTCCTTCGCATCTTAAGGAAAAGAAGAAAGTGGCGGCGGAACGATATGCGGTAAAATAATGCAGTAATACATTAAATGTATTTCCAGTTGCGAAAATGGACGACCATCAGCTGTATAATGAATAATGAAATTTTTTGTTACATCGGGACTCGAACACGGATATCCGCTTCACGCGAGCAGTACCCTAAATCACTTTAGCTATCCCAGCACGCCTCAAGGCCAGACCCAGATTTCCATATTTCGCCAAATCTGTGTCTGCAATCTCCATTCGTACATCCGTCATGTATATTTTTTTTATTAAAAATGAAACTGGCTACTAGTTTCGACGTTGCTTCAACGCGATCTTCAGGCCCGTACACTTTGACGAAATCAATTGTGTGTGGCTGCGTACTAGAAGTCCGCGGTGAGTCCAATGCGTGCTCCACTTCTAGTACTCACCCACACACAATTGATTTCGTCAAAGTGTACGGGCCTGAAGATGGCATTGAAGCAACGTCGAAACTAGTAACCAAATAAATATAAAATCTTACGTACAGCTGAAAGAGATTCATTTTTAATGAAAATTATACGAGCTGTGTCCCATCATCGTCCACCTTAAATACGGATGTACGAAGTGATGTGTATTCTGGTACAGGTGAGGCATTTTTTAATTGAAAGTCGCTTGCCCGGTGTCGGAAAAAATACGACATTGCAATACCTGTGTTGTTCACAGTTATTGTATCTAGGACAGTTGAGTTCCCTTCATGTGCACGTCGCAAAGACAAGAGTAACACCAGGAAAGAGAAAATGGCGCAGCTATTGTTATTGTTGCGGTCTTCAGTCCGGAGACTGGTTTGATGCAGCTCTTCATGCCACTCTATCCTGTGCAACATTTTTCATCTCCCAGTACCTACTGAAACTTGCATCCTTCTGAATCTGCTTAGTGTATTTATTTCTTGGTCTCCCTCTACGATTTTTACCCTCCACGCTGCCCTCCAATACTAAATTGGTGATCCCTTGATGCCTCAGAACATGTCCTACCAACCGATCCCTTCTTCTAGTCAAGTTGTGCCACAAGCTCCTCTTCTTCCCAGTTCTATTCAATACCTCATCATTAGTTATGTGATGTACCCATCTAATCTTCAGCATTCTTCTGAAGCACCACATTTCGAAAGCTTCTATTCTCTTCTTGAACAAACTATTTATCGTCCATGTTTCACTTCCATACATGGCTACACTCCATACAAATACTTTCAGAAACGACTGCCTGACACTTAAATCTATACTCGATGTTAACAAATTTTTCTTCTTCAGAAACGCTTTCCTTGCCATTGCCAGTCTACATTTTATATCCTCTCTACTTCGACCAACACCAGTTATTTTGCTACCCAAATAGCTAAACTCCTTTACTACTTTAAGTGTCTCATTTCCTAATCTAATTCCCTCAGCATCACCCGATTTAATTCGACTACATTCCATTTTCCTCGTTTTGCTTTTGTTGATGTTCATCTTATATCCTCCTTTCAAGACACTGTCCATTCCGTTCAACTGCTCTTCCAAGTCTTTTGCTGTCTCTGACAGAATTACGATGTCATCGGCGAACCTCGAAGTTTTTATTTCTTCTCCATGGATTTTAATTCCTACTCCGAATTTTTCTTTTGTTTCCTTTAATGCTTGTACAGATTGAATAACATCGGAGAGAGGCTACAACCCTGTCTCACTCCCTTCCCAACCACTGCTTCCATTTCGTGTCCCTCGACTCTTGTAACTGCCATCTGGTTTCTGTACAAATTGTAAATAGCCTTTCACTCCCTGTATTTTACCCCTGCCACCTTCAGAATTCGAAAGAGAGTATCCCAATCACATTGTCAAAAGCGCATCTAAACAGTATGGAATTGTTATAAAACCGATTACTACTTTTAGAATAATAAAACTAGGGCAATAGTGACGATTTGTTAACAACGCAGCAAAGATCAACACTAGAAATTTGGAAATTCCGTAATGGAAAGATGTAATTGTCTTCGGGAAAAGTGTATGATTCTTGACCTTACTGATACGAGCACAATGCCGACACCGCAACGCCCATGTTGTGGGCAGTAATAACGCGCGGTAGCTCTGCGGTGGACGCCACTTCTGCGAAGGTTATCTGGGTCACGGCAGCGTTGCTCCACCTGCCGCTGTTGACGGATGTAAAGCTCCGCTGAAGCGGCGCGTTGCATCATGGGACTCCACAGGTATCATTCCATCCGCAAAAGGGCAAAACGTGCGCCTTAAAAATTTTTCTGTGGTTATTGTTCCAGGAATGATAAATCCGTTGCTTCCTCGTTGCACAATGACTCAGCTTGTGACATTCGTACAAAGTATGCACGATTCTTCGCAACACTGCAGGATTTGTCAGCTTCGCGCTCTTACATGAAGAATGGGATATTATTTATTCTGTTATTTATAAGAACTCACCATCAACAAATACCAAAATTAAAAACAATAATATCAAAAATTGAGTGTGCCTTGATGTAAAACACCTTGTTGTTTGTTTACTTGTTTAATTTCCCAAACTAGCTTCGGCGACAAATATCACCAACATCAGTGTGTCTTTTAATCTAAAACATGCCAAAAATAGCCTAGTTATACAAACACATTTACACATTATTACATTTGTACTATTCGTTTTCTGAAATGTAGTTTTTTGTGGATGCTTTCGTACTACCTTATTTATTGTATGTTATAGCATGTTTTTGATCATTATTGTCGCTGTTTGCTATATGTTTTCTGTGCTTTTTTTCTGTTGCCGTTTCTTCTTATCGAACATCATGTCATCTGCAACTGTGTGAGCGGCTATTAGTAAACAAAATACTAGAAGGTTAATATCGTATGTCATAAATATACACCTGGGGTTGCTGTAGTGTTGTGGGATCCAGTTATGCCGGCCGGAGTGGCCGTGCGGTTCTAGGCGCTGCAGTCTGAAACCGAGCGAGCAGGTTCGAATCTTGCCTCGGGCAAGGATGTATGTGATGTCCTTACGTTAGTTAGCTTTAATTAGTTGTAAGTTATAGCGAGAGATGACCTCAGAAGTTAAGTCGCATAGTGCTCATAGCCATTTGAACCATTTTTTTGATCCAGTTATTTTGTGTGTACTGCACTGTTACTTAGTTTTTCGTGTACTCACGTTCGTTGTATGGTATGTAGCTGATTCTATATACAGAAAAACAGAACTTTTGCACTATGTTTATGATTAAGAATATTACACCCTCTTGCTGTTCGCGTGTGTCGCGAGAGGTTTATCGTATGTTGCGAGAAGGCTATAAAAACTGTAGCGCGAATTACGATGACTTATGTCTCTGTGTGTGATGGGGAAGTGGTTCTTTTGCGTGTGTGTCCTTTCTGTTCTGTGTTCTTGGTCAGTAAACAAGTAAACAAACAACAAGGTGTTTTACATCAAGGCGGACTCAGTTTCTGATATTGTTTTTCTATGCAAACACGGACCAAATAGAAGAGTTCCAAGATAAATTTATTGTTACAAAAATTAGAAACTGACCTGTAGAAGAAATGTTTGGTCGATAAGAAGCAGCTAGTTTTCCTCGCGGTCTTTGTAATCGGCTTATTTATGCTCTAATGTTCAGTAGCAACGCTCTTCTGGGGAACATTAGTTTGCTAGCGTGCAATGAGAGATAATATGTATAACCATGATATCATAGCGTAATTTAAGTTTCTACGACATTAATGATTTGTGTTTAAATTTCAGTTCCGATGGAAAAGATAAATAGTTACAAGTGCACACAGGTGCTCATACAAAAAAAGTGTGCTTTGCATACTTTTGCCTCGCAGAGTGACCGCTGGGTTTGAGGCGCCATGTCACGGACTGAGCGGCAACTCCCGCCGGAGGTTCGAGTCCTCCCTCGGACATAGGTGTGTGTGTTGTTCTTAGCAAGAGTTAGTTTAAGTAGTGTATAAGTCTAGGGGACCGATGACCTAAGCAGTTTGGTCCCTTACGAATCCACACACATTTGAACATCTTTTTGCATACTTTTGAAGCCCATAGCAGTTGCTCATTATACGGGACTATCCGAGCCAAGCCCTGCTTGACTGTAGAACGTCTGTCTTCCTAGTGCATGCAACCGGAGCTTCAGTGGTTACTACTCATACGCGGCTCACAGAAAGGGGAGCTGAGCTCACGCCAGCCCTTGCACCGATTACCACTGACATTTGTGCACAACTGCGCTTGTTGGTGTTAGTGATGTGAAGTATATTCGGCATGAAATGTCATTGCCGAGTATCGAGTTGTCTTCAGGCACGAGGCCCGCTTCGATGTCAGCCCCGATGACCAGTGAAGACGTCTTCGGAGACGCCCTGGACAGAGGCGAGATACCAACCTAACTGTAGCTTTCCCTCCCCCCCCCCCCCCCCCCTCCCCGTCCTCACCATATGAAGCGCCAACCAGGAGTAGAGCTATACTTTTACAAATAAATTCACAAATCTTTGTCAGTGTGACCAGGAAGGAATCGGGATTCACCCTCATAGCAGTGAAAGTTCAAAAACGTAACAAAATAATTTTTTTTACATCTGGAATTTCATCATTTTTTCACTTACTATTGGGTGCATTTGTTGCTATAGGTACACTTTTCTTCATAAGTAAGAGAGATTCTTCGATGAATTTTGCATTGCTTGTTGTTGTTGTAGTCTTCAGTCCTGAGACTGGTTTTATGAAGCTCTCCATGCTACTCTATCCTGTACAAGCTTCTTCATCTCCCAGTACCTACTGCAACCTACATCCTTCTGAATCTGCTTAGTGTAGTCATCTCTTGGTCTCCCTCTACGATTTTTACCCTCCACGCTGCCCTCCAATACTAAATTGGTGATCCCTTGATGCCTCAGAACATGTCCTACCATCCGATCCCTTCTTCTGGTCAAGTTGTGCCACAAACTTCTCTTCTCCCTTACTAAACACAAACTCCTTAATGCAAAACTCTAGAATTTTTCAAATCTATTGGAAACTGTGGTAAAAATTAAGATAATTAACTATAAAATTTCAGATTTTTCTAAACATTAAGTTTAAAATGTAACAGCTGATTCATTTCTTCATAAAGTAAGTAAATTCTATAATTTCATACACATGTAAGTATGGTTCGTGTGCTATGCAAAATTCATCGAAGAATCTCTCTTACTTATGAAGAAAAGCGTATCTATAGCAACAAATGAAGCAATAGCAAGTGAAAAAATCGATGAAATTTCACATGTAAAAAAGACATATTTTTATGTTTTTGAACTTCCACGTCTATGACTGTGAATCCTGAATCCTTCCTGGTAATGCTGACAACGTTTTAAGAATTTATTTGTAAAATTGTAGACAGTGGAAATTAAAACGTCCTATGGTAATTCTCCAGCTCCAAGTCAGCCCGTTTGACGTCATACCCCCCGTTAATTCTGGCAGACTACTGCTTGAAACCATCGGCTTTATATTCGACATCCTTTTCCTCATGGGTTCGTTTAGCAAGCGCCACGGAGACGCTTGTCCAACTCCTGTAACGAACGCTGCACGACCACACCGTGATGCGGAACGCTCTCTTGCGGCATCCGCCAATGTAGATGGACGAGCATTTTCGTGACGCTTTGGCGCTTGCTAAACGAACCCATTAGAAAACGCGCTGCTTTTCCTTGGATCATCACGCTATCCGCCGTCAATACGTACTGATATATGTCCGAGACACGCGCGCCGGTTCCCGAGTTCGATTCCCGGCGGGGTCAGGGATTTTCTCTGCCTCGTGATGACTGGGTGTTGTGTGATGTCCTTAGGTTCGTTAGGTTTAAGTTGTTCTAAGTTCTAGGGGACTGATGACCATAGATGTTAAGTCCCGTAGTTCTCAGAGCTATTTGAACCATTTGTCCGAGACTGAAGAGATATATCAAAGTAAACGTCGAACGAGCGTTATGTAAGCTTCGTGTTGAGTTAGACGTCCTGAGAATTCTTCCAAGAATCTCAGACTTGCATCTCACTATCTACCTCCCCGCCCCCCCCCCCCCCCCCACTCAGACCGCCCGTCCGTTTTATGTACTCTTTCCTCCTCAGAACGTTCCGTACGCAAATACTCAGTAGATATGACTGCCTCTAGTAATTGTTCTGCATTGGTTTAATGTCTTTTTCCCTGTTTATGCGTGAAATGAAACAGTTGAGGTTCAATTGACAATTCCTGACGAAGAGTCGATCGTCTGCAGGTCTTCCTGCATTCCTCTAACATTTCCTACATCATCATTCGTGAACAGCTTGAAGGAGCTTCTGACCTTATCCGCTGGCTGTGCTGTAAAAATTAATGGTTCTGTAAAACTCCCTTGGGATACGCTCGAAGATTACTTGTACTTCTTAAGGCTTAAGCTTGCCACCTCCTTTAAAAATTACTTGCCGCTTTCTGCTTTGCAGGAGCTCTTCATTACAGTCACAAAGTTTGTCTGATACTCCACACGCTGATATTTCGTTCATTTGGCGACAGTTCGATATTATATCCAACGCCTTCCGGGAGTCAGGGAACAATGTTTAAATGTGCTGTAGGAAATCAGAGACAAGGGGCTCACTTCATCGCAGCACACACCTTTAGTCCGATACACGCTTTTTGCAGCACCACACTTGCCTATAACTACCGGTGCTGAGTTGTAAGTGTTGTGCTCTGGTCAGCCCTCACTACTCTGGCGTACTTTCCTGGTGAAACTCGGTCTTTACTCCAACGTTACTGACTTATCCAATTATTACAGTACGAGAAATTCACCACTACCTCCAAAGGTACTGTACTTCAAGTCACGTTTCGCAGAATAACAGCCTTCTAGACGGAAACAGCAGTTTTCTCTGTTAGACAGGTAATACTTTCATGAACACCAGACCCATACAATTGAGGAGCGCCGGAACAAAACCCGATAAATCCTTATTTGCTTTCAATACAGAAAGTAACAAATAGTGATCTCTAAATGGCTCCACAAACTATAAAAAGAAGAAACACACCATAGAACACATGATGTCGTGTTGTGCTGAAAATTATTTGTGGCAGCATATACACTACTGGTCATTAAAATTGCTACACCAAGAAGAAATGCAGATGACAAACGGGTATTAATTGGACAAATATATTATACTAGAACTGACATGTGATTACATTTTCTCGCAATTTGGGTGCACAGATTCTGAGACATCAGTACCCAGAACAACCACCTCTAGCCGTAATAACGGCTTGATACGCCTGGGCATTGAGTCAAACAGAGCTTGGATGGCGTGTACAGGTACAGCTGCCCATGCAGCTTCAACACGATACCACAGTTCATCAAGAGTAGTGACTGGCGTATTGTGACGAGCCAGTTGCTCGGCCACAATTGACCAGACGTTTTCGATTGGTGAGAGATCTGGAGAATGTGCTGGCCAGGGCAGCACTCGAACATTTTCTGTATCCAGAGAGACCCGTACAGAACCTGCAACATGCGGTCGTGCATTATCCTACTGAAAAGTAGGGCTTCGCAGGGCTTGAATGAAAGGTAGAGCCATGGGTCGTAACAAATCTGAAATGTAACGTCCACTATTTAAAGTGCCGTCAATGCGAACAAGAGGTGACCGAGACGTGTAACCAATGGCACACCATACCATCACTCCGAGTGATACGCCAGTATGGCGATGAGGAATCCACGCTTCCAATGTGCGTTCACCGCGATGTCGTCAAACACGGATGCGACCATCATGATACTGTAAACAGAACCATCCGAAAAAATTACGTTTGGTTCTGAGCGCTATGGGACTTAACTTCTGAGGTAATCAGTCCCCTAGAACTTAGAACTACTTAAACCTAACCAACCCAAGGACATCACACACATCCATGCCCGAGGCAGGATTCGAACCTGCGACCATAGCAGTCGCGCTGCTCCAGACTGTAGCGCCTAGCACCGCTCGGCCACTCTGGCCGGCCGAAAAAATGACGTTTTGCCATTCGTGCACCCAGTTTCGTGGTTGAGTACACCATCGCAAGCGCTCCTATCTGTGATGCAGCATCGAGGGTAACCGCAGCCATGGTCTCCGAGCTGATAGTCCATGCTGCTGCAAACGTCGTCGAACTGATCGTGCAGATGGTTGTTGTCTTGCAAACGTCCCCCACTGTTGACTCAGGGATCGAGACGTGGCTGCAGGATCCGTTACAGCCATGCGGTTAAGATGCCTCTCATCTCGACTGCTAGTGATACGAGGCCGTTGGGATCCAGCACGGCGCTCCGTCTTACCTTCCTGAACCCATCGATTACATATTCTGCTAACAGTCATTGGATCTCGACCATCGCGAGCAGCAATGTCGCGATACGATAAACCGCAATCGCAATAGGCTACAATCCGACCTTTATCAATGTCGGAAACGTGATTGTACGCATTTCTCCTCCTTACACGAGGCATCACAACAACGTTTCACCAGACAACGCCGATCAACTGCTGTTTGTGTATGAGAAATCGGTTGGAAACTTTCCTCATGTCAGCACGTTGTAGGTGTCTCCACCGCCGCCAACCTTGTGTAAATTCTCTGAAAAGCTAATCATTTGCGTATCTCAGCATCTTCTTTCTGTCGGTTGAATTTCGCGTCTGTAGCACATCATCTTCGTGGTGTAGCAATCTTAATGGTCAGTAGTGTATTATTACTTCCGTATCTCCCCCCTATAGCTCAAACACGCGAATACAGCAAAAGTGGATATATCAGGATTTGTTCCGGCGCTCCTCAATTATAAAAGGACTTCTCATCCAAACATGCAGTGAAATCCCACCAGTGTTCTTTGCTGAATATTACTGTCTATACTAACAGCCAGTGATTATCAATAGGATGTTTCTTCTACTGCGCACCGTTTACTTCTCAGCAAACACAAGCTGTGTTACCTGAATACTCAACTGCTTTACTTGGTGTCCAGCCAACAGAAGACAATAATCGATACATTCGAGCAGCTACCTACAAAATGATAGAAAGTACTTTAGGTATCAGGAGAAGAAACATATCGCGTGAAAACTACGCCTGCCATAAGATCTCAGTAAAATTATGAATTTGTTAGTAATTTTATGCACAAACATACAGATCCACATTCCCATAATGAAAAGTGTGAGCACACTAAACTAATGTTTACTATGGCTTGATGCAGGAGTGTAAGTAACTGCTCTTGATGCACCAAAATTTACTTTTTCATATCTTCAACATACGTAATAAATTTTCCTGGCTAAAATCCAGTTGCCATATTTTGGAGTATCCTAAAATAGCTAGTGGGTCCATGTCAAGCCATTCATGTAATAAAGCTAATGGTTCAGTCTATTCCTTGGGAAGAATCGTACATTCAACCAAATTGCCGCCACGTGCCACTTAATGGAGATTAGATGTGTGATTACGCTGAAGGACAATTTAGTTAGACCGTGTATGGAAGTTTAAGTCGGTAAGTGGACGAACTCCGCAGCACAATGGTACTAACTGGAATCTGTTCCAAGGAGGGAGTCCATGTCATTCCTCTTGTTGTTGCCATCTGTCCGATTTATAGGGTCAAAATGCATACATTTATAATTTATTGGCATATGGAATGTGTGAAACTATGTATCATCCTACATTAAGCTGAGACAAAACTATTCTAACTCCCACGTGTCGACACTGAGATTTTGAATGAAGGCACTCCCTACTGAAATGAAATCCTAGTCTTTCGTGCCCCGCGGAATACATTTATTTCTTGGTGGGATAAAATGGATGGCTGTATAACAAGCCTGTCAATTTTGTAGACAAGATAACAATTACTACTCTCTTCAAGTGAAACCAAAGAAAATTAAATTATAAAAACCAGTTAACAGTTTTTATTCTGTACAGTATTCATGGAGATAATTTGCCCTTGCCTTTCTCCGAACCGTACACCATATGTTAGATCCATAGCAGTATATTATTGATTGTTAAAAAGTCTGTCCTTATGCACGCATGTCTGAAGGAACTGCTCGGTTAGTCTAGATGAAAAGTGGCCTCTCGCGATAAGAGGAAAATCCGGCTTCGAATTCAGGCCCGGCTTAAAATTTCATTTTTATGTTTCGCCAACAGCTGACGTCAATCTGGAGTCGCAAAATGCGAGTTGATTTCGTAATACATAACGGTATCTTGGGGTGACTGCTAATGCAGTATTTCGAATCCAGATTCTTATTTTGTTAAACATTCTGTCAATGCCATTTACGCTTCAGTAACCTTAGTCTCCGTCTAAAGCGAACGCCCCAAAAGTTCAGTAACTTTGCGATGTTTATTAAGTTAACGTTATGAATGTATTAGTATCTGCCGAATTTTATGACGGATACAAAAAAAGGTAAAAGCGAGGAAAAAAGTCTAAATCAGTGGAAGCTATTTTGCCTCTTGCAGTTGCAGTTTCAGGCAGCTTCCTAGTATTCGTTTCTTGTTGCATTATTGAACAAAAATGGGAGTCAAGAGAACGGAAAATATTAAAGAGAAAAATTTAGCTGATCAGCTCTCTGGAAAGACCTATGCCAATTATTAGAAAGTTGCAGTGGAAGATGCAGTCTAATATACCTAGACAATTTTCATAATATACGATTCAAAATATTGCTAGCTTGCGTTACGAAAACTCGATGCATCATGGCTTTCCCGTGCCAGTACTGTATAATTACGGAACTAAAAATTTCACATTTTTACGCGCGCGCGTGTGGTGCTTGCATCAGTGGAACTGTGCTGAGTAATTTTCCTATGCTGATAGCAATTACAGTCAATTTCTGCCCTCGCACGGCTAATCTCAAAATAACTGTTGTTAGTATCGACATTCTTTTGCTCATACACGAGTAACTTCGAGACGAAGTCGTAAATTCCCTGATAATAAAACAGCACCACTAATTCCCCTTTGGATACAAATGAAATAGATCATGAGGATATTCGTTCCTACCTTCGTTGCACTCTGAGGATAGTGTTGAGGGTACCCGCCTCTGTATCCGTTGTTGTTGTTAAAGGACACTACTGCGATGGTGTTCGACATTGAGACAGCTGATTTGAATGCAGGCGATTGTATTTCGGCACTTTACGGCCTGAAAGAGAGGAGAGATAATGGCTACAGCTGCTTATTGTTAAATTGTATGGTAAAGTTCTCTGTTAAATTACACACCCGTCGACAGAGTCTTCTGAACTGAGGACATGTGAGACTCAAACTTCCTGGCAGATTAAAACTGTATGCCAAACCGAGAGCTGAATCGGGATCGTTGCCTTTCGCAGGCGAGTGTTCTACCGACTGAACTACCCAAGCACCACTAACGAGCCAGCTTTACTTCTGTTAGTACCTTGTCACCTACCTTCGAAACTAACATATCGTGAGTCGTAATCGGGTAGCTAAGTCGGTAGACCACTTGCCCGTGAAAGGCAAAGGTCGCGAGTTCGAGTCTCGGTCAGGCACACACAGTTTTTAATCTCCCACAAGTTTCACATCGGCGCACACGGAATGAAAATTTCATTCTCGGAACATGTAGGACTGTTGGTGCTCTGTCAGATGGGGTTCCCCCACTATCTCTTCGAGACGAGTAGGTTATGAACTGACATCAAAGTTCGCTCTCACATCAATAACAAATAGTTCTCTCTGGTAGATCAGTTAACACCTTGATGAACAGTATACCTATGCCATTTTAAAAAGACTTCTTTTCCAAAAAAAAAAAATGGCTCTGAGCACTATGCGACTTAACTTCTGAGGTCATCAGTCCCCTAGAACTTAGAACTAATTAAACCTAACTAATCTAAGGACATCTCACACATCCATGCCCGAGGCAGGATTCGAGCCTGCGAACGTAGCGCTCGCTCGGCTCCAGACTGTAGCGCCTAGAACCGCACGGCCACTCTGGCCGGCACTTCTTTTCCATACATGCAGTGGAATGCCAGCAGTCTTTGATGAATACAACACTCTATACGAACACTCAACCAGATACATACACTAAACAGTTGCTCCTATAGTACCTAAAAAACTAGCCGGTGAATTGTTAACCAGAAAGACTTGTCACCCTACGAGACGCAGATAGTAAACACCAAAGAACAGCTGTCACTTTACAACTATAATTTTTCCAGTCAATATATTACTTCATCCAGATTTAGCCACAATTATTAAACAGACAATGTGTTCAATGCAGAGTTAGACACAACACATGCAGCTCTTTAAATCAACTTAGAGCTCGATAACGAGTGTGTTAAACAGGGATTTTCTGATTTCACTTTTATTAGCTCCCCCCCCCCCCCCCCCCCCCCCCCCCCACAAAGAACCATGGACCTTGCCGTTGGTGGGAAGGCTTGCGTGCCTCAGCGATACAGATAGCCGTACCGTAGGTGCAACCACAACGGAGGGGTATCTGTTAAGAGGCCAGACAAACGTGTGGTTGCTGAAGAGGGGCAGCAGCCTTTTCAGTAGTTGCAGGGGCAACAGTCTGGATGATTGACTGATCTGGCCTTGTAACACTAACCAAAGCAGCCTTGCTGTGCTGGTACTGCGAACGGCTGAAAGCAAGGGGAAACAACGGCCGTAATTTTTCCCGATGGCATGGAGCTTACTGTATGATTATATGATGATGGCGTCCTCTTGGGTAAAATATTCCGGAGGTAAAATAGTCCCCCATTCGGATCTTCATGCGGGGACTACTCAGGAGGACGTCGTTATCAGGAGAAAGAAAACTGGCGTTCTACACATCGGAGCGTGGAATGTCAGATCCCTTAATCGGGCAGGTAGGTAAGAAAATTTAAAAAGGGAAATGGATAGGTTAAAGTTAGATATAGTGGGAATTAGTGAAGTTCGGTGGCAGGAGGAACAAGACTTTTGGTCAGGCGAATACAGGGTTATAAATACAAAATCAAATAGGGGTAATGCAGGAGTATGTTGAATAATAAATAAAAAAATAGGAGTGCGGGTAAGCTACTACAAACAGCATAGCGAACGCATTATTGTGGCCAAGATAGGCACGAAGCCCATGCCTACTACAGTAGTACAAGTTTATATGCCAACTAGCTCTGCAGATGACGAGGAAATTGAAGAAATGGTTGGTGAGATAAAAGAAATTATTCAGATAGTGAAGGGAGACGAAAATTTAATAGTCATGGGTGACTAGAATTCAGTAGTAGGAAAAGGGAGAGAAGGATTGGGGCTAAGAAATGAAAGAGGAAGCCGCCTGATAGAATTTTGCACAGAGCACAACTTAATCATAGCTAACACTTGGTTAAAGAATCATAAAAGAAGGTTGTATACATGGAAGAACCCTGGAGATACTGACACGTTTCAGATAGATTATATAATGGTAAGACAGAGATTTAGGAACCAGTTTTAAATTCTAAGACATTTCCAGGGACAGATGTGGATTCTTAACACAATCTATTGGTTGTGAACTGTAGATTAAAACTGAAGAAACTGCAAAAAGGTGGGAATCTAAGGAGATGTGACCTGGATAGACTTAAAGAACCAGAGGTTGTACAGAGTTTCAGGGAGAACATAAGGGAACAATTGACAGGAATGGGGGAAAGAAATAGAGTAGCTTTGAGGGGTGAAGTAGTGAAGGCAGCGCAGGACCTAGTAGGTAAAACGACGAGGGCTAGTAGAAATCCATGGGTAACAGAAGAAATATTGAAATTAATTGATGAAAGGAGAAAATATAAAAATGCAGTAAATGAAGCAGGCAAAAAGGAATACAAACGTCTCCAAAACTAGATCGACAGGAAGTGCAAAATGGCTAAGCAGGGATGGCTAGAGGACAAATGTAAGGATGAAGAGGGTTATCTCACTAGGGGTAAGATAGATATCGCCTACAGGAAAATTAAAAATATCTTTGGAGAACAGAGAACCACTTGTATGAATATCAAGAGCTTCATATGGAAACCCTTTCTAAGCAAAGAAGGGAAAGCAGAAAGGTGGAGGGAGTATATAGAGGGTCTATACAAGGGCAATGTACTTGAGGACAATATTATGGAAATGGAAGAGGATGTAGATGAAGATGAAATGGGAGATACGATACTGCGTGAAGAGTTTGACGGAGAACTGAAAGACCTGAGTCGAAACAAGGGCCCGGGAGTAGACGACATTCCATTAGAACTACTGACGGCCAGTCCAGACAATACTCTACCATCTGGTGAGCAAGATGTATGAGACAGGCGAAATACCCTCAGACCTCAAGAAGAATATAATAATTCAAATCCCAAAGAAAGCAGGTGTTAATACACTCCTGGAAATGGAAAAAAGAACACATTGACACCGGTGTGTCAGACCCACCATACTTGCTCCGGACACTGCGAGACGGCTGTACAAGCAATGATCACACTCACGGCACAGCGGACACACCAGGAACCGCAGTGTTGGCCGTCGAATGGCGCTAGCTCCGCAGCATTTGTGCACCGCCGCCGTCAGTGTCAGCCAGTTTGCCGTGGCATACGGAGCTCCATCGCAGTCTTTAACACTGGTAGCATGCCGCGACAGCGTGGACGTGAACCGTATGTGCAGTTGACGGACTTTGAGCGAGGGCGTATAGTGGGCATGCGGGAGGCCGGGTGGACGTACCGCCGAATTGCTCAACACGTGGGGCGTGAGGTCTCCACAGTACATCGATGTTGTCGCCAGTGGTCGGCGGAAGGTGCACGTGTCCGTCGACCTGGGACCGGACCGCAGCGACGCACGGATGCACGCCAAGACCGTAGGATCCTACGCAGTGCCGTAGGGGACCGCACCGCCACTTCCCAGCAAATTAGGGACACTGTTGCTCCTGGGGTATCGGCGAGGACCATTCGCAACCGTCTCCATGAAGCTGGGCTACGGTCCCGCACACCGTTAGGCCGTCTTCCGCTCACGCCCCACCATCGTGCAGCCCGCCTCCAGTGGTGTCGCGACAGGCGTGAATGGAGGGACGAATGGAGACGTGTCGTCTTCAGCGATAAGAGTCGCTTCTGCCTTGGTGCCAATGATGGTCGTATGCGTGTTTGGCGCCGTGCAGGTGAGCGCCACAATCAGGACTGCATACGACCGAGGCACACAGGGCTAACACCCGGCATCATGGTGTGGGGAGCGATCTCCTACACTGGCCGTACACCTCTGGTGATCGTCGAGGGGACACTGAATAGTGCACTGTACATCCAAACCGTCATCGAACCCATCGTTCTTCCATTCCTAGACCGGCAAGGGAACTTGCTGTTCCAACAGGACAATGCACGTCCGCATGTATCCCGTGCCACCCAACGTGCTCTAGAAGGTGTAAGTCAACTACCCTGGCCAGCAAGATCTCCGGATCTGTCCCCCATTGAGCATGTTTGGGACTGGATGAAGCGTCGTCTCACGCGGTCTGCACGTCCAGCACGAACGCTGGTCCAACTGAGGCGCCAGGTGGAAATGGCATGGCAAGCCGTTCCACAGGACTACATCCAGCATCTCTACGATCGTCTCCATGGGAGAATAGCAGCCTGCATTGCTGCGAAAGATGGATATACACTGTACTAGTGCCGACATTGTGCATGCTCTGTTGCCTGTGTCTATGTGCCTGTGGTTCTGTCAGTGTGATCATGTGATGTATCTGACCCCAGGAATGTGTCAATAAAGTTTCCCCTTCCTGGGACAATGAACTCACGGTGTTCTTATTTCAATTTCCAGGAGTGTAGATGTGAAAATTACCGAACTATCAGTTTAATAAGTCACGGATGCAAAATACTAACGCGTATTCTCTACAGACGAATTGAGAAACTGGTAGAAGCCGACCTCGGGCAAGATCAGTTTGGATTACGTAGAAATATTGGAACACGTGAGGCAATACTGACCCTACGACTTATCTTAGAAGCTTGATTAAGGAAAGGCAAACCTACGTTTCTAGCATTTGTACACTTAGAGAAAGCTTTTGACAATGTTGATTGAAATACTCTCTTTCAAATTCATATTCTGAAGATGGCAGGTGTAAAATACAGGGAGCGAAAGTCTATTTACAATTTGTACAGAAAGCATATGGCAGTTATAAGTGTCGAGGGGCATGAAAGAGAAGCAGTGGTTCGGAAGGGAGTGCGACAGGGTTGTAGCCTATCCCCGATGTTATTCAATCTGCATATTGAGCAAGCAATAAAGGAAACAAAAGAAAAGTTCGGAGTAGGTATTAAAATCCATGGAGAAGCAGGGATCGGTTGGTAGGACATGTTCTGAGGCATCAAGGGATCACCAATTTAGTATTGGAGGGCAGCGTGGAGGGTAAAAATCGTAGAGGGAGACCAAGAGATGAATACGCTAAACAGATTCAGAAGGATGTAGGTTGCAGTACGTACTGGGAGATGAAGAATCTTGCACGGTATAGAGTAGCATGGAGAGCTGCATCAAACCAGTCTCAGGACTGAAGGCCACAACAACAACAACATAGCTTTTCCTTTGACTAACATCTACATGTACATCTCTAATCCGCAACTCGTCTTCTGGTCTGTGGCAGACGGTACTTCGTGTAGCTGTCACTTTCACGCTTTCCTGTTCCAGTCACTGATGGTGTTTGGGATGGAGACCGGTCATTTCCCTTCCGACTGGTTTCATGCGGATGGACACGAATTCCTTTCCTGTATCAACCTGTTCATTTCATACTAGCACTTGCACCCTACGCCCTCAATTATTTGTTACATTAATCCGATTTCTGTCTTCCCCTACAGTTTTTATCTTCTATTCCTATGGAAGTTATTCCCTGATGTCTTCACAAATGTCCTGTCAACCTGTCCCTTCTTCTTGTTAGTGTTTTGCAAATACTCTTCTCTTTGCCCATTCTGAGCTGAGGCTCTTCTTTTCTTACCTATCAGCAAACTTAATTTTTTACAATTCATTCCAATTACACTTTTAATGTTGACGCCCTTGCTTTTAATTTCACCAGGAACTGTTTTGACTTTTCTGTATGGTGAATCAGTCGCTATGACGACCACTCCTTTTAAAATTTTCATCCTGCAGTCATTTCGCCTTCTTTCCATCCACTTTCTATTTATTTCATTTTTAACTTATTAATATTTCTGTACTCC
The DNA here is from genome assembly GCF_023897955.1 of Schistocerca gregaria. Lineage (NCBI taxonomy): Eukaryota > Metazoa > Arthropoda > Insecta > Orthoptera > Acrididae > Schistocerca > Schistocerca gregaria. Next base: position 369,092,847 of record NC_064923.1, read on the forward strand.
TGAATTTCTCTGAACATTTTTAACTTCCTTCTTTCGTCAATAAACTGAAGAATTTCTTCTATTATCCAAGGTTTCTTCGAAATTACTTCCTTGTAACTATATTTGTCTATCCAATATTTGTGAGTGCCCTTTTTAGAGATATTCATTCCTCTTCAACTGGACTACCTACTGCGGTATTCACTGTTACAGTATCTATATTCTCAGAGAACTTGAAACGCATCTCATCATTCCTCAGTGATTCAGTATCCCACTTCTTTCCACACTGATTATTCCGTACGAGTATCTTGAACTTCAGCCTACTCTTCATCATTACTAAATTGTAAACGGAGTCTATATCTGCTCCTGGATACGATTTACAATCCATTATCGTACTCCAGAATGTCAGTCTCACCATGACGTTATCCATCTGGGATCTTCCCGTATCTGCAGACCTTTTTCCAATTATACCTTGTTTCATTGTCAGTTTTGAACAGTGTATTCTCTACCATTAGCTGAAATTAATGAATAACTCAGTTAGTCCTTTTCCTTTCTCAGTTCTAATACGAAGCATATAAGCTCCCGTAGGTTTGTCTTCTATTCCTTTCCCTACAACTGCGTTTCAATCCCCATGGTCATTAGATTATCATCTCCTTTTACATACTGAATTATCCGATCTTATACTGGTACACTTTGTCTTTCCATCATCTGCTTGTGTCTTCGGTATGTATACCTGAACTACTGTTGATTGCTTTGATTTGCTGTCGATTATGATGAAAATAACCTTGTCAATGAAGTTCAAATGGCTCTGAGCACTATAGGACTTAACCTCTGAGGTCATCAGTCCCCTAGAACTTATAACTACTTAAACCTAACTAACCTAAGGACATTACAGACACTAATGCCCGAGGCAGACTGTAGCGCCTAGAACCGCTCGGCCACTCCGGCCGACTGCCAGTGAAGTGTTCGCAGCAACTGACTCTCTGCCCCACTTCCCTGTTCATAACGGATCCTACTTCTACTACGTGCCGTTTTCTGTTGTTGTTGCTATTACCTTACATTTCTTTGATCAGAACCCTTATTTTCTTTCCATTTCAGTTCACTGATTCCCACTGTGTCTGAGTCTCTTCATTTACCTTTTGAGATTTTGTACTTTTCCTAATACGTGAAAGCTTCTGACATTCCAAGCTCTTACTCGTAGTATGTTAGTTTTTCTTTGGTTATTTAATGTTTTTCTTATGGTTACGTCCCATCTCCTCTCCCTCCAAGAGATTCGCATGCGGGACTAAGTTGGAATCTTTTGCTAATGGAGAGATCATCATGACTCTTTTTCTCAAATACAGAACACATGTCCTGTGGATACACGTTATGCGTCTTTAACTCACTGTTGTCCATTACCTTCTGCTGATTCTTCCGCGTTTTAGGGACTGTTTCCCACCCCAAGGGTAAGAAGCTGTTTTGAAATACTGTCCATTCCTCCATCATCTTTGAAAAGGCCATTGACAGCACGAGATGACTCGGTCATTGGCAGCACGAGATGACTCCTTACGAAGGTGGCTTCTTATGCCGGGAGTTTTTCGCCCACCATCGTTCATTTATGGAATAGCCGGGTATTTGCAGACACATTGTGAAAATGGCTCTCATGTTACGCAATGTGGTGTTCTGAACAACGAACAACGTTTTAGTTGACACAGTATCGTCCTTTGTCACTCAGTGCTTTTGCACCACCATGGCTTCAGTAAATACAGTTATCTAGGATTGGAGCGAGGTGTGTCAGCCACTGATGTTCACGAACTTTTTACTTCATTCGTAGACTTGCTGCTGTGACAAAACGTATCGTTGTAATATACTCACATTTTGCAAAGAGTTCAGTGGCTTTTAACACATTCACTAAGCAACCCGGAAAAACTGGTGTAAGTTGCTAGGGAGAGGGTCGTCTTTACTACACCTGTGAGACCTCTGTACATCTTTGTGATGCTGTAACTTGATGATGAACCGGTACGCTATTAAGAATATGCTTAGCAACTTACAGGCTACAGATTTCAGTTTTCACCTGCGTCACCTTCATATTTACATTTTAGTGACATCCAGTATTCGATTCTAAATATAATCTGTTGGGTCATATCATTCTTCGGATTTTTTACACCTCAGTGTTTCGGTTTCTCCTGATATGTTCTTCGAATAAGAACGGTTCTTACGAAGTAGATCCCAGCATTAGTCGCATACCTTCAGGCGGAGAAAATATGAAGAACTTCTTTACCTGACAGTTCAAGAGTTGTAGGATGAATGTTGTTCATACAAGCTAATTCTAGATGGCATAGCGACGCCGTATCATTTGACTAGTTTCAACCAGCCATGCTGCATACCGTACAGGACGATGCCACATGTTTCTAGTCTCACGGATATTTGCGCTGGTGGTTGTGCTCACTACCTGGTTCTTTTGGAAACACAGCATCAATAATACAGTCAAAAGGAGAAAACCATCAGTTTACTAATGGATGGCTTGTGAATGTGTGAATTTTTGGGCAGTGGCGTTTACTTGAGTTCCATCAGAAGCACTGAACAGAAAGTACAAAGCTTTGCCCTCCGCAGGACATGCCGTGGCTGTACTTGATGGAAAAGGGTGCCAGAAATGACGATGCACAGTGATCGGCGAAAATTGTCACTGTTATCATTTCTAAAACGCTTCCATAGCGGTGACCCTAAATCTACTTTACCGAGGTGGTACACGAGCAGAAGTAAACATCTCGGAATGATTATGCTCCAATTCCCATAGACATGCTTCTTTATGGAAATTGTGGGTAATCAGTACTCCTTCAAAAGAAATTGCAATATTATTTAGTGATCACTAAACAATACAACGATTTCCATTTCGATAATAATTCGGTAACTGTTCTAAAGAAAGATGTGCACTGTTCTACAGGTCTTATCTCAAACAGAATTCCTGCATAACTAAAAAATTTGTAACATTTCGACTCCAAGCTGGAAGATTACTTGTGGCACGTTCGTCTTATTGTGGACAGGAGTTCCTCGCGGTTTCGCCGTGATGTTTTACTTGTTTGTGCATACTATCGCAATTTCTTAAAGTCATTATCAAGTAGTGACTCAGTCTTTTAAACGAAAGCTTTGACTCATGTGGTCCCAACACGAGAACATTAAATATACAAATAGAATCGTAAACTGGAAGAAATTTTTCACTAGTATTTCATTGGCAACAAGAAGAGAAATAGCGTCTGATTTTCAGACTGAGCACCAAACATCCAATCTCTCTGCAGAGTCTTATGGAGTGAGGGTACAACGATTCTTCTGCAGATCATACTATTGATAGTAGTATCACTGTTTGAAACGTCCCCTTAGAAATATTATTGAATTACTCTGCTGATAAACCTCTTACAAACAATGTATTTATCTTACTAGTGTTCAAAAGTTATAAATATATAGCAGTTCATGACATCCAGTCTTACAGATTTCAAAACTCAGCCATTTCTCTCCCCACATCCACCACTGCTGGCGGCTCACCTCCAACTGCGCAACGCTACGCGCTGTTAACATCCAGCTGCCCAACACTACAATGGCAGACAACATTGCAAACTAGCCACATACTGCACACAGCACAGCCAGTGATTTTCATACAGAGCGCTACGTGGCGTTACCAATATACGAGGGTCAGTCAAAAAGTAATGCCTCCTATTTTTTTTCTACGTTTAATTGTCAGGAAATTTAAATGCAATTACATAGGTTGAAAACCACAACATTGAGGATCATTTTGTCATTTTTCAATGTAATTTCCGCCCATCTCTACAGTTTTGGTCCATCTTTGAACAAGGGCATGTATCCCAGCACGGTAAAAATCACAGCTCTACTTCCTAAGCCATTGACGCACGGATGTTTTGACGGCCTCCTCATCTTCAAAATGAATCCCACGATGAGCTTCTTTTAGTGGCCCAAACAGATGGAAGTCTGATGGTGTCAGGTCAGGGCTGTATGGGGGATGAGGCAAAACTTCCCATCCAATTTTGACAATCTCGTCAGAGGTGTGACGACTGGTGTGTGGTCTTGCATTGTCATGCAAAAGAAGAACATCTGCCATTGATTTTGTTGGGCGAACTCGCTGAAGACGTGCTTTAAGTTTTTTGAGGGTTGTGACGTATTGAACAGAATTTATTGTGCATCCCTGCTCCAAAAAATCAACCAGAATCACACCCTCTGTATCCCAGAAAACTGTTGCCATAACTTTCCCTACCGATCGCACAGTTTTGAATTTTTTCTTCCTCGGCGAGCTTGTGTGACGCCACTCCATTGACTGCCTCTTTGGTTCGGGTTCAAAAAAATGCACCCATGTTGCGTCCCCGGTCACAATTTTTTTCAGAAACTCATCTCCCTCCAAACGGAAGCGCTGCAAGTGTTGGGAGGCTATTGTTTTCCTTTCCTCTTTATTCTGATCGGTTAACATTCTTGGAACCCACCGTGCACAAACTTTTGAGTACCCCAATTGTTTAATGATCGTGATCACACTGCCTTTACTAAGAGAAATAATGCGACACACTTCATCTGCAGTCACCCGACGGTCACCACGAATGATGTCATCAACTTGCTGAATGTTGTGTGGAGTCACTGCACTCACCGGCCTGCCGCTCCGCTTTTCGTCAGTCAACGGTGTTTGCCCTTCAGCTTCCTTACAACGACGAACCCATCGTCTAACAGTGCTGACATCCACTGTCACAACACCATACACCTTCTTCAGTCTTTCATGAATGCGTATGGGCGTTTCACCTTCTGTATTCAAGAATTCAATCACACAACGCTGTCTCAAACGAACATCGATGTCGGTCAACTTACAAACTTCTGCTGTGCTGCCACCTGTTGACACAGAAAGTTACTACTGCAGTGGATTGCAAAAGAAGGTTTGAGGAATGGCGCCAAATTCAAATTTTTCACTTAACTTAATTTTTTTAAGTAGAAAAAAAATGGGAGGCATTACTTTTTGACCGACCCTCGTAAAAACCCAAACAGCCTCATTACATAGCCTCCATGCTCCCCACAAAAAAATTTACAAATTGTTTTGGGCAGTGGCCAATAATGATTTGATAAAATTTTTCATAATTACTATAACAAAGAAATCAAATGCACACACTTATTGATACAATGTTGGTCAAAAGCCAAAATTTTCTCACAGTCCATAAAGACAGTCCTGATCGTTCATCATAGTAAAATAGCAGTGTTTTTGTCAAAGTCTGAGCAGTAATAGAAAATGCACACGGAAGTAGTGGATTTCCATGCAGTCTTGAAGAAGTAGTGTTGTCCTTCCAACGGAAAGACAGTGCTGACTCTTGACATGCAGACAGGTAATGGGCCACAACAGAGTAAACTCACAGCCGAGTCAGTCGAAGTTTTGAAGAATATTGGTAGGCAGGTTATCACAGAGCAGACCCACTGTAGTCCTGGTAGAGATTATGTTATTGGTGGCCCACCGGAGCTGCAGACCCACTGCAGTCCTTGTAGAAATAATGGTACTGGTGAGTCGTCAAAGGTGTAGACCCACTGTAGTCCTTGTAGAAATAATGGTATTGGTGGGTCATCAAAGATGCAGACCCACTGTAGTCCTTGTACAGATGGCCAGCAGCCATCTGTTGTGACTGTGCGGGTGCACAATCACCATTGAATAGTCTTGCGGATAGTATAGCAAGTCCATAACCACCACTTGTGCACTCACAAAGTTTTTGGAATTGTCCTTAGAACCAGCAATCCTGTTATCCAGTCCTTTTTTTTCACATATTGTGCATATATTATGACTAACAGAAACGTGTTCAGTGAAATGATATTTAATTTGAAGAACTGTTGTCTATACAATTATAAACTTACAACATAAGAATACAATTACAAAGGTACAAAATACGTCCTTAAAGAACATAAGAGTACAGATAACATTTGTAGTAACACGGACTTTACAAAAGATTAGAAATAAACAGATACATCAGTGTTACAGGAATTATGACATAAGTAAATATATAAAATAATCAGAATAGTTTTCCAAACATTAACTTCACACATGAGCATTGAAACAGAACAGAATTATTAATGTCTATAAACATCTTTACAAAGAAAATAACATATCATAAATGCAAATCATATTTGAGGATAACAGTATTCCTCATCATAATGAATGTAGCTTAGTACTAGAAAAATTCTACAACATAAATCTTATTAGCTAAACATATACAGACAGGAAAAACACAAATTCACATAGTGTAATAACACAAAAATACAGGACAGGGTTTATTTTCAGTGTAACATTAGTTACTGCAGTCCATAGATCTTTCGTCTTATTTCAACATTTGTTTCCATCAAAAAAATTCTATCCAAGCATGCTTTCTGTATTTATATGTTCATATATTTCTTACCTCATTATTTATTTTCCATTATCTTACCTCATTCTTTATTTCCAAGAAAATCCTACCTAAACCTGTTGTCTGTAAACCCTACTTTTTTGTTCATATCCTCTTTTAAATACTTTTTTGGCCAAAGCATTTTCTTATAGCTTCTCAATGCATTTCTTTCCATTCATCACAACTCGTTCTCTCATTTAAGCTGACTTAAGCTGACTTAAATCTACTGAGTTCAGATGCTAAACTGCGGGACGAAGCAATGCAGCAGCACAAAACAGTTAACACAAACAGCAATGACAAAAAAATTCAAATTGGCAAAGCAAGCAGCAATATATATATATATATATATATATATATATATATATATATATATATATATATATATGCAACATTATCACTAACATGAGCCAATCTGCAGCAATAAGAAAATAAATCAGCAGTAAATCTGGCATCTGGCTTAACAGAGTAATACAAAGTCAAATTCAGTAATATTATGCCTGCCAAACAGCAGCAGCAAATGGAATAATACCTATGTCACATCTTAACACTAGAGTGATGCATCCCTGTAAGGTACTCTAGCAGACAACTTACCAAGTCACTGACAAAAATTATGTATGCAATTCCTGTGAAGTGGAAATATCTTTTTGGGCTCCCTCGTTGTTTTTTATGGAAGTAGACCATAAAATTATTATTTACTGGGTCTGTAGACAGAAAATAGTGAAATTAGTACATCTATTAAATTTTACTTTAACCAATGCTGCAGTACAGCTAGAATCTAGATATTAAACGAAGTGAGCAAATTATACAGTATACATATATATATATATATATATATATATATATATATATATATATATATATATATATATATATATGAGAGAGAGAGAGAGAGAGAGAGAGAAACATATGAAACGTTATTCACTAGGCAAATGGCGTCTCCAAACGCAAAAAAAATCTCTTAACTAGAAAAACAGTAGTCATAATCAGGTGTATAGACATAAAATATTTCTCGTCATTTCATTAGCCATTTCAGTAAATATCATAAATTAAGAACTCCACATTGTAATCATATGTTTTCAAGTTTGGGCGTGTCGTATTTGCGATGCTTTCTACAAAGAAATGTGAATAGTGAGGATAATGACCTCTTTTTTTCACCTGTGCCTCTGAAAGGCACACACTAATGGATTTTTTCTAGGCAACTGTCGCGCAGCTGGGTGCCCACGACGCATTACGTGAAGATGGTCACTTAACTTTCTTACCGAAATATTTACAACACCAGTTTGCACTATAGTGACAGTCTCATATAAAAAATTTCACAGGTCGAAAATTTGCATTACAAATGTGTAGAAACAAAATCCTGTAAATATAACAGTGTTCAAAAAATTTTCGACAGCATTGTAATACATTCACGCATGTACACACATTTCATAATTCTCAAAGTACGATTCTTGGTTTCCAACATCCTTTTCCACAAATCAGAGTCCCTAACCACTACTAATTATTCCTTACCTCATTATTCATATACATATTCGTTGACACTTCTTCAATATTTCATCATAAGAAATACGTAGCCTAATCAAATTCCTCATATACGGTAGCATCATCTTATTGATCATAAACATATCTCAACAGCATAATACACATCGTCGTCGTAATAATATCATAACATCTCAGTCAATTCTCAAAATCGTCGTAGCTTCCTCCAATAATTTCAAAACCTAAAAAAAACTCTCTGTTCATTTCAATAGTGTCATTTACCTCAAACTTACTTTAAAAATCATGATCCCATACCAAATACATCATTCAAAGCTCTCATAGTATCACAATGGTTCCGAAAAAATATGAACAGTTCACAAAATATAGATAAAATACAATTTCATAAGTGTGAAGTCATCCAACTGTGTAATTACGTAAAAAAGTGTCACTGAGGTAGTAAAAAATTTTTTGTTTCTCTGTTAAATGATCAGATAGCTGTGTAATTTATGTGTTAGAGAAATATGGTACCGATGTGTAAAGTTGTATAAGCAAATACCATATTAGCTAGGGCTCCTTGTGCTTGCCAGACACATAGTACACAATGTAGGCGTGTACCCCCTGAGGATTAAAATAATTATACCCTCAGGTGTTACAGATTACAGAAATGGAATGAAATGTATCACGGAAAACTTTCTTTGTAATTCAAAAATCTTTAAAAATAAATGTTTTAAGTACAAAATTAATCACTGAAATGCGTGTCCTGTAGCGCTAAATGTGCGTCTTGCTGTAAGATAATTCTGTGGAAGTGTCGTAGTTATCGTCCTCTGTAAGCAAAGTTCTGCTGAAGTCAATGTACTCACCCCATGATAAACAAAAGTGAAATGCTTTGCGTATAGATATCTTAGTTATTACGCTTATTGCCGTGATGAAGAAAGTACTGTGCTGTAACGTATTGTTGTGCTACGGAAAAGGCTGTCTCGTTGTAGCTATACCACAAAAGTTACTACTAAAACATGTTTTACTTTCCAGAATAATTCAGAAAAACTGTGCAGATATAAAACAGAAACACCGCAAAAGCAACAATGTAAATTGTGTCACATATTAGTAGCGTCCTGATATAATCGTGTAGCTATCAAAGAAACCAAATGCTAAGTCATCTTTAATCTCACCGAATGTACTTCAAGTAAACCAAAATGTTGCATTAAAATCTCATTAGCAGTATATGGTCTAAGTATGTAAGCCTGATAGTCGTTACGTAATCGTGCAACTAACAAGGAAGAATGTACACACACAATAACACTGTGTCGTCTGTTCACAATAACAATGCATTCGTAATTTCTGTTTAAATAAGTTCTCTTGGTTCTTTACTGGATATTTATCTTCAAACATTGTTGCATGTTAACAGATTCTAAGTCTGACAAAGTATACTAGAAATGTGAAGTGAAAAGTTTTATGGAAAAGACAAAGTTAAAAAGCAAATTATCTTTCAATAAACGGTTTTACATGTGCAATGTGGTGTAAAACTTTACCCTTTCTAGTACGCAGAGTTTCAACTTCAAAGTAATTATCATGTTGTATACGTCGATAAGAAATGCTAAAATTTTTCTCAAGGTTAGCGTCTATGTTATTTTTCGCTGAGCCAGTCGTCGCACGTGGCTGCCTGCGGTGCGAGTCATTGTCTGTCTCTTTGTTGGCGCGCGTTGTTATTGGGATTTGGAGATCTAACTTCTAGAAATTCACCTTGTCGAGAGGACCCTGCCCTGTTTGAATCCCGCCAGTTCCGATGAAATTCAGGTCTCCCTTGATAATAATTGTTTTGGTTCCCATATTGTCTGTTTCTATGGTTGTCTCTGTCCCATTAATTACTATGGGAATGCGATCTTTCTCTGTAATTATTACTGCTCTGCCAACGGTTGTCAGACGGGTGGTGTCTGTTTTGGTCACGATTTACGTTGTAAGAATAGCCTTGTCGTGTAAAGTTATTGTTTGTGTCTTCGAAATGTTTCATCATTATGATGCTATTTTTTTCTCGGTCTTGTGTGGCTTGAGACCAGTATGCTGAGAGGAAGGCATGGTAAAATTCTCCTTCACTGTGGCAATCATGAATGACCGATCGCATTCTTACAGCTGGTTTATCCTCCAAGTAGCCACACATAAATTCTAATCTGTGTTGCAATGACTAGTTGGGAGGAAAACAATGAGAGAATTGATGAAGCCATGCTCGTGGATGAATGTCGTTGCCAGAATTCTTAAATTTCTTGAATTTGCTTGTAGTAATGAGCAGCTTATAGTCATAATCCTCATGTCGGCGAGTCGCATTTCGGTCATTGTTACGTCGTTTCGGCGGTTCCATTTCAAAATTCGGTGCACCTTGCCAATTTCTTTCATAATTTCCGAAATGCGATGTGTTATTATTTAGTGGCTGTTCCGTATTTTTATGTCCCTCTTCCCGTATTGTAGCGCGAGTGTCCTCTAAAATATGTAATTCTTGTATTACCTGTGTCAACTGATCTTGTACTTCCCGGATTTCTCTCTGGTGTTGCGTATTAATTTGATTCTGATTTTGCTTGAACTTCCTAATTTATTCGCACTCTTCTGTGTCATTAAAGACTACCGGTTTTGTGTCATTCAGATTATCATATACCTTCGTGGATAAATTATTTAGATGATCCGAAAGTTCTACTACTTTCTCTGATAATGAACTAATTTCCTCCATGTGTCTTTCTGAACCAATTTTCAAAATGTCTACTGTGTCCTTTTAAGTTTTCCTGAGATTTTGCAAGTTGCGTAACCGAATCGGTAGACGCAACTGAGTCAATTTTAGCTTGCAAAGGTGCGTGATTTTCATGAACAATAGTTTGCAGTTCGTTTATGGATGATTCGTGATTCTGTAATGCATTTTCATGCCGCGAAAAAATAGGTTGAAAATGCTCACAAATTTTGTGTTATTACGGCATTACAGACTTTTTGACATTTCGATTCAATGTTATGTAACTCAGTAGTTAAATCTTCACGTGTTTGTTCAAGTGAGGTATCTAACTTCCGAAGATTTTGTTCCATTGTGTCTAACTTTTGAAGCTTTTGCTGTGTTTGTCTCTGATTTTGTTCCATTGTGTCTAACTGCTGCTGTGTTTGTCTCTGGTTTTGTTCCATTGTCTAACGTTTGATGATTTTGTTCCATTGTGTGTAACTTTTGAAGCATTTGTTGTGTTTGTCTCTGATTTTCTTTCATTTGTTGCATTAATTGCAATAATAATGTATTAGTGTCTGGAATCTGTCCCTCTATGCTTTTCGGCAGTGCATTTGCACCGGCAACATTCACATTTTGACAAGCAGAAAATGTGTCTTGACTTATTTGAGAAAATGGTGAGGACACATAACCTGAATATACAGTATTTGCAATATTGTGTCCTGTCATTTCGGATTCCTGAGGTAATATGTTGCCGACCGAACAATCCATAATGCTTCTCTTTTCACTAATTGTTTCACTGCCTACACTATTATTTGCAGCCCGCTCCATTTCCCTATGCACAATTACCAAATTACTACTTTGAACATTAGTTAATTCATTACTCGGCGGCGCTAACACACTACTTTCGTCTTCGCTGTCATTTCTCAGTTTACTTTGGAGCCTAGTATTACGTTTTTCACACGACATTGTTGTCACAATATTTCACACGACAACACAGAAAAGCACAATTTGAAGAGCAAAATAAGAAAACACATTAACATAACATTGAAAATAATATCTAGTTAATTGCAAGCGCAGCTGCAAAATACTAGGTGCAAATCTACATGCATACCACAACTGTTTTACTGTACAAGAATGAAAAACTACAACTACAAAGGAAATTCTCTCTACAATTATGCACTAGCAATAAACAAAGGTGGCACTAATTGCACAAACTACAAGGAAAAAATCTGAAGATTCCAGTGAGCTATCCTGGCAGGGTCGCCATATGAAACATCCCCTTAGAAATATTATTGAATTACTGTGCTGATAAACCTCTTAAATTATATGATATTCAAACAGCTGAGCAAAACTGAACGTACTCAGACATTACTCTCTTTACTTACTCTGATCAACACTAAACTGACACACAATATTTTTAGAGCAACTCAATCTCATTTTCAAAAATCCCTACAAAAGAATGACCCTGACTAACATTAACCTATACCTTTCACAAATCACTTACCTCACAAAAATCTTCGTTACTCGAACTACTGCAATACAGTGCGCGCCACTACTGCCAGCTAAATAAAAGATTCAAACTACTGAAGGCACTAACTACTGATAGGCATAGTTAGCAAATAAAAGACTTTGATAGAGAACAAACAATGTATTTACCTTACTAATGTTCAAAAGTCATAAATATATAGCAGTTCATGATATCCAGTCTTACAAATTTCAAAACTCAGCCATTTCTCTCGCCGGCTGCGGTGGTCTCGCGGTTCTAGGTGCGCAGTCCGGAACCGAGCGACTGCTACGGTCGCAGGTTCGAATCCTACCTCGGGCATGGATGTGTGTGATGTCCTTAGGTTAGTTAGGTTTAAGTAGTTCTAAGTTCTAGGGGACTGATGACCACAGCAGTTGAGTCCCATAGTGCTCAGAGCCATTTGAACCATTTGAACCATTTCTCTCCCCACATCCACCACTGCTGACAGCTCACCTCCAACTGCCCAACGCTACGCGCTGTTAACATCCAGCTGCCCAACACTACAATGGCAGACAACAATGCAAACTAGCCACAGACTGCACACAGCACAGCCAGTGATTTTCATACAGATCGCTACGTGGCGTTACCAATATAAAAACCTAAACAGCCTAGTTACATATTCTTATCCTCCTCAAATTAATGACTGCTCCGCAGTGAACTGGATAATATCCACCGCCCCTTCATTGACAATATATCACAACAGACTGACTCCACGACGTACCTCTAATATTTTTCATTCTGAAATTCTAGATAATGTGTCAGTAGCTGAGGCAGATGTGTAGGTTCATATACAGTCGGTTCTCTATTGCTCTGTTCAGATATTAATCGGATTATCGGAATAAAAATTTTCCACGTCTACATAGCATATCGGATCACAACGAAGTCACTGGACTCGCATTCAGGAGGCCATCCAGATTTAGGTTTGCTGTGCTTTCCGTAAATCGCTCCAGGCCAACGCCGTCATCATTCCTTTCAACTGCCATGGCCGATTCCCTTTCCAATCCTTGCAACAATCAGAGCTTGTCCTCCGTGTCTAATGACTTCACCGAGCGAGGCGGCGCAGTGGTTAGTACACTGGACTCGCATTCGGGAGGACGACGGTTCAATCCCGTCTCCGGCCATCCTGGTTTAGGTTTTCCGTGATTTCCCTCAATCGTTTCAGGCAAATGCCGGGATTGTTCCTTTGAAAGGGCACGACCGATTTCCTTCCCAATCCTTCCCTAACCCGAGCTTGCGCTCCGTCTCTAATGACCTCGTTGTCGACGGGACGTTAAACATAACCACCACCACTAATGACTTCGACGTCGACGGGACGTTAAACCCTAATCTTTCTTACTTCCTTATTACACAACGAAGTAAGCACTACGCATGCAGGCAGCACTAAAACAGCTTCTCTATAGCCCATTGTTTGCTCTCAGCGATATACTTCTCTTATTCTTTTAGCAGTTGGGTATTGTTTGATCTGCTACCGCGTACCTGCCGTCGATAGCGAGCCACACTTCCTACGAAAGAATAAGAAATACAAAAATAATAAAATCGAACAGATTGCGTGTAAGGGAATATGGCCTTCACAGGGGCATGGGAAATAATGTCAGTTGGATGGATCATTAAACTACTTGCACCTTTGTTCTATTTGAAGGGAGAGTAGCCCGTGAGTCGGTCTTTGATTTCCGCAGCCAAATACGAGGATAAGTCAATTATTACCCGAAAAGTAGTTACAAAATTTTATTGTAATAAAATAGGAAACTTACCAGAACATCATTTTTCGACATAGTCTCCTTGCGTTTCAACGCACTTGGTCCATCGTTGTACAAGTTTCCTGATGCCCTCATAAAAGAAGGGCCTCGATTGACCTGTGAGCCAGGAATGCATCGCTTCTTTCACTGCTTCGTCCGAAGCAAATCGTGCCCCTTTAATGCCTGTTTGAATGGACCAAACAAGTGATGTAAGGGGCAAGATTTGGATTATATAGCGGATGAGCCAGTACTTCAAATCTGTGTTCCTGGAGCGTTTCAGCAGTGTGGGCAGCAGTATGCGGACGGGCATTTTCGTGCAACAACACAACACCTTTTGACAGCAATCCTCGGCGTTTGCTTCAAATTGCAGGATTTAATCAGGTAGTAAGCATCTCACTGTGACGTACACTGTTTATTGTTGTGCCCCTTCCCCCATAATGTTCCAGTACTGGACTTTGTGCGTCCCAAAAAACCGTAAGCATCAGTTTTCCTGCGGACGATTGAATCTTGAACTTTTTCTTTCACAGTGAATTTGGATGTTTCCATTCCATACTCTGCCGTTTACTCTCCGGCTCGTAATCGTGGATCCATGTTTCGTCACCAATAATGGTCCTGTGTAAGAAGTTGTCCCCTTCGTTACCATAGCGATCCAAATGTTTTTTTGCTGATGTCCAAGCATGTTTGTTTATGCAGTTGTGTGAGTTGTTTATGAAACCCAAGTCTGTTGTGGATCATTTCGTAGGCAGAACCGTGACTAATTTGCAGACGATGTGCCACTTCGTCAATAGTTAGTCGTCTGTCTAAGAGAATCATTTGTGCCTGTAAACGGTCGCCCGGCTCCTTCACCATGCGTAACTCTTGTGCGACCATTTCGGAATTTATCAATCCATTCGTAGACATTTCGTTGTGACAAAACACTGTTTCCTTACTGTACCGAAAGTCTTCTATGAATGTCGGCCCCTGATACGCCTACCGACCACAAAAAACGGATCACTGAAAGTTGCTCTTCTTTGGTGCAAATAGACAGCGGAGCATCCATGATTAACAGCACGGCAGCGATAACGAAACTAACCTAGCAGCTTGAAATTTGCAAAGATATAACACAAATAAACAAAGCATGCGTCATCAACGTAAAACGACAGTACACCAAAATAAACAAAAATATAACTAAATTGCGGGTAATAATTGACTTACCCTCATAAATCACGAATGGACGGGGACTCGTGTCGCCATCCACGGCAGCAAAGCATAAGAAAGCGAAGATAAACTTTCTCCTCGATGTCCTTCTCAAAAGCGTACTACTGTCAGCAAGCTCAAAAGATAGAAAGGTGATAGCCTGTCGACGGCGAACTCTTGAGAGGAGAAACATTAGCTCAAATGTTAAGGACGATGAAAGGAATTGGCCATGTCCTCACTGAAGGAACCATACTGGCATTCGTTTCACGATACTTAGGGAAACCGCAGAAGAGCTGAAATACGATGGCTGGATGGCGATTTTTATGTTGTGTCTCAGGAATAGGAGCACAGTGTCCTAACCAACACGCCAGAGGGTTCAGACTCAGCAGTTCAGTACTCGTATTCAAAAGACTGCACTGAATTAAATATGCAGTTCAGGATCGACATCAGACTGAAGCGGCAGGGCTCACTCGTCTTGATCTGGACATCTGCTGCTTATAAAATCGTAAAGAGACGTCTGCAAATGTTTCTTATAAATCCATTTAAGAATAAGTGTGGCAAGACAGCCACGTCTTTTGCCCTTTCGGAAGTACTCTGCCCTCTCAGGCCTTCATTATTCTCCAGATATCATGTTTTCAAATTTATTGTCATTGTACACAGAAGACACGAAATGCAGGAGGCAGAGGAAGGCTAGCTTTCTAGGCGTACACACTCATCGTAGGTCGAGAGGCGGACGCAGTATTATTTTCCACAGCCATCTCGCGAATGAGGCAAACCAGTAAGGGACACGAAGTGCAGGAACCATCGATCCCAAGAGGCCTCCAGTGAGTACACAAGTCTTGCCGAGTACGCGTTAGATCCAAAATACACACTCATACACACACGCATGCAGGAGGCTCATGTGTTGACAGAAGTTCCTTCAATTCACAATGAACTCATCGTCCCAATATTCCTTCCTTCTTTTCAAGGTTGTCTTCATTCATTGACAGTTTGCTTGAAGCAATATGAACATGCAATGTGTGTAAGTAATTGCAAATAATACCAGCCTCTGCTATCAACGATTTCTCACGATAACAGCATAGTTTTCACACTTTTGGTATTTTTCACACATTTTCAAACCTTGCACCTATTATGCAAATCTCTCCCTCATGTTATTATAAATGGTTGGCTGCAAACTTTAATAAAAGATGTATTAAAATGTAGGCTAGAAATCATGCATAGAACTGGTCCAGAACATACCATCTGTGAGAGCAGATTATAAAAAAAGATACACCTTATTGGCCACATATCGACAGATGCTCCTCAAGTATCAACAAGAGCACAAAAAAACATCACATGGCATCATACTGAACCAAGTAAAGATCCTTCTCTTTCGTTCAAAACGCTTGAATCTGTTAACCAAATTCTTGGTTGCTAACCTTGTGAGGGACCTGGATTTCTTAATTTACGGTCCAAGTCCTCCCACATCTGTTCCTTTGTCATCCCACGCCAACTAGCACAAAGGACAGCGGTTGTTTCTTCTGTTGTGAGCAACAAATATGGTTTTACTTAAATAATAGAAATTTACAGAGACATTATTTCCACCCTGTGTGGTACGTGACAGATGAACGATCAGTCATTTCAGTCGCAGAAAATAACGGTGAGATCTTTTTTTGAAGTAGGAAAACGAATTGATTAGAAAAGATGATAAACCATAGAACCACAAGTAAACTTAGTGGGCAAGAACCATACAAATACAAGTTTCGAAAAAGCACACACTCAGTGCGGATAATTAGTAAGCTTGAACAAACATTCGGAATTTTTTTTAAGAAATGACCGTTGGGAAGGTAGTGCTTATCTTTTCCTATCCGCAACGTCATTTGGGTGCGAAAATACACGGGTAGGGTGGAGTTCCTTGGAAGAAAAAGAGAAACTGATTAAATAGAATGAAGAAGGATCAGATTCCAGCTACAGCAACTGTAGCAAATTCACTGCAGTGAGCAGAAGCTGCTTCTTTCCACTCTGTGTGGTGAGGTGGCGATCTTTGCGATAGAACGTGCAAGTCATTTTATCAGTGAATCAGTGGTTCAACAGCTATTTTCTGAATATGTCGAGTTGAAGTGCATCTGTAATTAGAGAAATGCATTTCAAACAGCTTTGTAGCTCTGCACTGGACTCGGCGAAAAGCAAAACCAAAAGAATTAACAGTTTAGTAGAAGGAAAACTTGCCCTTTAAAAGTCTGGAGTCTTCAACCGACACACGACGAAGCAAGAATCACTCATTGGAAGATTGCAAACGAATGAAATCTTGGCTCAGGGTCTGACAAAAAACGCAAAATCTTCTATACTGTGAATGAACTTCTCGCTCCTCGCCAGCAAACCGAACAATAAGACTTTCACCGTGCGATAAGGCTGTCCGCCACACAGATTTATACGGTCCAGTCACATTAATGTGCCCACCACCTATGTTCGACGTCAAAGGGTAATAACCACTTACACTTTCTGTATAGCCTCGCAATTGCACTGCCCTTGGAAGCCCATGTAATACCAACATCTATATAAAAAAATGTTAACAAAACACGTCATCATCTTGGTACTTGCCGTCAAGGATATCTTATTCCTCCATGATTCGTAGATTATGGATTTGTACAGACGGTCCAACTAATGCCAGTTACCAGAATGCTTCACCATCAAGAGAGAGGGTAGAAGAGATTCGGTCGCTTGTGTGCACTTACTAACAGCCAAACAACTCTGCCTCATCACATGCAGCAAAAGCTGCATCTCGACACCCTGGTGCTTTCTAAGAAAACGGCAGTCTACGATCTCTTCCGTGAATTCTTTGTCATTTTGGTCTTGAAGCAATTCATCTTGAGCTGAACATTCTTCTCATTGGAAGTGTTGTTTATCGGCAGCTATATAAAACCGAAAAAATATGAGGAATATGTTTCCACCCTCAGACTTCCAAGAGGAAGGAACATTAGATTTTAGCTTCCCGTCTTCGACGCGGTCATTGAAGAGGAAGACGGTTTTGTCCTTTAGAAGGATCCATCCCGGCACTGGCCTCAAGTCGTGGAATGACAGATCACAAAAAGTAATTCGGCATAAAAATATCACATATTTTCAGCGATGACAAACCTTTTATAATGTGCTATTTTATCCACTTGACATATTGTGCGTGAGGTCAGCGTATAATGAACATGCTTTACGACAAAAAGATTTTAAGACTTGAAGAGTACAGCATTGTCTGTTGAAACCGGATGTCTTATTTAAAAAAAAATTATGCTATCTTAGCTGTTGAATGGTGTTTGACGTTTTGGAGGTCTGAATTAAAATTTTATCGGAATATTTCGCATTCCTGGAAGTCACAGATAGCTTCCTCAGTTTTCATGATCTCTTGCACAAGGATGTGGTTTTCTGTAAGAAAAACAGAAGGCCGCTCCGCTTTCCAAATTTCAACTTGGGTTGTGTAAAAGCGTGTGGATCACGAGAGACATATTTCGCATTCCTGGAAGTCACAGATAGCTTCCTCAGTTTTCATGATCTCTTGCACAAGGATGTGGTTTTCTGTAAGAAAAACAGAAGGCCGCTCCGCTTTCCAAATTTCAACTTGGGTTGTGTAAAAGCGTGTGGATCACGAGAGTTGGTACAGAGAAAGCGAGTAGGCCGTCCAGGATGTCTGACAACTGGCACCTTGGGGCGGGACGGTCTAGCCGGCACATCAGCAGGGCTATCAAACAATTAGGTTGCCTCGTGGCCATTTAGCAATTGGGCCTTCATCTGGACACGTTCCAGCTGACAGCTTCGCACAAGAGCAGCTACTTGCCACGGCAGTAACGATACGCTCTCGGATGTTCACGCACTCATTCATTCACACTGCTCTATTCGTCAGCGTATCGTTTCCTTCTAAAGAAATTCCTCGAGTGATTTCTATTACCAGGAGATCGGAAAAGAGATATGTAATACGAAATGGTAGCCTATGGTTTCTGAATATGTTATTTAACTCTCGAGTCTTTAAAGAATAGAATTCCAATGTCTGAAATAGTTTCAAACGTATGATTACTTTACAACTGAGTTAATGTGTTAAATATTTTTTCGACGTTAGTCAGGCAAGCGTGAAAAAGTTTAGAAGAGGTGTGAAATTACGCTTAAAGTCTGCCGGAAGTCTCTCATTATGAAAAGTTGGATAAATGTAGTCAGGGTAATTTGCGTTCCATTGTAAACATAAGCTGGTTTTTCACGTATCGCAATATAAATGAACCCGCCGCAGTGGACAAGCGGCTCTAGGCGCTTCAGTCCGCAACCGCGCTGCTGCTACGGTTGCAGGTTCGAATCCTGCCTCGGGCATGGATGTGTGTGATGTCCTCAGGTTAGTTAGTTTTAAGTAGTTGTAAGTCTAGGGGACTGATGACCTCAGATGTTACGTCCCATAGTGCTTAGAGTCATTTGAACCAATATAAATGATGTCATATCTCTTGAACAATCTGTCGTACAATGATACAATTTTGCAGGAATATTTAGTGCTATATGTAGATGCCGTCTGCAAACAGATTTAGTAGTAAAGAAGTAATAAATTAAAACGTCCTTTATGCTGAAGTTATACTGCAAGAACAGTCAAAATGTAGTAAGAGATAAGCTTTTGTCATTTCTTCATTTTGTGGGGGTGTCAGCGAGAAAACGTTCCATGAAAATTTTAAATTATGTTTAAAGTTCATTGGAACTCCATTAGCGCTCAAATTCTGGATGAGTGTAGTCGGGGTAATTTGCGGGTAGTAAGGTATGCTGCCTCAAGATGGGTACACAGTGTCCAACTGTAATACTTGTTTTTCTGTTCTAAACCTTCACCGTAAGATTACACGTCTTAATGAGTAGATGATGGCCCCATATTGTATTTTTAAATTTCGCCAGTAATTATATGAAATATCGAAAGTCAATTTCTTGTCGCCCCTGGAAACCGTTAGATAGGCAACCCTCAAGCGCGACCGTGCACTACAAACCATTAATCATAAAGCAGGTTAGTAGCTCAGTAACACGGATGACGCCTTGCCCAAATCATATTCTGCGCCACAACTATCTCGGTAGCCCTCCTAGGAGCGAATACATCGATTTCAAAGTTTTACACATTTTTGAAGTGCATGCTGAAGTGTTTCCATTTTAGGGTGTTTTGTACCGTCTGCGATTCCGCTTGAATCTCCTCTATTGTATCAAATCTTCGCCCCACGAACTTGATTTTCATCTCGGGGAAGAGGAGGAAGCCACGCGGAACTAAGTCAAGCGAGTGCAACTGGCGGGGAACATCTATCTCATTTTTAGTCAAAAATTCCTAAATAATGTAAACCGCAGACTGTTGTGCATTGTCATGATGGAGAACCCAGTCGCTTTTATGACGCTTCTGTGGATGTTTTGTCGCTCTAACATCTTAGAACATTACGATGGATCTATTTATTAATCCTCTGTCCAGAAGGGACGAACTCTTCATGAATGATTCCGTTAACATAAAAAAGCAGGCCACCATAGACTTAAAGTTACTCTTGAATTGTCGAACCTTTTTTTCGGCCGAGGTCAACAACGATTCTTCCATTGCGAAGATTGCTGCTTAGCTACAGAGGCATAGCCATAAAGCCAGCTTTCGTCACAAGTGACAACCTTTGAAAGAAAGTTTGGATCGCTTCAAAATAGTTGTTTACGTCCCCTGCAGACTTCAAAAATGGTTCAAATGGCTCTGAGCACTGTGGGACTTGACTTCTGCGGTCATCAGTCCCCTAGAACTTAGAACTACTAATACCTAACTAACCTAAGGTCATTTCACACATCCATACTCGAGGCAGGATTCGAACCTGCGACCGTAGCGGCCGCGCGGTTCCGGACTGTAGCGCCTAGAACCGATCGGCCACTCCGGCCGGCCTGTCTGCAGACTTCATGTGACGCTGATCCTGATAGTTACGAAGCAGATATTACGCCAACTTAGCCGCAGTCCTTCCTCTCATGTTCAGTTCTTCTGACAGCATACGTTCATATGACCAGAACTGACTCCCAAGGTGTTGAAGGAATTACGATGGTCTGTCTACGATCTCACACAATCTGATCCGTCGTCTTCCGAACATTTTCTGGTGTGATACCAGTTGACTGCTGCCGGCCGCGGTGGCCGTGCGGTTCTGGCGCTGCAGTCCGGAACCGCGGTCGAAGGTTCGAATCCTGCCTCGGGCATGGGTGTGTGTTTGTCCTTAGGTTAGTTAGGTTTAAGTAGTTCTAAGTTCTAGTGGACTTACGACCTAAGATGTTGAGTCCCATAGTGCTCAGAGGCATTTGAACCATATGAACCAGTTGACTGCCAACTGGTACGGACATCATCATCAGTCGGCGTCCGTCAGTTTTCGATATGCTTGTACGGGACCCAAGTCTGTACTTGACGTTAAGGGTTGTCTCCAAAATGTTGCTCCAACATTTAGTGCGCTTCTGCAGCGGTTTTCCCAAATTTAAATTAAGTTCTTACAAACATTGTCCTTTGAGTGTAGCCATGGAAAAAGCAATAATTCACGGAAACACGGCAACAGCTTATGCTTACCAACAACTAACCAAAAATTGTGCTTGCATCCACTTAGCACAGTGATTCAAGATTACAGTGCATACACCTAGCGGTATTGTAGTGTAGTCGTAGCCATTTGTGCGTCTATTTTAAAGTTCGGGAACTTTCAGATTAAAGCTCGACTTAGAAATTTCATTAATATGATTCACAAAGCGATCACTATGTGCGAGATGTCGAGTGTAGTACGGCAAGGATTAAGATACTGAACTCACATTATCGAGAGGCGGGGTTCAAATTTCAGAGCAACCAAACAGATTTTTTAATCTAATTGTTTCAAGTTTTATTAATACTGATGGTGTTTGTCAGTGTCCGAATAAAGTAAAACAGTAACAGTAATGTTCTAGTTTTGAGGAATTTTTTTTTATTCTATATACATTCTGTAAATAATTTAGCAAGCACCTTTTGTATTACTTAAATCATTTCAAGTAAAGCACTACGATCTCCCGGCATCTTTCATTTTTTCATATTAAATACTGTTGGAAGGACAGACTTCGAGACTATTTCAGAGAGAACTTCCCGTTCCAAATGGAGGACTCAACCTAGCTTTTTTTTTAACAGGTGTTCTTCGAGGGGGTCGAAGGTACAACGTAAATACCGCATCCTCCACCCCGCTCGGAGGGAATATAAACAAACCTTATGCAGCTATTAAAATACGTTTGTTCATCACTCTACTCATTTTATTCTCTAAAGTCATATCCCTTCATTGGCTTTTATTTGTTCCAAACCAGTTACCACACTAAACTTCGTTTTCTGTTCTGATGCTCCAGTTTGTTTGATATTTGCATCACTACAGTTCTGTCACAAGTTCATGTCCACGAGTAAACACACACACACAGTACCGAAACAAATAAATAAATGCATACACTAACTTTGGATACGACGGCCAGACAAACAAAGAACGGATTTTAAAAGACTGTGACATGCTGCTACATTGCAGTTCTCAACAGGCTTCTTGAGAAACTCTGTATTCAATGATGAATAAAGGAATTGTTCTTCATTATAAATGGTTTTTCGCACCTCAAATACTACGTAATTTCTCATCGTACAATATATTACTCTCTCCGATAATTCTTTTCTTATCCCTTTGTATACAGAGTTGTTACGACACAGGAACCGATAGCATTCTGGACGGTAAGCCATTAAATACGACGTTATTGTCTCGTGGGAGTCCTCAACAACTATGCCTCACATAAAGCGAAACTCTCATCATAGTTGAGTATTACAAGAGACCTGGACGGAAATGTACTCAGTTCTCAAGAATTTTTACGCCCCGTCCGGTCTTCACAAAGCTCCTTTGTCAAACACGGCAGTTTACCTTGTCGCTTCTTTGTCAAACGTCCTTTGAATCCATCAACAGAAAGAAACGCTGGCATCTTGTTCCCCCTTCTTTTTCCCATGACCCTGTTCCAACTGGTATCACATTGCCTAACTTTTCTTACATCTCCTGATTCAGTGTCCACTTATCTTTTAAATATGACACAATCGCCATAGTTTTTCTTACTCTAACAAAATCGAGAAATGTTAAATTTCTGTTGATCCTATATGCGGAAACTTGTAGCTTCTTCTCTATAGTCCAGTCAGGCAGAGCGCATCACTGTAAAAAAAAAAAAAAAAAAAAAAAAGGGGGGGGGGGTCCGTGATGTATTCCAGAGGTAGTGGAATGGGTCTTATCATGTAACCTGGATAAATAAAAGCGGAGCATAAATTCTAACGTTTTACAGTAGACAGTAGATATTATTTACCTCTTAGAAGGAAGAATAAAAGTAATGATGATCAGAGAGGTCAAGGGAATATTGGGATTCAAATGGTCCCAAATTGCACCGTTGTCGTTCCATTTATATACAACGTCAAGTTCCTTTATAGATAAACTACATCGCCTAGCGAGTGACCACAGTGGTTTATCTTGGTGTCAGGCGACCCGTTCTTTACCAGGGTGACCAAATGAATGAAAACCGAGAAAATGGTACACGTCTAAACCCTAGAGAAGCCGTAACAGGCGATGGATGTATCTTTCAATGAGGGCAGTAGGCTTTTCTGTCGCACACCGGACCGGAAGAATGGAAATACAACTACTAGTTTACACGGGACAAATGAAATGTGGAACGACACATGTGACCTTTTGATGGCCGTATTGTAGGAATGTAAAATAAACTGATAGGGGTAAGTTGTATTGATATCAACACAGAACGTATTTTTACTTGTTCCAAGTTTTGATCTGATGATAAAAAAAATCTGGATGATTCTATTCACAAATATCCACAATGAGCGCAGAATTATTCATGAAATTTAGTGTCTAAGGTTAAGACACTTCAGATTTTTCCAGAATGCAGGCTCTCCATGTCACATACTCCGCTCGGTCAAGCTACTCATGTATCAAACTAATTCAGTACAGCAACAGTTATGGAGTATTCCGTCGCTTCTTGCAGGAATTTGGACTTAATAAAACTATATTACCAGTACTTTGATTTCTGTTTTTAATCAGTTTATCAGGTTTATTTGAGCAAAAAAAAAAAGTTTCAAGTGGCTCTAACCACTATGGGGCTTAACATCTGAGGTCATCAGTCCCCTAGACTTAGAACTACTTAAACCTAACTAACCTAACGACATCACACACATCCATGCCCGAGGCAGAATTCGAACCTGCAACCGTAACAAATCTGACATTGTGCTTCATAACGGTAGGCAGATTAAAGAAAAATTAGAATAAATTTCTGGCAGTGGAATACTAAGAGAAAGCGACTGTAAAGTTAAACAATATGTTCGCAGTCCTTAGAAATTAAAGCTAAATAACAACGAATAATCATCATCAACAAGAAAAAAGAAATGTTCGTGTTAACTGGGGTACACTATTTGATCAAAAGTATCTGGACACCTATTAGTGGACGTTAATATATTTATGATGGTTCGAAATCTGCTGGGGACACTTTCAACGGCGTTTCTATATGTCTGTGGGGGAATGGCAGTCCATTTCTTCCTCAACAGCCGAAACCACAGAGGTAGTTGCACGCTGGTGTTTCATGGAACTCTGGGCAAGCCGGCCGCTGTGGCCGAGCGGTTGAAGGCGCTTCTGTCCGGAACCGCGCTGCTGCTACGGTCGCGGGTTCGAATACTGTCTCCGGCATGGATGTGTGTGATGTCCTTAGGTTAGTTAGGTTTAAGCAGTTCTAAAGTTAGGGAACTGATCACCTCAGATGTTAAGTCCCATAGTGCTTAGAGGCATTTGAACCATTTTTTGAACTCTTGGCATCCAGTCAATTTCAGGAATCTTGTTGTCCACAAAATATTGCCTCACAGATGGGGCTTTTTGACAGGGTACATTATCGGTGCTGATACAAGCAATCAGCGTGTCCAAAAGTGTTTCTCCACAGTACGGAGTACACAACGCTGTAATATGTGTTCCTGTCCTTCTGCATTTAGCTTTTTCTGAAGCGCAATAAAGGGACAACACTATAATCTCTGAAAACACCCCATACCGGTACACTACCTTCTCCATACCTCACGGTTGGCACTAGACATGATGAAAGGTGATGTACTCCAGGCGGTCGTCAAACTCAAATACTTCCATCGGATTGCCACAGGGTAAAGCAGAGTTCGTGACTTCGAATCACACGCCTCCAGTCACCCACTGTCCACTGGCGTCGCTCTTCACACCTTCTCAAGAGTCACCCAGAACTGGCTTCAGAACTGTGTGGGTTATGATGAGCTGGTCGACCGTTATACCCTATTTTCTTTAACTCTCTAGGAACAGTCATTGTGCTAGCCTGACTCCTGGCAACACTTTGGAACTCACGAGTGATTCCTTCCGCTGATTTCATGCGATTTTTTACAATCGCCCTCTGAAAATGTAGATTGTCCCTGCCTGTCAATTCACGAGGACTATCTGGTCTTAGTCTGGCTGTGGTTCTTTCTTTGCGTTTCCACTTCACAGTCAGATTATCAACCAAATGAAACTAGACGGTTACAGAGACCTTTCCAGGTCTCAAAGATCTATGATGTATATATGCGGACTGAAGCAACAAATGGAAATAGGTGCCAATGTCGGGATTCGAACTCAGATCTCTTGCAAACCACTACCCCACCTTGGCACAGTGACTCTACACAGCTGCACGCACTACCTTAGTACGCCTTTCTCCTTAATACAGAATCACATTCACGCCTCAGCCCACATGGCATTCCACTTAACCTTGAACAGCGTTGCAAATACTTTGCAACTGTATTGGAATAAAATCTCAGAATCGAACGAAACGGGGGAGTCTGCCAGAAATCAGGCATAGGTACTTTAATCTATGTGGTTCCAGGGACCTTCTGCCTAGAGAGCAGGAGACCTGGGTTCGAATCCTTTCCTTGGTACAAATTTTCATTTTCCAACCGATTTCTCGTACACAAACAGCAGTTGCCCGGCGTTGCCTGGTGAAACGTTGTTGTGATGCCTCGCGTAAGGAGGAGAAATGTGTACCATCACGTTTCCGACATTGATAAAGGTCGGATTGTAGCCTATCGCGATTGCGGTTTATCGTATCGCGACATTGCTGCTCGCTTTGGTCGAGATCCAATGACTGTTAGCCGAATATGGAATCGGTGGGTTCAGGAGGGTAATACGGAACGCCGTGCTGGATCCCAACAGCGTCGTATCACTAGCAGTCGAGATGACAGGCATCTTATCCGCATGGCTGTAACGGATCGTGCAGCCACGTCACGATCCCTGAGCAACAGATGGGGACGTTTGCAAGACAACAACCATCTGCACGAACAGTTCCACGACGTTTGCAGCAGCATGGACTATAAACTCGGAGACCATGGCTGCGGTTACCCTTGACGCTGCATCACAGACAGGAGCGCCTGCGATGGTGTACTCAACGAAGAACCTGGGTGCACAAATGGCAAAACGTCATTTTTTCGGATGAATCCAGGTTCTGTTTACAGCATCATGATGGTCGCATCCGTGTTTGGCAACATCGCGGTGAACGCACATTGGAAGCGTGTATACGTCATCGCCATACTTGCGTATCACCCGGCGTGATGGCATGGTGTGCCATTGGTTACACGTCTCGATCACCTCTTGTTCGCATTGACGGAACTTTGAACAGTGGACGTTACATTTCAGACGTGTTACGACCCGTGGCTCTACCCTTCATTCGATCCCTGCGAAACACTACATTTCAGCAGGATAATGCACGTCCGAACGTTGCAGGTCCTGTACGGGGCTTTCTAGATGCAGAAAATGTTCGACTGCTGCCCTGCTCATCACATTCTCCAGATCTCTCACCTATTGAAAACGTCTGGTCAATGGTGGGCGAGCAACTGGCTCGTCACAATAAGCCAATCACTACTCTTGATGAACTGTGGTATCGTGTTGAAGCTGCATGGGCAGTTGTACCTGTACACGCCATCCTAGCTCTGTTTGACTCAATGCCCAGGCGTATCAAGGCGGTGATTACGGCCAGAGGAGGTTGTTCTGGGTACTGATTTCTCAAGATCTATGCACCCAAATTGCGTGAAAATGTAATCACATGTCAGTTCTAGTATAATATATTTTTCCAATGAATACCCGTTTATCATCTGCATTTCTTCTTGGTGTAGCAATTTCAATGGCAAGTAGTGTCGATCGAAGATCTTTGAGACTTGAAAAGGTTTCTGGAACCACATAATTTCATTTGATTAATGCACCTATGTCTGGGTTTCAGGAAGGCTTGCTCATTTCGTTCGATGCTCAGATACTATTCCAACACAGTTGGAAAGTATTTGCAATGCTGTTCAAGTTTAGATGGAATACCATGTGGGCTGAGGCGTGAATGGAAATTTGGATTGAGGGGGGAGGTATACTAGGGTAGTTCGTGAAGTTATGTAAAGCTACCATGCTAGAGCAGCTTAGTGGTTAGCTCATCTGCCTACTAAGCAGGAGACCTGGATTCGAATCCCGCCCTTGTTACAGATTTTTCTTTTGGTGCTTCAGTCTACATATGTACGTCGCTTTATCAACAGACGACTTGGGCGGCTTACGAAGTCTTGGAGTTTCTCTGCTGGATTTATTACTCAAATTGCATCCAACGACTAGTCCACGTTCGAAATCACTGAGCTCCGCTGACTGGCCCATTCTGTTGTTACTGTTTCTCTACTGACAACACTATACTCTCCAGCTCCTTTTATACTGCTGGCAGGTCCATTTCTCGTGACATCTACTGCTCAGTTCCACACTAGATAGGTGTATCCGGATACTTTCGATCGGACAGCTTACAACTGTCTGTGAGGAAGGGAGAAGTCAGACACAGATACTAGTACATTAGAACAATTGTAATTCACGTATGAAAGAGGTCGCTTAAAAGAACATTATTCGGCTTGATTTCTTCACTATCAGCCATTTGTGAACGTGAGACCTTTATCAGATTGGATTAAACTGAAAACATTGTAAGAAGTGAAGCACGAATTTGTTTAGTCAACATGAGAGTTTCTCGGAAACGCTCAACAGTCTGCTGTGCAGGACGATACAAATGTGACCACGTGAATCATGGAGAGCTTTACTCAGGAAATTCAGAGCACGGTCTTTCTAAAACGAGTCAAAGAAACATACAGTGTCTTCCGAGATCTCGGGTAATGAACACAACGCTAAAATTAGAGGAATAGCAAATCAAATATCGTTGTCATAGGATCAGCATTTTACTAGTCAACGGTGGAAAAAGGAGCTTTTCATCGTTGAACTGATCAACGTTCATCAACGCCCCGACACAGATATAGCGTTTTTATGTCGCGTAAATACACTGACGGAAACAAATCGCAACACCAAAAAATAATTAATGAACAGTAATGAAATTTCGAGAATACATTTGTCTAGGTAACATTCACCGATTAGCCAGAACATTTCGACCACCTAACTAATAGCCGGTAGGTCCACCTTTGTCACGGATAACCGCAGCGATGCTTCGAGGCTTTGTGCAGTATCGCAGAAGAAGAACCAGCTTCTTGTAGCTCTATTACACGATCTGTACAAACTCAGTGAGGTGTTGATAAAGCGTCTTTGTCGTCTTAAAGGCTTTCTTGAATAACATCGACTCACCACGCCCAGTTTCAAAGCTAACTAACGCTCACGACCGTGGCAGCGTGTATGTAAAGCAATGCTGACGTTGATCCTCTTAGAGCCACTCATGCGACTTGGCGCGAAATTTTGCTAGATATCATCTTTCAGATGTAGAAACACGCCTACCAAATTTCGTTTATGTTGCACAATTCCTTCTTGGTTTTGAAATTTTTCTTCTATTATTGTAGCCGTGTTCATCCATCCGTATATCACGAGTGTACATGGTACATGTAAATTAACTGTTATTAAAACAGCTGCGGAATCCCTCTATGCCATATATTTCTCCACCACCGTAAACAAATTAAACCACATTAAAGGTCGCTTCACAGGTGTCTATTGTGTTAGCACTGTCCGTAATGTCATCAACTGGCTGTTAACAAATTCTAGACTGGCCTCAGTCTTCCTGAATGACGCAAATCAACTGCTGTTTTAACACACGAGGGATATTTTTTGGCTACCTCCGATCGGTTGGGAAACGAAAACCACAGTGAAAATCTAAAATGTTTTATTTGCGACATTTAGGTACACCTTCTAGCTATTTCTGTTCGCCGCCGCTCGAACTTAGACATTTGTTATACGATGGTACCAACTTCCCCATACCCTCATCATTGAAGGCAGCCACCTGTGATTTCCGCCAATTCTGTACTCTGGTCTGCAGAACGTCGTCTGTGTCAAAATTCTGTCCTCATAGCCAGCAGTTGATGTGAATGAAGAGGTGAGAATCAGAGTGAGCCAAGTTCACACTGTATGGTGGGTGGTTAACACTTCCCATCGAAAACGCTGTGGGAGTGCCGTTGTTGCAGCTACAGTGTGCCGTTGAGAATTGTCATGAAGAAGGAAACGCATGACAGTTACGTTACGTGGGCTGCATGAAATCAGGCGAAATCCCTCGGCACGACCTTCGCATGTGACTTATCTACTTGCTAACTGTACACTCAGAATTGAGAAGTGAGTAGTGACGCGATAGACCGGCATACCAAAGACACCGTGCAACACATCTCCACAAAATTTTACTTGATTTTCACTGTCGTTTTAATGTCGCAACCGACTGAAAGTTGAAAACAGGTAACCCTCTTATGTTTCGAAAACCATTACTTTGTACCTGTAGATGCAATAAATGTGTAAGATGTTTCACTTGAAATGATGAAACTTGGATTACCTAATCATAAAAGTCTTTTTATGAAATATTAAATTTAGCTGAGATGAGACATGTTTTACTGAATCATGTATGCCTCCACAGCTGAGTGGTCAGTGGTGCAGAATGTCATACGAGGGGCCCCGGGCTCAATTCCTGGCTGGGCAGGAGATATTCTCCCCTGAGGGACTGGTTGTTGTATTGTCTTCATCATCATTTCATCCTCATCGACACGCAAGTCGCCGAAGCGGCGCTAACTGAAAAAGACTTGCACTTTGCGACCAGTCTAACCGACGGGAGGCCCTCGCCACATGACATTTCATTTCACTGAATCATTCTACATGCCGTTCTTAGATAAAATTTGCCCGAGTGTGGTATGTTTTGAAATATTTAGGCATACAAAGAGGTACATCACAATTCGGACTCGACCAGGATGTTTGTTTCCGGCATGTTTTTCCCTTCTGGCTCTACCGACATTGGAACACACTTTGCAGACACATGTTGGATGCGGCTTCTTTTATGGAGCTTTTTTCTAACACAGTTGTTTTGAAAAAGTTCATTTAGTGAATAACAATATTTCATACACTTCGCTATATTATTTTCTTTTATCTGTTACTTACCTAGGCATCCAGTCAAACAGAAATCGGGATCAATACCAGAATCATCCACTTACCTTTCTGAACAGGAATCTCTGATCTTTTTTCTTCCAGGGAATTTAAACCATGGCTATCATCGAAATTCCCAGAGCCAAAACTATGTAGAGCTCGAGTAGAGTGCCAGCAAAGATGCAGGTAGCAGGCGCAAGCAAAACAGAAATATAGAAAGCGGGTTTTTGGAGTACACATAGTTCAGAATCATTCAACATACAACTTAAGAAATCTTATGGTGGGTCATTAAAAATACAACAAATTACGAGCCACGTGTTAGGACAATGCAGAGACCCTTCCTCCTCAGTCCACATGACTACCAAGAAAGGACAGGAGGCACAATGTTGACTACGAATTTTTACGCACAGCACGAGCAAGACACGGGCGCAGTCCGCCTGACGTTAAGTGCCGCTGCTCGAGTCGTACTCGGGCTCCGTCCAGACTTCGCTAATAGGGATCCAAAAACTAACCCCAAAAGTCAGTCAAAACTATTTGTTTTCTGAGAAAAAGGGTTAAAGTTTTTAAAAAATCTTTTTTATGAGGTTACCGGTTTCGGTCTAACCTCAAACTGATATATGTACATACAATAGAATTCTATCGCACGTATATATTTCAGTGTGAGGTCTGAAGATGGTTTAAAACAGACCGAAATCGGTAACCTCAAAAAAAAAAAGTTGCTTGCGATTGTGATTGTTCATGTTCATTTTAAAGTAATAAAAAAACCACTGTTCTTAAAAATTGAAGGTTTTAATTCTCATCTCCTTTGCAGATCGTCGACGCCGAATTATGCTGAGAAGCGGGAGCAGCAGGAGGGTGGTCCGCGACCGAAGGAGGACCTCAGGAAGAGGATCCGCGCAGCCTTGCCTCAGGTAAGCCACCTGAGGTGCTGCCTGAAGTGCTTCAAAGTGAATCACACTGTGACCTACTGCGTGATAATATAATGTCACCGTACGCCTGCCTTTCGTCATGTTCACAGTCAGGGGTTAGACGTTACTTCCGTTCCATCTTCGTGGGTCACCTTTATTCGTGGCATCGCCTTCTCGCTCTTCCACGACTTCTTTTTGCATGTGGTACATACTCCATGGGTTGCAGTGCAAATCGCTGCTCTAACGTCCTTTCACATGGTCCTTCCAATTATTTCATTATTCATCTATTTGATAGTTTATTGGTTCAAATTTGAAATTTCCTTGTACAAAATTTTGTACATCCTTGCACGGCTGTTAGGAAACTCATTTCAGATGCTTGTTTGAATCTTGTTTATCCGTCGTTTGATAAGCGTCTAGGTCTCATGGCAGAGAGAAGCACAGGAACTGTCGGAGTTTTATAAAATGTGTTTTTTTTCTTTCTGGCATCATTATTTGAAGTTGTACTTACATTGCCACAAATATACAAAAATTTTATCAGTTTTACGTACATTTTGTTCGTATAGAAACTTATTTACTTCGCAAGATAGATAAAACTTGTTACTCCTTCGATTACTTTGTCCAAAATAATTACTTATGGTCGTATACGACCAACTCCTCTAAATGGCGCTATTATTATCGGTAGATGTATTGATTTTATATTTTTGGCACGATAAGCTCAGCTTTCAGGTAGCGGTTAGCAGTTTATTTTCATCACCATATACAATTAATTGTTGATAATCGATTAGCTTTACTTTCGTAGTGTACTTTTACACAAGGGTGAACTTAAATTCCACGTGTTTAAGAATACTGCATTGAACGTATCAAGAAGTGCAAGCGATTGACTACATCCCTTTGTAACCCGTTGATTTACTTGTATTTCATCAGATATTCTTAAGTCTGTTCGCCCATGCGTGTTGTGAAGGAATGTTGATTAGATTCTATGTATCCATTTGGACAAGTTTTTATTGTGTCATAGTTATGGCATCAATCATTTGCCTTTGATAATGACATATTGTCAAAACGCATAAGATGTACTGAAATGATAAAATTGTGGTCAAGACATCTCAAAATGTTGAAGTACATATTTATTTGCTCACTACATAGGGTTTGGAGATTTGTGTGGACGCAAGAATATTGCCGTACTATTCTCAAAGGATGGATAAAGGTCACCTAGATTTTTTAGTACTATTCATATCATAAAGTGTGAAAGTGCTGTGACATTATTATTGTCACCTAGACCGTTGAGTCGAGGTAAATGTTGGTGCACGCTACGGCAGGGTACGAGTACACTGGGAATCATATGAGGCAATGCATACAAGTTCACCAACAGGACTACGTTCAGTCATACTGTGGAGATATCATACAGGGCATGTTTCACAGGATGAAACGAGGTCTCTCATACACCTTGCCACTTCTCTCAACGACAAAAGCAGTGAATCCGTTGCTCCCTCTACAGAACCGTTCAGGTAATCTGTAATCACGCTAAAATATTTGGAGGCACTTATGAGTCTGCTGGTGTGACCCTGTGAAAGTGTGGAAAAAAAAGCGGGAGGGGTTTCTGTGCACATTAAATTAATTTATACGTGACACAGGTACGCGACGCAAAAATTTGTATTTACAAAAAAAAAAAAAGTAAGGAATCTGTTGATGACTTTAGCAGCGAGAGCAACATGGAATAGCTTACTAGAAATATGTAAACTAGATTAACGATAGAACCTTCACCACATGGCTGTGGAAGCCATTTCAGGCGTGTATGTTCTGACGTAACCTTCCCTGACTGTTATCTTACACAAGCCACGAGCAAGCACCTTCGACAGCTGGCCAAACGCAGCCCCATGGTGCAAAAAAGCGGCCGATGCAAGCTGCTTGCTGTGTCACTTGCACGACACTGTCGGCAATCTCAGCGCTCCTACATCTAACTGCCAAAATTAACGCCCATTTTGTCACACCAAGACTTGCAAATCGGCAGCCCTGTACTTCTGTGCAAAATTACTTTCAATTTGAATAAATCTGTAACTGTGTGATGAAAGTAAAACCAGGGAACAATTTAAAGAACTTACTATCTGTTCGTTCATTAACTGTGTGGGTGACACACAACAAATCTCTTCGAGTGACGGAATGTAATAGAATGGCTTATTACTCTACTGTCGAGATTTAATTGGTGAAGCTAACACAAATGTTACAAATTACGAGAACTATCTGTTCTCGTAATTTATAATATTTGTGTTGAGTTGACTTATTAAAGTTCGGTAATCGAATAATTAGTGATTGTATTACATTTCGTGACTCAAAGCGATACATCTTGTTTCACCCACTCTAGGTGGAAATTTGCTATTGATTTCAATATTCTAGTTCTTGCGTTTTGAGAGTGGAGGGCAGCTACAGTTTTGGGAACGAAGTGCCGCAACCACTGACGTCACCTGACCTCAGTCCTATTGGGTTCATTAGAGACACAATCGAATGAGACATTTAGGCCCCGGACTCTGCTTCAACGACGTTTGAGAGTTATGAACTGCATTTGAGTGATTATCCGAAACGATGAATCCCCGCCATTCTGGAGTCTTGAGCAGTTCTTGGCACGAGTCGTTACCCCCACTCTCCAAGGCAACAGATCGTACTATCTCCGGCTAATTCAGCTGTTTGAGGATAGAGTTGTGCCTTCATCATCATATTAAAGTAGTAATCGTGTAGACCCCAAGAGGACTGCAGCGAAAATCTAACAAATTTTGCACTGAGGCTACCAGTCACGACCTTACAAAGCATCGGCTGAATAATTGGAAACGAATAATGGTCCTACTTTGAGCTGCTCCTCATAACGCGTCATAATGTATCCAACGTCTGGTGGTACAGTGAAACACAGGTAATTTCACTATGCTCTCGCCTCTAGTGATATACAGAAAAAGGGTGAATTCAACGTGCGTACTACCTATGGTGGTATAGCGAAAGACACAACTAGAGAGGCGAATAACGCAAAATTGTGTTGATTGATGAGCGCAGAACCCACCCACGTCGTCTGCCAGTACAGTGACAACTAGGCAACGTAGCATGAGGCAACAACTAACAGGAGCAAGTCCGGATATCACAGTAAGAGGAGACACAGACTACAACTGCAAGACTATAGTGTTTGTCGAGGGAGCAATGGCTATTGAAAGATGTACGAAGTGTGTTCAAGACGTAACGGGCATTTTACAATTTCACATGTTGTATCAGAATCGTGCGATTTTCTCGTTGTTATATGAGTTAATGTGTCCGAAAAATATCTGTACTATGTTAGCAATATGAATCTGCTGTCCGCCGTCAAAAAATGTTTTACGCAAATGTATCAGAGAATTTGTATTTAAATTTGCTGTAAGAACGGTATAAAGTTGAACAAAGTTATAGAAACGTTAAATATTGCCTTCGATGAGTCTGCTTTGCGCAAAACAAGAGCTTACGAGTGTTACAAGCGTTTGTAAGAAAGCTTTGAAGACATCGAAGATGACGAGAGCCCTGGACGCCGGAGCACATCATCAGACGATGAAATAGTGGAAAAAGTTATAGAAATGATTATGAACGATCGCTGAATCGCGATCAGAGAAGCTGCTGGTGATGTTGGCATGTCATCTGGCTCGTGCAATGATATTTTTTCGGAAGTTCTGATTGTGAAACATGTGAGGTCAAAATTCGTTCCAAAGCTGCCGAATTTCGAAGAAAAACAGCGTCGAACGCAAGTTGTTCAGGAGACGCAACATGAAGTCAACAACGATACTTGTCATAACAGATGATGAAATATGTGCTTACCGATATGACGTCGACATTGAGGCTCAACTGCCCCAGTGAAAGCCCTCTGGGTCGCCGACTCCAAAATACCTCAGCAAGTGCGCTCAAATGTGAATGTTAGGATCACTGTCGTTGAATTTTAAGGCACAGAACACCATGAGTTTTTGGTGTAAGGTCGAGCAATATTATTCTGTATGCGTGAAGTTGTCAGAAAGAAACACCCGGATGTGTGACGAAATAATAGATGGATAATCAACAGGTATTACTAAGTTACTTATTCGTAAATATTTGGGGAAGAAGCAATAATATAAGGATACTATAGCTTCCGTATTGGTCAGATGTGACTTTTTTCTCTTCCTAAAATTAAATAAACTTAAAGAATTGTCGTTTTACATGCAGAGATGGGACTGAAAAGTATCGGTGAGGGAGCTAATAGCTATCGGAAAGTGGAGTTCCACAAGTGTTAAGGGGAACTCAAAAAAGCGGTGGCTTAAGTAGATACGAGGAATGTTCAATAAGTAATGCGACACATTTTTTTCTGAAAGCAATTTAATTTTATTTAAGATTCCATTCCGTACTCTTTTGACTTCCAAAACCTGTTTCTCAACATAATCTCCGTTCAATGCTACGGCCTTACGCCAATTATTGGTGGGTCCTGTATGCGCACATGGTACCACCCTACTGGTAGACGTTGAAGCCAACGTCTCTCTGAATTAATAACCTCCCAATCATCCAAGCACTGCATCCATGTAGTGCATCCTTCATTGGGCCAAATAGATGGTAGTCGGAAGGTGCAAATCCGGGTTGCAGCGAAGATGAGAAAGAACAGTCCAAGGAAGTTCTGTGAGCTCCTCTCGGGTACGCAGACTCTTATGAGGTCTTGCTTTGTCATGGAGGCGAAGTTCGTTTACATTTTTGTGGCGACGAAAACACTGAAATCGTCTCTTCAGTACACGTCAGAGTTGGTCGTTGCACCATGAGGGAGGACATCGAACAGAATAGCCCCTTCAGAGTTCCAGAAGACCGTCGCCATGTCCTTACCGACTGAAGGTGTATCTTTGAACTTATTCTTCAGATGAGAGAGGAGTGGAGCCACTCCATTGATTATAGTTTTGTTTCCTGTTCGAAGCTATGAACCCATGACTCATCGCTTGTGACGATGTTCAACAAAACATTGTAATGATCAGCCTCGTAACACGCGAGAAACTCCCCTCAGTTGGTCCTTCGTTGCTCATTATGGACTTCTTTTAGGCGGCGAGGAAGCCAGCAGGCACGCACCTTCGACTACCGCAGCTGGTGTACGAGTGTACCTGCACTACCGACAGAGACGTCCACTACTGCAGCGATGTGTTTGTATTTCATTGATCACGTCGAATGAGAGTGTCCGGACGTTCCACTATTGTAGGGGTCACAATTGTGTGCGACCTACAGGCACGTGGGAGATCGGACAGGTTTTGCGATAACTGTTTTGATGATGACAGACGCCACGCTCAGTGACGCACCGTGCTCTTGTTCACTGCCAGGCCTCCGTACACATTCTGCAAGCGGCTATGAGTATCTGTGATGCTCTGATTTTCCGCTGAAAGAAACATAATGTCATCTCTCTGCTTCGGATGCAACTCACAGACGCTATTCTGAAGGCTACCTATAGTGCCACCAACTACAGGAACTTCATGAATATGAAGGGACTGAAGCGATAATATTCCAAGACGTCTCACAGCAAATTCTGCATTCATTTCGACCGAAACTGTCTGAGAAGAAAATGTGTTTCGTTATTTATTGAACGCAGTTCGTAATACCGAATGGGAACTGTTCTGCAGAGGATAACATTTTTTGGATTTTATCCAAGGCATCATCTTGACTATTAATAAAATAATTTCGTACGACCCGTAGGACAAGACTCATGAACACACAGTTTGGGTTTTCCAGTGCACTCTACAACATGTTGGTCGATTCCTCTGGAAAATACGATCTACACAAATGTCCCACGACGAACATGGGTATGATATGGTGGGAACCGTGTTGCCAATACATCGGTCGATCAGGGGCGACGACAGGTGGAAGCTTCTTGGGACGTTAGCTTCTGAATTGACGTTCGACACGTCTATGATCACGCACGTGCACGACAGCAGGGTTGCATTGTCTCTACATCAGGTTATGCAACGTACTGAACCTACTGTCCAAGACGTATACCATTAATCGATATTTGCCAGTTATACCAGTTGCATGTTTGTGTCTGACCTAAAGCGGCGACTCCAATAATTTTCAGTGGCTGACGTGGTTGCAAAACAGCAAACTCGCGAAAAGTCGATACAAACAACTAACCAAATTACTCTGCTCGTAACCACTCGCCATACTGATAAAGAAGGATGTATGGGCAAAGGTCTGTACTCAGTTCAAAATTGCCTTAAGGCTTGTGGCCACTAGGAAGTAAACTTCCGCACGTTGCTTGCGGAAGTTATTTCTGAAGTTTTTTCATGTGGTAACACGTCCAGAAAGTCGCATTCCTCTAGCTGCTGTAAGTTAGTGGGAACAGTTACTTGCATACTCCTACAAGTACTTGCTGGATATTTTTCTGAAACTTGCAGAAGTTGTGTGAGTTCAACACCTGTACGAAAATGCCAATGTCGCAAACACAGAGAGACCGAAACAAATACATTGTTGGAACTCCTAAACATATTGTTTGTTAGTGTAAGGACGCTTAATGAATTGACCGATTATTTTGTTTCACCATGAGAGTAAGTAGAATAATAAATAGGACAACAGTTCGCAAAAATTGATGATTAATTAAAAGATTATTTCTTGGTGATAGAGCTAGCAGCATTTTTTAATCCTGTTTTCGAATAATCGATTGTACAGTAGAAAAGAGATGTACGAAACTTGCATACGACATTCTCAAAAATTTTTTATCAGAATGCAGTCCTCTGTTTCATTGGACAATGCTTTTCCATAACTTAAATATGTGCGTTTCTGTATCCACTCACTTCATCCAAACATTTCTGTTTTTTTTTTCTTAATTGCGACTTTCTTAACGAATTTTCTTCAATAATAATAATGCAACAACGGTGGAGGCTACAGTGTTTTTTAAACCACAAAACAGTAATCTTCCATTTGCCCATGTTACGACGCAGCTCTTGTGGTAACACTTCTGCAGGCACCTGGAGAAGCGACTTGCAGAAATAAACTTACACAAGTTTTTGTCCTGTGTGAGTACTTCAGCGAGATACAAAGGAAGTAATGGGGTTAGACGCAGGGGGGATGCGTAGCACGTTTACACCCAACCCCACGAGGCCTGTAATCGCAGCAGCTACCGAGGTTCCCAAACTTTCATCACCATCACTACAACACTTGACAACTTGCACTAAATTTCACACATCTTGCCTGTTGGATCGTCCGTTGCAAGTAGATATTGTGTGTGTGTGAGTGTGCGTGCGTGTGTGTGTGTGTGTGTGTGTGTGTGTGTGTGTGTGTGTGTGTGTGTGTGTGTGTGTGGGTGTGGCTGTGTGTATTTCCGTTTCTTACAGTTGTGGAATTAACATTTTATCTGTTAGTATTGTGTTATTTGTCGTGTGTTGTGTGGTATTGAGCAACGTCAGTAGCAAGTTCGTCAAATGCTATTTAAGTATAAGTTCGACGTCGCTTTCTTGGCCAGGGGTTTACCGTACGAGGTCAGTCGAGAGAAACGCTCTGCACGTTTCAACAATTGTTCTTGTTAGTGCTCCTAAACATTATGTTATTGACTAGACATCTACCATGGAGAAGAAAAAGTTGAGATGAAATTGATTGGCTTCAGCATCACAATGTCGATCTAAGCAAGCAATAATCCTTAAAAAAAATGTGGAAGTTATGGATCTAATATCTTTCCACAAACTACCGTTTTCCAGACGTGAAATAGACGAAACGGATAAAAATATATGTGCATACTGACGTAAGGTTACCCCATTATCGCTGCCATTTAAACAAACACAACTGAAATGTGCAAAAATTATAAAAGTTACACTCACAGCGAAAGTAACAAATTTATTCTGTCTGCTGTCGCAGCGCTCACCAACGAAGAATTATGAAAGTCACCTTGGAAGACTGAAGTTGGAAGACTGTCAGTCATACGCAATCTGGAAAAAGCATGACAGAATGAAGTTATTTTAGACCAATTGGAAAAATGCATAATGAACACACGACTGTCTTGTAAACTATTTCTTCACAATCTGTTTCTGTCGTAGGCCATCTTCACAGTCGAAAGATATCTTTTACAAAGGCAACATCACAACACATTCACGCTTTTAGATATATTATGAAGCCCATTGATGACTTGAAAAACATCAATGTTCTTCATGTCTAAAAGCATTAATTTCATGTGACGTTGCCTATGTAACAGATATTTTTCCTCTGTGGAGATGGCCTGTGATCGGAATCGGCTGTGAGTAAATAATTTAAAAGACAGCACTGTGTTCATCATGTACTTTTGCAAATATACTGAAGCTGTTACTATCTGCTTGAAAAAATGTTTGCCTTATTTTAGACAAATCAGTTGAGGAAATGATCAAGTGATTGATTAAACAATAGTAAAGCTACGAGTCTAATGACAGTAGAATTCTTTAGTTGTCGCCATAAAAACGATTTACAGTAGGCAAAATCACATTAGAAAGCTATTATCGGGAAATGTGTCCGAACGAATTTCATGTGTGGAGTTCAGTCTTTATCATACAAAATAAGTCTCTCTCACTGCAATATAATTGCTGCTACATCGAGGCAATGTATTTTGTATTGCAACTGCTGCAAAAAAGACACGGTTTCCCCCTTTCAACACTCAAAAATATTTCTTTTGTGGTAGAAATCAGTGGGCAGCCTGACCAGAAAAAGAAATAAATGTAGCCATGCGTTCCTCGTAATAAAAACAAACGGATGAATGCTTAGCATTCGACATGGGAGCGGAGCATTATGCATCTCATGCAACTCACATTCTCTCGTATTAGAAATTATTGACAGAGTATCGGATGAGAAGATGAAAACTTCATGTATTTTAGCCTAGATTTAATAACAAAGAAGTTTCCCACACGTCGAAAATTCGGTAGTGGCGTCAGAAAACGCATCTTCGTAAAGTGTCCATATATCTTCTTAATAATTTGTTGTCGTAAATAAAACTACTTGGAAAAGGAGGGAGGTATGGAAAGGTTTCAGTTAGATTACATCGTGGTCAGCCAGAGATTCCGAAATCGGATACTGGATTGTGAGGTTTATCCAGTAGTAGATACAGACTCAGATCATGAATTAGTAGTGATTAAGAGAAGGCTGAAGTTTAAGGCACTAGTCAGGAAGAATCAATGCGCGATGAAGTAGGGTGCTAAGGAATTAACGGAAACGCTTAAAATTCTCTGAGGCTATAGATACTACGATAATCAGTAACTGTGTGGGCAGTTCAGCTGACGAGGGATGGACATCTCTAACAAGAGCGATCACAGACACTGGAAAGAATACCATACGTACAAGGAAGGTAACTACGTAGAAACCATGGATAACAGAAGAAATACTTCTGTTGTTCAATGAAAGAAGGATGTACAAAAATGTTCAGGGAAATCTAGGAATACAAGTCACCTAGGAACGAAATAAATAGGAAGATAAATAGGAAGGGCAGAGAAGCTAAGGCAAAATGGCTGCACAAAAATTGTGAAGCAATTATAAAAGAAATTATGGTCGTAAGGACGGACTCAGTGGGTAGAAAAGGCAAAACAACCGTCGGTGAAAGTAAAAACAAGGGCTGTAACATTAAGAGTGCAATGGGAATTCCACTGGTAAATGCAGAGGAGAGATCGAACACGTGAAAAATAGTGCGTTAAAGGCCTCTACGAAGCGGAAGATTTGTGTGATGACGTGGCAGAATAAGAAACAGGAGTCGACATGGAAGGGATGGGGGATCCAGTACTAGAACTATAATTTAGAAGATCTTTGGACGACATAAGATCAAATAAGACATAAGGGATGGATAACAATTCATCTGGGTTTCTAAAATCATAGGGAGAAGAGGCAACAAACGACTATTCATGTCGCTGTGTAGAATGATGAGACTGGCGACTTAGCATCAGACATTTGGAAAAACATCATCCATACAATTCATAAGATTTCAAGAAACGACAATTGCGATAATTATTGCACAGCTGGTTTAACATGTATGCATCCAAGTTGCCGACAAGAATAATATACAGAAGAATGGGAAAGAAAATTGAGGATGTGTTGGATGATACGTTTACCTTTCCTAAAGCCAAACTGAACAGAGAGACAGTTCTGACGTTGCGGTTGACAATAGAAGCAAGACTAAAGAAAGTCACATTATTTGTCGACCTGGAAAAAGCGTTCGACAGTGTAAAATGGTGTAAGATGTTCGAAAATCTGAGAAGAATAGGGGTAAGCTATAGGGGAGATGGGAGGATATACAGTGTGTATGTAGTCTTTCGCTCCTACTGTTCAATCTGTACATCGAAGAAGCAATGATGGAATTTTAAAAAAAGGTGCAGAAGTGGAATTAAAATTCAAGATCAAGGATACCTATGATACCATTCTCTGATGATATTGCTATTCCGAGTGACAGAGAAAAAAATTACATGATCTGCTGAATGGAATGAACAGTCTAATGAGTACAAAATGTGGACTGAGACTAAATCGAAGAAAGACGAAAGTAATCAGAAGAAGCAAAAATGATAATAGAGTGAAACCTAACAACAGAATTGTGATTCACGAAGTAGATGAAGTTAAGGAATTCTGTTATGTAGGAAGCAAAGTAACCCATGATGGACGGGTCGAGGAGGACATAAAAATCAGACTAGCACTAGCAAAAAAGGGATTCCTAACTAAGAGAAGTCTGCTATTATGAGATATATGTCGTAATTTGAAGAAGAAATTTCTCAGAATGTACGTTTGGAGCACGACATTGCATGGTAGTGAGACACGAACTGTAAGAAAACCGGAACGGAAGAGAATCGAAGCATTAGAGACGTGGCGCTATAGAAGAATGTTGAAAATTGGGTCAACTGATAAGGTAAGGAATGAGGAGGTTACGCGGAGAGGAAAGAAATATATGGAGGAAATATATGGAAAACAATGACGAGAAGAAGAGAGAGGACGTTAGAACATCTGTTACGAGATCACATAATAACTTCCATGGTGCTAGAGGGAGTTGTATAGGGTAAAAACTATAGGGGAAGACAGAGATTAGAATACATCCAACAAATAATTGAGCATGTAGAGTGTAACTGCTACTCTGAGATGAAAAGGTTGTCACGGAAGAGGAGTTCGTGGCGGGCCGCATCAAATAAAAAAAAATAAGTAAAAGAAGAGAGAGAGAGAAAGAGAGAGAGAGAGAGAAGAGAGAGAGAGAGAGAGAGAGAGAGAGAGAGAGAGAGAGAGGACGTAGTGCAGTTCTTCCAGAGCATACTGATGTCAGTTCCATCTTCGTGCACTGAACCGTTTGCGAGTTTGAATGAGTTGAATGAAGTGGAATATGGAGGTTTGTATTCTATTTGGGATGTAGCAATCCTGCTCCATACCTTGACATGCTCTCGCCGGAGTGTCAGTCCCTACATAATTTTGAACTATGTATAGCGGTATTTTGGTGTACGTGTAACCATTTGCACTGTCATGCAAGAGTACAGTAGTGGCGGGTGGTGCGTTGTGTGCTGAAGGTGCTGGCGACGTCGGCGAAGAACGTGCTGCTGCTTGGCTACGGCATGACGCTGGGCTTCCCCACGATCGTCATCCCAGCGGTGAGCAGGCGGCCCCTGGTAGCCGGCGACGCGGGCAACGCGACGCTGGGGGCGGCGGAGGAGCCCGGACACCTCACGCTCACCGACGCCGAGCTCTCCTGGTTCAGTGAGTACGCCTCGCATCGGCCAATTAAACGAGCCCCATTACGAGGGCACCACTGAAATTGCCAAAATCAAACACTGCATATTTTTAAAAAAAATTAAATTACTTTGCACGAGATTTGGCATCTAGGACATCCGCAACTGCGAGGCCTGAAATTAATTACCTAAGACATATCCCCCCCCCCCCCCCCCCGACCGTCCCCACGAACCATGGACCTTGCCGTTGGTGGGGAGGCTTGCGTGCCTCAACGATACAGATAGCCGTACCGTAGGGGCAACCACAAGGGAGGGGTATCTGTTGAGAGGCCAGACAAACGTGTGGTACCTGAAGAGGGGCAGCAGCCTTTTCAGTAGTTGCAGGGGCAACAGTCTGGATGATTGACTGATCTGGCCCTGTAACACTAACCAAAACGACGGTCTTTCTGTTGTGGTACTGCGAACGGCTGAAAGCAAGCGGAAATTACAGCCGTAATTTTTACTGGCGGTATGCAGCTTTACTATATGATTAAATGATGATGGCGTCCT
Organism: Schistocerca gregaria; assembly: GCF_023897955.1. Classification (NCBI taxonomy): domain Eukaryota; kingdom Metazoa; phylum Arthropoda; class Insecta; order Orthoptera; family Acrididae; genus Schistocerca; species Schistocerca gregaria. The sequence continues at coordinate 369,136,275 of NC_064923.1, forward strand.
CTTGGGTAAAATATTCCGGAGGTAAAATAGTCCCCCATTCGGATCTCCGGGCGGGGACTACTCAAGAGGACGTCGTTATCAAGAGAACGAAAACTGGCGTTCTACGGATCGGAGCGTGGAATGTCAGATTCCTTAATCGGGCAGGTAGGTTAGCAAATTTAAAAAGGGAAATGGATAGGTTAAAGTTAGATATAGTGGGAATTAGCGAAATTCGGTGGCAGGAAGAACAAGAGTTTTGGTCAGGTGAATACAGGGTTATAAATACAAAATCAAATAGGGGTAATGCAGGAGTAGGTTTAATAATGAATAAAAAAAATAGGAGTCCGGGTAAGCTACTACAAACAGCATAGTGAACGCATTATTGTGGCCAAGATAGACACGAAGTCCATGCCTACTACAGTAGTACAAGTTTATATGCCAACTAGCTCTGCAGATGATGAAGAAATTGATGAAATGTATGATGAGATAAAAGAAATTATTCAGGTAGCGAAGGGAGCCGAAAATTTAATAGTCATGGGTGACGGGAATTCGACAGTAGGAAAAGGAAGAGAAGGAAACTACTAGGTGAATATGGATTGGGGCTAAGAAATGAAAGAGGAAGCCGCCTGGTAGAATTTTGTACAACAACAACAAGACATATCCGCTTTAGCTGCAGTAATTATTTATTCAAAGCACGAACGGTTTTGATATTTTAAAATCCCGTCTTCAGGTGTCTGAAATTATTGTATCTGGTAAGACATAACATGCGAATGGGCCACTCAGTGCAAGAGCTCCAGTCACTGTCCAGTACAATATATCTGTTGTAAGGATTATGGTTTTAGTTTTCTCTTTGTTTAGCTAATGTTAATGCCCCTTTAATTATTTCCTTATGCTCTTTGTAAATTTTCTGTAACTACTAAGAGAGACAGGTTGCATTTCTCCGCCTAGAGCGCAGTTTTCATATCAAGAGAGATGTTTCAGAGTACTGGAAAACGACTCATAGGTTTAAGTATAAAGAAATTACAGCCATGAGTTTGGTTTTTTAGTCTGTTATCCTTAATGTAGGACACGCTCAGCTCTACGTGGCATAGTGCCACCTGCCATTACTGCTGTACACGTTTTTTAATTTATTTACACATCAAGTTCCGTAGGACCAAATTGAGGAGCAAATCTTCAAGGTCATGGAACGTGTCAGTACATGAACTTACAACATAAATGTTATAACACATAAAAATAAAGGTTCATGAACCTGAAAAAAAGTCAGACCATAAGTTTAAGTAAACGCTATCAGCAATACAATAATAATCAGCTTAATTCTTCAAGGAACTCCTCGACAGAATAGAAGGAGTGATCCATGAGGAAACTCTTCAGTTTCGATTTGAAATCACGTGGATTACTGCTAAGATTTTTGAATTCGAGTGGCAGCTTATTGAAAATGGATGCAGCAGTATACTGCACACCTTTTTGCACAAGAGTTAAGAAAGTCCGAACCAAATGGAGGTTTGATTTCTGCCGAGTATTAACCGAGTGAAAGCTGCTTATTCTTGGGAATGAACTAATATTGGTAACAAGAAACGACAATAAGGAATATACGTATTGAGAGGCCAATGTCAAAATACCCAGACTCGTGAACAGAGGTCGACAAGAGGTTCGTGAACTCTCATCACTTATTTCCCGAACCGCCTGTTTCTGAGCCAAAAATATCCTTCTAGAATGGGAAGAGTTACCCCAAAACATAATACCATACGACATAAGTGAATGAAAATAAGCAAAGTAGACTAATTTACGTGTCGAAGTATCACTCACTTTTGATACCGTTCGAATAGTAAAAATGGCAGTATTAAGTGTTTGAACAAGGTCCTGAACGTGGGCATTCCACGACGGCTTACTATCTATCTGAACACCTAGAAATTTGAACTGTTCTGTTTCACAAATCATATGCCCTTTCTGTGAGACTAAAACGTCAGGTTTTGTTGAATTGTGTTTTAGAAACTGTAAAAACTGAGTCTTACTGTGATTTAACATTAGTTTATTTTCTACAAGCCCTGAACTGAGGTCATGTACTGCACTATTTGAAACCGAGTCAATGTTGCACACAACATCCTTTACTACCAAGCTTGTGTCATCAGCAAACAGAAATATTTTAGAGTTACCCATAATACTAGAGGGCGTATCATTTATATAAATAAGGAACAGGAGCGGCCCCAACTCTGATCCCTGGGGCACCGCCCACTTGACAGTACCCCACTCAGATCCCACATCACAGCTGTTATCAACATTGTGAATAATGACCTTTTTCTGCCTGTTGCTATAGTAAGAAGTGAACCAATTGTGAGCTAATCCCCTTATTCCTTATATGGTCCAATTTCTGGAGCAATATTGTGAGATCAACACAGTCAAATGCCTTTGTTAAATAAAAAAAAATACGCCAAGCGCGAAACTTTTTGTGTAGCCCATCCAGTACCTCACTGAGAAAAGAGAATATAGCATTTTCAGTTGTCAAACGACTTCTAAAGCCGAATTGTACATTTGATAGCAAATCGTGTGATATAAAATGATCAATTAACCTTACATACACAGTCTTTTCGATAACTTTTGCAAACAGTGATGGGATAGAAATAGGTCTAAAATTATCTACATTATCCCTTTCATCCTTTTTATAAAGCGGCTTTACTACTGAGTACTTTAATAGCTCATGAAACTGACCATCCCTAAAGGAAAAATTACAAATATGGCTAAATACAGGGCTAACATGTGCAGCACAGTACTTTCATATTCTACTAGGCACTCCATCATAACCATGAGAGTCCTTAGTCTTCAGTGATTTAATTATTGACTCAATCTCCCTCTTGTCTGTATCACAGAGGAGTATTTCAGACATCAATCTCGGAAAGGCATTTGCTAAGAAATTTATATGATTTCCTGTAGAAAGTAAATTTTTATTTAATTCACCAGCAATGGTCAGAAAATGATTGTCAAGTACTGTACATTTATCTGATTCATCAGTAACAGAAATATTATTACTGCGAACTGACTATATCATCGACCTTGTGCTGCTGACCAGACACGTCCTTCATAGCTGACCATATGGCTTTAATTCTTTCCTGTGAATTAGCTATTTTATTTTCCGGGCGTAGCCCCTAATGACACTGCACCAGTCGAGCGTCTGAGCCGCAGCTGGTGGCTCGTGTGTCGACAGGCAGCATCAACCTGATCTGCGTGCCGCTGGGCTGCCTTCTGTCGGGCCCGCTGTCGACGCCCATCGGGCGCCGGCCGGCCATGATGCTGGTCAACCTGCCGCTGGCCGCCGCCTGGCTGCTCTTCCACTTCGCGCAGTCGGTCGGCATGCTGTACGCCGGGCTCGCGCTCGCCGGCGCGTCCGGGGGACTGCTCGAGGCGCCGGTGAGTCTCCTCCCACCAGCCGGCTCGCCGGCAGCTCTACTGCGTATTCTGTCACCTGGACATTCCTGACTGTTATAACCTACCGTGATAAATAAACGCTTTTACAGTACCAATATTTACTGCCCATCAAACACCACTACTACTTAAACCGTCGGAGTGGCCTAGCGGTTCTAGGCGCTACAGTCTGGAACCGGTATGCTGCTACGGCCGCAGGTTCGAATCCTGCCTCGGGCAGTTAGGTTTAAGTAATTCCAACAAGCGAACCTCCCCATCGCACCCCCCTCAGATTTAGTTATAAGGTGGCACAGTGGATAGGCCTTGAAAAACTGAACACAGATCAATCAAGAGAACGGGAAGAAATTGTGTGGAACTATGAAAAAAATAAGCAGAACAGAGTAGTCCATGCGCAAGATAGCAACATCAAGCATAATGTGAGCTCAGGAGCGCCATGGTCCCGTGGTTAGCGTGAGCAGGTGCGGAACGAGAGGTCCTTGGTTCAATTCTTCCCTCAAGTGAGAAGTTCAATTTTTTATTTTCAGACAATTATCTGTCCGTCCGTCCGTCCAGTGCGAGGTAACTGCGCCTTAGTATGGGGAGGGCAAGTGAAATACTCTGTGCAAAGATACTATGATTTTGCCAAGCTGCACAGGTACACAGAGCAGTATTGTTTACGTGATCGTATGTCTATTATCAAAGTTCAGGCACTCACACATAATCAACTTCGCTCTCCAAAATTCCAGGACATGTTCAGATTTGCGTGGACATATGCAGGATTTGACGGTCTACCCACGGAAAAATTTGAAAACGTTAAAAACATATGTTTTGACAGAGCACAGGGAAAGTTGTGCGACTGTGAAACTGTTGCATTCATTTGTTGCAGTTTATGTCACAAACTCTTATGTTTTCATCACTTTTTTGGGAGTGATTATCACATCCACAAGAAAACCTAAATCGGGCAAGGTAGAAGAATATTTTTACCCATTCGCCAAGTGTACAAGTTAGGTGGGTCGACAACATATTCCTGTCATGTGACGCACAAGCCGTCACCATTGTCGTATAGAATATATCAGACGTGTTTTCCTGTGGAGGAATCGGTTGACCTATGACCTTGCGATTAAATGTTTTCGGTTCCCATAGGAGAGGCACGTCCTCTCGCCTACTAATCGCACGGTTTTGCGGTGCGGTCGCAAAACACAGACACTTATTACAGTAAACAGAGACGTCAATGAACGAACGTACAGATCATAACTTTGCGAAAATAAAGAAAGGAAACTTTTCACTCGAGGGAATACTTGAAGCAAGGACGTCTCTTTCCACAGCTGCTCACGCTAACCGCGGGACCACGGCGCTCCTAAGCTCACACTATCCTTGATGTTGCCTCTCTTACGCATGGACTACTCAGTTTGGATATTTTCCTTTTTGTTTCATAGTTCCACACAACTTCTACCTGTTTTCTCGATTGATCTGTGTTCAGGTTTTCAAGGCCTATCCACTGTGCCAACTTATAACTAAATCTGAGGGGGGGTCCGATGGGAAGGTTCCCTTGTAAGTCTAGGGGACTAATGACCTCAGATGTTAAGTCCCATAGTGCGTAGAGCCATTTGAACTATCCAGTATGGTACGAGGGAACGAAATGAAAGTTCTCTGTATGGGAGGATATTCGATGTTATTTCAGTCGTTGCAAAATCGAGTCAGATTTCGAAATAACTTATGAGCCCACTTACTAGTGCAACGTTGCATCCCCTCTGCCCTGAATATAAGCACTGATTGGATTGAGAAAGCTGCCATAAAGCCATTGCATCCTCTCCTGAGGCAAGCTGGACCACAGCTGTTGTAACTAGCCCTTGATCTCCTGGATACTGGCACTGAATGGAGTAGACATCCCAGCTGTACATGTTCTCTCAGAGACAGATCCGTGGATGTTATTTGCCACTAGTGTATCTCAGCATGACGCGAAAGTTCGTAAAGACACATGTAATCTATGGACATGCATTTTCTGCCGAAAAATGACGCCACAATACTGCTACATGAGGGACAACATATAGGGACGCAGGCTACGATAGTCTTGCATGAGAGACAACATATAAGGATGCAGGATGTCTGTGATATATCGAGAAGGAGGGCACTGCTGTTTCTGACAATGTCTGCTGATGTCAGCACATTTTTGGTGTCGGCATTCCAGTGACTGGCTATGTCAGCACATTCTGGTGCCAGCTATCCCAGTTCTGACAAAATTTACTTTGTTATATTCAAGGTCACTGACCATCCCTCCCCTATTTTCCTCTCAGGTAACTGCAAAGGGTGAACATAATCATGCTCCCAGCCAACTGCCCACTGTTTTCGGGCAACAAGCTCTCCATTCTACATACATGCTCTGTAGAAACACAGCCATAACTAAGTGTGGATCCCTATCTGCAGATTGGTTAAACTGGCCATAAAAATTGGGAAGAAATGCCAAATTGGTAGGAAGCCTAATCCAGAAATTAGCTGTATAATTGTTAGATTGGTAAGACAGGTCGTAGAATTGGATGTGCAACTGGCGAAGTGGCACAACAACGTGTTAAATTGGTAAATTGGTAGGTGAGGTCAAAATGGAGATGTACCAGCCACCAAAAGGGAATAAAATTGAACACTTCATTCAGATGTCTATCTGCCTGCTGTGTCCTTTCCTACAGAAAAAGGCGTCTGCAGTGCATATGTAGTTGGACATTGTAAACAATTAGCTGGTTGACATCAAGTATGTAGGTGTTCACCCCACCACTTTTGAGCAACAGCCAATCACATTGTAATCTGTACTTAAAATTATCTGGACAATAGGCGTTATTTGTCAATCATGCATTGTTACTCTCAGCCAAGGGTTTTCACTGCAGTCAGACAATTTGCTCTCCATTTAAGGTCCGTGCCCACAACTGCTGAACCAACCGATGATACCCTCGATACTGTCGCTGGGACAGAGTTGACATTTGAGCTGTTTCCACATGTTCTGTTAGAGAGACGTATGGGGATCTTACTGGCCACTTGAGCACCTCAGTATCATGCAGACAGTTCATAGAGATACATGCCATGTGTGGACAAGCATTCTCCTGCTGTAAAATGGCGCCGTGGGGTACCAACAGTATTTCCTCAGTCACTACTACCCGTGACCTGAAGTCTTTTCTGATGGCTCACCACACCATGATGCCAGGCATAACACCACTGTGCCTCTCCGAAACATTGGAACAATGGGACCTCTTATATGTCATCGCCCTATTCACTGATAACAGTCATCAGGGGTAGCGCTGAATCCCGATTCATTGCTAAACACAGTGCAAAGCTAATCGTCAGCAGTTTATGTGTTTCAATCATGGCACGTTCCAAATGCAGCTATTTTTGTTGTGGTGTGTGCCTGGCTGCTGCTAGTCTCTGATCAGTGCTGTGAAATGTCTCACAATGTGACAGAGTTTCCATTACTTGTTCTTGGTTGGCAGGATCAGATGTGAAGGGATTACTACGTGCAGAATAAGGTGATCCTCCCTTATGGTGGCCACAGGTGGTCGACCAGAACTTCGATGACGTTCACATACAGTTCAGCATCGGACCTCTGTCACATCTAAAGGCCTCATAAATTTGGTTATTCAGACAATCCGACGAGCCTGCTAAATGGAGACTCCGAATGAGGTCCCTTTCAAACTCCATCAAATGGTGGCAACGCCATCACTCTCGAATACACAGCATCCCCATGCCCTTCACACTGATGACTCAACATCTGACACTGTTCACATCCCTTTTTACCCTACCGGGCTTGTGAACACATGAGACAGACGTAAGGTCGTCCGACTGCAGTACCAGGTTGAAGTGAGCTACCACTATCAGTAGACGGGTACGAGCTACCATCGACTTCCTAAATGACCTATGATGCAGGAGTTATCAGATATTAAGCTGATAATGACGAATGATTTGGTATGTTGTTTAAGGGGAGCAATGGGAAATTCAGGGAAAGGTAACGCAGATCATGTAGCTCACCCCAGGTAGCGACGAATCAGGGGGGCAACAAGTGGCTGTAGCTCGCGCCAAACTACTTTGCGGTCACGCAGTTCGTACCGTAGTGGTGCTGCAGATGAGAAGCAGACATGTTGCCGTAGCTCAGGTGCTTCAGTCACGTGGTCTGGGCAGCACAATAGCTCACAGCTTCCATCGTTACCAAGAGATGTCAGTCCAAATGACAATTTAATATGGGCCAGACAAGATTTGTGCTTCCTGAGAATTGTCCTGGCGTATGCTGCTTAAATCGTTTCAGTTAAATGAAAGTTATACTATTCAGTTACCTGACGTTGTTCTCCGAATTTTAATGATAACTATATGCAGTGACCCGTAAACAAAATTACCAATATCTCACACAAGTCGTATGGCTGTATATACTTAGTGCGCAGCCAGAGTCGTTGCTACTAAGTAAGAAGATGTTATACTTGCTTCCACAGTTCTAGATTCACTTGTCGGTGCTAAAGTAACGAGCTAATTTGATATCTTGTGAAATATTTATAGTAAAAAATTTAACGAACTATCCGGGAAGAGAAAATTTGCTTTTAGGAAAAAACACTTTTCATCAAGTAAAGAACCAAAGCAAAAGGCAGCACGACACAGCTTTATATCGTTTTTTAGTTAGCAAATTGATAGTTGCAAACGACGTGGCATGAAACTAACGACTCATTTAGCTGCTGTCATAAGAAGTATTTTCAAAGCTAATATAATATTGAGAAAAAAGAGAAATACAACATATAGTATCAGGACAGAAAGGAATTATAAACATAAGCTGCCAGTGGACACTGATTTATGTCAATGGGAAGGGACCATTGTCCGTCATCGTCTTAATTATACATGTGGTGTCCGTTCTTTCAGACATGTGCGAAAGAGCAAAAGAGCACACACACACATGGCACAACAAAACCACGTGAAGTACAATCCATCAACGTCGCTTTTGGTGGGTGGCCTTCCTTTGTGTCCAGATTTGTTTCATCCACTCAGAATTAAGTCTCTTTCTTTCGTCAGACCACGATGTTCCAGTCCATTTTCTAATTTCCCTCTGACCAACTTTCCAAGCAAATATCTTTTGCTTGAATGTTTTTCTATCTGTAACGTCTGCCTGAGGTATACCACATATTTAAGATCCTCATTAATCGCAGCGATCCATATAATTGGCTCAGTTTTGGCCTCTGTTTTCATAGAATTCTACTATTTGTTTTGTCAAGCTAGTACGTCCATTCTTTTAATGCGCCCATAAAATTTAAGTCTTCGTTTTCTCATGTCACCATAGATGTCTGTGTCTTCTTCTATTTCCTTATTACTTCTCAGCCTATAAGTTTCTCCATCAGTAATTTTTGGGCCTAATGTTTTCCTAATAATCTTTATTTCTTTCTTTTGAATTTCTTAATTATCCCTCTTTCTGTTCAAAATTAAAGTTTCTGCTCCATAAAGACATTCAGGTAATGCCTAAGCTGACTGAATCTAGAAAGTGATATTTTATTATAAATATTTTGCGTTAATCTGAATGCAGTTGCCATCTTTTGACAGCGATCTTCGTTTGCAGCCTTTTCCAGATCGTTTTCTTGTATGGCCAGCCGGAGTGGCCGTGCGGTTCTAGGCGCTACAGTCTGGAGCCGAGCGACCGCTACGGTCGCAGGTTCGAATCCTGCCTCGGGCTTGGATGTGTGTGATGTCCTTAGGTTAGTTAGGTTTAATTAGTTCTACGTTCTAGGCGACTGATAACCTTAGAAGTTCAGTCGCATAGTTCTCAAAGCCATTAGAACCACTTGTTTCTTGTATGATTTCCCCCAAGTATTTAAACTGAGAACCCTTTCTATTTTTCCATATTTTGTCTTCAAAAACTTTGGTGCTTGTTTGTTGCATCTCATATATTCCGCTTTTTCGAATAATATTTGTAGTCCTACTTTTTCTGCAATTTCTTTAAGAATTTCAATTAGTTTTGATAATATCCCTAGCTAAAATTGCCAGATCATCTGCAAAGGCGAGGCAGTCTACTCTGATATTACTTCTGCCTAACTTGATTGATTGATCTACATTTTGACTCGACTTTTGCCCTCTCCATGCTGCAACCACCTTTTCCAAAACACAGTTAAACAGTAGCGGGAAGAGTCCATCTCCCTATCTAACACCAGTGTTTACATCTAATGGTTCAGAAATTTCTCCCATTAATTTAACTTTAGTGCTAGTGTCAGTTAACGTTGCCTTAATCACTGTTAGAGTTTTATTATCTAGCTCTTGCTCCTCTAAAATTTGGAAAAGACAATCACGATTAACGTGAGTCGTAGGCCTTATTAAAATCCACAAATTTACATAATTAGTTTTAAATGTTGAATTTGTTCCAAACAGGATCTGTTTGGTCTGAAGCCTGCTTGATATTCTCAATTTTAGGTTCTAATTGTTCTTGGACTCGATCAAGTAAACAATGCGAGAGAATTTTGTATGTGACCGTGAGAAGAGAGATTCCTCGGTAATTATTAACATCGGTTCTATCCCCTTTTTTATGCAATGAATGAATCAGGGCAGTTTTCCAGTCCTCTTATATTTTCTCAGTTTGCCAGATATGTCCTATTAGTTGAGTCATCTCGTTTACAATGTTAGGGCCACCTGGTTTTAGTAGTTCTGCAGTTATACAGTCTTCTCCTGATACTTTATTGTTTTTAAGTCTTCTGATTTGTTTATTTATTTCGATTTCGTCAGGTTCTTTAAAGATAGCGTTGGTGTTATTAGCCTGCTGTGGTTCGAATTTATTAGCTGGTTCTGGACAGTTTAATAGTTTTTCAAAATAATTGGCAAATACCTTACAATTTTCCTGGTTGTTAAGAGTCAAACAGCCGTTTTAATTTTTGAAGCAAAGACTTTGAAGTTGATAACCAGTTAGTATTGTTTTTAATGTTTTATAAAAGTTCCTGATATTGTTCTTTTGGAAGTCTTTTTCTGTTTCTAAAGGTTAATCATTTTCATAGCTTCTTTTAGCCTGTCGGATTAATTTAGATTTTTTTTTCATACAGTTAGAAAGGTTCTACACGTATTTTCAGTTTTGTTACAATACCAATTGTTCAATGCCTCATGCCTAGACTTAACTGCTATTTCAGAATACGCTTTCCACCAAGAGTGTTTTTGTTTCTTTCGAAGCGGAATTACATTTTGTGCTGTTTTGATTAACTTTTCTTTTAGGCTTTACCAATTGTGGGAGTGTTTTTTGTCAAATTCACTTGTTAGAGTTGGGGTTATTTTAGCTGTGTCAAAATTTGGGATAACATTTTTTGAGGTTGAAGTTTTACTTTTATTTGCATTAAATAATTAGCCCCTTTCCTAACTTGGGCATTTAAAATTTCTTTATAGTTAGGGCATGAAATTTTTAGATGATCGATTTGTTTAGAGGGTTTTCCTTTAAAATGTGTTGACATGGTTTAAGTTTAAAATTTTTGCACGTTTCAACAAGTCTTTGGCAATTTTGGTTTGTCCATTTATGCCCAGGAAACCCACCAACCATTTTCTTATATTTTTCTCTTTACCCGATTGAGCATTATAATCACCTGTTAAAATTTTAACAAGGTTTGAGGGAACTTTCGAGATGATGCTTTCTAACGTTTCCCAAGATTCATTAACTTCTCCAGGTTTTTCACGGGTGTCCTCACTGGCTGGCATGTGGGCATTAAAGTGTATATCTTATTTGGAAATGTAAGAGAAATTGTCATTAGTCTATTATTAATGGTTTTTACCTCCATTATTGAATTTAAAATATTTTTGGAGACTGCAAAATCAACACTAAGATGTGGTGCATTATTAAGTATTATTTTATCATTTTTTTTAAAAAGACTATAATTACCGAAATCCAGGATTGTCCGTCATTGGTATTTCTTGAAGTGCCGAAATTTGAATCTTCTATTCTTTTAATGTATCTTCCAATTTATGAAGTTTACCTGATTGCAAAAGTGTTCGTATGTTAAATGTTGCAAAAAAAAAAGTGTTTGTTTTGGTTTTAAGTTGGCCAGAGGACTCAGACTTCCTCTGTTGAATCACACTGCATCTTAACCTGGTCGCCCCAGAATCCAAAACACCAGTTGCGCCAGTAATATTGGCGGTGGATTGACCACCTTGGGTAATATTGTGATTATCAAAATTCTCCATGATGATTGTACCTCGAATCAGATGGGGTTGAGTAGACTCATTGAGTGAACTCAGAGTGTTAAGACTGAAAGAGTTAATTGAAGAATATAAATTTCAGCCGCTCCACTGGTGAACAGACACTGAACACTTTGCCGCTTGCTGCAATACGGACGCAAATGGATTTAGTTTTATTTTGCCTTTGTGCGGAACTGCTTATTCTGTATTTGCAACTGTCCACCATATCTGGTGGAACGTTCACTATCCGGCACCTGTGGCCCGTGCGCCTAGGGTTAGGCAAGGTCATCTTCTAAGACCTTTAGTTACAAAGTCTTGAAGCCTGGAGTATATATATATTCAGACCCTAGTAGCTTAATCAGACCGTAACAGCAATGAAACATAGAAGGAAGATAAGGGTTTAAAGTTCTCATTTTCGAAGATATAGGAGATGGAGCATAAAATCTAGTTGTCGAATATTAGCCCTGCCCTGCTCAGAGGGGCCATCCTGATATTCACTTATGAACAGCACAGGAAACCAGAATATGGATGGCAAGACGAGGATTTAATTTAGCAGGAAACACTGTCTTAGGTATATACAGGGTGATAAATTTGAAAACTGAATAAATCACGGAATAATGTAGATAGAGAGGTACAAATTGACACACATGCTTGGAATGACATGGGGTTTTATTATAGCCAAAAAAAAATACAAACGTTCAAAAAATGGCGCTTCATCTGATCAGAATAGCAATAATTAGCATAACAAAGTAAGACAAAGCAAAGATGATGTTCTTTACAGGAAATGCTCAATATGTCCACCATCATTCCTGAACAATAACTGAGGTCGAGAAATAATGTTTTGAACAGCACTGTAAAGCATGTCCGGAGTTATGGTGAGGCATTGGCGTCAGATTTGTCATTTATACTGACTTTCTGATCACCCGGTATATCATGCCTGATATAGCATACCTGTACAATAGTGAAAAGAACTGGACATCTCTAAGGACATTGCATAGAAATTCCATATTTGCATGGATCAGAGAGAGAAGGCAGAAAAGCCCAAGATTCAAATCCCCGTGGTGTACAGAGAGTAGGAACCACGAACTGATCATCAGTAATCTGGGCCAGAAACGAAACTATCAGATTTTCTGACGAGCGCCTGTAGTCTCTTGCTAGTAGCGTCCCACTGTATATGTGCCAGTATATCGAAGGCACAGTTAACTGAATTTGATGTAGATCTTAATGAGAGCTTTTGGGTATGAGGTTGTACGTTTCTCGCCAGAGTTACCGAAGGCATTGGACGTGATTTGTCAGCTATGTATCAGAAATGGTTCCGTTGATCAAAGAACGGTGCACTTGTTCCGTAGACAGCAGCCTATGGACTCACGCCTAGGTCGCCACATCAGGCGAGAAATACAACTAGTGTCTATATTGCTCCCAGTGCGTTAGTCGTGGTCATCAGGAACGGTTTGTTGAGAGCTGAGCTACCAGCAAGGGTATCGCTTACCAATTTTCCTCTCGCATTTCATCGCCGTGGAACATGAGTCGTGTAGTGTAACGAAAATATTGGATGACTGGCGCGAATTTCTGCTGTGTGATAAGAGAAAACTCTATCACGACGACAGTAATTACCTTGTAGTTTTCATACCGAGAAAATGGAAGGAGCGATCCACATATAATTTGAAAAAACCTTTTATTGTCAAGATCGCATTAATTAATACTTATCATTGGAAGTATACATGATCGGCATGTATGGTGGCAAGGGGTGGGGGGAGGGGGGGGCTATGGGGGCTATAGCCCCGTCCAATGGAGTATCATATTACAGTAGATAAAATGAATTCAGAAATCAGCGAATATATTTCTCCTACAGATTCAATAGTTTTTTTAATAACTATGTAGCAATATAGGTTGCAATGTATTTCAAACACACTTTAAGGAAAGAATAAGAGCGGCAGATAGCTTACTTCCTAAACCAATAAATATCATTTAGCTTAAAATGGGCGTCTTATTTATTAAAACGCATTTTTTACCTTGAACTCCAAACCAGTTACCAAAAACTACTTTAAGCAAAACCAAATTTTACCAATTTGTCGGTGGAGGACCCCAACTCTCCCTTTGTTAAGCGATATTCCATTCCCCCCAACTCCTCCCCACCCCCATTAGCCCTTTACCGACTTCTAGAATCGCCCCTGATCCTCTGTGTAGCGAAGCAACTTAGGACACTTAAGAACAGCAAGGCCTCCCGTCCAGTTTTTATACTAGTCAGATTCCTTTCAGAGTATGCTGATACAATAGCTCTATATCTAACAATGATATACCTAAAGACTGGAAAGGTGCACAAGTCTCGTCAATACTTAAGAAATAAAACGGGAGTAATCTATTGAATTACAGACCCATATCACTAACGTCGATTAGCAGTAGGATTTTGGAACATATACCGTGCTCGAACATTATGAATTATCTCGAAGAAAGCGAGTCTTTACAAATAGTAACATGGATTCAGAAAACATCGTTCTTGTGAAACACAACTAGCTCTTTATTCTCATGAAGTAATGAGTGATATAGGCAGGGAACGTCAAACTGATTCCATATGTTTAGACTTCCAGAAGACTTTTGAAAGGATTGCTCACAAGGACTTCTAACTAAATTGCTTGCCTATGGAGTACTGTCTCAGTTGTGTGACTGGATTCGTGATTTCCTGTCAGAAAGATCACAGATCATAACTGACGGAAAGTCGTCAAATATAAGACAAGTAATGGCCGGCGTTTCCCAAGGAAGTGTTATTGGTCCTCTGTTGTTCCTGATCTACATAAATGAATTAGGAGAAAAGCTGAGCAGGCCTCTCAGATTGTTAGCAGGTGATGCTGTCATTTACCGTCTTGTTAAGTCATCAGAAGATCAAAACCAACTGCATAATTATTAAGATAAAATATCTATATTGCATAAAGCTGCAACTGAATCTAAATAACGTAAAACGAGAGCTCATCCATATGACTGCTGAAAGAAATCTGTCAAATTTCAGGTTGCACAATAAATCACACAAACGTTTACATACCTGAGGATAACAATACGGACGACTTAAAATGGAACGATTACATAGGGAATATTGTGGGGAAAGCAAACCAAAGACTGCGGGTTGTTGGCAGAACACTTAGAAAATGTAACAGATCTATTAAAGAAAAACTGCTTACTCTACGCTTGTCACCCTATTCTGGAGTACTGGTGAACGATGTTGGATCCACATCAGACAGGACTGACGGAGGACATCGAAAAAGTTCAGAGATGGGCAGCTCGTTTTGTATTATCGCTAAATGAGGGAGAGAGTGCCACGGACATGATACACAAATTAAGGTGGCAGTCATCAAAACAAAGGCCTTTTTTGCTGCGGCAGGAACTCCTCATGAAATTTCAAGCACCAACTTTCACCTCAGTGTGTGAAAATATTTTTTTGACGCCCACCTACAGAGGGAGGAATGATCATCATTATTTTATCAATTTTGCTTGGAGAACGCCTCAGCTTACACTGTAGGAAATGCTGCAACGAGCCGCAAGTTCTCTTGAAATGATTTTGTTACACCATTACCAGTTTCGGGCCCGAGCCCTTCTTCGCCTACAGAGCGTTGTGTACACAAATATAAAACTTGCGAGGATTCAACGCTACCATCTGATGAAGGGCTCAGGTCTGAAAGTAGCGATTGTATAATACAATTATTTCAAGAAAACTTGTGGCTGGTTGCAGTATTCCTTACAATGTAATTAGTGAAATGTTCATCATAATAAAATAAGAGAAATAAAAGCTCGCATAGAAAGATCTAGAGTTCGATTTTTCCTCTCGCTTTTCGAGAGTGGAACAGTAGAGAAGTAGCTTAAAGGCGGTTCCATGAACCCTTTGCCAGACACTTAACGGAGAATTGCAGAGTGAGTAATCATGTAGACGTAGATGTAGACGACGGTTTCGGCAGTTTAACGTGTCATCTTCTGATCTTTTGAAATTTTTGATCATAAATCGTGTTTATCAATCACACAATGTCGTCATTCAAATGGCTCAGAGAACTATGGGGCTTAACATATGAGGTCATCAGTCCCATACAACTTAGAACTACTTAAACCGAATTAACCTAAGGACATCACACACATCCATGCCCGAGGCAGGATTCGAACCTGCCACCGTTGCGGCCGCGGGGTTCCAGACTGAAGGGCCTAGAACCGCTCGGTCACAATGGCCGGCCATGTCGTCATTATGGCGGGGAATATGCAGCACCTTATACACAGGTCCGTCAAAAATAGAACCAGATACTGATATAAAGCACCTTGTGCAAATGAACTAGGAGACAGATACTTCGTGATATGTAATGAAGAAATAAGAGGAAATGAAGCAACTATGTCACAGTAACATTGCCCAAACAGTAGCATCAACGCACAGTGTGCCTCCCTGTCGCCGAAGCGCATACGTGTATTCTCGCACGCAAACGATCACAAAGGTGCCGAATGGCATCCTGCGATAGAGTGTTCCAAGCATCTTGAGCCTGTTATTCCAGTTCGACAATGCTACTTGCAGGCTCTGAAGAACGAGTAAATTCCCATTTCCCACACGTGGTCAATTGGCGAGAGATCTGGTGATCTTGCTGGCCAGGACAGTTGTTTTACACCGTGAAGAGCACGTTGCGTCTCAGCAGCCGTTTGTGTTCGTGCGTTGTCCTGCTGGAAACGCACATCACTTTCCTGACGGTGGAATGGCAGTAGCACGGGTATAAAAGCCTGTTTAATGTAGCAGGCACTATTTACTTAGCAGAAATGCCAAATGGGAGTGCGTGTTGTAACTGACGACACCCACGTTCTAAAGTTTTCTATGGGATCTGTGTGTCATGGGCAAATGCAGCTCACCAGGTCTACACCATACACGTGTAGGTCTTTTAGTCGCATACAAGAGGTGACCGAACGTGTAACCAATGGCACCCCATACCATCACGCCGGGTGATACGCCAGTACGACGATGACGAATACACGCTTTCAATGTGCGTTCACCGCGATGTCGCCAAACAACGATGCGACCATCACGAAGCTGTTAACAGAACCTCGATTCATCCGAAAAAATGATGTTTTGCCATTCGTGCACACAGTTTCGTGGTTGAGTACACCATCGCAGGCGCTCCTGTCTGTGATGCAGCGTCAAGGGTAACCGCAGCCATGGTCTCCGAGCTGATAGTCCATGCTGCTGCAGACGTCGACGAACTGATCATGCAGGTGGTTGTTGTCTTGCAAACGTCCCCATCTGTTGACTCAGGGGTCGAGACATGGCTGCACGATCCGTTACAGACATGCGGATAAGATGCCTGTCATCTCGACTCCTAGTGATACGAGGCAGTTGGGATCCAGAACGGCGTTCCGTATTACCCTCCTGAACCCACCGATTCCATATTCTGCTAACAGTCATTGTATCTCGACCAACGCGAGCAGCAATGTCGCGATACGATAAACCGCAATCGCGATAGGCTACAATCCGACCTTTACCAAAGTCGGAAACGTCATGGTACGCATTTCTCCTCCTTACACGAGGCATCACAACAACGTTTCACCAGGCAACGCCGGTCAACTGCTGTTTGTGTATGAGAAATCGGTTGGAAACCTTCCTCATGTCAGCATGTTGTAGGTGTCGCCACCGGCGCCAACCTTGTGTGAATGCTCTGAAAAGCAAGTCATCGTACAGTATGAACCGCATAGTTAATTCTTGGACGCCCCGCAGGAAGTTTTACTGTCTGATTTCTGTGTTGGTTTGACATCCATACCCGACTGCATCGTAAACTAGCTTAAGGAAACAGCTAACTTCACGGTCGACTGCATCCTGTCGCACTTTATGGCGGGTAAAGTATCGCCTGCAGCAAAAGAGAGTTAAACCTGCACATGACTTTCAGTAGAAGTACCGATGTACTCATTCCGCACACGTCTTATCAAACACGACGCTCACTTAAGCTGCTCACAATTACCCTCTGACTTTCCTTAGCAACTTTAAGATTATGCCCCCTCCAGTTGTTGAAGACATTTTTTTTACTTGAATGTCCCCTTGCATCAGCATTCACTTATTCTCTGTCAACTGACTTCGACGTATGGCCAATTTCCAAGTGCTTCAAAATCAAACTCCCTCTACACAGTCATTAAAATCCATCTCCACAGTAATATTGCAAATGTGAAAGTGACACTGTCTGTTTTACGTCTAAACCGCTGAAGCGATTCCGATTAAATTTGGCATGGAGACAGCTTCAAATGGTTCAAATGGCTCTGAGCACTATGGGACTGAACATCCGAGGTCATCAGTCCCCCAGAACTTAGAACTACTTAAACCTAACTAACCTAAGGATATCACACACATCCATGCCCGAAGCAGGATTCTAACTGCGACCGTAGCGGTCGCGCGGTTCCAGACTGAAGCGCCTAGGAGACAGCTTCAAGTATGAGGAAGTACATAAGCTCTTTTAGAAAGTGGGTAGTACAAGATATTTATTGATTTGAATAAGATTACGCGAATTAGGGAAACATATTTATTCTTTGAAAAAACTATTTGCTCTTGTTATTTTGAACTTTATTATACTTGTAAAAATGCTTTTATTTGTTGATTTGTTATATGTAATAGAACTAAACCTAATGAACACAATGCTTATACAATCCTCAACGAGTTTAATCCATACCCCCACACCAATATCATTAAATGCGAAAATAACTTCGTCTCTTACGTTTTCACAACCAAACCATTGAATTGATTTCGATGAAATTTGATATATGGAGGTGGCCTGAATCCTGAGGAAGACCACAGTCTACTTTGAAAAGTAAAAAAAGTGTAAAAAGCCTCAACCCCTAAGAGGGTGGAGTAAGGAATAGAGCATATCTTCTTAACATTGAACATAAACCATGATAAAGAATATTACATTGGTTGCATAAGGTGCACGTTGTACAGTTTACAGGTAGTTCAGCAACACAATACATAGATGCGTGCTTCTGCCCATGCTCCTACATACACTCTGCTCTGTAGCGGTACTGCGAGTGCCACCGCGTCCTTCGTATGGGGAGCTGGTGGGGGGATTGGGCGCGCACACCACAAGCTATGCTTAGCCGGACAGGCAGACATGTGAGCGTGGCTGACGTTACTACACATACAACCGCCTGCTTGCCATCACTCATCGGAACAAAACTACTGATACGTGAGTGCAGCCACGGAAACAGCTAGTAATGAATAAATCTCTCACCCACTGTATATATTGAGCCACTATCAGAATGACTACAAGGACAACGTGTGGTAACTGAGAATCATGACAGAGTCACATGCAACAAATTAGCGATACAGTAAATATTCGCCTGAAAATACAACATCTAAAATGCTGATCGTCAGTTCAGCTGATTTTTGTTTAAGGAATTTGTAATAGTAAGGCAAGAGACCCATATTCCAGATACCAAATGGTTCAAATGGCTCTGAGCACTATGGGACTTAACATCTGTGGTCATCAGTCCCCTAGAACTTAGAACTACTTAAACCTAACTAACCTAAGGACATCATACACATCCATGCCAGAGGCAGGATTCGAACCTGCGACCGTAGCAGTCGCGCGGTTCCGGACTGCGCGCCTAGAACCGCGAGACCACTGCGGCCGGCTCCAGATACCATTTACAGCTTTATAAAATTTGGCGACAGTAATGGTTCACAGAAAATGAAAATTCGTTCTTGAACTCTGTTCTGTATCCTTCGAGATTCTGTGTTCAAAATTCATGTATACTCAAAACATTATGAACTAATTTATTGGAATAAAAAAAAGTGCCTTTTACCACATTGGAGAAAGCGTTCCAAATTTCGGACAGTAGAGTCCCTAATTTTAGATTGTTAAATTTAAGGAAAATATATTGCTTTTTGGAATATAAAAGGAAACAACTTTATCTGCATAGCATTAACTGGCACCTTACATTATTTAGTTCAACATACACCACATATTTATGTTTTCCAACCATATTTTTCCGTTCCCACACACAATTCGTGAGCCCACTGGAAACATTTAATGCATTTTATCCACTTCTCGCCGTGTTGGCCATTTTTGTAGGGCTCAGAGAGTAGAGACATTCCTCATCTAAACTGTCTAAATCTGTAGTAACCAAGGCTGGTTCGGAGGAGGAGTCATCAGAGTCAATATCAATTTTGTCCTTCTTTTCAGTCGATTGGGAAGACTGTTTCACTATTGGGTGTCTTTTCTTTAAAGTTCTTTCAACCATGTATAGGAGGTGTTCGGCTTCCTTCTTCTTTCTTCAGACCTCTACAATGAAGCTTGTCGTTGCAATTTGTAAGGAAAAGTCACAGAGGAGAAACAAATTTAGAGTTTCGATTTGGTGAAGGGTTAGGAAAGGACGATGGAACTGGTGGTTGGACAGAAGATGCAGGTATTTCAGCTGCACTGGGAGCTGAAGAAACTTGTGTTTCTTGAAGGAAGTTGGATCAAAATATTTCAGAGTTGAAACGGGATATGTCACTTTTTCTGAACCCATTCAAAGCTACTTCAATTGTTGCAGCTCAGATGACAAACTATCAGATGGCCAGGCAAAATCATATAATGTAAAATCACAGTAACAAGCAAAACGAACGATATTTTCCTTTGGGTCTCACTTTGTTAGACCGGTTACAACCAAAACTATGCTCACTTTTTACAGTTTTCATTAAGCAAAACTCACTGCTTGTAGCACAGCGGAGCCGAAATACACTCCTGGAAATTGAAATAAGAACACCGTGAATTCATTGTCCCAGGAAGGGGAAACTTTATTGACACATTCCTTGGGTCAGATACATCACATGATCACATTGACAGAACCACAGGCACATAGACACAGGCAACAGAGCATGCACAATGTCGGCACTAGTACACTGTATATCCACCTTTCGCAGCAATGCAGGCTGCTATTCTCCCATGGAGACGATCGTAGAGATGCTGGATGTAGTCCTGTGGAACGGCTTGCCATGCCATTTACACCTGGCGTCTCAGTTGGACCAGCGTTCGTGCTGGACGTGCAGACCGCGTGAGACGACGCTTCATCCAGTCCCAAACATGCTCAATGGGGGACAGATCCGGACATCTTGCTGACCAGGGTAGTTGACTTACACCTTCTAGAGCACGTTGGGTGGCACGGGATACATGCGGACGTGCATTGTCCTGTTGGAACAGCAAGTTCCCTTGCCGGTCTAGGAATGGTAGAACGATGGGTTCGATAACGGTTTGGATGTACCGTGCACTATTCAGTGTCCCCTCGACGATCACCAGAGGTGTACGGCCAGTGTAGGAGATCGCTCCCCACACCATGATGCCGGGTGTTGGCCCTGTGTGCCTCGGTCGTATGCAGTCCTGATTGTGGCGCTCACCTGCACGGCGCCAAACACGCATACGACCATCATTGGCACCAATGCAGAAGCGACTCTCATCGCTGAAGACGACACGTCTCCATTCGTCCCTCCATTCACGCCTGTCGCGACACCACTGGAGGTGGGCTCCACGATGTTGGGGCGTGAGCGGAAGACGGCCTAACGGTGTGCGGGACCGCAGCCCAGCTTCATGGAGACGGTTGCGAATGGTCCTCGCCGATACCCCAGGAGCAACAGTGTCCCTAATTTGCTGGGAAGTGGCGGTGCGGTCCCCTACGGCACTGCGTAGGATCCTACGGTCTTGGCGTGCATCCGTGCGTCGCTGCGGTCCGGTCCCAGGTCGACGGGCAGGTGCACCTTCCGCCGACCACTGGCGACAACATCGATGTACTGTGGAGACCTCACGCCCCACGTGTTGAGCAATTCGGCGGTACGTCCACCCGGCCTCCCGCATGCCCACTATACGCCCTCGCTCAAAGTCCGTCAACTGCACATACGGTTCACGTCCACGCTGTCACGGCATGCTACCAGTGTTAAAGACTGCGATGGAGCTCCGTATTCCACGGCAAACTGGCTGACACTGACGGCGGCATTGCACAAATGCTGCGCAACTAGCGCCATTCGACGGCCAACACCGCGGTTCCTGGTGTGTCCGCTGTGCCGTGCGTGTGATCATTGCTTGTACAGCCCTCTCGCAGTGTCCGGAGCAAGTATGGTGGGTCTGACACACCGGTGTCAATGTGTTCTTTTTTCCATTTCCAGGAGTGTATTTTGGGTAAAAAGAAAAAAAACAGTGTTTCTGTTTAAATGCCGAACCTATATCCTATAATTTAACTACAAACTCTGATAGAAACACTACAGCTGCAGAACCAAAAGCTGAAAATTGGACGCTTTTTACTGCTGCCACCCTTTGTGTCCGTTTCCCAGTCATGTAAACATACCGCTACCGCTCTGGCACACCGCGAGCAGTACAGCATTAACAGCTTCACTGCAGTAACATGCCACGTAGAGGCATACGACACTTTGATAGAGTCAGGATAGTGGCTTCACTTTCAGCAGGTCATACACAGAAGACGTTGCAGATCGCTTACACGTCATTCAAAGAGGTGTGTCTAAGGTGCGAAGCGCCGTGCGGGGTAGCCGCGCGGTCTAGGGAGGCCTTGCCACCGTTCGCGCGGATCCCCTTGTCGGAGGTTCGAGTTCACTCTATGGCATGTGTGTGTGTGTGTGTGTGTGTGTGTGTGTGTGTGTGTGTGTGTGTGTGTGTGTGTGTCCTTAGCGTAAGTTAATTTAAACAGTGTGTAAGCCTTGGGACCGATGATCTCAGCAGTTTGGTCTCATAACAACTTACCACAAATTTCCAAATTTAAGGTGTGGAGCAAGTAAACGGAGACGGGAAATGTGAACGATAGACCTCGCAGTGGTCGTCATCGTTATGACAACACCAATGCAGGATCATTTCCTCTAACTGTCGGCTCGTAGGCGCCCAACATCAACTCCCTGTTGTCTAGGAGAGGTCAGTTCCAGTTTTTAACCAATATTGGAACTGACTTCGCCCGAGCAACTGCGATTCGCATCTCAGACCAAACAGTGCGTAGAAGATTGCATCAGGTTGGCCTTTATTTCAGAATAATAACGAAAAGATTTGCAGTGAACCAATGGAAACGACGCAGTTGAAGGACCTAGGCAGTGCCACATCGATAGAAATTTAAAATCCAGAGTATACTCGGGCAACTTAGGAAGAGACTTTTGAAAAAATAAAATCTCGCACATACGTTTCAGCGCTAATAGTTAAGTATTCGGCGACTATAGAGCGTCAGTCCTACATTTACAGCCTGGTTCTCGTGCTTCGGCTGAGGTGGTTGGCTCTAGATATCTCCTTACTTCGTGCAGCGTTGGATACTCGCCAACAAAACACACGCTTTCAGCCTCCGTTCTGCACTGTCGTTTATGCAGTGCTTCAGAAAGTGGATGACTATGGTGATTCTGACGTTTTAGAGGGTCAACAAGTAAATAAGAATATGACGTTACTTCACTGGAGTCTGAATATGACGTCAGGTAGTCAGATGATTGACAAATGCTCGTTAGTGGTACAAGATAAATACGCCTGTGCTCCAGCCAGCTCCTCCATGATACCCCTTCACAGAACACCAGCGTTAAAAACAACGGGGTACAATGGTCGAGCATCTACTCAAATGGCACAGATTTATGTAGTTAACGCTGAACGACGGTTGAGTTGTCGTAAAGAGCGACGCCACTGGGTAGGGATAACGGTAAACGAGTGATTTGGAGCGACGAATAACACTGTAGTCTGTGACAATCCCTTGGTAGGGTTTGGGTTTTGCGAGTGCCTAGAGAACATTTCCCGTCATCATGTGGAGTGCCAACAGTGAATTACGAAGGTGGTGTAACGGTACAGTGGTACTTCGCATTGTAATGATGTAGTTCCCTTATTGCCCTTAATTAAACGAAAAATCCGGTAGGGTATGAACGTATTTTACGGCATTGTGTACTGCGCACAGTAAAGGAGCAGTTCAGAGCTGATTATTGCATCAGCATAACAACGTATTGTCATGAAGCAACGTCTGTGAGACAGTGACTAGTGGACAATAACATTTTTGACCAGCCCAGAGTTGCGTGCTGATCCAAATGGAATGCCTTAGGATGAGTTGGAAGGACGTTTCGTTTTGGCCCCAGCATCAAAAATCACTAACTTCTTTATCTAAGGCTACGGAAGAATGGGCTGCCACTCCATCCTAGACATTCAGACACGTCAATGGTAGTGTCCCAAGCAGAGTTCATGCCAACATGAAGACGAGTCCATTAAAAGGTCTCTGGATACTTTTGACCAGACAGTGTATAATCTTTGCTATTTATTGTGACAGTGGGCGAGATACAGGACACGTTTTTCAGTGGCAAGCAGAAGAGAGCGGAAAAGAAGTTTGCGCAGAGCCTAGGGTGTGACGTCGCTGTGACGCTGCCGGCAGGTGCTGACGTACGTGGCGGAGATCACGGAGCCGCGCTTCCGCGGCGCGCTGTCGGCCACCAGCTCGACGTCGGTGATCGTGGGCGTGTTCACGCAGTTCCTGCTGGGCAACCTGCTGCCCTGGCGCACTGTGGCCCTCGTCAACCTCGTCTGCCCAGTCGCCGCCGTCATCGCGCTCTGCTTCGTGCCAGAGAGTCCACACTGGCTCGTCGGTGAGTACCCAATACGGACGACTTTTAGTCAAAGAGGAACTCTAATTTTAGTAGTAGAACTGACAGTGAGTATGAATGGTAACATTAAGATTTTGTTTGAATAGTTGGTGTCTGAATATTCAGTTGTACAGGTTCGTCTTGATCCCGTAAATTCTACATTTCACAACTACCTGTTTCGGTCATTGCCATCTTCAGATCATACAGTATTATGATGTTAAGTATCAACGTCAAAGTCTGTATATCTAGATACATAGTGAGCACTCACTATGTCAGTCGAAAGGTGTAATTCTTGAATTAGACGATGATGTTTCGGTTTTCGTTATTATGGGGTCGATGGAATAGTTCTATAGGAAAATTTTCTCAAAAAGTCCTCCAATACTATTCAATACCTGTTCGCCGTGTATGTTCATCGCATCTCCCGCATGCCAGCCGGCTGTACACAGCTGTGTAATGTTGGAACGTGCGGACACTCTCATTCGAGGTGATCAACGGATCACAGTGAACCACCTCGCTCCTCAACTGGGCGTCTCTCTTCATAGTGCTAACACATTCGTCCACCATTTCGAGCACTCAAAGATTTATACCCTTTGAGTTCCTCGCCGATTAACGAAAGACATTAAAGGGCAACTAGTATGGCCCAGTGAAGAATTCACACCATGGGAAGCAGTACTTGGACAGAGGCGAGGTTATGGATGCAGCAAGACGTTGGATCCGACATCGACCAGTAGAGAGGTACCATGCGGCCATAGAGGTTCTGCCAGTAAGGTGGCGTAAGGTCGTCGAACTGAACAGAGATAATGCTGAAAAAAAAAGTTTTGTAGTCAAAACAGTGGGGACTAATATTATGTATTAGAATCCTGAATAAAACCAACCTGCTTTCGGATAAAAATGTGTTGCGCTACTTATTCAACGCCCCTCGTATAATCTTCAGCATTTTTCTGTACCACGACTTTTCAAAAGCTTCTGTTCTCTTCACGTATGAACTGTCCATGTTTCCTTTCCATGCAAGGCTATACAAACACGTTGGCGGAAACGGAAAGTGTTAGGTCATGAAGCACCAATTCGATATTTATCAACCCTTGTGGAGATATTCATAGTGTAACGAATATTAAATAATTAAACTTTCATTTTAATCTGAACTGATCCCTATCAACAGCGATGTGATGCGTGACCCTTGAAGAATTTTTTGGCATAGCTGAAAAACAAGCTGTTTCAGTACGTGATGATTACTGGCTGGAGGCTCGTAAGAACGTATATGTCTTTCTATCGCATCGCGGGCACGCTTTGTGCGAGACAAGACAAACTTCGGTACATTTCTCAAGGCATTTGCGGTTTGAACTGCATTTTGGGGTCTTGCATTATCCTGCTGAAATGTGCCATTTAGTACCCTGGTCATGAAGCACACGACAACAGGGTTTACCAGTCTAAAAACATACTGGCGAACATTCACCTCCTCTTCAACAATTACCAAATTACTTCCATTACCATGGTAATTCCGCACACCATGGTTCAAAGAGTTCGAGAGGGTGTTGGGAATCGTTCCATAGTGTTACGTTCCAACAGATCATCTAGACATAAGATGGCGGCAATCTAGCCGCCACAAACAGGAAAGAGACTCATCGCTGAAGACGTCAGAACGCTACTTGGTGTTGCAGTTGACTCATACCATGCAAGTCTCCGTTGTTCATGATAAGGTAAATGGACGGACCTGCAAAATTACAGACCAATATTCTTAACATCAGTTCGCTGCAGAATTCTAGAACATATCCTGAGTTGGAATATAATAAATTTTCTGGATACCAAAAATCTTATGTCCACGAATGAGCACGGTTTTAGGAAGCGTCACTCGTGTAAAACTCAGCATGCCCTTTTCTCACATAATATACAGTAAACAATGGATGAAGGGCAACAGACTGATTCCATATTCCTAGATTTGCGGAAAGCGTTTGACACTGTGCCCCATTTCAGGCTGTTAACGAGAGTACAAGCATATGGAATAGGTTCCTAGATATGTAAGTGGGTCTGAGACCTCTTAAATAATAGAATCCAGTATGTAGTCCTCGATGGCGAGTGTTCATCAGAGACAAAGGTATTGTCGGTAGTAAGCAAAGAACGTGGAACAGGGCTGCTATTATATTCTATACACATAAACGATCTGGCAGACAGGACGGGCAGCAATCTGTGGTCGTTTGCTGACGACGCTGTAGTGTACAGGAAGATGTCGACGCTGAGTGATTGTAGGAGGACACAACATAACTCAGACAAAATTTCTGGTTGGTGTGGTGGAATGGCAGCGAGCTCCAATTGTACAAAAATGTAAGTTAATGCGGCGAGTAGGAGAAACCAACCCTTAATGTTTGGAACATCATTAGTAGTGACATACTTGACACAGCCATGTCATTTAAATATCTGGGCGAAAAGTTACAAAGCGATGCGAAATGGAATGAGCGTGGGAGACTGTGATAGGGAAGAAAAATGTTCGACTTCAATTTGTAGGGAGAAATTTAGGAAAATGCGGTTCATCTGTAAAGGAGACACCATATAAGACGCTAGTGCGACCTGTTCTTGAGTACTGCTAGAGTGTTTGGGATCTGCACCAGGTCGGATTAAAGAAAGACATCAAAGGAATTCAGAAGTGGGCTGCTAGGTTTGTTACTGTTAAGTTCGAATAACTTCAAGTGTTATGGGGGTGCTTCAGGAATATAAATCGGAATGCCTGGATGGAAGACGACGTTCATTTCGAGGAACACTATTGAGAAAATTTAGCGAAACAGCATTTGAAGCTGACTGCTGAACGATTCTACTGCCACCAAATACATTTCGGGTAAGGACCGCGAAGATAAGACATCATAAATTAGGGCTGATCTGGAGGCATACATGCAGTTGGTCGTCCCACGCTTTATCTGCGAGTGGAGCAGGAAAGGAAGTGACTAGTAGCAGTACAGGATGCCCCCTGCCACGTATCATATGGTGGCATGTGGAGTATGTGTGTAGGGATAGGTGTACATATAAATGCACATATAAGTAGTTAACAATGCATGGCAACTCGAGACGTTCTGAAAACCTACATTAACGTTAGACACATTCGACATTCAGCATGAACTGACAGCATTCTTAAGTTGCAGTAGTGACATTCTCCTGTACTGAAGATAAATTATCGTCAGGATGAAATTTTAATCAACAAAGGTACATAAATACTGAAGTATAAGTTTGACAGGATATGATCAAGACGTTTATGGAGCAATATTTCCATTTCTGTCAGTGTACCTTATAACCTGCTAAATGTTGTACAGAATTGAGCACTGCCCACAATCTTTGAGTTTTCCTACTTTGCTCGAGAATACTCTCACATTTCAGTGCAAAGTTGTTTCTTTGCGTGTTTTGAACCATATTTTTCATCTTAAAGTGGTCAGGACCCAGACTCGTCCAGTCGTCAGGAGAGAGCCGGGAGGGATGCAGTGGTCAGGTCCTAATTACGCTCAAGAGCGCAAAGAAAACATTATTGACAATAACATTTATTTGGTAGTAACACAGGATTGACTTCCACTAGCCCAGTGGAACTCCCTTGTCAGAGGAGGAAAGCTAGTGTACGGTGGACCAAAACCAATACGGCCAGTGCAGTGAAGAGTCAGATAGTGGCTGCTAAGCGACGGGCGGCTGTTGACCGCGGAATCTGGCGGCCTCCAACTCTGCATGCCGATCTCCAAAGTGATCTCGTGGTCGTCAAATATTTACACTCAGGAGATATGCCTCAGGTCCATATGAAGTACTCGCTGGCATGCAGGGGTCGGCTCTCAGCCCCTGTTTAGGAAACATGGGCTATCAGTATCAGCGATGCCAGTGGAATAGGATGAGCAGCAGCAGTGGGTACCCAAAGGTGGATGATAGTGTCCAGATCACACAGGTCAAGCCTCCAGCAGAACAGCAGGGTGATGGTGGTTTCCAGGCGCCATCAGCATGGCCTCGAATTTGGCAGAGCAGCTGACAGCAGCAGCGTCCTTCCAGTTGGACGTATGGACCCATAGACTGTAGGAGACAACTAGCCGCGCTGAGAGTCAACTTCCATAGCCTTCCCTCTAACTGGACAGGTGAAACAAGCACAAGGGCTGAGACTACGCACTGGGCAATTGGCAATCAACACTCGCCAATCAGATATTTGTTAAGAAGGGTGGGTATTCATGTATGTGCTTCTCGTGCACTCTGCGGCGACGGTGATGATGTCTACGGCAGCATGTATCCCGGTTTTTACTTCGCTATCAGCTCTGCTAGTGACTTCTGACTCTTGCAGCTTCACCTTTCAGAGGCTCTTTTCTGCTGGCTCGACACCTGAATACTTATTGTTGCGTTATTCCTAGCCATCTTCACGATACTCTGCTTTGTCACTTTATCTCTAGACTTTCATGATTACATCATATTTTACTTGCAGACTTGGGAGCTCGGTCATTCCCCCACACGGCGATAGCTTCCGTGTTTGCCACAACTTGCTCAGCGTTTCCCCTTATCTGGCAATCTGCTGATCATTGGCACATGCAGTTTGTCTTCAAGGAACTGCCAACGTAGAACTTGGAAGAGTTCTTAGTGTCCACCGGAGATACTATCCTGTGGTGTAAGATCACCTCCTTCCATCAGAAAATTCGTTGTTGAGTTTTTCAGTTCGGAGTAAACATCATAACCTCATCCTACATTTTTTGCTCCATTACTTACCCCCAATACGACTTTAGTTATTGTTCCGTTACCATTCCACTAATTTACATGATTTTCAACAGTTGATATATCGAAGGGGCAGTGGCCTTGCAAAATTCATTTCTTAGACGCTAACAGAGTTATTCATACATTTAAAGGTTCATCGATTAGTTTATACGTAATTACGTTACTACGTCTGAGCTGCATTCACAAACTAATCAACGGGTATCTGATGCACAGATAAGTTTGAGTGGTGCAATGACTTCCGTTTAAAACAGAAACAGGTTGCACAAATCGCAATCAGAACCACTACAGAGCTGGTAGGTGTCATGCGTATAGTCATGAAACTATGATGTTGTCTATCGCGGAATCCCTGTAGTTGCTGGAACATTCATTCGGCTGTAATTCTCCCTTTTTGCATTACTACTAGTT
The DNA here is from genome assembly GCF_023897955.1 of Schistocerca gregaria. Taxonomy (NCBI): domain Eukaryota; kingdom Metazoa; phylum Arthropoda; class Insecta; order Orthoptera; family Acrididae; genus Schistocerca; species Schistocerca gregaria. The sequence goes on from NC_064923.1 coordinate 369,165,481, forward strand.
CGTATAGTGTACATTGAATATCTGGATTCAGGGTATTATCTAGCAAGAGTTTTGGGTAGGCAGAACCTCCGGCGGCTTCTCGGGCCAGAATAAAATAGGTTGTTCCCACTTGAGTGTGGTCGTATCAGTGATCGTAGATGGTAGACGAAATGTCATGTTTGCTAAGTACCGTTCACTATTATTCCGCTATCTCGTAATTCGACTCTGTTCACACCAGTTGTGTTCCCATCTTCGTAACAGTTTACTGTGGTTACGTCTGATGATAAAGCTAAAGAGACCCAGTGGGTGCTTACTCTTGGAAATGTGGATACAGCGTTAACACTTCCCTTTGATATTCACTTGCTTCGGTTTTTAACTAGGAGTAACTGGACTTTGAATGCCCGTATACCAGTCTGTATCATCCTACTTGGGAAGATCCTAACACTTTCCTTCTGGCATCTCTGTAGGTCTTCCAGCGACATTAGAGCGTAGCCATCTCGTCGCTCTGAAATTGTTACTACATCTTTGGTCCATACCCGTACCCATTTCGGTAAGTGACCTGAGAGATAGGAATCTTTATCTCCCCGCCCTTCAGAAGGCGAAATTACCCTAGTAAAACCATATCCTCATATACAGAAATATTATATTAATCCCTCCAAGAAAAATAAAAAAAACATACTATAAATAGAACGAAATAAAACTGGATGACTTCCTAATAATCTGCACGAGAACAAATGAAGTGCAGTATAGGCACACAACAGTCTCAAATTTTATCTACCGCTATGGCCTAAGGGCGTAAGGCATTTTTGGTGTACTCGGGTAGTCAGTTGTTTGTTTCTGCTTCATTCTAAGAAGCTTCGCGTTTTCTACTGAGGATTCTGCTGATATCTGCAGCAACACATCGACAACTCCCTTAAAAGGCTTAATACGTCTCACGTAAATAATCGAAGTCTTCGTTGGTACCTGTATTTTAACACTGACAGGTGACGTCATTTCCCCTACTTGGTATGCTCAATGGTATTGGGTCATCAAGGTTTTGCCGTTTGGTGTATATGGGTTTGTTACTAATATCACTGGCCAATCCTGCATTGTGGTAACTTCCCTACGTGTCGTCCGTCTGCTTTTGTCGTTCTAAGGCTTTCGTACTAGCGTGTTTTACTTGTTGCCAAATGTCTCCTAATTTCTTAGCAAACGTTTTTAATGATTCAACGTCGGACTTAAGCTTTGGTTTAATCACTTCGAAAGCTGCTAGTATTTTTCTCCCATATAGTACTTCTTATGGCAAAAGAGCAGTAGCCATATGTACTTCAGAATTCTGTGCAGTGGTTACAAAATTGAAATAAGTCCCAATTTGCATGATTACTGCTAACTTAACAGCTCACTACATTCGAAACTGTGCGATGCTCTCTCTCTGTTCTCCCATTGGCTGAAGGGTAGAAGGGACTTGTTTGCAGCTTGTGAATTCGGAGCAATCGGATAATTGCTCCACAAGATCGGGCATGAAATTGATACTCTGGTCTGTAATTAAAGAGTCCAGAACTCCAAATGTGACCAACCAATTATTTACTAGCAATTGAACAATTATTGTACTAGTTTTTTTGTCAGGAATTGCAACCATTACGATACAAAGCGAGAAATCGTCAATTATAGTCAATTTGTGTTTATTTTCTGCCGGTTTTTAATGGGTCTAAAATGTCCAATCCGAGCATTTCCGATGGTTTAGATACTTCCAGGAGACAGTGTAACGGAATCGGTCGGTTCCTAAGATCAGCCCATGGTGCACAAGGTACGCAGCTCCTGAATTACTAGTCGACGTCTCGTTTTCTAGTCCTCCAGCAAAATTTTTCGGCAATACGTCTATCATTTATAAATTGTAGAGCGCAGCAATCAGTCGTCCTTTTTTTGCAGGTTTTATTTGGCAAATGCAGATTTCGGCTAGTGCCTAGCCACTATCAGTGCATGTCAGTTCCCTGCTGTTTGGGCGTCAGTCACAGGGGACTGACATGCATTGAGACTAGAAACTAGTGAACTGATAGTGGCTAGGCACTAGCCGAAATCTGCGTTTGCCAAATAAAACCTGCAAAAAAGGATGACCGATTGCTGCGCTCTGTAATTTATAAACCAGATCACAGTCGCTGAATGCACCCACGTTCCTAATGGAAAGTAACTTGAATACGTATATCAGTTGCTCTTCCCCCACCATGGTCTGACAACATAAGGTCATGCGCTTGTGCCAAGACTCCGTTCTAGAAAGTTGCACCTGCTACCACTCGTAATCTGCATTTTGTTGTTCTGCACAGCAGGCCATTGTGTGTCATGAAGTAATGTTGCAACTTGAATTGTTGACAGTCAGCATCATCAGTTTGAACCTTTCGCTATTACTGACCAGTATTTGCAGGACAGAAATTTTTCTACTCAAACTGTGGGCGTTTGCATGGCTTTTCTCTGGATTGTGAATTACCTAGTAACCAAATTCACTGAAACGGAATACCCACCTTGTTAATCTGGTGCAAGGGTCCTTCAGTCCTAACGACCATTTTAGAGCAGCGTGATCCATCAATACCTTAAACTTTTATCCATATTACTGACAGTGTAAGTACGTAATACTAAAGATTACTGTTAGCATCTCCTTCTCAGTAGTGGAATAATTTTACTCTGCTTTGTTCAATTATCAGGATGCGTTCACTACATGACGCTCTTTACCATCTATATTATGTCCTAGGACACATCAAAGAGTCGTATTACTTGCATCACAAAACAGAATAAATTCTTTTTCAAAACCAGGGAATGTCATAATTGGGTCTGACGTAAGTACTCGCTTTAAGTATCGCACTACATCTGACATTCAGTAGACCATTCAACTTTTGTTCCTTACCATAACAAATAGTTCAAAGGTCCGGCAATTTTAGCAAAGTCCTTTACAAATCTACAATAGCAGTTACAGAGACTATTGAAACTATTAAATTCTTTACTGTTTAAATATCTTCGGTGGCGAAAAATTATGAACGGCTGACACAAGACGTGGATCTGTTCTCATAGCTTCCTTTTAATTATATGCCCAAGGTAATTTACTTCCGTTGCTGCAAGATGACTTTTATCGATGCTTAGCATTAGTCGTGCTGTTCTCAATCTATTAAATACCTCCTCTAACCGTCTTATGTGCTCTTACCTGTTCTTTGAAAACACTATTATGTCATCGAGGTAGATCATACATTGTTTTGGTTCGAATCCTCTGAGTATAACATCCAGTAATGTCTGAAAGGTGGCGGGCGCATTCTTGAGTTCGAAAAGCAGTCGGCGATATTGGAAGTGACCTTCTGGGGTAGAAAATTCTGTCTTTGGACGATCCTTTGGCACTATTTCTACTTGGTGATATCCGTTCTTTAAATCCATTGTGGAGAAACAGTTATAAAGGCCTATGTTGTCGAGAGTCTCTTTATGTTTGGTAGTGGATATGCATCGGTGATCGTTGGTGCAATGATATATCGTTCGTCACACCAAAATCTGTATTTTTAGCGCTATCTGGTGACTTTTTCGGGACCAAAATTTCCGGTGGCCCCCTCCCCTCCCCCCAGGACTACAAATATAGTCAATAATACCGTCAGATAACTGCTGGTCGATAAATTCTTCAATTATCGGTTGAATACACTTCGAAACCTATATGGGTTCTTATACATTGGAGCTTTCTCCCCTTTCGGTATTCAGTGTTGCTAGAGTGGCGTTGCTGGTAATGGACCGCTCGGATTAAAAAATCCATGAACTGCGGTAACAAAGTTTCCATTCCTTCTCTATCGTTTCGCTGTAAATATTTCACTTTTTCACGTAATGCAGATTCATTGAAAGTTTGCTTGCAGCAGGGGTCTTCGTTGACCTGTCTAACTCATCGTTCTCCAAAACAAATTAGCAGTTAGTAAACCCTTTGGCACATTCACTTCGTCCCTCTCCAAAATTATCAAGAGTAACAGGAACCATAAATCTCCATCCAAGGCACTGATGTCACTGACGCATGCTGTACTTCTGCGTACAAAACAGTGTGACGTACCCTATACTAAGTTAGTTTCTAAGGGCTCTACAACTTATAATAAATCCTTAGGTTAGGTCCGTATCTATGCTCACACTGATCAACTTCCCTGTACCTTGCAGCATCGTATAACACGAAATGATGTTTAGGGCTTGTGTCCGCAAATTATTGGTTACCACCTTCACGATCGATGAACCTTGCGATAGTGTAACACCCGTAGCCATTGCCCCTAGCGGAAATAATGGCCCACGAATGTCAGTTGTACGCGGCAAAAGATCAATTTTTGCATGTTGTTTAACAGGAGTCCCACGATTGCGCAATACCCGTCACTAACGCCGCAATATTTCAACATTCTCACGACAACATTAATTTCCCACGGTAAAACTGAACAGCTTTGTCCCCAATGACTTCATGTCATTATGACCCACTCCGCGTAACCTGTACCGTGGCGACTCCAGTCTGTCTCTGCCCAAGAGATCCAGACTAATTACTGACTCGCGAGTCCCTGTGTCCACCAGAAATTTATGTTCCGTACTATTCACTTTGCCTCGCTAGCAGCACTCCGTTTCTGCATTTTCGTGTCCTACTGGGAATGGCGTCCCACAGATGAGGCAATTCCACTTCCGTTTATCGACCGACTATTAGGACGTTATTGTACCGTGCTTTTTTCCGACAATCACCCGCTTTATGACCCGCCTCCCCAACTTCATAACATTCCGGCTGACGACGTTGTTTCCTGATGTGGTCCGTGCGCCCGCATCTAAGACACTTAGAAGAAGAAAAAACACAGTATCACACTATCACACTAATGGCAGCAGACAAGTGACTTAAGTTCTCCATTCGGACCCTCCTTGACAATCAACATAAACACGTCCAGAGCCCTATTCTCTGCCTCACGCAGAACCACTCTTTCGCCCCCTGCATTCTACGTTCGTTCATACGTTTGCAAGTTGTTTTCTAATCCTGTAAAAGAAGGATCCCATTGATTTGCCGTGCTTATGTGATAGTCTATCGAGTTTTCCCCTAAAGAACATCGTGCTGTTCTGCTTTCAATAGCGCTCTATTAGACCGTCAGCGAGCTTATAAAATGTTTGGGCCTTACTGAAGGTCTAGCGGTACATAAAGTACGTTTCCGCGTCACCCACTAACCTTAATCTAGCCGTATTCAAGGATGTTTTAGAAAATGCCATTTTCCCAATTTCGTGGCGGCTTTTACATTGCTAATAAAAATATATACATACTCGGTTGCTTTCCTCGAAAATGGCGCTATGAGCTCAACTGCTGCGGAATCAATGGAATGGGCAGGCACAATCAACACAGTTTTATTTTCTCCTGAATCAAGGAGTCCCAACGGTTTCCCATGGCTCTATTCTACTACGCAATGATTCATTGACTTGCCGCTGTTGCGTTGTAAATAGTAATAATGCAGCTATCTGCCCATTCAAAGCTTCCACAATTTCATTAAGAGTCACTGCTCATGTTTGTGGCATTTTTGTAAAGTCCTTAGCCTGCCGGTGTGGCCGTGCGGTTCTAGGCGTTTCAGTCTGGAACCACGTGACCGCTACGATCGCAGGTTCGAATCCTGCCTCGGGCATTGATGTGTGTGATGTCCTTAGGTTAGTTAGGTTTAAGTAGTTCTAAGTACTATGGGACTGATGACCACAGATGTTGAGTCCCATAGTGCTCAGAGCCATTTGAACCATTTTTTTTTTTGTTAAGTCTTTCTGTTGTTATACCAGTGAAGAAGAAAACTGCACGCACGATAAGAAAAAAGGAACTATACTTAATGTTTATGCCGCATCATAGCCCATCGGAATTCTGTGCACTGGTTGGCACACCTACAAGAGGTAGCTGAAACAACTTGAGTGCATGGCAAGTCATGCCCAGACAAATCACAGTAAGTTACAGTACGGACACCTCACTGGTTGCAAGTAAACTTCTCTCTAGTATTCCCACAACTGAGACAAGTCTGTAGGTTTCTGCCGTCTAACAAACGACACTTTTAACGAACTGTGAAAGTCTCTATGGCTCAACATGGCCGTACGACAAGAGAGAACAGGAAAGCAAACAAATACCAGTCACTCAGCAGACCGCATTTTTACGAACTTCATCTCGTAGGTGTTCACCTCACGTCGAAGCTGCATAGACGGTCGCTGATGCTGTCCTAGCTGTGTGCATGTGGCACCAGACGTAGATGTCTCAGCCACTGGTAACCACTTGCTGACACCAGATGTAGAGGACCTGTCACAGACTTCTTTGGTCGTCAGGAGAGAGACGGGCGGGGTGCTGTGGTGAGACAAAGAAAACATCATTGACAATGACACATGTATTAGGCAGTAATACAGGACTGAATTCCAGAGCACCGCGCTACAGTCTGGTCGGCCATATGGCCAGCTTAGAAAAGCGTCAGGTAGCAGCTGCTACGTCACTGGCGATTGTCCACCGCGGAATCCGACAGCCTCTAGCTCTGCGTATCTGCATATCTACAAAATGCTCTCGCGGTCGTTGCAGATTTGCACTCAGGAGTTATGCCCTAAGTCGCATGGATCGGCTTTCAGCTCACATTTAGGAAACGGGAGCCAGCACCATCGGTGACTGCCATTAGAACTGGATGAGCAGCAGTGGTGCCCAGCCACTCGAAGGCGGATAACGGGCACCATCCAAGTCACTCAGGTCAAGCCTCTAGCAGACCATCAGCGTGGCCAGCGTCCTTCCAACTGGACTAATGGTTCCATAGACGATTGGAGACAGCTAGGTGTACCTAGAGACGACCCCCATAGCCTCCCCTCTAACTGGGTAGCTGCAACTGACACAAGGGCTGAGACTGCACACTGGGCAGTCGGAAATCGGCACTCATCAATCAGACATTTGTTAAATTTGGGGTGGGGTATTTATTTTGGTGTTTACTGTGCACTCTGTAGTAGTGGGGATGACAATGTCATCCTGTGTCCTGGTTTTTCCTTCGCTATCAGCTCTGTTAATGACTTCTGACTTTTGCAGCTTCACCTTTAAGGAACTCTTTTATGCTGGCTTGACATCTGAATATTTGTTGTTGCGTTATTCCTAGCCTTCCTTACGAAACTCTGATTTGTGAATAGTATGACGGTATCTCTAGGCTTCCATGATGTCAATATATTTGACCTGCAGAGTTGAGCTCTGGGTCGTTCTCCCGTGTTGCGATAGCTTCCGTGTTTGCTGCAACTCGCTCACCATTTCCTCCTAGCAGGCAGTCTGCTGGTCATGGACACAGGCGGTTTGGCTTCCAGGAACTGCCAATGTAGAACTTGGACGAGTTTTATTTTCCACTGAGGGTAGTGTCCTGGGATGTAACAATCTTCTTAGGGGTTCAACCACCAAGTTTGTTAGCAGCAGTTCGCCATGCATTTCCGTTTTCGGCCTTCCTCTTGAGAGCATTATAGGTAATACAGCTGGTGTCCTCCATGAACTGGTTCATGTATTCTACTCACAGTCAGCCTCTAGTTTTCTTAGCTTCTACTGTGCTTTCAAAACACTTTAATGATACATCACGTCTCAGTAGATAGACGATCCATGAGTCCATTCTGTGTTGGATAAGCTTCGAGAGGCACAGCTTCTCTTCGTCCATACTGAGGAGCACCTCTCCGTTGGTATCTTGTCTACCCAGGAAGTCTTCAGCATTCGGCAATAGCACCAAATCGGGAAGACAGTTTTTCTGCTTCTCCGAGGGTCCACGTTTCTCTTCCATATAGCAGTACACTCCAAACAAGGGATTCTGTAGGTTATTCCTGAGCTGTTTCTCTATGAATCTGGATGTAAAAAGGTTTTGCATGGAGGATACAGCTTGCAACATCCTTCCTTGGCCTTCTGTCTGATGTAATTTTACTCCCTAGGTAGGCAAAGGATTCGACGGTCTCCATCGTTTATTGTTAAGTGAGCATTGAGCAACTGTGTTTTGTCTACTCATCACTAATATTTTTGTTTTACCTTCGTTAATTTTCATTTTTTGGGAGGATTTGAGGGTGGTTTGCATCTGGGCCAGCATCGCTTCTAATTTTTGTGCGTCTTCACTTAACACTGCGATATATCATCAAATCTCAACATGGCTATTTTCTTCCCATGAATTTTAATTCCTCCTGTGTCTCCTAGTTTCTCTCTAACTTTATCTGTTGCCCCCTGAATGTATCGATTGAACAGGACAGGAGAGAGTGAGAAGCGCTGTGGGACACCCTGTTCAATAGAAGCTTCTTTTTGATGTTTTCCACGTCTTATCACAACCACCTATCTGTATACAGTCTCTGCACTGCTCTTCTGCGCATCTTTCTTATGCCACTCTCTCTAACCAATTTAAAAACCTGCCGGCAGTCTACCTTGTCAAATACTTTTTCTAAGTCAACGAAAGCAATATATTTATCTTTATCTCCTTTAGTCTCTCCTAGAAATTAAGCATAAGCTGAGTGCTGCTTCTCGTGTGCCTACACATTTTCTAAAGCCAAATTAGTCGTCTGTGATCATCGCATCTGTCCTGCTTTCGATCCACCTTAGTATGATAGAGGTATTTATATTCCGTCTACAGTGACATGAAAATACGAAGAGTTGGTGTGGCCTTTGAACACAACCGATAGCATTGTTACTATTCTCGTGAAACACAGAAGTGGACTGATATGTAAATCGTGTACCCCTCACGATATTCGCTAGAAACTGTGCAGTGTGTCTAGAGGTAGTATGAATCTACGGACAGAATCATGCACTCAACTGTATTAAATGACAATCTAATTCAAAAAGTAAAGAAAGATCTTATGAGGGATGGTGCGTTATCTCTCCTTCCCAAGAGCTATGCTCAGAAACTCGGATTAGCGCACGCGAAATGTCTTCTGTATAATATCTTTATAGACCGTAAATGCCGCGCACAAAAATTTTACGAGGCGTAAATCTGTTTACTTAATGACGGGTGTAGCTACCACACGACCACATTTCTGACCTCCAATTCTTCACTGAACATTTGTCGGGGATTTAGCATCTCTTGGTATGAATAGTAAGTAGAGAGAACACTTCTCCATTTGCCATTCCGTAAGATAACAGTTACTTTAGTTTCTGGAGTGGGTCCACCTTCATCAAAACATAATTTTTGTTTTTATTTTTATTCATCAGACATGTGTCACTGAAGTTTCAGCGTCATCAGTGGTTTTTTATTATCTTATTTTGTTACCACATGCTGTGCATTTCATGGATTTTTGTGTTATTTAATGCAGTTGTTTTGTTTGAAAACTTCATTAAATAACATAAAAATTCAGCAAATCCACAGCGTGTTGTTTAACGCAGTAGTTTTGTTTCACAACTGCTTTAAATAATATAAAAATCCAGGCAGTACAAAGCATGTGGTAACAAGAAAGATAATAAAAAAACGCTGATGATGCGAAACATGTCTGAGAAATAAAAATAAAAATTGTGTTTTGTTCAAGGCGGACTCTCTCCAAAAACAGATCTATTAGTTAGCAAACACTGAGAGAAGAGCTTTAACCTCAAGATGATTAGAAAGATCCAGTTACGAAACTAAGGAAAGATTATGAACTGCATTCCATTTGGTATACTACATAAAAAGAGAAAAATTAAGAATGTGACTGGAGACAAGTCTAACAAGAAATGTTTACAGCAAATTTACAATAACACTCACTAGTTCTGTCTTTTTTTTTTTCGTACTGCTGTCCCGCGATCGTCGCTATTGTCAATGAAAATGAATAACATGAGCAACAAGTCGTCGCCTCAGAGGTTCTCTGGTAGTGCTCCACAGGCAATTTCAATACTTTATATTCTACAAACGTAATCTCCTACGAAACCATTATCGTGTGAAGATATACTAGATCATCTGTAAACCTGATGGGAGACGCTAAATGAAACGAAAACGATGACAAATTAGTTTCTGCTTTTGTTCGGTTGATATTGTATTTGCTGAACTCTGAAAAGATTAGGGGACATTATCGTGTTGCATTGTAGACAGAAAAGTGGACCTTCCTCTTTGTTTTTTGTCTCATTCACTTCTCTCCCAAGATTTTCCTATCACATTGGTTGTTATGTTTAACGTAGTTACGTAACACCAAAACCAGTGATTAATATTAATATCAATCGTGCCAATTTAACGGAAAAAATAAAAAGAAATTAGATACCTCCTCTCTAATAACGTGATACCCACCGACAAGCATTGATAAGAGCTGCGATTCCAGTTGGCATAGGCTCTGCATGATTCTGGATTAGGAAAAGAATCACAGATCCATTGATGTCCCGAAAACCACCGCACGTCGATCAATTTCTCTGGGTATCGCCCCTAAAGCCTGATGCGTTATTCCAGCCTACCCGACAAATTCTGAATGGTATACAAATCCGAAAACTTCGTGAGCATTCGAGGTGTATTTGTCTCCATGAACGGTCCTCAATTTACGCAGCCGCATTTTTAGGGTTGTGGAATTTAATATTGTCCTCTTAGGGAACAGCTGATAATGTTACTGAAGAGCTTAAGATGACGGGAAAAAGGTACAACTTTATTTTCAGTGAAATGGATTAAACGTACATCTCCCTAACATATAGTTTAAATCGTCCATGGAATATCACACAGCCTTGATTGGACCTTGCATACCGTGCAGTCGGAGGGCTTCCTGAGACTGAAGACATGAAACAGCACCTCACTCACACAGAGAAATTCCATTTCTCTGAACAGACAGCATTCTCCGTTTGGTGATTGTACACTGTTGGCGGCCTTTCGATCACTGTAATCGGGTAACTTTATGAGCAAGCATCTCTTGCACATAACTCTGCTTCAAATATAAGGAGTATTTTTTCAGTAACTAATCGGAAAGACAATGTCCCACAATAATTCTTACTTACTTTAGGTGAGTCGGCGTAAGAAGTTCCCTGACAGTTGCAGTAAGCTTGGCAGTGCAACTTCCCGCGCCTACCTCAGCCAGTCACGTAACGAGATTTTGTAAATGTCTCCATGGAAACCTCTCAGTGCTGTTACAGTTGTGTAGCAGCCCATTATTTTAGACTGCAGCCATTGCGCTCCTCAGTTGAAAACTGGCAACGGTGCTGCTGGATGTCAGAGATCTACTTATCCCGACTCGACTACATAAGGTCCCCCAGAAGCGTTGCGACAGACTTTGAAGGGCTACAGGGAGTGTCTTGAGAAGCAAGTTGAGGACAGGAACCTGTGTCCAGAAACGTCATCCAACGACGCTATAGAGCGTCGAAGGTATAGGCGCCGGCACTTACCACTGAGCTACCCCTTTAAACAGCAAACGTGACTTTTTACGCTGAGGGAACTGTAGGCGAAACATCTCGCAATATTGTTTGTCATTCAGTGATGGCTACTGATTGCCACAATCGCCAATGGGGAGAGTGTAGCTAGCTACTGCGCAGAAAGACCTTGCCTCCTACGAACATGATGCTGCGTTGCCTCGATGAATGATGGTTTCGGACACAGGTTTCCATCCACAATTTATTTTCCAACTGGAATCCTTTAAAATCTCAGTGTTTTCCGGTATACAGGAGAAGAAAAATAAACTGCAAATGGGAACCCGTACCTGAATCCACAGTCCACCAAGGCAACAGAGAAATGCATTCATAGAAGAAAAGGCTTTCTTCGCAGGAGCCATCTCCATCTGCTCCACTGTGATTATTGCAATCAGTCGCGATCACTGAAAAGCAAACATTTCAGATGCTCCATCTGAGCCCGTCAGCGTGCAAAATCACGTTTGGTGCCAAAGGGGTGCCCTAGTAGCAGATGCCGGAGCATATATCGTCGACACTCTGCAGCATCGCTGTATGACGTTTCTGGATCCTGATTCATACCTTCAAGACATACTTTACAACCCTTGAAGTCTGTCGCAATATTTCTGGGAGACCCTGTAGAGAATGAACTTTTGGATACAAGCCGTGATATTTCGTGGTGTTTTCCTTTCAAGACATATAAATTATGTAGCGGATAATTTCGGAAGCTACATGAGGCTGTTCAATGATGAAGAACGTCGCAACTCTACAAAATCCAAGTAACGAAATGTTGGAAGTTCTGCTGAGGGTCGACATTTGATGCACAGATTTGCAGTTGAACACCAACAAGAAAGGACGTAACGTATTGAGCATAAACAGGCGGAAGTAACAATTATTGTTCAATGACATGTTTTTCGAACAGTCACTGGACATAGCCACTTCCACTATATATTAGGAATTCCAAGTCAACAAGAGATAAACACATCAGTAGAAAATTTAGACCTCTCTTGAAAGCAAAGACGCAGTTGGCTCCACAAACATCTGAGTTTTCCATACCATTTCGATTGGAAGAGACCACAGAAGCTATAAAACCATGAAACCTAGGAAGGCAGTAGGCGTTGATGGTAACTGCTACTTTCAAATGGCTGAACAACTTCTTTTCAGATATGTTAGAGTCACATCATCTGCCAACTTTCCTCAAGGTAACTAAGATAATTGCTGTATTAAAGCTAACCAAAGATACATCCAAAGTCGAAAACTACCTCTCCATTGCTCTCCTTAGTATCATATTCAAGCTTCTGGAGACGCTCATTCACAAGAGAATCTGCTCAGCAGTTAACAAACACATCCGAAGAGAGCAAGCTGGGTTGAGACCAGGAAGAGGTTGTGAGGAACAGATGCTAGTAGTAGCATCTCATATCGAAAACGGCTTTGAGAAGCAGAACGTAAACATGAGTGTCTTCTTAGATCTAACGGCAGCCTATGATACCGCCTGGCGTGACAGACTCCCGCTCTGATTCATCACTTTCATTCCGTATTGGAAACTAACCGCTCTAATTGGCAACATGCTGAACAGTACATACATCCAGGTGTCATCAGAGAACTCTAAAAGCAGAGTTCACAAAAAATTGTGGTATCTCACAAGGTTCTGTTGTGACACAACTCCCTCTTAATTTGTATACATACGATCTTACAGAAGCGAAATCCAGGAAATTTATTTACGCTAATGATACTGCTCTGATCGCTCAGGATCAAAGGTTTAGGGAAGCTGAGCAACACTAACATCAGATCTGAAAACGTTGGATGAATGCTTCAATCATAACTCTCTCCGACGGAATAAACAAGCATACTATAAACCTAAAATCGCATTTAGAGATCAGAGTCTCTAATGTTGCAACACTCTAAAGTGTGACCGTAGACAGGTCTCTGACATACAAGATCCATCTCCGGAAAGTGACTGCTAAAATCAAAACTTGGAATAATAAACCATAGAAGTTAGTAGGAACTGCCTGGGGTGCCACTGTAGCAGTCCTAAAAGCTTCAGCTCTAGTCCTTTCGCAGTCAGTGGTGCAATACTGCTGTTCCACTTGGGTAAAAAATAATCATCCTAAAATAATTGGCGCAAAGCCCAGTCAACCAAGGCGCCTCATCACTGGATGTATTCGTCTCACAAACACGCACTGGCTGCCGGTACTTCGTAATATCCCACCACCATCAATAAGAAGATCACACTCACTGCCGAACATGTGGACAAAAATTTAAAAAAAAATCATTCAGGAAATCCGCTATCAGATCCCCAGATACTGAGGTATAGAAAACCATCGTGGCGCAATGCAGTCAACCTGTAAAACAGTAACTTCACCATGCAAGAAGCCAGGAACCATCAGTCAGCCAATGTTAAATCAAATCTCCCTGGGAGCGACCCCAACGACACTGGTGTATGCTGGATCGGAGCAGAACTAACCGGGGCAGATGTGGAGCACTTCTTCACCAATAGGGACAGAAGTTCTCCCCTCAATGTGACTGCGGTGCGAAGCAGCAAACTGTACATCATATATCGTTTGGATGCTCCCTCAGAGTATTCAAAAGAACAGCGGAAGACCTTAATAATTTGTCTGAGGAAGCTTCTGACTGGATTTTCAAGCTGGCCTTAGAGCTAAGGACCCATTACGAGACTGCGTGTATCTGTATAGAAATTTATACATTTGTAGTAAATAGTTGTCTATATTTCTCTGTCATTATACGCTAAATAAACAAATATTTGACAGTATAGGAATGAAACAATTTCAATTTGAAATATCACTTAAAACTAATCGTAGGTATGGCAGGTGACAGATTGAGATTCATTGACAGAAAAGTTTGGTGTAGTCCACGCTTAAATGATGGTTATAAGACTATCCTTCGAGTATTATTTGCCTATAGTTCCTCAATTTGGCACCCTTAACAGGTGGGATTGATAGAGGAAATAGAAAGAAATAAAAAGGAAGAGCAGCGAATAACGTTAAGAGTTCGTTTAGTAAGTGAGAAAGCCTCATGGAGATCTTCACGTAAGTGAAGTGACAGATATGACGAGAGGGGCGTTGTGCGTCACTGTGTGGCTGCGGGAGTGTGCGTTCCTGGAAGAGTAAACCAACATTTTGCTTCTTCCTGCATACGTCTGATACGAAACGACCACATTGCTAAATTTAGTTTCTAGCTCACACTGTACTTCCCAATATTCGTTCTTCCCGCGCATCATTCCCGACTGTGACAGAAAAGGAGGAACTAATAATTGTACGGGACATGTTGAAAAGTAATGCCTCTGAATTTTTAATTTGAAAATAAAACGTACGTTATTAACATCGTACATCTTTATTTTTCGTGACTACATATTTATTTCTCAACATAGTTATCCTTGTGAAGAACACATTTCTCCCAACGAGAGACCAGTTTGTTGTACCGTCAATGTCAAATCGTCGAAGGTGTTCTTTACGTAAACAAATTAAAATCGGTACTGTTTTGAAGATAATAGGTAACAGTGAACAAAAGTCGTCGCATTGCTACAGATGTCGCAGCGCTCCTGTGTGTTGCTGAAGGGAAGGATGCTCCACGTTTGAACGAACTATTCAAATTCTAAACTCGATTAAAGCACGCTGTTTCTCACGCGTTACACACAGCCAAGTTACACGCTACAATGCTGAGCCCCTCTATCGGCAGAGGGCTGCAAATAAGTAGACGTGATGACTAAAGATATAGAATGTTAATAACGTTTGTTTCATTTAAAAATCTTTAGGAGTTTTCACATCAAACAACGCGGAAGCGTTGGTTCTCAGCACGCCCTCGGACATGATGTATCCTGCTCCACACACACTGTATGGATGTTATCGGGGTATAGATGTAGAGGTAGTATGTCGGCCTCTATTCGGATAGTAATTCCTTGAAGATCGATATATACAATCACCAGAAAACCAGAAGGACTGAACACGACAGTACAGTTCCGAAATGCGTCATGTCTGTCAGATAACTTGGTATGTCTGCAGTCAGTCGCCCGGTTTTGCACCATTTTTCGTGTTTTTTGTAGTCTCTCGGTACACCAACACAGCCATTTCCAATTTACAAGGCTGACTTTCCACAAATTACTGAGTAATTTGCAACAAATGTAATTCACATTTTTCACTTCTACATCATCCGCCCCCGGTAGCTGAGTGGTCACCGGTACGGTAGCTCAGCTTGTTCGGTCAGAGGATTAGCGTCCTCTGCAATATAAAAAACTGAGTGAGTAGATCGACAATGAACTTGAACGGGTGTTATGGGACGTCCGCCCCCCGAACATATCCAAAAAAAAAGAAAAAAAAAAGGTCAGCCCGGGTTTGATTTCCGGCTGGGTCGGAGATTTTCTCCGCTCAGGGACTGGGTGTTGTGTTGTCCAAATCACCATCATTTCATCCCCACCGACGGGCTGGTCGCCGACGTGGCGTCAACTCGAAAGACTTCCACTCGGCGAACGGTCTGCCTGACGGGAGGCCCTAGCCACACGACTTCTACATCTACGTACATACTCTGCAAACCACTGTGAAGTATACGAAACAAGGTACTTCCCATCGTACCATTTATTTGGGCTTGATCCTGTTCCGTTCACGTATGGAGCGAGGGAAGAATGACTGTTCAAATGCCTCTGTGAGCGTTATAGTCTAATCTTGTCCACACGATACCAACGGGCGCGATACGTAGAGGATGGTAGTAAATTCCCAGAGTCATCACTTGAAATCAACTCTTGAAACTTTCTAGGTAGACTTTCTCAGCATACTAATATGTATGCAACGATGACACTACCTGCACATTTGCGACGGAGCGAACTGGCACAGTAGTCACGGCACTGGACTCGCAGTCGTCATGATCGGAGTTAAAATCTACATGTACATCTACATCTACATCAACTAAGATACTCCGCAAGCCACCGTAAGATGCGTGGTGGAGGATACCCTGTCCCACTACTTGTCATTTCGCCTCCCAAATAGAGCGAGGGAAAAAAAGAATATCCATACGCCTCCGTATGAGCCCTAGTTTCTTGTATCCCATCTTATCCCATCTTAGTGATCCTTACGCGCAATATATGTTCGTGGCAGCAGAATCGTTCGGCAGTCAGCTTCAAATCCCAGTTTTCCAAATTTTTCAACAGTGCTTCCCGAAAAGAACGCCGCCTTCCCTCCAGGGTTCCCATTTGAGTTCGCGAAGCATCTCCGTAACACTTACGTTTTATTCAACCCTACCGGTAACAAATGTAGCTGCTTTTCTCTTATTTGGTTCAAATGGCTCTGAGCACTATGGGACTTAACTTCTGAGGTCATCAGTCCCCTAAAACTTAGAACCACTTAAACGTAACTAACCTAAGGACAACATACACACCCATGCCCGAGGCGGTCGCGCGGTTCCAGACTGTAGCGCCTAGAACCGCTGGGCCACCCAAGCCTGCTCTCTGAATTGCTTCGATGTCTTCCTTCAATGGTTCTCCGTTGAACCATTTAGAATTAGTTTTCCGTTGTTTCCCTAAAACGATTAAACCGATTAAGGCTAAGTAGACACGGTTCGTTTGAAAAGTACACGGGGGATTTTCTTCTCCATCCTTGTCCAATCGGCAAGAAGTTGAAACTTAATTTTCTTTCCTTTCTATGGTTGTCATGTGCTTCACCTCGTTCCATGCCTATGTAGGCATCTAATTGAAATTTCCATATTCCACGCTATTATTTTTGTCTATTACATTTGTTGCTGATCTTTTATTTTTAGCCATTAATCTTCTGCCTAGTGCGACACAGCCCGCCACGAATTCCTCTCTTGTAACAACCTCTTCATCTCAGAGCACCATTTGCAAACAATGTCGCCATTTCTTTGTTGGATGTATACTAATCTCTGTCTTCCGTTACAGTTATTACAACAGTTTATACAACTCCCTGTACTGCCATGGAAGGTGTCTAAACACATGTCCTGTTATTAGGCCCGAACGTCTCGGTAGTGTTTTCCATACGTTCCTTTCTTTGACGATTCTACAAAGAACTTGCTCATTCCTTTCCTTGTAAGCACACCTTATTTTAAACATCCACAAAGTCCTTGATTACTGCCGGCCGTTGTATACGAGCGGTTCTAGGCGCTTCAGTCCGGAACAGCGCTGCTGCTACGGTTGCAAGTTCGAATCCTGCCTCGGGCATGGATGTGTGTGATGTCCTTGGTTAGTTAGGTTTAAGCAGTTCTACGTTCTAGGGGACTGATGACCTCAGATGTTAAGTCCCATAGTGCTCAGAGCCATCTGAACCATTTGAACCTTGATTACTTCAGTACAATGATCTGTTCCATATGAACAGTCTGAAAAATTTCTTCCTCAGATTAAGGTCGATGTCTGATACTAGCATACTTCTCTTATCCAGGAATGCCCTTTTCTACTGCGCAGATCCGCTTTTTATCTACTCTTTTTTTCGTCCATTGTGTGTTATTTTGCTTCCAACGTGGCAGATTCCTTAATTTCGTCCGTGGTTCCCAATTCTGACATAAAGTTTATCCCTAATCTCATTTCTATTAATCCTCATTACTTTCGGCTTTCTTAGGATTACTGTAAACCCAAAATCTGTACTCTGTATGTAACACCGTCGCAGCAGACAGGGGAATGAATGTTCGAAATATCAGTTGCCACAATACGTACACGGGGGTGCGCAGTGATGCTAGTGTGATTTACATGAAAATGCAGAGCGACTGTCCTCCCCCCTCCTGAATTATAGTCGACTTGCTTACCTCGCGTCTCGTAGACGTTGCCCAAATTTGGCTCCTCTTCCGTCGGTCGCGAGCTCTAACGCTTGTGCGATAAACAGTACATAATAAAGTGGCAAGTGGATAGATTTAAATGCTAAACATTATGATAAATGTAAAATGTTAGGATGCCAACTAATTTTGTTTTATTTGTCGAATCGTAAAATTAGTAAAACAATTTCTAGAGCCAGTGTATCGTTAACATTCATAACAAGATTGGTTCAAATGGCTCTAAACACTATGGGACTTAACATCTGAAGTCATCAGTCCCCGAGACTTAGAACTACTTAAACCTAACCTAAGGACATCATACACATCCATGCCCGAGGCAGGATTCTAACGTGCGACCGCAGCGGCAGTGCGGTTCCGGACGGAAGCGCCTAGAACCGCTCGGCCACAGCGGCCTCATAACAAGATTCTCGGTCTCTAATCATTAGCTTCCGAGCACCGCAAAAGTCACAAAAAGCTTCACCCGATCATAGTGTCCACATGAGATCGCACAAATATGTTTTCCGAGGCAATTATAACAATTAATTCTGACTTTACACGAAGCTGTATTTCACACACTAGTTCGCCTGTGGCCACCTCAAAAACAGAATGCGTAAGTACGTCATCCGAGGCAGTTATTCAACGAACTGTTCCGTCTTTACATGAGAACAGATTTTATACACGGATTCGTGTATTACCTCCCCGTAAACCGATCGTAGACAAGTAGTGAGCTATCTTAGGAGTTTGGCACTTACCCTCTCAGGGTGCACTTGTGAGACGGCCGGATTGGCCGAGCGGCTCTAGGCGCTTCAGTGTGGAACCGCGCGACCGCTACGGTCGCTGGTTCGAATCCTGCCTCGGGCATGGATGTGTGTGATGTCCTTAGGTTAGTTAGGTTTAGCTAGTTGTAAGTTCTAGGGGACTGATGACCTCAGAAGTTAAGTCCCATAGTGCTCAGAGCCATGTGAACCATTTTGCACTTGTGAGTGGTCCATCCTTCGCATCAATAAGCACTGACAGTAACTAAAATATGTAATTAGTGTTTCCTGATGAGTGATACTGAAATTGTTATTAACAAGTTAGCAGTGCAAATAACGTTATCAGCACGGTTGGAGCTGTATATTAATACCCAGACAGTAAATATGAATAGTAAAAGATTCTCTCTCTCTCTCTCTCTCTCTCTCTCTCTCTCTCTCTCTCTCTCTCTCTCTCTGTTTCAGTACGGTACGGCTCTTGCTCGCCCGGCCTTTCTCACGATGTGTGATCCTCTGGTGCGCCGTTTGATGAGTCTGCCTTGTGATCCTGTCCACTTGCTAGCATTCCCTAACAAAATCTTCCTATATTGTGCAATAAAACACAGCAACAAAAATATAATAATCGTGAGCAGGGATGTAGCATAAACGCCACAATTAGATTATTGACTTCATTCAACAGGTCCTGCAATTCTTATTCCCTTTCACGGAGGATAGCATGCCATCAGTGAATCTTATCATTCATATCCTTTCATCCTGAAACTGAATCGCACTCTGGAACTTTTCTTTTATTCCCGTCATTGCTTCTTCGATGTACAGATTGGACAGTAGGCGCGAAAGTCTACATCCCTCTCTTACATCCTTTTTAGTCCGAGCGCTTTATTCTTGGTCGTAACAGAGGGAAAATGAGAAGATCTCTAAACATCAGTGTGTGAAATACTTAAAAAGTTATATATCCAAGAAACTTCCCTTAGAACAGGACGTATGTGCTATTTGTATGAATTTCTTGCAGACTTTGATGTTGTTTCAACCCCTGTGTTCGCAGGGTTTGCTTTGACATGCCATCTGAAAACAGTTTTTAAATGGCATTGGGAACAGTTTGATGACCCCTGGTGATGGTACTTTGCCTGCATGAATAACCGTTGTATCGGGTGATCCAAAAGTCAGTATAAATTTGAAAACTGAATAAATCACGGAATAATGTAGCTAGAGAGGTACAAATTGACACACATGCTTGGAATGACATGGGGTTTTATTAGAACCAAAAAAATACAAAAGTTTACAAAATGTCCGACAGATGGCGCTTCATCCAATCAGAATATCAATAATTATCATAACAAAGTAAGACAAGGCAAAGATGTTCTTTATAGGAAATGCTGAATATGTCTACCATCATTCCTCAACAATAGCTATAGTCGAGGAATAATGTTGTGAACAGCATTGTAAAGCATGTCCGGAGTTATGGTGAGGCATTGGCGTCGGATGTTGTCTTTCAGCATCCCTTCAGGTAACGCCAAAGCCAATAATCGCACGGACTGAGGTCTGGGTATCTGGGAGGCCATGCATGTCGAAAGTGGCGGCTTAGCACACGATCATCATCAAACGACGCGCGGAAGAGATCTTTCACGCGTCTAGCATTTTTTTTTTTTTGTTCTAATAAAACCCTATGTCATTCCAAGCATGTGTGTCAATTTTTACCTCTCTATCTACATTATTCCGTGGTTTATTGAGTTTTCAAATTTATACTGACTTTTTGATCAACCGGTACATCGAGGAGATGCTTGGCAGGTGTGCATCGATTGTAGGAACAGAAGAATTTCTAACTCTCTACCTAAAGCGAGATGTACAGTCCTTACACTTCCATACTGAGCTATGCAAAATGACTACATGCCTCATACGCCGTTCGGGCATGTCATCAGTGTTTATTATCTCTGCTCGAAGCATCAGCCCACTCCTTATTTATTAGATATTTGTCGTCTGTTCCTCGTGCGTATCAGGATTACACGTTTTCACAGGTACTTTCGTGTTAGGCAATAATATTCCTGCTCTTCAGCATTGGCAGCACATTGAACTCTCCTCGTTCCATTAGCACTAGCCTCTGGCCTTGAAATATTACCACTTACCCCGTGGCCAAATCTACTAAAGGTGAACGACGAAACCATGTTTCCCACTACCACTCCCTGAGCGTATAATTCAAGAGGAATCGTTGAGGAAAATTTTAAGTAAGTGATTGATTAACGGAAACTTGGTGAGAGGCTGTGATTGCCTCTCGTATTGCTCTTACCGCTTCAGGTTTCACTCAGCATCCTAGCAAGCGAGATCCACACGGTAGATTAGCCCTGGACGTGACGTGCCGAAGGTTATGGCACGTTCCACAGTTAACTTTCACTTCCTACTCATTGTGAGTCTCAGGGACGAGACGCCGATATTTCCAGAAGAGACGCCGAGGATATTTTCTGATTGTTGTCTGCGCATCTGAGTAAGTGAACAGCAGAGACGGTTTATAGGCAGAAAAGAATATTTCACTTTCACGTTTTGAGAACGTTGCAACGCTTGATGTATCGATATCAGGGATCTCCGAGAATGGGATCTTGGTGGTATGAAGAACCATGAAAAAGAGGAGTTTAATAATCCTTATACTATCTTTCTCTGTAAACCGTAAAACATGTAGTCCTTTTGTTTCTGTCTTCGACTTGTGGAAAAACGAAATTTTTGTTGCTATAGTTCTGAAACTTCAGAAGTGGACTGGGGCGACACTATTAAGCTCATATACCTGAACTTCGTAGCTATCAGTAAGTGTTATTAAGGAAATAATTAGCATAGTTTCTTTTGTGATAAGTTTATTTTACGGTCAACTTGACGATACATTTGTGAGTTGTGCACTAAGAATGTCACTTGACAACATCAGCGTTTCCTAAAGAGATGTCTTACATGTCTTCCACGAAACATCAAGCCGGCGAGCATTCTCAGCGCATCAGTCCTCAGTCCGGAACCGCGCTGCTGCTACGGTCGCAGGTTCGAATCCTGCCTCGGGCATGGATGTGTGTGATGTCCTTAGGTTAGTTAGGTTTAACTAGTTCTTAGTCTACGGGACTGATGACCTCAGATGTTAAGTCCCATAGTGCTCAGAACTATTTTTTTCGAAACATTAACTAATCATGAAATAACACATATTTTATAACTGTCGTTACATCTACACATCATTTTTACTTTTATGTTACACTATCACCTCAGTATAAAGAAAAACACAGTTATAAGCTAACTATTCCACTCATATCGCCAAATAATTACTTACCAGTGCATGTCTGAAAAGGCTTCCACGTTGTGTTCGATTTATATACACAAGGTGTTCCAAGGTCTTTGCGACAAACGTCTAGGGTTGATAGATCACGTCAAGCGGAACAACTTTTGTTTGAGACCCAATGTTTGCTGATGTTTCCCAGTGACGATAGGCATCTTTTAGAATCGCCGGTGCTGGCACGACGAGATTTCACCAATCTACCAGAGTCTGCTGACCAGGCGCGCAGCATATTACATTACCTACCCCAGTACACTGACAGTGATTTTCGATAAGAAAACACGCTCAAAACGTGAACGTGAAATATTCATTCTTGCCTATAGACCTGCCCTGCTTTTCACTTACGCTAAAGGTGTTCTGGAAGTAAATCAGGAACTTTAATTTTGCACGACCTACCATCTTTTACACAGAGATGATGACTAGTTGATAGGCAGTACATATTGCATACGAATCCGCAGGGTGCCTAAGCCCTGACTTCTCTCAGTGGCATGAAAAATCATAACACCTTGACTACCATTGAGACGTACATGGTGACAATTATTGAACAATATGAATTAAAATCGTCGTCACTTCTGAACGGTTTGCGTTAGGACGTTCAAGCTGCACTCTTGAACGCGGAGCATGATGGGACTCCTACCGTTTGGTTTAGCGACAAAGACCACTTTCATTTGGATCGGTTCGTCAATAAGCAAAATTGGCTCATTTGGGGAAGTGAGAATCCGAATTTCGCGACTGACGAGTGTCTTCACCCTCAACGGGTGAGTGTGTAGATGCAGTGTCCAGTCACACTATAATCGATGCGATATTGCTTGATGGCACGGTGATAACCGAATGGGACGTCAAGGGTTTGAAAGGTGACTTCATCATCATTATCCAAAGTGACCCTGATTTGGACAAGATGTGTTTCATGCAAAACCGGCCTCGACTCCATCGAAGTAGGCGACTGTCTGATGTCCTGGAGGAGCACTTTGGGGACTGCATGCTGGCTCTGGCGTACCCAGAGGCCGCTGGCATGGGCCTCGATTCGCCTCCATATTCTCCCGATCTGAACACATGCGACTCCTTTTCGTGGGGCTACATTAAAGACAAGGTGTACAGCGATAACTCCAAAACCATTGCTGAGCTGAAAACATTCATCCAGATAGTCATCGACAGCATCGATGTTCCGACACTTCAGCGAGTCATGCACAAGTTTGGTATTCGTCTGCGCCACGTCATCGCCAATGATGGCAAGCATATCGAACATGTCGTAACCTAAATCAGAATATCTGTAGTGACGGTTACATATTGAATGAGGTGTAGATTGTAACTAACTTTTTTTCATAAAGTTCGATAATTGTCACCCTGTATTTATCCCGGGATAGGTTATCAGAGAACTACAGACGTGTTATTGTTATGTGTCAATGTCCCTCTGCTAAAGGGAAGTCTGCTAATAGTGAACAGAATTCTTATAATTACTGACTGCACCATCCTCAAGTTTCATGGTGGGTTCCAGATTCGCAAAGCGAGCCGTCTTCGCACCTTCCCAAACACATCGTGTCAACAACTTTCACCTACGAATTGACGTTTACCACATCACAAACAAACCCCGTATTGAACACCTGCAGTGTGAGTTCCAAACTTGGAAAGATGCTCTGCCTTCCGATGTGTGTCTGTTTTCAGTATGTCTTGTAGTTTTTGTGCAGTCGTCTTTCGAAACGCTGAAGGTACTTATGTATGTGCTACCTCCTTCCCTCTCCCAATCCCCTTGGAAAACGAAACGGCTGGAAACATTCGTTTCATATTCTTACCTCTGACTAAGACATTAATTAAAATAATCGTATTTTAATGTTTTTGAAATAACATTGGTAGTCAAAGCGTTAAAAGTCTAGCGTCGCTGGGAATCTTCAGCGAATATATTAGGTCAGGAGTTCACTACACTCAGCTGGCGGCTACACGGGTAGCGGAGGCTGTGTGGCGTGGACTGGGCGGTTTTTTAGGTTAGAAGGCCTCGGGAAAGTGCGGGATGGGCTGCAATGTCAAAGGGTGCTTGGCAATTACAGGACGTGCTTGGATCAAGGAACAGTCGGAATTATAGTTGTAAACTGTTGTAGTTGCGCTGGAAAAGTCCCTGAGCTTCAAGCGCTAATAGAAAGCACAGAAGCGGATATCGTTATAGGTACAGAAAGCTGGCTAAAGCCTGAAATAAGTTCTGCGGAAATTTTTACGAAGTCTCAGACGGTGTTCAGGAAAGATAGATTAGGCAGAATTGGTGGTGGAGTGTTGGTGTCTGTCAGTAGTGGTTTATCTTGTAGTGAAGTCGAAGTAGATACTCTGTGCGAATTGGTGTGGGTGGAGGTTATACTTAACAGCCGAATTAAGTTAATAATTGGCTCCTTCTACCGACCCCCAGACTCCGATGATACAGTTGCGGAACAGTTCAGAGAAAGTTTGAGTCTCGTAACAAATAAATACCCCACTCATACGGTTATAGTTGGTGGGGACTTCAACCTACCCTCGGTATGTTGGCAAAAATACTTGTTCAAAACCGGTGGTAGGCACAAAACGTCTTCCGAGATTGTCCTAAATGCATTATCCGAAAATTATTTAGAGCAGTTAGTCCACGAACCCACGCGAATTGTAAATGGTTGCGAAAACACACTTGACCTCTTGGCCACAAACAATCCAGAGCTGATAGAGAGCATCATGACTGATACAGGGATTAGTGATCACAAGGTCATTGTAGCTAGGCTCAATACCATTTCTTCCAAATCCATCAGAAACAAACGCAAAATAATTTTATTTAAAAAAGCTGATAAAGTACCACTAGAAGCCTTCCTAAAAGACAATTTCCATTCCTTCCGAACTGACTATGCGAATGTAGACGAGATGTGGCTCAAATTCAAAGATATAGTAGCAACAGCAATTGAGATATTCATACCTCATAAATTGGTAAGAGATGGAACGGATCCCCCGTGGTACACAAAAAAGGTCCGAACGCTGTTGCAGAGGCAACGGAAAAAGCATGCGAAGTTCAGAAGAACGCGAAATCCTGAAGATGGGCTAAAATTTACAGACGCGCGAAATTTGGCACGTACTTCGATGCGAGATGCCTTTAATAGGTTCCACAACGAAACATTGTCTCGAAATTTGGTAGAAAATCCGAAGAAATTCTGGTCGTATGTAAAGTACACAAGCGGCAAGACGCAGTCAATACCTTCGCTGCGCAGTGCCGATGGTACTGTTATCGACGACTGCGCCGCTAAAGCGGAGTTATTGAACGCAGTTTTCCGAAATTCCTTCACCAGGGAAGACGAATGGAATATTCCAGAATTTGAAACACGAACATCTGCTAGCATGAGTTTCTTAGAAGTAGATACCTTAGGGGTTGCGAAGCAACTCAAATCGCTTGATACGGGCAAGTCTTCAGGTCCAGATTGTATACCGATTAGGTTCCTTTCAGATTACGCTGATACTATAGCTCCCTACTTAGCACTCATATACAACCGCTCGCTCACCGATAGATCTGTACCTACAGATTGGAAAATTGCGCAGGTCGCACCAGTGTTCAAGAAGGGTAGTAGGAGTAATCCATTTAACTACAGACCTATATCATTGACGTCGGTTTGCAGTAGGGTTTTGGAGCATATACTGTATTCAAACATTATGAATCACCTCGAAGGGAACGATCTATTGACATGTAATCAGCATGGCTTCAGAAAACATCGCTCTTGTGCAACGCAGCTAGCTCTTTATTCGCACGAAGTAATGGCCGCTATCGACAGGGGATCTCAAGTTGATTCCGTATTTCTAGATTTCCGGAAAGCTTTTGACACCGTTCCTCACAAGCGACTTCTAATCAAGCTGCGGAGCTATGGGGTATCGTCTCAGTTGTGCGACTGGATTCGTGATTTCCTGTCAGGAAGGTCGCAGTTCGTAGTAATAGACGGCAAATCATCGAGTAAAACTGAAGTGATATCAGGTGTTCCCCAGGGAAGCGTCCTGGGACCTCTACTGTTCCTGATCTATATAAATGACCTGGGTGACAATCTGAGCAGTTCTCTTAGGTTGTTCGCAGATGATGCTGTAATTTACCGTCTAGTAAGGTCATCCGAAGACCAGTATTAGCTGCAAAGCGATTTAGAAAAGATTGCTGTATGGTGTGTCAGGTGGCAGTTGACGCTAAATAACGAAAAGTGTGAGATGATCCACATGAGTTCCAAAAGAAATCCGTTGGAATTCGATTACTCGATAAATAGTACAATTCTCAAGGCTGTCAATTCAACTAAGTACCTGGGTGTTAAAATTACAAACAACTTCAGTTGGAAGGACCACATAGATAATATTGTCGGGAAGGCGAGCCAAAGGTTGCGTTTCATTGGCAGGACACTTAGAAGATGCAACAAGTCCACTAAAGAGACAGCTTACACTACACTCGTTCGTCCTCTGTTAGAATATTGCTGCGCGGTGTGGGATCCTTACCAGGTGGGATTGACGGAGGACATCGAGAGGGTGCAAAGAAGGGCAGCTCGTTTTGTATTATCGCGTTATAGGGGAGAGAGTGTGGCAGATATGATACACGAGTTGGGATGGAAGTCATTACAGCATAGACGTTTTTCGTCGCGGCGAGACCTTTTTACGAAATTTCAGTCACCAACTTTCTCTTCCGAATGCGAAAATATTTTGTTGAGCCCAACCTACATAGGTAGGAATGATCATCAAAATAAAATAAGAGAAATCAGAGCTCGAACAGAAAGGTTTAGGTGTTCGTTTTTCCCGCTCGCTGTTCGGGAGTGGAATAGTAGAGAGATAGTATGATTGTGGTTCGATGAACCCTCTGCCAAGCACTTAAATGTGAATTGCAGAGTAGTCATGTAGATGTAGATGTAGATGTAGATGTATTGTCGCTGACCAAAGTTGTTTACCCACAAGTGATCTATCACACCATAGCGGCGTATATAAATGATTGGAGTTGCAATTTTCCGTGTCATGTAGAACGGTCACTAGAATGCATTACTGGTGTTCGTATTTAGGGGTGTTACCAACCCCTGTAGAATATGTAAGAGGGGTGAGCAGCGTAGGGTGTTGAGAGATCAGTATGGGACACAAAGATGCCACGTACTCGCGAGGCTGCGTTATCAGGATTTGATAGGCTTTGAAACGTGCCTCATCGTGGGTCTCCTTTAAGCCAGCTGGTCGAGTCGTCCAATATCCAGATTTGTGGAGCATTGAAACGTGACAGTAGCCTGATGAGGGACAGCGTGGGAACGTGCGTGCAGACATACTCGTCCACAAGGTTCCGATCGACCACATCGGGCCGGCACAAGGAAGGATCGCAGTATTGTGCACGAAGCACATCGTAATCCCTTTGCATCTCCACTTGCTATTCCCGAACAAGCAATGGACTCCCTGCAACATTCTGTGTCATCCCGCACGATAGGTCGGAGACTAGCAGTAGCTGGACTAGCGAATTACCACACCATGCCTAAATTTCCGTTAACACCACAACACAAGCGGCAGCGTTTGGAGTGGTGCCGGACCAGGAAGCTAGGACTGTTGATGCACCGCGTCACATTGTCTTCAGCGATGTATCGCAGTTCTGCACTACTCCAGTGACCATTGGCGAAGAGTATGGCGGAGTCCAGGGGAGAGGCCCCATTTTCTCAGTGTTTTGGAGAGGCACAGCGGTGCTACTCTTGGCATTATGGTGATGGGTCAGTGCTCGTCCACACAGGGTACGTACCTGTATGAACTACCTATGTGAGGTACTCCCATAGCCAACAAGATCGCCAGATCTGTCCCCAGTAGATGTTTGGGACAACCTCAGGCATCAACTGCATCCCAGTAACGGTATCCAGGATATCAAGGTCCAGCTACAACATTTGTTTGTCAGTTTAACTCAGGAGATGATGAAACGACTTTAGGATACCTTTCCAACCGTGTCAGTGCACGTTCTCAGACAGAGTAAGGAAAACGAAAAACCCAGAAGGGGAGAAGAAAGTTGAAACATCATGGATTACGAGGGTATCCTGACTCTCGTTGGAGGACATTAATATGGGTTGTGTCCAATTCCCCTTTATAGCGGCTTGAACTCCGGTGGAGACACTTTCAATGAGCAGTCTGAATGTCTTTGAAGGAATGACGGTCCATTCTTCTTCAAGACCCTAAACTAGAGATCTTAGTAATGTTGGACGCTCGGGTCTTAATCGAAGTCGATATTATAACTCCTCTCAAAGGTGTTCGATTGCTTTCATGTCGGGACTGCGGGCTGGCCAGTCCATTTCAAGGTTGTTACTGGCCGCAAACCATTCCCTCAGAGGTACTGCTTTATGACAGGGAGCATTGTCATGCTTATACAAATAACCATCATCTCCTAACTGATCCTGTACGGTATACAGTACAGAAACCTATAAATGTTTGCATATTCTTCCACATTTACCATTTATTGAGCTCAATAAGTGGACCATACGCTAACCACAAGAAAGACTCTCCATAACAGTAACACCAGCTCCTTCGTACTTCACTGTTGATAATGTTCTCTAGGCATCTTCCAAACACAAACCCTGCCATCGTATTGCCACAGGCTATAGCGTGATTAATCACTCCAAATCATTCATTTCTAGTCGTCCACTACGCAATGGCGTCGCTCTTAACTCCACCTCAACCGTCTCTTAGCGCTGATTACGGAAATGAGTGGTTTATGAGCAGCCGCTCGACCACTGTACCCCTTACGCACAGTCGTTGGGTTAAGTGGGCGTCTGGTATCATTTTTTAATCAACGAGTGGTTACTTCCGTTAATTTCATGCGAATTTTGATAATCACTCTCCGCAATGCTGGACGGTCCCTGACCGTTATTACGCGAAGTCTACCTGATTTAGTTCTGGTTATTCCTTTGCGTTACCACTTCACAGTAAAACCACAAACAATCAACTTATGCATCTTTATAAGTGTTGAAATGTTCCTGTAGAATTTGTTACTTAGTTGAGTTCTCCTGGCCAAACGGTTCTGCTGTTACTGCTGTACTGGCAGCACCATATTCCCCGACTCCTTTTATACTGGCGGCTCCGCCTCTCGTGGCATGTAGTGATCATGTCTGTGTTACGTACGGGTGTCCGGATACTTTTCTACTAACAAAGGATGTGGGTGATCTTGAACGGAAATGTGCTGAGACTATAAACTGCTCATCCCAAAAACTGTGATACGAGACATTCGGAAGCACATCTACACTCTTACCACGATAGACATTTGAATGATGAACTATTCAAGGTCTAAGAAAGGAACTTTGGTAACGCGAAATACCTGACTATCCGTATAACAGTACTAAATACACAGGTAGTTCAATTTCGTAGCTTTTTGCTATATTTCCGTCTGTTCAAAATAATTATCTTGCCCTGAGACCTTTGAAAAGCTACTCAGTCTTCACAGCGTTGTTGTGGGGTTTCATTGCAGTTATTTATTTATGTCAGTAAGGAAAAACAAAACAATACATAGTAACTGCCGTGACAAACAAATGAAACAAGCTACACTACTCTTCTCCAAAATCTTTCAACTTACGCTGCACCCAGTTGGCAAACACAAGATCTTATCCTGTTCAAGATGAAGAGCTGACACTCCAGTAGACTTTCCACGGTCTGTGGCTCCCCGCAGCCACAGTTGTGGAGGTTACTCCTACATCTTTCAACTCCAGAACGTGACAGTTGAGTAAGCTACAGAAGATTCAGTTCTGTCCATGCCCTTGTCGGAGTTTTTACGAAAGCAAAGGCGAGGTAGAATTATTCTCAAGTCGAGAGATCCACTATTGTTTTCGTACTGTAGCCGCTGTTGTTTGCAAGGCTGAAATGGTCTTAAGGAAACTTCTTCTGTATCTCAACCTTGTGATTGCTGCAAGGTGTCCATGTAGTTGATGGTTTCCCTGATGAGCCTGATTTGTTCTCTCTGCGTTGGCAGTTGCTTCACGGCGAATATCCGGTGGCATTATGCCAGCGAGTTGGTATATTTTTGCAGGTGGCGTAGATTTCAAACAATCTGTAATAAGCCTACACATTTCGTTTAGCTTGTTCACTATGAAGTGGTCAAAGTGAAGTGGAGCAGAACAATACACACCGTAGTCTTGGTCTTACAAACACCTTTGTCTTACAAAATCAATGACGCTTCTCGTCTAGAGTTGATATTGCCTAAAGAAGAACACATCAAGGAGTTGGAAATATTTCATTGCCTTCAGTGGCAGTATCTTGAGCGTAACGTCCTCATTCCGAAGGCTCATCCTTGTTCGGAAAATGTCCTTCTAAAAGAGTACGAACAATACGGCCTGACTGGAAATCACACAGAAATAGGCTCCAGCAGACAATAGGCGCCAGCAGAAAACAGCTGCGTTTTGCATGGGAATGGCTCATACCATTAGTTTTCGTGCCGTTTGAGCGTTCGAGGTAACGTGCTTCCCTTGTAATAGCTGTGTAAGAGCCCTTGTATAAGGATTAAGGTAAAACCGATGGGAAACTATGTCGATGGATGGGAGAGGGAATAAATACCGATGGGCTACTCACAAATCCGATTTACAGACAGCGCGAAGAGCTAGTCTTTTCAGTATTCGTGATTAGAATCCTTTACAAGTCACTCAAAGAGTCCCTAACTGGTGAATAATATTGTGTTCAAAGCTGAAGAATCTGCTGGCTCCGGCCGGGGTGGCCGAGCGGTTCTAGGCACTACAGTCTGGAACCGCGCGACCTCTACGGTCGTAGGTTCGAATCTTGCCTCGGGCATGGATGTGTGTGATGTCTTTAGGTTAGTTAGGTTTAAGTAGTTCTAAGTTCTAGGGGAGTGATGACCACAGAAATTAAGTCCCATAGTGCTCAGAGCCATTCGAACCATTTGAATCTGCTGGCACGCGATCGTCACGCTAACTAGTCGTGTTGATACCAGAATCCCGAACTTTGAATCACCCGAGTCTGGTCTGGGAGTACAGTGAGCCAAGGTTTGCCGTGGTTGATCACTATTCTCGTATTTTCCCAAAATATTAAGGTCCCTATACCAATAGGGTTGTCGGAAGCGTTGTCGGCATGTGCGTGTTTCTGGATCGCCGGTTTTTTCGGCGCAGATGAGAGAATATTGTGAGTAGCGGACTGAGGGAAATAATACAATCATTGTAGGCCACAGGATAGGTCCTGCTACTTCTGCGACACACCTTGCTACACAAACTTTGGCTGAATAAACAACAATACACAAGCTGGAGATCCAGTTATTTCTATTACTTTTTATAAATTCTCAATAAATAGGCGAACTTAATGATGCGAAGATAAGTTAGTGAAGTTGATGGAGGAATGAAATGTGGTCAAGTGGCGGTGAGAAAACAAAGATTATATAGAATGAATATCAAACCACGTGTTCCATTATAGAAGGGTATTCAGTTGAAGGTCATACTGTTACAAGAGACTGAAGAATGGTAATACAGACATTGAAGGAATCGCGCACGGAATAGAAAGACTGGTTTAAAAAAAACCAGTGAGAGATATTCCACGAAAATCATGCAAGTATGCACCAGCGTCCTCACCTTCTGAAGAGAAAATAGAACAGTTACACGAAAAGGTTACGTCAGCTGGTTAATGGCAGCAAATCGAATTAGAAGGTTGAAGTATTTCGTTTTAATGCGAAAGTAGCACAAAAACATACAGTGGAAAATTTTGAATGGTACTCGTAATGACAAATAACGTACATTAGTAGAATCTACCGAGAAGAACAACCCTTTTATCCTTAAAAAAGTCCTTCCCCATCGAAAAGAGAAGAAAATGAACTTCTACGAACCATAGAGGTCTTATCAAAGAATGAAGAAACTGTACAATATAAGACGAAAACGTACATTGTAAGTGTTTGTTTAAGAACAGAAACCTATTACATGAAATAATAAGTTCAACTTCTTAGATAATGAATATTATGCGGACGTAGACGAAAGACATAATTACTAGATTAGATTAGAGATTAGATTAACAAATAATTTCTTGTAATTGACAACAGGAACAGAATAGAATACGCAGAAACAAACATTGCTACTCAGTAACGTCTTACAGAATGTTTAACTTGGTAAAATTAAAATTGGTAACAGAAATAGGTAAAAACAGAAGTGAATGACGAAGACAAAAGGAAACATATGTTCGGAGGCAGCACATTACACCAATATAACAGACGACTCGATAACTAACAACAAAACGAAAATTTTACAATCTTTAAATATTAGATTGGTTTAAGAGAGGAATCAGGAATGCAGATAGTTAAAATAATCACATCCTAAAAGTAATTTCAAATGAAATGTGAAAAACAATCTGCGGATGAAAACAAATAAAGGGCCACAAGATGAAGGAGAGTCAATAGATAAGGCTGAAGTGAAACTAAATGTAATGCAAAAAAAAAAAAAAACTTTCAAAATTCTTTACAGAATTCCTTCGACAGCAAAAGTTCCTCAAACCTGAAACTGCTCTGTTTCAGAAGAAAGAAGACTAAAAATAAATAAAAAATCTTTAGATACACCATCTTCCTATCCGTAATGCACGAGGTATTCACTAAAATTATTACAAATTGTATAATAAAGTCATCGAATTACAATCAAAAAAGGCGGCCAGTTTTGCCTTGGCGATCCAATGAATTTGACCACGTAATCTTAGTTGTGGTGAACGTAAATTTCAATGAGTGATTACTGTCTGCCATTTTGACGACATCCAAGACGCTATACTTTGCTACATATTAGGCTGACACCACAACCTACATTCCAAAAAACAATACAAAGCAAAATAAACATATTTAATATTGCTTGCGGGTGTACTGTTGTCATGTTTACAACATGTTTAGGTCACAGGTTGCAGTCAAAGCCCAGTGTCGTTAGGTTCAATCCAGTCAAAAAGCGGTATCGGCTAGTATAATATTACTAAAATAAAGGAACAGATGGATATCGTAACGCCGGCCAGGGTGACCGAGCAGTTCTAGGCGCTACAGTCTGGAACCGCGCGACCGCTACGGTCGCAGGTTCGAATCCTGCCTCGGGCATAGATGTGTGTTATGTCCTTAGGTTAGTTAGGTTTAAGTAGTTCTAAGTTCTAGGGGACTGATGACCTCAGAAGTTAAATCCTATAGTGCTCAGAGCCATTTGAACCATTTGATATCGTAACAACAGTAATTCTCTATTACAGGAAGTGAAGAAGATGAAGAAAACAAAATGGTACATCCCGCGGAGCTATTTTTTAACGTTTTTATATTTTCTCTACTGCGTTTCCAAGAACCTAACTGCATTGCTCCACGAACCTCATTTCTCCACTTGAGACATAGCTTACGAAATACCCATTAACATGTCAGAATTTGGTGTCAAGCTATTCACTTAATGTGGTCTCAAGATGAACAGATGAAGAAGGCAGAGATAAAAGTGAGTCCATATCCGCTGCCCCTTCGTAAACAGAAACTTCCTGGGGATAGAAGATTTTGTTCTCGTATTCAGAATAAACCTTGTCAGGTTTGGTATGCAGCCAAGTGACACCAGAACTTCTCTCGAGGTTCCCAGAAAGCTATTTGCGATCTGATACCGCATTTACATACGTGTCTTGCTGGACAAGTAACACTTCCCGTACACGAACTGCCAGTGTAAGTGTTCCCTGCAAGACCTTTTTTTCGTCCAGCGGTTTTTCGCGTACTTCTAACACAGTATTCTCGAAAGGGAATGGGCAAAAGTGGAAGATAGCCTGGTGATCTACTCGTGAAATATGTGAAGCTCTATAACATCGAGTAAATTTCGACTATAAAGATGACAAAAAGCATACTGCGTCCATAAAAACAGAGACGAGAAGGGATGGAACGACAAAAGAGAACGACACACGCCGTTGCGAGCGCTAGAAACTTCAAAATGTAGCTTCGAGTGTCCCTAACTCTTACTTCCTGAAGAAAGAGGTGAAAGCTATAAGGAATAGATAGTAAAGAGTTAACGGGGTCTCAGAGTGCATCGTGTGTACAATGCGGAGGCGTTGCGTCGGCTTCAGACATCACTTTCATATAGGAGAGAGTAAGGGCGGTAGCGACAGAAATCAACAAGGAAGTAGTACTTCGTATTCTGCGCAATTAGTGCTAGTCGTAAACTTGTGTATGCGCGCTTGCGCTTGCTCGCGCACCTTTGTGTGTGTGTGTGTGTGTGTGTGTGTGTGTGTGTGTGTGTGTGTGTGTGTGTACGGACGCATTCATATGTGCACGTATGCGGATAAGAGACCACGCTTGTGGACTGTATTTGAAAAAAATTAGAGGAAGAAAGTAAGAAGTGAAGATACGATTCAGAGGTAGTAACTTCAAACGTGCCCCAAGTAGTGTGCTGGGACCTTTACTCATGTTTTATATTAGTGACCCGGCAGACAATATTCTGTATGTACTCAGACTTTTCTCGTATGATACAGTTATTTTTAATGAACCAATGTCAGAAAAAGCTGCAGAAATATCCAAACAGATCTTGATAAGATTTCAGAATAGAGCAAAAGATCGGCAACTTGATTTCAGTGTATAGAAATGTAAACTTACGCGTTTCAGAAAACAAAAGGAGTAGTACCTTGTGGCTACAATATCAGTTGTTGAAAGTTGTAAACAATCCACCCGTACAAACATTTCGGAGTAACAATTTCTAGGGGTATGCAACGGAATCATCACATAGACTCAGTCGTACGTACAGAAGAAGGCAGACTTCAGTTCATTGGCAAGACACTGGGTTCAAAAAATGGCTCTGAGCACTATGGGACTCAACTGCTGTGGTCATTAGTCCCCTAGAACTTAGAACTACTTAAACCTAACTAACCTAAGGACATCACACACATCCATGCCCGAGGCAGGATTCGAACCTGCGACCGTACCAGTCGCACGGTTCCGGACTGCGCGCCTAGAGGCAAGACACTGGGAAAGTTCAGTTTGTCAACATAGGAGAATACCTACAGATCATTTGTGCGTCCCATTATAGCATATTGTTCAAGTTTGTAGGACCTGTACCATATCGAATTAACAGGGGATTTTGGACGTATAAGAAGAAGGACCTCTCGAATGGTCACAGGTTTGTTTCGTTCACTGAAGCGCGTCACAGAAATGTTGAAAAACCTGAACTGGCGAAACGAAAGTTATCCCGCGAAAGACTACTCAACAAAATTTCTAGAACCAGTATTACGTGAAGAATTTTGACGTATTCAACATTCCGCTTCGTGTTGTTTCCATACGGTCCGCAAAGGTAAAATTAGACTAATTGCAGCACGTACAGAGACAATTTAATGCTCATTCTTCCCGTCTCTCTAAGTGTTTGGCAGGAATAAACTGTAACATGTGCAACCATGGCAAATATCCTCTGCCGTGTGGATTATAGAGTATGGATGTAGACGTAGATGTAGAAGAGAAAGAGAAAGGTTATTTAGGATAGATACTAAACATTCGTATGAACCCAGTGTAAATAGACAAACATATCCGGAGACTGGGTGTTTGTGTTGTCCTCATCATTTCATCATCATTCGTGAAAGTGGCTCGATTGCACTGTGTAAAAATTGGGACTTTGTACGGGCGCTGATGGCCGCGCAGTTGAGCGCCCCACAAACCAAACATCATCGTCACAACATATCCGTCATTTTCATGCTAGTGAGGCACTTTATCTTTCATTTTTCTCAGTCGTAAACGTAATCGATACCCCAGAATACTTACCAGTACGCCACATACCGTCCAAAATTTTTGCTGAAGTGTCATAAAACATGGACAGCTGACCTCCTCTGAGTAGACACTCTTTTATAGATTTCCTGCTCCCACTCGACGCAGAGAGTAGTGTGTGTTGGACACGAACTATCCAACTGTATGACAGACGCATTATAGATTCCCCCCTTGATGGACAGACAGTTACAATACTTCAGCATTCGATTCATGACGCACGTTCAACAGATACCTGAAGACGAGGCGATATCGTCTTTGAAATTGATAGTACATATCTGAGAGTCACATAAAATAGTGTACAAAATACAGCTGCGAAAGGACTGACTTTCATTACAATAACTAGAAAATAATAATAGCAAGCATTAAGAATAACAATAATATTAATTAGTTCGGCACTTTTGAGGCCGTGTTTAATATTATCAGACACGGAAGGCCGAAGACAGAGAAGAAGATTAACATAACACAGATAGTAACTGTTAAGAAATCGCATACTGTTCCGTAGAGAAATTTGTACACAAGAGTGTGGAGGGGAAGGAGGAGGATTCGCTTTTTGTTATGAAGTGGTATAGAGAGCTTTTGTTTTGCTGAAGACGAGTATTTCAGCTGTGCTGCTCAGAGAGTATTGTTAGAGTTGAAAATAAAAAAATGTCTGCAATGATTTAGCAGACGGCAGAGTAACCAGAAGGTATGATAGTCTGTACTTTTATCTGCACGCAGCCTTGAGAATTATTCGTAGGCTGGAGTTATACGGTCGGAAAAACTAACGTCACAAATAAATCGCATACAAGCGTTTGTCGCCATTTGCATTTGGCATGAGCTACCGTATGAAAGTCCTTGAAAAATAGTATCACCATAATCAAGAACTGGATGTACCGGCGATTCTCCGATTTATTTTTCCAACTCGAGCGAAACTACTACTTTATATTTCTGAATGGAAAGAAGCCGACACTTCCTTACAGATCAATAAGAAATTGTCCAGGAGTATTCCAAGTTCTTAGCAGAAGAAGAAAAAACTGATTCTGTACAGTTCAGGTGTGGAAGTGCAAGTAATAATCTGAAATGAGGCATAATAAGCCTTTAACAACTGAAGTTGGTTGTGTTTTAGATGGGTTACTTTTCAAGTCTACATTCTGTGTTTACTGTAAAAGGACAAGTAAGTCACCGTTTGAAACTTCCTGGCCGATTAAATCTGTGTGCCGGACCGAGACTCGAACTCGGGACCTTTGCCTATCGCAGGCAAGTGCTCTACCAACTGCAAATTTCGCAGGAGAGGAGCTGTAAAGTTTGGAAGGTAGGAGACGAGGTACTGGCGGAAGTAAAGCTATGAGGAGGGGGCGTGAGTCGTGCTCGGGTAGCTCAGTTGGTAGACCACTTGCCTGCGAAAGGCAAAGGTCCCGATTTCGAGTCTAGGTCTGGCACAAAGTTTTAATCTGCCAGGAAGTTTCATATCAGCGCACACTCCACTGCAGAGTGAAAGTCTCATTCAAGTCAGCGTTTACATATTGGGTGTTTGTTGCACGGGACTGCTAGAATTGCTATTAGGTTTAATTCAAAGCCGTTGGTGTACAGGACCAACATTAATAAAACTTACATACCGCAGGGACGAATTCCTGACTGGAAATGGAGGAAAAAGGTCCTATGAACATGTGTTCGGAAATGCAGCGTTTTCACTGTCGATGGCGCTGACGAATGAAAGTTCCTCTGACCACGTGTCGTGTGTTCCTTGTGAGCTGCAGGTTGTGTGATTGACGCAGCTTATTGTAAGCAAGAGAATGTCGGGAACAAGTCGAGATGGTGTTTGTGTACAGCCAAGCAGATGGAAACGTTCAAGAAGCAGCACGATATACCACATGCACACTAACCACATCATACAACATTTCACGGCTTTTTTGGGCTTTTGTGTGATCATGGGTACTTTCAGACAGACGAACGTGCAGGGAAGTGGCGGACTGTGTGTACTCCAGATATGGAGGACCAGGTTGCACAGGCGATTGAAACGAACCGTAGCACAAGCTCCGGGCAAGTGACCGTCAACATGGTGCAAGCCAAAGTACGATTATATAAAATGGCAACTGTGTGCATTGCTTCCCACTGAGGCCACTTTGAACATCTGTTGTGACCCGGATGCGGTGCAGGTCTATACTGTGTTTCGGGACTATTTGCTGTCGTTGCACGCTCACCATCCATTTCCATACACATGCTAATAGGATCTCTAGATGCTCATGTCCGCAGCTCGTGGTCTTGTGGCCAGCATTACTGCCTCTGGTCACGGGGTCCCGGGTTCAATTCCTGGCCGGGTTGAGGACTTTCTCTGCCCGGGGACTGGGTGTCTGTGTTGTCCCCATTATTTCATCATCATCACCATTCGTGACAGTGGTTAGATTGGACTGTGTACAAAAATTGGGCTGCGTAAAAATTGGGATTTTCTACGGGCCCTAATGATCACGCAGCTGAGCGCCTCACAAACCAAACATCAACATCTGTAGATGCTCATTCTATGTCAGTTTTTTTTTTTTTTTTTTGTTCATTCAATTTTTCTTTCACACTCCAGATTATCAACTCCTTACGGATATCTTCATTTCGTATTTCAACTATTCTTTTACATCCCTGCACCTCTGTACAAAAATCTCTCTGTATTCATTGTAATAGCTTTCCTTTTATTTTATTCGATATCCACGCTCCACTTTCATAGAACAGTCGCACCTCGACTGTTTTATAAAATTTGAGTCACGCTTCTTTTTTGTTTTATGGTTTAAAGTTCTGTCATAATTGTTCCACAGGTACTTCCAAAACCATTCTACTTAATCCGCTTTTGTTCTTCGAATTCATGTGATATTTTACATCCAAGATATTTAAAATATTTCAACTGTTAAATTGTTTTCTCATTTACTATATATCTTAGTTTTCACTGAACTATTCCATAAAATGCCGTTGACTTAGGTTTACTAGAAGATGTTTTTATATTACATTGAAGAGGCAAAGAAACTGGTACACCTGTCTAACATCGTGAAGTCCCACGCGAGCCCGCAGAAGTGCCGCAACACGACGTGGCACGGACTCAACTAATGTCTGAAGTAGTGGACGGAAGTGACACCATGAATCCTGCAGGGCTGTACATAAACCCGTAAGAGTACGAGGAGGTGAAAATCACTCCTGCAAAGTACTTTGCAAGGCTTCCAAGACATGCTCAATAATTTTCATGTCTAGGGAATTTGATGACCAGCGGACATGTTTAAACTCAGTTAATGTTCCTGGAGTCACTCTGTGGAAATTCTGGACGTGTGGGGTGTCGCATTGCCTGTCGCATGGATGCAAGTGATCAGACAGGATGCTCACGTACCTCGTATCTAGACGAATCAGGGGTCCCAAATCACTCCAGCTGCACACGTCCCACACCACTACACAGCCTACAGCAGCTTGAACAGTCCCCTGCTGACATGCAGAGTCCATGGATTCATGAGGAAGCCTCCATACCCGTATCTGTCCATCCGAGATTCGTCCGACCACGCAACATGTTTCCAGTCATCTACAGTCCATGTCAGTGTTGACGGGTACAGGGGAGGGGTAAAGGTTTGTGTCGTGCAGTCATCAAGGATAAATGAGTGGGCCTTTGGCTCCGAAAGCCCATATCGATGATGTTTCATTGAATGGTTCGCACGCTGACACTTGTTGATGGCTCAGCAATGAAATCAGCAGCAATTTGCGGAAGGGTTCCACGTCTGTCACGCTGAACGATTCTCGTCAGCCGTCGTTGGTCCCGACCTTACAAGATCTTTTCCGGCCGCAGCAATATCTGAGATGTGATGTTTTAGCGGATTTCTGAAGTTCATGGTGCTCGTGAAATTCCCACTTCATCGCTACCTCGGAGGTGCTATGTCCCATCGCTCGTGCGCCGACTATAACACCATGTTCAGAGTCACTTAAATCTTGATAACCTGCCACTGTAGCAGCCGTAACTGTTGTAAGACCTGCGCCAGTCACTTCTTGTCTTATATATGCGTTGCCGACCGCAGCATCGTATTCTATCTGTTTACATATCTGTGTATTTGAATACGCATGCCTATACCAACATCTTTGACGCTTCAGTGTACATTCTATACATATTTTATTTAGTTCATAGTTTCCTTTTTGTAAATCAACTTCTCAGATTTGTGTGAAATCTTATGGGACGTAACTGCTAAGGTCTTCAGTCCCTAAGCTTACACACTACTTAACCTAAATTATCCTAAGGACGGACACACACACCCATGCCCGAGGGAGGACTCTAACGTCCGCCGGGACCAGCCGCACAGTCCATGACTGCAGCGCCCAGACCGCTCGGCTAATCCCGCGCGGCGAAATCAACTACTCTTCAAAAAATCAATGCTAGGTCATCACCATATAGGCATGACTTTAGCTTTAACGCATTTTTTTAATTGCACCGCAGCGTTCGTCGTAGAATTCCGCCTGCGAACTGCGCTATCAATTGAGCAGGGGATAAATTGCAGACTTGTCTCACCCCTTTATTTATTTTCATCGGTTCTTCATACAAGCATTTTATATCTAAGATTGCCGATATTTTTTTGTATATAGAACTTTGGTAGCTGATATAAGCTGTAAAGGTTAACTTCCGTGCTCCGCTATTTTTCATCATTTTTCCTGAACCATATTATCGAGAGTCTTCTCAAAATCTGTACTAGCAATAGGCATCACTTTGTTAAACTCTCTCTGCTTTTTAACAACCTGTCATAAAATAAAAACTGCGTCAGTTGTTGAGCGTCCCTTTCTAAATCCTACCTGTTCTTCCACTAGTAAACATTCGGCTAATGTTTTTATTTATGTGTTTAAAATTCTTGCACAACGTTTATATGCCGTGCTAAGCAAGCTCATACTTCCGTAGTTTTTACATGTATGTTTTTCTCCTTTCTTATATATTGACACCTCTTTTGCTTTCTTCTAATTTCGTAGTAGCTCTTTTTGCTTCTAGCGTATGTTAAACAAATGTAACAATTTAAGATGTAATGATAATCCTCCATATTCAATTAAGTCTGCGTTAGTTCCTTCTAAACTTATTACTTTACGGTTTTTTTAGTCCACGTACATTAATATATAGGTCGAACCTTAATAAAACCGCTACGATCGCAAGTTCGAATCCTGCCTCGGGCATGGATGTGTGTGATGTCCTTAGGTTTAAGTAGTTCTAAGTTATAGGGGACTGATGGCCTCAGATGTTAAGTCCCATAGTACTCAGAGCCATTAGAACCATTAGCATTTTATATCTAAGATTGCCGATATTTTTTTGTATACAGAACTTTGGTAGCTGATATAAACTGTAAAGATTAAGTTCCGTGCTCCATTATTTTCCGTAATTTTACCTGGTCCATATTATCGAGAGCCTTCTCAAAATCTGTACAAGCAATAGGCTTCACTTTGTTAAACTCTCTCTGCTTTATAATAACTTGTCATAAAATAGAAACTGCGTCAGTTGTTGATCGTCCCTTTCTAAATCCGACCTCTTCTTCCACTAGTAAATATTCGGCTACTGTTTTTATTCTTGTGTTTAAAATTCTTGCATAACGTTTATATGCCGTGCTAAGTAAGCTCATACTTCCATAGTTTTCACATGCATGTTTTTCTCATTTATTATATACTGAGACGTCTTTTGCTTTGTTCTAATTTCGTGGTAGCTCTTTTTGCTTCCAACGTATGTTACAAAACTATAACAATTTAAGATGTAATGATAATCCTCCATATTTAATTAAGTCTGCGTTAATTCCTTATAAACTTATTGCTTTGCGTTTTTTTTTTTTTGTCCACATACATTAACATATAGGTCGAACCTTCATGAAACCGAGAAACTGCAGAGACGGATGCCCGACTAGAAATGGAGGAAACAAGGTCGATTAAACGTGTGTCCGGAAATGTGCAGCGTGCGTGCAACGACAAGAAATCGTCCCGGAACACACTTCAGAGCTGCATCGCATCCACGTCACGGCAGATGAAAACGTGTCCTCCATGGGATGCAACGCACGCATTCACGCGTCACATCATGGATTGCTGCACTCTTTCGCACTTTTCGCCTCTCTCTGAATAGCGCCCCAGGTGTCGTCAGTACGCTGTCGAAGTGTCTGCACATCAGCATCTGGTTCAGCATCCACAACGCCTTTCAGATGCCCCCAGAGGTAAAAATCCCGAAGGGTTAAGTCTGGAGGCCTAGTAGGTTATGCTACAGGGCCTCCGCGTTTTATTCAATATCTGGGGAAGATGATGAGGTGTCTGCGAACTGTAAAGTGGAAGTGGGGCCGTGCTCCGTCATGCAGAAACCACATAACCTATCGTACTTCCGAAGGCACATTCTGAGGCAGCCCCGGCAGAGTATTCCGCAGGAAGTCCGGGTCGTTCCTTCGTCGAACTGTTCAAGTGTGTGATCACCAAGAATCCCTGTCCACAAATTGATGGTGAATCTATGCTGATGAGACGCCTCAACCATTCCCCGAGTATTTACTGTAGCCCACAGATTACGATTATTAATATTGATAACGACAGTTTTGGTAAATGATGTTTCGTCAGTAAAGAGGACTGATTACAGAAACCCCATAATTGTGATGGTCTGTTGTAAAAACCACTGACAAAATCTCGTTCCAGGGATAGCAGCGGCTGTCATGAAGAATACACATAATCGTACTCTGCCTTACAGCATATTGGCGGACAACTTACCTGGAGCTTGTACTTGGGTTCGTCTCAATATCCTGTAGAACCCTATCCTCGAAATCTGGTGTACGCACAGCCCGCCACTTCCCTGCACGTTCGCATGTGTGGAAGGACACATGATCACACAAACGTCCAAGAAAGGGCTTGAAATGTTGTGTGATGTGGTTGATCCTGTGAAGATACTTTTTTTGGTATAGCCATGCTGCCTCTCGACTATTTATAACTGCTTGGCTGTATGCAACAGCGTCTC
Organism: Schistocerca gregaria; assembly: GCF_023897955.1. Classification (NCBI taxonomy): domain Eukaryota; kingdom Metazoa; phylum Arthropoda; class Insecta; order Orthoptera; family Acrididae; genus Schistocerca; species Schistocerca gregaria. The sequence goes on from NC_064923.1 coordinate 369,208,141, forward strand.
GGTTTGTTCCCGACATGAATACCGAAACAATCTGCTGCTTGCAGTACGCTACGCCAATCACACAGCCAGTACCACAAACGAACACACGACACGTGGTCAGAGGAACTTTGATTTGTTAGTGCTATCTGCCGTGGCTGCGATACATTTCCGGACACATGTTCCTCCATTTCCTACCGAGCGAGGTGGCGCAGTGGTTAGCCCAGTGGACTCGCATTCGGGGGGACGACGGTTCAAATCTGCATCCGGCCATCCTGATTTAGGTTTTCCGTGGTATCCCTAAATCGCTTCAGGCAAATTACTGGATGATTCTTCTAAAAGGGCATGACCGATTTCCTTTCCCATCCTTACCTAATCCGAGCTTGTGCTCCGGCTCTAATGACCTCGTTGTCGACAGGACCTCAAACACCAATCTCCTCCTCCATTTCCAATCAGGAATCCGTCCATCCAGTTTTTCGGTTTTTATTAACGTTTACCCTGTGTAATAAGAATGGACCCAGTACTGATCCTCGATACCTGTTCATCATAACTGTGTGACCTCGGGTATGTAACAATAATGGAATGGCTTCCTGTCGCAGGGAAGGGCCGGCTGGCGGCCGCCGAGAAGGCACTGTGCTGGCTGCGAGGCTGGGTGCAGCCGGAAGACATCCGGCAGGAGCTGAACGAGCTGGTGGTCACCATCGGAGGCGCGGGCTCAGCGGACAAGGCTGGCGCGTCCGCGGCGACGCAGCAGCAGCAGCAGCAGCAGCGCCAGCAGCCCGCGTGGCGCAACTACCTCAAGAGGACCTTCGTCAGGGTACCGTCTCCCTCTGCTTCTTGTAGTTTACGTACATTATTCTGCGTGGGTGCCACAACCTCACTAAATCTGAAGAACGACATTTTTCCACCGTACTGTGTACAATTCTTTCTTTTTTATTTCTCAGACTACTGGTTTCTCAAGTGTGCCTCATATGTTGCTAGAGACACACTTGAGATTGGGCAATGCCTGAAACCAGTAGTGTTAAAAATAAAACAAAATTTGTACACAGTCTGCTGGGAAAATGTCGTTCTTCGAGTTTACATAGATGTTAGCAAGTTTTATTTATCTTTTAGCCTTGGCCACCAAAGACATATCTCTTGCCGCCGAAGTAGTTCTCAATCAAGATTTTGCTGCACTGCATACATACTTCAGGAAATGTGGACTTAAACCAAGTAAACCTAAAACATTCCACCTAAATAATAAACTGCCAAATTTAAGCATAAGAGTTTCCCTGCTGAAACTCTCCGCGTCTCATTACATACTTATGTATTCTCCTTGGCTGAGTACTGTGCCTCCGAATGGATCACTAGTTGTTATTATAAGCTTGTTGATGGGTTAACACATGATGATGAACTCTGAATCAACAAATCCGCAACTACACAGTGGCATCCGGTGTTGTGTTGCCTCTGGAGATGCTGTTACGTATTGGTTTTCAGTGCATACAGATAAAACTGCAGTCAAGTAAAGTGGAAGTAATAACACGTTTATTCGGGATACAGCTACAGGAAGAAACAAGGCTATAAAGCATCATGTAGCGTTTAGGTGGGCTACAGGAAGACGCAGCACTTAGCAAGTAATTACTTACGGAGTTGCTAGAGGAGGTACCACCAGGCTAGTTACTCGGTTGAGGGTGTGTGCTGGGGACCTAACAGTGAGGCGCAGTCCGAGACCTAGGACTGTGACTCGGTCCGCCAAGGGCTGTTCGGGAGTTACTCCGAGTGAGGGACCGCAGAGCAGTTGGCACAACTGCCCGGCCTGGCTACTCCCGACGAGGACTGGCCCTTGGAGGCTATGCGCCAGTCTAACAAGGAACCCCTTGAGTGCGAGGCGCACGTTTAGTCTTATAAGGCTCACTTGAAAGTGTTGGGTTAACAGTTATGAGAGGAAAAATATTAGCTGCTAATGACTCACCATGTGCATCAGGAGGGCGACAGAAAGTGAGTGTCCGGGAGGTGTAGAAACCAACCTTCTGTGGGATGCATGTATTACACTTCACAAAATAGACATCGTCGACATTCAAGAAACGTTCAAAACAAACCATTAACTGACACCGTGAACATCGAATGAAAAATGCTGCGCCACAGTGATCACAAAGGTTCGCACCATCAATATCGAAAGCGAACTTCTTGGGAATTACAAACCGTGCAGAACGTTCAGCTAGGCACTCACTCTTAAAGAATGCATGTAGAATCGCTTTGGTGTAACGGGGTGATGAGAAATGATGGAATGTGATGGCATGCAACCGAACGAGAAATAGTCCGTCGTGGAGCTTATCGTGAAAGTATCACTTAAGGCATAGCTGCAGATAGCGTGATATGTTTTATAGGCACGGAAAAAAACAAACATCCAGAGGTTGAATTTGTCCATTGGTTGCAAGTGGTATGAATAGTAATTCACACACTTTTCAGGAGAGTTATTTGCCCTAAAGGGGTATTATTTTTATACGTAGACAATCAAGCAAAAGAAGTTATTTTGAGGAGATATTGACCAAAAGCAATGCTCATACCATAACTGCTTGCTGTGACGTAAATATTCCCTACAGTATTTGCAAAATCACCCACATGAAGAAGAATCATAAAGTAAAGAGCACCCCCAACTTCTCGCAGCGCAATAAATAACTTTCCAGCCAGTTTATCATCCAGATTGTGCATGAATGCGTTAAGCCATTGAGTTAGTTGATCTTGATACAATTCTCTTGGTTTCTCTAACTTCCAGGGTTCGTTCCCTCTTCAAATCCCGATTGGTCGGAACTGAAAACAAATTCCTCACTGACCCATGGGACGAGTTTGTTTATTTCATCCACAAATTTTCGTACATATTCCGCAGTTTGCTGTGCATCGTCAAACTGACGCTTTGTTTGAAATTTCATTATTGTACGTCTTCCACATTGTTTGAAGTTATGCAACCACCCACTGCTTCCATTGAAATCATGTAATTTGATGTCCATAACATAGTAGGTCACTATCGTGCATATCCTATAAACTCTACAGAGCATTCTTGAAACGCGCAAACAACAGTTTTTGTAACTGGTGGGCCTTGCTCACCCTTGAATATCCGTAGTTTTTCTTACTCACTTACTTCTTATCTGTAGTTCTTCTTACTCACTACACGGTCATATTGCTGCGGACGCATTCGAAATCTGTTCATAATTGTTTTGTTACTATACTGCGGAGGATCTTCCATGTACGTAATTAAGTTTATTACCCGCTCCTTGGATCAACGATTGTCCTTTACTACATTTCACTGGGGGAGGCAATTGTGGTGCCCCTTGTCAGACAAGGATGATGAAATACAGATTCGACACCTATTTCAATATCACTTTCACTCGTTAAGCACGCATCATCATCATCATCGCCCTCATGTACATTTTCCGCACTGTCGAGCGTATACGACACCACACATTCCACTGACTCATCTTGCAGAAATGCTGATATTTAATCTGCAACTTTTTTCTCACTCTACGAAATTCCTTGGCTCCCTTTCTGACGAAATGTCAACATCGACAACTGTTTTAGATTTAATGCAATGTTTACTTTGTTTATCGTTGCCATCGCACTGCTATGTGTCAACACCACTAGCACTGTAGCACTGTTGTGAGTTGCTCCTCAGTAGCCTCGTGCTGTGATCACCATTTGATACCCCCAGTCCAGCTCCTGCCTTTAGCTACTATTGTGGTTGCATGGTAAACAATATGTGGGACGTCGAATGCCCCGAACATCATTGGCCTTTTGCGACCTCACACTCAAGGGGTTCCTCGTAAACGTGGAGCTACACTGTGCAGTCTATTTTCAGGCACGTGACTTGGGGAGGGAAATAATCCCGTGGTGGCTGCGTCTTCTGTCGTCGACTGGAATGCCACCACACGGTGAGAGTAATGCCTGCAGTAGTGAGGTGCTGAGTTTTCGGCGATAATAAGCCACGTTGTATTGGCTGTTGGGCTGACTTGCCATCCGGAACTGTTATCATCGAGCTGGACTGCAACCACCTGTGCAGGAAACGGACGGCGCCTTATGTTTAGGCCACCCAAGGGGCGATGGTGTGTGCCGTTGTAGCGCAATCCGAGTGCAAGTGAGGGTACTGTAACCCTTCTTCATTGAGCAGAAGTTGGCTAGTAGCAAAAGATCCTGCAGCCTCTCTCCTTTGGGAAAGAGATGGCAAAGCCATCGAGTAGTTGCTGCGTAACCTGTACCCCCTCCCTCCTACGGGGAGAGACGACGGTGCCCGCCAAATAGAGGACGGAGCAGTATCAGTGGGTGTCCACAACTTAAACGGTGTCTCCCCCTGGTGACGTAAATATCCAAATCCAGCCGGGGAACCATTGGTGGCCACAGCCCGGTCCTTGGAACTGGTATCTAAGGTTGAGAGGCGTCGCCACGCAGACATTGTGGACAACATGGGCGCGAACAGCAGAGTGGACGAGAGTGGGAGCAGCTGAAAACCCCCTCCCGCCGGAGGTTCGACTCCTCCGTCGGGGATGGACGTGTGTGTTGTCCTTCGCGTTAAGTTAGTTTAAGTAGTGTGTAAGTCCAGGGACTGATGACCCCAGCAGTTTTGATCTCTTAGAACTTTACACACATTTGAACATTTTTCTTCGAAATTAAAGCCAAACAGACTAAGATTAGGATGTCACAGAAGGACCGATGGCATAGCGGGACCTGGAACGAATTCAGTAAGGAAAAGGGTGGAACACCAGAGGCGTCCGGAGTGCAAAACCGCCAGAGTAGCCGACATAGAGAGAGAACACGGCAGGAAAAGTGTGTACCTCCGGAAAATTGCTTTATTGAGAACCCGCGTCCAGAGCGTGCGTAGAAGCATGGGAAAGGAAAGAAGCGTAGTGCCGGTAGAAGTGGTCTGTAGAGTGTTCATTGCCATGACATGCGTGAAAGCGCAGAAAGAAAAAGTGTGGAGAGCCATAGAAGTGGTCCATTAAGCACTCATCGCTATGGCGTTCGTAAGGGTACAGAGACGGAAGAAGGAGGTCTTGGGTAAGGAATGAGGACTGGGCGGTCCGGTGAACCGAGAAGGCAGGTAAAAGAGGTTGGCGCACCGGAAGATTCCACTCAATGCGGAGCTGTTGTAGGTCGGCAGAGCCTTGGAGGTGGTTGATAGAGTCGTGGAGACCAGATATCCCTGGAGGCCGGATGGCCCTCGAGGCCGGATGACCGAGGAGGTGTGCCACTTTTGGACGGGCGTGTAATGGCTGCAGCCTGCAGAGGCAACAGGAAGCAGCATCAGGCACGACAAGAGGAGCGGACAGCCAGAGTCAAGCAGAGAGAGCATAGTGCGAAGGCTGGGCTCCAGCCGAAAATGGTGGTGGAGCAGATCTAGATGGCAGCTAAAACCTTCAATGAGCAAGTACGAGGGAGAAAATGTGCTGAAAAACGGCTCTGGAACCAGAGTAAATGTGTGATCTAGTTGCCGTCTCCTATATCCGAAGCAGGATCTCCCACAAGCAGAGGTAAAAACCATTCAACAGCCTAAATCGCATAAAATATTCCTTTATTTAAGACGACCAGTTTAGACAGGCTTTGCTGTTATCTTCAGGTCTTAAAAATTTTGGATTGTCAAACGTGTTCACTTTACTTTGAACTTCATGCCAAGTTGTCAAGGGGATAAAAATCAGCACATTATAAAAGATCTGTCTTTACTAGCGTATTTAAAAACATAAAGCATCTTGTGTAAAAGGCCATGTCCATATATATAGGGTGTTTTCGTAAGAGTGTGCAATAATTTAACAGGACATAGAGGATGCTCCACTGAACAGTTTGAGGTAGGTAACCTGGGGTCTGAGAAGACATCTTAAGGAAATAATAGGAATAAAATCGCATTACCGTGTACTTTTTTAATTACACTAGTATAGTTAACTGCAAATACCATTATCGAGACAATGAACGTACCATTTATACTGCATCTTACAAAATACGCTTAAACTGACGGCCAACAACCTCAATGCAAGCATGACATCGGCGACTCACCCTGACAAATAGCCTTGGTGTGTTTCGAATCACATCACAGGCAGCTACAATTTTGGAAACTGATTCCATCTCTGTATCCACTGCAGTCTCATACACAACTGACTTTAGATATCCCCTCAGGAAATAATCAAGGGAATTCAGATCAAGTGACCTCGCAGGCCATGGAATAGGACTTCCTTTTCCAATCCTGCGACCAGGAAATACAGCATTGAGGTGGTTGCTCATATCCACACTGAAGTGAGGCGGTGCGCCGTCGTGTTGTATGCTCATCCTCTCACGGACAGCCAATGTTACGTTCTCCAACAACTCGGGTAGAACTGTCTGCACGAACCTCAAGTACAGGTGGCCATTCAGACGGCCACGTAGACTTCCCAGTAATCAGGCTCGTCCTCCTCGTTTAATTCCAAGAAATAAGGAATGTACAAGTAAATAAACAGCACAGTACCTGTAAACTGGTACGCACTTTAGTTGTAAATTAGTTGGTAAACAATAAGGCTAGACAAAGCGGCAGACAAGTTTACTTCCATATCTCCTTAAGCTGGCTTCTCCGACCCCCGGTTCCCTACGTCAAATTGTTCTGTGGAGCATTCTCTATGTACTGTTACATTTTTGCACGCTGTTACGGAAACACCCTGTTATCGCTCACAGATGTTTATGACATCACAAAAACACACTACACAGTAGCACATCTGTTTACATAAGCTGGACATATTCTGAACAGTCTCAAATAAAAAAAATATTTTATGCGATATTAGCTGTACAATGAAGTAGAACAGATTGATCCTTCAGTACTCTCAAAATAAGAAAACTCAGTGCAAGAAGAGGACTTGCCGTGGCTGCAGCGTGCGGTTGCGCCAAGAAGCAGCATCAGGCGGCTAGAGGGAACATTGGCCAGGTGGCAGATGAAACTGGGAAAGCTGTGATCGCCGCCCATTCAGGTATTGGGACGAGAACGGGACAAGGAATATTTACTGTTTCCGGGGCCAAAGATTTAAATGAACACAGCAGCGTGGAAACTCCATTAGCAATGACAAAAAACACGTTGCCAAGAATAGTTTTATCCTCGTCGTGACGCATCTGTTCACGCAGGATTACTAAAATTTGTTTTTACGTAGAAACTGAAATTAATCACAGGTAAGGAAACTGTTAAAATTAACTGGACCGGACGGCCTTTGTTGATGGAGGATGAATTTTTGTTAGTGCCCAAACTGACTTTAAGAAAAATGCTGTAAAATTTAGAGATGGCTACGTCTTTTAACACCACCATCAACTTTACGAGGCCGGTATCTGTTATTTACGTATGAAAGGAAATCGTAACTTGTAGACTGTGGCCAGATCATTTAAGATTCCGCGCTTCCATTCAAGTTTGCAGAACGTTTCGTGATGACCTGCAGTTAATATCAGGGACGCAGTAGCAAGTTGCAAATGAATGAATGGCAGAATACTAATTGAAATCGCCAATTGCGTCTCCAAGCCACGATCTGTTAAGCTCGTGCTGGTCATTGGTTGTAACAATAAAATATTTCATGTATCTTATATCTATTAGGAGAACTGTCAAAATGAGAACTCATGAGACGTAAATACTTTACATTAATTTAATTGCAAATGGTTCTAAAGCTAATAAATGACAATAAGATTTCTCTATACAAAAGAAATATTAAATAATGATACGCAAGGAACGCAACTATAGTGCTTCCTGTCAGTCTAAAGACTAACAGACAAGACAAAGAGATCCTAGCAGGAACGCTCTTAACTTACTTTCTAAAACAACAAAAACGAATTATCATCGATCGCAGTCGGCCACAGGCTGTCTGCCGCTATATCTTTGAAATATTATTTTGAAGCCGGCCATAGTGGCCGAGTGGCTCTGGGCGCTTCAGTCCGGAACCGCGCTGCAGCTACGGTCGTAGGTTCGAATCCTGCCTCGGGCATGGATGTGTGTGATGTCCTTAGGTTAGTTAGGTTTAAGAAGTTCAAGGTTCTAGGGGACTGATGACCTCAGATGTTATGTCCCATAGTGCTCAGAGCCATTTTGAACCATTATTTATGAAGTAATAATTACATTTCACAAAATTAATTGACGTTAGTTATTTCATAGATAAGTGCACGTTTTTGTGCTTTCCGTGGTCCTTGAGATGTTAAATTTACAAAAAAAAATTACGTGAATCTGTCCACGTAATGCTTCAATTGCCAATACGTGATGGCGCGCGAGTCTCTTCGAAACTTGACCCTCATCACATCACCAACGGCGGAGCGACAACAGGAAGTAGCATCGGGCAGAGCTTCTGGTGGGGGGGGGGGGAGGGGGGGGCAGCAGCGTTCGGATGACGGACAAGACGAGAATGCGATATTGCATTTCCGGTGTTGTACTGATGACAATGCAATGCGGCGACCACAGGCATTACTAAACACATCAGATGAATTCGCGATGACTACCATCAGATGTAGAATAAAATGATGACAATGAAAATTTGTGCCAGACCGGGACTCGAACCCGGATTTCCCGCTAATCGCGAGCGGTAGCCCTACCATTTGGTTATCGTTCACGACTCACAGCCAGTCCTAAACTTCCATATGTCGTCAACCAAATGTCTACGTAAGTTTGGAAGATAGGAGACGAGATACTGCCAGAAGCAAAGCTGTGAGGACGGGGCGTGAGTCGTACTTGGATAACTCAAACTAAAACATATTAGGGAGTATTATCTTGAACAAGGCTATCTCAGAAAAAAGCTTTTAAACTCCAAAAACGTTACAGCAAAGGCAATTTTAGCTGAAAGACGAAAACATGAAAGGAAAAATAACGTAGAAACTAAATATGCTGGAATATCATGGAATGAGATCTGGAAAAACATTAGTAGTGATGTTCTTTGCCCGCATCTCGTGGTCGTGCGATAGCGTTCTCGCTTCCCACGCCCGGGTTCCCGGGTTCATTCCCGGCGGGGTCAGGGATTTTCTCTGCCTCGTGATGGCTGGGTGTTGTGTGATGTCCTTATGTTAGTTAGGTTCAAGTAGTTCTAAGTTCTAGGGGACTGATGACCGTAGATGTTAAGTCCCATAGTGCTCAGAGTCATTTGAACCATTTTTGATGTTCTTTCGTCTGACGTGAGAGCAGCGTGGTACAAGATAGTCAGTGGCATCATCAGCATTAACGAGCGTCTCTTTGCCATTGATTTAAGTGACACTAACCGCTGCAGCAAATGCAACCTCCTTGATAGTGTGGTTCATCGTTACACATGTGGAGATCGGATTATAAACTAGAGGAGAAGTAGGGAGAAAATTGCTCAAATAACAAGAACTTCAGCAAACAATGTACTGACTAACATTTTCTTCACACCAGAAGAAAGTTACTACCCTCAGGCAAAAAATAACGCAGTTATTTGGTTAATGGGTAAATATACAAGTTACATTTTTGACAATATTGGGAGCGATGAACATATTGAATACGAGATGTATATGGAAAATGAATTCGAGAAAACACTTAAGTATCAGAATCACAATAAGAAATATGGTAACATGCTCCGAATTGTCTTCAACAGAATGGGTATAGGTTAGGAACATGTGGATTCCTCGTTGAGAGGGGATGGATTGGGTCACGTTCCCGACCCTAACCTCATCTGCAAGTAACGTATGAAAAATAAATTAGTAGTACAGCGTATACAAGAATATGACGGCAAACATCTGGTGTCTGTTATAAAGGTAGATTTTGAACTGCCTAAGGATGCGTTTAGAAGGCTGGAAATGACAAAAAAAAAAATACCAAGGCAGTGAAGGACTTTGCGATGTCACTGTTCGGGATTGCTCTTCTGTCCACGTAATTTACCCTGGAAGGAACACACATCAAGGATTTACTGAATGATTAATTTGGGTCTGGGAAATGATGATGAGGAACCTCAAGCTGTAGAAGAAGAACAAGACCATGCTGAACTGCCACCAGTTGAAGAAGACAGTGATGATGCTAAATGTGTTGTACTACTAAAGACTGAATATCATTCCTCATTCTATGAATGCTGTAATTTATGACTGCAATTATCTGTCACCTTATTTATGTCATTTCATTGTAAGCTACTGTTTTTGTGGAATTAAATGAAAATACGGTAGAGCACTTGCCTGCGAAAGGCAAAGGTCCAGAGTTCGAGTCTCGGTCCGGCACACAGTTTTAATCTGCCAGGAAGTTTCATATCAGCCGACACTCCGCTGCAGAGTGAAAATCTCATTCTCCATACGTCTACGATGTGTACGCACATCCACTATGAGTATTCCCGTACAGGTCAGACCTTGTGTTTCAAAGTCGCACGCCAGGGATCGGCAGATTAATACCATATTGTAGTAAGGGTGTTATACTGCTGACAATGCACTGCGGCGACCCAGCCGTTATTGAACACATCACATGAATTCGCAAATGCGTTTAATGACTGCCATCAGCTGCAGAATGGAATGACGACAATGAAAATTTGTGCAGGACCGGGACTCAACGACATTTGGAAGTTTGAGTTTGGCCGTGAGTAAGGCGACCGCTCGCGATAAGCGGGAAATCTGGGTTCGAGTCCCGGCCCAGCACAAATTTTCACTGTCGTCATTCCATTGTACATCTGATGGTGGTCATTATTCGCAATTGCGAATTCATTTCGTGTGAGACGAGAATGTTGTGAGGCGCCAAACGTTGTGTACCAATTTCGTTACATACAGATACGAGGAGAATCCCAAAAGTAAAGTCTCCTATTTCTTCATAAGTACATATACCTGTTTATTTCTACAATGGTTTACATCAGTTTACAGCTTGAACATTTAGCTATTTTTTGACATACTCACCATTTCTGTCGATACATTTTTGTAGACACTATGGCAGTTTTTGTATGGCGATGTCATACCAGCTTGCCACCATTCTGTTCAGAAAGTTATCAACCTCTTCTTTCACCTCGTCGTCGGAGCTGAATGGCTAGGAGCAAATTTACGCTGACAGGTACTGTGAGACACTGAAAAAACTCAAACGGGCAATTCAGAACCGGAGAAGAGGAATTTTGAGCAAGGGCGTACACTTTCTCAATGACAACACTCGCCCACACATCGCTCGCCGAACCGTTGCTCTCCTACAACAGTTTCAGTGCAACATCATCACCCACCCACCCTATAGTCCTGATTTGGGGCCCAGTGACTATTACCTGTTCCCTAGGTTAACAGAACATTTGGCCGGAAAGCGATTCAGCTCCGACGACGAGGTGAAAGAAGAGGTTCATAACTTTCTGCACAGCATTTCGGCGAGCTGGTGTGACATGGTATATAAAAACTGCCACAGCTTCTACAAAAATGCATCCACAGAAATGGTGATTACGTCGAAAAATAGCTAAGCAGTAAACTCATGTAAGCCATTGTAGAAATAAACAGGTCTATGTACTTATAAAAAAAATAGGAGACCTTACTTTAGGATTGCCCTCGTAGAACAGCAGTCCAGCAGATTGGAAGTAATAGCATTTCTATTCGGAATACAAGTACAGGAAGAAATAACACTATCAAATTGTGTCATGTAGATGGGTTGCAGGAAGACATTGCACTCGGCAAGTAGCGACGCAGCGAGTTACGAGGGGCAGCAGGCTGGTAGCTTTGTTGAGTTCAGTGAGGCGTCGCCGGGAGAAGGTTTCGTCAGATCGGTGGAGGTCGGCGCTGGTTGTGAGATACTCAGAATGGCAAATGGTGGAGCGGTCGGTGCAATGCCCAGCGTATCTCCCAATGGCGACTGGCCCTTGGAGATCATGCGCCGGCCTAAGAACTGCTGAGGTAGAGGTATACATCATGAACTATTTTCAGCCACGTGACTTTCAGAGGACTGCATGGCGCCAAATGGCAAGAGTAGAGTCACCAGTGATGGCGCCCTGAGTTTTGACTGACAAGAAATCACATATTTTTTGTTGCTGTGTTGGCTTGCTATCTGTTATCATCGAGCTGACTTGCAGACGCCTGTGCAGGGAGCGGACAACGCCTGAAGCTTAGGCCACCCGTAGGACATGGATGCGTGTGCAGTTGTAGCCCGTCAAAGTGTAGGTGCGGATCTACAGATGTGTGAAATAGGCTCTCATATGTGAATGTAGGAGATGGTTGAAAACGTACACCTGCAAGTCCATGAAGGACTCCCACTACCAAACGGCAGATTAATGGACGTGTGACTGAAATAAAGAAACAAACGAAATGCTGGGACAGTGGTTCCAGAACTACAACCTCAACATTTCGGGAACTAAATTAAACCGAAGATAGTGAGCTGCACTGGAGCAGATGTGCACAGGACAAGGCAAATGCGCAGATTCACTACACAACTGGGGGTAAATAACATCTCCGGTCTGTAACTGCTGTGCATCGAGATAGACTATCCAGCACCTTGGCAGCCAACGCTTTTTGTGTTCTTATAAAGGAAACTGGACTGACTTCGTGGAGGCATCTGCATCACCGCTAGAATGGGTTAAACATCTTCACATTCATATATAATCTCTATATATGTCCATACATTCTTTGCGGAAATTATTAATTCATTGCTGCTTTTGTGTAATTTGTGCCTCTTGAGTCTCTGTCCCTATTTGCATGTAATGTCATACGCTAAATAGCAAAAACACGTTAGCTTTATCAAAGAAATGCTAATAAGTATGCAAAAGTTATGCTTGAGAGTGTGATTCACAAATAATTTCAGCGGACAAAATAGCAACGTTCTCCCTAACCCTGTGACTACCAGTTTTATTGTTTCATTTCAAAAACATTAATGTATGGTTGTTTTAGTTAATGTCTTAGTCAGAAGTTTCGGGGTGCACTCAGCCTCGTGATGCCAGTGGAGGAGCTACTCGACCGAATAGTAGCGGCTCCGATCAAAGAAAACCATCATAGCGAGCGATAGAGCTGTGTGCTCACCAGACATTCCTCCTATCCGCATCCCCATCTGAGCATGATACGGCGGTCGGATGGTCCCGATGGGCCACTTGTAGCCTGAAGACGGAGTGCTTTAGTCAGAAGTAACAATATGAAAAGAATGTGCCCCGCCGTTTTCTTTTCCAAGCCGGTTGGGGGCGGGGAGGGGAGGAGGTGTAGTAGGACATACAGGATTACTTATAAGTTCTTCCATGGTTTCAGAAGCGACTGCGCAAATACTACAAGACATACTGAAAAGAGACACACATCAGTGAACAAAGCATCTCTCCAAGTTTATAACTCACACTACAGGTGCTCCATATGGGCTTCGTTCATGACGTGGCAAGCACCAATTCGTGGGTGCAAGTAGTTGACACGATGTGTCCAGGAAGGCGCGAAGACGCCCCTTCTTTGCGAATCTGACAATTGGGTTGCCTGTCTGCAGGTGCAAACTAATTCCATATGACAACACTGAGACGACGGTTAACAATGACACTTGAGGAAAGCACAACCTGTAATCATTAGAACTCTGTTAACCATTAGTAGGCTTCCCGTTATAAGTGAGAACTGATGCATATCAGTAACATGCAAGAAATTCCAATTGATTCTCTGGTAACCTATTGTGGGACACAGACGTCTCCATAGTATTCAAGTGGTTAAAGAAACCCCTGGTCGATCTGAAGCACCATACATAACATAAAATTAGTAGCAGCAGATCACGTGGCCCTCCACCGCTAACATAAATCACGGTAGTGACGTGGTCCGTAGGTGCCAGTTGGTTGTATGGAATCGGCCCAATTAGATGGATCGATGTGGAGACGTGACAGAATGGCAGAAAGGAGCTATCGTGTTTGGAGGTTTCCGCTTCCACACCATGAGTGGTGTTCCTATTTGTTGCTGTATCAAAGCGGGTTTTCCAACTTCTCTATAGGGAATGGTGTTCCACTTCCTGCCACATAGCACGGTGCAAGAAGTGTGGTCTTAAAAAGATCATAACCGACAGGGACTGGAGAGAAATGTCGAACCTTATCAATAACAATTGATTTCAAACACGAAAGGCTTGCAGGTGTCAATGACTCCTGGTCAACTATTAAGTTCCGACTGCGCATTGTCAAGGCAACTGTACACAATGGGTACTGGAGTGAAGGACTCCGCAAAACGCCGTTGTTCATAGCGGCACTTAGTAGCTCTTCTTGAAAGGGCCAAACAACACAAAAACTAGACAGTAGCTCACGAGAGGTGCGTAGTGCAGTGCGAAGAGTCGCAATTTTGCCTATTTTCAAATGACTCGTGTCGTCGAGTGCACCGATGGACCAAATTTTGTCTCACCAGCAGCCTATGCAGGATGTAGTTCAGTCCGGATATGGTTCTTTGACGTTTTAGGGCTAATTTCACACCATGACCTGGACTCACTCATTCAGGTTACTGTGAATATGAATCGGTATATTAACTGCAGGTAGGTCTTCCGGGCTGTACGTTCTTGGTCCATGAAACGTGTCCGTTCCTAATGTTCCGTACAGAACTGCACTGGATATCTTGAGAGGTGCTCGTGATGCTGATGTCTTAACACATGCCCAATCATCCTGTCCTTTCTTCTTAGTGTTCTCCTTAGGTAAGACGGAGAGGCTGAGCAGAACCACGAGTAGTTCTGAAGATGGCCAGCGTAGCTCTGGAGTACACAGTATGAACGGAAAAGTTTCGTGGAAGATTTACCTGGAGCTAAAATATCCTTTCGCAAAGAACGGTAGTTTAACGTCGTGTCGACAGCATTAAGGGAGCGCAAGATGTCATTACGAAAGGCTGGGGAAAGAACTTCTTAAAGGAACCATCCCAGCAATTACCTGGAGCGAATTAGGTAAATCACGGGAAACCTAACTCTGGGTGGCCGAACGGGAATTTGAACCATCGTCCTCCTGAATGTGATTCCAGTATGTTGACCGCTACCGCACCTCGCACGCTACATCCGGTCGTGAAAGCCTTCATTGTACAGCTGGGGTATTCATTTCAACATCCTCGGTGACCAGGTGTTGTTCTTTCATCTATATCTTCATAATGAATATGCTATGGCAAGTCTGCTCATGAAAGATGACAACAACGAAGCTCCAAAGACTGCACGCATACGTTCATGGTTTAACGCATACTCAGGCACTCAATCGCAACTCTACTAGCACGCTAAATCACCCGATATTAGTCCCACAGAAACATATGGGATTGTTTGAAACAACGTAACATTCAATATCCCTGCAATTTTGTGGCACTCCAGGAGCGATCAGTGGGTGGATTCAGCTGGGTATGGCAGACGGAATTATCTTGCCGAATTGATGTTACGAGCAATGCTAAAGGCGGTGTCACACGTTATTAGCTTGATGTCTTCTGGCGGTGACTAATTTTTTGTCCAGTACGGTTATGTTCCATTGGTACAGGCACAAAATTTAGCGAAAACGATTATGTAAATTAGCGGTTTTTAGCGAAATCGACGATTTTTACGAGATGTCGCAAACTTAGTAGTACTGCCATATAAAAATGTTGTACATCTCAGGACTGCAGAGAACTAATGTTCATACCGATAGTTATTCAATGTGGAAACTGCACTTTGACTTCTAATTTCCTCGAGGCTGAGCTTCGTGTGTGATATTAAAATGGCAACTCGTCCCCTGTGTAAGGACCTTTGACGTGACGTCGGAAATACCACATAATATGAAACAAACACCAAATTTGGCAAAAACTACGATATTTGTCAAAAAATTACACAGAACATCCCAAGAAACCAAAAATTTGACCGAAGAAACATCAATTTAGGGAAAAATAAAAAGGAATTTGGAAAAATTGATAAAAATAACGCCGAATTTTGGCAAATGTAACACCAAATTCGGGAAAAATACACTTCATTTGGCAAAACGTAAAACCAAATTTGGCAAAAAATAACACACAATTTGGCAGAAAACCACGAAATTTTACCAAAATTGGCGTAACAAATAACCGACTGTGGCAAAAATTAATAAAGAATTTCGCAAACAGTAATACCGATTTAGGAAGAAATGACACTGAATTTGGCAAAAATTAACAGAATTTGGCAAAAAATTATAATGAATTTTGGAAAAGTAACACCAGTTTTTGCAAACAGTAACACAAAATTTGAAGAAAATCACATCAAAAGTGGCAAAAATCACACGTAATTTATCAACAAATAACACCGAATTCGCCATAAAAATAGCACCGAATACGTGAGAAAAACAACGAACTTGGGAGAAATACACCGCATTTGGCCATAACCACGAAATTTGTGCCAAAAAATCCTAATTTGGCAGTAATTAAAGATTTTGGCAAAAAGGTAACAAATGTGGCAAAAAATAACATCGAATTTGAAACTTCCAGGCAGATTAAAACTCTAGGCCGGACCGAGACTCGAACTCGGGACCTTTGCCTTTTGCGGGCAAGTGCTCTACCAGCTGAGCTACCCAAGCACGACTCACGACCCGTCCTCACAGCTTCAATTCTGCTAGTACCTCGTCTCCTATCTTCCAAACTTCACAGAAGCTCTCCGGCAAACCTTGCAGAACTAGCACTCCTGGAAACTTCCCCCAGGCTGTGGCTAAGCCATGTCTCCGCAATATCCTTTCTTCCAGGAGTGCTAGTTCTGCAAGACTTGCAGGAGGGCTTCTGTCAGAATTGAAGCTGTGAAGACGGGTCGTGAGTAGTGCTTGGGTAGCTAAAATGGTAGAGCACTTGCCCGCGAAAGGCTAAGGTCCCGAGTTCGAGTCTCGGTGCGGCATACAGTTTTCATCTGCCAGGAAGTTTCAGATTCGATGTTATTTGTTACCTTTTTTTGCCAAAATCATTAATTACTGCCAGATTTGGTATTTTCGGGACAAATTTCGAGGTTTTGGACAAATTCAGTGTATTTCTCGTCAAGTTTGCTGTTTTTTAGCGCAATCGGGGTTATTTTTTATGTCAAATTCGGGGTTATTTATTGATAAATTGCGCGTGATTTTTGCCACTTTTGGTCTGATTTTCTCCAAATTTTGTGTTACTGTTTGCCAAATATGGTGTTGCTTTCTTTAAAATTCATTATAATTTTTTGCCAAATTCTGTTAATTTTTGCCAAATCTAGTGTCATTTCTTGCTAAATCGGTATTATTCTTTGCCAAATTCATAATTAATTTTTATCACAGTCGGTTATGTGTTATGTCAATTTTGGTAAAATTTCGTGGTTTTCTGACAAACTCTGCCTTATTTTTTGCCAGGAAGTTTCATATCAGCGAACACCCCGCTTCAGAGTGAAAATCTCATCCTGGTAACATCGAAATTGTCAAAAATTACTCTGAATTAGGCAAAAAACAACAATTAATTTGGCAAAAAACATCTAATTTGGAAAAAATAGCAACGAATTTGGTAAAAAAAACATCGAATGGGCCAAAAACGTCGAATTTAGCAGGAAATACACCTTGTTTGGCGAGAAGTAACACCGAATTAGGCAAAATAATGACATCGAACTTCGCAAAAAGTAGCACCGAATTTGACCATAAAATATAACGACCTTTATCTATCCCTACCCATTGGTAAGTAACGGAGTGAGTAATGGCCACGAGTAAGGAGAGAGAGGGCGTGGGTGTGTTGCAGCCGTACCTGCTGGTGAGCGCGTCGTTCGCGATCGGCCACTTCTGCGGCATGACGACGGTGCAGACGTACGCGGTGGTGGTGTTCTCGCAGCTGGGCGCGCCGGCCGGCCGCTACACGGCGACGCTGCTGCTGGGCGTGGCGCAGCTGCTGGGAGCCCTCACCGGCGTCTGCAGCGTCCACCGCTTCGGCAAGCGGCCGCTCGCGCTCCTCTCCGCCGCCGGCAACGGCGCCTGCTTCGTCGTCGTCGCCATCCTCGCCGCCCACAGTGAGTAGCTCTGCTGCGCTGCGCTCTACCTGATGACACGTGGCTGCCAAGGGATGTGTGGGTCTCTGGTGGTCCGTCGAGGACAGTGGGGCAGCAGCCGGACGTAAAGTACATGCATGAATGATGGTCATTGAAACCTGAAGCTGTATTGTAAACCAACCTCGTTTATTCAAAACACGCTACTTTATTCGACGCGAAAGAGCGTCGTCTTCGGGCCCCGAGCGTAATCTGCCATCAACGTACGAAGCGCAATGACAAAGACCAATGGAGTCTTCAAATGGAAACAGTGCAACTTATTAAGCATGTTACACCAGCATGTGCAACCAACAACTATACGCTGGCGATAACATGCTTAATAAGTTGCACTATTTCCATTTGAAGACTCCATTGGTCTTTGTCATTGTGGTTCGTGCGTTGATGACAGATTACGCATCGAGCCTGAAAATGACGCTTTTTCTCATCGAAACTGGGGGATTATTTTGAAGAAATGGCATTGCATTACAATACAGCACTTGATTTCAGTTATCATCATTTAAGTAGAATGTAAGGGCGTCAAGGGATGTCATAAGAAAAACATTGGATTTAAGAGCTAAAAACATGGTATATTTTGAAATAAAGGGTTATCATGGCCGATGCGTGATGGACCGGTCATAGAGGACGATGGACCAGAGTCCGAAAATCGCTGGCAAGGGAGAGAGAGGATGGCACGTTACATCTTCAATCATCTGTTGCATGTGTTCCAATCTCTGTCTCCCCCTACAGTCTTTTCCCCATTACAACTACCTCAGGTGCCATGGAAGTTTTTCCCTCGTGTCCCAACGCCCTATCGTGCCATACCGAGAGGTGCAGAGAGGCAGATACCTCCTCGTTCGAAACTCTGCTCGCTTCCTCAAATCCGGCAGGTACTACCTCCTCCACTCATATCAGTAGGAGCCACAGACACCGTGCGGAAAGGCTTGGCCTGTCAACACACTGAAGAGGCATTAACCGCTTTTACGCTAAAATGACGGTTGAATCTGACACGTATGCTACAGGAGAAAGTCTCAAACTACTGCCTGTTAAAAAAATTCTGAATTATTAATAAATTATTCCCAACATCCCCTGGACTAGTGGTGGCTTCCACAGCGCTGTTGTCTATGAAAGTGTCGTTTTTTTCTGGTGTTTTTCCTTTCAATCTTCCATCTTCTAATTGATCTGATGCGACCCGCCACGAATTCCACACCTGTGTCAGCCTCTTCATCTCACGAGGAGAACACGGCAATTGCCATAACTAGTTTTCCCAGAAGCTCTGCTCAGTGAAGAGGAGTCAAAATAAGCGAACACGTGTCTCGGCTTATTCGTAGATACACCACTGTTTCTGAGAAAACGACTCTCAAATTTTCGACGTAATTTAGATTTTTTTAGCGCCCAATGAGATCAGGCTAACTTGTGGCACAGTGGCTAGCGACACACCTTCTCACATTGTGCGTCCTATGCTGGAAACCCGAATTATTGTTTATTTTTTTCATTTATCTACCCACGTGCACAGAACGTTACTACATGAATATTTCTTATCAATTTAGGAGATAAAAAGCCGTTACATTAATTGTAAAATAACAATTATTGTTTAATTTTTTCCTTTATCTACCCACGTGCATAGAACGTTACTACACGAATGTTTCTTATCAACTTAGGAGGTAAAAAGCCGTTATATTAATTGTAAAATAACAACTGGGCTTCACAGTAAATGTCAAACATTAATTATATAATATACGTTTCATGGTTTATAATCTTTTTAAACTCTAATATTCTTATATTTCGTTCTTATATGAACTCTTAATTCATATATTTTAGTGTCATGTTTACTTTTCAGGAAGATTTGATAGGTTCCCTTGGATGATGAATCAATATACACTGTAGGAATTTCACAGAAAACAATTTCAAATTATTTTTCCATTCAGTTATTCTTTTTTGCATTCGCATACATACAATTACTAGACGGATAAGGACTACGTTATTTCGATACACATTGGAAGACATTCGTGTAGTAATCTTCTATGGGCATAAATAGATAAATGAAAAAGAAATAAAAATAATAAACGGCTTTCAAACACGGGGCGCAAAAAGAAGGAAGCCGTGATGCTAGCCACTCTGCCACCGCTTGGTTTGAGCTGTTCACTCCCTAAAAGGCCCATAAACTCCCTTGAAAACTTTGACCGTCGTTTTCTCAGAAATGGTCGAGTATCTACGGATAAGCCGAGAGTCGTTCTCACTTATTTTGGCTCCTCTTTCACAGAGTGAAGCTGCCAGAAAATCGGATTGTGGTATTTGCCGTGTTCTCCTCGTCTGAGCAGCACTTACATCCCACGTCCTCAATTATCTGATGGATGTATTCCAGTCTCTGTCTCCCTCTACAGCCACCTCTAGTACCATGGAAGTCATTCCCTGAGGTCTTAACAGAAGTCCTATCATCATGTCCCTTCTTGTTGACAGTGTTTTTCGAACATTTGTTTCCTCGCCGATTCTGTGGAAGATTTCCTTGTTCCTTGTCTTATTAGCTCACCTAATTTTTAACATATTTGTAGCATCGCATCTCATACCCTTCGATTCTCTTCTTTCCGGTTTTTCCAAAGACCATATTTCACTGCTATACAATGCTGTGCTCCGAACGTGCTTTCCTAGAAGTTTCTTCCTCAATTTCAAACCTAGGACTGACATAGGTCTGAAATTCAGGAAGAAATTTCTAGGAAAGCATGTTCGGAGCACAGCATTGTATAGTAGTGAAACATGGTCTTTGGAAAAACCGGAAAGAAGAGAATCGAAGCGTATGAGATGCGATGCTACTACCCGACATATTTTGGCCTGTAATGTCCTCTATGTCTGTATAATTCTGCTTCTTATATCATCCATGCTCCATTCGTCATGCGTTTTTGCCTCCAAGGACGCAGAATTCCTTAACTGTGGCTACTTCGTGACCATCAATTCTGATGTTACGTTTATCATTATTCTCATATCCGCAACTCCTCGTTATTTTCGCCCTTCTTCTGTTGGCCCTCAACCCATATTTTGTACTTATTAAACTGTACATTCCAATCAAAATGTTCTGTAGGTCTTCACTTCCATCGAAGATAACAACAGTCGGAATTTTAATCCCACACTTGAACCTTTTTTTCATTTCCGTCGTTGCTTTCTCGTTGTGCGGATTGGATGGTAGGGGCGAAAGACTGTATCCCTGTCTTCACCCTTTTTAGTTCTTGGACTTCCAATATTATTATCCCCTCTCGATTCTTGTATATGTTGAATATTACTCTTCTTTCACTATAGCTTATTCCTATTTTTCTCAGAATTTCGAACATCTTGAACCACTCTGCATCGTCGAACGGCTATTAAGGTCAGCAAATCTTGTGAAGATATCTTGAATTTTCTTAAGTCTTTGTTCCATTATCAATCGCAACGTCAGAACTGCCTTTATCTCACTTTTACCTTCCTTACCGCGAAATCTAAAAGATCCTCAATTTTCTTTTCCTTTCTTTTATATTATTGTTATCGGCAGCTTGGATGCTTCAGTTGTTAAGCTGATTGCTCGATAGTTCTCGCACGTATCTGCTCTTGTTATCTTTGGAATAATGTGAATATACTTTTACGGATGTTTGATGGTATATTGCCAATCTCATAGATTTTAGACACCAACTTCAACAGCCGTTTGGTTGCCGTTTCCCCCAATTATTTTAGAAATGATATTTGTGCCTTCTCTTACGCTGGACCTCCGTTTTCACTTCCCTGCATGCTGAATCAGTCGTTCTGACGACTATATGTTATTCGGTTTCTCCGCATTTTTCCTGCGTTCATTTTGCCTTAATTTCCTTGCACTTCCTATTTAATTCTTTCCTAAGTCACTTAATCCTTTCAGTATACCAATTCCCATTTTTTATTTCTTCCTTCTTTCGTCGATGAATTGAAAAATTTATTCTGTTACCCAACGTTTCTTAGAAGTTATCCTCCTTGTACCTATGTTTGTCGGTCCAGCTTATATGACCTCCCTTTTTAGAGATATCCATTCATTATCACATTATCTACAGGCCCAGAGAATTTCAAAGTCATCTCATCATTCTTCATTACTTCACTATTACTACGGATTCCACTTCCTTTCATGCTGATTCTTCCAGACGACTCTCTCAGCCGTCCGCCTGCTTTTCAGCATTACTACATTGTGATCTGAGTCTGTATCTCCTTCTGCCTACGCCCTACAACCCAATATCTGATTTCAAAAGAAAACTTTCCATGACTCCAGTCCTCTTCCAAGTACAGCTCTTACCCTTGTGGTTCTTGATTCTCTATTACTAGGTGAAATTTATTGCTGTAATCCGATAGTTTTTCTCTTCTTTCATTCCTGCTTTGTAGGCCATAATCTCTCATAACTCATTCTTCCGTCGTTTCCTGTACTACAGTATCCTGATATACTTTCACTAGCTCTTTATCTTCTCCTTGTGACGTCGACTTGTGTAGCTGTTGTTAGTGTTGATTCACTGTCGATTCTAACGGTAACAACCTAATCACTGAACTGTTCACGGTAACTCACTTCCTGTCCTACCTTCCTGCTTATAACTAATAATACTCCTGTTACACACTTTATGCCGTTGTGGGCATTACCCTATATTCCTCTGGTCGGAAATTCTTTTCTTCTTTCCATTCATTTCTCTAGATTAAGCCTTTGCACTTTACTTTTCAGGTTTTCTAGCTTCCGTACCACATTCAAACATTTGGCATTACATGCTCCCACTCGTACCGTATCGTTGATTATTTTTCTCATGGTAGCCTCCCTTTCGGTAATGCAGGAGATCCTAATGGGGAACTAATCCGGTATCTTCTGCCACATATAAAAAATGTTCAAATGTGTGTGAAATCTTATGGGACTTAACTGCTAAGGTCATCAGTCCCTAAGCTTACACACTACTTAAAGTAAATTATCCTAAGGACAAACACACACACCCATGCCCGCGGGAGGACTCGAATCTCCGCCGGGACCAGCCGCACAGTCGATGACTGCAGCGCCCCAGACCGCTCGGCTAATCCCGCGCGGTTGCCACTTATCGAGTTACAGGCCACGTGTCCTGTAGGTACATAAATGTGTCTAATGCAGTGGTTTCCCTTTTCCTCTGCATCTTCATACAATTGAATCCGCCGCCTTTTTGGGACAGTTTTCCACCCCAAGGGCAAGAGGTTGCCGTGAAACCTTCCTCTTTCCTTCCTGCCAAGTAGACCATGTTCTCCCGTAACGCTTTCTTCCATTCTATACTGTAGCGTTCCAATCACCTATGACTATTAAATATTATCTCCTTTTACACACTAAAGTACCCGTTTAATATCCTTATATGCATTCTCTACCTCTTCATCTTCTTCGCCCTCTTTGACGAGTCTGTTGGCAGAACAAGGGTGACTCCTTACAACGGATGGCGGTCTGCCACTGCTGATATTTTTATTCAGAATTTAAGTAGTGGCTTCGATCGAACATGAGATCGAAGGCGTTTTGCTTACGAGTCAAATACACTACTCCTAGGACTCATGTGACTGTTCAGAGGCGCCCCTCCTAGTCTACAGGTGACTTCGCCTGTTGATACCAGTTAACATATGTTACTAAGTATGACAACTGCTATATTTTGAGCACCTTAACCTCTTTAAACTGAATAAAGGCTCGAAACCGTAATTTTGTAAATTATAGTAAGTAGTGCAGCCCATGGTGAAAATGTTGTCGTTTAATAAATTTGAAGAAACAAGGAACTCAGGAAAAATGCAATTCGTCCATAACCTCTATTTATCAAGGACTGAGGTTGATTAGATAATACATTAAAAAATCGTGGTTCAGACAGTTCTACATGATGACCCTTAGGTTTTGAACCACATTTCTAAAACAATAAGCCGATTAACAGAAATTTAAAGTCAAGTGGCGTGAGACAAGAGAAAGGAAAATCCTCTGAAAGTATGTAACCAACATGGCGGCCAATTTGTAAGCCTCCATCTTTTATGCAAATTGTAATTTTGAAATAGAAAGGGAGCCATGAGGCATATCAAACAGATTGGGAATATGCAAGGAACCATTTTGTACAAAATGAAGGAGTAGAAGTTTCTATATGATATTCATTTAACAACTGGAGATTTTAACCATTGGTAAGTCTCGTCAGACCTGCTACGTCGATTCCACCAAGGAAATCATCGACGTCATCGAGGCAAACTCACGACAGGCAATACGCCCGGCCAGTTACCAGGACACGCAACCTATAGACCAAAATGCCTTGATAAGCAGCGATCGGGAGCTTCATGGCTCTGAGCACTATGGGACTTAACATCTGTGGTCATCAGTCCCCTAGAACTTAGAAATACTTAAACCTAACTAACGTAAGGACATCACACACATCCTTGCCCGAGGCAGGATTCGAACCTGCAACCGTAGAGGTCACGCGGTTCGAGACTGAAGCGCCTAGAACCGCTCAGCCACTCCGGCCAGCTCGGGAGCTCCATAATCGCATAGTTTGCCGAGTGAAGGCTGTACATATCATCTTCGAGACACACTATTGGACCCTTGCTCCCTGCTACTTGTGCAGACTTCTGATTACTCTATGGAAGGCACGAGCAACTTTTGGTGACCCGCAGCCGTGATCCACATACTTAAGCTCGCGGGCCACCTCGTCACTTGACCTAAGAGCAGAGCTCTTAGCGCATGACGTCAAAACTATAATTTCCGCAACGTCAACGTTTATTGGGTAACGCACCAATGTGAGAGTCATACTTTTCCGACAAGCAACGCCAGTACGTTATGTCTCAAAACATGTTATCGACAGTACGAGTATATTCATTATTTTCGGCCCATCTTCAGGTGTTTACATTTATTTGTGTGTCGTGAACATTGTTTATTTACTTACAACGTTTTGCAGTAGTCGTGTTGCAAGGCTCTGCAGCTCCTCGCTCTCTCTGAAGAATTTCTTCCTCTGGCCGGAACCGAGCGAGGTGGCGCAGTGGCTAGACACTGGACTCGAATTCGGGAGGACGACGGTTCAATCCCGCGTCCGGCCTTCCTGATTCAGGTTTTCCGTCTCCTTCCCCAAAACCAACCAACCAACCACTGGCCGGACTGAAATAAATCGCCACAGGTTGTCCACCCGTACTCGGAGGCCTGTTCGTTGCTGTTCTGATTACGACTTTGCGACGACTTACGGACTTTCTGGCATTACTCTGTCACTTCAAGTTTGCTCGCTCACGCCAACCCAGCTCGTTCCTGTTTATATACGAGTCGTAAATTGTTCCACGGCTTATATACGATTTCAGTCTTTCTCGGCGTATTCCACTGATGACTTTTTCTCGGGTTATCAGCCGAGTGGTGGCGTCGTCTTGTCGCAACGTTTCATCTTCGCCAGAAGATGATGGGTACGAAACTCATTTAAATGAAATGTTGCGACAAGACGACGCCGACACGCGGCTGATAACCCGAGAAGAATTCATCAGTGTTCTGCCGCTGTTTCACTGTGTATTAATGAATGCTGTGAAAGTTGTTCGCAGAATCTGAATCCAAAATGTAGAGCCGGCCGGTGTGGCCGAGCAGTTCTAGGCGCTTCAGTCTGGAACCGCGCGACCGCTAAGGTCGCAGGTTCGAATCGTGCCTCGGGCTTGGATATGTGTGATGTACTTAGGTTAGTTAGGTTTAAGTAGTTCTAAGTTCTAGGGGACTGATGTCCTCAGATGTTAAGTCCCATAGTGCTCAGAGCCACTAGCCAGCATGTAGAAAACAAAATGGTGATTCTCGGCATTAATCATAAAATAAAAGGTGATTGTCGTGGTATGTGTCGCAGGTGGCCCCGCGAGCGAAGACTCCAACACGTGGACGCCGTCGCTGATCCTGGTGGCGGCGTCCTTCATGTCTCACGTCGGGCTGCGCATGCTGCCCTGGATCCTCATCGGGGAGGTGTACCCTGCAGAGGTGCGGGGCACCGCCAGCGGGGCTTCCGGCTCCATGGGTAAGTCTCACCTTCGGAACCTGTCGATGCGGCTTGGTAATGCTGTGTAGTTATGACGCACCTTCATCTGTCCATCGCCCTTCTGCGTTCTCCTTGATTTACATCTATGACCGTACGATTCACAGAGCGTTTTTCACTAAATGTCGGGTATCTGTAAAGGTGCCGTATTACCTGAATGTGCTACTTGAAGAGATTTAAACGCAACTTGTGAGGATCTACAATTACTAGGGTATTTTTGATCCGTCGTTGCATCTACAAAAATGCGTGAAAAAATCACGCATTTTTGTAGTTGCAACGATGGATCAAAAATACCCTCAAGAATTATAAAGCAACTACGGAGTCCATGGCCACACAAATGAATAATCTACATTTACATTTGTGCTCTACAATTTATTGTACAATGCCTGGTCGAGGATCCTTCGTACCAATATTAGCGATTTTCAAAATTCTGTCTACGCTTCTGTACGTGTCCCCTAGTTTACCTTACCACATTCTCTGCACATACACACTAATACATATCGAGGGTGTTTGTTTTAACTTGAGATAACTGAATATCTCAAAAATAACCCATTTTTCGAAAAAATGTTCTAGATGAAAATTTAATATTAGCAAGAGGGACATCTTGTGTTCTAACAGTTTGTTTTGTATGTTTGAAATTTACCATAGTGTTGCAGACTTGATTGTACAGTACAATATTGTTGGTCGTTTCGCTGTCTAATTAGAAACTGCGTTTAGCGTGATCCAGGAACAATGACGTGGATGCAATAGTTTTCTGTCCTCGTCGGAATGCTTGATATCGGTGAGTCCTCTTGCCACTCACCATTGTGTTGCTTTGTTTCGATGAATATCCGTGGCACGTGCGCCTGTCACTATCATTTCATTGGCATTCTACTTTATTACAGCGGTTGTGTTTTACACTCCGCTGATGGCCGCATAGCGGTCAGCGCAACAGTTACGGCGGTTGGATGGAAACACACACGGAAACGTGGAACGCCGATGGCAAGTTTCGGGGACGGCCACCGAAATCTGGCATTCTTATAGTTTGGGGCTCACCACAATCAACCCTATTATATACGTTACCATACACGTAGCTTATTTGCTAGAAATTTCAACGCCTAGCCATATTACTTGTACTGTACAATCACATTTGCAACACTCAAGTAACGTTTGAACTACAGTAACAACCGCTAACACACCAAGGTTACATCATAAATGAAATGTAGAATAAAATGCGTTGGCTCTTTATTGAAAAAACAGGCTCACATGGTGTCTGTCTACTATAGCACCATCTACCACGAATGGTTTGAGTAAACCGTGCGTAGTTTTTGATGTAGAACCCGAAAGTGCAATAAAATGGGGGGTTCCTATTTAAAATACAGAGACAGCCCTGCCCACACAGGAGAGGTTATTAGGAGGTGGCCAGATGTACTACAGCAGATGTCTACTCTCACTCCGTCTTCAGGCCACGAGTGGCCTACCGGTACCATCCGACCGCCGTGTCATCCTCAAGGAGGATGCGGATAGGAGGGGCGTGGGGCCAGCACACCGCTCTCACGGCCGTTGTGATGGTATTCTTGACCGAAGCCGCAACTATTCGGTCGAGAAGCTCCTCAGTTGGCATCGCGAGGCTGAGTGCACCCCGAAAAATGGCATGGCGGCCTGGATGGTCACCCACCCAAGTGCCGGCCACGCCTGGCAGCGCTTAACTCCGGTGATCTCACGGGAATCGGTGTATCCACTGCGGCAAGGCTGTTGCCGTACAGCAGATTTCCCCTTTACTAAAATTAAGTTTTCACCTAGAACATTTTTTCATACAATGCGTTAAGTTAAAACGAACACCCAGCTTATAAGGTGTCCCAGAAATGTTGCGACAAACTTCGAAGGGCTGTAGAGGGTGTCCCTTGGAACTCGTGTCCTAAAACGTCATCCAACGACGCTATTATAGGCGCCTCATTCCTCAACAAACTTGACTTTTTACGTCGACAGACCATGGTGGGAACGTCTCGCAGTGTTGTTTGTCATTCAGTGATCTCGAGTGCTTGCCACGGTCGTCAGTGGAGAAGACGGAGCTAGCTACTGCGTAGACTGGCCTTGTCTCGAAAAAAAATGGTTCAAATGGCTCTGTGCACTATGGGACCTAACTTCTGTGGTCATCAGTCCCCTAGAACTTAGAACTACTTAAACCTAACTAACCTAAGGACATGACACACATCCATGCCCGAGGCAGGATTCGAACCTGCGACCGTAGCAGTCGCTCGGTTCCGGACTGAGCGCCTAGAACCTCTCGGCCACCGAGGCCGGCTGGCCTTGTCTCGTATGAATGCTGTACTCTGTTGTATTGGTGGACGACCGTTTCGAACACAGGTTTCCTTCGGAAGTTTATTTTTGTCCTGTATACTAAAGAACATTGGAGATTTTAGAGGATTGCAGCAGGAAAATAAATTGCAGTATGAAAGCCGTGCCAGAAACCGCCATCTTCCGAGGCAGCAGGGCACTGCATTCATAGAAACAAAGCCTTTCACTGAATAACAAAGAACAGTGTGAGACATTCTGCCTACAGTTGGTTAGCGTACCAAATCGTGTTTGCTGCCTAGTGACAGATGCCGGCGCCTATGATTTCCCCGTGATGTTGCACCACCAGTCCAGTAAGGTGGCGCAGGGAAGCGTCCTGGGACCTCTACTGTTCCTGATCTATATAAATGACCTGCGTGACAATCTGAGCAGTTCTCTTAGACTGTTCGCGGATGATGCTGTAATTTACCGTCATCCGAAGACCAGTATCAGCTGCAAAGCGATTTAGAAAAGATTGCTGTATGGTGTGTCAGGTGGCAGATGACGCTAAATAACGAAAAGTGTGAGATGATCCACATGAGTTCCAAATCCGTTGGAATTCGATTACTCGATAAATAGTACAATTCTCAAGGCTGTCAATTCAACTAAGTACCTGGGTGTTAAAATTACGAACAACTTCAGTTGGAAGGACCACATAGATTATATTGTCGGGAAGGCGAGCCAAAGGTTGCGTTTCATTGGCAGGACACTTAGAAGATGCAACAAGTCCACTAAAGAGACAGCTTACACTACACTCGTTCGTCCTCTGTTAGAATATTGCTGCGCGGTGTGGGATCCTTACCAGGTGGGATTGACGGAGGACATCGAAAGGGTGCAAAAAAGGGCAGCTCGTTTTGTATTATCGCGTTATAGGGGAGAGAGTGTGGCAGATATGATACACGAGTTGGGATGGAAGTCATTACAGCATAGACGTTTTTCGTCGCGGCGAGACCTTTTTACGAAATTTCAGTCACCAACTTTCTCTTCCGAATGCGAAAATATTTTGTTGAGCCCAACCTACATAGGTAGGAATGATCATCAAAATAAAATAAGAGAAATCAGAGCTCGAACAGAAAGGTTTAGGTGTTCGTTTTTCCCGCTCGCTGTTCGGGAGTGGAATAGTAGAGAGATAGTATGATTGTGGTTCGATGAACCCTCTGCCAAGCACTTAAATGTGAATTGCAGAGTAGTCATGTAGATGTAGATGTAGATGTAGATGTAAATGTAGTTAACACTACACAAGATAGGCGTGATGCCAGTCCGCTAATCCTATTCTATATCATTCCACATCACAGCCGCTATGGTTCCTTGCAGGTCACGGCCGATTCCTTCCCCTACCATTGCTGATATCCATATTTATCCACATCACTTCACTTCAAGTTACGATACCTTATGTTATGGGAAATACTTGTTGCATCGCCATTATTCTCCCCCCCTCCCCTCACTTTCCTGTTCCATAGACAGATGGCGCCGAGAAAAATAGCTATCGGATGATGTTCACATGAACTCCAGTTCCTATGATTTTTCCCTCCGAGAATATTCTAAGAGGCGTGTGTGGGAAGACATGGTTTGTAGCCTGGCTGTTGTTGGAACGAACGTTCGCGGAATTGCAATAGTAAAACTCTCCGTAATGCACAACGTCTCTTTTGTAAATTGATGGCAAGTTCCTACCGGACCAAACTGCTGAGGTCATCAGTCCCTCTCTTTCGTAGCGTCTGCAACGGGAGTTGGGTGAGCCCTTCCATGACGTTCCTTCACTAACTAAAAGAACTTGTGAAGAAACATGCTGCTCTTCTCTGAGTCTTCTCTTTCTCTTCCAGTAATCCTACCTGGTAAGGACCCTAGAGTTATGAGCTATAGCCAAGAGTTGGTTGGACGCTGGACGCTACCTCTTTAGCTGGCGAATTATATTTTCTAAGCTTCTTCCAAAAGGTCTCAGTCTGCTTGTCCTACTACTGCAGTGCAATAATCGTCATGTCCAGTGGGTACATATGCAATGCCGCGAGTACTTGGTTGTACATTCATGTTTAGAAAAAAAAAACATCTTAAACGATTAGAGATAAGACGTTCATATTGACAGGACATGTACATTAGTATGTTCCGCAGAAATGATTAGCATTTCAGTCACCTCGATTCAGCACGTGTCCTGTTGCCTAGAAGGCACAGGAACCGCCATGGGCCCTCATAACTTGTTCCATGTATGAAGGCATCGACGCGTATAAGGCGTGAAGGGCATCGTGTGGTATAGCTATCCATGCTGCATTCACCTGGTTCCAAAGTTCATCTGTGGTGGTTGACATTGGGTCACAGTGCTGGACCTGTCGTTTTGCCATACCCCACACATTTTCGATTGACGACAAGTCTAGTGATCTGACGAGTCAGGGCAAAAGGCTGACATCTTGTGACACTAAGAAAGCATATGTTCCTGCAGCAAGATGTTGTCGTGTATTGTCTTACTGGAAAATGACGTCTCCTGTTTTGTGCAGAAAGGGTATGGCTACAGGACGCAGGATGTTACACTGGTCACAGTGCTCTCGGCACACTTCAACTGTGATTTGTGGTTGTTCTCTGTAGCACCCCACAAACCAGTGAGTTAGCGCTGTATGTCTTGTGTGAATGCAGTCACTGTGATGTCAGAAACGAACCAAAATGCGGCCATCATTTTCAAACAAACAAAACACTATCTGATAGCATTCCTGCCATCAGTGACGTCGTTCCATACACCATTGCCGTCTCGCATGTTTCTGAACATTCATCAAAGGTAGGCGGAGAACTGAGCGACGCCCACGCATCCCATGCCGTAATGGCGACAGACTGTCACTCCTGATAGTTTACGATGTGTTATACTGCTCCACTGTTGCGCCAGGGCCGAGGAGGACGCAGATCTGTCCTGTAATGGTATTTGGATAGGTGTTGATCGGCTCAGAGGCTGATCTGGATGGTGCGACCTGACCCATCTCATCGTGTTCTACAGCCTTCCGTGAACCATTATGGAGACACCCGTTGAACTGCTGAAACTCTTTTCCCCATACGAGCAGCAGTTTCCCAGACGGATGCATCAGTTTCCTCACGTCAATAATGTGCCTCTTTCAAAGTCACTGATTTGACGGTACGTTTTGCGCATACCTCTGCGAGGCATCCCGCAGGGCTGCTCAAGTCACAATGATCCATTACCTTCGGTTTACAGCGACAGCGAGAACCTCGAGCATATTTTACCTGTAGGTAGTGCTGCTCCGCGGTATCTATGTTGACCTTGAACCCACGGGCCTACGTGTTTCAAATGTTGATTACTTCTGCAGACCGTACTAATGAACATTCCTGGAAATATGAACGTACTATCTCTAATCATTCAAGGTGTTCTGTTTTTTTCTGAAAGTGAGTGTTCTTGCAAACTCGTGCACTTGCTCTCCGTTCTACCCTTTCACAGTCCTCTCGTCCCCGGAAATACACTACTGGCCATTAAAATTGCTACACCAAGAAGAAAAGCAGATAATAAACGAGTATTAATTGGACAAATATATTATACTAGAACTGACATGTGATTACATTTTCAGGCAATTTGGGTGCATAGATCCTGAGAAATCAGTACCCATAACAACCACTTCTGGCCCTAATAATGGCCTTGATACGCCTGGGAATTGAGTCAGACAGAGCTTGGATGGCGTGTACAGGTACAGTTGCCCATGCAGCTACAACACGATACCACAGTTCATCAAGAGTAGTGACTGGCGTATTGTGACGAGCCAGTTGCTCGGCCACCATTGACCAGGAGTTTTCAATTGGTGAGAGATCTGGCGAATGTGCTGGCCAGGTCAGCAGTCGAACATTTTCTGTATCCAGAAAGGCCCGAACACGACCTGCAACATGCGGTCGTGCATTATCCTGTTGCAATGTAGGGTTTCGCAGGGATCGAATGAAGGTCGAGCCACGGGTCGTAACAAATCTGAAATGTAACTTCCACTGTCCAAAGTGCCGTCAGTGCGAACAAGAGGAGACCGAGACGTGTAACCAATGGCACCCCATACCATCACGCCGGGTGATACGCCAGTATGGCGAGGACGAATACACGCTTCCAATGTGCGTTCACAGCGACGTCGCCAAACACGGATGCGACCATCACGATGCTGTAAACAGAACCTGGATTCATCCTAAAAAATGACATTTTGCCATTCGTGCACCCAGGTTCGTCGTTGAGTACACCATCGCAGGCGCTCCTGTGTGTGATGCAGCGTCAAGGGTAACCGCAGCCATGGTCTCCGAGCTAACAGCCCATGCTGCTGCAAACGTCGTCGAACCGTTCGTGCAGATGGTTGTTGTCTTGCAAACGTCCCCATCTGTTGACTCAGGGATCGAGACGTGGCTGCACGATCCGTTACAGCGATGCGCATAAGATGCCTGTCATCTCGACTGAGAGTGGTACCAGGCCGTTGGGATCCAGCACTGCGTTCCGTATTACCCTCCTGAACCCACTGATTCCGTATTCTGCTAACAGTCATTGCATCTCGACCAACGCGAGCAGCAACGCCACGATACGATATACCGCAATCCCGATAGGCTACAATCCGACCTTTATGAAAGTCGGAAACGTGATGGTACGCATTTCTCCTCCTTATCCTCCTTACACGAGGCATCACAACACCGTTTCACCAGGCAACGCCGGTCTACTACCGTTTGTGTATGAGAAATCGTTTGGAAACTTTCCTCATGTCAGCACCTTGTGTGAATGCTCTGAAAAGGTAATCGTTTGCATATCACAGCATCTTCTTTCTGTCGGTTAAATTTCGCGTCTGTAGCACGTCATCTTCGAAGTGTAGCAATTTTAACGGCCAGTAGTGTAGACGCAAGTGACTAGTTGTTATTTATATGGGCAACAGTAGAGACTGGTGAGTGGCTCTGAGGTCGTAACAGCCGCTGGCAAGCTCAGAGCGGGTGCACAGAGCTCATTTGTGATGTCCAGTGTCCAACGCTTTGGGTGCGTGTGTTGGCAGGCTACATCCTGGGCTTCGCGGCGAACAAGTCGTTCCTGTCGCTGGTGCACACGGTGTCGCTGGCGGGCACGCTGATGCTGTACGGCTGCGTCAGCCTGCTGGGCTGCGTGCTGCTGTTCTTCGTGCTGCCCGAGACGGAGGGCCACTCGCTGCACGAGATCGAGGCGCACTTCGCGCGCACCGACGGCCGCTGCTGCCAGCCGGGTGGCGGGCTCACCAGGCGCGGCCGCCACCGCAAGCACCGCGCCGACCACGGCCAGGCCGACCCGCGCTGGGCCGCCGCCAACCCCGCTCTCGAGCTCAACGAGACGCACATCTAGCGGCGCGCGCCGCACCGGCCGAGCTGCGGGGCGCCGCCGGCGCGAGGGGCAGAACTCTGTCGTTTCCCTCCCCACTACATTCCGGACACAGACGAGTTCCACCTTGTGACTTAGAACTGTTGCGAGGGCACCCTTCGATGTTGCTTCTGACGGTAGCGCACACACGCGAACTGCTGTTGAAGGGACACCTCACGAGAGCCCAGTTGTGACTTGGCTATCGGCAGATGAGAACTGCTTGCTCCAAGCAACAAGTGTTTTTGAATCTCAGCCTCTACTGTTCAAAGTCGTGCGCTCGTACTCATTTGATTTCAAGAACGTTTTAAAACGTAACAAGGTGTTCTATCATGTCCACTGACAGATCTTTTATCATTAGTCGCGAATAATTATTACAAAATTAAGCAACGGTAAGCATTTAAAAAAAAAACATTGAAACTCAAAAGATTTTGTATTCTGTACAATAACGTAACTATGCAGTTACGATTGCAAGCTACATATCTTACATTCTAGGCTGCAATCACCCTCATGATGCTGCAGCTTTGCCATGTTGTGAACGTTATGAGAGATGCTCTCGCAAACTATGGATCGGACAACATTTAAAGAAAGAGTATTTTTGCTTCAAAATTCCCTGTCAAATCGCATGGTGAAGAACCTGTTTGCAAATTCAGGAACATTCTATCTGTAGTTCAAGATATCCTATTTCTTTCCTATATTCTTCTTATTCTTTGACCTTTTCACACCCGCTACATCCAAACTTCTCCACAGATTATTTTACACATTTTAATCTTTGTTGTCATTGTAATCTTTCCCTTATACTGTTGCTATCAGATTCAACCCTAGAACTCTTGGATACTTTAACAAATGTCTCACTAACCCTTCTCTTCTTTTGGCTAGGAATTTTTGTAGACTAAACCTCTTTGTCTATTCACCTTAATGCGTCTTCGTCTTTTAATGCATTTATCCACTTAATTTTTAACATCATTCTCTAATAACATTTTACAAAGCTTCCTCTCCAGTTTCACCATGGTCCATAACTCACTACCACACAATGCTGTGCTACAGACTCCAAATTCCAGTATATGTTGTCCCAGGTATCATAATGTGTTATGCGAATAAAGTTATTTTGCTGACAGTCTACATCTGGTGTCTCAAGTACCTGGGGCATAATATGTAACATTACCGTTTCAGTGGGAAAATGATTTAAATAATTCTACTATGTTCCCAATTTTCATATTTATGCAAATCGTTATTCTCATTCTTAGTAGGGATAATAAATTTTGTATCCATTTTTTATTCATCCTTAATTTAAGTGCTTTGCTAATGGCTTATTCAACCATTCAAAATTGCTTCTAAATTTTTGTTGTATTCTGCAAGAATGTCTGTTATTGGTATCTGCCACTGCAAAAGAAAGCGTTATGAACATTTCATTACACGCAAACACAAATCTGAAATGCCTGTATTACTGGAGAATTTTACTTTATTCCCAGGAAAAATTAATTCCTTTAGTTCTGCGTCCATTGCATTTGATAACTCCCCTTGTATCCGTCCTCTTGGAGCAAAAAATAAAAAATAATTTATTTGTGCTGGGAAAGTCAACCTTACTAAGGTCTAATAGGGAATAATTTAGCTCGTCTGAAGCTTGAAGTCACCTCAGTAGGTTGACGGATATCCTGAACCAGTTCTCTCCTAATGATAGGCAGATGACAATGGCAAGAAGTCAGGTGAATGCTGTCGAAGCCAGTATCCCGAATCGTTCTCAGACACCAGTCCACTAATGATAATGGTCCCAAAGACCTCAGTGTATTACCTTCCGGTTTCTGTCATCGACTCTCCTACCTCCCAATCCAAGCAAAAGCAATACTGTGTGAAACCTGTAATATTTCTCTCTGTTCTTCAATCTCTGCGTTCTCAAGCCTCTGATTTCATTAAGTTCTGACCTGTCACCGCTGTTACCAGACAAGATACGTGCGTCGAGTTCAAACCAGTGTCATTTGCCGAATCCATCTGAATTTACTGTCACCTCTCATATATCCTGTTGCCGCTATAAGAGCACAATCACACATAGCTAAAACACTGCATTTGTTTTGTACCACTCCGCAGAATCCGCAGTCTGCTACGGCAGTCTTACACAGTTGTCGGATATGTGGCGACAATGTGGCTATGATGAACAGTTCCGTAACTACGTGTTATTGTGGATTCTGTTATCGGGAACGCAGGCATGAAACACTTAGGCCTTTGGTGTCAAGTTTAAATAACGAAAATATCTGAAAACTTAAACAGCAAGACAGGCCACTACAACCTAAATTATTCGATGTTATGTGGGAACTGAGCATGTCAAGCAAACAGTTACATTACACATTGTCGAATTTCGTTACGAAACTCATTTATGATGCAAGTTTTTATAGTATAAACTTTTTTTACAAATCAGTATTAGCTGAATACTGAAGCGATACTTACGATACAACTTTCACCAATCGATTTTTTGTAGCCGCGAGTTTTATCACTCTCGGTCGGATAGACTGAGACCTGCATTCGATGTTCCTTATGGAATAGTGGACGACAGCATCTGAAGTGTAAAAGTGCATACACGTATAGACAACCGCAGTTTGGAGTGAAGTTTATAAAACAGAATAAGGTGAAAGAGAAATTGAGAGAGAGAGAGAGACATAAAGAGGAACTAGCGTAAAAAGTTACGAACATATCGATACATTTTGTAAATAAGTTTGCAGTTTGCTACATGCTCAAGGTAGTTGATTATGTTGTTATGATTTTTGTTCCTAAAAAATGTTTTTAGAATGAATGGAAAACCGTGATTTGTTCGCATTATAAACTGTCTTTAGGGTGGATTGTATAGCTTGAGAGTGAAAGAGTGCCTTCCATAAACATGAATCGAAAAACTTTGAATTCTGATTTCTGTTTATAAAAGAGTGTGTATGAAAAATCTAAGTCTTCTATGTTCCATAACAGATCAACAGTCAATTAATATCATGCATTTGTTTGATTCAAATTGTGAAGACATTCTGGCAGAGCACAAGTGGATTTTGTGGCGCCATATTTCACTGGCAAATAAAAATCATGTCATCAAAATATATCAGCTGAAAAATTAATAAACCTACAGTAAAGTTGCTGTTTATAATTATAGCTAATGTTGTGACATAAAACAAGAGAAACATATTATGTGAACTAAGTTCTGCAGTCAGTAACCAAAGGATATGAGTTTCCATTAGTAAAAGCATTAAGTATTTTTTAATATGGAGTTATTGTGAAAATCAAATTCAGGAAGTTAAATTTAGGAAATGACTGTATACTGATGGATTACTCGACAGTAAATATTATGCAAACTCTATAGCCTCAATGACTGTCTTATACTCTAACAAATGCACAATGACTAAAATGACAACCCCAACATCAAAACAGTGCATGTCATGAGGTTTTCTAAATGTCTTTAGAGCGTAGTGATTTATGTTGGTAAGAGCATAAGCGTATTTCTCTGCGTAAGACAGATACTGGGATCAGTGTGACAGCTGTTGTTAGAGAGAGGCAATAAATGCACAGAGTCTTCCTTTCACTATGCTCCATGTGAGAAGGGAGTATCACACTGGCCAACAAATCCTTCCAAATGTATTATTTGTTGTTGTTTTATGCAGAGTCTAATAAATGAATGGCGTACTGCCACTTATTCGGTATTTCCTTGTTTGCTCACTTATCTGATCGCTGTTGGTACCATTCATTACCAGAAGACATTTGAAAAGAGCGCATTTTTTGTATGGTACTTTTACTATTGTTTCGCATTTGCTTCATATCACCGAATATTTTCTTAATAGAGCTGCTAAAACGTCTGTGAAATACTCATCTTACTTGGTGGTCAGTCAAAAATGTGAAACGTGTGTATCGATAACAGAATAAATGTATTAACTCTCATAAAGGTTTCCTAATTATACAGTAGATGACTAGAATTTTATTATATATGATCCTACTACTGCCTCTGAAACATTCTCCTTGGTAATTTAAGTAATAAAGAAGGCACAGGTAAAAATGTTTATAGACAATTCACTTACTTAATCAGTTCCCTTTTTCTGAATCGGTGGAGTTCGGTACAAATCGAAAGACTTCGGGCAATAGTCATTTGTTTCTTTGTTGCAGCCAGCGCTGTGTAGCTAACAGTACTTTGTGAGGTTGCCATTGTTGTCTGTTGTGTTAGTGTATTGTATTCAATCTACGTCTTCCTGTTCACTTTCATTTTGATCAGGATCAGGAAATGATATGGAAGAACTGGGCCCCTTTAACTAACATTTATTCTTAGACAACCAAGTTACACACACACACACACACACACACACACATATATATATATATATATATATATATATATATATATATATATATATATATATATATATAATCTCCTTTGAAATACAGGTAGAAAAAATTGAAGTTGATTTGCTAATAGAGGTGTTCAAAATGGTAAATGAGACAGCTGTTAAATTGCAATTATAATAACGTCAAACAAATTCAGGAAGTAAAACTTCAGAAATATTAGCTTGTTAAGAATTTTTAGTTAAACGATTTTAAGCAGACCAGCTAATTACAATAATTAAAACAGTTCTATACAAATTTCTTCATTTAAATCCAAGTCCAAGGTATTATGTGGACACCCAAAAGATAAATATTAACTAAGGTAACATAGATATTATCCAAAAGATTTACATAAAAAATTACAATAAAACTTATAACAAGAATACAATATGTATCAAACACTAAAAAGAAAATTTCCTGTGCGAAACCAGTTAATCAGAGGCCACTTGGCCAGCAGCAAGATGTAGTTTACAGTGCAAGTCAGAAAAATATAAGATACTCAACTTGAGCACAGACAGCTAGGACGCGCGGCAGCAAACAAATAGCAAGACGCACTAGCAAACGCCGCCACAAGTAAGCCAGTCCCGAGCGCCAAGAAGCCGCTAACACTGAACACTCCCAGCAACTTAGTAAGTGCTGCTAACAAACAAGAAAGATAAGTGTCACTGGATTATACCACAAGTAAAACTATAATTTAACCATGATTGCCTTTCCAGTAAGTTGATACGCCCTAGGAAATGAGATTCGCTAACAGAGAACTACAGAAACGGAGCTTTAATTTCTTCCAGGAAGGAATATAATAAACGTCGCTAGAGTCTTGCATTTTATGCCGAAGCTCAAAACACACTTAAAAGAGATGGATAGTAGTATAGTAGTAGCGCCAGAGATCCCGCCAGCTCCTAAAACATTTAGAATACCTGCTCCTCTTGGGTAAGAATATAGACATGCATGACAACTGGGCACATTACATAACGATAACAACATTAACCATGGCAAACTTTTTGAGAGAGAACGCTGGCCAGCAGATTAAGACAAGTTACAAATGGCTCTGAGCTCTATGGGACTCAACTGCTGTGGTCATTAGTCCCCTAGAACTACTTAAACCCAACTAACCTAAGGACATCACACACATCCATGCCCGAGGAAGGATTCGAACCTGCGACCGTAGCAGTTGCACGGTTCCGGACTGCGCGCCTAGAACCGCGAGACCACCGCGGCCGGCTAAGACAAGTTACTTCAAAATCACACAAACCATACAGGGCAATACACTATTCCTAAAATCACAGAGCCAAGTAACAAGACGTGCATGACAACTCAATGAACGTAAACATGAACGTCAGTTCAAACAGCTGGCAGAGCGGAGGATCAGCGCACAGAGCTGAACAACTAGTTGCGCACAACATAAACGAACCGGACCTTTGCCTTCTGCCCAGTCCTGGCGAATAAGAGTGAGCGATGACCCGATAAAGACGTGCCGATCCGCACCGCGTGTCTGTTGTTCCAAGCACTGCTGCTGTCCCCGGCTCCAGACTGTGCGAAACTACCGTCAACTGCCCGCACCGTGCTCTTCGGAGGCCGCTCCCTCCGTAGATGTGATTTTTTTTTCTTTATTATGTTTCAATGCTGACAGCAGCATATGCCCTGCTTTTCAGCTGAAAGACAGTAATTATACAAAGGAGACATTTAAAATAACAGAATGGAGAAAGTATGGCGTACGTAGATATAAAAAAATGGGGAACAGCACGAAAGAGAACAGACAAAAAGGGAGGGAATGTAGAATGGAGATAAAAACCGTAAAAAAATTAGCGCACACAAAACAGGACCACACATTGGATCATAAAAGTACCGACGGATGGCGTAACACATAACAATCACTGACAATAACACTATGTACGCGTCCAGCACCCACTTAAAGTCACAGCACTTGACGCACTGGAGAACAGCACCAAACTCAACACTGACATAGGACACTGATGACGATGAGAAAACAGAGAGGATCTGCTAGGGACATACAGACGAGGGAGGAAGGAAGAAGGGAGGGAGGGGAGGAGATGGGGGAGACGGGTGGGGGGTGCGCTGAAAAGGGCCAGGGAGGGAAGGACGTGGGAGGGAAGCAGTTGCAGTGGGGGTGCACAGATTCAGGGAGGGAAGGTGAAAAATCCGCTGTGGGAGAAGGAGGGGAGAGGAAAACAGGGGGTCCTAGGGAGGGGGGAACAAGACCAGGTTACAGTAACGAGGAACGGTAGATGTCATGGCAAAGTTCAACATCCAGGAGGGGGAGGTGCTGGACATTGCCCTGATAAAGGAGATGGAGGGTTTGGAGGTGGAGAGAGGGATGGATACAGTGATAGAGGCGTGGCAACGTGTGGGAATTGGAGAGGAAGGAGGAAACCAGAGGGTGGGGGGGATTAAGTCTGCGAACAGTGTAAAGGATGCAAAGATGTTGGAGGAAAAGGAGGAGGTGGGGGAAGGGTATGAGGTCATACAGGAGCCGTGTGCAGGAAGGAAGGTGGATATGGAAGGCAAGATGGAGCTCATGGCGTTCGAGGATTTGGAGGGCCTTGTAAAAGCGTGTGGGTGCAGAGATCCAGGCAAAGCTGGCCTAACCGAGGGTAGGACGGATGAGCGATTTTTGGGTGTGGAGGATGGTGGAAGGATTCAATCCCCATGTCCAGGCAGACAGGAGTTCCAGGAGGCACGGGCAGGAATGGGATTTCTGCTGGATGGTCAGGAGGTGAGGGGTCCAGGTGAGGTGACAGTCGAGGATGAGGCCAAGGTATCTCATGGTGAGCTGGATGGGGTGGCCATAAATGGTGAGGTAGAAATCATGGAGACGGAAGGAGTGGGTGGTGCGGCCTTGTAAATGCGGCTCTAGCGGCCGCTTTTGAAGACTGGGTGAGGCAGCAATAAGTGCACAAGGAAGTAAAACGCACCCCTTCGTGAGACGCCACTAAAAGTTATCGATGGTGAAATAAGCAGCCAAAGCTCATACACAGTTTTTCCAGTTAGGATGTTTATTAAACATATCAATAAGTAAGGTGATTTCAGTTGCAACAAGACTTGAGCGGTTTTTACTTCCATACATAGCTTCTCATTTTTCGAAGGCTTGAAATACAGATTAACGTGCTTGTCAGCGGCAGTCTGTATGGAAGCCGAGCTTGCTTCCTCTCCTCCACACGAACCCTCCCAGCAATCAGCCAACTTACAGTTACCATACTGCATAGGTTTCTTCTACGTTGTTGTTCCGCATGTTGTGCATTTCACTTCTAATAATATTCATTACTAGAAACTGTTTATGACCATTCTTTTATATATCCAGTCAGGCAGTAGTAGCTGACCGAGGCAGACACAGCAGCAGGGAAGTAACCGCTTTTGTGACATTTACGAGTTCCTAACCTGGAGCGAATTTTATTATATCAACTGTGTGCTTTAATAGCCACAGTTCTCGCGTTTTCGTTTGCGCCGGGAAGTAAAACGGTTTTGTGACATATTAAAAGTTCCTAATCAGGGGCGCATTATTTAGTTTCACATGAGTGCTTCGCTAGTTAGGTTTTTTTAAAATTTGCGTGTTATTAGACAGTCCCTGCGTTTTCGTCAGGGTCTACAGTAGAGTTGCACAGCACGTGCCGATAGTCTTTTTATCTGTATAGTTTAGATTTCCACGGTCTTTAGTATGGACAGGGACTGCGATTGTTGTGTGCGGATGCGAGCCAAGTTGCTGACATTTCGCTCTCAGCTTCAGGCTGTGATGGCTTTGGGTACACAGTTTGAGGCTGCAGTGGATGGTCACCACTGCTGTGGGCCGGCCGTGGGAATCCAACAGACGTCCAGCACGTCCGAGTCGTCCGATCGGTCCTCACCGGTGGCCAACCCACTTACTGCTCGCACTGAGGTTGACCCCTCACCTGTGCTCGAGTGGGAGGTCGCCCCAGGGCGAAGCAGGCGGTGAAAAGACTTTCCTGGCGGCCGCACGTAAGGCCTCCCCAGTTTGTCTGACAAACAGGTTCCAGGTGCTGCCTGTGGCTGGCACTGTTGCTGAGCTAGATGATATCGCCTGTCCTGTTTCAGAGGAAACCATTCAGCCTGCAAGATCCAGAGATCCGGACAATCACAGAGGGTGGGATTATTGGTAGTTGGGAGCTCAAACGTTAGGCGCATTATTGAACCCCTTAGGGACTTGGCTGACGGAAAGAATACCAATGTGCACTCCGTATGCCTACCTGGTGGAGTCATTCCAGATGTGAAAAGGGTCTTTCCGGATGCCGTGAAGAGCACAGGGTGCAGCCAGCTGCAGGTGGATGCCCAAGTTGGTACCAATGATGTGTGCCACTTTGGATCAGAAGAGATTCTCTCTCTGGTTTCGGGCGGCTAACAGAAGTGGTAAAGGCTGCCAGTCTCGCCTCCAAGACGAAGGCAGAGCTGATCATTTGCAGCATAGTTGACAAAACCGATTGCGGACCTCTGGGACAGAGCCGATTGGAGGGTCTGAATCAGAAGCTCAGACGGTTCTGCGACCGTGTAAGCTGCAGATTCCTCGACTTGAGCCAAAGGGTGGTTGGGTTTCGGGTTCCGCTGAATAGGTCAGGTGTCCACTATTTCAGAAGGTCGCTAAATGGGTAGCAGGGGCTTTGTGGCGTGGACTGGGCGGTTTTTTAGGTTAGAGGGTCTTGGGAAAACACAAGAAGGACTTCACTCACAAAGGGTGCAGGATGAACACAGGAAGAACATAGATACAGGAACCATTGGTATAACAGTTGTACATTGTCATAGCTGCGTTGGGAAAGTACCAGAGCTCCAAGCGCTAATAGAAAGCACTGATGCTCAAATCGTTATAGGCACTGAAAGCTGGCTAAAGCCGGATATAAGCTCAGCCGAAATTTTTGCGAAGAACGTAACGGTGTTCCGAAAGGATAGGCTAAACACGGTAGGCGGTGGCGTGTTTGTTGCTGTTAGAAGTAGTTTAACTTGTCGCGAAATTGAAGTAGATACTTCCTGTGAGTTAGTATGGGTAGAGGTCATTGTAGGCAACCGGAATAAAATAATAATTGGATCATTTTAACGACCTGCCAATTCAGATGATACAGTTGCTGCAAAGTTCAAAGAAAACTTGAGTTTGGTTTCAAACATGTACCCGACTCCTACGTTAATAGTTGGTGGTGACTTTAGTTTACCCTCGGTATATTGACGAAAATACGTGTTTAATTCCGGAGGTATGCATAAAATATCATCCGAAATTGTGCTAAACGCATTCTCTGAAAACTATTTCGAGCAGTTAGTTCATGAGCCCACATGAATAGTAAATGGTTGTGAAAACACAATTGACCTCTTAGCAACAAATAATCCTGAGTTGATAAGGAGCATCAGAACCGATACAGGGATTAGTGAACACAGGGTTGCCGTAGCGAAATTGAATATTGTAATCCCAAATCCTCCAAAAATAAGCGAAAAATATACCTATTCAAAAAAGCACATAAACATTCACTTTACGACTTCCTGAGACACGATCTCCACTCATTCCAGATTAATAATATAAGTGTAGACCAGATGTGGCTTGAATTGAAAGAAATGGTATCGGCAGCAATTGAGAGATTTATAGCAAATAAGTTAACAAACGACGGAGCTGATCCTCCTTGGTACACAAAACAGGTTAGAACA
This sequence comes from Schistocerca gregaria, assembly GCF_023897955.1. Lineage (NCBI taxonomy): Eukaryota > Metazoa > Arthropoda > Insecta > Orthoptera > Acrididae > Schistocerca > Schistocerca gregaria. The sequence goes on from NC_064923.1 coordinate 369,251,534, forward strand.
CTGTTGCAGAAACAACGAAACAAACATTCCAAATTTAAACAGATGCAAAATCCCCAAGATTGGCGATCTTTTACAGAAGCTCGAAATTTAGCGCGGACTTCAATGTGAGATACTTATAACAGTTTCCACAGCGAAACTTTCTCTCGAAACTTGGCAGAAAATCCAGAGAGTCTGGTCGTATGTGAAGTATATTAGCGGCAAGAAACAATCAATGCCTTCTCTGCTAGATAGCAATGGAGATACAATCGAAGACAGTGCTGCCAAAACAGAGCTACTAAACACAGCTTACCGAAATACCTTCATAAAAGAAGACGAAGTAGATATTCCAGAATTCGAATCGAGAACAGCTGCCAACGTGAGTAACGTAGAAGTGGATGGCTGGAGACGGGATTGAACCGTCGTCCTCCCGAATGCGAGTCCAGTGTGCTAACCACTGCGCCACCTCGCTCGGTGCAACGCACACACTCATTGGTGCAAAACATGAGACCGACACAAAATTAAAAACTATTCCTACACGCTGTTCGCCTACCAAACAATACGTATTCCTAATTACCGATCACGCATCATTTACTAAACCAAGGAGTAGTGAAGCAACTTAAATCACTTAATAAAAGGAAGTCTTCTGGTCCAGACTGAATACCAATTAGGTTCCTTTCGGAGTAGGCTGATGCATTAGCTCCATACTTAACAATCATATACAACCGTTCGCTCGACGAAAGATCCGTACCCAAAGATTGGAAAGTTGCACAGGTCACGACAATATTCAAGAAAGGTAGTAGGAGTAATTCACTAAATTACAGCCTCATATCGTTAACGTCGATATGCAGCAGGATTTTGGAACATATATTGTATTCAGACATTATGAATTACCTCGAAGAAACCTGTCTATTGACACACAGTCAATATGGGTTTAGAAAACATCTGACTGTAAAGGTACGTCCTCTTTGTCCTATGTAGTAAGACGAGTAAGTGTCGCAAAAAATTTTATAGGCACCCGAGTTTTTCAAAGGTGAATTGGTCGATTTTCAATTATGAATAAAAAAAATTTCAAGCTATTATTGGTTTAAAAGGTGACATTACAGTTGCTTTTATTACGAAGAAGGAGTTGTATCTGATAGGAGAAAGGCCCCAAGAAAGGAATAGAAAAAAACTTCTTCTTTAGGCTGGACTCAATAATAGAGGTGTCGAGCGTGGTAACTCTTTTAACAGTTTTCTGTTTAAGGATGTCATTCAATAAGGCAGCCTCGTATTCGTTATAACTGCTATAGTTTTGATTAAATTAATTTCTTCCTCGAATTTTTCTTTCAAGAGTGGAATAAAAGTAGCTCTGTGAACTGCAGAGTGAAAGAAAGCGTTTTTATGAGATTGTGGGTGCATGGAAGACGCAGGTACGATCTGATCGGTATACATTTCCTTACGAAGAACATTAAATGAGATTTTATTTTCTTGTACTTTAAGCGTCAAGTCATAAAGTTCATTGACGGGCCTCGTTTTCGAGTTCACTGATGAAGGATATTTTCTCGTGAAGTTTATTAAAGAGATTGAAATTTTAGTCATCTACAAAGGCCCTGTTGATGGCAATTACCGTATCTGATATAGGAGAGAATGCCTAGCGCTGCAGCTGAGAAGCAGTTGAAGAACTTTTCTTCTAGAAAGATAATGAAAATGACAGTAAGGATACCAGTTAACGGATTTCCTAGCGAGACCGTCGGATTGCTGATACAATTGTTCACTACATTCAAAATAATTGTATTTGACTATGACTGTGATTAAATTCATCTGAAAGTTCTTTTCTAAAATGATGTAAATTTTTTTCTACGAGCCTAAGGGTTTCTTGTACGGGAAAGTTTGTATAAAGATATTTGATGTCTAGTGAAAACAACTTGGTATCTGGGCTGCATTCTAAATCTTTTATTTTATGGACTAAGGCGTGACTATTGGGGATGGAATAATTGTTCTTGAAGACCAACGATTTTTTCAGAGTTTCATGCAGAAATTTGTCTAAATTATGGTACACTAGTTAGGTACAAGACTTTATTGTTACTAATAATATTATGAAACTGATCAAAGATCCAATCAACAAATTTAACGCTTTGATCAGGGAGGATTTAGAAAAGTGTAATTTCATCCTGAAAGAGAGGGAGGTCAATGAATATTTGCTCATGAACCCATGAACACCCACACTCCACACTCAACCTAAGGTCCATAACACTGGATATGCCGTATGGACTGTGGTGAATTAATTTGATAGTCCTGCATACAGAATTTGTAGGGAACTTACAACTCTAATAAAAAAATACAACACTTTTGAAAAAGACTATATACACAAATTAAATATTTACCCACACCTCTAGAAAGAAAACTTATCTCATCTGATACAGTAAATCTATTCATTGATGTACCAGTAGTAAAAACCATTGACTTTATGGAAAAGAACCTATTCAAACATAAAAAATTTCGATTAGCTGAAACTCTGAAAATTATTGAGTTGCTAAAGTTGATCATATCTTTCAATTCTTTTAAATTCTAAGATGAGATACACTCATAGACAGATGGTGTTTCAATGGGTAATTGTAATGCTAGCAAACTGGCCAAGATTTTTATGAATCATATGGAGAGCCAATTCTGAAAAATTTAGTAGAATAACTAGATTTTATATTACAAGAGGAATTAAAAAGCTAATCTAGTTCTCTTCAAAGGCCCAATTGCTGAAATCGAAAGTATGCTGTCGCAGCTTATCAGTGAGCATCTAAAAATCGTTTTTACTGTGGAACTAGAAAAACAACAGTTCGTTAGTATTTTAGATTTGATGATAAAGAATGACCAAGGTGCCCATAAATTCGTAATATTAAGAAAATCAACTTGCACCAACAGCATAATTCACAACAGTCCATGTCACCCATATATGCATAAGAAAGTCTTTTTTTTCACTGCATGACCTACTAAATCATTATGCTCCAATTAGGACAGACACAATTACGGAAGAGGTGTGTATATTGAAACATGCAGCAGCAAATAATGGCCACAATGCTTATAAGGTAGACAAAATTTATATTACCATATTATGTAATAAAAGCATCAATACAGATAAAGAGATAACATTAACAAGAGAAGCAGGAAGAGAAAAAAAGAAAGGTATTGCTTTAGCTTATTATGGTGCTATGTGAGAGAGAATAGCCGATAATTTTCGTAAAATCAATGTTCGAATCAGTTTCTGGACAAACAAAAATATAGGGTCAATAATGAGACATACAATCCATGACACAAAACCATTTTCACAATCAGGAATTAATAAAATCAAATGTGGTAGTGTGAAAATTTCTATTTGGGTCAAAAAGGTAGATGAGGTTTATCCACCAGACTCAGAGAACAAACAAACATAAGCGAGAACTGAAAAGCTCAATTTAGTGCACATCTATGAAACTATGATCATAACACCAACACCATCGACAAATCTTTAAAGGTACTATACAGAGGGTGGAGAAAGTCAGATTAATGAATGCTCTAGGAGAAATTGAAATTTACAGCACCTTCAAAGTACAACCACAATAGGTGAACAAACACATCTCAGAAATAAAAATTTTCTCAACTGTTTCACACATTTGCTCTAATGTATTGTAAGTGCACTTATGTAGTTGTGTTATATATACATCCCACTCAAAATTGCAGGACATGAAATGGAATACTGATTAATTCCGCTGAATAGATGTTTTATGATGTGCAGTTGTGGATATTACGTTGTTATCTCTTACTACATATCATAATCTTGTGAGTAAGATATATCAATGTTTAAAAAAACTACAACATTGGTTGTACCTACTGTTAGTCCCACTATAAATTGTTCTCATTACGATGTATTCTGTTTTGTAAAAGCTTGAAAATGGCTTAATGCTGAAATTGCCATCTCAAAATAAAATTGTAACAGGTTAAAGGAAGATGAAGTCGTTTAAATAATTTATAGAAGCTGTGGACCCATACTAAAAGAAAATAATTTGCCACATTAGATGTCTAAAGAATATGTGTGGTATTACAAGCCTGGAAGCTACAATATACAACTACAGAATGGATCATATGTCTGACCACTTGGAAGATTGTGAAAACGTGTTACACACTAACAAACTGTATTTTAAATGTGCTGCACTGTATTCTAGACCAACATATTCTATGTGGTATTAAATAAACAACATACAGGACAGCTGCTGTGTTGTGTTTAACAGGTTTTTACAATTTATCTACTATGTCGATAAGAATACCTTCAACTTGACTGTTGTATAAGTTAACCTTCCAGACAACTGAGACCAAGAAAAAATTATAGTGTATGTTCTGTCTGCCTGTAGTTTTGATTATTTATCTGTAAGGTATGTGGAAACTGTTAACTAAGACTCCAACAAACATGACAGAAATATTTTACAGAAGTGCTGTGTTAAGGCTGGAGAAAAATGTATTGTTCTCCACAATGCCATCATATAGAAATATTGCTGAATTAGCACTGGTTCTGACAAATACTGTTTGAATGAGTATATCTTAAGGAAAACAACAATTGTATCACACAAACTTAAACCATTCCCTATTAAAGAAAGTACTCCTTGAAGTATGGTTAATGTGTTCTGTGTACACAAAAGAAGATTGTAAATTGAAGATATAAAAGTAAAAAAAATTAAAACTGGAGTATCTGGCAAAAAAATTGCCATAACAAAAAATATGAATTTCTGTTGTAAAAATGAGAAGCCATTGCAGATGAGCAAGTAAGACTTGCATATTACTTTATACACAGTACATAGAAAAATTTGGATATGACTGGGAAAAACAAGATATCAGAATTTACTGTGAGCAGCATTGGAAATTGGACTTAGATTGGATTACATGCAGGAATCAATGGATTCAAGGATGTTTACTGTATTAGAGGATATACAAAAATTATTTATAAACATCAATTCACATTTTGGTCTGACTGAAAAGGTCTATAGTGGACTGGACTTTGTGCATCTAGCAACAGAAAATCCATTACAGAGTTTAAAACTGAGAGAATAACTACATTTAATGACTATTCATTAGTAAAAATTGTGAAATTAATGTTTTATACACAAAATCCAGAAGGATGTGGAGGAGAAGAGTTGCCATCTTAGAACCAAGTGGATTACTACACAGTAAATAAAAGACAAAATTAAAGCTTATGAATTACATCAGTTATAAAAGATGGAAGAAGGAACAGAGATAACAGTTTAGGTCATATAAAAGTTTATATGGAAAAAATTACACATGTATTAGAATGCAAGAAAATACCTTGTGAAAGCACTGACTGGAAAAAGAATTTGGTGATCTGGATGTAGATTGAAATGATAAGTTCGAAACAAAAATAAAGAAAGAGTTATTTTCTGTGTTTGAATACATGTGATAAAGTAATGATCATTTTGTACAAGAGCATTTGTTTTGCTAATTTTTACCCTACAAAAAACCCATAAAAATTAGTCTTTTTTATTATAACCTAAATATATCTTTTAGTTAGTGATCTAGAAAAGTAATCAAAAGTGGATAGTTGGGTAACATTGAAAAATAGTTAAAACTAGGAAACTAAAATTACAACATCCTTCATTCTGCACCCACTTGATTCGTTTTTGTACCTCCTAAAATTGTGTTTGAGAACAATTTAATGTGGAAATATTTAATTTGGCAGTGTACTGTAACCTACTCCAAGAGCCACCTGGGATTAGCTGAGCGGTCTAAGGCGCTGCAGTCATGGACTGTGCGGCTGATCCCAGCGGTGGTTCGAGTCCTCCCTCGGGCATGAGTCTGTGTGTTTGACCTTAGGTTAATTTAGGTTAGGTAGTGTGGAAGCTTAGTGACTGATGACCTTAGCAGTTAAGTCCCATAAGATTTCACACATTTTTTACTCCAAGAATAGATAGGATTAATTATATTCTCGCAGTAAATCAGAATGTCTATCTACTTGTGTACTTGCCTGTGTAGTGTCGTATTTTCGCTAAGCTGCATTTTCTGCAGTTATAAACTTGGTTAGGTTACTTTTATAATGTCATTCTCCTAGGTCTAACTTCTAGTGTCAACTGTTAGTTTATCAAGTTATGTAACTATTTAGCATGGAAATAGCATTTACCCAATTTTTTGTCACTAAACTTTGAAAAAACACCATACATGCAGTTCAGAACTTGTAAGGTGTGTCCTACGAGTATATGCCTAACATATGATGACAAGCAGATATAGAAGAAGTGGACAGTGTTAAATTATTGGGATTGCAGCTTGCTAATAAATCCAACAGGGAGGAGCACACCACAGAACTGCTGAAGCGTCTAAACAAATCTCTATTCACAATGCGAGTTCTGTCAGACATAGGGGATATAAAAATGAAAAAGCTGGCATACTATGCTTACTTTCACTCCATAGTGTCATGTGGGATTATTTTTTGGGATAATTCATCAAGCCAAGCTAAAAGTTTTCTGGGCACAAAAACGTGCAATAAGAGTCATATGTGGTGTGAACTCAAGAACATCCTGCAAAGGCCTGTTTAGGGAACTAGGTATACTAACTACTGCTTCCCAATATATTATTCCTTAATGAAAGATATCACTTTTTCAAACTCACAGCTCAGTTCATGGAATCAGTACTAGAAATAAGAACAATCTGCACAAGGATTTAAAGTCACTTACTCTTATACAAAAAGGTGTGCATTATTCAGGAACACACATTTTCAATAACTTATCAGCAGCCATAAGAAGCTTAACAATCAATGAATTTCAGTTGAAGAGAAGCCTAAAGGCCTTATTGGTGGCCAACTTTTTCTATTCCATTGATGAATTTTTCAGTAGAACCAACTGATTGTGTGTGTGTGTGCGTGTGTGTGTGTGTGTGTGTGTGTGTGTGTGTGTGTGTGTGTGTGTGTGTGTGTGTGTGTATGAAATACAATCTGACTTCTGAACCATTTCAGTGTAGTAATGTGTTCATTGTAATTAAGTATTGTAGTAGTTCTGTTATATGTTTATTACCTTATAAATAAATAAAAACTTTTTTTAGTTTTAAATTCGGTGAATTAACGCGATATTAGTAAAGAAGTGTTGTAAAATGATCCTTTCATATACTGTTCATTAAAAAAAGACTGTCATTCCACTTGAGACCTGTGGACGGTACATTAGCTTATTTGCTTTTGTTGTAAATATTTGTCATGTATTATTGTTTTTCTGGCATGTTCTACGTCCTGCAGGACCTCCCCATTACGGTTCAGTTGGAATGAAAGTAAATGTAATCTAATCTAAAGCAAAAACCACATATTCTGAAACTTCCTGGCAGATTAAAACTGTGTGCCCGACCGAGACTCGAACTCGAGACCTTTGCCTTTCGCGGGCAAGTGCTCTACCAACTGAGCCACCGAAGCACGACTCACGTCCGCTACTCACAGCTTTACTTCTGCCAGTATCCGTCTCCTACCTTCCAAACTTTACAGAAGCTCTTCTGCAAACCTTGCAGAACTAGCACTCCTGAAAGAAAGGATATTGCCTTTAATCAGCCAGGAAGTTTCATATCAGCGCACACTCCGCTGCAGAGTGAAAATCTCATTCTGGAAACATCCCCCAGGCTGTGGCTAAGCCATGTCTCCGCAGTATCCTTTCTTTCAGGAGTGCTAGTTCTGCAAGGTTCGCAGAAGAGCTTCTGTAAAGTTTGGAAGGTAGGAGACGGATACTGGCAGAAGTAAAGCTGTGAGTACCGGACGTCAGTCGTGCTTCGGTAGCTCAGTTGGTAGAGCACTTGCCCGCGTAAGGCAAAGGTCTCGAGTTCGAGTCTCGGTCGGGCACACAGTTTTAATCTGCCAGGAAGTTTCATATCAGCGCACACTCCGCTGCAGAGTGAAAATCTCATTCTGGACCACATATTCTGTTTATTGTAGGTGTAGTCTAACAAGTCTTTTTTTCGTTTATTGTGGGTGTAGTCTAACAAGTTCGCCATTTCTATGTAAAGCAGTGATAAGTGTAGTTGCGTTGGATAGGAGTCCTGCATTCACTTGAACCTAGAGGAAGCATTTATTTTGGGGTGTGGTCACTTTACACTGCACATTTGTAGTACCGCTTTAAAACCTATCTTTTTATCTCTCAGACGACAGTTTTCTTTTAAATTTAAAATAGGATTCAAATTTTTTGTTTTAGGTGAAACTAAAGGCGATTGCCGTATGGCTGGAACGAACAACTATTATACATTCTTTGTTAACCTTGTATTTGTGTACTTATTTGTTGTTTACATGTGTCAAAGTGCGTAAACTTATCAAAGTAGATCGTTTTACATAAGCATTACACCCTGCTGTAGTAGGGCAAAGACGGGAACAAACAGAAAAATATTCCTGTCGGAGCACAAAATAGGCGTATATGTTTCTCGTTAAAAGACTCTAATAGAAATTTCGGCAACCGATTGCCTCAATCCTTTCTCGCAAAAAGTTTTGGCACGCAACATATTCGCACTTTTTCGTGGTGAAAAAGAGTAGCAGAGGGACAGCGATCCTGGAAGAGAGAGATGGGGCAGTGCCAGAGAGGAGGTGGTATAGGTGCGAGAGAGAAAGTGGCAGTCAAAAAGAAAGAGAGATGGATGAAGACAGCAGCAATGGAAGCCAAAGAGAGAGGAGATAGTGATGATTAGTAAGAGAAAGTAAAGGTGAAAGGGCTGCTGAACATATATTAATTCAAAGAAGGATAGTTAAAAGAATTTATAATGTTCTATTTTAAATCAGCTTGAATTTGTTCGTATCCTCAATTTTTTGTTGAGGAAGGTAGAACGAGGATTGACGTAGCTGGTTCCCCTATTTTGCGTCGAAGTCTTTAACCCTCCTAATACTGTGGGGTCTATAATGACCCCAGGCTGTAATTTTCTGTAAAATGTACCTTATTTCCTATTCCTAAAAATTATGAAAAATTCGGACTTTCCTGAATTAAGTAATGGGTTCGTAATATATTAATGTAACTTTTTGAAAATATATAGTTTTGCAGAAAATCAAGAGAGAACCATTGAATACCATTGGGGTTAAATGCGACCCCATTTCTCTCTTGCGGTATTATTACCCAATAATGCTGCATTGAATCCGTAACTGTTGCTGTATTTCCTTTGTTTTATTCTTGTAAATATTGTTGCAACGTGTGACTGTTGCCAATACTTTATAAGCCGACAGTTATTTGTTCCATACAAGTGGAGACTACTATTGTGTGTGTTGCATTTAGTGGAAAATGTCTCGTCACTTTTCCGAAGACGAAGTGCTTGAAATATTACTGCATGATAATCCTCTAACTGGAGAATCAAATAGTGATATCAGCGATATAGTTTCTGATGTCTCATGCAGTGATGGAGAAATTGACGTCTTAGAAGAGAATATTCCTGAATCAGACGGAAGTTCAGAAGAAGATTTGGACAGCGCAGATGTCCAGCCTGAACAGGAAGTAACACATATTTCTGACTGTTATATGTAAGTGCACTTGTATTTTTGTAAATGTGTGTTAGGGTCTAGCGCCAAGATATACCCTTTGTATTTTTATTTTTTTTTTATTTTGTGTAGGTATAAAAACAAAGAAAAATTGTGGCACAAACACGAGTTGAGAAGAGCTTGTGGAAGAGAAGAGAGATGAAACACAATGCGAGTAAAGCCAGTTCCAACAAAATTTGCAGTGAAAAATGTAGACTACGTAGAATCAGCTTTTCAGTTGTTTCTTAGGAGAAACATTGTTGATGTAATTCTAAAGTGGACTGACAAAGAGGGTAGTCTTGTTTACGGTGGTAAATGGAAACCAGTAGATGCCATTGAACTGAAGTGCTTTATCGGTGTCTTGTTCCTAGCAGGTGCTTACATGGCCCATAATGAAGCAGTTACACCTCTGTGGAACAAAGAGGATGGTAGACCCATTTTAGTGAAGCAACGGCTAGACATCGCTTTACGCAGATTTCAAGGAGCATTCGATTTGATGACGCAGATGTGAAACGTCACAACCGTGCTCCTGACAAGCTGGCTCCCATCAGAGTAATATTTGAAATGTGGGTACACACATTTCAAGAAGCATATGTTCCTCAGAGCAACGTAACAATTGATGAACAACTTGTGGCACTTCGTGGTAGATGTCCATTTCGGCACTATATTCCTTCAAAACCAGGAAAATATGGGTTGGAATTATGGGTTGTATTTGATAGTGCAACGTCTTACATTCTCAATCTCCAAGTTTACACTGGTCGACAAGAAAATGAATCTCGGGAAGTTGGTCAAGGCAAGGGAGTTGCTTTAGATATGGTGAAAGAGTCAGAAAACAGTGGCAGAAATGTATTCGCCTTTTTTGTGGTCCGACAGGAGCTTTCCCCACTGGTAGTCAGTTACTAATCTGACTCCTCACGTCTTGTAACTGTCTTTTTAAAAAGGTCAAACCGCGTTTCCAGATGTTTGGCTTAGAAACGAGTACTCACTGCTCCAATTCCTGACCTTGCTGTGCCTTGATAATAGAATTCATCTTCTACTAAAGGAGTAACTTCGCCTTGTCTTCACCATCAGTGGACAGATTAAGGGTGGAAGGGGTAGCACCACTCTACTTAAATAGAATTCGAACACAGATTCAACTAAATATTCATATCTTAGTAGTGACCCATAAACATATTAACAAAGTTGCTCACAGATCTGACGGGGCAGAAAGACACTGAAATAGGTGGCAAAAGCTCGTGGATGCCACAAACTTATAACTGAACCGGTAGGCAATACTCGGTCAATCAATAAACACCACACACGTAAGTTATGAGACGACACAAAACGAAGAAATAAAACACATAGTTGAGAAGAGCAAGAGAAATATTAATAACGAGATGTTGCAGAAGAATGTTCAAAATGGCTCTGAGCACTATGGGACTCAACTGCTGTGGTCATTAGTCCCCTAGAACTTAGAACTACTTAAACCTAACTAACCTAAGGACATCACACATATCCATGCCCGAGGCAGGATTTGAACCTGCGACCGTAGCAGTCGCACGGTTCCGGACTGCGCGCCTAGAACCGCGAGACCACCGCGGCCGGCCGCAGAAGAATATGGATGATTAATTCAGCGATCGGGAGGCGACCATTATTGCAAGCTGTAATCAGAATCCCGAATGATCTGATAGTCGCCATTAGCGAGCAACAAGATCCTTAACTGTTTCTCCCTCTATTCTGTAGTCTCGTATCGGCCCAATCTGGTGCCTGTAGCACTCTCTTTAACTCTCGCAACACGGCGCGTAACCGTAGGACCACATGACCTGGAGACTGACTGTACCACCCAGGGAAATGTGTCTTGATGCAGGAGGAAAGCAGGATCCCAGTGATGCAAAGCTCTTGCTGTAGGGGTTACTTAACATCTCGAGTGCCAGAGAAAACCGCCCATAGCGTAGAATGCTCGGCTTTTCATAGCCAACGTAATTATGCTGATTTGCCCAATTTTGGCCAGATTGCTTACTTGTGTTAAGTTACGGAACACTCACTTCTTCTAAAGGCCAGAACCATTTTTGTGGCGCCTCTCTAGTATATTCATGAGCGAAGGACCTTTTATGTACCACGAAGGACTACCTCAGAACGGAAATCACAAACTTGACGAAAATTACCCACTTCTGAATGATTGTAATTACTATCACCAAAAATTAAGGAGAATACCTTGAAATTTGGCTCAGTTGTATTTCCACTTTAATCTACAATATTTTTGCTCTATAAAATCGAGAATTTATCTATGCAACGTTTCTCCAGTTTATATCGCATAGTAATAATAAAAGAGAAGCTACTCACGGAGGTCCAGTGCAGCCTGTAATTTTGTTCTTACAGTGAAACTTGGTAGATGTGCTAATGCATTAATGCGGAAACCATTTACGCTGGAAATAAGTTAGTTCCTCGTTCCGCTTGTGGCCACTAGCTGCAAATCTTTCGCTGTGCACAGTTTGTACGACGGTATGACATCCACTCTGTGATTTTACAAGCTATAATGTGAGTGAGCAGTATGGCTAACGAGAAGAGAGACTGGCGCTGTTAGTGAAACTCTTTTATGTGAACGACAACAATTACAGTTGTAAATTGAGAAAGTATCGGTTATTGAAAGGTCTGAGGAGAGTCCTGAGGTCATTAAAAGGTTTAAATAAGATGATAATGAGGTTCGAAAACACGGCCGAACTTGGAGTGGCATCTGGGAGAAGAAGGCCTCCTATCCTGGTGGAAGTTATTACGGTGGCCGAACGGTTCTAGGCGATTCAGTCCGGAACCGCGTGATTGCTACGGTCGCAGGTTTGAATCCTGCTTCGGGCTTGGATGTGTGTGATGTCCTTAGGTTAATTAGGTTTAAGTAGTTCTAAGTTCTAGGGGACTGATGACCTCAGATGTTAAGTCTCATAGTGCTCAGAGTCATTTGAAACATTTTTTTTGGAAGTTGTTGATGAGGTTGCCGTTGCTGTAACTGATCGTGCAGCATGTGCCCGGGTAGTACTAGTGCTCGAGTAGTCTCACGACGATTCTCCATTCTACGTCAAAAGGACGGAAAATACTGCTCTCTATTTTACGCTGATACCCGTACAAGATCCAGATGGTACAGAACTGATACTTCATGATCCGCAGCAACGTCACGAATTTGCACTTCAGCTTCTCGCACGGGTCGAAGTTGATGATATGTGGCCAGTCAATACTCTATGGAGCAACGAGGCCCATCTTACACCACAGGATGTAGTGAATACACAGAACTGCCGAATCTGAGGTACTGTTAAACCGCTTGGTGTGCACGTAGAGCCTTTGCACTCGCCATATGTTCCTGTGTGGTGTGGATCCACAAGCACCTTTCTTCTCGGTCCGAACTTCTTTGAACAGAATATATCCAGAGGGCCAGTCTAGTATACAGTGACGTCGGCACAATATCGAGATCTCCTTATACAGCATGTGAGTCCTGCTTTTCAAGAGCGCAACTGTGTGGAAACCACTGTTCTCATGCGAGAAGGGGCAACACATCTCATGTTGCTCGCCCACTGAAAGATCTGCTTAATACAATCTTCCACGAATATGTTATCTCCAGAGATTTTCCAAGAGCATCGCCTACAAGATCATTCTGATCTGAATCCATGTGACTTTTGGCTTTGGGTATATCTACATTGAAGCGTCAATGAAACAGGTATAGGCATCCGTATTCAAATACAGAGATATGTAAACAGGCAGAATACGGCGATGCGATCGGCAACGGCTATATAAGACAAGTGCCTGGCGCAGTTGTTATATCGGTTACAGCTGCTACAATGGTAGGTTATCAAGATTTGAGTGACTTTGAACGTGGTGGTATTGTTGGCGCACGAGCGATGGGACACAGCATCTCCGGAGTAGCGATGAAGTGGGGATTTTCCCTTACAACCATTTCACGAGTACCGTGGATATTAGGAATCCAGTAAAAGATCAAATCTCCGATACCGCTGTGGCCGGAAAAATATCCTGCAAGAACGGGACCAACGACGACTGAAGAGAATAGTTCAACGAGACAGAAATGCAATCGTTCCCCAGCTTGCTTCAGATTTCAATGCTGGGCCATCAACAAGTATCAGTGTGCGAATCATTCAACAAAACGTCATCGATACGGGCTTTCGAAGCAAGAGGTCCACTCGTGTACCCTTGATGACTGCACGGCACAAAGGTTTACACCTCGCCTGTGATTTCAACACCGACGTTGGACTGGTGATAACTGGAAACATGTTACCTGGTCGGAAGAGTCTCGTTTCAGATTTATCGAGCAGCTGGACCAGTACGGGTATGGAGACAACCTCAAGAATCCATGGACCCTGCATGTCAGCAGAAGACTGTTCAAGCTCGTGGAGGCTCTGTAATGGTGTTGGGCGCGTGCAGTTAGAGTGATATTGGACCCCTGATACCTCTAGATACGACTCTGGCAGATGGCACATACATAAGCATCTTGCCTGATCACCTGCATCAATCCATGTCCATTCTGCGTTCCGACCGGCTTGGGCAATTCCAGCAGGACAGAGCGATACCCCACACGTCCAGAATTTCTACTGAGTGGCTCCAGGAGCACTCTTCTGAGTTGAAACATGTCTGCTGGCCACTCCTCAGACATGGACATTACTGAGCATATCTGGGATGCCTTGCAACGTCCTGTTCAGAAGAGATCTCCACCCTCTCGTACTCGAACAGATTTATAGACTGACCTGCAGGGTTCATGGAGTTAATTGCAGCACTACTTCAGACATTAGTCGAGTCCATGCGACGTCGTGTTGCAGCACTTATGCGTGCTCGCGGAGGTCCAACGCTATATTAGGCTCTTCAGTGGAAGAGTATGCGTCTACCAGGGACATGTTCGGTCTCCACCGGATCTGAAGGTCAGTGTAGAGGAACTCGTTGCTCAGAATCCACCAGAAATGCTTTGAGTAACTGTTCATCACGTCGTTTTCTGGATGCAGCATTTCGTCGACGTCTCCGGTGCTCATACTGAACAGATTGTGAAAGCAGCGATTAATAATGAAAATCAGCATTATGCCTTTATTACTTGTTTAACCTTTTCTACACATGTCCGGTTCCTAATCCATTACATATGGGAACATTTCTAAACGTCTTTCTTGGATTCAGAGCGTCATATTTGGATCCGGTGGCCAAAATTGCAATTAATTTTTACCGCAGTAAATTTTTCTGCATTAACACATTGGTGTATTTTCCAAATTGAACCATGGACCTTGCCGCTGGTGGGGAAGCTTGCGTGCCTCAGCGATACAGATAGCCGTACCGTAGGTGCAACCACAACGGAGGGGTATCTGTTGAGAGGCCAGACAAACGTGTGGTTCCTGAAGAGGGGCAGCAGCCTTTTCAGTAGTTGCAGGGGCAACAGTCTGGATGATTGACTGATCTGGCCTTGTAACAATAACCAAAACAGCCTTGCTGTGCTGGTACTGCGAACGGCTGAAAGCAAGGGGAAACTACGGCCGTAATTTTTCCCGAGGGCATGCAGCTTTACTGTATGATTAAATGATGATGGCATCCTCTTGGGTAAAATATTCCGGAGGTAAAATAGTCCCCCATTCGGATCTCCGGGCGGGGACTACTCAAGAGGATGTCGTTATCAGGAGAAAGAAAACTGGCGTTCTACGGGTCGGAGCGTGGAATGTCAGATCCCTTAATCGGTCAGCTACGTTAGAAAATTTAAAAAGGGAAATGGATTGGTTAAAGTTAGATATAGTGTGAATTAGTGCAGTTCGGTTGCAGGAGGAACAAGACTTCTGGTCAGGTGACTACAGGGTTATAAACACAAAATCAAATAGGGGTTATGCAGGAGTAGGTTTAATAATGAATAGGAAAATAGGAATGCGGGTAAGCTACTACAAACAACATAGTGAACGCATTATTGTGGCTAAGATAGATACGAAGCCAACACCTACTACAGTAGTACACGTTTATATGCCAACTAGCTCTGCAGATGACGAAGAAATTGAAGAAATGTATGATCAAATAAAAGAAATTATTCAGATAGTGAAGGGTGACGAAAAGTCATGGGTGACTGGAATTCGGTAGTAGGAAAAGGGAGAGAATGAAACGTAGTAGGTGAATATGGACTGGGGCAAAGAAATGAAAGAGGAAGCCGCCTGGTAGAATTTTGCACAGAGCACAACTTAATCATAGCTAACACTTGGTTCAAGAATCATAAAAGAAGGTTGTATACATGGAAGAAGCCTGGAGATACTGACAGGTTTCAGATAGATTATATAATGGTAAGACAGAGATTTAGGAACCAGGTTTTAAATTGTAAGACATTTCCAGGGGCAGATGTGGACTCTGACCACAATCTATTGGTTATGACCTGTAGATTAAAACTGAAGAAACTGCAAAAAGGTGGGAATTTAAGGAATCGACCTGGATAAGCTAAAAGAACCAGAGGTTGTACGGAGTTTCAAGGAGAGCATAAGGGAGCAATTGACAGGAATGGGGGAAAGAAATACAATAGAAGAAGAATGGGTAGCTTTGAGGGATGAAGTAGTGAAGGCAGCAGAGGATCAAGTAGGTAAAAAGACTAGGGCTAGTAGAAATCCTTGGGCAACAGAAGAAATATGAATTTAATTGATGAAAGGAGAAAATATAAAAATGCAGTAAATGAAGCAGGCAAAAAGGAATACAAACGTCTCAAAAATCAGATCGACAGGAAGTGCAAAATGGCTAAGCAGGGATGGCTAGAGGACAAATGTAAGGATGTAGAGGCTTATCTCACTAGAGGTAAGATAGATACTGCCTACAGGAAAATTAAAGAGACCTTTGGAGAAAAGAGGACCACTTGTATGAATATTAAGAGCTCAGATGGAAACCCAGTTCTAACCAAAGAAGGGAAAGCAGAAAGGTGGAAGGAGTATATAGAGGGTCTATACAAGGGCGATGTACTTGAGGACAATATTATGGAAATGGAAGAGGATGTAGATGAAGATGAAATGGGAGATACGACACTGCGTGAAGAGTTTGACAGAGCACTGAAAGACCTGAGTCGAAACAAGGCCCCCGGAGTTGACAACATTCCATTGGAACTACTGACGGCCTTGGGAGAGCCAGTCATGACAAAACTCTACCATCTGGTGAGCAAGATGTATGAGACAGGCGAAATACCCTCAGACTTCAAGAAGAATATAATAATTCCAATCCCAAAGAAAGCAGGTGTTGACAGATGTGAAAATTACCGAACTATCAGTTTAATAAGTCACAGCTGCAAAATACTAACGCGAGTTCTTTACAGACGAATGGAAAAACTAGTAGAAGCCGACCTCGTGGAAGATCAGTTTGGATTCCGTAGAAATGTTGGAACACGTGAGGCAATACTGACCCTACGACTTATCTTAGGAGCTAGATTAAGAAAGGGCATCCTACGTTTCTAGCAATTGTAGACTTAGAGAAAGCTTTTGACAACGTTGACTGGAATACTCTCTTTCAAATTCTGAAGGTGGCAAGGGTAAAATACAGGGAGCGAAAGGCTATTTACAATTTGTACAGAAACCAGATGGCAGTTATAAGAGTCGAGGGACATGAAAGGGAAGCAGTGGTGGGGAAGGGACTGAGACAGGGCTGTAGTCTATCCCCGATGTTATTCAATCTGTATATTGAGCAAGCAGTGAAGGAAACAAAAGAAAAATTGGGAGTAGGTATTAAAATCCATGGAGAAGAAATAAAAACTTTGAGGTTCGCCGATGACATCGTAATTCTGTCAGAGACAGCAAAGGACTTGGAAGAGCAGTTGAACGGAATGGATAATGTCTTGAAAGGAGGATATAAGATAACCATCAACAAAAGCAAAACGAGGATAATGGAATGTAGTCGAATTAAGTCGGGTGATGCTGAGGGAATTAGATTAGGAAGTGAGACACGTAAAGTAGTAAAGGAGTTTTGCTATTCGGGGAGCAAAATAACTGATGATGGTCGAAGTAGAGATGATATAAAATGTAGATTGGCAACGGCAAGGAAAGCGTTTCTGAAGAAGAGAAGTTTGTTAACATCGAGTATAGATTTAAGTGTCAGGAAGTCATTTCTGAAAGTATTTGTATGGAGTGTAGCCATGTATGGAAGTGAATCATGGACGATAAATAGTTTGGACAAGAAGAGAATAGAAGCTTTCGTAATGTGGTGCTACAGAAGAATGCTGAAGATTAGATGGGTAGATCACATAACTAATGAGGAAGTATTGAATCGGATTGGGGAGAAGAGAAGTTTCTGGCACAACTTGACCAGAAGAAGGGATCGGTTGGTAGGACATGTTCTGAGGCATTAAGGGATCACCAATTTAGTATTGGAGGGCAGCGTGGGGGGTAAAAATCGTAGAGGGAAACCAAGAGATGACTACACTAATCAGATTCAGAAGGATGTAGGTTGCAGTAGGTACTGGGAGATTAAGAAGCTTGCACAGGATAGAGTAGCATGGAGAGCTGCATCAAACCAGTTTCAGGACTGGAGACCACAACAACAACAACTGCCATGCTATAATTATAGCCCACACTGGTCCCCAGTGCTGGTGGCTACGAAGGCCAGGGCTGGTGTCCAACTGCCAGGGGGTGTGGTTCGAAGAGGCTCACGGCATTTTGCTCTATGCTGTTATGGTCCGTGCTGCTCGGTTCTGTTTCCTGCTTTGTCTAGTGTGTTCTGAGATCCACGCTACCTGGTTCGGAGTGCTGGAATGTTGGAAATTATGGGTGAGGTCATTACCATTACTTGCCGTGTGTTTTATCTCACTCGGGCGTTCTAAATATTTGCTCATTTATCTTACGATCATTTCGCTTACAGAAATTGCAGTGATATTTAATGTGAATGTTAGGTATCCTTACAAGTGACAACACAGAATCTTATGGATTGCATATTATAATGAAATGGAGGTTAATTATGAAATCGAGTAATATCTTGGGAACATGTAAGTTCGTTACCTTTTGTTGAATCTTTCTTCTTGTTCTATTATTTGGGAACCGATGAGGTTTTAATATTTTGTCTATTTTTTTAGAACAGTATACAAACTATAATTTTTCTCTGAATTATTTTGATTGACCTAAGCATTTCTTTATTAACACATAATCAATAATTCCAAGCTGCACCGGGCCAGATATCTGTGCATGCAAAAGCACAGCTTCCGAAACGGGTAGTGTACTGGCCACAGGGAGAATCCATCCACCATACCAAGTGGTGGTATGGCCCCCTTTTTTGGGGTCCCACTCCCCTTGAACAATTCTGCTCTGAGACCACACTCAGATGCATCTGTGGTCAATGTAAACGGTTGATGCGGCCTGGGATAACCTAAAATTTTCACATTTACCAGAGCTCGTTTTATGGTATGAAATGCTTCCCTTGGTTCATCATTCTAGATCCAATTTGACCGTTGCTTTAATAGGGCTAGAAGACACAGGTCATTAATTGCTTGTTGTTTCATAAATCTCCTATGGAATCACGCTATGCTTAAGAATAAACGTAACTGCTTTATGTCGCATGGTTTTGGACAATCTTTGATTCCTCAAATCTGATCTGGATCAGGCTTAATGACTTCTACTCCTACAATATATTCCAGAAATTTCAGTTCATCTTGCCCAAAACGTGACGTGGCTAACTTTATAGTTATTCTGTTCTCCAGCAATTTTTGTAATGTTTTAGTTTGTAGTGCACATTGATCTGTCTAATTCTTTGAACTTAATAAGATGTCGTCTACATTCATTATTAATTCTTGTAGTAGGTCTGGCCCCTAAGACTTGTCTAGAGCTCATTGAGAAACAGTTACTAATATATTTAATCCGAATTGTAACAACCTTATCTTCACACAAGAAGACCTAAATTTCTCATGCAGGAGAACCCGCCAGTACCTGGCTGTAAGATGGATTGCATCTTCCTATTAGAAATGGGTAGTTATACACTAGTACCATGTTCGATGATAACATTTTCAATCATCTTATAGATCTCTTCATGGACAGCCGCATGTAGACTCATAGGAACATTGATAGGTCTAAAAAAGTCTCATCATGTTTTGCTTTAAATCTGCAAGCATAATCACTGATTACGCCGATTTATCTGGATAGACCTATCACACTTAAGAAATTTTTCAGATATTTTTTTTTTCTTTTTGTAATATATGAGAGTCATGTGATTTCACTAATAGCTTTTAATTGACTCTGCCTTGATCACAGACTGGTTATCCACAATTACTGCCTTTGCTGTGGCTACTAAATAAATATGAGCTACTTGCCGTAACTTCGGGTTAGTGCTTAGTGTATTATTCTTAAATGAAATTTTATAAGAGATATCACCAAGTTCCCATTATACACCGTTCATATTAAAATCCAAAATACCTTTACGGTTCAGTAACCAATCCAGTCACAACAATACGTTTCAATTTAAATTAAGCACCCCTAGTGACGCTTTATTAAAGGTACAACCATTTATTATTATAGGCAACTGTGTTTCCTCCTTAATCAATTTTCCCTGTACTCTGTGTCAGAATTGAACTGTTCTGTTGCTCATACTGCGCTACCCCATCACCTACGCTTTTAGGTGATTAATCTGTATCAAATGAAGACTGTAAACTCTTATTTGTTACGCAATGATTTTTATTAACGCTAAATTATGGCCATACAGAATTCAGAATCGTGGTGGAATAGTGACACAGTAATTTTGTGACCAGGTGAGGTAGATATATAATGAAAGTAAAATTTAGCATAAGTTCTATTGTTTATTATAAATCCTCAAACAAAACGAGTGCAGTAGGTTCCACTGAAGTATAACACGAACATATTTAATAACATTTTATTCACTGACTAATTATCACAAGAAGACGAAACAGCTACAAGTAAGTAAAGGTGGCACAGACTGAAGATGAGGAAACCGATAGGTAGGTCGCTACATTATTACCACACTGACCTGATGACAGCGATTGCCAAATTTGAATTGGTAACATTATGCATACAGAAGGGCGTCTTCCTGCTACGTTTACTTAGTAGACTACGACATATACAAGCCGAAGCCGAATGCAAATCCTACCATTTTCTTTAACAGCATTGTTGTGTTGCACACCAGTGCTGCCGTCGGCAGCCACTGTATTGGGAATACCTGTGAATCCTGTAAAGCTACCTAACACAAACTTTACATCATGCTCCAGTTCGAGCTGCAAAGTGAAATGAGTCACACCGAATTCTGTAAGCAGAATTCGAAGTGATTCTCTCACTAGCAGTGGATGAAGTGTCACCATAGTTCTCTTATCTTCCCTCTTGATATTCGCCTACACCTAAAGAAAGAAATGTGTTTTGTCGGTACCTCAAAGAAGCATGTTAGCATGTTGTTTCCTGTGACCCTCCTGAGATTACTATACAGGGTGGTCCATTGATCGTGGCCGGGCCAAATATCTCACGAAATGAGCGTCAAACGAAAAAACTAAAAACAACGAAACTTGTCTAGCTTGAAAGGGGAAACCAGATGGCGCTATGGTTGGCCCGCTAGATGGCGCTGTCATAGGTCTAACGAATATCAAGTGCGTTTTTTAAAATAGGAACCACCATTTTTATTACATATTCGTGTAGTACGTAAGGAAATATGAAAGTTTTAGTTGGACGACTTTTTCGCTTTGTGATAGATGGTGCCGTAATATTCACAAATATATGGCTCACAATTTTGGACAAGCAGTTGGTAACAGGTAGGTTTTTTAAAATTAAACACAGAACGTAGGTACGATTGAACATTTGAACACTTTTGTTCCAGTGTGATACATGTACCTTCGTGAACTTATCATTTCTGAGAACGCATGATGTTACAGCGTGATTACCTGTAAATATCACATTAATACATGAAATGCTCAAAATGATGTCTGCCAACCTCAATGCATTTGGCAATACGTGTAACGACATTCCTTTCGACAGCATGTAGTTGGCCTTCTGTAATGTTCACACATGCATTGAAAATGCGCTGACGCATGTTGTCAGGCGTTGTCGGTAGATCACGATAGCAAATAGCCTTCAACTTCCTCCACAGAACGTGCAGGCCATGGTATGGTGCTTCGACGACCAATCCACCTGTCATGAAATATGCTATTCAATACCGCTTCAACTGCACGCGAGATATGTGCCGGATATCCATCATGCTGGAAGTATATCGCCATCAGTCATGCAGTGAAACATCTTGTAGTAACATCGGTAGAACATTACGTAGGAAATCAGCATACATTGCACCATTTAGATTGCCATCGATAAAATGTGGGCCAATTATCCTTCCTCCCATAATGCCTCACCATACATTAACCCGACAAGGTCGCTGATGTTCCACTTGTCGCAGCCATCGTGGATTTTCCGTTGCCCAGTAGTGCATATTATGCCGGTTTACGTCACCGCTGTTGGTGAATGACGCTTCGTCGCCAAATAGAACGCGTGCAAAAAATCTGTCATCGTCCCGTAATTTCTCTTGTGTCCAGTGGCAGAACGGTACACGACGTTCAAAGTCGTCTCCATGCAATTCCTGGTGCACAGAAATATGGTACGGGTGCAGTCGATGTTGATGTAGCATTTTCAAAATCGACGTTTTTGAGATTCCCGATTCCCGCGCAATTTGTCTGCTACTGATGTGCGGATTAGCCGCGACAGCAGCTAAAACACCTACTTGGGTATCATTATTTGTTGCAGGTCGTGGTTGACGTTTCACATGTGGCTGAACACTTATTGTTTCCTTAAATAACATAACTATCCGGAGAACGGTCTGGACACTTGGATGACGTCGTCCAGGATACCGAGCAGCATACATAGCACACGCCCGTTGGGCATTTTGATCACAATAGCCATATTTGAACACGATATCGACCTTTTCCGCAATTGGTAAACGATCCGTTTTAACACGGGTAATGCATCACGAAGCAAATACCGTCCGCACTAGCGGAATGTTACGTAATACCACGTACAGCGCCATCTATCACAAAGCCAAAAATGTGGTCCAACTAAAACACTCATATTTCTTTACTTACTACACGAATATGTAATAAAAAAATGGGAGTTCATATTTTTAAAAATGCAGTTGATATCCGTTTGACGTATGGCAGCGTCACCTCCGGGGCCAACCATAGCGCCATGTGGTTTTCCCCTTCAAGCTAGACGAGTTTCGTTCTTTGTAGTTTTTTAGTTTAATGCTTATATCGTGAGATATTTGGTCCGGTCTCTATTAAGGGACCACCCTGTATATGTGGTCTTTCAAATTAAAGCTGCTCGTAATCGAAATTCCTAGGTATTTAGTCCAATTGACAGCCCTTAGATTTGTGCGATTTACTCATAAATCCGTATGAGTACGAGAAGGTGGAGATCTCTTCTGGACAGCACGATGCAAGGCATCCCAGATATGCTCAATAATGTTCATGTCGGGGAGTTTGGTAGCCAGCGGAAGTGTTTAATCTCAGAAGAGTGTTCCTAGAACACGATGTAGCAATTACGGACGTGTGGGGTGTCGCGTAGTCCTGCTGGATTTGCCCAAGTCCGTCGAAATACACATTGGACATGAATGGATGTAGGTGATCAGACAGGATACTTACGTACGTGTCACCTGTCAGAGTCGTACCTAGACGTGTCGGGGGTTCCATGTCCATCCAACTACACGCGACCCACGTTACAGAGCCTCCACCAGCTTGAACAGTCCCCTGCTGACATGCAGGGTCCATGGATTCATGAGGTTGTCTCCATGCCCACCGGCCGTAGTGGCCGAACGGCTCTAGGCGCTACAGTCTGGCATAACGAGACCGCTACGGTCGCACGTTCGAATCCTGCCTCGGGCACGGATGTCTGTAATGTCCAGAGATTAATTAGGTTTACGTAGTTCTGAGTTCTAGGGGACTGATGAGCACAGCAGTTAAGTCCCACAGAACTCAGAGCCATTTGAACCATCTCCATGCCCGTACAAGTCCACACGTCGGTACAATTTGAAACGAAACTCGTCCGACCAGGCAACATGTTTCCAGTCATGAACAGTCCAATGTCGGTGTTGACGGGACTAGGCGAGGAGTAAAGCTTTCTGTCGTGCAGTCATCAAGGGTACACGAATGGGCCTTCGGCTCTGAAAGCCCATATCGATGATGTTTCGTTGTATGGTTCGCACGCTGACACTTGTTGATGAACCAGTATTGAAATCTGCAGCAATTTGCGGAAGGGTTGCACTTCACGTTGAACGATTCTCTTCAATAGCCGTTGGTATCGTTCTTGCAGGATCTTCTTCCGGTCGCAGCGGTGTCGGAGATTTGAAGTTTTACCGGATTCGTAATATTCATGGTACACGCATGAAATGTTCTAACGGGAAGATCCCCACTTCATTGCTACCTCACAGATGTTGCGTCCCATCGCTCGTGTGCCGACCATAACACCATGTTCAAACTCACTTAAATCTTGATAAGCTGCCATTGTAGCAGCAGTTACCGATCTAACAACTGCGCTAGACACTTGTTGCCTTATAAAGGCACTGCCGACCGTAGCACCGTATTCTACCTATTTACATATCTCTGTATTTGAATACTCATGCCTATATCAGTTTCTTTGGCGCTTCAGGGTGTATCCTGATTGTTTATATTAGAAAAAACAAACACTTGTGATTGATTACTTCTCTGGTCGTTTCCACTATTCGTATTTTGTTTTCTTACTTTCCAGAATTTACTTTCATTCAAATGGTTCAAATGGCTCTAAGCACTATGGGACTTAACATCTGAGGTCATCAGTCCCCTAGACTTAGAACTACTTAAACCTAACTAACCTAAGGACATCACATACATCCATGCCCGAGGCAGGATTCGAACCTGGACTAAAACGCCTAGAACCGCTCGACCACAGCAGCAGGCTTACGTTATTCATTCTGCTGAAATTTCGAAGGGTAATGGTTCCGTTCCTAATTCTCTGATGTATAATTTTTCCTTGAGAATGATCTGTCGTTACCCTGTTGAGCACAACCAGTCCCTCAACTAATGTTAGATCATTTACCATTGATAAAATTCTATCGGGGCTCCGACAGCAGTAACTAGTTTAAAATCAATTAACTTTCAGTCAAATGCTCCTCCGCAGTTGTCAAGTAGTGACTGTCGAATGACTGATGTTGCCGTCCTTAAAGAGTCACGCTGCATTCAGTGACGTCACTGGTGCTGGATCCAGCGCCATATACAGGGTGTTCGGGAATTGATATTACAAAGTTCTAGGATTTGTAGAAGGGAATAGATACATAATATTTTGGATAGTAATTCATGCCAAGAATTGTCGTCCAACCACACTACACGGCGTCGAAGTTATAGGCGCCCGATAAAATCTTCTAGAACTTGTAGCAGGGAGTGAGCACAAAATATTTTGAACAGGAATCCATGTTCAATAACGTGCTATTTCTGTTGTATGATGGTTTCAGTGCAGATATGTAGTGTGACGACATCTGCTGAGGAAAAGAGAAAAGTCTCAGTGTTGCTTGTCCTGGTATGCAATAGCATAGACAAGGTGATGTGTACTACGAGAGACGGTCACCTGGTATCACGTTTCAGTGTGATGGTGCACCACCTCGCTTCTCAGGTGCAGTTCAGTGACATCTGAACACACGATATGTTGAAAAATGGGTAGTCCGAGGTGGTCAACCGAGTGGCCACCGTGATAACCAGATTTAACTCCTATGGACTAGCAGAGGTTGAAAATACCGCTCCGGTTGCAAATTACTTTATTTTCACACGACGGGTTTCGGACTGTTATAAGCCCATCCTCAGGCGTCGTAGCTGCGCTGTGGTTCCCGAGCGCCACGTGTACCAGGCGCCTAGTGCACGCGGCGTTCAGTGAACCGAAACCAGTAGTGTGAAAATAAAGTAATTTATAACTGGAGCGATATTTTCAACCTCTGCTATAATGCTCAGTTGCGGATGTTCTTCCAGCAGGATTGTTTGTTCTATGGACTACTTCCTGTGAGGTCGTATCCAAAGTTTAAGAGATTCCTGTGGAGAAAGGCACGAGTTCTGCCCGCTGCGTTAGAAGTTGAAGAGGCAGCAGATGGGATAGAGATTGTGTACCAGAACATGCTTCATAGGTACAATGTCTGTAACAACGATGGTAGTCGCCACATCGAGCCGCTGTTGTAATGCATCAGTAGTGCAACACTGGATTCTTTTTGTGTTTAAATAATGCAATCACGTAATGTTTAAATGTTAATACAAACAAATGTGGTTAAGTGATAAATGGATGCTTTGTTATGTTTTATTTCGTATTGTTACCTGATAACTGTACTGCATCACGCTTAATTCAATTCCTCAAGTAGGAGTGGATGAGTTAAACATTTGAATTGAAACCTTCCTAGGATGGAAACGGAACGTTTCTGGATAAGGGTCCGATTTCAAAATATTGTGTACTCACTCCCCTCTACAAGTCTTAGAAGTTTATAACAGGAATTTCCAAACACCCTGTATATGTGTTTTTCCGCGTTTCCGGTTCAACTTTCTGCTCGCTGGGTTCCAAGCTGTATTTAGCTGTAGGCCGCCGTCTTTATTTGGGGTGTTGTCAGCAATTTTTCTGTCAGTAGCTTCTTTTATCACGCTATCCCAGAAATTATTAGTCTGTGTACTAACGTATGTCTCGGCAAATGCAATATGGTGTCTGTTTTCTAGAGCATGTTCCATTACCACTGAATTTTCAGGATACCGTGGGCGGAAACACCTCTTGTGTTCTCACAGCGCTGTTTCATAGTATGTATTGTCTGCCTGATATCAAACTGTCCACACCCATAGGGTGTTTTCTATACTACTTACGTTCTGAGACCTGACATCGTCTTTCACAGGCCGCATTAGTTGTCGAATTTTAGATAGGGCCCTGAAGAACGAATCGATTTTATGCCTGTTTAGGAACCGACTAATATGTCCTGTTATTAGGCCACAAAACGGCAAAAACGCGAGCTTCTTCGTGTCCCCCTCAGGGGCTTACTGCTCACGTTTCCCCAGCAAGATTGCTTGTGAAATCTGGCGGTTGTTGTAGCCATTTTCTTGAATAGGTTTCGAAAGAGGCTGAGTTCCTTTGGAAAGATTTTAGTGTTTGAAACAGCTTCCCCTCGATGCACCAAGGACAGAAATTCTCTGCGAAGAGGGTTGACAGCCAGCAGCATGTAGATATCGATCCCTATGGGTGGCTTGCCAGTAAACACTGTGGCTGACAGGCTGAGACACATATTTTCTTTACAGCGGATGAAAACGTCACGAAAATGCAAGGTACCATCCGCCTCTGCCTTCACCATGAAGCTGATGTTGTTTTGGAAGCTAGCTTTTCACGTCTATGCGATCAGACATCGAAAGTGTCAACGACATAACGATAAAAGCATAGCCATGTCCAGGGCAATGTCCTCAAAGTACTCCAAAACAGGTTGGCTACAACTGGAACTAATAGGCTGTCCATCGCGACGCCGTCCCTGTGGTTAAAATATTCTCCTTCATATGAAAAAAAATTACGATGACATCAGAGTATCGTCAAAGAACTGGGAGAGCAGTTCTATAGAGTCTTTGATGTGAACGCACATCAACAATGACATGACAATGACATCACATCAGAGCTACCCGTCATATCTGCTTCTCCAGCGTGTGGAGTAAGGAGGCTGGCCATAAGTTTAACGAGTCTGTAAGTTGGTGATCCAGTGGTGCTCCGAGGGAAGCTGCAGAAGAATTTCGTCGAAAAACGACCCGCATTCGTTTAAAATCCAAGCCGCCAAACTCTAACATGACAAGATGGTTCAAATGGCTCTGAGCACTATGGGACTGAACATCTATGATCATCAGTCCCCTAGAACTTAGAACTACTTTAACCTAACTAACCTAAGGGCATCACACAACACCCAGTCATCACGAGGCAGAGAAAATCCCTGACCCCGCCGGGAATCGAACCCGGGCGCTGGAAGCTAGAACGCTACCGCACGACCACGAGCTGCGGACTAACAGGACAAGAGCTGAGCGTAATAGTCTTCATGAGATCCGCAACGATCCTCTCGTCATAGTTCTGCCAGCAGACAAGAGCAATGCAGCCGTCACTATTGAATGAACTGACTATGAGGGCGAAGATCTGGTGGATACTGGAGGAGGAGACTGCGTGCGTATATGTACACGTGGAGGTAGTACACACAAATATTTACACGGCACACACACACATACATACTGTGATAAAAGGGTCATACTACTACTCTGCAGACTCTCTCTCTCTCTCTCTCTCTCTCTCTCTCTCTCTCTCTCTCAATCAGAGACCTCTTCTCTCGCTGCAAGTGTGCATACGGGAGAGTTTCAGTCCCGTCATCGCAAATGACCCTTTTATCACCATGAGGCGACATGCCGATTTTAGATTGGAGCACCATGTATACCTCGAGTCCTCTCCAGTGAATACTAGTTTGCCTTATCATATACGGCGGCTGTGGTGCGACACCGCGGAAACAGTTGTACAGGCACCGCAGGTAGTCTATGATAGAGAGGGCTCTTGATGCCATACAGCGCAAACCCCTAGCCCGCCTCTGGGTGGCACCTTCCAATGTGCGATATGCATGATCTTTTGATCGCAGACCTACAAGCTCCACAATCGGCAATCCATTCGCCTCGTCCTTCGTAAGGCCGATAACCTTCTGTGGAGCAATACCATAAGGATGATCAGCCATGTATTAGAACGTATCGAATTTACTACCGTGGTACCTCATTACTTCTTACGGATCACAATTCTTCACCAAACAGATGAAGCTATCTGTGTCCATACAAAGTAATTTAGGACCAGTTAAATTAGTTTTCGCAAATTCATAATGAAAGCTGTGCAAGTAGAGTTTGGATAGGTTTAATATGCACATACCCACATAAATAGGTTTCGTGAACTCTACTGCAGTCTTCGCCATCTCCGCAGCAATGAAGTTCTTATTGAGTATGGTGACGTGCTTAAAATTTGGCAATGTATTTTCTTGCCCCATAACGCCCATCCCATTCCGTTCTAATCAAAATTTCACGACGGTCCATTGTTTTACCGAAGACTGAATTATTCATTAATTGGTAAAAATCTTTCTCAAAATCACATGTCGCAGAATTTCTCTGTCTCGTAATCAAATCAGTATACTCCTTCAACTAGGGAGACAGCTTGAGATAGCCCAAATGATTCCAACCAGCTGCATTCCTAAGCTGAGACACTGATGGAGATTACGATAATGAATAACGTACCTCCTCTTATTCCCCAGCGTTGTCATCAGTTTTGGGGTGGAGCCTCCGCGCGGAACTAGTTGCTCTGGGCAGAGCGGCAAATTGGCGTGCGCGTCATTCAGACTAATAGGGTATGTGAGTTCAGTTCTGCCTCCAACACATACCATACATCAGAATCAGCTGTTATACCCCGCCCCTCCCCCCCCCCCCACCCTCCGCTCCCCCATTATTAGGTGGATACCTGATCCCTTGCATTCGTCCTCGGGCACCCATCGAAACTCACCAGTCGGCAGTGACTGCTGCATGGCATGCCTGTATAAGTTATTTACATCCAAGTACATTATCTAACATGAACCAATGGATGCGTTGAACCTGTCATCCATCTTGGGTTACTTACCTTTGTGTGCCTATGGACACATTGGCAAAATCCCCCACAGATACCTCGCTCAAAGAAGAGAAGTATGTCAGCATCAGTCATTAATTCGATACTGCATTTCGTTTTCTTGAGCACTGCGTCCCGCGACAATCCAAATGCTATGTAATAAAAGGCAGTATTCAAATAATATGTGGTCATGCATGGACTATGGAAATTCTCGAAAACTTCCTCAAGCAAGCGTACGAGTGTGTCCATATAAAGCCACGCACACTCTCCCGAAGTGGAGATATTGTATTCTGCCAGACAGTGACGGTATGCTCATACTCTGCATCGGTTACAGCATCGCCTGTAAGGTTGCTGGAGAATTCAGTTATGTCGGGTAGCCAGGTTCTGCTGAGTTTCGCTATACTATCCACATTCTCATATGGGGAAATCCCCTTCCTAGTCACAAGTTGAAACTTTTCCTCGTCAGGAAATGCAGCTCGAGTGACATGCATATCCTCCTAAGGTAGAGTTTCAACGAGTTTCTGGAGCGGCGCGTGACAAAACGTAGCGTATCAAGAAAGCGAAATGCAATTCTTGGCGTCATTCGTTTGGAGAATGGAGTGAATTTCTCGTCGCTCTCTGGTCGGACACTGACCTGATTTTTCTCCCAACCGAAATCAGCCAAGTGCTCCTCTAGAAAGTGATCATCATACCCACTTAAATAATGGAAGAAAACGGGTATGTGCCTTAGTACCTGGAGATACGTGGCGTTTCTCTGCAATGATGTAAGATGTCTGCGATCGACTCTGCATCGCATGGGCGCGGTGTTCCTCTTTGGTCGCTTTTCGGCTATTTAAGTGCACGTCGCTGTGCGGAGAGTCTGGTTTTGGTCGGTTGGTTGGCGCTCCAGTGTGCAGTCTGGTTGTCGGCGGTTGCTCTTTGAGCATGCTCTGCCCTTTTCTGTCACGTGGGCAGTGGGGCTGTGGACAGAGACGTGCGTGCGGTCAGGAGTGTGTAGTGAACCTATGAGAGGGTGATGGTCTTGTCTGTGCTGCTGAACGAAGAGAGCCTGTGGAAGTGCCTTTGGGGTGTATCAGCCTGCAACCGGATACGCTACAGAATCAAATGGTGGGAATTATTCAGGTTCTTAAAGTCCTACTGTATATGTATGTTGATTTCGTGCTGTTTGCAGTTAACAGCTCTCCCAGAGTTTGGATGCCCATGTAAGCTGTTTCGTGTTGACCATGGTGAACTGCTTATTGAAGAGTGGTTTGCTTGTTTTGGACGCACTTGAGATACTGGCAGGGAGTGTATATGTACATGGCATGCCTGTGATTTC
This sequence comes from Schistocerca gregaria, assembly GCF_023897955.1. Lineage (NCBI taxonomy): Eukaryota > Metazoa > Arthropoda > Insecta > Orthoptera > Acrididae > Schistocerca > Schistocerca gregaria. The sequence continues at coordinate 369,281,859 of NC_064923.1, forward strand.
TGAAAGAACCACAGGTTTGATTTTCTGCCTCTTATTTCTGCCTTTTGGTATTAAGTGTTATTCACCTACACTAGCATCCTTGGTAAAATTAAGAGATTTATGACACTTTTCCTTGTATGTAATTATTATTTAGGAATATAAGACAGAGTATGTGTTCTGGTTTCTACACGTTCTGCAGTGTTCTCATGCGAATGTTTATGTATCGTGGTTCGTGTGAACAGGCAACGTGAACTATTGTTGTAGACGGTGATTGCAAAGAGTAATAAGAGTAATTAAATTCCCGTTTTGAAATTTTTCTAATGTTTTAAGGGCTTTGTTGCTCTGGATACTGCTCAGTTGCTGTGTGGTTTTATGTTGTTATTTCAGTGGTATAATCAGCGGTGCGCATTATCCATTGTAGCTGGTCGGTTTAACTGGGGGACAACGCCTTGACAGCAGCCAGTGAGTTGTTAACGATAGCGCAGTCGCTGTGTTTATCAGTAGACTCCAGTTCTTCGGCGAATTTAGGTTGAGTTTTTTATTATTTGTTCCTGGTGACGCCGAGACGTCCGTCTTCCCTTCTTCATCGTTCCTTTCAGCTTTCATATAGGCTCGATCTCAGTTGTAGTTTCAGCGCAGTTTTGATGTGCCATTACTTGTCACTGAAGCCGGCCGGAGTGGCCGAGCGGTTCTAGGCGCTACAGTCTGTAACCGCGCGACCACTACGGTCGCAGGTTCGAATCCTGCCTCGGGCATGGATGTGTGTTATGTCCTTAGGTTAGTTAGGTTTAAGTAGTTCTAAGTTCTAGGGAACTGATAACCGCAGAAGTTAAGTCCCCTACTGCTCAGAACCATTTGAACCATTTGTCACTGAAATTTAGTAATACCTGAAAGATGCCTTTCATTGTACTGGGTTTTTAATATCTTATTCGAATAAGAAATTGTGAATTGTGAATTGTTATCTCTTGAAAGGTGTCCTGCTTCTGTGGGAGTTTTTCTCAGTATGATTCTTAAGATATATGTAAAAGCTGTTTTAAAATTATTTATTGTTTGGGATGGAGTTTGACGCCCATAGACATTTTGTCTGTTTACTAATGTTTCAAGTTCTAGAGCAATTATGTATATTATTCTGGGGTAATAGTAGTTTGCAATTGTTAAACAAAATCTATTGGAAATTACAAGCCAGAGTTTGTGTTTGATTGGAAATTATAGCCTTGTATTCACTGAGTTGAAGTATCCCTGAGCGTGTGTCCCACGTCTCAACTGCTACTTCAAATTGCACGTATTGCGAGCTGCGCCACAGAACTTCTCCGTAAGATGACAGTTGTCCCTATGAGGAATTTACGCCAACAGAAGCCCTCAAATATGACAGTCAACCTCGTTATTGTACAAATCTTCATTCTCCATCGATTTGGTCACGGGTATTTGTCGCTGTAAAACTTATCAATATCCCATGAAAGTTTGAACTCAATGAGCAGCCAAACCATAGGATTAACTCGACTTAAGATTTTTAGCGGTTGAGAGTCGAATCGTAGGACGATACAATTTGGTGCACTGCCGCAAATGATACGTGTTTTTCTGTAAAAGCGGTGTGTAATGTCGTGGGGTTACATTCACAGTGGGTCACAGGAGCGAGGAGGCATTCAAAGTCGGCACACACTAGAAACGAGCATCACTCCTGGTGGTGTGCATTTTTAAACATTATGAATTTGTCTTCCTCAGTAGGCATAATAACACGTAGCGGGCCTTTGAAAACGCAGTCTACTAGATGCACAGGTAGTAACTTGTCTGAGGAAAAATAATTCAGACACCTTAAGCAAATATGCTTTTTACACCTGTTGTTACTCAGTTGAGAAAATAGAAGTCGGGACATGTCTTTGATCCAAATGCAGTGACAATGATCACCTTCAGAGAAGAGTAGCATGTTGACATGCAACTCACGCTCACTGGAAGATTCTGAGAAATGGAGAGGGCCGACTACAATATGCTTGTCCTGCTCATCTGACTTGCTTTTCTTCTCCAGGCCATAAAAGTGAAGAGACATTCCAATATTCTGTGCCTCAATATTAGATATGTCCTGGATCTTGACGAGGAACTCGATTCCATCAAAGTTATAACACTTAAGAATGTCAAGGTGTCTACCACATTGGGATGAGTGCTCTGGATTCTGTTTAATATTTCTATCGCAAGCCAGGATTGACCACACAAAACATGCTTGATTTGTTTTATTTTGGACATTAATACATGTCCTCTTATTAGCTATGTCTTTAGGTAGCTTTATATAGCTAGACTCTACATTTAGCGGGCAATAGACTTGTGTGTGGATGTCCAGGTATAGTATTTGACTGAGCCTCTCACTTCCATCTCTGAAAACCGGCCCACTATAGCACTCAAGGTGGATTTACGAAACCACTTGGCGATTGACGTGCTCCCCGTTATCACGCCATTTTCCCCCCAAAGGTAATGAAGACCAGAATCATCTTTAGCGGTGCAACAGTTTGATGCAGAGCACCACGTTGCATTTAATGGCGGAATACTGCGGAGCATTGACTACATTGAGGAGCTCCTTTCTCGCGAGAGGAAGCACGCCCTTAGAAAAATGAACAGGATCTTGGTACCCTCCTGTCGTATTCTCGATCCTCACGAACAAAATTCGCTCCTCAAAGGCGTCTGCAATCACCGAGAATTCTAACTGCTTTATGGTGCCAATGACCTGGTGTCCTTCACTAAAATGACAGGAGAAGGAACTGCCACTAGCCACAGGATCGTTTCTATTACTAATACTATAACTACAACTAGCCGATGAAGTTGAGGGGTGTGTGATGTACCTCACAAGATCGATAAAGACGTGACGCCAGAGGAGAGGAGGAGGAGGAGGAGGAGATGCTGCAAACTCGGACTGCTGCAAGCAGCCTGGTTGCTGCAGTCCTGGCCCTCCAGCCTGAGGCAGGGCAGCCCAGGGACGCCAGAGCGGTGCTGTGATGGCCGCTGCGAGGGAGGAGGGATTGGGGACTGCGGCTGCAGCAGCAGCTACCAACGCGACGGCTAGCTGCGTTCTAGCACTCGAAGCACGCCGCACAGGTGCTCGTTTCGGTGTTAGTCTTCACCGCCCCCAGTACCTAAGCTCGGGCGTATTGTGCGAATCGTCCCCCCAACACAGCGACACATCATCTGGTCGCCGGGCATCTACAGAGCCGCAGAAGCGGTCATCAGAAAAATGGAACACCAAGTATTTCCATTCCATGTGCATCTGGGAAGACAGTGCAGGTTTTTGTGAGCGAGTGTATTTTAAGCAAATTGTTTAAAGCAACATTTGCAAATGTATTGAGGCGTTTAACACTTTGCCTAATTTGTCTATGCACGCAAATGTTTCAGAGTAGTGGAGGAAGACAGAGAGGTTTCACAAGCGTGCCGCGATCTTTTTTTACAGTCAGTGGCGGTTTACATCACAAAATTGAAGCAAGCTACTGTGCAGTGATCTTTTTGAAAGTGTGTTTAGAGCCATATTCAGTTGGATTTAGCAGTTCGTGTTCAAAGTGTGCGAAGTGTCTCAAGGACAGTTTCACAAGTGTGTCGCAATCCTTCCTTTTAGAGCATGTGTTCAAGTGTGGCGGGGGAGGAATCCCTCGGAACTGTTTAAATAGTCTCGCGTCATCTGCAAATCAATCTCTCTCTCTCTCTCTCTCTCTCTCTCTCTCTCTCTCTCTCTCTCTCTCTCTCTCTCTCATTGTGCAGTGGTACATTTAATTCCTGTCATATCTTCAAGTTATATATGTGATAATATTCCGTAACACCAGATGTACTAACTCCCGAAGCAGTTCGTGAAATGCAACATAAGAAAGTGCACCAGGAGGGCTGGGGCAGCTTACAGTCCATGGCGCAATCGATTCTCAAACAGGCATTTGTCTTGGAAGGAAGGAATTCTGGCATGCTTCGACATTCTGCAGGACTTTACTGGGTAAACGCTTCTCTGTTTGTAGTTTGGCCCAACCGCGATTGATGGTGCATGCAGGCCCCACAGGACATGAGGAGAAACAGAGAAGGAGCATGTGTTTCGACAGGAATTTCTCGGATGCTTTTGTTCGCGGATTAGCATGATATCATGTCTGTCAGTCGCAGGGCCCGACCGGACACCTGTGAGTGGCTTGGCCGCTTCTCAGGCTCCCGCCGGTGCAGCCCGGCTCCGGGAGGTCTGTGCGGGTGGCGTTCTGTGTGGCCCAGGGGATGGTGTATGCTTTGCGATCGATCGATTTTTAACAGCTTAATTACATGTGATGGGTGTTTCATGACAGCATTCCTTGCGTAATGGGAATAAAAAAAGCTATAGTTTTAATTACTTCTTTACAAGAACTGCATCTTCCCAAACGGCAGAGAATGATGAACAAGTGAAATCCAACCCCTGTAAAGTGATTTTTTTTTGTAAATAAACAATATACTTTCTGCTATGTAATTGAATTTATTGTCACAGATCCTTCGTCTCCACCAAAGAGCCGCCAATTTCCATTTAGGGGAGGGGGAAATGGAAGAGTGTAAGGTGGTTGGATGGTTTACCAGAGGGTAAGTGATTAATTAATTGATCAATTTAATTAAGTAGTCAATCAAACTGATAAGAGTGAGAAGGGGCTATTTGAATAACTCAGGCCTGGAAGTGTACCTGTATCAGTGAGGGGAAGGTGGCAAGGTTCGAGATTTCCTGAGGGACTGAGAGGAGAAGAGGAAGTTAGCTGGGGTAACAATAGGTTAAGGACTGTCAATCAAAAAGTATGGATTATCCCTAGGGTATCACGGGCATGAGTTTCTGGGGAATTCTTGAACCACACTAACAACATCCATGACAACATCAAGTTCATGGAGAAGTAGAGACAGATAGAACAGAACCTTGCCTTTTCTTGACGTTTTCGTCAGCTGTGAATAAAATGGAAGTCTCAGCCACAGTGTTTAGCAGAAATCCACCCTCTTGGACTGATATCAGCATGCTATCAACTCACCACCCTTTGCAGGAAAGTTCTTTTCTGAGGATTTTGGTGCAATGTATGGAAGCCTTTTGAAGGAACTGAGCCTCTTGCGAAATGTATTCGAGCAAAACAGCTACAAGAACTGCCAGATTTCACAAGCTCTCCTATCGAAGAAACGTGAGCAGAAGGCCCCCGAGGAGAGCATGAACAAACTTGCGTATTGTCTATTCTGTGGCTCAATAATAGGAAAGAGGGTTGGGTTGATTTGGTGGAAGAGACCAAACAGCGAGGTCATCGGTATCATTGGATTAGAGAAGGACGGGGAAGGCCGTCGGCCATGTCCTTTCAAGGAACCATCCCAGCATTTGCTTGAAACGATTTAGGGAAATCATGGAAAACGTAAATTAGGATGACAAGAAGCGGGATTGAACCATCGTCCTCCCGAATACTCATACGAGTCCAGTGTGCTAACCACTGCGCCACCTCGCTTGGTAATAGGAAAGTCAGCTAGCTCCTAAGAGGGATAAAATTGATTCAGTCTTCAGGGTCCAGATAAAATTTGACAAGTAATGAGGCCTATGAAAGACGATACAGATCTCAGAACACCAGGAGTATATAAAATACCATGCGGGTGTGGATAATTTTATGTCAGACAGGCTGTATGTATTATTCAACAGCACATTATCCTGAATAATTACCAGTAGTGGAACATACTTCAGAAAACGGACGCCCTACTGCATTTGCCGAGACGACTGTTACTACATGGACAGCATCATAAAAACAGGCACAGAGATAAAAAATTCTGGCAATGCTCTAAATAAAGACGACGGCCTGCAGCTAAGCCAGCTTGGAACTGGCCATCGGAATGTTGAAGCAGGCGCAGCTATCACGCAACGAAAGCATTACCATATACAATGAGATTACAAAAGTCAATGGGATAGCGCTATGCACATACCGCTTTCAGATGGCGGTAGTACACAAGGTATGAAAGGGCGGTGCACCATCTTAGCAATCATTTGTACTCAGGTGCTTAATGTGAAAAGGTATCCAATGTGATTATGGCTGTATGACAGAAACTAACAGACTGTGAACGTGGAGTTGGATCTAGATGCATAAGACATTCCATTTTACAAATCGTTAGGGAATTCAACATTTTTAGATCCACTGTCTTAAGAGTGTGTTGAGAATACCAAATATCAGGCATGACCTCGCACAGCAACACAGAGGCTGACTGCCTTCATTTAATGGCCGAGAGTAGTGGGGTTTGCGTAGAGTTGTCATTGTTAACAGACAAGCAACACTGGGTGAAATAACGACAGAAATTAGTCTGGGATATACAGTGAACGTATCCATTAGGACAGTGTAGTGAAATTTGGTGTTAATTGGCTACAGTAGCAGAAGACCAATGCAAGTGCCTTTGCTAACAGCACGACATTGCCTGCAATGCCTCTCCTGTGCTCGTCAGCTGGAGCCTAGACGCCTGAAAACTGCGACCTTGTCAAATGAGGGCCGATTTTTGTTGTTAAGGGCTGATGGTATGGTTAGTGTGTGGTGAAGGCCTCATGAAGCCATGATCCCAAGTTATCGACAAGGCACTGTGCATGTTGGTGGCAGCTCCACAATGCTGTGGACTGTGTTTATACAGACTGACTATTGACTGAAAATGGTTATGTTCAGTTACTTGGAAATCATTTGCAGCCATTCAAGGACTACATGTTCCCAAACAATAATGAAATTTTCTATGGATGACAATGCACCATGTCACTGAACCATAATGCTTCATGATTGGTATGAAGAACATTCTGGACAGTTCAAGTAAATGATTTTGCCAACCAAATCGCCTCTAAACCTGTTGGGGATGTTGATTTCCATGCTTCTGGTCACAACAGGCATTCAGTGACAAAGACAGTAACTTATAATGAGTCTAAATCGACTATTCACTATTAGTGTTGAATGTCCTACAACAACACAAATAAACCAGGTGTCAAACTGCTTGTAATGCTGACACTGCATACAACATGAACATGTTATTCACATAAGGAATCACAGTGACGACGTGCTGGGAAACCTGTGTCGCAAACGTTGGCTGGATGTATTTACTACCCAACGCTGGATGGGATGAACAGGAGAGGGAACAACAATCGACCATGCAGGACATCAGGAAAATATGGCTGATGTCATTACAACTCTCAGTGTCCACTGATGAATATCTTCTGACTAGTGGACATTAAGTAATTTTTCTTCATCATAAAAGAGGTCAATCAATTTAACATTGACTCTCCAAACAATTCGTCTTCTTCTTCTCATGGCATTACAACCCTGTGTCGGTTTTAGCCTCATCAACAAGTTTCCTTCATTCTGTCCTCTCCAGTGTGGTTCTCTGCCATCCTCAGACTCTGAGAGATTTTATATCTTCTTCCACATCATCTGTCCATCGTTTTTGTGGCCTTCCTCTCTGTCTTCTACTGGTTGGCATCCATTCAAAAATCTTTTTAGTTGTTCTTCCAGTATCAATCCAAAGGAAAAGCCGAATCCAGGCTATTTTTCTGCTTTTTATTATTCTCATGATGTCAGCTCCTTATATGAGGCAGTCTAGCTCAGCATTCGTCCTCGATCACCAAAAATCGTTGAGCGTCCATGTTTTGCATCCATAGTTACAACTGGCCTGATCATAACCATATATAATTTCAGCTTCAGCTGCCTATTTATTAACCTAGAGGCCAACAATTTCATAAACGTTTGGAAGCACCTATTACCACTTATGATGCACAGTTTTATTACATTTGATATGGAATTTGTGCTGTTAATATTAGAGCTCAAATAGTCAACTTAATGCACATGTTCAAAACTGAAACCGTCTGCTGATAATCTGTCTAAGTTATTATTTTCCTTCCTGGTGAAATTCATGTACAGTCTTTGTTTCATTTGTAGAAAGGCCTTTAGGTCCCATAGGTTCTTTCAGCTCACATAATGTCCTCTCTAGTTATATCCTTCTTCTACTAATAATTGCTACATCTTCAGCATATGCACTTGTCTGAGTCAACTTTCTGCCTGTGCACCAGATATCTGAAGCTTCCTTGCAGCTGCTTCAAGAGTCTGATAGAAAAGCATTGTAGATATTTATCCCCTTGTCTGACTCCTTTACTAATGCTAAATCAGTTCCTCAGTTCTCCATCTACTCACACTGCAGCCTTGGAACCAGTCATTGTTGCCCGAATAAGTGAGACATACCATTTACCATTTGTTGTTTATCAAGACTATCAATGGCCTGCTTGAAGTCTATGTAGAGCTTATGAAGCTCAATGTTGTAGTCATATGCCTTTTCTGTATTTGCCTCAATACAAATATCTTGTCTGTTGTTGATCTATTAGGCCAAAATACACATTGATACTTCCCCAGAATCTCTGCTGCATTGGTGCTAATCTGTTGTAGATAATACTAATACTAAGCTACATTCAGCAGGTTAATTCCTTGGTAATCTGAACAGCTGGTTTTGTCTCCTTTCTTGTCTATTAGTTGAATTACACCTAAGGTCAATTCTTCTGGGATTCTTTCCTGATTCCATATCAACTTAATAAGTTTATGGATCCACTTACGAAGATCAGCTTCCCCACTTTTTAACAGTTCTGCAGTTATTTGATCGGTTCCTGATCATTATCACTGTTAGACAATACACTATCTTCCGTACTTCCTCTAATGTTGGTTTCTCTATTTCTGGATCTGTGGTATAATAGAGTGGCTGCTCATTCCTGGTAGGATTTCCTTCTAGAATTCTCTTAAAGTATTCTCTCCATCTATCTGGAACATCTCATTTATCTGTTAGCAAATTTACATCTTTGTCCTTAAAAGCTGTTATTTTTGGTCTACATTCTTGAGTTCCTCCTTTAATTTTCTTGTAGAACTTTCTGCTTTCATTCCTTTGATAGTGCTCTTCCATCTCTTCTGTCCTTGCCTTCATGGCTTCCCTTTTATTCCTCCTCCATACCCTTGCTGCCTCTACATCTACAGCTACATGGATACTCTGCAAATCACATTTAAGTGCCTGGCAGAGGGTTCACTGAACCACCTTCACAATTCTCTATTATTCCAATCTCGTATAGTGCGTGGAAAGAACGAAAACTTATATCTTTCCGTACAAGTTCTGATTTCCTGTATTTTATCGTGCTGATCATTTCTCCCTAGGTAGTTCGGTGTCAACGAAATATTTTCGCATTTGGAGGAGAAAGCTGGTGTTTGGAATTTGGTGAGAAGATTCCGTCGCAATGAAGAACACCTTTCTTTTAATGATGTCCAGCACAAATCCTGTGACATTTCAGTCACTCTCTTCTTTTTTAATTATATAAAGCCTGATTTGAACTAGTATTCCACTGCAAAAATTTTAGCCTTGCTTCCTTTTCTGTTCCTTTGCCTATCTACTTTCCTGTTCATACCAGTCTTCATCCTTAAGTCTACTTGCTTCCCCAGTATTTCATATGCCGTTGTCCTAATGGCATCTTTAATAGTGTTCCATTCTCCGTCTGCATCATCTCCACCATCTTTTGTTTGTAACTCCAGTGTCAATCTGTTCTGATACTCCTGAACAGTAGACGCATCTTTCAGTTGTTCTATATTCCATTTCTTTACTCTGGTACTACTTCCTTCGGCAGCCATGGAAAGTTTCTGTCTCATTTTGGCTCCTACTAGGTAATGGTCAAAATCAGAATTAGCTCCTTGGAAAGCGCACACCTTTTCCATATCGAATGCCCACCTCTGTGATATCAATATATGGTCTATTTGGTTTGCCTAATTTATTCCTTGTATTTTCCATGTCCCTTTATAGATATTTTTCCTTGGAAAACAAGTACTTACTGCCTTCAGCTTGTTTGCAGAAGCAAACTGTGCAACCCTCATGCCATTATTATTAGTTTCATAATAAAGACTTTCCTTACAAAACACACTTTTGTATGCCTCTTCCTTTCCCAGTTTTGCATTATAGTCGCCAAGCACTATTTTGAAATCATACCTGGCTATTTTGTCACAAACCTCCTGTAGTTGGTCATAGAAGATTTCCACAGTATCTTCACCTGATTCTTCCATTGGTCCATATACATTCCCAAAGAACACAGTGTGTAATTTGCCTTCACACATAGAGTACATATTCTTTCATTATGTGGGGTGAAAGCAGTAACGGATCTGTGCTTATCCTTGCAGACTGTAAACCCAACTCCATACTCCCCTTGTCTTTTGTCTTTTCCTGAATACTACAGGGAGAATTTCTGCTTATAAATCTCTCCTCTTCCCCTCCACCTAATTTCCTGCAGTTCAACAATTCCCATTCCATACCTTAACACCTTTCTACATCTACATCTACATGGATACTCTGCAAATCATATTTAAGTGCCTAGCAGAGGGTTCATCAAACCACCTTCACAATTCTTTATTATTCAAATCTCGTATAGCGTGCGGAAAGAATGAACACCTATATCTTCCCGTACAAGCTCTAATTTCCCTTATTTTTATCGTGGTGATCGTTTCTCCCTATGTAGGTCGGTGTCAACAAAATATTTTCACATTCAGAGGAGTAAGTTGGTGATTGGTATTTTCTGAGAAGATTCCGTCGCAACGAAAAACACCTTTCTTTCAATGATGTTCAGCCCAAATGCTGTATCATTTCTGTAACACTCTCTCCCATATTTCGCGATAATACAGAACGTGCTGCCCTTCTTTGAAATTTTTCGATGTGCTCCATCATTCCTATCTGGTAAAGATCCAACACCGCACCCACAATATCCTAAAAGAGGACGGACAAGGTAGAGTAGGCAGTCTCCTTAGTAGATCTGCTACTTTTCTAAGTGTCTTGAAAATAAAACACTGTCTTTGGTTAGCCTTCCCCACTACATTTCCTATGAGTTCCTTCCAATTTAAGCTGTTCATAATTGTAATATCTACGTATTTAGTTGATTTTATGGCTGTTAGATTAAACTGATTTATCTTGTAACTGAAAATTAACGAATTCCTTTTAGCACTCATGTGTATGACCTCACACTTTTCGCTATTTAGGCTCAACTGCCAATTTTCGCACCATTCAGATGTCTTTTCTAAACCGTTTTGCAATTTGTTTTGATCTTCTGATGACTTTATTAGTCGATAAACGACAGTGTCATCTCCAAACAACCTAATACACCTGTTCAGATTTTCTCCCAAATCGTTTATATAGATAAGAAACAGCAAAGGGCCTATAACACTACCTTGGGGAATGCCAGAAATCACTTATGTTTCACTCGATGACTTTCCGTCACTTACTATGAACTGTGACCTCTCTGACAGGAAATCACAAATCCACTCACATAACGGAGACGATATTCCATTAGCATGTAATTTCACTACAAGCCACTTGTGTGGTACAGTGTCATAAGCTTTCCGGAAATCCAGGATTACAGAATCGATCTGAAATTTCTTGCCAATAGCACTCAAAACTTCATGTGAATAAAGAGCAAGTTGTTTTTCACAGAAACGATTTTTTCTATACCCTTGTTGACTGTGTGTCAATAGACAGTTCTCTTCAGGGTAATTTATAATGTTTGAACACAATATGTGTTCCAAAATCCTGCTGCACGTCAACGTTAACGATATGGGCCTACTACCTTTCTTGAATATTGGTGTAACTTGTGCAACTTTCCAGTCTTTGTGTATGGATCTTTTGTTGCGCAAACAGTTGTATGTGATTGTTAAGTATGGAGCTAATGCAACAGCATGTTCCGAAAGGAACCTAATTTATGTACAGTCTAACCAGAAGACTTGCTTTTATGAAGTGATTTAAGTTGCTTCACTACTCGAGGATATTTACTTCTACGTTACTCATGTTGGCAGCTGTTCTCGATTTGAATTCTTGAATATTTACTACCTCTTATTTGTGAAGGCATTTTGGAAGGCTGTGTTTAGCAACTCTGCTTTGGTAGCACTATCTTCAATAGTATCTCCATTGCTACCGCACAGAGAAGATGTTGATTGTTTCTTGCAGCTAACATACTTCACATATGACCAGAATCACTTAGGATTTTCTGCCAGGTTTAGAGACAAGGTTTCGTTGTAGAAACTGTTATAAGCATCTCTGCAACATTATTCATCCCTCCTGTTTGTAACAGTGTATGCAAGTTCCATGTTCCAAATTTAAGCGACAATAAATCCATATTCCTATTTCCTAACACAGTTTGTCTAAATATGGACAATCCCGCATTCCTTGTTGAATTATTCGCAATAATACATTTTTGCAAGGCTGGAATACAAGGGAGAACCAATAGAGATGCTCAAAGTACCCTCTGCCACACACCGTCAGGTGTCTTGCGATGTATGGATGTAGATGTAGATGAGGTATCAACCCTGGGCTCAACCCCCAACCTGGAGGACTGGGCTACCGCCGATACAGCTCTAGACCTCGTCAAAGCACACAAACCCTCCTTCCCAGCACTGAAGATGCCTACGACATGGCGGTGTTCCCTGGGAGGGCTCCCCAGACAATTCATTCTTCTTATTTTCTTCAAGTACGCTGCTAATATTAGCTTACGCACTGCCACAAAGCAGCATGGAGTGGCCACACGGTTTGAGGCACTATGTCACGGATTGCGCGGCCTCTCCCGCTCGAGATTCGAGTCCTCAATGTGTAAGTCTAGCGATCGATGACCTCAGCAGCTTGATCCCTTAGGAATTCACACACTGCCACAAACCTGGATCTTGACATCATTGCCCAGGACAACCACAAACTGTTTCAAAAACATTTTCAACGGAAACTTCCATTTCTTTTTATTATCTATTGTCAGTTTCCTCTCCAACACCTCTCCAACACAGAAATATCTCATGTCCTATCTCATTCGTCAAAATGGGATGTTCCCCATCATATTTGATAAATGTTCAGAGGGGGGTCCTTGTGTAATAGTTTCAATACTTATTTGTATGGGTCGGAAGTTGCTGACTTGCTTATCTGAAGTATATCTCCCTCTCTATATTTTCTTTCTTTCTTTCAGACTTCGTGTCCTGAGCTATTTGGTCCATGATTTAGGGAGAAATCGTGCTTTTCTATGTCCAACAAGCTACCAATGACAGAAGTCACTTTTTGAGGATATACATCTATTCTTATAACTGTTGCAGTGTGCTATACAGTTATCAGCAATTTCGATTTTGACAGTTACATCGACTCAGTATACACGAGAACATGCATTGTCCAATTCTTGTTAGCCGCAAGTAATATAAATTAATTTCATACTTTATCTGTTTGTACTCAAATTTGAGCATTATTTGCACTGTTCAAACATATTTTACTCTCAGCGTTCTGTATTATTATATGTAGCAGCAAGTAGCATATTAAAATTAATATCATTTCATCATTTTGAAGGGCTCTTGTTAAGATTAATTACAGCTACATAACGGAAGAATCCATAAATACAAATAAAGAATTAGCCTATTGCCTTTGATGAAATTACACATCATTTCAGTTATTCAAGCTAGGTAGAGATTATTTTAGAATATACTGTGAATGAAGATTAAAAACAATGTTGCACCTTTACAACACCATACTTCGCCTTCACAGTAACGATGCAGTGGAATGTACCTTTAAGGGCTTCACACCATGTCACATCATGTCAAGACACCATCATGTCAGGGTGTATTCACACTGTCTGTCACGTCATGTCATTTCGCTTAGTTTATCGATTGTTCCATACCCACGAGAATCATCTCATCCTTTGGATCTATGGAACGAAAACTGAATCTCATCTAATGTAATAGGCCCAGTTCCGAATGGTGAAATTGAAGTTACGAGTTATCACAGTGACACAAAACGTCGGAGTACATGTATGAATACAGGAACTAACAACGATAAAGTTTATTAATGCCCAAAGGGCACTTCATAAGATGTATTCTTGATCAATTTTTTATGATAAAATGCTGAGAAGCGAAACAACATTTCTAAACTTAGGCATTTATTTGCTAGTGAAAATATGTACATACAAACACATCAAACAATATATTTAAGGGAATAAATACAACTTTTTTACCTCGCCATTTTTTATTTTTTCTTACGAAACTAACAATTTCATGAATCACTGTGTTTTTCTGCTTTATTATAACTGATTTTTTTCTCCTAAAATGTTGTTTAATGAAAATCATTTCATCAACATATTTGCTTATTTTGAAACCTAAATTACTTTTCGCTTTCAGATATCTGAGCTCGCTTGTGTAAGAACATTGAATGGAAAAGAATGGAGTCGAGACGGAACATTTGCTGTTTACCGCGAAAACAAATCACAGTAACATAATAAAAAAGTACAAAATCCACTACTATGACATAAGTGAAGGCGGCGAAAATAGATTAACTTCCGATGTTAGCAGACGATGACGCCATCAAAAATTTCTTTCCAGATACCTTGACGCGACGCGACTTGTCGTGACGCGACGCTCCGTTATGGCCAGTGTGAATGTAGCCCTTAAAGGTGCATTGTGAAATTTTGACTTGACGTGACAGCCAGTGTGATTTGTTCTTTATAGATTTTCTTACGTTTTATTTCCCTTTCATTGTTGAATTGTACAAATTACGAAAATTGTCCAGAATGTGACATGGTTCATTGTGGAAGGATATAACTCAATGTCTTTCGGTCCATTCGTTTTCCTTTATTTATGGCAAATCCCTTGTCTTGAAAATGAATCAAGTAGAAATCCGACTTCAGAATCTATAGCACGGAGATCAACGTGGTCTAAAAATACACGTGACTGTGAATTGAGCAAACACCAAAATGCACTCTTTGGCACACACTCTGCAGGCATATCTTTGCTATTCGGCAATAGAACAGTTGATCCAGACTTGTGGATGCTGTGTTGTTTACAAGTGCATGGCTTAGCGTCAAAGAAGTATGCTTGCGGTTTGTTTGTAAGACTAATGCGATTATGGATCACGATGTAATAAACGCATTTGTTGAAAATCTCTGCAATCATTTTAACTTAACTAATGAATCAGTAAAATGTAACGTACGTAAGCACAGTGAGAATTTACTTCGTGATGGTGACATGAGTTTTCCCCTTTATTATATTATGAAGAACATTAAAGAAAATAAGCCAGACTGTGAACTGCCAACAGCCACAATTTTGGAGAGCTCTGGTACTTTAGAGTCCATAAGCGAGTCGGATAGCAAGAAATGGAACCTGGAAGAGGCAAGTGACTTTGATATGGAGCCATATATGAAAAAGTCAGATCACAAATGTCGATAAACAGAATTAAGTTTCTTGATATTTAAATTTTAAATAGTTCACAAACTGTTGAATGTATTTACAATTCGTACTTGCAAAGCATGCATTTATCAGGAAACTTAAAATGTGTACTAATCAGATATATGCCGGGCTAGTATTAATGGTAACAACAAAATTTAAAAATAAAATTTTGTAGCTCAGCATATGTGCTTTTGGAAGTGATTTACTGACATTTTTTAACTTTTACTTACAGCAGCTTACATCTCTCAAAGAAGCTAGTGCAACTTGGAAGTTAAGAATAGAAAAATGTGAGATTCAGAGGAACCGCGTCGTCATTTATTTCCAGAAGGACTATACATTTAGAACAACCCTCAGAAACGTACTTCAGGTGCAGCATTTGTATGGCAGCTGTCAGAAGAGAAAGCAGGTATGCAGTATTGGAGCCACAGAGATAGACCTTCTTGTTAACGCATGGCACTTCAGTACCATGGTACTGTAGTGGTTGTTTACTTTTTGTTGTATCCCAAACATCGTTTTCTTTTGTTTTTTGAGCTTTTGTACACTCATTTCAATGTTTGTGATAAGTGGGTCCCAGTTAGCAGGTAAATTTAAAGGCTCCATTCTTCTAACATCAAGATTACAAAATAGTTACCAACATTTTCCACGGCCCAGTTGTCATTTCACTGTAATTTAAATAGCTGTTTGTTGATCTTATCGTTTCTCTAGTGTGTAGCAACTTTGGTCATACTTTCCTCAAACTATTAACCAATATAAAGAGCTGTCCTGCACTCATTTTAGTGATTTTATACAACACTTCTCATATTCGAATCAGAGATTACATTAATAGTTATCAGTGATAGAAAATATCAGTGCAACTTGTTCAGAAAAGAGAAACCAGTAGCAAGTAAAATGCCGTGAAGAATCAAATGGCCATCATAATAATTAGGGTATGGAAGCATGCTTCCAGACCCAGTTATTATTTTCTGTATTAACCTACTTATGTTTACTCCAACTGTTATTGAAGAGTATGTCCCATATGATATGTGGTAATAAAACTGGTGGGGGATGGTCCAAAAACAGATGGACATACCCTTTGGTCCATAGTGCTGGAGGCTAAGCACGGGTCTCCTGTTTCTCCTCGATCTTCTCTGGTTGATGATAGTGGGCCTCTGTTGCATTGTCTTGGAGTTGTGATGGAGTAGGAAAAAAACATGGCACCTATCAAGCTAGTGGTTAAATTATTCTTTTATTATCCCCAGTTTGTTAAGCTTGTCGAAGTAGTTGTTGGCTGCCATATCGTCAGTGCAAGACTTCCTCCTTCACGACCGAAATTCTTCCTTCACCACCTTTCTGAGACACGATAGAGGTGTTTCTAGTCGGTGGGGGTGAATGTAGGATTGGTATTTATGGTCCTAAGCTCCTTCTTTGATATGACATCACACGTGAGGTCACAGACTTCATAGAAATCATATGACTTTTGTGGAAGAGATGGTTTAGGAAAGTCCAAAGGGGTAATGGGATATGGGTTGTTCAGGTGTGGCTACGTCCTGTCTCAAAGTGATGCTGCCATTTTCTTTAACACAGGCTCCACACTGCACTCATCTGGGAGCAGCAGGCATTCATGTAGTTCTTCCGGGTCGACAGAAGCGTCCGATCCCATGCGTTGGCTTTGACCTGTGACGTAAGTGTGTTGTCGTGTGTGACGTCATGACGGCATGGAGTTTGGTTTGTGAGTGTGGCGTGTTTGTACATGTCGTCATGTTGTGGTTTGTTGTGCTCTCTGGTGGTATGTTCAGGGTTTTCGTTTGTGTGGTGTAATGGGCTCAGTTTGCTTTTGCTAATTATCCAGAATTGTTAGTGTCGGCTGTATTTCTAGTGGAATTCATTTCAGTGAGTTAACGATTTTGTGTGAAGGTTAATTTAGTGTTGTTTGCTGTACATCGTATGGTAATTTTAGTAAAATTTATTGGTTATTTTTGTGCAGGAATGGATATGACCGATAAAATTAACAGTGCGCAGGTCAAGGGAAGTGTTCTATCCCAGTGTGTGGCTGTGTATCTTGATATTGTTATCGGGAGATGTTTTTGAGCTATATAGGCCAAGGGAAGTGTTTGATCCTAATTTATGGGATCACAAGCTGCTGTTGAGCTATATAGGTCAAGGGAAGTGTCAAGATTCCAGATGATATTGTGTTTAGTGGTATTTGGGGAGTTTTTTCCGTCGTTTTGTGTGGTTTGCCCCGTTAGTGTCATTAGGCTTTTTGTGGAAAGTGTGTGTGTGTATTTGTTTTTCGATGTTTTTTTGTCCTCATAATGTGTACGTACTGAATTTATATGCGCCGTATTGGAATCATGGTTTATGGTCATTTCCGCCATATTTGTGACGTCGTGGGTCAAACCAGACGAGCGGGATCGGACGCTTCCATATTTTCATTCTTCCCCTAACTCTTCCTTGTCTTGTGAGGTTCTCTCGATGGATGTCTCTTAGTCATTTGCCCACTGGCCAGCCTCCCCTTCGGGAAGGAGAGCAGGTGACTCAACATCCATGAGCATCATCGCAGCCTTCCGAATTTCTGGGGAAGGGGGGGGGGGGGCACCTGTGTCCATCTGGGTGGCAGCATCCACCCTTGCCTTCTGTGTCACAGGGAAGAAGGTGATGGCAGGGACAGACATCTTCTTTTCAGGTCTCAGGTCATCCCGCAGCTGTTGCAACTGCCAGCTGACAGCTACAAGCTCGTCCTTCATGGCAATCCTCTCTGCCACCATTGTGGCTGTGAGGACAGCCAGCACATCATCTGTGATGTTTTCTTATGGCAGCACAGCCCACTTCCACCTTTTGGGTTGGGGGAAGGGCGTTGTGTTATTGCCTTTGACCGGCTGTGGGCACATTGTAGATCTCTTCTGCAGTTTCCAGGGCATTATGTAGCTACAGCTGCACGAGTTAGCGGTGTAAGCACCGCTGCAATTCAAGCATGTGGCATCAGTACTTCTTGGCTTGTCACAGTCACCTGCGTCTTGCACATTCGGGCAATTCAAACACGTGACTGTATCCTTGTATGACTTGGCAACATGAGACATTTTTTGGCAATTGTAGCATTGCTGGACTGCCTTCTTCTCCGTCTTCTTCTTGACATCACAATCATTCCTGATGGCTTTCATCAGGATTTGAGCACGGGAGCCAGCTTTCTCTCTTGCCTCATCCTTACATTTCAGACGGCGAAGTGTGATGTAGGTGAGTGACAATATGATGCACTGCGAGTAGAGCACCACACTGCAGGGCCGCAGGGGTGGAGTGTGAGCAGCGGTAGCTTACCTTTATATACAAATATATAGGCCTACAAGTTGAATTGACCCCTCAGTTGACATCACCAAGGCTGTGCATATTCTGAATGAACTGTGTGATTATTTAGTGCATTATCATTGACAGGCATTTGATACTGCCAGTATAGCATAGCCAACTTTCTGTATGAGTGCTTATTGCCTGTGCTCCATGCCCTTTATAATAATATCTCTTTTGCATCTATGTGTTAGTTTTTGAACTGTAGGTTCTCGTGACAGACTCCTCTGAGGCGTAACTTGAGGCCTAGGATAGGTTGGAAGATGGCAGTCTGTTTGTCAGTAGGCAAAGTCAATAAATGTTAATGAGGAACTTATACATGACAGCGTAGCCCAAAGTCAAGTTGAAATGCGACATTGTGGTTGTGAGTTGGCAAAGTGGTATCGAACACTTCACGTAATCCAGATTATACCTGTTTGTTTTTCAACTGTCAACAGGATCAGTTGTCCATTATTCATTGTATGGTCTTTAGCTTGTAGTCAGATGTATAAAAAAGCAACTTTTTTTTTTACTAACCACATTTTCCATTGTTTTGAGTATGAAAATGGCAGGTTAGTTGTAATGTAAAACTAACAGCCCAGAGAGACACAGCAGTGCTCAACAGTAAACTTGAGAGGTATACAGTACAAACTGTGTGGCCATTCCACTCTTAGTTTTTTATGTTCTCCGTGCTGGCATCCACATCTATGCTCCACATGTCACTTTACGATGTGTGGCAAAAGTGTACTTCCATTACAGTTATAAATTTTCCCCTTTTCCTGTTCTGTTCATGAGTGGTGTTGGAAAAGAATGACTGTCAGAAAACATCTTTATGAGCTGCCACAGGACGACGCAGAAAAGCTCTAAATACTGAATTCTGCCTTCCGAATTGTTGGACGCAAGATTGCTGTAACACACTATCAGGTCATTTCATGCCAAATGGTCTAGAGGTTCGAGCAAGATGAACGCAGATTTTTCTGAAATTTTGTGTGGACATGAACACATGTTCCCAATGAATATCAGTAAAGTTTTACTTTCACCAGTATAATACTTTCACTGATATCCTACTTCCAGAGATATAGTAATTTGTTTGAACCCACGTTGCAACTATTGAAAGTGCGCCACTGGATTTGCAGCAACTATGAGAAGTATCTCTGGTAATATTTTCTTGAAAGAAAGTAAACTAAGGCATCTTGTACAATTTTTGCACTCAATTAAGTAAATAGCTTTTTATAACGACAGGTGTAATTGCATGATAAATCTGAAACTTTGCTCATTCTAACTTACCAGTAAAAGTTTTTAGGATATAAAATTTCATTTTCCTGCTTTCTTGTAGTTTTTATAGATCGAGGACAAAGTTGACATTTTTTTTTCTTAAAATGGCAAAAGTCTTCTTCAAACTCTTTTAAACCATTTACATTAAAAAGACCATATTCTAAACCACCTGAAAAATTAGACTTGGTGTTGCAGTGTGAGCATATCAGGTCCTAAAAACTGATGACAAGGTAGAGGTGCATTTATGATGTGGCCATATTCTACTGTTACTACTCAGATTAAATCTGACATCTTTTATTATCTTCTACAGTTGTTTAGTATTTTCTGGGGAAGGTTATATCAGAAGTCCTGATGACTAGGAATTGAAATTGAGTCAGAATAACTGGAAAAACTTGAAAAGGTGTGTGTCTTGTCACAACTCAGCATAACATTATGACTGATTATAATTACTCTGATGGTGTTCAGGGTGCTGCAGTGTGGGCTGTATACGTCACAGGATGCTGAAACATCATAGGTAAAAAAAAATTAATATGACTAATAGTATTGAAATGATTTGACAATGTGAGTACCTCAATAATACTGACTCTGATCTAATAAAATTAATACTGGCAGTACTTGTCCTACTGTAGCTGCTGCCACTAAGAGTGATAATGGTAGTAACCGTAATAATAATAATAATGTAATAAGAATAATGATAGTGGCAGATATAAAAAGAATTCACAGGTGTACAAGATAGATATTTTCTGATATGGGGAGTTCTGGGAAAAGGAAGTTCAGGGAGACTGCAGCAGCTAAGAATACTGGGAGTTCTGTTCTGATGGGAATAAATGTTTCTATCATTCCCCCACCTCAGGGGGCTCAGCATTTTTCTTTGATGAGTATGTGCATCGTTACCACGGGGCCCCAGCCTTTGGAGCTCTCCTCCCCTTTCTGTGTTGCATGTCTTATCTTTCTGCTATTCTTTTCCCCTTCCTTGGGGACCGAGTCATAAGTCTACTTCGGGAAACCGAAGTTTTTGGTGAAACTTTCTATGGATTCATCCTGTCCACCCATCTTTCTTTCCCTGCCCCTTCATTTCTCTCCTTCCTCCACTTTGGCATATAAGGTATCTCTTTTTCCTCTTATTCTTCCTCCTCCTCCTCCTCCTGCTGTCCTGAAGACTGGCCCATGCATTTGATGTGTGAAAGGTGGCAGTGTAACGCATAATTCCCAGTCCCAAGTTGACAAGTATGGCTCGTATGTACCCCCAGGTGAAGGTCAGACCCAGTGAGGGGTGATTGGCTGAGCTTGTAACTTCTTGTGTGCTGTGATTCTTGAGTTTCTCCCGGCGTATCTGATAATCAAAATAACCACAGGTGTACTGCCGGTCTACAGTGTCCAACGGGCACAATATTTTGGCGATCATACATGTCGCCATCATCAGGTGAACTGACGGACTCAGCTCCTGTGAATGTGTCGGCACAGAGATCCGGTACGCTAAGGCTGCCAACAAGAGGCAGGGAGGTGTGAAGAGTGATTTGTTAAGATCTGATGACACAGCAGCTGGACAGCAGTCGTGTGTGCATGAGCGGTGTCTGAGTGAGTGGTTGAGTGTGTGTGGGGGGAGGTGGGGTGCTCTCATTTTATGACCAAGGCTGTGGCCGAAAATTTTGTTGTGAGTGTGTGATTGTCTTTTTTACATGCCTGTGTGCAGCCCAGTGATCATCTGTATTGTGAGTTGCTACCGATCCTCATTAGTATTGATTCTCAGAGTATTTGCACAAGTTATCTGTTGCATGGATTAATAACTGCAGTCTCATTTCATTCATTTCATCAACACGGTGTCTGTGACCGTGAATAGTTGGCCACACGAGTGGACTTCCATGATGGGCGAAAACCGCAGGCCATTTCTGCGGGTATTGCTAACAGATTGGGCTCTCAGGGTCTCAGCATTCATTTTCTTGGTACGTGTTTGGCGACACCCCCGGGGTTCCTGAGTGGGTGACTGGTAAGTGCTGTCAGTTCCCTGTCACCGTAAGCTCTGGCCATGTTCAGCGACCACATTGCGGTGCGGCAGTAGAATGTTGTCTCTCCCAGGGAACAGGGATCTTAGCTTGACCGCCCGGATCGCAAGGATGGGATAAATCTCTATTAAAAAAAACCTCTTATCTCAGGGTGTGCTGCGCGCTGATGGAATGTGTGGCTGTTGAGGTGGAACAGTCATTAGCAGGCAGCCTGTGGGGAACCTACCATACCTCAGTTGTATAAGGCTTACTCAGGCTTGCAGGGCTCTGTCTGAGTGGACCCTTATTTTCTTCGTTGGTCGTGAGACTGAGATGGAACCCTTGAAATCATCTCCTCCCAACAAGAAGGGTACTGCCTGAGTGTGTTCACACCCATTAACCCAAGAGAACAAGAGAGGCTATTCCTCCTGCTAATAAGACTACTTAGGACTACAGTAACAGGACTCATGGAGTCGTGAATAACAACGTGTTTTTGGTGATAAAGGAAGGAGGGGACATTTCTATATCCTTAAGGGTTTGGAAGACCTTGATGGCACTTTAAAATGACTGTGTAATTGCTCATTGTTGGTCGAAACTAACAGATCAAAGCAGGTGG
Organism: Schistocerca gregaria; assembly: GCF_023897955.1. Lineage (NCBI taxonomy): Eukaryota > Metazoa > Arthropoda > Insecta > Orthoptera > Acrididae > Schistocerca > Schistocerca gregaria. The sequence continues at coordinate 369,304,196 of NC_064923.1, forward strand.
AACTTCTTAAGAAATTGTAGAAACTGGGTGAGTATGATACCATTGCTGAGATGCATATCTCTCTCAACTCCTGTAAGGACGTTGTCATGAGCCGAGATATCGTAGATATGGACATAGCAGAACTGAAACAAGAATGGGCATCCCAGGGAATAGTCGATATGGAGCAACAAATTCGAAGGACTAATGGAGACACTGAAAAGACTGCCACTTTCATTTTCACATTAAATTCATTGACACTGCTTGAACATGTTATGGCAGGGTTCCTTCGACTTAATGTTCAGCCTTACATACCAAACCTAGTGCGGTGCTATAAATGTCAGTGTTTGTCATACAACCATGAGTACTGGAAGTGAAGTGATCTGCAGGAAGTGTGGAAAAGCAGCTCTTGACATGGGGCCGACGGCCCACCCCCAGTGATCTGTGTCAACTGCTCTGGGAACCACCCAGTCTGGAGCTGCAACTGCACTTTTTTTTGCTGAGGAATGCAAAATATAGGAAGTAAGTGATGGAGTGGATTCCCCCATGCCAAAGACAAAAAAGAATGTAAGTCAACGAAACACTCTGTCTTTGCCACCTCATTTTCTTCCTTGGTGCAGAAACCTATTCCCAAAGTGGACGCTTCAACACAGATGGTGCCTAGCATGCCTGTATCCACCACAAGCACCTATACTTGCATATGTACATGCCAAGGAAAAAATAGTAAGGGCAGAGCAATCCAAGCAGCTGCAACAGGAAAGACCAACAACAATTCCGCAGTGAGCATCCAGAAGGCACACATAAAGCAGAGTGCCTCTCAATGCCTCCTTTCACCTCATCCTCATCAGGACAGGGTGCAGGGAATGGATCCCGACTTCCAGGTCACAAGCTGTCCCAGGCACCATCAGACATCATTCTGATATGCCCCTGACTCATGAGGAGAATGCTATGGAGTTGGATGCCTCAGATCCAGGCAGCTCCTCCATTCACACTTGCTGTACCAGTGCTTCACCTGCCTGGCGCAAAGGTAGGAGCAAATTAAAACTGCACTGATGACATGGCTCCCATACTACAGTGGAACTTGAATGGGTTCAGCACTCATGTGGAGGAACTGAAACTCCTAGAGGACAGTCACACCCCTTGTGCTTGTGTTTACAAGAAACAGATTTTAAAGATAAAGACGTCCCTGTGCTATGGAGCTATATGCTATGCCGAAAGGGTGACCTATCGAGGGAAAGAGCAAAGAGAAGGCTCGCAGTGTTTGTCACTAATGCGCACCACTCTTCTGTTCTTTCCCTGGCTACTGATCTGCAAACAGTAGCAGTTGAAATTCATGCATATCAGAGGCTTACAGTTTGCTCTCGGTATTTACTTCTGCTGGATGCAGTAGACTCTGAGGCTCTCACAGATCTTATGGGACAACTCCCTCGACCGTTTCTCCCTGGGAGACTTTAGTGCCCATCATGCCCTTGAGGTCTTGTAGAGCCTCCTGACATCTCAAGAGCTGGTACTCCAACGCATTTCTGTGCTGCTGCTGGGTTATTCACAGCCATCAACCTACCTCTCTGCTGTCCAGCCCTCGCCGACTCTATTCACTGGGAGCTCGTTGACAATCTTCATTCCAGTGACCAATTCCAACTCCACATTCACCTATTTGATGGCACATTGGTGGAACAAAAGCCACCAACAGGGATGGTTGGAAGGGCCAACAGGGCGCTGTTCAGCCAGTTGGCTGTGTTTGAACACAGTGACAGCATACAGGAATGGGTGGACCACATCATACACGTGATCAATCATGCTGCTGACCTCTCTGTACCACAGTCTTTCAGTTCTCTTTGAAGAAGAGTTCCGTCCACCCATCCGGGCCAGACAAGTGGCTCTTCAATGGTTTAAATGCTGCCCAACAGCAAACAACCTCACTTCCTTTTCAGTCACAAGAGCCAAGGTGCAATGCTTCATTAAGGAGAGCAAAAAGAGCCTTGAATCAGCACTTTCTGAGTCTTCTGATACTGCGCCTGGTCACTACCAAATCCGGTACCGCATGATTCAACACTTGCCAATGGCATCAGAGGAAATCCTCCCCAAATGTTTTAATCTTATGTGGCAGACAGGCAACTACCCCAACTCGTGGAGGGAGGCGGTACTGATACCTCTCCTGAAACTGGGAAAGGAGCTTACATCTCCCACTGATTACAGGGCTATTGCCTTAACTAGCCACATAGGAAAGACCCTGGAGTGAATGGTTAACTTTCATCTGATCTGGTTGTTAGAGACCAGAGGACACTTTTGCCACTTTCAGTGTGGATTCCAGAAATTTCGGTCCACTGTCAACATGCTGACCCTGCTATAGGTGCCTGTTCAACAGTCTTTACTACACAACCATGACTGTATTGGTTTATTCCTCGACATCAGTAAGGTGTATGATATTGCTTGGAGACACTGTATTGTTGCACAACTGCATCAGTGGGGCTTTCATGGCCACCGCCACATCTTCATACGGTCTTTCCTGTCTCAACAGTTCAATTGGACCCAAGTTGATGCCTTGCTGTCAGATAGTTTTGAGCAGGAGAATAGTGTCCCTTGGGGCAGTGTTTTAAGTGTTACCCTATTTGCCACAATCGTAAACGGTTTCATGTCTATGGTAAGGAGTCCTGTACAGTGCTCCTTACTTGTGGACGATTTTGCTGTTTTCTGTTCCTCCTCTAGTGTTGAAACAGCAAACCATCAGGTGGAACTTAGTGTGGAGGTTAGAGGAGTGGGTTGCAAAGATAGTTTTCTGTGGATAAGTGTGTGTGTGTGTGTGTGTGTGTGTGTGTGTGTGTGTGTGTGTGTGTGTGTGTGTGTGTGTGTGTGCATTTTAATCGTTCTCATAATTATTTTTTTTTAAAGTAGGAGGCACTATCCTATATTTCAGAGACTCAAAATTGTCGCAGTTGCCGCACCTGAGAGACCTAAAAGCAAGAACCCTCAAGGCACTAAATACCTTAAAGTGCCTCAGGGACAGGTCTTGAAGAGTGGACAGGGCATGTCTGCTCCAGTTTTATAGGGCTTTCATACATTTGTGGCTGGACTACGGATGCACGGTGTATGGATCAGCGAGGCCTTCATATTTTAAGATCATGGACGCTGTCCTCCATGGGCTGGCCACAGGTGCTTATAGGAACAGTCCCATACTCAGCCTCTGTGTTGAGGTTGGGGAACTGCCACTTAACGTCCGGTGGCAGCTCCTCATGGTGCATCAGGCACGTGAGATCCTCGCAGCTCTGACTTCGCCCGCACATCGTACTGTTACTCATCTGCCTCTGGAATGCCTTTTTCTCAACCAATGAGCAACACTGCCAATTGGGATCCGCGTGCAGCATGTGTTGTAGTCACTCTGTGTGGAGAAAGTACAACCCCAAATCCAAGGTTTTAGTCATGTGCTGCCCCAGTTACCGCAGAGGCCCAGTGTCATTTTAGATTTAGTGCAGTACAGGAGAGATTGCACTCCTACTTCTGTTTTTAATTCAATATATGCAGACATTATATATGCGCACCACAACTATATAGCTGTCTTTAAGGATGTGTCTAAGCCCGGGGATGCCATTGGTTGCTCTGTCATTTTCACAGATCATGTCCTGAAGGTACAATTGCCTCAAGAATTCACTATCTTTGATGCAGTGTTATATGCAATCTTGGGGGCACTGGAGCAGAAAAGACGTTCTTGCAGTGCCAAATTTATTGTTTGTTCAGATTCTCTGAGTGCCCCTTACTCTCTCCAACATTTGTATACAGCAGATAAAGTCATCCAGAATATCCAGGATGCCCTCCTCCAACTACAATAGCGGAAGGAGGTGTCTTTCTGATGGGTACCTGGGCACATGGGAATTTCAGGGAACAAAATGGCAAATCGAGCTTGTCATGATCCTCTGGTATTTCAGTGTGCCATCTCCCTGCATGCTATCACCTCGCTGCGGAGGTACAAGGTTAGGCGTCAATGGGAAGATGAGTGGCAGGAAGTGACTGACAACAAGCTCCTTGTAGTAAAGCCCACAACTCAGCTGTGGTGTACTTCCTTCCAGTCAAGTTGATGGGACGAGGTCCTTCTTACTCATCTTTGCATAGGCCACAGCCCCAGAACACATGGGTTCTTATTCTGGTGAGAGGACTCTCATTGGTGCTTGTGGTGTGCAGATCACTGTGCGCCACATTTTATTGGACTGTGTTTTATTTTTTTACCTGCAGACTACAGTGGGTTTACCGACAGATCTGCCCTCTATTTTAAATTATGTGGCCAAAGTTTTGTGAATTATCCAGCATTTTTAACAAGATTTTAGGGAGATATTTTTAATGTGTCAACAGGATTATTGGCTCACCCAAGTTTTTTGTAAGTGATCAGCCAGTCATATTTCTCTGTCTTTTCTTTTAGCTCTTCTGTTTTGCTTTCTGTGTTTTAATTTCATGTGTAGCTACTTTCTCTCCTAACTGGTTTTAGTGCATGTGAGATAGAGTGACTGTATGGTAATTTCAGCTGCACCTCCCACCTAACTGGCATAGTACTTGCAGTGGATCCTGATGCAGTTTGGAATTCTTGTGTGATGGTCTGGACGGATGTCTGCCTATTACACATTACAACCTGTCAGCGGTCTCTTGTCAGCCAACAGACGAGGTCGGCCTGTACGCACATTGGAAACAGTGGACTTAGGGATGTTTAGGAGTGTGAAACTCTCATATACAGACATATGACACAAGTGACACCCAATCACCTGACCACACTCAAAGTCCGTGAGTTCCGCGGAGCATCCCATTCTGCTATCTCACGATGTCTAATGACTACTGAGGTCACTGATATGGAGTACCTGGCAGAAGGTAGCAGCACAATGCATCTAATATGAAAAATGTGTTTTTTGGGGTGTCCAGATACTTTTGATCACATAGTGTATAACAGTTTTAGTTTATCTCCACATTCATTTCATTTGAGAAGTGTGGGGGTGCTGATGACCTTGCCATTAGGTGCCCATAAAATCCTCTCTCTCTCTCTCTCTCTCTCTCTCTCTCTCTCACACACACACACACACACACACACACACACACACACACTCACACTAACAGATCGGGCCTGCTGATCTGAAGCTCCTAGTTTCCCACTAATGTGCAAGCACAGTCTGTCAGACCTAGTCTCTCACAGATCTGCCCACAGGCTGGTTCTGTTTGTGTGTGGCATAACGTGGTGCTTCTTGGCAGACCAGAGGTCATGAGTGATGGATTTCAGGAATTGCGAATGTTTCACGGCAAGTACAGTGCTGTGTTCTATAGACATTTTATTTATTATAATACATTTTGGCATTCGAAAATAAAGTATGGATGATAGAAGAAGAAAATTGCAGCAGTCGCTGGCAGTTTGTACGCTATGTACTCATATATTTCTTTAAAGAAAAACCATGCAATATCTGCAAAATAATAGACATAGCACAGTGGGTAATAACTGACAGTAATGGAAGTGGTAGAACCAAGATTTTATTGTCGGTGACCTGTAGTGTTGGTTTACACAACTCTTCCCTGCCTTATCTACTTCTTTCAAGAAGCCTACTTTTTTCTGAAGTCAGTGAAGGTATTTTAAATCTGTCTTGTGGCTCCAAGGAAATGCATATTAAACGTGTTTTGTTTTGTTGAAATAAAATAACAACAGTGGTCTTAATGAAACACACATCATTTGGCTTCTTTTCTCCATCTAAAAGCAGTTTATTTCAAAAGATTTTAATGTTAGTATCTAAGATTTTTACTCACACAGGGGAGAAATACAGAAGTCCTTAAATTTTTCTGTCAAATTATGTCTTTACTTATCCTTGAGATCTCAAATGTTGTCAGGGAAAAATTCTAAAACTTGTCTGTAAACCAGGAAATTTCACTTTGGGAAACTTGTGGCAACCCTGATTTTGTTTCAGTCAGATTGGTTTTGATGGACCATACCCTGCCTCTTGGAAGACGGAAATATTAATTCCATTATGGAAACTAGGCAAGAATCCAGGCCCTTACCAACAGTACATAACACTCTTGACCATGTGGTCCACCACTACCACTTCATGTGGCTTCTCAGATCTCAAGGTCAACTTGGCCGCTCTCAGTGGCTGCTTCTTATCCAATCCTTTCTCAAGGAAGTTTGATATAGCATTGGTGATATCTTGTCTGACCGCTGTGTTGAGAAGTTGAGAAGAAGGGGTCCCCCCCCCCCCCCCCCCCCCCCCCCCCCCCCCCGAGGCAGTGTAATCAGTGTTATACAGTCTCCCCCACAGTTAGGAGCCGTGCTAAATACTCTTCATTTGTGGGTGACTTCACGGTCTTTTACTCTTCCTCCAATTTTACAGTGACAATGAGGCAATTCCAGCTAACCTACAGGAGGCTGTAAGCTCAGTTTAATAAAACTGGTTTTAGGTTCTTGTCAGAGAAGACTATTTCAGACAACTTTAACCATGCTCATTGAAGTTTTAAGCCACCAAAGTTCATGATGGGGGACAATGTGCCACAAAAATAACCAGGTTTCCACATCTAAAAGACCTGCGAACAAAGAGCACTGAATCATAGAATAGTTTTAAATGCCTACACTGAAAGATGTGGTGTGCTGACAAGTCCCACCTGCAATTGTATAGGGCATTTGTCAGGTCACAATTAGATTATGGCAGCATGGTTTATGGATCAATTCACAATTCCTGCCTCAAGATGTTAAACTCTGTCCACCATGCGGGAATTGGGAATTTGGATATCACCCGGAGCCTGTTGGACCAGCCCAGTTCAGAAGCTGATGAAGCACTGCTGCATCCTCCTGGTTCAGTAGGCCCTGAAAATCTTAGTATTGCTTCAGTCATTAGCATTTAGTGCAGCAGCCCCCCAACTTTGAGCGGCTGTTCAGAAATCAGCCTCATGCAATCAAGCCATGCAGGATACAGGTTGTGGATCTGGATGTCAGACCTCCGAATACACAGCTGGGGATGGAACAAGTTGCTGCCTTGTCATCTGCAGAGACCCAAAATGATTTTAAGTTTGACGCAGTATGAGAAAACATGTCGCAAATTACATTTTCACAAATCTGTGTTATGCAATATTAAGCACGTACCACAGTTTTATCGCTGTTTAAACGAATTGCTCCCACTAAGAGAATACACTCTGTTGTTTAGGTGTTTTTCCTTTTAGGTTGTTGCCCTACACCTTCCAGAACACTTCACAAATTATGGTGTGGAGTTTTATGGCATTATGAGGGTTCTAAAGTACATTCAAACGCAACACTTTACAAAGTTTCTTGTCTGATCTGACTGACTCGGTGTGTTACATGCAGTTGCCGGCCGCGGTGGTCTCGCGGTTCTAGGCGCGCAGTCCGGAACCGTGCGACTGCTACGGTCGCAGGTTCGAATCCTGCCTCGGGCATGGATGTGTGTGATGTCTTTAGGTTAGTTAGGTTTAAGTAGTTCTAAGTTCTAGGGGACTAATGACCACAGCAGTTGAGTCCCATAGTGCTCAGAGCCATTTGAACCATTTTTGTTACATGCAGTCTGCTGCATTTTTCCAGTAGTCTAGTTGATTCAGATTATTGATAACACTTTACATCAGATTAAACAGTAAGGCAAGTTGGTTTTATGCTGGATACCTTGAAAGGACGTAGCTGACAAAGTAGCCAAAGAAGTGTGTACAGATTGTGTTTTACATTGATGTGTTGTCCTCTTGTAAACTATCAGCTCATTGTGTGATAGAATAATCATGCATCAACGGAAAACCAAATAGTTGGAAGTGGAAAACAAGAAGTTGTAGGCACGGTGGACTTAATGCTACCATACCAGTGCAATGTAAGTAAATGCTGCTCACTAGACTGCACATAGGACATTGCCCACTATCACACAGTTTCTTCTTACGGTGGGAGATGTTGATTGCCCCAAATGCCACATCGCCATCACCACCCTACACCACCACTTTGCTTTCTGTAAAACACCCTATTATAAATTTGTCAATGATACCTTCAAATATTCTTATCATGTTATAGGTAAGACTGATTAGTTCATAGTTTCTACTGTCCTCCTTTTGTTCCTTTTTTCCCTTGTATACAGCTATTACTACTACTTGCTATTGATATGTTAAAATGAAACATATCATAGGTAAGGCACAATGCCCCAACCCATGACTTCCTTCACTTCATCTATCCATATGTGTTGCCCTCCTTGCACCTTTTGCTTTTTGGTAACATATAGCTTCCTGTTATTATTTGTAAACATATTGATCACACCTCTCTCATCTCTCTTTCTTTCTTCCACGTGCCCTTTCTCAGCCATATTTACTGATCTATTGTATTCCTGGTAATAGCTTGACTTTTTATGCATCACATTATATTTCTTTGTTATATGCTTCATTTTTTGAAATTGTCTGTAGTGTTCCTTTACAACTTGTTATATATGAAAATATGCTTCTTCTCCACTTCTCTTGATTGCTGTATGACTGTTAGTGAAACATGCTGTGCTTCACTTTCTATATCTGATTTAATTATGACAGTATTTTCTTTGAGATTTTCAGCAACAGTTATGGTTGCTTTTTGCTTTCCCTTGTGCTCTCTAAGCTATGATCACTTATCCAGTGTTCATCCATGACAAAGGTAGCCTACAAAACCTTTGTTCACCTGATTATTAGTTATTGTTGCTTGGGTCAAAAAGTTTATTACATTCGACATAATTTTGCAAAAACTTGTGTTCTGTAAACTGATCCAAACTGGGCTCATTTGAAAGTCCATGGTTTTAACTCCAAAACAAAATGTGTTTGTTTGTACAATGCGGGCTGACAATGCTAGATAACTTGAATCGAAGTTGGGTGTGAAAAACTTGGCACAAAACAATGTAAAGTTCTATATCTCGCAGAGTAAATGCATACCAAACATGAAACTTCATACACAGTAGCTCAATAGCACAAAGATGTGGAATACAAAATTTCATTCACCTACTAGTTTCAAATAACCTGCAAAGTATCAAAAAGATCCCAATTGAATTGAATTGAAAATAGGTATATTTGACACTTCTGGTAGAAATACCATTTTCTGTTAAAGCTTCAAAATCAGTTTCATTCAAAACACTGTGCTCTAAGCTCCCTCCTTGAAACTGTGGGTTTAATGTCCAGCATGAGCTAACAATGCTACACAAACTGAAGCAAGGTAGCTGCAAAAATCATGCTGCGAATAAAGTCTTGACTTCATATATGTTTAGTTACAACAACTTGTTTTGAATGAGACTGGTTTTGAAGCTTTAATAGAAAATGATATTTCTAACAGGAGTGTCAAATATACCCTATTTTCAATTTTTCAGAAAAATTGTAATCTTTCTGATGAATTTGTAAATTATTAGAAAATTAGAGGTGAATGAAATTTTGTATTCCACATCCCTGTGCTACTGAGCTATTGTACATTAAGTTACACATTCAGCTTGCATTTACTCCACAAGATACAAGAATCCTAAATTTCCACTTTTTTGTGTCACAATTTTCACATCCAACTTTGATTCAAATTATCTAGCATTGTTAGCCCACATTGGATAATCAAACTCAATTTGTTTTGCAGTTAAAACCATGATCTTTCTAATAAACTCAAAGTGGAGAGTTTCATAGAAAATAGTTGTTTGCAAAATCATGTTGAAAATTTTGCATTTTTAACCTCTTTACTCAATAGTCAACTTTGCACTTAATTTATTCAGTATAGGAAAGCAATATATAAATGAAATTTTGTATTTAAGAATCTTGCAAAGTTTCACTTTCGTCATACCTTTAGTCCCTGAGATATAAAAATCCGAACTTCATATTTTTGGGCGATTTTGCCTAAACTTTTCTGGCTGAATATGTCTTGTAAAATTCCTTTCATTATTATTGTTAACAGAATGCATGAAGTTGTACTAGATGACCAAATTTCATTTCTTTAAACAAAATATTGCTTGAGATAGACTGGCTCAAAGTTGCCAGAAAATAATGCTTGCTCTGCGCAGTCACGAATGGAGTCTAACAAGTGACTATATTTTTAACGAATGTTAAAAATTTACCATTGTTTTTTGGAGAAATGTGCAAATGTTCACATAAAATTTCGTCGATGCTCAAGTTTTATTGCATGAACAGCAAAAAAGTAACAAGCAGTAAACTTTTTTCTTTTCATTATTTTATTTGTGTGGGTGGGGGGGGGGGGGGGTGTATTAGCGAGAAAGTTTCAGAAAGGTTTGAAATTAATTACGTCACTAATTTTTCCTCATTTTCAAATACTGGAAGAATGCAGTTTGGAATACTGTAAACAAATGTTTGATTGCCCTGGAAGCTATTAGATAGGCAATTTGCAACTTGGACAGAGTGGCCATTTTAGCTATTTGGCAATGTAGATGGATAGGAGAGAATACTGTTTGGTCTTTGGCCCGCCTCCTAAATTCAATAGATTCAACCAACTCCAGTGGCAGAACACTTTGTGAGGCATTGTATGTTAGGCAGAGATCATCAGCACTAAAGTTTTGGGCTGTATAATCCAAGTAGAGCCAAGCATGTTTGATCATGATATAACAGACTGAAGAAATTCAAGAAGCTCATAGAATATTATTTCTTCTGTGTCATTCACAAATGAATGAATAAAGATAATTCTTTGGTGGAAGATGTATGGGGAGGGGCAGCAAACTGATACAGTCCTTACCAGGTGCTATCAGTCATCTTACAGAGTACAAATGTACATGTAAAATTGTGATAGTAATTCAGAAGCAAAGTAGTACCAGGCATCATATTGTCATGTAGAAGAAGGTGTAATTAGATGAATGACGAACACTAAACTTAAAAGTGGTTTATTCAGCACTTGCGCATACAAGAGCGCGGAGCGAACTACCTCCGACCAGAACACATACAGTATATATAGAGCTACAGAACATTTCAGTACAATGCTTCTTGATGTTTGCAGATACTTCTAGAATGTACTTGAACCGAATATAGACATTAAAATTGCATAGTCCAGGTAGTTTTGAACTCACGACTGTCCATGCAACAGTTTAGTAACATAACCACTACTGCGCGGAGCTACTCAATTTCTTCTGTGACAATATCTATCAAATTTGTTAAATTCCTGAATGCCTCACTAGAGTCCACATAATGGATATCATGCATGAGAGTGACCTAGAACCATTTGTTAGGTAACAAGCATTCCACAGGAATGTAGTGAAACATATTTTTACAAGAGATCTTCAATAAAAACTGGCAGCAATTCTCTGAATTGTGTGCAGTAAGTAGGAGAAGTGTACTGCCATTCGAGGAAACTGTAATCTTAGACTCTGCAGATGTCCCCAGCATCATTCTTCCCCATCTCTCAGTGAATAGAAGCTGCTGGGCATTTTTGGCACCTTTATAACTTCACCAAGTCTTGCGATTTGAGACAGTGTTCTGTGATAAATGTTTGTGTTTCTAAGAAAATGAATGTTTCTGCGCACTGTGACAAATTAAATATGGCTTTTGGAGGGCCTCTGCATTGTTGAGTCTGTCTTCGTTGGCATAAGGCATTCCAAGAAGGCTGGGAAAGTTGTGAATTGTGAGGAAGAAGAGGAGGAGGAGGAGGAAGAGGCACTCCTGCTATGGCCTTTAGAGAGATTGCATTCAAAACTGTGGCCACCATTATTGCAGTGATTCATGTTTCACTATCAGACAACTTGTGCACATTCTAGAGATATAAATTGGAAGTGTTTGAACTCTTAAAAGAGCATTTGCACATAGTTTGAGTGTGTGCTCACTGAATACTGCAATTGCTTACCGCAGAGCAAAAGAAGAACAACACATGCTGCACTTTAAAGCTGCATGTTGATTGTGAAGGTGATGCATGGTGTCAAAATATCAATGCAGATAACATTTGGGTGTATTGTTATGACCTAGTAATGAATTGTAATAGTACATAATGATTGCAAACTTGCCAGCCATACATACAGACACTCCGTAAATGGGTAAAGAATCACTACCAAAAAAAGGTGAATAATTTCTGGAAGCTTCTGTAGCAATGGCGTGAGCCTAGGCAGGAGGAACTCAACACCATAGAAATGACAATGGCCACATGTTAGACCATCACAGCCACCAGGTGTCACTGCCGCTCACCGGGCAGGCGATACCCAGCTAGTTACCAACCAGGGACTTTCCACCACACAGTGTACATTACATTTGCAGTGGCAGCACCAAGACATGCCTGCTTTGGTGTGTATAAATATTGACAATCCAAATAGGGAGGTCACCAAATCAGCAAGTCATAGTCCGCATCTGTTACAATGTCTACTTCGGCCATGAGGTTGCCACTGCTCTGTCATCCTGACAGGACTGCCTGCCAATAGGTCCAGCTGCAGCATTGAGGGACTGCGGGTCACTGAAACACTGGGGATCTGCCAGTGCCATGTTCCAGACCAGTGTTTACTTCCTGAATACCTATGCTCCTATCACCCAACCTGGCCATGCCAGTCCACTACATCAGCTCTTGATGAAACTCAGCAACCTGCTGGGAATGTTTACTACACAATGTTGCACCATTCCTGTGCTGTGCTATGCATTGCAGCTGTACATCTTCACAAAAATGCTTTGCTGCAGAGGTCTGCACATTAATGACCGCCTTCCAGAGCCTACTAGATATGATCTTCAGTTACTCCAATGAACTGTTGGAAAATAATTGAGAGAGAGCACTGTCATCGAGCAGCTTTCTATTCACTTCGACTTACCCTCTGCAATTAGAACACACCCACACTTTCTACTTGTCATCAGGATAATGCCAAGACTAATGTTGCTGAAATTGTAATATTGTTTTTAACCAGAAAAGCCAGTTCTGTGGTACCATTCCGTCTATCAGTCAAGACCTGGTGTCTTGTGACTACTTTTCAACCCATTGCCATAAAGAATTGTAAGGTACATTGTTTTGATAATCGAACATTGGCAGCGTAGCCTCTTTAAGTGATTTTGAAGAGCACAACAAAGAAAAGCCTTCACTGCATCTCTTTCAGAAGTGGCAGAAGAGGTGGGCAGTATATTGAAGGCTAAACAATTTGATATAAGTTGTGTCCATGTTGCTTGGGGCGATCTGATATTTGGTCATAAATAAGAATTCTCACAACCAAGATTGCATGTCGAAATATTTTTATTTCCTCCATGACAGGTTTCGACAGAGTCTAGCTGTCATTGTGATCGTGTTATACGTGTACAATAATATTATTTCCAGACGATCCAAAGATGACAGCTAGACTCTGCCAAAATTAAATATTTCAACATGTGACCTCGGCTGCAAAAATTTTAATTTATAAACAGTTTGAATTAAGAAATTTCTGAAATAATAAGTAAAATAAAGGCAATAACTCAGCTGTTGCTGACTGATCGGTAGCACGAGTAATATTGTAATAAAGAGAAAAGAGTATTTATACTAGCTATCGAGCTCTTGCTCTTTCTGTAGCAAAAGTACATACAGGCACCCAAATTTGATTGTCTGTTTTTCCCTTAAATGTCAGTTATCTCAGTAAGTCTTTGTGAGTGAACTTTGATGCTTCTCCGACCAATTTTTATCCACCTTTTTTTCTGCTTGCAGTAAAGAAGAGCAATTATTAGGACAACAGCATCTTTATTTCCAGCATCTTTCAGCATCTTCATTGTCTAAAATTCTGAACCACAATAATGTTGAGCAGTCAGGAAAACTTCTTATTATTGACTTCTAGGGGGTGCATTAGTGTGCTTCGGAAGTAGTTTTTATTACACTGGAAACCATTGAGCTAGTTAGTATTCTGTAAATGGCCAGCACTGAGTCATACTCGACTCCCCTCCTCCCCTCTACGAAAAAATGTCCAGCTGTAGCCTGTAAATAAATTCTGACTTTGTGTTTTGATGAAATCATGTAGTTGATTTAAGGAATTTTGGACTAACTTTAATGTTGCTGCCGTGGTCATAGTCTGATATGCATGCTGAAAGTTGTAATATATTATTTGAATCTACTCAGAAAGCTGATCATAGTATATATCTTCATTCTAGTGTCATCTACAGTATTTTTTGTGCATTGTAATGCTGTTACTGTGAACAAACAAATCCACGGAATATCTCCTACTAACCTGGCCCTACAGCATAGAATACATTATAATATGAAATTTCGACATTCCAAGTAAGCAACAAATAGGTTAATTAATGGTGCTTCTTCTTTACTACAAGCTTGTTTCTCCTGTAGTACCATTCTCAACTTAGCATATAGATGTTCTTTGAGTCTGCTTATGTTTATAGAAGTTCTACATAAAGGTCAGTTTGGATACATACTTGTATCTAGTTTGAATAAGTGCCCATACTCCATTAGTCTGTTAACTATTGACTGTCTGTCTGGTACTAGAGCATTATGTATTGCTTGATGTTGCAGTGATTAACTGATTATTCTATTGATCATTGAGTTTCTATGACGCAGGTAAAAGCTTTATTGTTTTTGTTGCAATTTCTTGTGTGTTTTTTTAATATAATGCTAAAACTTCATCCTGTTTGACTGGTATAGAATTTTGCGCAGTAGTGACCTCAGTTCACAGGTCACTCTACACCCATCTGTTAATTGTGTCACAACCAACCACGTCTGGGAAGACCAAGCTTTCCAGCAATCATTTTTCCTCTTCGTGCTGTGTGCATCGGTGTTTGCGTCTACCTGACGCCTGCCATGTAGCAATAACAAGTGAGGCTATAACAATAGATTTGATAACTGTTTGGTATCTTATTGTGCTGACCAGTAAAATTTCCTTATCTTAAATTGAAATTTGCTCTTAATTAAGTACCTATAGGCATACTGTTCTGATTTTGGGTAACAAGAACTTCCATTGATTATGCTGTCTGTAGTAGTTGGTTTTCTGTAAATTTCAAATTCATTGTTATTTTAAGATGAAGAAAGTTTATGGATTTGTTTGACTTTGTTTCATTTGTAAATTTTATTTTTGGATGCGAGTTTTTGAGCTCTTGATGAATTTCCTGGATGTCTTCTTCATTTCCTTCTACTAGTACCAAAGTGTCATCTACATATCTTCAGTAATATATAATTTTATCGAGTAGTGGCTATTTGGAGCTGAAAAATTTTTCTACCATTGTGTTGATAAAAATGTCTGCAATTGTGAAAGCAATAACCATTTCCTATCACCATTCAATTAGGTTGTGTTAAATTTTTTGGTTGAATTCGGAATTAATAAGAGAACATTAAACTAAAAAAATGACAGCTTACATACTGATGATATACTTGGGACAAATATTGAATAAAATAAACCAAATCTTGAACAGAACAAGCATAGAACTATCTTTCTGAACAAACAACAACAAAAAATGAAAGTTCAGTCTTGAAAAACCAAAATTCTGATTTCATTCAACTCCAGAATAAGTAATGACTGCACAAAATTCTGTGTTGGTCAAACAGGACAAAATTTTAGTATTAGATTCAAAGAACTCTAAGAAATTGTGACATTCATCAATCAAGATTTCACATACGTCTCAGAAATCAAAACCACAAAACACAACATATTGAAAATGCATTACAAGTCCTACACTGGGTGCCAGGGAACATGCCGTGATCATCTTGGAAGAAGTAGAAATGGTCATCCAAATGATATTCTTGAAGAACAAATTGAGCTCAAACATTTAGAAAAATGTAGAAAATTTCATTGGTATTTTGTGAAACGAGAACAGAGAAAAAAACACAGTAAACAGAAAATAACCTTAGGTACAGCTAATAAAAAAATTATAAAACCATTGAAGCACAACCAGCATCATTGACTAACATTACACTGAAAACATAACATAAAGTATCAACGACAATAAATTATCAGTCCAGCTCTCAAGTGTAATTCACAAAAATATTTGGTACAAACAGAACTTTCGTGGTTATAATGATCTAGCAACAAATAGGCAGTCGGCTGTTTATTCACTGATGCAGTATGGGCATCTATTCCAACTATATGCAAGTATGTATAACTTTTATAAATGCAAGTAGACGCACCAAATGTAACATCTACTGGTTTACGTGAGAATGGCACCATGGCTGAGAGAAGCTTGTAATAAAGCAGCAGCATTACTAATGAAACGGTTTGCAGCTTACCTGGAATTATTCATAACAAAAAAAAAAAAAAAAAAAAAAAAAAAAAAAAAAAAAAAAAAAAAAAAAAAAAAAAACATTGTGATACCACTGTCAATTTTGCATCATTAGTCTCTTATTTATTGATCTCATTGAGTGATATCAGATGATTATCCAGTAATATGTGAGAGAGAATTTTGCTACGGCTGTAAATTTTACGTTGTGAAACTACTTGTAATTAAAGTTACACTGCCTTATGTACATCAATCAACTAGATTCATTTAAAGTCACTGCAGTTGATAACAGGGAAATATTTCACCATCATAATTGTCACTAATGAGTTACCATGTAGAGTGTAGTCTAACAGTAATAAGCTCTCTCTGCATTTCTCATTATTTATCTGCTGTTGCTACAACTGTGCACAGATCATCATAGTCCACAAAGACTTGAAAACTATCAAAATAATGCATTGTCATTAAAAGCACTATGGTCAGTAATGGTCCTATCATGCACCCTTGATGATGTTGACTTGGTTCTAGTTTATTTTAGAAGTTTGTTTTCACCTTTGAACATGGTTAATGGATCCAAAATTTCAACACTATATTTACACAAATTATTGTTGCATTTAATCATGAAATATTGAATCATGGGTACATTTAACATGACAGCAATGTGCAATTTATATCCTGAAATAAAAATTCAGTTGTGTCCATTTGTAATTTTCTGCTGCTATAGTTCTATAAGTTGTCATTGTTTAAACTGGTTTGTTCTGGTCCTCCATCACTTTCTATTATGTACTATTCTCTTCACATCTTCGGCAATACTGTAAACTTGACATCTTACTGCTGAGCAATGCTACTTTGCATTGTAACAGTGTGAGGCTAACAAACAGAAGGTTAACTGTTCTTTAGTGTGAGTCCTGATAGGTGCAGGCTGTATATGAAGCTACCACCGCTTCTGACAAGTGCTGCCATCTTATGAATGTTTTAAGTACTTCTAGAGCAACCTTACAAGTAAAAATACTGTGAAAAGGAAATTTGCTACCCACAATATAGCGGAGATGCTGACTTGCAGATACGCACAACAAAAAGGCTGGTACATAGTTTTTGGCCAGTAAGGCCTTCATCAGAATTAGACAAAACACAAACACACACACACACACACACACACACACACACACACACACACACACACACACACACAAAACTCACTAATTGTTCCATGTAAAATCTTATGTATGGATTAAGAGGTTGAAATGCACCTACAGTTTTTTTCTGTTTGCCTCTCTTCCTCATGCCAGAGTAACTATTCCTGACTGACTGATGTACAGCTAACACATACATTTTTCTAGTAACGATTTTTCCATTCATGTAAATCTTTGTGCCATAATGTTCCCAAGTACTTAATTTTTAAAAAGCTTTTCATTTCCTCCTTTTTTTTTTTTTTTTTTTTTTATCATTGTACAAGTCTGTGCTCTACACATGTGTTTCTGGAAATGTCTTTCTTGATTTCCAGCCAATATTTGATATAATCTAGCTGTTTAATTGGAAAGAAAGCTTCTTCAGCAACCCACATCTCATATGATGTCTCCCTTACTTTGGCTTCTTTATGTAATCATTCTTTGTCGGCAGCAGACCTGTATCGTCTGCCGCGGTGGCCTCACGGTTTTAGGCGCTCAGTCTGGAGCCGCGGGACTGCTACGGTCGCAGGTTCGAATCTTGCCTCGGGCATGGATGTGTGTGATGTCCTTAGGTTAGTTAGGTTTAAGTAGTTCTAAGTTCTAGGGGACTGATGACCTCAGATGTTAAGTCCCATAGTGCTCAGATCCATTTGAACCAAGCAGAGCTGTTTCTTTTGTTGTTTTGTCTCAACATTTTTTATGTTTAGCATAGCACTGTTGTTCTTGCTGGTACTCATCACTTTTCTTTGTTTTTGTCATTTTCAACCCAAAGTCTGCATCATTTAGCTTGTCCACTACTTCAGCAAAGTTTGTGTTATTCCAGTTCTGAAATTTCCTTTTGTTCTTTTCAGGGCTTCATCAACATACATTCAATTTAAACAATAGTGTTGACAAGCTATGACCTTACACTCTTTGTCGCATTTGATTGTTTTCCTCGATTTACCACTTTTTAAACTCAAGGTACGGTTTTGCAGATTACTTATGTATATTTTCTTGAGCCTCACACATCTTAGAGATGACATAAGATGTTTGAAATCCCCATGTCCATAAATACCGAAAAGACATTCTAACTTTTCTTCATCCTTTACTGCTTATTAATCACAAAACTAAAATTAATTTTCACATGGCTTGTACTTTCTTAAATCCAAACTGATTGCTATTTTGGGTTTCCTTTTCATTTAGTTGTGTATGATTTAAGTCAATAGTTAAAACAATTGAAAATTGTGATCTGCCAGGCAAAACACTCCTTTGGCTGATACAGACATTGGGTAGAATATCCTTCCTCTCAGAACACGATGAGAGACAGTTGAAGCCTTGGCTGAAGGATGTTGCTCAGCTTTTCAATCAAGGGTCATACTGGGTGATCAGAGAAGTGCTATTCGGTGGCTGGTTCACTGGTGCCAGAGGAGGAGATGTCGTGGAGATTTGTTTATGGAGGAGTTAGGTAGGATATTGCCTTTCAGTAAAGGCTCTGGTAAGGATATCTGTGTGTTTTGACACTACAAGTGCAGGATTCACGAGTGGCAAATCTGTAAGGAAGAGAATTTCTGACAGTGAATGGGTGGCAGCAGTCACAATGGAGATGGAGGTACTGCTGGTGCACTTCATATGAGCAGAAGTATTTATGGAGCCATTTGAGAGGTGGAGGGCGACATTTTGGAAGATGGCTTGTTGTGATGAGGACGACGAGGTGAAGTGGAGTAGGGAGTGGGTGTTGGGGTCACAGACGAAAGAGGAAAGGTTGTCCTTGCATGAGCCCACATCAAGAAAATTTCATCAATGCGTTGGAACCAGACAAGGGGATTTAGGTGTTGTGTGGATAGGAAGGATTCCACTAGATGACCCATAAATTAATCAGCGTAGAATGTTGCCATGAGAGTCCCTGGGTAGTACACTGGATTTGTTTACAGATTAGTCGTTGAAACTGAAATAATTGTGGGTCAGGCTGTGTTTGTCTAAGACTATTAGGCAAGAGGTGGTGGTTTTGGTATTTTGAGGATGTTGGTACCTTGCAGTAATGGGCATGAAGAACATTGGTGTAGAACAGTGGTTCTCAACCTTTCTCAGACAACTACCCCCGACTGTAGTCAGATATTACCCAGTACCCCTCCCCTCACCAACATCATCATTAACACTTAACTAATCTTTGTAATGAATAAGAATTTCCTTTGAATACTTTTGTTTTTAAAACAATGGAAAGAAAATGTATCATTTTTGTAGGTATTTTGTTGAACCATGAATTAATGAGTCAATGAGACAATTAGCATTGTTTATTTCTAACATCCTTTCTTTTTTTTATATATAGACTGAAGAATGTCTCAGTGCACTGTGAGTGATGCCTAAACTTTCTTCTGAGGAAAGAAAGCTAATTATGCACATTTAGGCAAGAAATCTCTTACAAAACTTGCTTCCTCTGCACAACTCCTGCCTACTGACAATTTCTTCCTCACACCCTACAGTGTCACTTCAAATAACCAAGTTAAAGTGTGTGCAATAGAATTGGGCCCACTTGATTGCTGGACTCCTTACTTGTGAACCGGCAGAAATTTGAAATCTTCATGCTGTGAGTGCTTTGTGTCTGACCACTGCCACTAATAAAAATAACAGCGACAATAATAATACTTTGTAGGGCCTACAGCAGTGTAATAGCTACTGTGTAGTTAATTTTGTAACCATTCTTTCTCATATAATTACAACGAACATAATAATTCCTACAATAGAAATTGTAGATCCAATTCTTGATACTACATTTCATGATGTATATGCATCCATATTCATGATGTATATGCGTCCGTATTAGTACGAAAGGACCATATGGTTAAAATATTTTTTGTTATATTGATTAATATTAATTTATTTACTATTTTGACAGATTAATGTGTTGAATTTAGAATTCATTTATGTAGATTTTTTCTACAAATAGTATTGATACTTTATGATTTATTTATATTTATTTTGAATTATCTTTTATTAGTTATTTGTGTTTTAATTAGTGTTGCCTTTTTAACTTTGTTAGAGCGTAAGGTTTTAGGTTATATCCAGATTCGAAAGGGTCCAAATAAGGTAGGGTTTGTTGGAATTCCACAGCCATTTAGAGATGCTATTAAGTTAATTTGTAAGGAGCAGCCAATTCCTATTATGTCTAATTACCTACTTTATTATTTTTCCCCTGTTTTTAATTTAATGACTTCTTTAGCTGTTTGAGTAATTTTTCCTTTTATTATTTATCCTTTTATTATTTATCCTTTTATTATTTATCCTTTTATTATTGTGAAACTGGTCGTAACCTTCTGAAGATGACAAATTGATTTGCTGAAACCAGTAAAGCGAAATAAAAATATCTGTGAAAATGATGACTGAATTTTATTTTGAAAAATTTATGCTAGTTAGATCAGTAATTTATAGCAGCTCTACAAGGCTATTCTATCATGAAAACTATATATAATGGCATGATCTCAGAATGGTAAAACACTGTTCAAAACTTGCCTTTACATTTCTAAACAATGCACATATTTAAAATGTTATTGCAGTAGCAGTATCCATAAAATTGTCTTCAGCATATTTCTTAGTAAAATAATAATCAATATGAAGAGTAAATGTATTGATACTGACATTTACTGGCAGTTTTGTTTCAGGGGATTGTCATTGAGGCCTCTGTTTCAGAAGGAGATGATATGGACTTGAGCCAACTGAGGGTTAAGTACCTGAAAGATTTTGCTGTCAGGGCAGCAAAACAATCAGGTTATAACACATTTGACAGTAGTGAGGCATGTGATTGTATTGGCTTCATACTGACTACAAAATCCAGTAAAGATCTACCAGACAGAATGAAAGCAGTTATTTGTGGAGCTGTTGTTAATGCCAAAAGTAGAACAAAAGAAACTGACATGTTGGCAAAAGAATACTTAAGGTAAGTATTATAAATATCAATTAATATTTGCATCTGTTTCAGGGGCACTGGGTTTTGTTGTTTATTTGACAGTTCTGGTTATCAAACTAGTTTCACGGCATCTATAAGAAAACACAATTCTACCTCTAAACATAAAAAATTGTTATTTAATAAACAACTGCAAACCAGGGAAAGAGGTTTGGGTCATTTTTGCATAATCTTTCATTGACTGTGTGATACTTGCGTGTAATGTGATATCATGTATTTTCGAACACTTAAAAGTGCCACAAAAAACGCTTACTATGACATCAACTTAATTTGTGATTTTTATAAACCTTCAGTATCCTCATTCAAAAACAATTGTCTCCTAAGCTCATTGAATAATTACATGAAAAATAGATATATTTTGAGAATTTTGAGATGCTTGCGAACATATAATTTTGAGAATTTTCATAAGTTACAAGTGTTGTGCACATATTGTAACTAACAAAATGTGTTACATTTAGTTTTCCTTTTTAACATGAGTAGACTATCTGTATTTATTGTAAGTAAATATTTTCAAGTTTGTTAGCAACTATAACCCTACAAAAATGTCAGAAAATAGCTAATTTTTATTGCAAGTTTTTCTGTCACCTTAGTAGTATTCTAATTCTTCAGTTATTACATGGAATAATTTATACTTCAGTTCAATGAATACAAAAATTAAAAGATAATCAACAGGCTCATTTTAAAGTTATTTGTTTACCATTTTGTATAACATTGCACCAACCACAGTACAGAACCACTGTGAGTATTGTTCTCAAACATGGTTTGGGTTAGTTGGCATTCACAAGCAGATAGATATCCTTTTGACTACTGTCAAATGATGGAAAGCTGCTGCAAATGAGTGGTGGAAGAGCTTCGGAGAGTCGCGTTACAGGAATACTTTGAGTGCTGTCCTCTCATGTAGATCGTCTCTCCTCCACAGGAAGCATGGGATCTATCACTACTTCTCCAGTTGACTGCAAGTGATGTGTCAGTCATAAAGCTAGGTGCCAAGTACAGGGTAGACAGGGAGCAGAGAGAACTCATTTTGTTCTAGCAGTCCATAAACAGCAAATATGAAGTCCTGTCTTCCATTGAATCTCAAACTGAGCCAATGATGTCACCTGTTGAGAATACTGGTGTGTCCTGTGTCAAAAGAAGGCAAGTGTAAAAGTGGAAGACTTTAAGTAATCATTGGCAGTTCAAATGTTTAGTAAATAATGATACCACTTAGGGAAATGGAAACAAGGGATGGGACGGAAGACCAGGTATAATCAATGTGTGTGCCTGAGGGCCTCATTCATTTTTATGATGGGGCTATTCTGGCAGCAATTGGGGGGAATATAGTACAACCTTTGCAGACTGTGGCACACATTGGGAGAAACCGTATCTGTCATCTGGGCTGAGAGATCATACTTTAATCATTCCAGTGACTTGCAGAGAAGGTTGAGAAGACCAACCTTGCACATGGAGTTTCAACGAAACTCAGAATTTGCAACATTGTCCTCATTGTCCTCAGAACTGGTTGTGGCCCCCTGGTCCTGAAACAAGTGAAAGGATTGAACCAGATACTTAGAAAGTTCTGTGACATTCTAGGTTACAACTTCCTCGATTTGCGATTTAGAGCTGAGAACTGTAGGGCTCCTCAAATGGGTCAGGTGTGAATTACACATTAGAGGCTGCTACCCCTTGTAGCTGACTGTGTGTGGAGCAGACAGAAGGGTTTTTCTAGGTTAGGCGAATCTCGATCTATGTAAAGATAGCTGCAAGGGACATGGAAGTGTCAGTGCAAGATACAAAGAACTGTCCTCCTACATGCAACAGTATTAAAACCCTTGTGGTTAACAGCCAAAACATTCATGATAAAGTTCTGGATGTTAAAGCACTCCTAAAAAGCTGTGGAGCTCACATTATACTAGGTACAGAAAGCCGGTGAAAGCATGAAATTGATCGCGAGATACTTGGGAAAACTTGAATGTATATTGAAAAGATATGCTAACAGTGAAGGGAGGTGGTGTATTTGTTGCAGAAAACAAGAAACTCTAATCCACTGAGGTAAAAATTGAAAGTGCTCGCAAGGTTGTCTGGGCAAGACTCAGTAATTGTTCAGAAGCCCACTCACGATAGAAATGTATTGGATCTAATAGCAACAAATATACGTGACCTGTGTAAGAATGTCCACATCAAGACTTGTATCAGTCACCATGAGACAGTTTTAGCAGGAATGAGTACCAAAGCACAAAGGGCATCTAAAACAAGTAGAAAGATTTATTTACATGATCAACAAATTAGAAAGGAAAGCAGTAGTTTAATTTCTCATTGAGGAACTTGAAACATTAGTTCACAACTGGAGCATGTAGTGGAGCTATGGCTCAAATTCAAAAGAATATGGACTACACGCTGGATAGAACGTACCTGGTAGAACAGTTAATGATTGGAGAAACCATCCATGGTATACAGTCATTGTAAAGAAGCTTCTAAAGCAACAGAGACTACTGCACAGTAGCCGTAAAATAAAACATAGAGCTAGAGACAGGATGATGCTGAATGAAACACATTTGGCTGTCAAGAGTGCAATGCCTGAAGCCTTCATCGACTGCTGTAGAAGAATATTATTGAGGGATCTCTCACAAAACTTAAATAAATTCTGGTCATATGTAAAGACTGTTTAGTGGTACAAGTGTCCAGATATCCATGAACAAGGAAATAGAGGGTAGCTAAGTAAAAAGAAAAACATTGAACTCTGTTTTCAAATGTTCCTTTACAACTGAAAATCCAGGGATATTGTCCCAATGTAATCCTCACCATTGCAAAGATGAGTGATACAGTTAGTGTCACTGATGTTGAAAAGTAGATGAAAATGCTAAAATTGAACAAAGCTTCAGGGCATGGTGAGTTAGTCCCTCTTTGAACTATAATCTACCACAGATCCCTCTAACAAAATTCTGTGCCTATTGTTGTAAGGAAACACAGGTCGTGTCTGTCTACAAGAAGGGTAGCAGAAGTGATCAATGGAATTACTGTCTAATATCTTTAACATCTGGTTGTTGTAGGATCTTAGAACACATTATTTGATCAAATAGAATTTGGTATCTTTAACAGAAAGATCTCCTCAGTGCCATCTAGTATGGATTCATAAAACATTCATAATGTGAAAACGAATTCACATGTTTCTTACACGATATCCTGAAAGCTGTGGATCAAGGCAGGTGGGTAGATACATTATTTCTCCTTTTCCAAAAAGCCTTTGACTCAGTACCATATCAGCATTTATTATCAAAAGTGCTATTGTATGGGGCATAGAGCAATATTTGTGACTGGACTGAGGAATTTTTTGTAGGAAGGAAGGCATAATGTTTCTTGGGTGGAGAGTCATTGACAGGTGCAGAAGCACCCCAGGGAAGTGTGTTGGGACTGTCACTGTTCATGTTGTATATTAATGACAATGCAGACAATATGAATAGTAACCTCAGACTTTTGCAGATAGTGCAATTATCTGTAATGAATTGCTGCCTGAAAAAAAGCTGCACAATTACTCAGTCAGAGCTTGACAAGATTTCTAAGTGGTACTTTGGTACTGAGTGCAGCGGGTTTCGAATCCGCGCCAGACGGCATGGAACTCGATGACCACTAGAGGTCTCTGCAGCAATTGCACCGTAAGCCATGGCTGCATGTGCTCCTGGCCCAAGTCTAATGTGAGGGTGCCACTGTGGAGCCCGTGGTCCCAGTGGCCAATAGCAACATACCCTGTCGTGTATTTAGGCAGCTGCCTCTCAAGTGAGTCACTTGATATCTCGCTCATAGACATTGTGTTTATGTTGTGTGTGCTTACTTCCCATTTACGAGTAGATGTTGTTTTGATTTTGTGAGTTTATCTCGTGTCCCTATTACTTAATACTTTGTTGTTGGCCTTGGTGTCTTGCTCGGTTGTCTGTCGTCGTGCTTCTCCTTCCATTTCCATTTGTCCATCTTGTTTGTTCACGGGCCACTCCCGTTCAGTCGCACTGTGTTTTCATTTGCGGCAAACCCGCGACTGTTCCTGTCGGAGCTACAACAGGTACAAAGTTGGGTAACTTGATGTAAGTGTTTATAAATGTACGATTATGCATCTCACAAACAAAAAAACATGGAATGCTACAGTTACAGTATTAGCGAGTCAGAGTTAACATAGGTCAGTTGTAGGTAAAGTAGGTGGCATACATTGGTGTATTGGTAGAATACTAGGGAAATACAATCAGTCTATAAATGGGATTGTTTACAAATCACACATGTGGCCCATCCTATAATATTGCTCAAATATGTGAGACCCATCAAATAGGACTAACGGGGGATATTGAATGGCATAGAGAAGGGCAGTAAGAATTTTCAGTCTTGTTTGACCTATGGGAGAGTCGCAGAGATGTTGAAGAAACTAAATTGGCAGACCCTTGAAGATAGATGTAAGCTATTCCAAGGAAGCATACTTACAAAGTTTTAAGAACCAACTTTAAAAGGTGACTCTAAGCAAATACTCGTATTGGAAGTACCCTCTGCTACACACTTTAAAGGGGTTTGCAGAATATGGATATAAATTCAGATTGTTCATTACTACTACAGCCACACAACAAATCCAGAACGTTACTTGCTGTTATTTTTTACCATTTGCTAATCACCCCAAAAACCTTGTGCAGGATGGGCATTGGGCACAATAAGTAATTAGGTCATAACAGTGGGTGAAGAGCCCAGATTCATATTCCATAGTACACCTAACAATGTAGTAATTTTTTCATAATAATTTTTTTTATAATTTCTTCATAATGTGGGGCCACAGTCATAATATATTTCTTTAAAGTCAGTACCACCATTAGACTGTTTTTTATTTGCAGTGTTACATTTACACGATCATGATTTCGGAAAACCTAAATCAGGATGGCCGGACGTGGGATTGAAGATACTTTTTGAGGACATACAATGTCCTGGGTGTGCACACAACAGCTGTACTCATCAGTTCCAATCACGAAGAGACAAGGAGTTAAATAAAATTAATGTGATAATTCCGAGCACAGTTTGGGTTGCCTACAAAATTGCAAACTCATTAGTAATAATTTGATGAACAAATCATAAAACTAATCAATTATTTTCTGCAATTAGAGTAATTTCTCCCGGCCAATGAATATCACTGGAGGACTGCTTAAATGGGGGATTATTAAATGGAGGGGGACAGAGTAATCTTTGCATTCTCCATTTGTTTTGCATTTCCCTAAATCGCTCCAGGCGAATGCCGGGATGGCTCCTTTCAAAGGACACGGCCGACTTCCTTCCCTGTCCTTTCCTAATCCGATGAGACCAATGACCTCACTGTCTGGTCTCTTTCCCCAAAACAAGCCAAGCCATTATGTTATTCTGTTAAATGTTTGTGGCAGCTTGTGTCGTGGTGTCCTACTGTGTTGCTCCCTTCACAATATGAAATTTATTTCTGTATGTAAAGCTGTGTGTAATGTGTCAATACATTTTGAACTCACAACTGTTTAGCTGTATTTGAAATCTTTGCTATTTCAGTTTTTTGTGTATCTCATTTCTTTATTAGTGCGGGAATTACTCATTGGCAACTTTTCTTACTTGCTCCCCTAATATGTTAAAGAGCATCCAAAAATCTTTGTAATGCTAATTATCTTCTTAGCATAACAGCAGAAACATATAATAAAAATTTTCTGGCTGATGTGGCATCTCATATTTCGATAAAATTGCAAGTTTTAGACAGTGCCCTCCATCCCAGTGTAAATTTCTTTTGATAGGTTTTGAAGCCTCCCCTCCATTCATCCTGCTTCTTCAATTATTTGGACAATACATTTTTAATTTGGTGCTGCTGCATACACCGACACAATACGTTTACAGGAATGTAGAATGATGCCAAGTGGCCTTTCTTATGTGTATTAGTTGAATGCAAACAAAGTCAGCTTGACCACTCAGTCCATGATATTAAACCAGCTCTGATTCAGAAACTGCTTCTTCATACTGTCGACCTAGTCAGGTGGGTTGACCTATAGCTCAGCTTCCATTCTGCAGTGCAAATATGAGTGGTATAGGTACAGTCTTAAATGAGCAAGGAATCAGACCTGCCTTCCAGCCACACAGAAAAATTAAGAAATATTCTGACTTGTATTGGATAACCTTGATCTGAGAGTCCAAGGAATTTCTAATATTCCATGTGAGGGTGGGAGCGGTTACTTTGTATTAGGCTATACAAACTCTTGATTGCCATGCTGAACCTCATAGATAACACAGTGATGTTAAAGCACAGCCTCACAGATAAAAATAAGATTATGTTTGAGTGGCAAGGGCGAGGATGTTGTTGTACACTTTAACAGATGTCCTATCATCCTGTTCTGTCTCCTTGTCAGTGTTTTCCACATATTCCTTTCCTCTCTTATTCTGTGCAAAACCTCCTCATTCCTTACCTTATCAGTTCAACTAATTTTCAATATTTGTCTGTAGCACCGCATCTCAAATGTTTCAATCCTCTTCTGTTGCAGTTTTTCCAGAGTCCATGTTTCACTACATACAATGCTGAGCTCCAAATGTATATTCTCAGAAATTTCTTCCTCAAATTAAGACCTACCTTTGATACTAGTAGACTTCTCTTGGCCAAGAATGCCCTTTTTGCCAGTGCTGGTTTGCTTTTGATGTCCTCCTTGCTCTGTCAGTCATTGGTTATTTTGCTACCTAGGTAGCAGAATTCTTTAACTTCATCTAATTTGTGACCTTCAATCTTGATGTTAAGTTACTCGTTGTTCTCATTTCTGCTACTTCTCATTACTTTCTTCAATTTACTCTCAATCCATATTCTGTACTCATTAGACTGCCCATTCCATTCAGCAGATCATGTAATTCTTCTTCACTTTCACTGAGATTAACAATGTCATCAGCCAATCGTATTATCATTGACACCTTTTCACCTTGAATTTTAATTCTACTCCTGAACCTTTCTTCTGTTTCCATCATTGTTGCTTCAATGTACATATTGAACAGTAGGGGCAAAAGACTATATCCCTTTTTTACATCCTGGTAATCCGAGCATTTCGTTCTTGGTCGTCCACTGGTTCCATCTGGTTCTTGTACATATTGTGTATTACCCATCTCTCCCTATAGCTTACCCCTATTTTCTCAGAATTTCAAACATCTTGCACCATTTTACACTGTTGAACACTTTTTTTTTTTTTTTTTTTTTTTTTTTTTTTTTTTTTTTTTTTTGACAACAAATCCTATGAATGTGTGTTGATTTTTCTTCAGTCTTGCTTCCATTATCAACTCCAATGTCAGAATTACCTCTCTGGTGCCTTTACCTTTCCTAAAGCCAAACTGATAGTCATCTAACACATTCTCAATTTTCTTTTCAGTTCTTCTGTTTATTATTCTCATCGCCAAGTTGGATGCATGAGCTGATAAGCTGATTCTGTGGTGATTCTCGCACTTGTCCACACCTGCAGTCTTTGGAATTGTGTGGATGATGTTTTTCCGAAAGTCAGATGGTATATTGCCAGACTCAGACAAGCTACACACCAATGTGAATAGTCGTTCTGTTGCCACATCTCCTAATGATTTTAGAAATTGCGATGGAATGTTATCGATCCCTTCTGCCTTATTTGATGTTAAGTCATACAAATCTCTCTCAATATCTGATTCTAATACTCTGATTCTTTTCTAAATTGACTCCTGTTTCTTACTCTATCACATCAGACTAATCTGCCCCCTCACAGAGGCCTTCAATGTACTGTTCCCAGCATTTAACAATGGAATCCCAGTTGCACTCTTGATGTTACCACACTTGCTTTAAATTTCACCAAAGGTTGTTTTGACTTCCTTATATGCTAAGTCAGTCCCTCCGACTACCATTTATTTTGCGATGTCTCCACATTTTTCATGCAGCTGCCATTTCATCTTGGCTTCCTTGCACTTCCTGTTTATTTCATTCCTCATCGTCTTGTATTTCTGTATTCCTTCTTTCATCAATCAGCTGAAGTATTTCTTCTGTTACCCATGGTTACCCATAGTTATACAGGATTTTATAGTGCAGTGTTTGTAAAATTGAAGAAATGACATTGAGTGCAAACTATTGAATCAAGGGTCCAACATATATCCTGATAATTACAAGAAACCTAAGCTGCAAAGTATCCCTATAATGTGACATGAGGTTTAAGAATTTTTGTTCATACTAATTAAAAAATGTAACAATAATTAAAGCTGAGTTGAAGTGAAGCATTTCATTGATTTTTTGCAATTCTGAGTAATTTATTTCACTTTCTGGAAGTATACATCACCAAAGGCTTCTGCTATGTACTCTGAGTGAGGACTCCATGAAACAAACACACAAATACATGTATTTTCCTTTCTTCTAAGATTCAGCCATAAAGAGGGAAAACAGGAAAAAACTGTGTTTCTTAAAGATTTTCTGGCAGAAAGAGCTATTTGAGGATGGCGAAGGTAGAAAAGGTCCCAACTACCCAACAATGTTACGGTGTGCATGTATTATAAGAGACAAATCAAGTACAAAGACTGCAACAAATGAAAGTTCTGTGTACCAGAGGATTTTATTTTTTGTGGTAAAAAGCAAACCCCTAATGAAGGGCTCAACATCTAAAATCTCATTGGAATAGCCTGCCAGTAAGATAACATGAAAACGCAGCAGTAAATAGATGGATGGCAAAGATACGAAGTAAAAATCTGTCAAAATTAACCTGAGAGAGGAACAACAATTGCAAACAATATAACATTCTTATCACAATTGATGGTTTTGGTCATAATAGGCTATCTTCAGACCCATAAAAAAAGAAGAAAATCTAATGTAAGAACAAAGGAGACACAATGTCATTTTTCCTTTAGTATAACTATTGAATGTTTAATCAAAATAAAACATTTTGAAAATGGAAAAAAAGACATTGCAAGCAAAATGCAGTGGCCTGTAATGTACATATAAGTGAATATTTTGGATGTTTCAGAGTAACATTTATCCCATGAAATATCAGTTACATATTGTCACTTTTATAATTATATTGGAGGGAGGCAGTAATTATGAAAGAGTTTGAAAAGGTAACATAAATGATGGACAGAATAGAAAAGAGAACGAAAGTTAGGTACAAGGTGGAAATTCTGGGAGGGGGAGGGGGGGTGGCAGAGAATAATTATATATCTACTGCAATGAACATTCCAGGGTTTGGATTGACATGATGATTCTTGGAAGAAGAGTGCACATGATTAAAGTGTTACAGTATCTTACAGATACTTTATGTGTAAAGGTTTTCACTAAGCTGATGATAAAAAGGATACTATAAAACTACTCTGAGCATATTCAACATTCTGTTGACAGTGATAAGAATGTTGAGCAGGTATAATAGAGTTGTAAAGGCAGTATAGAGAGGCTCTTTATTAGTTTTATTTTGTCACAGATTGTATGTATAAATACTGAAGACCTTTTTCGTTAACAGATTGCGAGAAAGTGACATGAGAACTGCAGCACTGCATAAATATGGCACTGCTGTGGAAGGTGATGTTAAGTGGAACAGTTTGATTTCTTCTCTAGGTGAAGCAGCTGTCAAGATGGAGTTGCTTAAAGTAAAACCATCGCAAACTGTTTCACTGTCTCTGGAATCTGACTACAAAGTTTCAAGGGAACGTAGCAGTAAAGGTATGTCAGAATCAGCATACTAAATAATTGCTAAAAAGGTGGAACATTTAGGACAAGGCTAGTTTAAGTTGGTGCAGGGCTTTAGCAATGGTGAAGTGCGAGACTTCTGTTCAGCTCTCTCTCTCTCCCTCCCACTCCCCCTCCCTCCCACTCCCCCGCATATCATATATGGTCTTCTGGGTGAGGAAGGAAAATCATAGCTTGTTAACATGAAAAAAGGGAAAATAATATAATTCTAAGTAGACAATACTGGTTCCTTGTACTATGTATGTATAAAGGAGTTTCCATTCAGAACCTCTATTTACAGTTGTTCTCAAGTGTTGTTCATCATTGTGTGTGTGTGTGTGTGTGTGTGTGTGTGTGTGTGTGTGTGTGTGAGAGAGAGAGAGAGAGAGAGAGAGAGAGAGAGAGAAGTACTTAACTTTCTCCATTATGAAACATTACAAGAAATAAGTTATGCATAATGTAAAATTGTGATCCTGACATTTCAAGGGTGTAGGTTCATAGACAAAAACATGGTTCTTTATCCTATATACATTGGAATGGCCATCATGATAGAATTACAAAGATCTGATGATTTTGCACCTGGTCCTCATAGTAAGGACACATTTTAAAATTCAGTAGAAAATGTACACAAAGGTGTCTGAACATGGCTGAAATGATTTGTGATAATCTCTAATGTTTACAACAAATACTAGTATTTCTGTTTTTTCCACTCACCCCCAGCACATTCTTATTTAAAAGCCAAATTACTAATAACTCTAGCGAGTGAAGTTCACTTTTAATAAGGTAGCACTGAAGAGTGTTACTTGTGTTAAAGCAGAAATAGAAAATTATTAACAAAATTTCCATGAGTGTTGTAATTTTTCAAATTTAGTATAATGGAATTAAGTAATGTTTCAAAATAAAATTAATGGTGAAGAATTTGTGCCAGCTACATCTCATTTTTTATAGGCGCTACATTTGTATTGTACAATTATGCCAGAATAACATCAATTCTTAAACAGTTCCATGAGAAGGAAGAAAAGAAATTGTATCCTACCTTGCTAACTTTGGATGAGATTGACTTCGCGTTACTGAAGTGTGATGTAAGTATTTTTGCATATTCCATAGGACAACATTTTTTCCTTAATTATAGGCTCTTACTTACATGGATAAAATAGTTTTTAGCCAGATTGATATTTACGTCAGTTCATTTGCTGAAACTAATATGTTTTTCTTATTTAGGAGGAGTGGCAGCTCTTGCATTTCATTATAGTTTATCCATCAATTGTGAATTCCTTGGGGAATGATCTTGAGAAAGGCATTCTGAAGCCCCATGTAATTTGTGTATTTCTCAGTGCAATGTGCAAGACCTTCAGTGTTTACTACCGCAGAATTCGAATTCTGAGAGTAAGCTATTTTTCTTTTTCTGTTGAAAACAACTTTAGTGTTAACTAAATGCTGGTTACTGTGGGAAAGTGAGCTGTGGTGATACTTTGTATGAGATTAATATTTAACAATGTTTTTCGCAGTGCAAATTCAAGAGCACTAAGTTTAGATTCTCTATATAAAATGTGAAATGCTTTTATAGTAGATAGAATGCTAAATTTTAAGAATAAGAGAAATGTTTATTTTATCTTTCGCATCAACATTTCGTGGAAAGTAAATTTGCATAAGTGTGCAGTACCAACATCATTTATGAAACCTTTTGAGAAGGTGGTATGTTCTAAAATACTATCATGAGTGTGTCACAATAATATACTCAGTAAATCAGTTTGGATTTCAGAAGTATTGCCTAACCAAGAATGCAATTTGCACATCCACTCACCAGATATTAAAAGGATTAAATAACAAAATAGCACTTCTTGGTACTTCCTGTATCCTTTCTAAGGCATTGACTGTGTGAATCGCAATTTTCTCCTAGATAAACTGAGTTTTTATGAAATTGTTGGCATAGCCAACCAACCGACAATGTTATATCTAACTAAAATAACACAGAACATTGTACATCAGGATTAGAGTAGGCCCGAGGTATTCCTGCCTGTCCGAAGATGTGCCTAAAAGAGAGTCACACACTTTTCAGCCCTGTGAGTTCAGGTCCCATTTTATGGTTAGACCTGCGACTTTCGAAATTCTACAGAAGTGCGGGTCATATGGGGAAGGACACCTGATGTGGTGCATGAGTTATCCATAGTGCCCTTAGATTCGGTCTCCAGAATCTCTTATCATGACTTTGCATCTCAACCTGTGATTCAATTACTTGGGCGAGGACACTTTTGGGGTATGTCATCTTCTTCTGTTGTCTCCTGTCCTCCTTCGCCCCCATGATAATATTGGATTTCTCTGCACCCAATATCCAGCATGGTAGCCAGTCCATTGTGGTGGGGCCATCATGTACCAATTTGGTGGTAGCCCCTTCACAACACAGGGATCGCACTGCTGATGCCTGAGCTGTAAACTCCCCGTGTATGCCAAGGAGTAGATGCCTATTTTGCTGGGGCATCAGGTCTCCCCCGACAATGGCCATAATGCCAGTTCGCCTTCTCTGTGGCTGGGTGGCACCTGTGGGGAGAGCCCCTGATCAGAGTGGGTGGCATCAGGGCAGATGACCCACATTGAAGTGGACTAAGTCATCTCTTGCTGGTGACCATACGGCACCTGTGGTCTCTAAGAAGGGCAAAATTGAATGCAATGCCAACAGGTATGACACTAAATTGTGGCCCTCGCTTGCTACACCATGGGAGGAATGTAGGGCTACAGGACGGAGAGAACTACACGCCACAGTGAACCCTATAACACCCCATTTACAGAGTGGCAGCTCCTCATTGCCTTTGCACATTGCCCCGACACAGCTCCTGGGCCACATTGGATCCAGTCAGATGATTATACATCTCTCGTCTGACTACAAGCGACATCTCCTCATGATATTCAACCGGATCTGGTTTGATGGCATCACACTGGCAGGAGAGTGCCATCATACCTGTGCTCAAACCTGGCAAACACCCACTTGATGTGGATAGCTATCGGCTCATCAGCCTCACCAACATTCTTTTTAATCTATTTGAACATATGGTGTGTCGGCAGTTGGGTTAGGTCCTGGAGTCTCGTGACCTACTGGCTCCGTGCGAGGGGGTTTCCACCTGGATCTCTCTACCACTGATAATCCTGTGTCCCTCGAGTGTGACACCCGAACAGCCTTTTCCATACGCAAACACCTTGTTGCTGTCTTTTTTTGATTTACCAAAAGCGTACAACCCTACTTGGTGACATCATATTCTTGCCACATTATATGAGGTGGGTCTCAGGGGCCTGCTCCTGATCTTTATCCAAAATTTTGTATCACTGCATATTTTCCGTGTCAAAGTTGGTGCCTCTCATAGTTCCCCCCCCCCCCCCCCCCCCCCATATCTAGGAAAATGCAGTCCCACAGGGCTCTATGTTGAGTGCATCTCTACTTTTAGATGCAGTCTAGCAGCAGCTGTAGGAACATCCATCTCACCCTCTCTGTATGCAGATGAAGTCTGCATTTCGTACTACTCCACCAGTACTGGTGTTGCTGAGTGCCGCCTACATGTGCTCTAGCCTACTGCTTCCAGTTTTTGGCCACAAAGTTATGTGCTATGCACTTCTGTCAGTGTTATACTGTTCATCCAGAACCAGAACTTTACCTTACTGATGGTCCCCTCACTGTAGTCAAGACATATCGATTTTTAGGACTGGTTTTCTACACTCAGTTGACTTGGCTTTCTCACCTTCGTCAACTTAAGTGGAAGTGCTGGCAGTCGGTGCCCTCTGTTGCCTGAGCAACACTACCTGGGGTGCAGATCACTCTATGATGCTGCTGCTCTACAGAGCCCTTGTTCAATCCCGCCTTCACTATGGGAGTTTGGTTTATGGTTCAGCGGCACCCTCAGCATTGCATTTACTCGACCCACTGCACCACTGTCGCATTCGACTAGCGACAGGACCTTTTAGGACAAGTGTGGTGATCAGCATCCTGGTGGAGGCTGGAGTTCCTCCATTGCAGGTCAGGCATACGCAACTGCTCGTCAGTTATGTCACACACATTCATAGTTCTCCTGCATATCCGAACTACCGTCTTCTTTTCCCACCCATGGCGGTTCATCTCCTACATCAGCATCCCAGGTCAGGGCTTCCAATTGCAGTTCATATCCTATCCCTTCTATCTGCACTGGAGTCCTTACCTTCACCACCTATCCTACAGGTCCATTCACGTGCTCCTCCATGGTGTACACCTAGGCCGCAGCTTTGCCTGGACCTTTCACATGGCCCAAAGGACTCAGTTCACCCTGCAGCTCTCCGCTGTCACTTTCTCTTGATTCTTGACATGTACCGAGGCCTTGAAGTGGTTTACACCGACAGCCCGATCACTGATGGTCACTTCGGCTTCGTGTATGACCATGGAGGGCATATTGAACAGTATTCCTTGCCTGATGGCTGCAATGTTTTCACTGCAGAGCTGATGGCTGCAATGTTTTCACTGCAGAGCTGATGGCTGCAATGTTTTCACTGCAGAGCTGATGGCTATATCTTGTGCTCTTGAGCACATCCATTCATGCCCTGGGGAGTCATTTCTTCTGTGTACTGACTCCTTGAGCAGTCTATAAGCTATCAACCAGTGCTACCCTCTTCATCCTTTGGTAGTGACCACCCAGGAGTCCAACTGTGCCTTGGAATGGTCTGGTCGTTCAGTGGTGTTGGTGTGGTCCCCAGGACACATTGGAATCCCAGGCATGGAACTTGCTGATAGGCTGGCCAAACAGGCTACATGGAAAATGTTTATGGAGAGCTGCATTCCAATAACTGACCTGCGTTCATTTTTACACTGCCAGGTTTTTCAGCTTTGAGAGGCAGAATGACAGTCTCAGTACGCTCAACAAACTTTGTGCCATTAAGGAGACTATGAATGTCTGGCAGTCCTCCATGTGGGCCTCTCACAGGGACTCTGTGGTTCTCTGTCGGCTCTGCATTGGCCTCACTTCGGTGACACACGGCTACCTTCTGCACTGTGATGACCCATGTCACTGTCGGTGTGCTGCCCGACTGACAGTGGCCCATATCTTAGTGAGCTGCCCTTCTTTGGCTGCCCCATGTTGGACTCTTTAGTTACTGGACTTGTTGCCATTAATTTTAACTGACAACACTTCATCAGCTAATTTAGTTTTACATTTTATACATGACACTGGGCTTTATTGTTCTATATAAGTTTTAGCGCATGTCCTTTGTCCCTTCGTGTTCTCCACTCTAATGCTTTTAGGGTGGATGTTTTAATGTTTCACAGAGTGGCTGGCTTCTCCTTTTTATTCTCGTGGTTGGCCAGCCATGGTCATCTACTGTCTTGCTTTTACCCCTTCTACCTGTTTCTTGCTTCTCTCTGTGGGTTTCTTTTCCCGTTTTATCCATAGTAGTGTTGGTTACCCTTCCGTCGTCCTTGTGGTTTTGTTTGTTTCTTTCCGTCTTGTGTTGTCAGTCTCGCTTGTTTTGTTCTCACCCTTGTGGCATTGTTTTATTCGGAACAAATGACTGATGACGTAGCAGTTTGATGCCTCCCCCCCTCTTTTAAACCAATCAACCAACCACTGTACTTAGTAGTTCAGCCATTGTAAGCACAAGGGAATCTTCTGACTGGAGAGAAATCACTTATGTGGTTCCACAAGGCTCTATATTAGGTCCACTGTTGTTTTTGTATATGTGAATGACCTTCTGTTTGATATACAAGCAGAAGTAGTTCTTGTTGTTGATGACACAAATACTGTAATCATCCAAAATACATATAGCAAGAGGATAAATGGTAAATAATATTCTTAAAAGTATTTTTCACTGGTTTGCCCTGAATGGTCTCATTGTCAATTTCGAAAAGACATAACATTCGGCACATCTAGAGCTACTACACCAATGATAAGGGTAGCATATGGTCAAGAGGTAATAACTAGGGTGGAAACTTAAAAAATTTCGGCTGTCGATACTTCCGGAAAATTTAAACTGGAAAAAGCTGTTTTTGGAATAGTGGGACCAACTTTGTTCAGCCACATTTGCACTTCAAATCATTGTGAATCTTGGGGAGAAACGAAACAATAAGCTGATATATTTTGCATATTCTCATTGAGCAATGTTGCCGAGTAACAAATCTTTAAGAGGAAAAAGTCATTATTTGCTCGAAAAAGGCTGTAAGAATATTTTGTGGTGCTCACCCACGATCATCTTGTAGACATTTGTTTATGGAATTGGGCATTTTGATTACTACTTCATAGTAAATTTATTCCATCTTGAAGTCTGTTGCAAATAATCCACTGCAGTTTAAAAGGAAACATGATGTACATACAGGGTAGTGCAAAATAGGTTTTGAAATTTGTTAGAATTAGAGTGTACTTAATTCTTTAGATAACAGATTAGAGGCTACTAGCATTTTCTGTGACCTGTCAAAAGCCTTTGCCTGTGTGAATCATAGCATTCTTTTCAGTAAATTAAAATATTATGGTATTTCTGGCAGTGCTACAAAATGATTCAAGTGTTACCTAACAGGAAACAAAGGGTGTCATTGCAAAACACCTGTAGTGTTAGCAATCAGTCTTCACTTGACTGGGAATTAATTACATGTGGTGTTCCTCAGGGTTCCATCTTGCGTCTGCTGCTTTTTTCTTCCGTGTCTTGATGACCTCTCGTCTGTTCCGAAACCTCTTGGTTCATCCCCATGAAATCCCCAAACCACCTTCGCTACCCTCTGGCTCCTACCCTTGTAACCGCCCCCAGTGTAAAGCCTGTCCCGTGCACCTTCCCACCACCACCTACTCCAGTCCTGTAACCCGGAAAGTGTACACGATCAAAGGCAGAGCCACGTGTGAAAGCACCCACATGATTTACCAACTGACCTGCTACACTGTGAAGCCTTCTATGTGGGAATGACCAGCAACAAACTGCCCATTCGCATGAACGGACACAGGCAGACAGTGTTTGTTGGTAATGAGGATCACCCTGTGGCTAAACATGCCTTGGTGCACGGCCAGAACATCTTGGCACAGTGTTACATCGTCTGTGTTATCTGGATACTTCCCACTGACACCAACCTATCAGAACTCCGGAGATGGGAACCTGCCCTTCAATATATCCTCTCTTCCCGTTACCCACCAGGCCTCAACCTCCGCTAATTTCAAGTTGCAGCCCCTCGTACAGCACTTGTTATTCAACAACATCTTTGCCTCTGTACTTCTGCCTCGATTGACATCTCTGCCCAACCTCTTTGCCTTTACACATGTCTGCCTCTCTCTGTATGTGTGCGGATGGATGGATGGATGTGTGTGTGTGTGTGTGTGTGTGTGTGTGTGTGTGTGTGTGTGTGTGTGTGTGGGCTGAAAGATCATTTTTGGACAGTCTTTTTGTTGTGCCTATATGTGACTCGGCATGTCCACAACATTGTTATTTCTTTGGATTAGATTTTGTTGGAAGCATCACTTTCATGCTTTCACTTGCATGTCTCCCTCTCTGGTCTTTCAGTTTCTCCTTTAGGTTTTCTCTATTTACTGAGTCAATTTCTTTCTTGAGATCTACGAACACTGTATAGTACTTTCCTTTTTGGTGTCTGTGTGTCTTCTGTCTCGTCCATTATGTATTCCATTACCAGTACCACACTCCTGCCCTTCATAAAGCTACGTATTTTTGAAATAGGGTCCTGTTATTACTGCACTAGTAATACTTTGTTTCAATTTTCATTTTAGCACTTTTATGTGTTGCATGCTGACATATTATCTATAGTTTTGTTTTTCCCATTTTGCTTCTAACTGAAGTATAAAATTTCTTTCAGTAATGCATTTGAATTTTTTTCCCCCAGGAACCAAGGCAGCATCTATTCCCTACCATGTGTGCTCGTATTTATTTACTCAAGGCACTTCAGATAACTCTCCAAAGCTCCCTCCACCTGATGGGTATAGACACAGTAAATCAAATGTAGCATGGTCAAGTGTCTTGTGAAAGGTAACATTCTTGAATTTTATATTTCCAATTATTACATACATGATTGTGTGTGTGTGTGTGTGTGTGTGTGTGTGTGTGTGTGTGTGTGTGTGTGTGTGTGTAAGCATTTTAGTCCAGTTAAATGTAAAAAAACTGTGTGCTGATTCATTTGCCTCAAGTAAGGAACTCTCCATGTTCTTGGTTGCAAATGTAGATATCTTTGTGAGAAGCTCAGCATGTGATTCGCTGTGTCTGTATATCACAGAATGTTACCTTGTGTAAACATGTATATCACATTTTAAATCTTCGCTATTGGGCAGTGACTATACTGGTGTTGTTGACATAGAAATTGTGTGACCATTGCAGGAAAGAGGGTAGTAACTCAAGGTACACTCCATTATCACCACCTTTTCCGTTACTTGTAATTCTGCTGAGTATACTTGAAATCATCAGGGCTAGAGGACCATACCATACCATACCATACCATACCATACCATACCTGGCACTTAACCTGCCGCCCCCCCCCCCCCCCTCAAAACACACACACACACACACACACACACACACACACACACACACACACACACACAAAGTTACCTCTCTTCACAATTTGAGAGGTTCATTCTCATCCAAATCAATAATGATTTTGTAGATGATTTTTTTTATTTTAATTATGCATCATTAATGCAATGTGGAACTTTCAAGAGTGGCAAAATTTGATACGAAATTTGTGGTACATTAGACTTCAGTGCATCTCTATACTTTCTATGCTTGTAAACATTTGTGTAACTGTTAATTGGTGTTCACAACACAGTGCCACTTCCAGTATTCACTGATGAAATGATGATTAAAATAGCTGTTTTTTTAACTGATAATATTAGGTCAGCAGGTGGCCTTCAGTGCAATATAAACTGATATTAGCTATTTGATTTTCTTGTTTGTTATTTTTTCATGCCTTGATTATTTAAAAATGTTACTATGGCTGATATGTTCCCTGTACTCCACTGTACCAGTCTCCTTCTGCATTTGTTCCCTTATTGTAAGTGTGCATCTTACAGATTCGAAACCTGAGACTCCATTACCAGCAAATGGGGTGAATTTGGACTTTGAAAATAAATATTTCTGAAACCATTAAAACTAGTATATTGGTTTTTCTTATGGAGCATGCGTAAAATATTTGATCTTTACTTCTTGTTCTAACAGATCAGATAATTTTAAAAAGAACTGTTAGTTAACTTCACCTCACCAGGGGGTGAATTTAACCAATTATCTGTTATTTGATAGTCACATATTGTTTGAGACTAGGGTGAGTTTAATTGTTGTCAAACTTTGTGAATACTTAAAAATAAATTTGGCATGATAATTAAATATGAATACTGATTTCAGAGTAAGATAAAGAGAAAGTTTAAGGGTAAAAAAGGTGATTACAAATTTGATTTATGAAATTCCAAAGAAACACACACAAAAAATGTAGTCACTGTACTCTGAACCCTGACATCTCATCTTAAAAAGGAAAATCCCACTTTCTTCCTGCTATTGGGTTTGGCAAATTTCTTACAACAACTGAAACCTGGAGTGTGTCTATGTCATCAATTA
This sequence comes from Schistocerca gregaria, assembly GCF_023897955.1. Classification (NCBI taxonomy): domain Eukaryota; kingdom Metazoa; phylum Arthropoda; class Insecta; order Orthoptera; family Acrididae; genus Schistocerca; species Schistocerca gregaria. The sequence goes on from NC_064923.1 coordinate 369,344,520, forward strand.
CATGCTGAACAGAGTGAGTCATTTTTATGAAGGAATGTAACATCTAGTTGTACTTGGCATTTTGTAAGAACTTTCCACATAGTGTTTCACTGTTTTCTTGTAATAAGAATGCAAGGTAATGTCTTTGCTGTATATCGAATATCCATGACGGAAAGCAGGAATCCCCAATTTGCACAGTTCGTATGTGTAATCAGTACAGCAGTAGAGCCTCTTCTACATCTACATCTATATCTGTGCTCTGTAAACCACCATGAAGTACATGGTAGAGGGTACGTCCGATTATACCAGTTACTAGAGTTTTTTCCTGTTCCATTCACGTGTGGAACATGGGAAGAATGATTGTTTCAATGCCTCTGTACATGCAGTAATTATTCTAATGTGTGTGATACATAGGGAGTTCTAGTATATCCCTAGAGTAATAATTCAAACTGATTCTTGAAAATTTGTTAAGACTTTCTCTGGATAGTTTACGTTTGTCTTGAAGAGTCTGCCAGTTCAGTTCCTATGGTGTCTCTGTGACTCTCTCCCATGGTTTAAACAAACCTGTGACTATTTGTGCTGACTTTCTGTACACATTCAGTATTCCCTGTTAGTCTTATCTGGTACAAGTCCCACACACTTGAGCAATATTCTAGAATGCTCCACCTGAGTGATTTGTAAGCAATCTCCTTTGTAGACTTTTGCACTTCCCCAGCATTGTACCAATAAACCAATTAGTCATAGGTTTTTTTTTTTTGTGAAGTGCAAAGTTATACATTTCTGAGCATTTAGAGCAAGTTGCCAATCTCCACACCACAATGAATGCTTATCAAGATCTAAATGAATATATATTACAGCTTCTCTTGCCACATTGTAGATAACTGCATCATCTTCAAAAAGTCCGATTTTACTAATAATATAGGCTGTAAGGTCATTAATACACAACATGAAAATAAAGGGTCCCAACACATTTTCTTGGGGCGCGCTCAAAGTTACTTCTACAGCTGACGATGACTCTCCATCCAAGATAACATACTGTGTCCTCCCTAGCAAAAAGACCTCATCCAGTCACAAATTCCTCTTGATACCCCACATGATGGTACTTTTGACAACAAGCAAATGCTTTTCGGACATCGAGAAACATTGCATCTACCTGGTTGTCTTTATCCATGTCATATCATGTGAGAAAAGTGCAAGTTGGGTTTCGCGTGATTGATGTTTTCAGAATCCATGCTGGTTGGCATTGAGGAGGTCATTCTGCTCAAGATACCTCATTATGTTTGAGCGCTGAATGTTCTAAGATTCTACAACAAATCGACGTGAAGGATATTGGACGGTAGTTGTGTGGATCACTTTTACTACCCTTTCTGTAGATGGGTGTGACCTGTGCCTCTTCCCAAGAACTGCCTGGAGCTGTGTTCAGTTTTAACGATTTCAGCTGTTTCTCAACACTACTAACACTAATACTTATTTCATTCATCTTTTTGGTGTTAAGAGGATTAAATTGGGACATTTTAAAACACAGTTAAGCATTTCAGCTTTTTTTGTACACCATCAGCCTTTTCCTAGAATTCCTTTGGATTTTGTGAAATATCATTTGACAATATTCTGTTACAATAGTCATTGATCTCTCTCTCTCTCACACACACACACACACACACACACACACACACACACACACACACACACACACACACAGCATTTTTACACTGACAGCTCTTCTGATCTCAGCTGTATGACACAACAAACAGAACTGTGGCCTACATGACAAATTTGTAAGTTGGCATACAGACACTTGCAACAATGATTTCCTGAGTCCAGTACTAGACTGTTATAGACAATTGTTGCTGCATCTACTTTGACACATTGTTTCTGCATTCATTACATCACTTCTTGCTGTATTTATGAACATTTGTATAGAAAAGAACTGCTTGAGAAAAGACAGTAGACCTCACTCCAGGTTTCTCAGGTGGTCGACTTCAACCTGATTTCACCAAACACATCAAAAGTTTTATTTGTGTGTATATAAATACATAACTATAACAGATTAACTGATGTTATTACTCTAGTTGCCGCTGTGAAGTGTCAGGCCCAGAAACGAGGTGGTGGTGGTTTTTTACAGTCACAAGAATGAAAGTTATAGCTAATTAAAAAAGTTAAAAAGTCACCCTTTTTAAAATATTACAACTTTTGAACTGTAAATACGAGTATAGTAACTGAAGTAAAAGAATTTTTATCACCAATGCATAATTACTTAACATAGAGTTTTTCTTATGTTTAGATCAATGGTCAATAATACCCAATTTGTGAGTACAGCTGAGTTTTTGTAACCTTATGTCATTTGTCGGTCTGCTGGTAATAAGTAGTTATTTTACCAGTCTTGGAATGGATTCAGATAATAAGTTGCCAGTTTCACCACATTGCCCTTTACTTTGCATAGTAAGTGCTGCAATTCTCTTCACGGCACAATTATGTTACATTTGAGCTTTTGAATATACTGCCTTTTGCTTGTTTATTTATGTTTTCACACTTCACTATAACTGTAAGGTGGATGTAATTTTCTTGATTGCTTACATGCCTCCATAAATGTGTTTTTTACAGTAATTTTGTTGTCATGTTTCTTGCAGGAGCAATGTGTTGTGGGTGGAAAAATACTCAGATTCCATAGACAGAACCGGGTCTTTCTTAGGGAGCTTATCAGTTAAGATTTGCAGAATTTCTGTTAAACTGTCTCACCAGTCAAAGAAGTCTATGCCTATTTGTGCTGCCCTTCTTTGTATACTCTTGATGTCCTATTATTATCATCGCCTGATACAGATCCCATGGAGTTAAACATTATTGAGTATAAGCCACATACACTGAAGTGCCAAAGAAACTGTCATAGGCATGCTTATTCAAATACAGAGATATGTAAACAGACAGAATACGGTGCTGTGGTTGCCAACTAAAAAGATTTGAATGAGTTTGAACTTGGTGTTATAGTCGCACACGAATGATGGGACACAGCATCTCCGAGGTAGCGATGAAGTAGGGATTTTCCCTTACGACCATTTCACGAGTATACCTGAATATCAGGAATCCAGTGAAACATCAAATCTCTAACATTGCTGCTGTTGGAAAAATATCCTGTAATGATGGGACCGAAGGCGACTGAGGAGAAGGATACAACATGACAGAAGTGCAACACTTCTGCAAATTGCTGCAGTTCTCAATGCTGGGCCTTCAGCAAGTGTCAGTGTGTGAACTATTCAATGAAACATCATCATTACGGGCTTTCAGAGTCAAAGGCTCACTTGTGTGCCCTTGATGACTGCATGACACAAAGTTTTACACCTTGCCTGGGCGCGTCAACACCAACATTAGACTGTTGATGACTGGAAACATGTTGCCTAATCGGTCAAGTCTCGTTTCAAATTGTATTGAGTGGATGGACATGTACAGGTATGGAGACAACCTCATGAAACCATGAACCTGCATGTCTGCTGGTGGAGTCTCTAATGGTGTGGAGTGTGTGCTACTTGAGTGATATGGGACTCCTGATAAGTCTAGATATTACTGTGACAGGCAACACATACATAAGCATCCTGTCTGATAACCTGCATCCTTTCACATTCATTGTGCATTCTGATGGACTTTGGCAATTCCAGCAGGCCATTGTGACCCCCAAACATCCAAATTGCTACAGAGTGGCTCCAGGGACACTACTGAGTTTAAACACTGCTGCTGGCCACCAAACTCCCCAGACATGAACATTGTTCAGTATATCTGGATTGCCTTGCAACTTGCTTTTCAGAAGAGATCTCAATCCTTGGTACTCTTACGGATTTATGGACAGCCTTGTAAGATTCATGGTGTCAATTCCCTCCAGCACTACTTCAGACAATAGTCGAGACCATGCCATGTTGTGTTGTGGCACTTCCGTATGCTCGCGGGGGCCCCACGTGGTATTAGACAAGTTTCTTTGGCTCTTCTGTGTAAGTGTTTTGTGGGTAGTCTCTTTTTTAGACAAGAAGAGGTTTGCCATTAACAAGCAGGTAATCTAAACTTACCATTTCTTTTTTCTAGAGCCAACCTTTTTTGCACTTTGTATCCCAACACGTTATTACTCCCAGGAACTAACTTGCTTGATTCCTCTGGTGACTCATTAATCCTGTCATGAGAGGCAGTTATTTTATTTATTTATTGTTAAGTAATAAAACATGTGTATTAGGTTTTATTTCCATGTAATTTTTCATTCATGAAATGTCTTATTAATGAAGGCAATTGGAACGTTTCTGTGCAGGTACCAGGAGAATATTTCAGAATTCAGTATTCCTCACAAGACTGCAACTGATGCACCAGTTTGTGATGTAGGATCATGTTCCTGCAAAATAGTTACCAGCTGTCTTATTCACAGTATTATGTGAAGCTAGTTTTCTTATTGCATGGTTCTGTTTTATAGTACTTGAAGAAAAGTGTTACATTGCTGTAATGTAATGATCAAAGATATATTTTTATTAAACTTACATTAATTGACATTGACATTTTTCATTTTACTGATCAACTATATCAATTCATTGACAATTGTAAGTTATTTTGGTGTTCTTCTTATTATGTAATTCAACATTTACCACTCTCTTTGGCTTGGAATAAAGTTCATTAATGTATATAGGACAGAAAATATTATAATTTCTAGAAGTGTTACATTTTTGTGAAGCATTCCATCACTTTACATTCAGTTTTGTAGCAATTTGTTGCAAGTCTTATGATACTGCCTTCCGAGAGATGTTTACCTCTTTGTTAATTTCTGACAACTTCCTAGATCTCTCAGTGTCTCTTTTCGTATAGTTGTTTGATAAAATCAGAATTAATTTTGCCTCTGTTTGCTCATATATTGGAAAAAAAATCGGTAGTAGCCAAATGTGCACTGTGACCAGGGACTCATCAAATTCGCTTCTCTGTGGTTTTGTCAAGATTGAATCATTACTATGTTAGGATGTACAGAGAGGCCATAGAAATTCAAAACCTCAAAAATAACTTTAACAGAAAGGAAGAAGGATTGAAGAGACAAGCTGTGGCCTTATACTAAATATAGGTCCATTATACATGTTGTCACAAATCCAGTACTAAATAAAGCTCCATAAAACATGTCACAAATCCGCAAGCTTAGGTAGCACTCTGATGATGTCACAAACTAACCACTGTTTGTATACGTATAAACAGTTTGGTTTGCTGAGCTTTTTTGCAACCATAACTACTTTCTGAGCTGTTATAGCCTGAAAGCCCATAAAATAAATATCACCAAAAACCCAAATACCAACTGTGAAAGCCTGAATTGTCTGATAAAATTTTACCTCATTTTTTCATTGCGTTTCTCATATTTCTAAGTGTTGTTTCAACAGGCTGAAACTAGTTTTGAAGTGTAGAAGTAACTGAATGTTAGTGGTAATTACTTAGTTCAGTTTTGTAGGGTGCTCAAAAATAAAATCTCTGTTCACAAGGAAATGTAAGTGCACAGTTTTGTTATCTCCACAGTCTGAAATGGGATATACTTGTTCGTGAAATATTCCAGTTATCTGCCTGTACGTGTATCAACGAGTTGCTCTTAGAAGGCTAAGTTCACATGACAATGATCTGATGTGGAGTTTCAAATTGCATGTTCAACTTACAACTGATCATATGAGCATGCGCTGATGCAATGTTCACGTAAAGAATCTCTAGAGAGGCGAACTAAAGTGTTGCGGTGCATAAAGACAAAATTTTGAGACAGTGAGGTTGGCAAGGATGGCTTTTCATTTTCTGTGAGGAAAATTAAAATTTAAGTGAAGGAGAAACTTCATCATTAACAAACACATGTTTGTTCATATCATGTGATTTACCTTAATTAACAAAATAGTTCATAAACTTGGCCTAAACATTATTTGATGGTGAAGTTGGTCAGCCATTGTGGATAACTGACAGTTAAATATCTGTTTTTTTCATAAGTCAACTGCTTTGTGTCGTAAGTTTCGTTACACCTTCTGTCAGCCCAAATGTTCACCTATGGTCCCATAAGGAAGTGCTATGTAGTGGCTTTATGTTATAGGCCATTGTTTCAATGTATTCTAAGATTTTCCTATGAATTTTTCATATAGAATAGAATCTCTGAAATTTCCTGAGTTACTGTTTTTTCTGTAAGTGCAAACATCTACTTAGGGGGAAGTGACAAGTCACACAGTGCCAACAGCACTAGAGAAAAAACAGGTTTATAAGTGAAGTATAAGTACTTGAATGTTCTGGATTTTGTAGGAAGACATGTTTACCATTGAGAGTCCCAATGGAATGAGGAAACATTGTGTACTGTTGTAGTCCCTGAGATTTTCAATCATTTTTTTCTTCATCTGATGTTAGCATCATAACATCTTTTAATTTCATTCAGGTAAGTTTGCATACTTGAAAAATTATCCAAGATGTACTCACTTCTACAATTTGATGTGAATAGTGTAACTCCACCACAAAACAAGCACATGCAAGATATCTGAAACCGATTGGAGAGAGTACCTGCAGTTACTAACATGCTCTATTGCTTGTCATTTGATGTCTTTTGAAATACGCGCCCGCATGCGCCAGTGCACATTACACTTGAACATATAACTGAACATCTACTCTGGCATATCTTTGGCATACAGTTAGAGTAAAAGTCATTTTTACAATTTTACTGTGTGAATGAACAGGAAGAGGTCAATTTTTTAAAACTTTCTTATGCTTGTGAAATAGTCAGAAACATGAGACCTATGTAATAAGTATGATAGTTATCAGGTTTAATGCTGAAGTGTGTCAACATTGCTGCTACTGTATGTCACTGTGTCCAAAACTCAAAGCAGAAGTCAGTCTTCATGCCATTCTAATGTTGACTGGTTTCTGAAGGTATGGGTTCCTAAATTCTGCTGAAAGAAATGAAATCCCTGTAAATGTGATTTCACTTAATATAAATATCTATTGTTTCTTATTGACATAACAGAAATAGGAAACTGAAGACACACATCATAATATATTCTGTTTTAAGGCACTGCTCTGCTATCACTGATTTATTTATATGACAGGATCAGGCCTGTATGTGATTTCACATTGCATAAGTGAAGTTTTAAAACTCAGATTTAGTTGTTACTGTAGAACAGTTTCCATCAGTAACAATGGATAAACATTTTGCAGTTGTCCCATTGAGATGATGTAAGTAACATATCATGATCCAGCATCAGATAAGAGAAATACTTACCCAACAGATCTGCTGGAGAAGATTTAATGGATTGCAATTAGCATACTGGTCAGTGTTAATGAAAAGAGATATGAGAGGGGAAAAAATGAGACTTCGGGAATTATTTTATCATGTATTTGAATGAGATTGGAAAGCTAAGTTACCAGCAAATAAGTTAGAGTGAAATCACTTTTCAATGGCAACAGCCCAACTTCATGATCTGGTGTTTACTCTGCTGGGTGCTGGTTTGATTTCTTATCCATAGTTTTCTGTGAAAGATATAACAGGATTCTATCTGTTTCATTAGATGATTTGACTCTTTATTTGGATATTGTCAGTTATGTGCATGAAAATTTTGCATCCTAATAAGAATTTAATGATGTAACAGGATTTGAAGTGGAGAGTTAAAGTACAGTAGTTCAATTTGGTAACACCTGTCCAGTATGAAAACTCTTATCATTCTTAGAACCTACTAGGAAGATTGCCATTAACATGTTGGAAGAAACAAGGAAAGTAGGATTGGTATTGACCAGAAAATTAACAAATTAAGTATTCCTGGTGGAAGTAAGGCCGTAACAGTATTGAGTAGAAACTGTTAAACTAGTTAGATCTCAGTAAGAGTTTTTGGTGCTACTGGCTTGGGCTACTGCCCCACACTTTGTCGGAACTTATTTCTTTTATAGTGACTAGCTGAGAGACTGACTCAACATAGAAGAAATAACAAATCACATGGTCACAGACCAAAGCTGAGAAAGCAGTTTTTAAATTGAACTTTTAAGTCATATACTGCGATGTTAGTTGTTGCTTTCTCTTATTTTTGCCTGCCATCTTTAAGTGCCCTGTCTGAGTAGAAGTGTGTTCATGTAACCAATTCCAGGACGGGGGAGGTGTGCTGGCCCAAGATCAAATCTGCTGGTGGATTAATGGCAAGGAGGTCAGTATCCCAGCCAATCTGTCTGTCTCATTTTTACACTGTTTCCCCACTATCCCGGTAGGTGAACACCATGCTAGTTCCCATGTTCTACGTTGCATACACACTGAGCAGACATTTGAATTCTCTCACACATTAGCCCACAGAATTTACTCTGTGCAGATAGTTTGGGTATACTGCTTCTGACCTTTTTTTGGGAGGGGGGGGGGGCAGAGGGGAGTTAACAGGAGACTGACAATTGTGGCTGTTTTCACTCCTTAATCTCTTAGTCACAATTGGAATCTGTATGTGCCCTGTAACTTTTTTTTGGGAGGGGGGGGGGGGTGGAATGGGGGTTTGGGCTGTTCACATTGGTGTGCACCTAGTAGATGAATACAGTTTCAAAGGTTATTGAGAGAGAGAGAGAGAGAGAGAGAGAGAGAGAACCCTACTTCTTCACTAATCATTTTTGTGATTGTAAATTGTTCATTAATTATAAACAGTGATGCATAGTGGTTGTAAATGAGACTTTTAAAATACCAACAGACCCCAGTCATCATTTCTCTGGTGAATGGTGTACTTCAAGCCAGTGGTTTCCAGCCAGAGTAGATTTTGCTATTGAGAAAAATTCATATTCTCTCTCTCTCTCTCTCTCTCTCTCTCTCTCTCTCTCTCTCTCTCCTATATTAAATTCATCAGTGTCGAAATAGTTCTTAATTCAGCAGCGAACATGCAATCATTAGGCTGCGGAAGAGTAATATTGTTTTGCTTTTTATGCAAACATCAGCGTTAATCACTTAGAAATTTATGCTGTTGGTATTCTTCCTGCGATTTCTTTCATAGACAGTTAGCACATTTGGAGACGAAGTGAATTACGGGTGGATTCGGTTAAGCTAACAGACCGTGATAATTAGTGACTGCGATGGTGCAGAGAAATTCGCTTCGGAAAGGTAAGTAGTGTGTACGTTATAAATATCTGGAGTAAGAAAAACAGGGTTTTGGCGATGAGAGCCGTATAAGAAAGGCAGAGATCACGCGAACGCTGTAGTTACAGAAACTAATCACATCATGATGAACACTGTCTCATTATTTTTATTTTTGTTTGCATGTTTTCACACGTAAACTCCCCGTGCCACCGCAGCTGTTTGTTTTGTTTTCGAAGCATGAAATTCACGTGACTACCCAGCAGTTGGTAGCTCTGAGACGACCAGCGCCATTGGCTGCCGGTGTGACGTTGTATTACGTCAGACCAATAGGAGCTCACGTTGAATGTGGCCTGTGTGTTGGAGCCTGTTCGGGTTTGACATCAATAAATGCAGGAGTGAGTTCGTAGGGAGTGGACGTTTCTCGTTTGTTAGTCCTTCGCGTTTGTATTATATTCGTCTTCTTTTAGTATTTTACTTTAAATCGACTAACTATGAGCATCGCTGCGCTCTTAGAAGCTGCGGAGTACATTGAGAGGCGAGAACGAGGTAATAGTGTAATGTTTATATAGAGTTGTGTGGGCTGAATCCACGTCAACATGGCTCCCATGTCAGTTGTTAACCTGGAAATCAGCTGATTTTGACTATCTTTTCTTGCCATTTCGTAGAAGCAGAGCACGGATATGCTTCAACACTGCCAATGCCCGATGATCTCAGGAGCGTAACGAAAAGGCCAAAGACAAAGAAATCTCAGGGAAGCAGGTAAGCGTGTGTTGTTCATTAAGTCGATAAAAGTCAACGAAAAATTGTCTGTCTCTTATTTTGTAGAGCCAGTTAGCTCATGAAACTTCTGATACGTGTCATGTAAAAAATTAGTAGAGAGTTCTTCGTAATATTTCGTTCTTACGAGCATTATAACGATGAGTTTCTTTGTTTACACATTACAATTTTATCGAAATGTCATTATTACGACGTGATTTCATCGTATTCTTCGGTTTTCAGGACGACACATAACGAATTGGAAAAGAATAGGTAAGTGGAAACCACATTACGCCATTTTAAAGCTCATTATTTGGTAATTATCGGCTTGCGTGTGATCTCTTGCTACGTTCCAATAAGTACGATACCTGGCAATGAAAGAAGTCGAGTGTGTTTTGTTTGTGGTGAATTTAGTGAAATGAGTAGTGAAAGTGATATACTCGACAGGATTATTCAGATATTGTTACTGCGGGGTCGATTTGATTGCCGTATTTTTGTAGCTACGTTTCCGGTGTTGTTGCTGTAACTGACACATTGTTAATGTCAGCTTTGCATGGGCGGTTGCAATTGCAGTGCGCCATTTCCGTTCTAATATTTTCTTACAATTTCTGGTACCTCATTGTTAATATTTATTCCCCATTATGAGAACGTAGGTGCTTCGTTTAGCAAGTTTTCTCTGTACCCCTAAGGCCTATGAATGAGTGTAAGAGATGAAGTTGATTACTTCCGTGGGGCATGTTTCTTGCATTCTTTCAGATTCAGTGTGTGGGCGCGAAAGTGATCGTGACTAGCGAGTTTACTCACTACGTGAGTGATAGTAACTTAGATCACGTTAATAGCAAAATTGTAATTTAGACATTTGCGTGCTGCAGTGTTTAAGACAGCTGAGCCGTGTACTGTATTGTCAAGTTCATCTGATCAGTTTCAGATGATGGTTGAAGTACGGAAACGTGATGTAATTAAAATTGTCTCAGTATCCAGCATTCAGTTTCTGATCGCCGCCATACGACCATCCTGTAAAGCGCTTGTGATACTTTTTCGTTCCTGTGGATTATAATTTCATTTTACGAAAGTGGTGTGACCCCGTAGCAGCACATGTCTCACATAGTTGATTTTTCTTCCGTTCTTCGGAAGCTGAAGTCACTTGGTGACCCCCTTCGATTATAATCATTAATGTATTTTGACAGCATATTAAAACTTTCTGGTGGGTTGACAGATTACACTAAGCGAATTGTATAAAACGTACTTTAAATTGTTTATTTTTAAAGAATGCTGTCGTATTGTTGCACGGATAAAGAGACACAAAGAAGAAGAACGCAGTGGTGGGGAAGAAAAGCACAATTGAAGATATACATGTTAGTTTATGAGATGTGATCTTCGAAGAAGCGTCATGCTCTTTATGCATAACTACAAGCTGAAGGGTGTTGACTTGCACATAAGAAAATCACTATAATTATAGCGAACTGTTGTTGTGTACATATTATTTTCAATGACTACGAATAAGTTTTTGCGGAGTAGCGACGATGGATTCCTTGGAAATATTTTCGAATGTGCTCTAGGAATTTTGAGTGATACCAGTTACGCAAACTTGATTTAGCTCGTGGCCGAGTCCATACTTTATGGTATAAAACAGTGGCGTGTGAAATAAACTTATTTTGATTGATTATACACTTCCACACGTTTTTGACATCTAGCCGAAAAGGCTACACTGCTATGAATTGAGTTAGGTACGCCAAAAAATTGCTGCCATGAAGGCTGCATCAACTATTGTGAACGTAGTGTTTTATTTCGTTACACTTTTAATAATATTTTAATAGTTCCAAATCACATTCATTAATTTTTAATTGTGATTAATCGAGACGAATAACGAAGCAGCCCAGAATAACGACCAAGCCTCGGACTGACATGCGTGCTATCTTTGTTACCTCGGGCAATAAAATAACACTTTTGTTAAAATGCAGTGATCGAATAATTCATTCTACATTGTCAGTAGACATGTGTAATCACTGCATATTGTGATTTTTTTTTTTTTTGTTTTCCTTAATCAACAATGAAATGTTGCACTTCCTTAACCGATATTGCTGTTGTACGTAAGCAATTTTGAATTTTTCAATGCAACTATGTCGCTGGCCGTTATAAGCGTCAGAAAATTTAATTAAAATCCAGGAATATTTGGCGACCTGGTTAATAGTAAGAAGACATTCGGAAATGTGCGTGAAACAGCGAAGGATCCAAAGAAGCACTTTCAGACGTTGCATAGGTTAGCGAGTCAGCACGATGGTATAGCCGTATCCATGACAACGATAGAAGCGCGCGCGCGGGCATGCCACCAGCTGATGCAGCGGTCTTGCGCGCTGTGTCGGTCGATAGGCGGCTGTTCGCTGCCACCTGTGCGCTCTTAACTGGCGCGCGCGGTCCGCCTGGCAACAGGGCGGGAGCGGCGAATCTCACCCGAAACCCGCAACAAAGACTGACCTCGACCTAGCGTCCGCGGCTGGAGCCCCGCCCCCCTGCGCTGGAGCCGGCGCGCGCGCACTGCGTCCCGCTGGGGAAGGCGTTTGTTTTCGGCGCGAACCGTGTGCTGCTCAGTTAATGTTGTGGATACCCCCAGCGGCCTGTGTGGATCTCACCTGAAGTGATGTACTGCCTTCTTCGTAAAGAGGATCATCTTGCGAAACAGATGGAAGCATATATTAAATGGCTCATTTAATAGAAAGTGCTTAATTAATCCACGCCGTACCTCTAATAATAAATCTCTCCCCTCCCTCCCGCGTGCGGAATCTTTTCAGTGCTAAATTATTTCCAATTCAGGCATTTAAAAGTCTATCCAATATCAGGAACGCAGATTGCAAGCCTGGTATGAATTTACAGTTGATATGTTGTAATTCGTTGAACATATTTGGAGGAGTCTGTGTGACATTGAATTTTTGAGTCAGTTTGTGAAGCGTGTCTAAATTGGATAAGGAGCTGTCATAGAAAAGTCCCGGTCTTGTTTGGCCTTGATCAACGCAGTGCTAACGCTGCCAAGAGTCATTTCATTTAATTAATTTAATTGGTGTTAATTAAAACTACCTCTTAACCAGGCATTGGGAGCACACTAATATTGGGCTTGTCGTTCATTTGGATTCTTTCCCCGAGATCGGTAGACATATCTTCAGTGATGGGCGCTGTGTTTGTCTGAAGTACAGAAACTGGTTTCCTTCTGTTCGGTTCCGCTAGTGTCTTAGATTTACAGTCATTGTAGATATTTTTCCATCGCCACACTGGCGTGCATCTGTACAAACTGGTTGACTAGTAAAGTAACTCTTAAAGACGATGAACTGACTAGAGATCAAACGTGACTCTGATGACCATGTAGTTGTAATGTCAGAAGAATTCAACGAATTCACAGCGTATTGCAGTGATATGTTGCTAAAATGTCTATTTCGCCCTTGAAAGAGACGCACGTTAGGTTTTCTCGTGCAATGAACTTTTTGTTTCTTGCTTGAGTGTGTTAGTTTCCTTGTATCACGTTACTAGATTTCAGTTTGTTATGGCAGAGCTTAGGCATCACGGAACTTGTACGTCTGTACCGTCCACTCCGCAAGTAGTGATATTTCATTTTTTTATGTTTTTGAATTGTGTAACGTGAGCGTACTTCGTTTAGATGGAAGGTTAAACTTTCACGTTCCCCTACCTTAAGTGAATGAAGTTTAGATAAAATCTGCCGCGGCTCGCCCAAAGGAAGCACCAAAACGATCGTCTTGAGTGTCTGGTCGGAAACCACAGAGAACAAAGAGCTAGATGGCGAATTGAACTCCGGATCGCCTGGGAACAAGTTCAATGTCTCATCCACAGCGTCACCTCCTCCAGTCTACGGAAAACACTGAAATGACCTTGTTCAAGGTGTTCTTTCCCTTTCGTCATCTCGTTTTCATTTTTTTTAACTTATTTGAGTGGAGATTACGCCGTCGCGACGGGAGACGTCGGTATTGTACACACACACACATACACACACACACATTTACTGCGTTTCGTTTGCTTAGTATCCGTTATAACGTAAGGCTGCGCGAGCTCGCATCTAGTTTTCAGCAGTTAGCTTTGCTGGAGGTCGTCACTTGCTGTTGTGTGTCCGTGGAGGAATTTGTTAGAGGTGGCACGTTGCGCAGTCTCTCCTATCCGGCGTAATCTGCCCGCCCGGTATCGACCGGCTGCCAGTATGATTCATCTTCTCGCCTGCCCCTCACGAGGCCTTCCGTGTCACACAGTTGTTTCCGGTGCACTGAGCGCCGCTCCCCACGTGTTTTGTCTTTGGCAGCACCTCCAAAAGTCTAAGGAGCAGCGCCGCAGCCGCACGTATAACTTAAGCCTGCATGATCAAGCCCTTCGTGCAAGCATGCTTGACCAGTTGTGCGATAATTTTGCGCTAGTGTTACGGCTGTTCAAGCAGCTTGATCAATTTTCCGTCATGCCAACGTACTGAACATACCCGAGCGCGTATTCCGACTATGAGTAGGTATGAGTGAGCATTTGTCAGTTGTGAGGCGATCTTAATCAACATACTTTTTAAATTTCGGTACTGGCCAGCTCGTAATATGGATGACATATTGAGGATCAGTTCATTCACACAATAACATATTATGTCCCCAAGATACAGTGTGAAATCAGTCGTAAATGAGTTTAATAAGGACATAATATCGAATCAAATTATGTATCACATGTCTTTCCGCAATAGCTGACGAAATTGCGTTAACTGCAGGTCGTTTGCCATTACGCCGTAATTCTTCTTGTTGTCTTTTCAGCCCTCTGAGTGCTACGTCATGTCATCTGTCTGCTTTTTCCTGCACCCAGACTTCCAACGTAATCCCAGTAACCCCGCATTTTTTCCCTACGCACTTCCTTCCTCACTGCAGTTGATATTTTGCCGCCTTTTTCTAATATTTTTAACCAAAGTACTCTTTGAGTTCCGTCGTGAGCGGAATGCGTTTCTTTTCTCTCCCAGTGTTATCCTCATTACTTGGAGGCGCATTTCTACCTCTGTGAACCACTCCCCTGTGGTCTTCTTGTTGAGAAATTAGCGAGACATTAGTTTCCTCAACCTTACAGTTCCCATACGTATATATAATGTTGTTACCGAAAACAATCAGCCCTCCTCATACAATGGTACGTTTGCCCGCAGTTTCTTTCTAAATATGTGTGAAAGTCATTGTGTCGCCTTCCAGATTGTTTTCTTTGGCTGGACCTAGGATTCTCTAAGATTAAATTTTCTCCGTCCGTTTCATTTCCCCTTCTGCTTCTACGACTCTAGGTGCTGAGTTGATGCTATAAATAGTTTTCTCGGAGGAGATTTGGGATCCCGTGTTTGATGCGTGTCTTAGTTCATTGATTTGTTCTGTAGCTCTTCTAACGAATAATAAACGTTTCGTATTCGTGGGGATCCACAGCCTCCAGATGTTTAGTAAACGTAAGTATGGTCCGTAGTAGGGTATTTAATCGTGCGATTAGCTAATTTCGGCTACTTGACAATGGAAAGTGGTCGAAATTAGCTAATCGCACGATTAAATAAAAAAAATCGCATTACAGCGTACTACGGACCATGTTTATATTTTTAAAATAAGAAAAGAATACGGTCATGTGCAATCTTATAAGCAGTCAACTATAAAATTTGTTTCAAGAGGCAACCGTTACGCCCTTTTCAATGCCCTTCCTACCCAATAGTTTTCGCCACTGGCGGATAACTTCCTCGAGTCGCCAGTTGAAAAAGTAGTGTCTCGCCTCCCGTCCCGATCTCAATCGCCTAATTTCACTTCGGAGGTGGCGGATGATAGTCCTTGTTTCGATTTTTGTCCATTAGAAATGGTTAGCGAAAGCCTGCGACTGTGAAAGAGGGGTTTGTTTTCAAAATAACTTTTCTGCTACTAGTCAAAATTTTCTTTGTTTTTTCACTATGCGCTTCGGGAAATGATTCCAATTTTCAAGTGCGTTTTTTCGTGTGTTCATTCGTAAGTGATGTCTCGGATGTGAGGTGATGCGTTTTCTGCTGTATTTCCTGCAATACGTAAAAACTCGTGCAATTTTTAAATAATGAACTACGAACACTCCTCAAGTGGAAGAGATGTTTCACTGTAGCGAAGATGAGCGAGTTCTCAACTCTGAAGGTACGCACTTTAGCGCCCATATTTACTGGACTTTCTTTCTCCTCTCAATATATGGAAAGCAAAGAGCTTGCGGTAGAACAGCTGTAGTTCACAGTATCGAAGACGAACAGGTGCTCATAGCTCTTAGAGCTCCTGTTTTCTGGACACTTTTTCCTGTTTTGACGTAGGCGATCTGTTCCCAATTTTAAAAAAAAAAGTCATTCTGAAACGTTCTGTGTAGAAGTAACGGCGAGTTCGGAAAGCCGCTTTACGTAGAATTGAAGGGAGAACCGATAGAGGTACTCAGGGTACCCTCCGCCACACACTGTCAGGTGGCTTGCGGAGTATGGATGTAGATGTAATTCCACTTGTGAAAAACTCCCGCACAATTCTGTGTACAGCACTGTGTGTGTGTGTGTGTGTGTGTGTGTGTGTGTGTGTGTGTGTGTGTGTGAGAGAGAGAGAGAGAGAGAGAGAGAGTACTTGCCGCTCTAATTTTTTTTAGGAAAGCTCATAACCGTTTTGTTATCGGCAAGTTCTTTCCGCATGTCCAGGGAAATTGTTAGATAATTAGATCGTAAGCCATTTTTAAATGCATTCTGTTCTTTTTTTTCTCTCCGTTATTTCCTTGATGCTATAGACATGTAACATATAAACAAGATTGTATTTGTTTCTTAACCTTTTATCAGACGATTCACAGTGAGTTATACGTTTCTGAAATTTAAATTATTTTAGATCATTTCTTTGTTGGTCGTCGTCAACGGTTTTCCTGCTCTTAAGATTGTTGGCTTACGTGGTTTCTCCTGTAGATTCATTGAAGGAATCCATTATTGACCTGAAGGAAACTTCGTCGATCAGAGATAGTTAACTACATGCAAGTCGTTTAAAGAGCAGTTGGCTTCTACATCGTTAAAGTAACATAATATGTGTTCACCGCAGTGCACTTTGTTACCAATACGTAATTGGAACTGGAAACTGTTACGGTTTAGTGAGAGTACTTACTGCTTTGTGAGTTACAGAAGTAATCCGCTGCTGCGAGATGAGACATTAGAACGTGACAGTCTTCTTAGTCGTTCATTAGTCCCACGAATTTACCTTCCGTAACATTTGCGTTGAGAGAGGTCAGGTAGCCGCTGCTGCGGGAGTTACTAGCAATTATCGAAAATGTTTCTTGTCGGATGAGAGAACTAGATATTGCAAGGTCCCAGCAGTCTCGGTTTTAACATTTAGCATGTTTCTTAGGATTTTTTTCTCCCTGAAATTATCGCATGAAACTTTAACACGTTGTAATATTCAAATCCCTTCAGTTTATTAGCCCGGGAGTGACAACAAACCTCGGAACCAATAAAATATTCGTTACTTCACTATATCGCTAAATATAAGTGCAGGGCATTGATCATTCGTTTTTAATGACAGAATTTGAGGAAACTTCGTTTGCTGTATTGAAGTGTGTATGAAATATTCGAAAGGTCGACTTCACATGGGGAAACTGTACATTACCTTTGACAATGTATTTGAACTACAGTAGTTCAGTTCTTATGTGCCATTCAGTAGTACTTACTCATGCTGAGGAAAAAATGTAGATCGCGATTGTAACATCTGCCAATATAATTGCTGCGTAACTTTTTCTGACATAACTACTTTTAAGGTTACTTGTTTACAAGGCCATAAATGCAGCTTTTAACCCTTTGAAAGTGGACCATTACGCTATTTTATAGCATATAAAGGGGGTCAGTTCAGAATTTCATTGAATTTTGTAGGAAAACTCAGAGAATAATAAAGCCATGCTAAAACCTCACTGGGGTCTGAACATTCTCATTTGGAGAAAACTTGTTCTTTACGGTGATTTACGTTAACTTTGTAGTGGTGCGGATGGAGGAAGGTACAATAGCTGTAATTGGAATCAAACAGTTGTTAAAATGTTGAGCAAGACATCTTTAATACACTGCTTTCTTGTTTTTGAGACGTGAGAAGAAAGTAAATATTTAGAAGTCTTAAAAGTGGTATATGTAGAAGCGCTGCATAACAGATGGGACACACATGTGCGACATATCTTCCGGTGATAATGACGACGCAACGCAACGCAAGCTACTTCCCGGAAATCAGCTCTTTGAAACAAGCAATGTTAGTAGAAACCTGAGAAAGATCAGCTGCCAAGTGTGATTATATCCACTGTGGATAAATGAGTGGAGAGTCTTCGTCGCGACGCACTCGTTTTTGATAAGTGAATACAAAGTTTTCATCCTGAGGATAACTCTCGTAGAACTGAAATTTATTTTTTCGAAACAATTGACACGTTCAGTCTGAGATAGAGTAGGAGTACACAATTTGCAAGAGGGTTACATACGTGCACTTACATTGTTTGCCAATAATTGAAATTTCCAGTCTTCGTATTAACTCCGCAAGATTCACCTACAGCTTATTAATTTTTTTATGCTAAAGCCCTGCGATCCGAGAGACTCTGATTGAGATACCGGAAAACTGTACACTGCTCACGTACTGCGACACTGGAAAATCCGGATTTACATTCTTTCTCCAAATGCCCTCGTTTATGAGAGATTTTGAATTCGAATACAGTTCTTTTTCTGTGGCTTGGTATAAAATGTGGCGTAGGTGATAGAACGGCAATTCTGGGGATGCTGACTACTGATACCTTGGAATCACGGTGTAATAGCTGTTTGCTTATATTCTTCCTATACGCATCGAAAACAACGTAGCGAATATAATACGGGAACTCTGAGAATACAACGAAAGTGTTTTTATGCAGCTGTGATGGTACCTCCCTCTCGTTTTATTGGCATTTATTGTCGTGCTATATACAACATAATGGCGACACAGCTTTGTCGATTGTAACGTGTGCGTATTCGTTGGAAAATGGTGAGAAAGTGCAGTACATCTGTGAGGAAAAGCGGGGTACAAGACTTTAGCTCAATCCAAGCGTACTAATGCCCGATTCATGACAGTCCACATAGCGCCAGCACCGCTAAAAGCGTTGAAATTTAGAGAAGCGCTACTGGTATCAATGACAGGTCAGTATGCCCACAGGGAAGTATTGCAGTGACGCTGAGGAACTTGCGACTGTAGCATCAGGGGGTTTATTATTTAAATACCCTTTCTAATCAGGAGTAATGACCGTGAGCTTATCGGACCCACAAACAGTGTTACAACCGAAATTTTACGAGCACACACAGTGTAAGTAGTTTACTTTCCTATGCCCAATTTTGAAGTCAGAAGTAGAGGAAAATAAAAAGTATGTTCATACGATATCTGGAAGGTATGATAAGTGATTGAGTCCTCCAGAACTGTACTTACGGAATAACAGCATCAATAGAAGTACCTTCATGCGAACTACATTGTTAATCATGCATAAAAATAACACTGTAAACAATCTTAAATATATTGTGCAGTTGGAAGTTATCTGTCGCATGATTCCAATTACTTTTAAACATTAAATATTGTCAGGAAGGTTACTGAAGCCAATTCGTTTTTGCATTTCAAAGTGACAACTAATATTCTTACAAAATTGTTATAAACAGGCAACTTTTTAAAGTCATTATTAGTCGATTAGAGTCAATTTTTTTTTAAAAAAAAGAGCTGCATTTTACAAATTTCATTGTTCGACTCAGTTGTGTAGACGTGGTGTGGCAGAGTGGTATTTCTCTCTCCGCGACGATTGTTTGTTCAGTATTCCATGACGAGAAATGTCTTCCTCAACCACCCTCAATACATCTTCACCACACCATGACCAAGCCGCATGTTTTTCTTCTGGCACCGCAAGTGCACACAGCTGTATTCAAACCACACTGACGCACGGCAAGCAACATACTGCAACAGCTCGATTCCATCCAAGTAGAAAAAAGTCTTCAAAATGAATTACATAAGAAATCCACTAAGTAATGCAACACACTTTTTTCTGAAAGCAGGTTGATTGTATACAGGATTATAATACACCATATTATTTCCCACTCTTTCGGCTGCCAAACCCTGTTTTTCAGCTTAATCTCCGAACAATGCGACGGCCTTACGTAACTTTACTGGGAGGGCCGGTATGCGCGCATGGTACTACTATGTGATTGGTGTCGGAGCCAACGTCTTGCTGCATTAACAACCTCATCATCCACGTACTGCTTCCCGCGGAGCGCATCCTTCATTGGGCCTAACAGATGGAAGTCGGAAGGTGCGAAATTCGGGCTGTAGGCGGGTGGAGGAGTAGCCCTATGAAGTTTTGTGATCTATCAGGTGTGCAGACGTGCGTGAGGCCTCGCGTTGTCATGATTATGCTCTGGTTTTCCGCAAAAAGAAACTCAATGGCAGCTCTCTGCTTGGAACGCACATCCATTACACATGCATTTTTGAAGGCTACGTATAGCGCCACCACCTATCGGAAATTCATGGAACTTTAGGGGCTGAAGCGGGGATATTCGATGATGTCCCACAACAAATTCCGCATTTTTTTCCAGCCGAAATAGGCCGAGAAAACAAGTGCTGCATTACTTATTGAACGCCCCTCGTAGTTGTGCATTTGTTTTGGAGTGATCCCCGTAGTTGTGGTTTCGGGTTTGTACAGAGAAGTATCGACATTAGCTTTTCCCGCGCACCAGCCGTGAGTGGAACAGGGATAGAAATGCTACTGGTACACTACTCTCTCTCTCTCTCTCTCTCTCTCTCTCTCTCTCTGGCTCTCTTAGCATGTGGAAACAGAATGCGGAGCATTTAACGAAAAGCTTGACATTTTAGCAAAACTACCGTAAACCGAAGCTTAAAATTGCTGACGGTAAGTGGAATAATCCTGTTTCCTCATTACTTGGCGCATGACAGATATCCTGACACAGTTGAAAACTATCGCTCTTAATCCAGTAAATCGAAAATTGTAAGTGCTTAAGATTAGTCTCCCCTCCTAGCTTTTTTGTGTGGAGCCATATAGTAAGGTGTAACGCAGCAGCAGTAAGAGTTCCATACAACTATAACACTGCCTACAGAGAGCACAGAAGGCAGGGTTTTACCTATACGAAAGCCTGTCGTGTAGCGTGTAGCGGGGTCTCCAGGAAGGCAGTGGATTGTAAAAGGACGGTCTGCTGGTTGGTTGAGGCCCTTCCTTTCATTGATTGCCGCGCGCGCATTGCACTCGCAGTGGGAACGACACGCCAGGCATTGCGGCTCCCCTGTATATTCGTGGCACCGACTGGAACGGTAGAGGGCGCCGGGGTCAAGGTCAGCCCGCACTCACAAGAGCCCATTCGCGCCTCCTCGCAGGATGTGCCGCTGCGCGCTGGATCCACTCCTCGACTGTGAGGTCGCCAGAGTACAGGCCCTTCTACTTTCCTCCTGGAAATACGGGAAAGTATAATTGTTGTATCCGACTTCCAAGCAAATCTTCCATGTTGTGCACTTTTAGTTACAACTTTAGTTGAAAAACACACTACATCTAAATAAGAAAATGTGTCTCCATTGAAGCCTCTGCTACATTATCAAACTACTCGCGTAAATGTAAGGGGCGTTCAAAAAGAAACGAGCCGGAGGCATAATTACAGAAACCATTACCTGTATGTTAGAAGTATTGACCCTGGCTGTTGAGACACTTGTCCGACTGTGATACAAGGCGATGAATGTCTCATAAAATTCCCGGAGCTGTGATATTAACCAGTTCCGCACGTACAGCTGGACGTCGTCATTCGAGGTGAATCTTTTGCCCCTCAGAGGCTTTTTTAAGGGGAACAAAAACGGCGTAATCGCAGGTAGACATATCCGGACTGTATGGAGGGTGGCCGAGAACCTCCCATTTGAATTTCTGCAGGAGTGTCGCGGCCGCGTTGACCGAATGAGGCTTTGCACTGTCGTAAAGCACAATGACGCCACGGGTGAGATAGCCTGGTCGTTTTGATTTATTCGCTTGGCGAAGGGTGGTCAAGGTTTGAGAGTAACGCTGGGCATTCGCTGTTATCCTGTGCTGCAGGAAGTGAATCAGAAGTTAATCATTTTTTGGTCCCCTTAAAAAGGCGGGGGGGGGGGGGGGGGGGGGGGGGAACGACGACGTCCAGCTGTAGCTGTACGTGCGGAATCGGTTAACATCGCAGCCCCGAGAATTTTAGACAGCCATTCACCGCCTTGTGTCACAGTGGGACAAGTGTCTCAACAGCCAGGGTCAGTACTTCTAACATACAGGTACTGGTTTCTGTAATTATGCCTCCCGCTCGTTTCTTTTTGAATGCCCCTTATATTAAGAACAGCGCCACCGCGTATGCGAAAAACTCACTCCGTGAAAACGAACTGGTCACGTGTTTTTTTCTTTTCTTTGTTTTTTGCTGACTTTCATCCCGTATCCTCAGGGGCTCAACATGTTAGTTATCGGATGTGCCAATGTTAGTGATAGTTGGTGGCCGGGTGCCCTTCCTGTTAACCACCTTTCCTCCCGGGATGGAATTTGTGTACCCAACTGTCTGCATGTAGTGTCATCTTGGTGTACGAGCGTTATCTAAATGTTTACGAAACAGGGGTATCTGTAATCGGATGTGGGGGGAAACCACCGAAAAACCACACCTAGGTTGGTCAGCGCATAGGCCCTTGTCGTTGATCCGCCGGGCGGATTCTATCCGGCCACGGAGCGTCTCCCCGAACCCCTAAGGCGGCGTGATAACGCGCGCGACTACCCGGACAGGTCTCGAACTCGACATATATGTGAATACTTAATATTTTAGTGTAATTTTAACTGTTTGAGTTTGAACTTGTTAATTCTTGCCACACCTTTGTTCGACCACTCAACAGTTAAACAGGGCCAGGAGGAGTAAATTTGTGACAAAGAATATAGGGAGTTCCACTGCTTTAAGGGCCTTCAGAGTATAGTGATTGTCACTGCGTGTTTGCTAGTGAGCGTGCATCTGTAGAAAGATTTGAGTTCCCACCTTTGAAGAAGTCATCCAAGCGAACCTAACGACGGGTGAAGTATTGCCTTCGTAATTCAGATAAATTGGAGTTCAAACTGTTTCCGGCTAGCCCAAGGAGGGTCTTATCTTTGCTTCATTTAACAAGGCTCATGATTCATCTCTGTAAACCTGTGTTGAGAGGGCAGTAAGTTTTCAGTATCCCCTTCCTCCGTCCGTCTACACATCGTACTCTGATGAATATAATATTGTAGCTCATTGCACGGCTGCATATTAGTTCAGAAGAGCTGGGAACGAACAATGTATGGTTGGGTAGAAAGTTCTCATGTCAAATTCGGATAAAATCCCAAACTTTCTATGACTGCGTCCATCATTGTTGTCAGTCTGGCTCTCGTGAAACAGGGAGGCTCCGGAGATGATGCATACTGATTTTACGTTCGTTCTTGCTGTCCAGCGTCGCTTGTACCTCTACCACTCATAACTGGCAGTAAGCTATGTAAGATCTTATTCTGTGATGGTTCAGCCGGCCGGTGTGGCTGTGCGATTCTAGGCGCTTCAGTCTGGAACCGCGTGACTGCTACGGTCGCAGGTTCGAATCCTGCCACGGATGTGTGTGATGTTCTTAGGTTAGTTAGGTTTAAGTAGTTCTAAGTTCTAGGGGACTGGTGACCACAGATGTTAAGTCCCATATTGCTCAGAGCAATCTGTGATGGTTCGACGTCACCTTGAGTTCAGGAATTTTGAAACAGCAGTTGTGGCCGAGCAGTCTAATGTATAAACACCATATTATGTTCGAACGATAATTCCTGCTCACGCTTCGAGCTGTTAGGACACTATGACCAGGGAAGCAGTGTAAATTAGACTTCAGTAGATACACCGGCTATCGACCTAGTACACGAGTACAAACGTAATCCATGGATGCAGAGTGCGCCACATCGGCATGCGCCGTTTCTCTGACGTAATCTACCCAGTCTGAAACAGTCCTCTGCGAGAAAAAGTGGTAGCCTTGCGAATTTTAACACTTGAGGATTATCATTGAGGCAGCCGTCAAAGTGTGAGGTTTTACCCATGAACACTGTTGTATCATGAGCGAACCGTGTAATGAGTCAGTGATATATAGTTCTTACATCGAGACCATCGTTATTTCCCTAAAAGCGTTTCTACAGCGTCTTCACTACACAGGTGGTTAAGTACCATTGGTGATAATTTGCAACTCAGCCTTAAACTTTTCACTATTTTGGCGTCTTGCACCATTCCTTTAATGCACGACTACTCCAATCTTCTGCGTCCAAAGTCACACTGCCTAAGAATAGAAAACATTTTTTTGGAAGAAAACAAGGTTGTAGTGGCGGCATTACAATATACACAACTTTCTCAAGGTTTTGGATTTCCTCATCCATATGGAAAACTGTGTTTACCACTTGTGTAATGAAAGCACTCATTGTTAACCTGCGATAGGAAAGTCTGCCGGGAAGGGTCACACCCCTAAAACCGTCTGACAGTGATTTGGAGGAGACAAGATAAGCGTTTTGCTAGCTTTTCACCACTGCCCTGGTCTTTAAAATCACCGAACTTACCTTCATCTTTTCTCTCTTCCATCAGGGCCGCTCTACCTAATATGCGGCTCAAGGTTCATGTAATCTCAACCAACGCCATCTTGGACCTTTCGGTCTAGTTGTTGCTTCTTCTGCACACAGAACTTGAGGGATCAGTTATAATACGACCACGCTGTGTGTGATTATTGCGCAAATAGTGATACTGTTATGTCCGAACTTCTTTGATAGCTACTTCTAGAGGGAAGGCGACAATACGAGAAGAGCTTGATTCAAATCACTGTCATATCTTCCAGTTTTTAATTAAAACTTTTTGCATAATAGACTGCGTCCGTCATTGTCCAACATTGAAAGTTATTGAATGAGATTTTCACTCTGCAGCGGAGTGTGCTCTGATATGAAACTTCCTGGCAGATTAAAACTGTGTGCCGGACCGAGACTCTAACTCGGGACCTTTGCCTTTAATCTGCCAGGTAGTTTCATATCAGTGCTCTATCAAAGTGACACTCTCTGCCGGGAGACCCGTATTCGAATGAACGGTGTGGTTCGTTTACATCTTTACGTCTGCCTCACTACCTTTGTTGCTCGCCTGTTGTTCCTGACACGATGTTTGTGCCCCGGAAATCAGCCCGGCGAATTTCCCCTGTTAGTAGCGCAGGGAAGACCACGCATGTGTTATTTGACCCTTTCACTTTCGCAGTGCAACTGTAGAGTAGGCCGCTCCGCGGACCGCAGCCCTCGCTGCTGGTGGCGTGGTGTCCCAGCCGGCGCAGCTGCGCGCGTGACCCAGCCGAGCGGTGACCGTTGCTTTTTACTTTCGTTATCCAGGATCTCCGGCAGGCGCGAGCTGCTGCTGCTGCTCCTCCCTCCTCCCCGCCCTCCCATCCCTCCCCCTCATCGCGCTTTCCACTGCTGCCATTTCGGGAACGCGACCGCGGACATAACTGCATTGTTTGGTCACAACAGTTCACTGCACACCCTCTTCGCGTACTCAGCTTTGGTAGTTAGAACCCTTTGCTTTACTCAATTGGTCGCTTGTTTGAGATTTGAAAGCGAATACTTGTGCTGTGTTGGCATTTCGTGCGTTATTCCGCTGTTTCATTGCCTTGTTACCATTGTAGTTGTGCGCCCTAAAACCACAAAAAAAATTGCCTTAACCTTTCTTCTCGCCTTATCGGCAGGAATTATTGTTGTAGTCTTCAGTCAAAGACTGGGTTGATGTAGCTGTCCACTGCAGTCTCTCTCCACGTTCAAGAAATGGTTTTGCCATGTTCCATCTGATATAACTCATGAATTTCTACTAGAACAACCCCCAAGGTGCGTCTGGGAGAAACATTAACGGTTCGCCAGATCATCGAATATTGTACGACTACCCAAGACCTTGCAACGTCAATTGGACCCTGGTTGCTGCCATATATCCTAGCGGATGATGAAACAACTGGAAGTCGAGTGCTACATTTCCTACGAAAGAGTGGCTTTTACAGCAAGATTTAAAGGCAACACCACTGTATGTTGGTTTTTTTGGGAGCGGGGGATGGATGTGGAGGGATATGCCTCCCGTCGCCGATTCAGTCCCGAGGCGAACCTTGTTCTTCGCACCTCAACATCCCATGGAGTACAGAATCTCTGGTTTCTACATCGGAACCTAAGATTCTAACTGCATACATCATCAACTGAACTTCCTGTCTGTGCCTGGCAGAACACGATAATACAGGGTGTCCGAAAAGTCTTTCCCGGATTGCATAAATTGATAACTCAAGCTAGAAGTAAGATACAAATATGAAACTGCTGTCTAATTGTTTACAAACTATCAAAGTTTTTTTCACACATCAGTAAACTTCCACATGAGCACCCTTGCTAGCACGTAGCACATGTAGGCGATATTCAATTTCCGCCCACACATTAGCCAACATCACTGGAGGGATCGATTCAACGACTGTGGTTGTCCATTGCCGCAGGGTTTCAAGATCTGGTATACGTGTTCGGTAGACGCCGTCCTTGACATAACCCCATAAAAAGAAGTCTAATGGGGTTATGTCAGGAGAGCGTGGAGGCCAAACCGTTGGCCCATCACGACCAATCCGTCGCCCAGGAAAGGTCATATCGAGATAGGCACGGACGTCCAAACCCCAATGAGGCGGTGCACCGTCTTGCTGAAACAAGACATAGGGGTGATACTGAAGCAGCTGAGTAACAGCATACAGTTGCAACATGTCCAGATACACTGCAGATGTGATGGTAGCCTCAGCGAAGAAGAATGGCCCAATAATTCGATCGTGCAATAGCGCGCACTAAACATTCACCTTTGGTCTGCCTCTTGTGCATTCCATGACCTCGCCAGAGGGTTGTCAAACCCAAATGCGCACATTACGGTGATTCACTACTCCACTGACAAAAAAAGGTCGCTTCGCCGAAAAAGGCAATTCGTCTGAGAACGATCATCGTCCTCAATACGTGATAGCATTTCGGCCACAAAGTCATATCGACGTGTACTGTCATGGGGCAACAATGGAAGTGGAAGTTTACTGATGTGTGAAAAAAAACTTTGATAGTTTGTAAACAATTAGACACTACTTTCATCTTCGTATCTTACTTCTAGACTGAGTTATCAGTTTCTGTAATCAGGAAAAGACTTTTCGGACGCCCTGTATTAAAAAGGAAAGCACTTCCTAATGCTTTGCAAAATTGTTTCTACAGAACATTAGGAAATGTTTTTCTTTTTAATACTGTAACAGTGTGTTGCCATTTTGACACTTACACAAAGCTCTTAGTGTTATATTTTTAAAGTTCAGTTTTAGTAGACTACTTGCCCATTCATATACCCAGTACAAAGCGTATGATAGTTTTATTACTATTAAACAAAGAGAGGAAAAAGAAACGTACGTACCTATAGCTTCGGACGCGACGAGAGGACCTAGACATCAGTAATTACGTAGTTGAGGCCCCCTATATTTACAGACATCATATACAGGGTGAGACAGAACTCCACTGACAGATTTTCACACGTGTTAATATGGAACAAAACGAGAAAAAAAAATGTTTAGTTAACACGCATACCACACGAGGTCTGAGCATTTGGTCATCATCGTGCGACACAGCTCTTCTACTGAACAAGTGTCATGCCTCATAAGGTATGCAATTCAGAGCCCATGTTTACTGTACAATTTTTTCTTGTCTTGGTCAATACTACCAAGTCTCCGATAAGCTTTGAACAGTTCTGGAGATGTTATATATACGAATCGGGATCGTTAAAAGCTGAATAGCATCATCATCAACAACAGGAAAGGAGTGGATTTATAAGGAACGTGGGCGAAGCTGTTGATTTAATCCTGTAGTTGGACGTCGCACAAGATGATTCATTTTTAAATTCATTTCCCATTTCAGTGACAACTATTTATTATTTTTTAACATATTTTAATTTCTTGTTTGCAACCACAAGAAAACTCGTGTCTTGTTACCAAACGCGTTTCGTTTTATTGAAATAAAACACTAGTGGTCTATAATAAGCGCTATTCACAAATTAGCTTTCTATCTAGATCGGAAAACAGTTCATTAGAAAAGAAGTTGATATTACTTGCAGTATTTCATGCCTGGTTGACGCTCAATACGGAAACGCTGGATGCTTGCATATTTTTGAGTTATTCTTTCTTTCGGCATTCGTGAGTCTGATCTGATCGCGTTTGCTTTGCAGAACTGTGCATTTCTCGATGTGAAACTCAACACAGTGTATCACCACTACTGTGTCTTTGTATCTCTGGCTACACATGCCCCATGTGTTTTGTGTAGTCTTACCGACTTTACCACTATTTTTTTCGTTCACCTAGACATGTATTCTTTCTCTGCTTTTCGTTCTTAAGTGTTCTGTTAGGTAATTATGCTGTAATATATTTATCTAACGTGTAAGAGAATTAGTGTAGGAATGGAGTAGAAGATTTAAATGGTGAGAAGGTAGCTCGGGGGTCGAGGGGGAGGGCTTGTTTGGACAGTGAATGCAAAGCGATGTAGTGGAGAGTGTGTTGGACGAAAAGGGGTAAGGAGCAAGTTGTGGAATGAAAGACGGAGAGAAAGTGAGGTATGGCAAAGGGAAAGATGTTTTTAATTATGATTTTTCAGTTATTTTAAATAGTGTCTGATATGCAATATTTACGTGGCCGTTGAATAACTATGTGTTATTTGCTTTCTGTATAAGGCGGTTTTTTTTGTTTTTGTTTTTTTTTAAAGGAGGAGGTTCCTAGAAAGAGATTTTCACTCTGCAGTGGAGTGTGCGCTGATATGAAACTTCCTGGCAGATTAAAACTGTGTGCCGGACCGAGACTCGAACTCGGGACCCTTGCCTTTCGCGGGCAAGTGCTCTACCAACTGAGCTACCCAAGCACGACTCACGCCCCGTCCTCACAGCTTTACTTCCGCCAGTACCTCGTCTCCTACCTTCCAAACTTTACAGAAACACTCCTGCGAACCTTGCAGCTGTGAGGACGGGGCGTGAGTCGTGCTTGGGGAGCTCAGTTGGTAGAGCATTTGCCCGCGAAAGGCAAAGGTCCCGAGTTCGAGTCGCGCTCCGACACACAGTTTTAATCTGCCAGGAAGTTTAAAGGGAGGAGATGTCTTTAATTACTGATTTTCCGAACGTTCAGATATTTTTCTGTTGTGTTAGGCCTATAGTACTCCTGATTAAAGAGGCCTGCAAATGTTGAGTGATTTGTAGTATATTTCCATCCTCAGGTGTGCTCTTCCTAACCTAAATTATTTGGAGATAGCTGACAAATTAGGGCAAAACGGTTCGTTGACCAAAAGGACACACGACAGAGCAGTCGGCTAGTTTCATGTTTCAAGGATCATTTGCCAATAAAACATAATAATGTGAACGAGGCATGTATATTCACATCACATATTATTTTGTAAATATGGCTACATGCTGATTATTGGCCAGGTTTATATATATATATATATATATGTCTTAACGTCACAGTCAACGTTTGCTGCTGATAGTTTGCGTGAAGATACGCAAGACTACTGAAATTTGATGTACTTTTCCTTTTTATTGCGTAAATTTCCATCAAATGTAACAATCTCCTCCAACTATAAACGACGGTACTTATCGGGAAACCTACCTGGTCCGAGTTAGTGAGGCAGGTTTGACGATAAAAAAGCCCCCTTCACTCTGCGTGGAAGGTCGGTCGCCGCAACTTCGTGTCAACCAGCGGAACAGCGCAAGGGAGGGGCCGGCGTGTGAGGCGCAGCATCCGTCCTGCCAAAGTCAGCTGACAATCGCGAGCAGAGCGAGCGGTTACGTGGCAGCCAAGGACGCGCGGGTCGCATCCTGCAGTCTGCGCCACACCCGCGCCGTGTCGCAACCGCGGCATCCACTTGCCAGACGTAGCGTTCACTGCCCGAAACGCGCCTGTTATTGATACTTCTAAATCGCGGAAGTAGACTAATAGATTCTACAAAGGTTATGCGAAACAACTTGCTCCCCAGGCGGCGGCGGCAGCATCAGTTTTGTCGTAGATCGGTGGAGCAACGACTGGTACTTAGTTACTGGAGAAAAGCGTTGGTCATTCCAGTTTTCAAGAAGAGCCGTTGGGCAGATAACACCCAATTAAAGACCTATATCGTTGACCTCTATTGTGGAATATGTTTTATGCTCAAGAACTGTGACTTTTATGGAGAACGAAAATCAGATTTATGAAAATAAACGGAGATTCTTCGAAACTCAGCTCGTTCCAAAAGATCCATAATGCTGTAGGCACCGACGCACAGGTCGACTTCAGGAAGGCATTTGACACCGCCCTGCACTGCCATTTAGTGAAAAAACGGGGCTTATCGAATATCTGATCATATTTGCAACCGGATTGAAGACTTCTTTGCAGATAGAATTCAGCACATCGTTCCTATGTAATAGAATCGAAAGGCATAAAGATAATTTCCGGAGTACTTAAAGGAAGTGTGATAGGACCGCTACTGTTTACGGTTTACGTAAATAGTGTCGACTTGCAGAATGATCTAGAGAGAACTGATGAATGGTGCAGGCTGTGGCTGTTGACCCTGAACGTAAATAAATGTAAAATACTGCGCGTATATGGGAAAAGAAATTCACTGCTGTACGCCTACGGTAGTGAATATAAATTGCTCGAAACATTATCTATGAGTAACTATACAGAGCTACCTTAAGTGGAATGATCGCATAAAACAAATACTAAAAAAGAAGGTGCCAGACAGATTCATAGGAAGAATGTTAGGGAAATTTATCTCATCTTTCAAAGAAGTGGCTTGTAAGACACTTGTTCAACTGATTCTTGGGTATTATTCATCAATATGGGGGTCCTTACCCGGTAGGGTTGGGAGAGAGAGAGAGAGAGAGAGAGAGATTCACCGAGAGTGGCGCATTTCGTCGCGGGATGATTTAGTCTGCGCGAGAGCGTTACGGGGATGCTCAATAAACTCCATTGGCAGACGCTGCAACGGAGGCGTTGTGCATCACAGAGAGGTTTACTATTCGAATTTCTTGTGAGCATTTTCCGGGAAGAGTCAACATCGTATTACTTACTCCCACATACATCTCCTGTAATGATCACGCCGCGAAAATTAGAGCCAATACAGAGGCTTACGACATTCTTTCCACGCGACATTCGCGAGTGGAAAAGGGGGGAAATTTGATACTGGTACCAGAAGTACCCTCCGCCATACAACATTATATAGTTTTCGAATTATGATGTAGATGACTAAACCCGTCTGTTGACATGAACAGTAAGGTGCACAGGTGTAGCTCTTCGACAGAAAATAAATGACTGCACTTATTACTAAGGCATTATTTGCTGTGGCGTAATAGTCCACGACAGATAACCGACTTTGAACAGTGTCCTCACGGTGTGTGACAACTTATAATGTACTCGATCGACCAACTCAGTGGTTATAGACGGACAGTTTGCTGCGTGTGTGTGAGTGCGCGCGCGCGCTCCAGACAGATTCATAGGAAAAATATGAGGGAAATTTATCTCATCTTTCAAAGAAATGGCTTGTATTTCCGTTAATACACATGGCTAAACCGATTTTGTCATCTTTATTTTATCATAAAATGAAATTGATTTCAGATTACGATAATTATGCTAGTGCAGATGTATATCTGATGAAAGTTCCACGAAACCTCCAGGAATGTGGCAGTACGTTTCTGCAACCGTCGACACCTCCCTGTGGCTTGTGAAGTAATCTTGGTCAGCTGTTGAGTCAAATTCAGACGTCTTGGAGACCAGTGATTTTATTATATAGCGGTAAAAAATGCGGAAGTCAATGGTTTCGTGTGCGGGACGGCAGTAGGATCCTGTGTACTGGTATATTCCGTAATGTGAAAGGCACCAAAAGTTTCATTTACATATGCAGAAATAAATTGGTAATGTTTGTGTTAATGTAAATATGGTGCGATTGAAACGGAGTTAATAAAATTATTCAGACATAAGAATTCCCCGTTCTGCCATTATGGCTGTTTTAAGCGTCTGTATAAGCCAATTGTCCATAGCCACCGAGATCGATTTTTGTGAAAGTTGTCTCAATGTAAGGACACAGAGATTCCAGGTGGCAGACGCACCTTCTTGCCTTCCCCTTTTATACGTTTATCTAAGCTGTAAGCAGTGCAGGCGGACTAACAAAACACGTGGAATATCGAATAACCTGGAGCAGTCCGTGTGGAAAACGTAATGTGTATGATGCTACAGTGAAAATATTGGTAGAACTAATAACAAGTTAGAATAAAATATAGAGATTTGGAAGCTGAGAGTGCAATGCGGCAAAAAAAATGTGCAGATGTTCACACCACATAACGATAGTGCTTCAGTGCGGCTTTAGTGGGTAACCACAGTCACAAACTGAGATAATTTCGCAACAGCAGTCCGCCTTTCATAACAAGATTTAAATATAAGAACATGCTTAATTATTACGCAACTGCTCCGTCGAGCCGTTTCCTTTTACGTTGGTTTTCAGATTTCGTAGCCCTGCAGCAGTGATGATGCGATTGTAGAATTCATTATTGTAAGGAGGGCGTTCATTGTGTGACAGCGTAACCGACGGCAGAGATCTTCGTTTTTAACTGCTTCTGATTTTTATTTTTAACGGCTGCAGATTCTCCTCAGCACCTGCTCGATCCCCTTAAGGCCCCAGAAGCAAATGCTTCCACGTATAGGGCACGTTGATGATGCGAAAATCATCGTAGCGGCGATACATCTAAAACCTGAAGGAAATCGTCAGCTCGCTCGATCCGTCAACACCATTTTTGTTGTTATTTTAATCACAGTTTCGGTTAGTAGTTAGTATTCTATGATGTGGAACACTAGTTCATTTAGATAAAGGTGTGGAGGAAGGCTTTAGTGAACCAGCATTCTCCTGTAGGGATTTGATGAAATGTTTTATGATTGTTGTGTTAATCATAGAATCACCTCTCTGATTAACAGCTTACGGAGATGTTTCAATGGCAATGAGTTAACAGCTCAGGAAGCTGTGAAGAAGCTTTAAAGATACAAATTGTCGTTTCACCTTAGGGCAGATTCCGTGTGTAACAGTTCTAAAATTTTTTCGTACTCTGATTTTCCTTGAAATAGTTTGGGATCCTCAGTGATAATGAAATAAGATTTTTATCGTGGTTATTCTGATGCTAGTGTCTTCATAGCATCACCTTGTACTGTCAGTGACACCGTGCCCACGTAATATGAACAGTATTGCTTGTTACTTTTTTCTACTTACCCTTTCACGTATCCTCATTTCACGTAGGCAGTGCACAAATGGGAAAAAGGCAGGTTTGTCTAATGGCGTGGACAGAACTGCTTTACAACCACAACAGGGCGGGAGGGAGGGGAGACGGGTAGTCAAAGGAAAATATTAAACCTTGCTTGCAGATCCGATTCTCACGTGGGTTGTTCAGTATTATATAGCGATTAAATAATCTTTTAGTAATATTCAAATGTGTTGATTTTGAAGGAAAAACATTTAAAATGACTGGTGTCCTCAAGGTTTTGCTATCGGTGCGTAGCTCGGCAATGAGTGAGTGAATTCGTCGGAATAAATTCTCGATAGTGGCAGTTCACTGAACTTCGTGCGCTGACAGCACTTTGTTTATCTCTGCTTACGAAGTTGATCGTGGCGGTTCTTACGCAACACAAGACGTGTTTTTCTCATGGTAATGCCCTATTATCATGAAGCAGAGGCAACTTCTGTAATGCTGATGACCCAAGCCGTAATTTCAATGGTGTTCTTGTAACACCCGACTCTTTGGTATGATTCTGTGCGTTTAATAAATGCTTATAGATTCGTTGCTAACATACAAACCCTGTACGGCAAGAAAACAGATAAACATTTAACAAACACAAGAACTATTGAAGATACAAAATTTAACGCATTTCAGATATGGGATAAATGTTCATGGATTCCTTGCGACGTCAGATTTGCTTGTAAACAAATGTTTATGTCGCTGCAGAGGCCTACTTTCTCGATTTTAATGTTGATAGTTAATTTATGCGTAGCATTTTTATACAGATGCAATCAACAAATCAATCTCTGAATAAGCATAAAAACGTAGATTATTTGATATAATAATCAGATTCACGTTGGGTAGATTCACCATTGGTAATATACGTTCGAAAAACATCGCCGTTTCATTTTGGTTACTCTTATATTAATAGAGGACTGTACAGCAAAAGTGCCGGTACTGCTGAATCAGAGAGTAAATGTGAGACTATTGATAGTTTCTGGGTTCTATACCAACAGGTCAGAAAATTTTTTTTGTAATGTGATACTTAATTTGTTATTTGCCTCTGGCAATGGTTCATGTTCGCAAAAAGGAGTCAGTGTACCCGAGTTAACCTGGAAGTAGCAGTGTAACTGGCTACTGCAATTCTGCAGATCCGAATTATGGTTCATACGAAGGTGAAAAAGTGTCCAGTGTCATTGTTCATAATATTTTGTAACGATACTCTTGTATCGTTAGGTTTTATGTAGGATTTTAAGAGTTCTGCCAGTAATAGACTGACAAATGTTTTCTACTTCACAGTGATTTTACTTTAAAATAAAAAACAGTTTTTATTATTTTCTGCCCGAAGACTGGCGTGATGCAGCTCTCCACGCTAGTTTATCCTGTGCAAGCCTCTTCATCCTTGCATAACCGTAGCGCACATCCTTTTGAACCTGCTTACTCTGGTCTGGTCTTCCTGGGCATTTTTGCTCTCCTGCACCACATCCACTGCCTTCCATTTCCAAAACGACGATTCCTTGAGCCGTCAGGATGTGTTCTACCCTTTAATCAAGTCTTTTTTTTTCCAATTCGATTCAGAACCTCTTTACTTCCTCATTAGTTACGCGATCTACCCATCTGATATCCAGCATTCTTCTGCAGCATCACGTTTCAAAAGCTACCACTCTCTTCTTGTCTGAAATGCCTGTCGTTCACGTTTCACTTCGTACAGTGCTACATCTCTTAGAAATGCATTTCATGTGATTGATCTCATCGACTACTTTACTCAATTTATAATCTATTTACAGTACGTGATTTAACTAGAGTACATTCAGTTATCTATGTCTTTAGATGTTCCGTTCAACTGTGATGTTACATTTTGCACGTCGCTCACATCATCTTTGCTGTGCATACATTCTTGGTCAGTTGGGAGTGAGTGATCTTTGTATCTTTGCTTAATGATAATGACTGCATTTTAAACAAAAACATTAAGTGTATAGCAGATGTGTGATGCTCAACACCGACGTTAAGAATATTATGAAGTGAAGTGTGCCACAGCAATTATGTACAATATGTATGCTGTGTGAAATTCAACAAAATACACATCGACCTGAAAAACCCCATGGTCCGCAACAAAACAAATCGCCATCTACTGGAACTTACTGTAAGAGAACACATTTATACTGCGTCATATATAAATAAGTGTAAGCGCTTTAGCGTATTTTTATTAATGAAACAGTTTTCAAAGTGGCACTACTCAAATATTCATGTGAAGTTTGGAAGCAGGCGCCATACCGTTGATCAAAACATCTGTGGAACTGAAAATATTAGCTACCTGGCCATGGTAGCCCGAATCCTGTTATGGCAGAAACAAAAAGAGTTTAAAAAGTTTGTGGCTGGTTGCGTCATTCATCAATCACTTATGTTTTGTTGATATTGAGCCTATGACTTCTCTTTGACAGTATCTATGTTGTTCAACTTGGTTAACAGTTCCTTTACTGTCTGTGAGAGAATTAGTGTCATCGACAAACCCCAAAGTTTTTCTCTCTTTTCTCCGGACTTTAATTCCCTCCCGTATTTCTTCTTTGGCTTCCTTTATTGCTTGTTCAATGTTCAGGTTGAATAACATCGTATATCTAAAATAATTCAAATTAAGTTTTTTTAACTGCAGAATTGTACAACATTTACGTGTTTGAAGGACGTCGTTCAGGTGCCGGGTACATACATGGTGATTCTGAGGTGTATTAGGTTTGTAGCGATTTTGTTTTGCATGTTAATATACCGGTTGCTATGGTTTAGTGGTGTTTATCGATTGTAATTTTTATTTGTACTTCACTGCTGCTATTATAGTTCACATTGTGTCATTTGGAGATAGTGAGTGGAGGTGTGGACATTAAAAATTGAGTATCAAGTGGAGAAATCGGAACATTTCCTTCTTATGTTTCAGTTCAGTAGAGGGGTGACAGCAGCAGAGGCAGCCAGAAAAATTGACGCCGTGCAGGGGGGATAATGCCGTTTGATAAACCACGGCAAGAGAATGGTTTTCTCGTTTTAAGGAGTATCATTTTGATACTAGTTATTGTCCACGTTCAGGAAGACCTTCGGGGTCTGACGATCGTTTAAATGCATGCATCCTCAATGATCCCTGTCATTGTAGTGGAGAACTGACAGATGTGATGAACTGTGATCATTCCACCATCATGCGACGTTTGCACGCAATGGGTAAAGTTCAGAAATCGGGTGTATGGGTACTGCATACTCTAAGCGAAAATCATAAGTGTCAGAGAGTGGCCATAAGTGAATCTCTGCTTACCCGTCATCAATTAGCTCGTGAAGAACAGTGATCATATCTATCCGGTATCATTACTAGTGTAAGAAATGTTTTTGTGCTAACATAAGGAAAAGAAAGTAATGGTTGAGCCCAAACAAAGCAGCAACACCCCGTACGGAGACCTGTGTGCATCTACAAAATATAATGTTATGCGTCAGGTGGAACAGGGAAGGTGTGGTGTACTACAAATTGCGTCCTCGAGGTGTAACCATCACTGCTGACATTCATTGCCAACAACTGAGATGTCTTGCAGTGCAAGATCAGCGACCAGGAAGATTGTGTGAAGTGATGCTACTCCACGATAACGCCCTTCCTTCTATAAGAGAGTTGGGTTGGGAAGCCATCTCGCATCATTTTATTCACCTGATCTTGCGCCCTCAGTTTCACCTTTTCTGCTCTCTATCGAACAACTTTCAAGGAAGTTGATCTCTGGATGAAAATGTACTCCGAACATGACTCTACGAGTAGTTTTTCTCAAAACCACTTGATTTGTATAGTCGGAGAATCGAAGAGAGTTAACGCACCATTGGCAGACTGTTGTAAATAATGGAGTAGCATATATGCTTGATTACTAAAGCCTCTGTTATTTGTATCAGTTGAGTTATGGGGAAAACGATACGAGCTTAAGCACACACGCTTAATTCCCGTAAATTCTGGGGAGGGGAGGGGGGGTCGAGGAGTTGTGACGCCATGTTGTCACATACCAGATGTGTTCGATAGGGTTCAGATCTGGGGAGGGGGGGGGGGGGGGGGGTGGCACGACATCAATCGTAACACGCCACAGTGTTCCTCGAACCACTTCTTCACAATCTTGGCTTTGTGACACGCTGCGCTGTCTTATTGAAAAATGCCACTATCGTCGGGAAACATGGTCGTCTTGAAGGAGTGTACGAGGTCTGCAACCAGTGTACGATACGCCTTGGCGGTCATGGTGCCTAGCACAAGATCTCCTGGAGTGTGAATGTTGCCCAGAGCATAATGTAGCCGCCACCAGCTTGTCTCCGCCCCGCAGTACAGGTGTCCAGGAGCTGCTGTTCTGGAAGTCGACGGATTCGCGCTCTCCCATTAGCATGGTGATGAAGGTATCGGCATTCATCAGACCATGCACGTCGTAATTGCCAATGTCGTGGTGTTAACATTGGCACACGCATGGATCGGCAGCTGCGGAGGCCCATCCTTACGGCTGTTCCGTGCTTTCTGTGTTCAGACAAACTTGTACTCAGCCCAGCATTAAAGTCTGATGTTAGTGCCGCCGGAGTTCGCGCCTGTCCTGTTGTAACAGTCTGCCCGGCCTACGACACCCGACATCTGTAATGTGGAGTGGGCGCCCTACGCCGCGACTTCTAATAGTGGTTCCAATTTAGTTTCGCCACATGCTGAACACCAGACAAGTTTCGCACTTTCAGAAATACTCTTACCAAGCCTATGGGCCATCACAATCTGCCGTCGGTCAACTCAATCTATACACGGACTGTTATCACCTTGACAAGTTCATATCGATAATTGGTCAGTAGTCATGACGTTCTGGCAGATCATTGTATGCAGCTAACCAATACTTGAATTTGTGTACAGTTGGCAGCACTGCGCCACGCGATAGGTAGTAGTGACAGTCTCGCGTGAGAACGAGGTGCAGGGCGTACCGTGGAAGTCGATGGTACGCTAGGTGTGGCTGTGTGTCAAAGTAGTGTGGCAGCTGCCGCACTTCCACGAGGCGGCGTGGCGTCAGCTGTTCGGCCGGTGCAGGAGAGGCGGCAGGCCCCGCTGTTCCCGTACGTAGCACAGCAAGGCACGGCGCGGCTCCGCGGAGCCGGGCGACCAGCTGGCAACGCAGCTGCAGCCGGCAGGGAAGGCGCGGCGAGGCGGGCTGTACTATTAAGATGCAGCCTTGAGCCGCGCCACAGCGCTGCGGGCCAGCTCAGCACACATCACATGACGCACCGCCTGCTGCAGCAACCAGCTAGCGACGCACTTCGCGTCTATCGCCGCCGGCCCGCGCGTCTATCGCCGCCGGCCGCGAGCCGGGACTCCCAGCACGCTACGGTCGTTTGAAGCGGTGTTGTCAGCAAACCACATCGGTTTTTCTTGTTTTTAGTTTGGTAGGAGTATGGGCCCCGGCGTTACTATTCTGTACCGGTGTCGCTATCGCTGCATGCTGGACCCGTCGGACTGCCAACCGCCGCTATCCGTTACTAGGAACATATCTCACATTTCCTTCAGATACATCGGTGTCTGTGTTGTTGTCAAGCTACAAATCAAAAGATCTGGTGCTCGCTCAACTGTCGATCCTAGCATTTGTCGATTTTCAGTCCTGGCGATGATTAAAAACAAACTCACGTTGATTTGCAATTCTCATTAGGCCGCCCATTAGTCAGATGGATAAAGGCCGATTCACACCTGACATCAAAGGAACATCAGGCGACGTCATTGCCACATGGTGGTGTGGGCACTGCAGAAGCATCGTAAAAACGGCGACACTTCCCCTAGCCCAGTACACAAAGTTGATATAAAGAATCGGCATATACACGGTCCAGTCACATCAGTGAGACCACCTATTGCAGCACGGTCCGCTGCGAAACTTGAAGGGAGAGTCAGTGGGGTTCTGGGAGGTTCCAGTAGCGATATGTAACCGTTCTGACTCCAGTGCCGCGGCGAGTTACGCTAGGTTTCTTTGTTGATGATTCATGGAGCTAAAAGCCCGATTGAGATGGTCCCACAGACTTTTGAATGGATTTAAATTCGGAGAGTTGGTGGCCAGTGGAGGACGGGAAACCCATGCTGATGTTCTCCGAACCGCGCAGTACACTGCGAACTGTGTCATGCGTTGGATTGTCCTGCATCGTACCGAGAAAAAACAAACTACGCGTGTGTGTGAGGGGGGGGGGGGGCATGGTCCCCAAGGATAGATGCATAATTGTATTGATACAGTGGACCTTCATAAATGACGAGATCACCCGGTGAATGCCACGAACACATTCCCCGGATAATAACACACACTCCTCCGGCATGGATTCTTTGCTTTCAGATGTTTCACGCCGATGAACCGCCGACAGCAGGGGTGCATGAACCGAGCGCCTGCGGCGGAGGCCCATATGCAGAAACGTCAGCTGAGCGGTCGTTGAGGAGTTGAAACTATGGTAGCCCCCTGTTTCACCTGAGTGGTCAGTTTCCCAACAGTTGCACGTCTATTTGTTCGCACACGCTCTCGTCTTTCACATCTGTCATTTATGGTCCATGGGGCACCACAGATCCCTCGCCGCCTTTTTTGGACAGCGCCATTTAGCCGTGCGCGGTATACTTGAACCACGGCGGCTTGCTGACAGTTTACAAGCTGAGGCTTTTTTAAATTTTTTTAATATAGAAATAATTCCGTCCTAGGCCCGAAAGCCAGTGATCTTGCCCATTTGGACGTCAGATAAACCGCTCCGTTTCTACATTACGACGAGGACTGCTGTGTATACTGCGTTCCCCCGGCGCGGTTTATATACCCTGCACTGCTAGTGCTGCCACCTGCCTATGTGTGGTTGTTGCACGTTGACGTCGAACCTAGGCGGCAGTTACATTAATATGACTGGACCGTGCAGTGTCAGAATTCGGGAACTAGCAATGATAGTTTATTGTCCGCCGTCGTAGCTGGCTGATTAGCGCGGCTGACTGCCATGCAGAAGTTCGTAACCTAGTAGTAGTGGCTCTAGGCCGATAACTGACGACGGCCGGTAGAGTGGTGTGCTAATATCACGCGTCTCAGTACCGCATCCGATGACGCCATTGGCAGAGGATGACACGACGGTCAGTCGGTACCAATGGGTCCGCCAGGGGCTGTGCACACAGTTAATGATGATTGATTCAATTTCTAAATAAAAAATCGTTATTGATGTTCTTGATCATATTTGTATGGCTGATGTTGAGAATGGGAAAAAGTGTAGTTTAAAAACTTCAGAATATGGACATACATTTTCTAAAGAAAATAATACATACATTTAACTTAAAAAAGGGCATTCTTCTCCCTCAATAGAAGTGGCTTTTTCGAAAAGGCTATTTAATTAAAATGTTTTGTACGTTTGTTCTTCTTTATGCACAGAGTGGACTTGTTCTTTGTTAAGGTATTGTAAGAACTAAATAATTTTTCGCCTTCAGGTACTTGGCTTCTCCTATGTAACAAGACTCACAGAAAAACTGACCAAGTTCTCAAGGAACTTATGCAGTGTGTCTCGAAATCAAAGCAGGCAAGAAAATAAAGACGAAGAATACACAAAAGCACAAAATCCGTTACTGTATCATAGTGAGTGCGGCGAGTATAGGCTAACGTCCGATGTTAGCTAAGGACGCCACCATCCAACTAAGGACGCCACCATCCTCCCCCTCCACAGTCACTCCGCCTCATCAAAACGCCAATTTCAAAACTTTCTTTCCGAGACGACGTTCCGTTCCATCAAATGTGACTCGACCCTCAGTTTAACGGTCGCAGAAACGCAAGGTTACGCATAGTAAAGCATTGACGTGTTCAAACCATCCCTCTGGATGAGGGCAGCTCTACTTAACCTATGCAAGTCTCCGCAGCCCAGATCGCTAAAGCGCAGTTTCGCAGTGATATACTATTCTGAGGTAGCAGATTCGAAACCTCGTGAACCTACGGGCAGAAGAAATTTTTTTTCGTCAGTATTTGACTGCCGGCTCGTGAAGGGATAATGACTTTCGTGAAGGGATAATGACTTAAAGT
This sequence comes from Schistocerca gregaria, assembly GCF_023897955.1. NCBI lineage: Eukaryota > Metazoa > Arthropoda > Insecta > Orthoptera > Acrididae > Schistocerca > Schistocerca gregaria. Next base: position 369,385,612 of record NC_064923.1, read on the forward strand.
TTCTGGTGACCGTACTTCCCACGAGTGACATGTGTTTAGTTTCAAACCTCTCCTATTTGTATACCGGAATGAGGGATATATGACAGTGGCGATTATCCCTATGGATGGCGAGTGTGATTTTTACGTTTTCAGTTCCCTTCGAGAGGAGGCGACACCGGTTTAAAGCGTCTCTCTTATAACACAAGTAACAGGACGCTGCGCAAACTCACATCATCCACATGAAACAGATACATGCATGATTTTTCCATTTTTATTTTATGTGGCTACTGTGAGACTCACTTAAGCCACCTACATACGTAATAGTATCTGAGGGGGAAATATAGTAAGATTTCTCCACTTTTGAAATATATTCGCATTACATCATCTGTATAGTTTACTATAGAGACATGAAAATTTCAGCCGAACCGGAACTCAAATCCAGATTTCCCTCTTATCGCTACTGGTCGCCTCAGCCACTTCGGCTATCCGTGCACGACTCGCGGACAGACAGAAACTTGTATGTGTCGTAGTGTCTACGACACACAGCGCTCGCACACAGTGTGATTCCCGCAAAGGGAGAGACAAAGCTTTCTGGTCAGTTCGCCTTGACGTTCCGTTCGGTCAAATGTGAAGCGGTAAGGGAAATCCGGATTCGAGTCCTGCCATAGAACATATTTTCATGTGTCTATAGTAAACCATACAGATGATGTAATGTCGTATAGGCATTTACCGAATACATCTCATGATATAATACGGCATTGATGTCTGAAGGACATTCTCATCAAACTTATGCAGACACTGAATAAACTGTATTTTCGTATTTCTCGCGTTTAAATTGACGTTCTTAGCTGCCAAGGCAGTGGGTTGTAAAAACAAGTTGCAGAGTAGTTCCAGTTTCCTTCTCTCTGTGATCCACCAGTATCGTTCTTAAGGGGATATGACCACCTTTCCACATGTTAGTTATTCTCAACGTCGTATTACACGATATAAATCTATTACCAATTCATTAAACAGAATGATGAAAATTTATATTGTTCTTCGTTGTGATTATCTGCGAAGCGGTAATGCGGCTGTGCGTGGGTAATTTATAGCCCGTGATTCGTCGACCGCGTCCTTAATAGGTCGTAATTTGTTAACCAAATCCGCTGATGAAATCCTTCGCAGTCCGCGGCTGCAGTGACTGCCGACGGAGTGTGTTGTTCCATCAGATACGAGTATACACTGCGTTACGGTGGATGGCGTTCACCACACCAGAGTTGCTTTGTCTCTGGCTTAACCTGGCTGTCCTTGGATACGCGCTTCCCTACATAAGTTTCCGGGTTCGGTTCCTACCCTTATTCATAATTTCAGGGCTCAAGCTAGTCTTTACCTACGTAGGGGAGATTATGCGTACTTTATGGTTAAAAGCGCTTTATCCTCTTAAAGGCTTGGTGCCATATTTCGATCCTCTGCACAGGAAGCGCTGGAGGTATTGTCAGGTTAAGCTATACGCGGCTGCAGTTAGTCAAGAGAAGCGTCAGGCGTGCTGCCTCCAGCAATTATTGAGTATCCTTTACGGTAATATTGTTCCGTTGTCCTTTCATTTGTAGCGGTGTAGGTTCAAAAATGACAACGAGGCCAGTCTCTCCGTTCTTTGTCTCGTCTTACGATGAACTAGTTCGCAGAACAGGAGTTTGTTCTTAAAACAGCAGCGTTGCCTTGAACTACTAATTCACACTACACGAAACAGCTGTACGCTTTTAATTATTTTAACTTGCTGAGCAATCGTGCAGCTATTTCACTTTGGCAGCAACAGTGTTATCGTATTAAGTCAATAACATTGTGCTGAGTGTGGAACACTTTCCCACCATCTTAGTACAATGAACTGTAACTGTTCGTAGTCTATAACTCCTGCAAAGCCTTTACTTTTTTTGAATATTATTTTTGCTCTAATGTGCCAGACTTCGTATTCAGTGATTTCTGGTTCGATCCCTGGTTAGTCTAAAGATTTATGTCTTTTTTCATTTCTGTCACTTGTGCCAAACTTTCTATAGAGCGATAAATGCCGACTGGCACTGTGGCCCAGAGACCACGTTATTCTGTAGGGCCCCCCTGTAACTGTTCGTAGTCTATAACTCAATCCAAAGCTCCAGTAGGACGATTCCCCGCGAAGGATTGTGGTATATAAAACAACCTTCCGGTTTATGGAAGCTATACCTGTCTTGTTACCATTATTATTAATCTCGGGCCGTCCGGTCTGCACATATCTATGACATGTGTAAGTTGAATTCTAACGAGACCGTGCTAGCATTCGCGCAAAAGAGATCTTTGGAATTAAAATAAAACTCTAGTTAGCACGCCATCACAAATACTTGTTTAACTTTTAAAACTCTCGCCTGAAAACTGATCGATGGCGGTAATCATATGAAATGTGAAGCAGAACGCAACCGTTCGCTACTCCGCTGGGATCTCGCCATTCTCATTTCTTCTACAGGAGATACATTATTATTTACGATATCGGCGAGGCAGTGGACAACTCACATTTGTTTCACCAATAACTTGCGCCGTGTAAAGGCGCGTCTGAAAAGTTTGGTGAATGGATTCAAAAAGTAAAGGTAACAAAAGCTACAAACAAAATATCTTTACTGGCCGTAAAAGTAACCATTATCAGCTGCAACTTATCTCTGAACTCGGTTGTAAAATAGCTGGAAATTGTCAGCAAACGCTTCTTTTAGAATAGCTCGGAACACCGTGGTCAGGCGTTGTCGGATATGCATAACGTCTGCCTGCTCAACTTTTTCGTTTAATGCAATATGACTGTTACCCGACACCCTCCTTGTCCAGATTTGGCACCGGCAGACTTCCTTTTTGTTTCCTTGTCTTAAATTAGCCCTGAAAGACTTACACTTCGTAAACATTGTCCGTGACCACGCAGCTTCGACCGATTCCACAAGAAGCTTTTGCTGACAGTGTGCAACAGCTTTACAACCTGTGTGAATATACACACTACTCATTACTGAGCCATCTTCGGATCAATCTAAAATGTTGTTCGGTGTGTGATACTTATTACACATTGTATATTTTAGAGATAAGTTGCCCTAGTTAAATAAAAAAATCCTAGAGTGAAAAGCTTAGTTGGTGATATGAATTGACTACGTTAATCACTAATCAAATTATGTTAAAAGTGGCTCGGTAATGAGCCGAAACTGGTAACCAGTAAAGCAAATTTGCTATCTTGGCGTAGGATTTTTATCCACATGCGTTTTATACCAACAGATCGCATATGGAGACCCATGTCAAACAATAACAGCGTTACAACCTAGGTCTGAAGTGTGTTGTATGTAGCTAATGATACTTAGTTTCATAGCCACTAAAGGTATTTGTTTGTATCTCTTGTTTCCTTTATTTCCGCAGACAATTCACGGAACTTATCAGACACAACAGTACTTCCGGAATACTCAACTCTCAAAACTTCCCCGTTTGTTGCAAATAATGCCCAAGGGATGTGCGATTCATTGTGCCCGTTTCCTTCGCCTCTAAAATTTTAGACAAACTTATAATCCTTTAATTTTACTGTTGTGTAGTACTCTGTACGGCACGAGGCTAAGCCGTCAGCTTCATTCTTCGCTAATTCCGCCCCTCCCACCTCGTCCCCCTTTCATTTCATTTTTTAATTGCGATTAGATCGCAGTCTTCAGGATTCAGCAGCGTACACGCTAATCATTACCGAATGCGATGATGGAGCCGCTCATCGCACTAGTTATAGTGCGCCACTGGCGCCAGTGTAGAGGAACCGTTAGAGCGCCGTCTATAGGGTACCACGTGAATAGCAGCCCCGCCATTGAATTGCACCTAAGAGACGTTGACGCTGGTTCAACTTAAACTAATTTAAGTGGATGTAAACCCGACGTTAACTGTTGGAGGGCTTCATTGCCGACGCGTAACCATGTGAATCACATTGTAGCTACATTTGGAGGCCCTACAGCTGTTGAGAAGGGGAACCCGCTCCGCAGCCCGGCTATGCCCCGTCGCCACTTCCCTTTGCACCCCTCCAACGCTCTAGGCAGCAATGCCGTGCGTGTGATCGACCACCGCCGTGAATGGAAAATGCTTCCACTTAATGACACACTAAAAGTGTTCCCGCCGCTGCCTTCTTACAACAGAGAAACGTTTCTGTGGAAAGCTTATAGAAAATAACCCTTCTTGTCTATTTGCTGTCTGTAATTCCTTAGATACCTTAACCAGTACGTTTTCACAATTTTTTCGTTATGCCCGTTGCAAATGGATCGGACGCTCACTTGAGCTTGCCTCTGCTGCCAAGGCATTTTCGTTTGTCACCGACGAAAAAGGTTATTAACTCTCTTCCACCTTGTCAGTCCATAGCGTTCGTGGCTTGGATCTTCTTTTGCCTTAAAAATCTTCGGTAATCTTGATTGCGAATCTGGTAGGTTTGCTGTCGCAAATGTTTCCAGTACCCTTATTTATTCCGAATATTCTGTAGCACTTGCATCAGTTTACTCGATCACGAGAAATTAGGGTATTTAATTTTTTAATCATCCGTGCTCCAGTTTTGTTGTTTGAAAAGCTGCTCTTTACTTGAGAGGTGCCGGACCGTGTGTACAGTTATTGGTACCCTCGTATTTTCCGCTTGTGGGCAACGTGAACCCAGTGTCGTCACAGTCATATCTTATGCATATTTTCTGAAGCGATGTCTTAAAGAGTTTTTCACTGTGCCACAGTGTAAGAGCCACTTTGTATGTTGGTGGGGTATGTGTGTCCCTAATGCCAATTTCATGTTTAATCGATATTACCTTTAATCAAAGCATCGTAATTGCAGAATACTGTCCAATTCTGGAAGTATCTAATTGATATACTGGACCTATAGGTTACTCCAGAAAGAACATCATAACCTGGGATAGATCCTTCCATTCCGTCTTCGTCGATATCGTCATTCTGTTCGGACTCCACAGTCAATAACACATCAACCTACAGCGAAGTATATACTTCTGTATACTACACAAAAATATTTATTTTATCATAATTTTTCGAAGTTAACTGCTTATAACGTTCATTGGCATCTTACTTTTATGCTGTAAAATAGGCATAATTGAACTTCTAAAGCAGATTATATTTATGCTTATTTTTCCGTTACAGCCGAACTTCTACCTCCTTTGGGTGGGGGGAGCGAATCTGCTTCCGAAATTTGCGTATGGAATTAGATCTTGTACTTCTCGCCATGACAAACTATTCCTTAAGTTGTGGCGAAAAGGTAGTAATCTTATATCTCGCGTATCTGTCCAAATAGAGTAGAAAAAGTACGTGCCCAGAAACACTGTCTTGTGCACTGCGTTGACTAAGAATTTTACTGTACAGGAAACATCCCTCTCCCCCCCCCCCCCCCCCCCCCAGGCTGTGTTCAAGCCCGCAGTATCCTTTCTTCCAGGAGTTCTAGTTCTGTAAGGTTCACAGGAGAGCTTCTTTGAAGTCCGGAAGGTAAGAAACGAAGTACTGGCGGAAGTTCAGCTGTGAGGACGGGTCGTGAGTCGGGCTTGGATAGCTTAGATGGTAAGGCACGTGCCCGCGAAAAGCAAAGGTACAGAGTTATTGTCACGGTCAGGCAGACAGTTTTAATCTGCCAGGAAGTTTCAGTTGCAGTCTACTTCGACAATGTTCTATTTTTAGTGTGTGTGTGCTGAAGCAAGCCAGTAAAGATCGACCGTATGGGTGTTCGAACTATTGATTATGTAATAATGTGACTGATAACTTCTTTCTAATTAGAACCTGTTTAAGTTTCACTAGACTGCAGAAAGAGACAAGCTCTGGAAGGGAACTATCGTTGGTATACTAGTCACGGGTGTGCACACGTTATAAATAAGCAAAAAAGTGTCACAAAAAAAGCAAGCGGATGTAATCAACGGCCGCAGTCATTAGCATATGGGCAACACTGCGGAATTCCATTTGCTATCGTCGCAAACGGAAAACTTGTACTCCTCCTGTTAGCCGTCAGTGGAGGAATTTTTCAAACAATTTTGTATGTGTTGTTATCTAGTTCTTCAGTTTCCGTTAATTGCACTCAGTTCGTATTATCTTTTCGTGGTCAGTTGGATTTAGCTTGCAGAGCTGCACCAGACCAGTCTTAAGATAGAGGACAATGACGACGATGACAACCACCACTGCTACAGATCTGTTGTTAGTAGCTAGCGCTTGGAAAATACAGCTCGAGAGCTTATGCTAGCCCAGTGAACGAGAGCCTGGGATTTTTAAACAGCTCAGTCTTTGAGTCCAGAATCCACGATTTCGGTTACCTCATTGCCGTGTTTCTTGGATACGCCATTTTTCTTTTGAACATTTTTCCTTACTTTATCGAAAACAAATGCTCCAATTGCCATTATGCTCTAGTTTCACTTACACGGCGGGTTTCGCCTTCATTAAGAGCGATTTGTAAATATAATAAATGTTTAAGCCGAAAACAGCACGATCATAAAACAAGCGCGGAGATTATGCGCCGTTTTCAGCTGGAGTAAGAATTTTTAAACTTATAAATTTCTTTTATTCCCACTCACAACAGTGAATGTCATCGAACCTATACATTTTATGGCGTGGCCGTGCTGCCCTCTGCATGAACACTTGAAAATACTCGTAATTGAATCCGAAACGGACATATAAACTAAAGCATAATTGGCAGCTGGAGCGTTTGGTTTATACATCTACATGGATACTCTGCAAATCATATTTAAGTGCCTGGCAGACGGTTCATCGAACCACCTTCACAGGTTTCTCTATTATTCCAATCTGGTACGGCGCGCAGAAAAGACGAATACCTATATATTTTCGTGCGAGCTCTGATTTCTCTTATTTTATTCTGGTGATAGTTTGTTTCTTCCAGTGTAGATCGGCGTCAACAAAATACTTTCGCATTCGGAGGAGAAAATTGGTGGTTCAAATCTTGTGACAAGATTCTGCCGCAACTAAAAACGCCTTTTTTTCATTATGTCCACCTCAAATCCTGTATAATTTCATTGACACTATCGCCCCTATTACGCGATAATACAAAACGTGATGCCCTTCTTCGAACTTTCTTGATGTACTCCGTGAATCCTATCTGGAGAGAATCCCAAACTGCGCGGCAGTATTCTAAAAGTGGATGTACAGTCGTAGTATAGACAGACTATTCAGTGGATCTTTTACATTTTTAAGTGTCCTACCAACAACACGCAGTCGTTAATTAGCCCTCCCCTCAACATTTTCTGTGTTTTCCAATTTGAATTGTTCGCCGAAGTTTAGCGGCTTCCTTGTAGCACTCATGGATAACTCATAGGTTCAATTGTCAGTTTTTGCACCAAACGATAGCGTCATCTGCAAACAACGTAAGAGGGCTGCTCATATTGTCTTCTAAATCGTTTATATAGATAAGGAACAGCGAAGTGCCTGTAACACTACCTTGGGGAACGGCAGAAATCATTTCCCCTTTACTGGATGACTTTCCAGGTACTACGAACTGTGATATCTCTGACAGGAAATCACGAAACCAGTCACGTAACTGAGTCGATATTCCATTGCACGCATATTTTCATGAGCAAGAAAGTACTCATTGGCAGCTCTCCTGCAGAATCTCCCTACCGGAGGCTGAACGAAGGTGAGACGGCGTGTACAGCCATGTCCTCTGAAGACTCAAATGGAAGCCTAGTTGACATTCTGCAGCAAACATTACCTGCGTGACGCACATGGTCAGCCGCGAGCCGTATTTGGTTTCATTGTGTGTCGTCTCTTTGCTTGGCTTCTGCCGGGTTCTAAGGAGGAGGGGTGGGAGAAAGAGTCCCTACACATCTCGTGTCGTAATACCAAACTTAAAGTACTATAAATCGATCACGCCGCCCCCCTCTCCCCTAACGGACTGTTCGTCACCGAGGGAGGTAAGCTGTGTTCAGACACTGGAATCCTACTGAGAAGGAACGGGCTTCGAAACCTAGTCCGGATATACCGATTTAAATTTTATTTCCTTGCTCTTCATCCTTTCAGCACAATACCGGGATTATTCCTTTAAAAAGGTCAGGACAAATATGGTCTATGCCTCGAAACAAAGTATTCGGAAGGACAGAGTTTCAAATCCTGTCTGGCCGTTCTGACTTCGGATTTCCGTGATTTCCTTACATCGCCCAAGGCAAATGCCAGGCTGGTTCCTTTGAAAGGGCACGGCCGATTTCCTTCCCTATCCTTCGGCAATCCAAGCTTGTGCTTTGCCTCTCTAATGATTCTGCCTCTGATCTCGTTGTCGGCTGGACGTTAAAAACTAGTCTTCCTCGCTTGAAGCAACGAAGCTAGTTAATGGTTTTCATGCCGGCGGAACGTTAAGTGTGACTTTCCCGGTCTTCCGTAACATCGCCTTTAACTAGGGAAGTTTTTCACAGACCTTAGAAAACTGAAAGAAGAAAGCTATGTCGTTCATTCTTCCCGAGCAGGCGCTGCTCATGTTTTGAACCTGTAGAAATCATTAGTGGCAGTTCGTGGACGAAACTAATGTTATTATGTATTCGGTTCTGGAAATGATCATCAATACTATAGCGATTCGAAAGCATCGCACTATGTTGGAAATGAGCTGGTAGTGACAGTCTGGCTAGGTCGTGGGAGTTTGTACATCGATAAAACTTCAAAATTGTGTACTTAAGTATTTATCGTCTTGTTAGTTTGTTGGAAAGGATCATCTACATGGATCCATAGAAACTTTTACTCCAGTGTACAACCATCATCGCTGTGAAATAAACACTAAAACTATGACAGATCTTCGCGGCATGTGAATCACAGTATTTGGCACCGATACAAGAAGTTTATCTGTATCAGTAAACCGTGTCGTTCTGGGACCATACTGAAGTTCTTTAGCAGTCTGGTCCCGTAACGTACGAGATCATAGCGATTGTGTTTTCGTTGCGCGTTCTTGTTGCATGCCTGTTACTATTTACTCGGAAGACCCGTTTTGAGAAATTCCACATTTCTTCCCTTACCGTTCTGTAAGTTTAGTGGTACGTACAGCAACCCATAAAAACGGTTATTATTAGCCAAGGTTTTGCTCCTGCAATGCAGCATGATACCTTTTTTTTCTGCTTCGCGGTGTTGTTGCTACATATTGCGACAGAGGGTAGCCTCGTTAGGGTAACGCGGCACGAGAACACGCAAACCTGGAGCATGCGTGAGGAAGGAAACTTGGGGTGCCCCTGCTCTGCGCGTGTCACATGTGCTTTACAACTCCCGGCACGATGCACGATATGTAGCTTGGCTGGCACTACGACCCTCGTGCAGACCTCTGAGAAAGATCGTCGAAGATTGTTCTTATAAAACTCGTTTCCTTTTCCAGCGGAACTGTAAGTGCAATTTAGACGTGTCGAATGAGAATGCAAGCACAGCGGCAAGTTTTTTTGAACGTATTGGCTGTAATATTCTTCCATGTTCTTACAAATTGCTTCATACAGTTTTTGGCCTCTGTCAATTCACCTGCAAATGTTTTGAAAAATTGTAAAATAATTCTTTCGCATGCACACACAGCGTCGTTGCAAAACGGTCGTAGATGTATATATCTCGTCGGATTCTCAAACAAGTCATCCTTGAATATTCGCGTTTGAAATTATCAGTTTTCAATTAAGGAATATTCTTTCTTTTAAGTTTGAGATTGGGAGTATTACAAAGCGATACTCTCCTGATCTCACCATCCATCGCAACTGTGTTCGAAACTTTCTCCTACAGATTAATGCATTTCAGTGAAGTTTTTGCTATGCAGCTCACGGCTCAGCGTCTTGTCATACCATCATAGTTCACTTTTTCTCTGGTTTTCATAAATCAGTTAACTTGATCAAAGTTGACTCTCATTCATGCCCCCTCCCCCTTTCCAGTCTTAAACTGAGAAATCGTAGAAAGAACATCAAAATCTGTTTAGTAATTATTTGTGTACAGAGGACGTGTATCCGTTGACAGTTGGCTGCGAATTGTAGTGTCAGAGTTTGGTATCACTCTGTCGATGCTTTCCGTTATCCATAAGGTTTCCACTTATACTTGTTAAATTTCAAGTCCTTTGGCACTATCTGCCAAGGACATCACAGATTCAGGGCTTTCGTTCATAACTATTTAACGCTTGTAAAAGGGTTAGATCAATTCTAACGTGATTACGACGAAGTTCTTGTATTTACACATTACTGCATGAAGTATATTTTCGAGCCCAGTATCAAGCTTGGATGGATGTCCCTCGAAAAACTAATTCAGTGCACATTGTGTATTTTCTTTCAAGAAAAATCGTATGAAATAGTTTTGTTTTAAATCTGAAATTAAAGCTATAGAAGTAAAAACGCTTCGTTCACAATAGTGATCCTGCTGTGCCGTGCGTATGTGGCGTTTTTCTGGCAGCAAGCGATGAGACACTAAGAAAAAATTCAAAAGTGCATGTTACAAATGTATTCCACAATGTAATATAGCACTACATCCACATCATGATGATGGCATGAACGTTGAACCGCGCAATAACAAAAGACAAGCAGGGAATGTATAATATTTTTCTCGAATCCCTAGAACTGTCTCACGTTTGAGAGTCCAGGTTATCTCAGCTAATTCCACTAACGATGTTTTTCGGCCAAATAACAGCGTGATTCTGAAGCAACGTTTCTATTACTTCCTTATTCGTCAACTTACAGGATTTTTCATTCCGCCTGAAGATGATGAGTTGCGAACTTCTTGAAATGTTTCTTCGAGACGACACTGTTACTAACTGGTAACTGGAGTAGATATCATTTATTCAGATTTCCTTATAGTACACTGCCATTATTTGCCAGACTACGCGTGTTCACAACACAGTTATCTCCCTTAATCACCAGATAAGTGAAGGCACAACTAAATGACGCTTACTGACTGCTACGTGCCCAGGAAGCCAGGGTGGGGTATGGTAGTTTTCCTCCAAAACGCACTGCTGGTCATTGGGACTACAACACCATGAAGACGCCCTGCTACAAACGGCAAATTCGAGTGAAGTGTACCGCGTTTTAAATGTGTGAATGCTTAGCATTTCGACACAACCACACAAAGTAGGAGTAACACAGTCTGTATTCTGTATGCAAGAAAAGATTATGTTCCCGGTTTTTGAATCAGAACTCTTAATTTGAATGTTGCTTGTAAGTGAGAAAATAGTGTTTATGCCTCGTGTAAGCAATACGTCTTGGAATTCATCAGCGGAAAGATAGTGGCCTGTTGCTGCAGTTTATAGTTCCACGATACTGGTGCTTATCTTGGTCTGAATCACACGACTGTCAAGCGAATATGGAATCGATGGGTTCAGGAGGTCCATACCCACCACAGTGGAGCTCTACGGCCCCACACGACTAGCACCTGATAGGACAGATACATTGTTCGCTCGGCCATGGAGGACCGTAGACAATTATCCTCGCGGACAGTGCAGCGACTAGGAAGGCTAACGTTGCCATATCTCATTCGTTACTGACGTACGGGCACAGCACCTAGCGAGGTGGTAAGGTGGATATTGTTGGGTACACAACACGATCGCCTCGGGTTCGCAAAGCCGGTAATTTGGACAGCAGGCTCTACATTTCTGTCCCGTTGCCGCCAGTAGCTGTGCAATATTCTCAAGGTCGTGATGAGACTTTTGAACAAGATAACGCAAGACCACATGTCGCCCTTGCTGTCCCGGATCTGCGTGTAACAGAAGTTGTTAGACTGTTGCCAAGGCCAACAAGATCTGCAAATTTCTCGCCGACTGAAAATATACTATCATGGGTGCCGAAAAATTGGCAGGCCACCAGTCACCACGATTAATGATCTCTGGCGTGGAGTAGAAACATCGTGAACTACTGAATTTCTCACATGGATAACCCCAAATCACCTACAAGTTCAATCCTGTATTCCTATTCAGTGTAGCGCAATAAGAAAAGTTTTCTTATTTGATATCCTTGTTGCAATTTTAGTAGTCAGAAGAATATACTGATAGCCCTGTGGGTCTGATCTCCTTATCAGCTGCCTCGTCAGGGTTTTTGTCTCCACATTACGGCTAGTATGTCCGCGTTCCCGTGTTTCATACTACTAATCCGTGACCCGAGTCGTGTCCACAACTTGCCGCAGGCGACACGCTATGTAAGAGTTCGTCGGGAGCGTTGGGGTTGAAACCAGAAAGCTCGCCCGTACAAGTGCAGTCAGGTGGGCCCGCATGGCCTTCCTGGAGGACAAGCTGACGGAGCAACTTGAAACCTTAAAAGAGCGCCTCTGCTGCTGGCTGAGGAGGGATGTGGCCCGGCGGGCGGTCAGCCAGAGACGCAGCCGCAGGGAGCGAGCAAGGCAGCCCGCATAGCATCGCAACCCTAATGTCTGCCGGCAACCCGAAACCCGCGCCGGCACCAGATAACCCCGCCTCGCCGTTATCAGGTTCCGTGGAAAACTTGCCGCATTACTGTCCCGGCCGGTAACTGAATTTCCCGTCGCATATCGGGGAGTCTGCAATCTCGCCACCTAAGATACGCCTGTAAGTACTGCGATTAATTTGTATTCGAGACGAAATTGAACTTCGTACAAATGTAGCCGTTAAGATAGAAATGTTTGTTGAAGAGTAGCCTTATATGGAAGTAAAATGTGCATAATACGCGGTTTAAACGAGACGAAAAGAAGTGCTTTTGAAATGTGGTGCTACAGCAGAATGCTGAAGATTGGATGGGGCAGTGGGATAACTAATAGACAAGTACTGAATTGAATATGGGAGAAAAGAAATTTATGGGAAAACTTGTCTGAAAGTTGGGCTTGGTGTAGGGACACATCCCGAGTCATCAAGGAACAGTTAATCTGATTATGTTGGGAAGTGTTGAAGGCTAAAAATTGTAGGGAGAGTCAAAGCGGAGTTTGTGGAGGCGACCATCGACGTAGTGGAGCAAAAATGTGATTCACCTGAAGAGCCGTCACTTCTCCTTGATCGACGCTCGAAACCCGGTGGTCGCATCCCACTGCAGTCGTAATTGACAATATCTTTGGGTCAAACGTTAACTCGTAGGGGTTGTCTGCTGCGAAGCTCTATGCTCAACAGTGTACGATGAACAATATGAAGCACTTTGCCTGCACCAGTATTATGCTCTTTCTTGAGAATGGCACAGTTCACCATCCACCGTCCTTTACAGAGCAGCAGGCAAGCCTTCGAACCCCACATTCTGTGAAGAGTCGTGGAAGTCCAACCAGTGGCGCCTAGTGGTAGTTTCACAGTCCTCCTACCTCTTTTCGTAGCTGCTCACGACAGTAGTACGTGAACATTCGACCAACTTCGCCTTTTTCAAGACACTTGTCCATAGACTCTGCGTAATAATAATCTGCCCTTTGTCAAAGACGCTTGTCTCAATAGATTTCCTCATTTGCAGCCCATATCTTCGCTAGGGCAACCCCCGTCGATGTCTGTTCCGCTTTTGCCACCACGTCACATTCCTGGAATGCCACCAGGCGGCATCTAACATCGCGGTGGACAGTGGTCGTAATGTTTTTTCTGATCACTTTAATATAAACTGCTGCCACGGAACATTGTTGACATTGTCGAGAAACCGGAGACGAGTTTTTTCGTGCTGTTAATGAGCAGAGTTGGCGTGTCCCACAACACAGCCACTAGTTCACGAGCACGAGGATTATGTAACGTACGTGAGAGCAGGAACACGAGAGATGTGAAGGGGAGAGGCATCACTTTGTTACGTCGTCTACACGTTTATCACTGTTTAGGCAATTAACCGCGAAAGCATTTCGACATACAACGTGGGAGCCTCCATACAGCACTCCGCTACACATACGGGTGTATTCGGACATCGCGAACAAACCATGGAGGAGAATTCCTGAGCGCATTTTCGGTACAATCCCAAAGAGAAAAATTAAATTACTGGTATTGTTATTAACTGAGTCTATTCGGATATTGTAAGGGATGATGTACTAAGGTCTGAAATCTGAAATTGGTTTGTCTCGTGTTGTCGGATACCCCCGTTGACAGTGTTAGTCGCCCCCTTTAGCGGTGCACAAAAAATACGGTGCTATGCTAGCAACACAAAAACGAGTAATCGTGTTTTGTATGAAGAAAACTGTAAGCTGCGGCAGGAAAGGCATTGCAAAGTAACACTTAAATAGCGGTGTCTGAATAACTGCTAGACGCCAAAATGATTCCACGTTCCTTTTCCCCATTACTGGTACACTACAATATATTTTGGGCATGTGATTTCTCACAGCTTGTAAATTTTAAAAGAAAGTTAAGTAACGAAAATCAAATTATAAATAATGTTATTCCACAGCAAAACTTGCACTCCACGGCCGCAGAGGCAGAAGTGGACAAGTCGTTACTCAATTGTATAAAGACGTTTTACCCACGACGAAATTCACGCAAAATGGCATTTAACAATTTTGATTACCAATGCCAGAGTTGGAGTGAGGTTATTCAGGCTGCTACGGTACCCATAGATCAGTTGTATAGTAATTGTTAAGGTTTGTTCTATTATCAACTATTGGTGTTGCATAAAACTGACTTTCAGTTGTAAATTACGCTCTTCTTACCACGTACAGAGAGTGAATTTTTGACCCCTTACATCCCAAAATTCCAAGTAATGTCCATTTGAGTGACTTGGATCCTTTTACGCCATTCTGAGCTTTATGACAAATCCGCTAAGTCCGTTTCGTAATGTGTAATAAAATTATAATAAATGGTATGCTGAAATTACACAAGACAAATACTGTTTACGAAACTTGCAATTTCTTTGTTAGAGCTTCGCTAAAAAAAAAAAAAAAAAAAAAAAAAAAACCGCTGAAGTATTTATTATGCGAGTCGTACGAAAGTGTTTATTCACTGTGTTAAAGACAGATGATACCAAAGAGTAAAAGACATTAACAGTGCTGTGAACAAAGCGGAAACGAGTTACAATTAGCATATGTATGAACCAGTACTGGGTAGGAAGTGCCTTATTTCGTATGTGATCCTCTGGCGTTGAAATGAGTCGGTTGCCACTGTATTTTTGGCGCAGTTTGTTCGCGGGCAGACGGAATGTGTGATCTTGCATCTTCAGACAGTGGTCTCAAGTTCTAAAGAACGTTTGTCTGAATTTTGACTCAGTCGTAGTAGCCCACGTTTTCTTGGTTTCTCTTGCACTAATACAGTGCATAGTTTGCGATTCCCTCATTTGCATCATGGCCACTTCTTTCAGGGAACTGAGCTTGCGCTGCAGTTCTTAGTGGACGAGAAGTAGGAATTTGTAAAGAAAAAGTGATACACTCCAAATTTACCGCATGAAAGTCGTGCCGTGGGATCGTATTACTATGTGCCACGTATGACGCCTTAATGTTACTTCTCGATGCAGCATGATGCGGGTGTAGACACGAGGGATTTGATAAAAATATGGAAACACCTCGAAATGGGTGCTTGAACATAAATGCAGATGCTAGCCAAGCTTTGACCACGAACGGCACCTGCGCAATGTCCTCAATATATTGCAAGTCTCAGTCGTAGTCAAGTTTTCTGTGTAGTTATTAGTGAATAATGTCGGAGCTAAGTGAATTAGAGCGTGGACAAATTGTTGGTGCTAGTATAGCTAGTATATGGTGTTTCCAGAGGCACCGTCGCGAAAATTGGAAATCGTCATCCGCTAAATCAACGCGGACTAAAATTTGTATTGCTTGATCGTGACACGGTCATTAAAGAGGATTCTGATGAAAAACTGCGCAAAACTGAGTGTCGCATTCGCGAACCTTGTTAGTACCAATTAACACGAAGAGAACTCCAGAAGCGGGGAATTACAGAGCGAGTTGGAATTCCAAAACCACTCACCATTTATGCAAATGACTGCAACAAACGTACATCAAAAGCCATCAAACCTGGAGTATGGAGCACTCGAAGCAAATAATTTGGTCGAATGTCTTGCTGTGCACTGTTTCAAACTCCTGGGCAAATTTACGCCTCAAGACTGAAATATGGCAGGAGTACCATGTAGTGGTATTCCATGGGCTTTTTTTTACTCTACAAGGTCGCATTACTTGTCGGATTATGTGACCATTTTGGTTGATTGGGCCCATTAAGTGGTTCAGTGCGTGTTCTTCAATGGTGACGCTATGTTCCAGAACGACGGGACCCCTGTTCACACAGCACTCGTCACCCAGGACTGGTTTTCTGAGCACGAGGATGAATTTTCGCACCTTCCCTGGCCATCAGTCACCAGATCTCATTTTTATTGTGACTTCGTGATCTGGTTTGGAGAGAATGGTGCGTGTTCATTATCCACTTCAAGCGTCGTTACCTGAACTTTCCACTATTTTGTAAGAAGAATGGCATCAGAGTCCCTTGACAACCATACAGGAAACCTGTTTATCCATTCCGAGGCTACTGGAAGCTGTTCTGAATGCCAACGGGCTTCCTACATTATATTGGGCTTGTAAATATAATGTGTTTTTGGTGTAACCAGATTTGTCAAACCCTTGTATAACTGAACAGTTTGTTAGTTGTGTACCTCGTCCTGAGTTACACGACTTTGCACCTCGGACGGCAGTCGGCGCAACATGCAGAAGTCGTAGGATATCTGAGATTACACAAGAATTCTGGTTTCCGAGGTCAACAGTTGATCTTCAGAATCATGGAGGCAGTGTTTCCATACGAGTAACCGGCCGTACGGGAAGTCAAGTGTATGACAATCGGACGTCATGTAGCCCCTCAGCAGAGCGATACGGGGCGATGTGAGTCGTTTCACCATCGATTCGAATGTGGAGTATCGGGAGCCCTTCTCTACCATGGCTGTAAGAAGACAAATGCACTGCTTAGGCTTCAGCAATCGACAAGCGATCTGTGTCCCGTTGGCTTCCCACGACGTTTAGCCACCAATAACTAATGTTTATGAAAATTGCAACATCCGCAAAGAATGGCCCGAACGAACGACCGCTTCGTCGAGACGTTAAACAGTAATTTTATTTCATTTTGGTATGAATGCGAACCAGACTGTAGAGAACTAGTTAAGCGCAGTAACTGATAAAAGTTGCTGGGAGTTGACGTGGGTGTAGGCCCAGCTGCGTCGTTTTTGTGTGTTCAGAAAGCTGAGACATTGAAGAGCTGTTGGGTGAAGTAGAAACTTGAAGGTAAGTGCATGTAAGTCTCGCCGACGTCGAAAGAGACGTACTTAGTGAGCAGCAGGTAACTGGACAGCAGTGTTAGCACAGCATTCGACGTGCTCCGTCAAGACGGCACAGCTGTAATCGACTATACAGCTTCGTTCAGCGTTGGCCAGACACAAGAGCACTGCGCCCGAAGTGCATCTGTGTACGTCCGTAGTTCGAAGCTGTTTACAACTGGATGGACTAGTGGCGTACATTCAACAGCTGCAATGGACAAGCAAACAGCAGACTATCTTAGCTGCTAAATACAGGGTTTTCAGTCGAGCCCAACTTGAACCTGTCGTTTGTTGAGGCTTCGTACGCGTTGGACGCTAAGCATAGAGCACGCAGTCAGGCAGCCTGCATTGTTCAGCTGCGCGGTTGTATCTCTGATGTGTAACACGATGAATCATTATTTACATATCGACGAAGTTAACAATTTCTTTTGTTCTTCTAGCTATCACAAGCCGATATTGCGAATAGCATTCGGTGAGCACTATGTTTATTTGCTCTCTCTCTCTCTCTCTCTCTCTCTCTCTCTCTCTCTCTCTCTCTCTCTCTCTCTCTCTTTATGTGAACATGTACGGAATTTTTTAACAAACTCTTCTAGCTCGTGTAACAAACATTTCTATGTGGGCACACTTGGGCAGATTGCGAAAGTTAATTGTGCTACTACATCTTCAAGCAAAATCTTGCCACGCGGTAACCCTCGGTATATCCTATGATATAGCGGACGTTCAGAAAATAACTCCAATAATTGTGAGTCGTTTGCCGCCTGTGAGCAACACAATAGCTGTCATTAGGGACGAACAAAAGGTTATCTCGCATACCCACTAGAGCAATTGTTTCAGCCTTCTGCCGAACCGCCGAGTGTGACTGACGCAGATTAAGTGGTTCTCTTCGCATAATAAACAGATTTTCCACACCGGGCGGACACGGCCATACGTGTTCACGGCGTCGGCTTCTCATTCTGCGCTCCTCGACTCGGTGAGAAATACGACACTGGACGCGCGTTGTTGATTATATTGGGGGAAAGAAGTCTCATCAGTCATGTTGGTCCCCGCGCTGTATGAATTAAACATGGGGAGGAAACACGGCGTGCAGTTGTGGATGGAAGATTTTTATTTTATTTCTTATTTCCCGTCTTGTCTGCGGGTGTTTCTCAGAATGAATGGAACGGAAATAAATAAATTTGAGACATAATATGAGTAGAGGGGTGGAAGGAGATTCTGAGTGGTTGGATTCTGTCTGAGGATTTTCCCTCAGCCGGGCCTCGTGGTAGCTGGATGTAGATCTATCATTTTACGCCGCCACTCTTCAATAAATGAAGACAACGTTAGCTCGATCACGATTAAGTCCAGAAAACCACCCGTACTCTTACTTATATAGCTATGCAGACAAGACGTAATTCAGATAAGTGACACCATCCTTTTTTGCCAGTTCTCTTTATTTTATTTTCAGATATTTATAAAAGTGGAGAAATTTTAATTCGAGGGATGTGTGCCTCCGAACAAGTTCTTATTCTCAAGTGACCTCTTGTAATATACAAGCCTTTAAAGGAAGTCGTGTAGAGTGCAGCAGATTAGTCATTGACTCTCTAGTCAGATGCCCTTTATCCTGAGTGATTTCATGTCTGCGTTATAAGGAAAGGTACAGGAAAACTAAAAACATGATCATTATGTTCTCGACTATACGAAAAGAACGTAAGGCTATGTGGAGAACATGATATTGATTTCATGGTTGTTCTTTTCAATTATGACGAAGGATCAGTGTACATGTTGTCATTTTTACTATACGTTACTTAATAATTTGTACTAACGAGCCGCCCACGCAATTTGAACTGCCTCGAGAGTACTGTTTGTGGATTTAGTACGTGGGAAGCATAATATTCGTGTGTTACTGGTAGGTCTACGGTACAACAGTTGGCAGTAACGGCAAGTGGTGTTGCAGGTGGTCGGTCGTGTCGTACAGTAAGTTTAGGCATTTGTAAACATACCGCAATGAAAATATTAGTCGACTTGTGATTGACAATTGTTCTCGATTGAATATGTCAGCTTACGAGCCCAGTTCTCGACATTTGCTAAGGCTCATACGATGCTGATTAAGACCTATGGCGAGGCACGTATTAGCGAAAGAAAGTGCAGAGAATTGTTTCAACGCTTCAAGAACGGTGATTTTGACGCCGTAGACGGGTATGGCGTTTTAAGAGAGGTTTTCGAAGCTATTGAAACCGACGAAAACAATCACATGAGATTAGCGAAAGTAGTTGATGGATTTGAGCCTAGCACAAAACGGCCGCAGTGCGACGATAGACACGAAAAAGTGATTGTGGCATGACATTTCTCCACCCCGTGTCGCAAATCTTGTCGAAACGTGCTTGGAAACCCTGAAATAACAAGTCCCGCCCTACCCGCCGTGTTCTCCCTGTGACTACCACCTTTTTCTGCCATAAACACATGGCCTGGCTGACCACCGCTTCCGATCGTATTAACGAGTGCAGAAATAGTTCTTCTTAAGAGATGCCTAGTTCTTTCACCTTGAGATTCGTGTGTTGTCCGAAAGATAGGAGAAAGTAGTGGCCAGAGATAGCCATTACTCTGAATCGTAACCTTTTTGAGAGCTATTCGCTGTAAAGCCTATTCCGAGGAAAAAAACTGCGGATGCAAAGCTGCAGACCTAATATACTATCTGCTGATATGAGAACGTTAGGCATAATCTTTTTCAGTCTTCGTTCACTATATAAAATTTAACATCTATCCTTATCGTAACAAGGACGCACATTTGTAAGACCTCACCTTTCTCAAGAGCAAGAGAAACGATGTAACCAACTAATTATACTTGGCGCTTTAGCCACGCTGATCATCATAACAACACAATATAAATATTTGTGACCTAAGGCATTGGTTGCTGCACTTCACGTGTGTGTAATACTGTGTTTACACCATTAATCCGCCGTCCGGTGAAAGGGTATTTTGAATAAACAGTCATTGACAGCACGAGTGCAGTTTGTCCGTACCGGTCCCCTGGCCTTCATGAAGACCTGTTGCGCTTTGTTTGTCAATTATGACACTTTGTGGAAGCGAAGGACGGCAGGGCGATACAGTGCACGCAGTGTGCCATGTTGCATGATTCGCCGCGGGCAGATATGTGCTGGCGGAAACTTTGGCCAGCTCACATGTTGCTGACCTTGTGCTCTGATAAGAGTACTCTGACGGCTACGTGCCTGCCGTCAGGATCTGCATTCACTTACGATCTGCATATCGTCATCCGTTTTCGCGACCTAGACCAAAGTAGATAACCCTAGCTGACCACAAACGTTCGAAACATTACAAGTATCCTTGTGATAAACTGTTTGCTATCCCAACATTTTACTGTAATATTTTGGTGATAAAAGATAAGCTATTTAGATACAAAGTGCTCCAACATACGTCATTTTTAAAAATTTTGTTTGGGATCTCTGCTATTAAATACAATTTTTACGATATTTACGTAAATATAATATAAATTTTACGTAATACGATATTTACGTAAATATTTACGATATTTACGTAAATAAATTACGTAAAAAAATTTGGTAGTTGTAAAGACTGACTAGATGAGGAACGGAAACTGAAAATAATGAATGCATGCCTTGTTAGAAACTGACTTACACGGCACTAGCGTTGCTTGATCTGCCAGTCACCAGTTCAAACAGGATGAACGCAAGTGCACAGCAAGGAGACAGACGAACAAGGGCCACATGGTTTGGAATGGTGGACAGACATAACTAAGCTCGCATTACGGATGAGTAGTCGGTTCATGCAGTCTCTCGAATGTGAGTGAATTATGTAGATCTGGATTATTTAGTACGCACTATTGAATAATAACCGGAACGGATGTTGTTAGTAGAAAACTACATGATCTCATTGTTCATGACAGGAATTGTTTGTAAACTTTTCTGAAATAATAGCCATAGCTTATAAATAGGTTGCTGCCATTTGCATATTTCCCACTGTGTTCATTTTCCCATTTAACATACAGGAATTCTATGGTGTGCAAGGTGTTGCCAGGCAGAGATGTCTCAGTTTGGTACAGTTAATTTTAGTGTGTATATATGCAGATTGAAGCGACGAATGAAAATTTGTTCCAAGTCCAGGACTCGAACCTGGGTCTCGTGCTCACTAGGCAGATGTGCTAACCACTGCTCCATCCTGGGGCAGTTGCTTTGCACAACTGCGTGGATAATCCTGGCACATCTTCCTCCTCAGTCCAAATTTCCATTCATGTATCAGCCCACTTGGTATTCCCATAAACTCGAACAGCTTCGCAGAGGCTCTCCAACTCTCTTGGAGTAGCACCTCAGCAGCTTACGAAACGGGGCATCCTGCCTGAAACCCAGACATAGATGCTGTAATCAATGAAATAATGTGGTTCCAGAGACCTTTTCAAGCCTGTCATCTGTGTGTTCATATACAGACTGAAGCGACTAATGAAAATTTGTACCAAGACCAGGATTCGAGCCGGCTAGAGTGGCCGAGCGGTTCCAGGCGCTTCAGTCTGGCACGCGCGACCGCTACGGTCGCTGGTTCGAATCCTGCCTCGGGCATGGATGTGTGCGATGCCCTTAGGTTAGTTAGGTTTAAGTAGTTCTAAGTTCTAGGGGACTGATGGCCTCAGATGTTAAGTCCCATAGTGCTCAGATCCATTTGAGCCAGGATTCGAATCCGGGCCTGCAGATGTTCTGACCTCTATGCTACGCTGACACAGTGGCTTTGCACAACTGCAAGGACTATCAATCTCAATTCCCATTCACGACTTAGCTAATGTGGTATTCCCTTTCAACGCGAACAGCCTTGAGAGAGGGAGGTGTGTTAGAGTAGTCGGCGCAGTTGTGTAAACCCACTGTGCGAGGCTGGTACAATGGTTAACGCACCTGCCCAGTGAGCAGGAGACCCGGTTTCGAATCCCGTCCTTGGTACAAATTTTCAATCGTCTCTTCAATCTGCACATTCACATAATAGAAATATGATCCATGTAGTTCCATTAATTTAACGCTGATTGATGAATAGTGTAAATCACTTCTCCTTCTGGTACTAAATGTATGAATAATACTGTTATACGTGAAAGGAGAAGGTCGTACAAAGAACGCGGGGTCGTTTAGCAAACACGAGAGCGCTGTGGTGATAGTCAACAGATCCCAGTGACTGGTACTGCAAGAGAGACGTTGTATATCACAGATAGATGTGCTGTTGAAATTGGGAGAGCACATGTTGGAGGAGGAGTCGGGCAGCATATTACTTTTTCCCCAAGTATGTCTCCCAAAATAACCACGACGAGAGAAGTCAGGAGAACTTTAGAGTTCTTCCGGAGGTTCATCGACTCGTTTTTCCCAAGCACCAATCATTGAACAGGGAAAGGCAGGGGTGGTGGGGAGGTAGTGGTAGCTGAAATACCCTCCGCTTGAGGGGTGTCGATGCAGTTACAGTACAATACCTTAGAACGTCATCCAGAATGGCTCAAAATGTTTCTGTATGGCGCCTACTGAGTGCAGGGTGTATACGACCCGAGAGATACGGGAAAAACCCGGGAATATTTTAGAATTCCGGGAAATTTTCATTGTTTTCAGTCAAATTTTTGTAATTTTGACTGGTAAGAACCGATACTCTAACAAAGAATATTACTGTATCCCGCTACTGCAGAATAATACTTCAGCAATAAAACACGAACGATTGAAAAAACGAAAATAAAACTTAAACTGCAAAGTAAATGCGCCATATACAGCAACAAAACAAAGTGCTCATACAAGCGTCTGCCAACAGCAAAATTTGTCAAAGGCTTTAGGAAGAATATGCAATGATTCGCAACAACAAATTGCCTCCGATGAGCGTGACGTCACAACTGTTAACATTAGATTCGTTTTAGCAGTTACAAGCGGAATCATGCGCATGCGCCGTTGAGTAGTACCTTCTCCCGCTTCTGGCTACAGAAATGTGGCTGTTGGCTGTGTAAGCAGCCGCAGGTTCGAATGTCTTGTTTCTTTTATGACCTAATGTAAGATCTTTTAATGTTTTACACGTACGAACATACGGCTCCATACGACACCGTAGCTGCGCAAGCGCGGTGACGCCTGTCATCTGGCGCTCTCTGGCAACTGCAGAAACGAGCCTATTTCTAACAGGTCGCGGGAAAATATTCCGAATGGTGGTTTGAAAAGCGTTACTATCTAAGAAAATTTCCTTTTACGCAAGTTGAACTACGTACGAGAATGTACGATGAATTTCTTAAATCAAAGAGCGTTTGACTCTCGTTTAAAAGCAAACTGTTTGATGACGAGCCATTTAGATGATTTTTGAGCCCAGAAGAACAGACATATATGTCGTTCTTAAACATTTTAATGGCACATTTGTGTGATATATCTTAAATTGTAATACGCGGATGAAAGACCAAATTATATGCGAAAGCTTAGTTTCTCTTCGAGCGTATTAATCTTGTAGACCAATATTATAAGTGAAAGCTTTACTTCTCTTGTAGCAACACTATGTATATTAATTTAAACCATTAACTTGTTCTGTTTGTGTGTTCGCGCTACTTAACAGTGATGTTGCTATTGGCTGACTTCATCACGTGTCATAAGCGCTGAATACCTGGTATTATCGGCTGGTGAAAATCACGTGACATGAGCTATGACTGGCTTACAAAAGCGAATCGCAAGCTCGATTTCAATGCTTCGGAAAGTAACATGCGGTGTTCGGTGGAATTCGAATTTATACTTTAGTAATACGAATATATGCAGCGTACATGTTACTGCACATCAAAGATCTTTCCAAAACTTTTTTTCCCCCTGTTTCGTTTTCTAAAGCGCCGGGAAATTCTACGCCCGTGTATAAAACCGTAACCATTCAAAGCATGGATAAGTTATACAGTTCCGGGAGAAAATGGACTGTCAGTTAACAGGGAAAAAAGTGTGTTTTCACCCGGGAGTAAATGTGTTTTTAACCGGGAAATCTGGGATTTTTTTTCTTTGTCTACGTATACACCCTGTGAGTGTTACGTGGGAGTGGGAATGAGTGAAAAACGGAAGGGCCGTGTGGCCAAGCATGTGCGCGTCTTCCGGCAACCCGATGCCGGGCACAGAGCGGTGGAGGTGCGGTTGGGCGCGGCGGTGGCGGCGTTGAGATAGGTTACGTCCGTGGCGCCGTGGGACCGCTTCCAAAAGTCCCCCCCGCGTCGCCAGCTCGTGCTCGGCTTAGCGCGACCTTGCGGCCGGCTCATTGTTCGGAGCTGCCGTCCTGTATCGGGCGGACCGAGGACGCCCCACAGCCGACAGTGGCGGGCGGCTGCGCGCCTCCCAAACTCTGTACCACTCTACAGCTAGCCGGAATGTTATTCACATTTATTTTTATTTTACACTCCAAGTCAGATTAATGTAACCACCGCCTTTGTTCGACGTCAACGTAAAACACTCACAGACGGCAGGTAGCAGCACTAGCAGTGGATAGTATATAAAGGAAGTTGGGGGATGTGGAAAGCAGTGCAGTCGTTCGTTCTGGTAATGCGGAAACGGAGCGAAGTAGCTGACGTCCAAAATGACATCATTATTGGTTTACGGGTCAAGGGTGGAAGGAAGCATTTCCGAAACGGCTAAGTTTGTAGACGGCTCCCGTGCCGCCATGGTTAATATACCGGGTGATCATAAAGTCTGTATAAATTTGAAAAATGAATAAATCACTGAATAATGTAGATAGAGAGGTACAAATTGACACACATGCTTGGAATGACATGGGGTTTTATTAGAACCAAAAAAATACAAAATTTCAAAAAATTCATCTGATCAGAATAGCAATAATTAGCGTAACAAAGTAAGACAAAGCAAAGATGATGTTCTTTACAGGAAATGCTCAATATGTCGACCATCATTCCTCAACAATAGCTGTAGTCGAGGAATAATGTTGTGAACAGCACTGTAAAGCATGTCCGGAGTTATGGTGAGGCATTGGCGTTGGATGTTGTCTTTCAGTATCTCTAGAGATGTCGGTCAATCACGATACACTTGCGACTTCATGTAACCCCAAAGCCAATAATAGCAAGGAATGAGGTCTGGGGAGCAGGGAGGCAAAGCAAGACGAAAGTGGTGGCTGAGCGCACGATCATCACCAAACAACGCGCGCAAGAGATCTTTCACGAGTCTAGCAATATGAGGTGGAGCGCCTTCCTGCATAAACATCGTACGTTCCAGCAGGTGTTTATCAGCATCTGATTTCTCTCGCTCATTGCAGCTCCTTTTATACACCATTGTCATGCGCAGTCACTGACGTTTTGCTGTCCAGCGCCATCTGTCGGACATTTTGTGAACTTTTTTTTGTTCTAATAAAGCCCCATGTCATTCCAAGCATGTGTGTCAATTTTTACCTTTCTAACTACATTATTCCGTGGTTTATTAAGTTTTCAAATTTATACTGACTTTTTGATCACCCGGTACATGCATGGTAAAATGGCGCTATCCAGATCTGACGCCGAGGCAACTACAATGCGCACGGGCCATAGATCGCAGGGGTGAACCATGGCTGCAGAGATGAGTACGGGTGAATAGATAAATTGTTGAGCAACTGACCGGCCAGATGAACCAAGTGGCTACCAACTGCGACCCCTCAACGACCGTTCAGCGAACGTTCCTGCTTGTGGCCCTCTGCAGCAAGTGTCTGATTTATGTACTCGTGCTGACTGTTGTTCATCTGCGACGAAGACTGGAATGTTCACACCAGTACCGCGACTGGACCTCCACTAAACGGCGACAGGTGGCCTTTTTAGATAAATTATGTTTTATGCTTCATCGGACAAATGGCGGTTCGCGTCGCGGCCTGAATCGTTGGAAAGCAAATATCCTAAAACAGTCGATCGGAAGGGCCCAGGCCTGAGTGTCTTTCCTGGGTGATCCCATTCTGGAAGACATAATGTATCAACACAAGTATGTATCTATCCCTGAGGACCATGTCCACCTCTCCATGCAGTTAGTTTCACCGTGGCATCTATCAGCAAGACGCTGCAACGTGTCACAGCAAGTGGTGTACGTGTGGGGTTCGAAGAGCACCAGGATGAGTTTACCGTACTCACCTGGCCACCAGACTCTACGCATTTAAACCCAGTCGACAATCTGTGGTCCACCTCGATCGGGCTGTTCGCGCCGTGTATCCTTAACTGAGAGTCGTAGGATACGTACTGTCTCGTGTTCTTCTACGCGTCTCTGGAACCCAAACTGATCTTACCTGGGATTCGGCTTCTGCAAGTTTTTCCAATCTTCTGTAAATATTTCGTATCAGCTTTTGCCGCCATGATTTATTTAAGTGTTGGTTTGGTAGTAATCACACCTGCCATCAACCGCCTTCCTTGGAATTGGAATATTATACCTAGATTAAAATGTCAACGTGGATGACATTTTAGCGAGCCTAGTGGTAAGTTTGTTGGTTTGTTTTGTTAGGGGGCGAAGCCGCACGGGATTAGCCGAGCGGTCTAAGGCCCTCCAGTCGTAGACTGTAGGGCTGGTCCCGACGGAGGTTCGAGTCCTCCCTCGGGCATGGGTGTGTATGTTTGTCCTTAGGATAATTTAGGTTAAGTAGTGTGTAAGGTTAGGGACTGATGATGACCTTTGCAGTTAAGTCCCATAAGATTTCACACACATGGTCTTACGCGCCCATGTCACGATCGTAGAACACGAAGACAAAAAGGAGTTAAAAATGGCTACATGGCCCATCCAGCAGCAAATTGTAGTTTTTCTGCCCCATATGCTCTCTGTCTTGCCTGTTTTATAGATACATGCAAAGCTACACGCAAAGCCTTTTCAAGCATGACTGTCTGCTCTATGGCAATACTGCTTCCATCTGCAGTCACGAAATTATTTAATTTGGGTTATATTCTCACTAGCTTGATTGGTCTGGCTCACTGATCTAGAGCAGGTCTTTTAATTAGACATCAGGTGCAAGTCTTACAGTTAGACGCCACTTCGGCGACTTAAGCGTCCCTAACCTATTCACCAGGACAAAGGGACCTAGGGTTTGACGAGAGGTCTGAACCAAATGTTTCTGGCGAATCTTCACATCATTGAGAGGTGATGAAGCTTGATGGATAAAATTCATAGTATGACCGAACAACGGAATATTTGCTCCTTCGAGACTATCATTTGACGAAAATCTAGTTTCGGTATATTTAGTGAATTGTTAGTGGCATCCATGTTGTTAACGCGAGACAGTACATGCACTCACTATGACTTCAGTGGCCTTTTGTTGTCACTGTCTCACAACATGGATATTCGTGTTTCAAATCCTGATACCCCATCTCATTTTTAGATCTCCGTACGTCAGTTGGTAAACTCATTTTCAGGTTTCCGTACGTCAGTTGGGAAAAACGAAACCCTTATAGGAGCGCTTTGTTGTCCATATGTCTGTCCAACATTCAAGAACTCTCTTTCTCAGGAACGGTTAGAAGTATAACGTTGAGATGTTGAGATTTGTCACATACTGTGGTCTATGGCGTCTTGGCAGTGTAAAAATATAAGGTTCTACGCGACCCCAATCAAACCATACGGCCATTTCTGTCATAGATTCTGATAATCGCAAAATCACTCATCAAAACCTATTGGATACTTCCCGTTGATCTAAGAGTCATGAAATATGGTAAGAAGCAAGGTTTCGAAGAACAAGTTAAAAAAATCCAAAAATTGTTACTTAGCAATTATATCAAATGAAAAATAATTAGGTTCTTTTTTTCCCTAGTGTCTGCCCCTCTTCGAACCCGTTTTTATCAGGAATGGACAGACGTATTAAGTTGT
Source organism: Schistocerca gregaria (assembly GCF_023897955.1). NCBI lineage: Eukaryota > Metazoa > Arthropoda > Insecta > Orthoptera > Acrididae > Schistocerca > Schistocerca gregaria. The sequence continues at coordinate 369,413,492 of NC_064923.1, forward strand.
AATTGATGTTACATATTAAGGTGTATGATCTTTTTGCCATTGCGTTCACCATCCGTCAGAAGCATAATATAAAAATTGTACTGCATGAAAACATAAAATATAAGTTAGTCATGTTTTAGTAAGTAAATAAAAAATTTCGTTAAGTCTTCTCTGTCTGCATATGGTAAACTGAAACGCCTTGCTCGCTTCTTTCTTGTATATTCCAGATTGTCTCAGGAACTACGGTAGAGATTTTGATATAGTCCTGAAATTCCCAGGACCGATATGTACGTAATTAAGTTTGCACGGAGCCCTAAGTGCGCGAGTTCTACTCGCACTTGGCCAATTTTTTCAGGACAGTTAACTCCGGGAATCTTTCTTTGAACTCACTCTACCAACTGTGTAACTGCTTCAGTTAAGTATAAAAGAAATCGTGAAAACATATGTGAGTCGACAATAAGTCCTGAGTACCACATCACTCAACGATGCGAGCATTACTGACGGTTTTAAATGTATCACCTCTCGGGCGTAGGGAGCGTGTACGCGTCGGGCGAGGTGGCCGGCAGTGTGCGCGTTTCGCCAAGGAGCACGGGTGGTGTGCCGGCAGTTGGAACACCGCCAAACCAGGCAGCAGGCACCGGGCGCGCCGGGAGGGGAGCTTTTTAAACTGGCCGTAATTGCGCGCACTTGACCTTTATCTCGCTGCACAGCGCTACAAGCCCGCGAGTATTGCTCCGGTGTAGTACAACGCGGCGCATGTGCAGCTGGTGCCTTCCCGAACCGTCGGGTTTTACGCTGAGCAGCCTCTTCCACGTAAGCGGATATCCTCGAGTGGCACGATCCTGCTTCAGTTCATATATATACAACACGTGAAGCGGGCACAGAATTTGTACTGTTACTTACTCCACTGCTAAGGGTCCACGTCATTTCAACAGTACTCTACATACAAATCAAAAACAGATAAAACGAAACAGTTCGAAGCGAAACTCGCTCTTGTTTGGACAAAAGGCTGTCACTTCAGAAGTACGAAACAAATGAGCTCTTATGACACCCTTATCGGGAGTAATGACAACTTTGAGGAAACGCGTATAAGCCTATTTCGAATGCTTGAACAAGGAAGCTCTACTCCCATTTGGGGTTAACATATCCCAATATGAACATATTAAGTGCCCTGCTTCTTCCTCACTTATTATTTATGTACGATTGCATGCTCAATAAATCTTACCGTCAGTTTAGTATACATGGTATCCGGGCTAGAGGTGTACACAAATAAACGTTTTATGTTGTTGGTTAAATATGCGATCGATAGGGCCACTCTTCTCACCATTTCGTGAATAGCTATGAGTCGCATGGCGCATGCATGCCAGTGACAGGGCACCCTATACCTCAACTATGCAGTTCCACAGATGCCTCCGAACGTAATTTTTCAGGAGGATGATGGACTCTCCCCCCCCCCCACCCCCCACCCCCACCCCTCTCCCAAGCAGTTCATGGGAGTTTATCAAGGCCATTGTTTACAGTGCCAGGGTTGGAGTTGTCTGATACGATACAAGGGATCTATGCCGCAGAAGTAGCCATAACACCTGTCATGCTTACGAATATGGGTGAGAAGTGGAGAACCATTTCGATATCTGTCAAGCTACAAACGTTGCTCACATTGAACTGTACCAACATGCATAAAAATGTCTGAGCTCAAGTGTACAATGTTGGACAGATAAAGTTGTGAACATTAATAGGCACTGAAATATAAACAAATGTTTCTGTACACCTCTAGCCCGGACACCCTGTATGTCGGATAGAATGATGTGTCTCTTGATGAATTTAGAAATTGTGCTTACACCTTTCCGCCCGTACAGGAGCGAGCTGTTACCAGGTAAGGACGGATGAGAACCATTCAGGATGCCTCCTTTTCGTATCTAAGAAGTGATTCAAAATTCCCATTAAAGGCTTCTAGGGGTTGTAGACGGGACGTCGCAGACGAAGTCTTGATAAGGAGATGTACCGTGTGGGTGTAAAATCAGTTTGAAGATCGGATCACTTTCAAATCGCCCGCTTCACGGTACGTACACAAACTAAGAAGAGGGCGCCGTCTTCCGTAAGTGTTGTAATTATATCATCACATAACACCTTCGCCCCCCCCCTCCCCCCCCCTCCCCCCCCGCCCCCAACTACAACATCGGTTGTGAGAAATTGGTACGTTCCAAACTATAAGGGTTGGCTGTGGTGCTATACGGAGACGCATTGCACTGTCGTCTTTGAAAAGAACGTCTTCGTCGCATAGAAAGGACCAAGGGCAACTACTCAAAACATTGCCCATGCCATGTGCGTACCGTGAAGTGGGAGATATGAAAGTGATAGGATCCTCAAACTGATTTTACATCAAAATGGCGACCGCTACTGTCGCAGGTTCGAATCCTGCCTTGGGCATGGATGTGTGTGATGTCCTTAGGTTAGTTAGGTTTAAGTAGTTCTAAGTTCTAGGAGACTCGTGACCTCAGCTTAAGTCCCATGGTACTCAGAGCCATTTGAGCCATATATCAAAATGGTACATTTTCGGACATGGGTTCCTTATCAAAACTTCATCTACTAAGTCCCCTCTACAACACCTAGAAGGCTGTAATAGGAATTTTGAATCGTCCTGTTTTTATATTTTTGTTACGTTGTCGGTACATAAAAAATTAAATGTTTGGCTGTCGAAGTTAGGTTAGGTGTTTTTTGTTACGTCCCGTCGACAACGAGGTCATTAGAGACGGAGTACAAGCTCGGGTTAGGGAAGGATGGGGAAGGAAATAGGCCGTGCCCTTTCAAAGAAACCATCCCGGCATTTGCCTGAAACGATTTAGGGAAATAACGGAAAACATAAATCAGGATGGCTGGAGACGGGATTGAACCGTCGTCCTCCCGAATGCGAGTCCAGTGTGCTAACCAGGCTGTCGAAGTGTGTCATTAAAATGGTCGATATAGTATACCACTGAAAAGAGGTGGCAAAACAGTTAATGTAGGACTACAGAGACCTCAGATTCCAGTCGTTACTTTAATTACAACGAACTGTTTGATTCGCATACCAAACTGTATAGAGACAAAAGAACTACTAGGAAATCACCTGTGTACCTCAAGTTATAGAAAGATATTATTAGCGTTTTGAGGAGCTATATTTTTCATGATTCGTGTAAGGTAAACCGAAAAGAACAGCTTCTTTTCAGACCCGTTATGTTGCAAATTGTTCCATAAAGCATCGCCGGCGGCAATTGACAGTGTTCAATCCACATGCGTCTAATAGATGTTGGAGAAAGTAATGTTTTGAATTCTTTTCTGAGGACAAATGAAAAAAGCTTCCTTTGTGGCTTACGTGGAGTTTTGTCGTGGGCCTGGAGAGAAAATGTCCATGGAGGTGCACTTCGCCCATACGCCTTGCTGTAAATGTGCAATTACCCAAGCAAATCATGTAACTGGCAGTATAGATACAAACAAGAAAGTGTAGTTTGGAAAAGAATAATTTATGAAAATTTTTGTAGTTTTTCTCTTGCTAAAATGTGTTTTGAAATTAGAATCGGTAGTCAGTGAATGTATTATGATACACTTCCTAGCCTACCACTGACGAGGTGACTGCCAAAGAAAACAAAATATTATGAATGTAATGGGAACGTGCTCTGTGGAACGTTGATCCCAAGATGTGGCTTCTGCATGGTAAACTGCTTTGCAATCAGAATGCTTAAATGTGTACCGTGTAGGGAACTCTTTTTCCAGGTTTCTTTTTTCCATTTGTGACCGTGGTGCTGTAGCGGCTAGAGCACCAGACTCCCGTCCATCCAGGACGGCCTCAGCGTACAATGAAATGAGTGCCGCGGGTAAAAGGAGGCCGGGCGGTGAGTTCTAATGTCGCAACTAGAGAGGGATAAAACCACAAGTAACACCGATAAGAGAAGAACCTAATCGAGAGGCCACACACATCAGCCGCAGGAAGAAGCAGGAACAGCGACAACTGCTTTATCTGCAAGGAACTGAGACAAAAATCTACGTGAAACTACGACGGCGACGAAAGGCTGTAGTCCACTTAGGCCTAACCTAACCTAACCTAACCTGAATCAGGATACACTACAGGAATTTCACCGAAAACAGTTTCAAATAATTTGGCCATTTATTAATTTCCTTGTCCGCAGCTCGTGGTCTTGACGTAGCGTTCTCGCTTCCCGCGCACGGGGTCCCGGCTTCGATTCCCGGTGGGGTCAGGGATTTTCCCCCGTCTCGAGATGACTGGGTGTTGTGTCGACGTCATCACCATCACCATCACCATCATCATCACCACCACCACCACCATCATCATCATCATCATCATCATCATCATCATCATCATCATCCACGCCCTTTACTGTCGGAGTAAGGCAATGGCAAATCACCTCTACTAGGACCTTGCCTAGTCGGCGGTGCGAGTCTCCCTCATCGTTCCCTACGCTCTTGGGAGTATGGGACCTCTTCATCATCATCACCTTTACTTTAAATAATTCACTAGTTACACAGTTCGTAGACGAATAAGGACAACGATATTTCAGTGTACATTGGAGAACATGCTTGTGGGAATCTTCTACGGAAATGGTTAGATAAACGGAAAACAAAAATAAGTCGGGTTTTGAACACTGACTGCAAAAGTATGTACCCGCTACACGACCCACTAACCCACCGCATCGTCTGGACTGTTTACACACTAAAAGGCACTTAAATACCTCTAAACCTTTGACGGTCGTTTTCTCAAAACGGTCGGATATCTACGGATAAACCGAGACACGTGTTAGCTTAATTTGACCCCTCTTTCACCTGAGCGAAGTTTCTGGGAAATAGGATTATGCCACTTGCTGTGTTCTCCTCGGAAGTTGTAGAATGACACAGAGGCACAGTGTGTTATCGTGCCTGACATTTGACCTGCGAAGTTTCTAGCAGGACTGTACACTTTGTCTTTTGCAACCGGTGTCGTATTATTTTTAAGACGATTCATTTATGGTATGTCGTGCAACCTGTGCCCGTCATGATTGTAAGACATTTGCTGGGTCTGCTTAAGGCGTTTAAACTGATGCAAGAATTGTCAGAGTTCCCGTGGAATACAGTCCTTCCGCTAGTCTGTCCTCTTGCCTTTACCAATTGGCTGGGAAAATTCTGTGTGCAGTCTTTTAATGGCCTACGCCCGTGCCACACGGTCAACTTTTTGTCTGCGTTCTCGTTGTGTCGCTTCCGCGCACCAGCCTGCTTTAATGCTGCCGGGCGTGAAATTGACTGCACTTTCTGTCCGCTGTTACGGCAGGATGCCAGTTCATCGTATGGAACTTCTCGTGGAGTACACAAAGCGTGCCCCTTAGTTCGTTACAGTGAAGGGGCCTGTCACGCGGCCTTACGCTGTTGATATATTGTTCGTAGTGACGGTTCACATAATTTTCCCGAGTTAGAGGATTAGTCTCTCTAGCGTTGTAAACGCAGTGAAATGCTGCTACTGTTGAGAAAATTGACGTTAATTCTAGTAGAAACAGTAGCCAGTAATGAGTTTTTGTATTGTAATTTTTTCTTGTTCGCTAGTCACCGAACTACTGTTGAATTTTTCGTGATAGCTACGCTCTCTAGCCTTGAATCGGCAAAAGACTGCAGACTACCGAACACTAGGGTATTTGGGCCAACCTCTGCCTAACTTATAGATAAAACATTACTCTTGAGTCGCCATTACGCAGTTAATTTCGTTCATTCACACGTCGTATTTCGTAAATCCCATCATGAATGTGGAACGAGTGAATTTATACACACATGTGCAAATTTTTGCAACATAATTTGTTTCGAAATTCATGGCACAGAAACCAAAACTAGGCTCCTAGGTACGCGGATATATTCATTTGCAATGATTTAAAAAATGAAAAGCTTGTGTAACTAAAAAATCTCCTGCTTCCCACGGGGACCTTTCAGCAGCAACGTAAATACTTGCTCCTATGGAGGTTTGAATCGATCGTGGCGTACCGTCGATAAGATCATGGTCCAATTTGCCCTACTCTTCAATGGTAATTCTGCGTAAGTCGCACCGAGTACGTGGTCGTTGTTGACGCCCAAAAGCACCTCGTGTCAGTCAATCCGGCACACTTTATTCAGGTGAATCTAGAATGCTGAAGGAATGTTTTCACGAAGAAGAAAACGACTAGCACCCTAGTTATCATCCATCAGGACGAAACTGCCAGCAAAATGTTGGCTACACGGTTTCACTATTGGTTGCAGACTCTCGTCCCTGTACCATAGAGTCCTCAACAACCACGAGACGTTGCGGTGGGCCCATGTAGCGCCGCACCTTCTTGCAAATGTGGGACACAGCGTTTGAGATGTTCGGTATTACTGGGTAGCCTCCACACACCTTGTCTTCGATTATCAGGCTGCAGAGAGTTAGTTTCGCCCGTAAAAAACGCCCGACGCCAATCCTGGGGCGTCCAGTCTGCATGATTTCTTGCCTAACTGTAAGTGTGTCCATGGTGGTGTAGTGTACGACGTGATTGACACCGCGGTTGTCGGGAATGGATATTCACATGAGGCAGTCGTCTTCTAACTGATGCCATATGAGGCGGCCTATAGTCTCTTCGAATGCGGAATGCTGTTCCGGAACACTCAGTCCACAGTTCCTTTGACTCAAAAGTCGTAGATTCGGCCAATGCCGTGTTAAGTCCTCAACGCTGTTTCTCAGTGGAACCGATTCCATGTCCGCAGCGCATCACTTCGACTCCGGTGTACATGTCGAGCAACTTTTCCTTTGGGGCATGATGGATGTTCACTATTGTACAGTCGTCTCTAATGCGTCCCTACTGGTACTTTGTTTTCATATGAAGGGCTTCAATCCATTCGAGTGCGGCGTTCTACCCGTATGCAACGTTCATGGTGACTGTGTGTATGTTTACAGACAATGTAAGAGGGTGACTTTTTCGGTCGGGACAGGAACAAGCACAGTAGGAAGACACCTGAACTTCGCATCGGGGTGATGCAGAACTTTTACTGGAGCAGTGTAAATGAACAGACAGAAGCAACCAGTACTGATCCATAAAAATGAAGTCAGTGCCGAACGCACTCCTGAAAAGACGCTCGTGGGAAAGTAGTAGTGTCACAGTAGCGTTTGACTGGTGATGTACCGTGTTGAAAGATTTGGAGATAAGTATGCCCATGCGATGCCATGCCTCCACACTCCCACCAAAACGATCATGTTCAATGTTCCTGGGTGCATTACGTGTTCGTAGCTCGTCCCTTGTGAGGATATGGTACAAGTTTCTTCGAGCTACGCCATCTGGCAGTGACGTATGCGAAAGTTGCTTTTGTTTTTCAAGTTTCGTACTCCAATGTGTGTAGGCTACGAGGAGAACATCCACTGAAAAAAAAGCCACTGCGTCTGCTTCTGTACTACTCAGCTGCTGTTATTATTAAATGCTTCAAATGAAGCATTTATGTAACTTTACACAGACGACAAATAGTAGTCTATATACAACCAAAATCGTGATCTGTCTGATACAAGTATTAGAGTTAGACGGATGCTTTAAGGTTGGTTTTGAAATATCTACGGATATTGTTTCCTCTTTCATGGCCATAACCTTTGCGCCAGAATATAAAACTCTGTTCTAGAGCTTGGAAATAGATGCGTGGGCGGCATGGACATTTTTTTTTCTTCTAGCATCGCGGTTGTGAACTGCTGCGTTCTTCCAAAATTCATCCTTATTATTAGCAGAATCACCATTAGACCGTATAGGTGTTGGTGTTTGAGTGTAAGAACCCTTAGGTCCCTGAAAATACGCATCCGTAGCATAAACACTGTCTTCACCTAAGCTGCCATGTCCCGGAATGTTATGTCTTAGGACGCATGGAGCATGGAGCCTCGTCCAGGGTATGTATATTGATCTCAACTTCTGTTACCTGTTGGTCATTTTTGTGTGTGTGGAGTTGGGTAATACGAGTTTGTCAAGATTAAGGATTGGCTGTGAACCAGTTGTAAACCCGTTTCATTATTTTCCTGGCTGTACATAAAATGAACGTCAATTGTGCTAATTTTTTATTTATTTTACCTTTCAAGGAGTTGTATAATACAAATTAATAACAAAATTTTGCCACCCTCTTCTGTTAACTTTTTTAAAAAATGCTACAAAACCATAGCATACATACGGCCGTGTCAACTTCGGACTCGACTGTACCTTCTAAACAAATGTGATGTTTTCCGTGTTTGCTTATGATTTACCGTATTTCTTTTTATCTATAGCTGGTTTTAATCCGATACCTGCTTTTATGGACAGTTACTTAGAGTGGCTGCTTCTACGTATTACGGTGTACATTCCCAGTATTACTGCCTGAATTTAATGAACTTGTGTCGCCTAGATAGAAATATTCGCAAACATTATACTGCCTGAATGAAAAATTATTTTCACCTTTTATAAAAAGGTTAACTTACTTATCTTCCTATCCACACGCCAATATGTAAAAAAAAAGTTTATTGCTATGTTATAAGTTATCAATCAAATCACGTCATGGTTCTTTTTATCTGTCATGTAAATTTTACAGACGAGGGCTGTATAAATAGTAGTGCCAACACTGTATTAGCATGAAGGATGTGCCTGCAAAGGCATGCGTATTGTCTGTAACTGATAGCAGAACGTCGGTTGAAGTTTTGCAGATAGCAGAACGTCGGTTGAAGTTTTGCAGTGAAAGGCAACGGTTGCATTTGAGATGGTTGCAGTGTGTACTATATGAAAATGTTGAAGGGTGGTTCAGGAACCACGAACAGCATGCATGGATCTTGATTGAAGTGGCACTTAGGCGGAGCTAACAACAATGTTTTCAGCGTCTGCGTGAGTCATAATATTGCCATATCGTACGGTGGCCAGATGGGCGAAAGTGTTTTTGGACGGCAGTTTCATCGTTAAAGATCGGCCCCTTTCGGGGTGCCTCCCCATGGACGACATGATAATTGAGCTCCTTGACTCTGTACTGTATGTGGATCACCGATGAACTGCATCCCATCATCCCTCGTGGCAGTGCATGGTGCCACACAGCGAACCCCGTACAGGTCCTGCGTATGTGGGAGCGGAAGACACTGGAACACCCACCGCATTCACGCGATATGAGTCCATGCAGTTACGATGTATCCGCCAAAATGAAGAAAAGGCGCTAAAACACAAGAGGGGGACATCCATTTCAGGACGGTCCTTGCGAAACAACGACATCTGTCGGGTCGGTATACGCCGCCTTCCATCTGTGTGAGAGAAGGCAATGGAGGTGTGGGGTGATTATATTGAGGGTATTTGATACGATGAACGAATTATAAATGTTGCCATTACTTTTTATCTAACGTGTGTATTTTTCTCTGTAACTTCTGTTTACTCAGCTTACAAGAATACTACGACACTTTCAAAATAACATTTGTGTTTGCTACCGTGTGCTTTTCTGTGTTGTTGTATATTGCTCTTACAAGGAAGCCACACAACAACCGGATTTATGTACTTTTTGTGTTTATTGTACGTGAAGTGCAGAATTCATATATTATCTTTTCTCAAATCAGTTCGATGTATCTCTCAAAAATTCTCTAGAAAATCGACTCTAAAGTTTTCCGACAGTTTTTAATACGCTAAGTGAAGGTGCTGTTGTTTTGACAAGCAACGACGTATCTGGTAGACTGCTCGCCTGACGCGTGTGCCGCCTGGGTTCGAATTCTGGAGGAATCAAATCTTTAAACGAAGGTGCATGTTCTGTGAGCATTTACTTGAAGCGTAAAATACAGAAAGATAGGAAAAAAATAATTTGTAATCTTTTATAATTGTATGATGTTGAGTCACGACTTTAATAAAAGATCGGTAATCAAGAATTTTTGTTTGCAGTGAAAACTATATTTTTCTGTGCAGTATATAATTAGAAATAAGGAAGACCTGCAGTTTCATAAAAATGACAATTTAATGTGTTAATTAGCATATATCTGATGAATTTTATTTTTAAATTACGGACTTACTGTAACTGAACTGGAAAAGTTTGCCAGATGCGAGTAGAACTTGCGAGATTCTCTAGGATTTTGGCTGTTATCGACATTGATACTGGAAAGACACCGATCCCGGGAATTACAAAAGAAATATCTTTGGTGTGATACAATACAAATTTACACTTTTCTTATTTTTTTCCTTTACTTATACTGTGAAAGCGTGCTGCTTGTTGAATTTCCTGATTCTAGGTCAACGAGAAATACCCTATAGGTTTTCATGACTGAATTTGCGAACATCAAAATGTGTGACATAAATGGCCGTATTTTTTGATTGCATTGACTTAAAAGGTGATGTGTTTCACACCTTAATTTCAACGTGTTACGTGTACCTGTACGAGAAAAAAGTGACATCCAGCCAGACGGACAACAGAGTGAGTCTGTAAGTGTTCCAGTTTTACCTATTGAGGCACGAAACCATAAAAACGGAAAAAAATAATTACCAAAATGAGACGCGATCTAGCGATTACCAGTCTCGTGCGGTTTGTCGCTTTATGTATTCTATGCCTCATGCAAATGCACGTAGCGCCTGCACCTCTGTGCAGTTGATTCCATCTGTAATCGAACCCAGGCCCCCACACAGCGAGCAAACACATTACCACAGCAGAGCTACACTGCTCGTCAAAAAATCGTACCCTATTTTAGCGTGTTAAACAATTTTTTTAAAGAGGTACGTCAAACTACTTGAGGAGAGGTATGTTTGAGTTCCGAACTTCACGTACCTTAAATATAAAAAAAATTACAAAAATCCACTTGCTGTGTGACCCCTTAAGTAATACCAGATATGTCATATTTGTAGATACCTTAAATATATCAAAGAACTAAAAGTGATAAGATGCAGTATGGTGAGAATAGAGTGTCTGAGTGTTGCAAATTTCAGTGTTTTGTAGATCACATTACATTATGGAAAAAACCAATGGCTCTTAGGGCGCTATTCATCCAAGTGGACTACAGCAGCGCTACCGCTACGGTCGCAGGTTCGAATCCTGCCTCGGACATGGATGTGTGTGATGTCCTTAAGTCAGATAGGTTTCAGTAGTTGTAAGTCTAGGCGACTGATGATGACCTCAGAAGTTAAGTCCCATAGTGCTCAGAGCCATTTGAACCATTTTTTTGGACTACAGCAGGTATGTTTGCAGTGCTGCGTCATTCGTAGCAAACAGTGTAGTAGTCATCAAAAAATGTCGCGTTCCTGGGACAAGTAAGTAGCATTTTGGTCGAAAATATTTTCTGCTTATTTTGGTAGCAGCATGTACCTTTCAACCAGCAATAAAGCTTCTGCAATGATACGAGCAATGTTCACATTGGTAGCAGTCGCCATAGAAGCCGGCTGAAAGGGTTGCCTTCCAGCGGAGCCGTCCCAGCTGCGACTGTTATCTGTAGTTTTTTATCTGCGCCACTGCAGTGGCCCCCGGTATGCGGTCATATCTCGTCGTCAGCGTTGCGGCATAACCTCGGTGCAGGTTGGTGCCTGCAAGCAGCTCCTATAATTAATTTTAAATACCAGTGCGTCAGGGGCACACTAGGTGATATTTCGTTTACGAAGGACATTTCAAACGTACACACAAGAAAATAAATTCCAGTGGCGCATCCTGCATTTTGGTAGGAAGATTTGTGTCTGTTTGCGACCCTGTGTACACATCACCACACATCATGGCGGCTAAGAGAACTTCCATTCTGATATGGCTCGGAACGGAACACACTGTGTTTTTCGAACACACCGTAGTGTGTAAATTTGTTTGCCAGAGTATTTTGTAATAATACTTTTTGTCTGTAATAAGTCTTTTTGTCTGTACTCGGTACCAGTTTTCTTAACTTTCCCATATCTGAATCATTTTGTTATTGAAATTTCATACTCTAGGCATTAACTCTTTTTCATATCTCAGATTTTGATCTACATTTTTTCGAAAGTTAATTTTCTTAGATGTGTGGATGTTATAACACATGAAATTTACTACAAAACTATCATAAATATAAATTTCTGATTATGACGTCAGTACAGGCATTGGCTATGTATTTTATGCATCTACAAGAAACCTCTTGTTCCTGGATTAAAATTTTCTTTACGTGAGATTTTCTGCATTACTGCTGGTTTCAAAAGCCTACTTAAGTTGGTATGTAGATTGCTGCGGTTGATAAATATATTTTTGATGGCTTGTAATAACATTGTTATTGATCGTAATTTCTGCATGCGGATCACTTAAGGGGACAAGGGTTGTGTGTCAGATGGGGACGAGTATGGAAATCAGTTTTTAAAAAAAATGGTCGACCAGACCAAAAATATTACCTTCTGCACTCGATGAACGGCTAGTACACCCGTCGACTGTCAAGTCAACTAATACCCCAGGAGAAACTGAATAATCGAAATTGGAAAACATTTTCTGGTATATATTTTGTTAAGAGATTGATCTGTACTGAGTAAAGAGAGGATTTCCACAGTTAATAGTAAACAGAAACTTGACTACAGCACAATATCACAAATATACGATGTAGGGAAAATAAAACTGCGCCGGAAGATATTTAAAGCCCCTTAAGAAAGACAACCCAACTTACACCACCCACCCTGACTGCAGGTTATGTAAACTGGGTTGCCTATCTTAAAGAGTTTGAAATATTTTTTGAGGCAGCTTTATTTTCCGCGCCCTTACAACCTTGACACCAAGCTGTGGGAAAGAAGTGAGTTTTCCGTGGATAACCTGAATCCAATTAGTTGGATGCTGGCGTTTATCCATCACAAAGGACACGATCAGTTCCTTACCCAGTTCGAACTTGGGCTCTTCTCTAATGGCGCAGTTCGACGGAGTGCTAAACACTAATCGTACTCGCTTCTCTAGTATTAAATACGAAGATGAAAGTTTTCACAGATGTGGAGAAGGGAAAAAGTTCAAGCGCTGAGAGTTGGTTATAATAAATTCAAACTTTTGAACGTCCAAGTCGCTAAGCATAGACGCCCATGGTAACCAAAATATCAGTTAATAATGTGAAACTTGGCAGTTGGTATCAACTGCTGTTTTATAGGATGTAGTTTTTTCCTTCTATCTTCGTGATTTGTAAGTGTTCTTTTATATATCCGACAACAAAAGCTTGAATAGCTTCAGAATTAAAATTACACAACTAGGAGTACGCAGTCAATTACGTATCACACACACACACACACACACACACAAAGTTTTATTTTTCCTTGTAGGTACTTCGTTGAAAGACTACATCATTATATAATACGTAGCTACTTTTTTTCTTGATTAAATGGAATGTATACAAAGTTTTTACAAAAAATACGCACCTTAAATTTAAATATTGGTGTATTTAGTGCTTCCAGCTTGTAAATTATCCGTTTGTATTTTACCCAGGGTGAGCTCAAGCTTTTGCCGCACGGGATTGACGTGCGATGAGCGACCTATCTGCACACAAAAATAGATTCATTGCGCTTAACGGGTAAGGATAACAAATGCTGTAGTTCCTGCATGACCCGCGAGTTTTTTTTCTTCAAGTAATCGAATTTAATTTCGCTTATAGCCCACGTTTCATACCGCTATTAAGTGATGCATTACGAAGCATTGCGTGATGGTGTACACCACTGTAATTAAAGTAAGTGCTCGATTCTCTCCCTGAGGTATGCTACCCTCGCAGAGTTGCGTGTGCTCCTCTGATAAAGCAGTGTGGGCGCCCTATCTGAAGAGATGTACTTCCCAGCTGTCAATTGACAAGATAGGGGCTTCTAACTGAATTCTCAGTCTTCGAAGTCCAACGATAAAGAAGTGCAGCATGTCAGTAGAGTAATATGTTAAAAGGAAGGAGGTGGTATTCAAGGGTTTTTTATTATTTTTTTATTGAGAGGGAGGACGGACGATGGTAGTGTTTCACGTTATCATCGCTTAGTTAGATGGCGAACATTTTCTGTATCCGCTGATAGCGATGTAGATACGTTCGATGATGGTTGTGGAGGATTAACACAGAAATTAATGATCTGGGTAAGGTGTCACCAAATACTAATGCACGCAGTATTTTATAATTACTTTTAGAAACCTCCGCAGTATTTTATATTTACTTTTAAAAACCTCACGGCTCAACAATGCGGGGAAAGATAAGGTACGGCACACGATTGTCGATGATGGGGAAGGGCCACAGATGACAAAATGCTGCCGGCTGATGATTGGATTTGTATATGGAAGTAAAATACGTCTTCGAGCTACAATGCCTGTAGTACCAGGCGCCTTACAATTTCAGGGATGCTGTCTGCCTTATTTACGTGGAATGATCGTTCTCTCACAGAGGCAGAAGTTGTTGGTGCGGCGACTCAGACAATTGACAAAAAAAATCAAGGAAAAACGCTGATCTTAGAATTCAAAATGAACTAGAATGCACTGTATGTCATCTTATATCTTGCTTCATATTTGGAAGGAGGTCGTAATCGGGATGTCTTCCTTTTTAAGTATTAAATTTACAGCAATGTAATGGTGTAGAGAAGAGACATTTTGAACGTCACCATTAACTCTAGTTCACATATTATCGTGTACTAGTCGCACGAACAGAGTGATAGCGCTTTTATGATCTTTACATTATGTTCACGTCTCTTTCTGTGCGCCGTAGTCAGTGTCTTCAGCAGTCGTAAACGTTAAAAGTATCAAATAACAAATGTTGCCCAATGTACTGGTTTCTGTTATTAATACGTTTCTAAGTGCGGATGAAATGAACGTAAAGCGGCTTTAGTCTGTAGTAAACAGATAAAGAACCGTTTACATACAGGAGCATGTGTAGTTGCTAAATTAACCAGCGTTGTCTTTGAAAACAAATCGCAGTGAAGCTGTGTGGTTGAATCTAACAACGCTCACTTTATAATCCTAGTTTCTAATCCTACGGTTTTCCAACGTAGTGATAGTGAAGCCTGGAAGGTTCTAGTTTGCGAGGAAGATGTTAGAGAAGTCGAATCAGGCTGAAACTGTTCGTCTTCTGATAACTCGAAAAAGGTTCGCCAACCCTACGTATATTTGTTTAAATATAAGGCTGTTAGTTTCTTTCACGTGAGAATATATCTGAAAGCTGACATTTAATATCGATTTCACCCAGTTCGATTATATTCGCCCTTACGAAGTATTCCGACACTGAAGAAAGAGTATCAGTATGGAATTGGGTGGTAGCGTTAAGTTAGATGTTTATTACCAAACTTAAAGGACTGTGTTAGTGTTAACATAGCTCAAACAACTATGGTGTTGGCAATACAGCATTTGCAAATTTATTAGTGCAGTAAATGGGGAGAGAGAGGGGGGAGGGGGGGGGGCGGCAAGACCCCGACCGAACGATCAACCGACCGAGGCTGATGGACAAACATTAACTAATACGTATAGTATATGAATAGTCGGGAAGAGTGAATAAATTTTACCGGCTGCGCAAGCAAGGGAAACTTCGTCTGATCGTTATTCGAAAAGAGAACGTTAGTAGACAGTGTTGGAAGGATTGCGTGATGATCGCTTCTTGCCATGTGTGCACTAGCCTGCAATTTTCTGCTGTACTTTATCCTCGGCGGACACCGCTGCCGTTGCTACGAGAAAGTATTTTACCGTAATTACGAGGGACAGAAAATTGCTCAAACCTGCGCTGCGTGCGTGTTCGTTCTGTTGCGCGGAAGACGAGATTCGTGAGATCGACTCGCTCTGGAGACGGTTGTTGTTTCGAGCCAGAATGTCGTTACTATGAGATAATGTTTTTCTGCGGAGTAATCGTGCGCTGATCTAGTTGATTCTATCACTGGAGGATATTGAAATTGAAGGTTGTTTCGCTGATCATCATCTGTGTGTTCTCTTAAAAACAAAATTGTCGTTGTGGGATGCGTGTACGCATTTGAATAACAAGCGTTTCAGATGATGCAACATTTGACGGTAAATATGATTTTAAATCACCGCCAATTCTTATCTACACTCCTAGAAATGGAAAAAAGAACACATTGACACCGGTGTGTCAGACCCACCATACTTGCTCCGGACACTGCGAGAGGGCTGTACAAGCAATGATCACACGCACGGCACAGCGGACACACCAGGAACCGCGGTGTTAGCCGTCGAATGGCGCTAGCTGCGCAGCATTTGTGCACCGCCGTCGTCAGTGTCAGCCAGTTTGCCGTGGCATACGGAGCTCCATCGCAGTCTTTAACACTGGTAGCATGCCGCGACAGCGTGGACGTGAACCGTATGTGCAGTTGACGGACTTTGAGCGAGGGCGTATAGTGGGCATGCGGGAGGCCGGGTGGACGTACCACCGAATTGCTCAACACGTGAGGTCTCCACAGTACATCGATGTTGTCGCCAGTGGTCGGCGGAAGGTGCACGTGCCCGTCGACCTGGGACCGGACCGCAGCGACGCACGGATGCACGCCAAGACCGTAGGATCCTACGCAGTGCCGTAGGGGACCGCACCGCCACTTCCCAGCAAATTAGGGACACTGTTGCTCCTGGTGTATCGGCGAGGACCATTCGCAACCGTCTCCATGAAGCTGGGCTACGGTCCGGCACACCGTTAGGCCGTCTTCCGCTCACGCCCCAACATCGTGCAGCCCGCCTACAGTGGTGTCGCGACAGGCGTGAATGGAGGGACGAATGGAGACGTGTCGTGTTCAGCGATGAGAGTCGCTTCTGCCTTGGTGCCAATGATGGTCGTATGCGTGTCTGGTGCCGTGCAGGTGAGCGCCACAATCAGGACTGCATACGACCGAGGCACACAGGGCCAACACCCGGCATAATGGTGTGGGGAGCGATCTCCTACACTGGCCGTACACCTCTGGTGATCGTCGAGGGGACACTGAATAGTGCACGGTACATCCAAACCGTCATCGAATCCATCGTTCTACCATTCTTAGACCGGCAAGGGAACTTGCTGTTCCAACAGGACAATGCACGTCCGCATGTATCCCGTGCCACCCAACGTGCTCTAGAAGGTGTAAGTCAACTACCCTGGCCAGCAAGATCTCCGGATCTGTCCCCCATTGAGCATGTTTGGGACTGGATGAAGCGTCGTCTCACGCGGTCTGCACGTCCAGCACGAACGCTGGTCCAACTGAGGCGCCAGGTGGAAATGGCATGGCAAGCCGTTCCACAGGACTACATCCAGCATCTCTACGATCGTCTCCATGGGAGAATAGCAGCCTGCATTGCTGCGAAAGGTGGATATACACTGTACTAGTGCCGACATTGTGCATGCTCTGTTGCCTGTGTCTATGTGCCTGTGGTTCTGTCAGTGTGATCATTTGATGTATCTGACCCCAGGAATGTGTCAATAAAGTTTCCCCTTCCTGGGACAATGAATTCACGGTGTTCTTATTTCAATTTCCAGGAGTGTATATTGTGTTTTATTCATGGCTGCTGTGTGTTTTACTTCGATACAACAGAAACGAGAGTATTGTGTGATGCTACACTACAACGAATTAACAGTAGCAACTCGCCGAATTTAAAGGAAATAATGCACCGAGTATTGAGTCTGTGTAGGAAGGCAGTCTCACTGTGAACATGCCACAGTGAAAACAGATGAAGTTGACCAGAGCGCCGAGCAAAGTTTTACGAAATACTTGGCATCCCGAGAGGCAAGGACGGTTCGTGTTTCGTGAAATCCAGTGGCCAAAACGATGGAATACTAATCATTAAACTTTTGTAGTCAACAATGGATTTGCTGTTGTTTTAGATTAAGAGCTCTTGCCTGTTGTATCGCGAGTTCAAGGGTGCATGTCTGTCTGTAACTATGCTAGGCGTTTCACTGTTCATCTTACAGACTCGTAGGCGTTATACTAATAGCAACGTTGTAATGAAATATGTATTAAATATGAACCGGATGCAAAGTACCGCATATAGAAGGTTGTAATGAAATATTTATTAAATATGAACCGGATGCAAAGTACCTCATGTAGAAAGGTTGTAATGAAATATGTAATAAATATGAACCCCATGTTTACATTTTTCCACTGCAAATTACTCGCAGGTGGTTACTAAATT
Source organism: Schistocerca gregaria (assembly GCF_023897955.1). Classification (NCBI taxonomy): domain Eukaryota; kingdom Metazoa; phylum Arthropoda; class Insecta; order Orthoptera; family Acrididae; genus Schistocerca; species Schistocerca gregaria. The sequence continues at coordinate 369,431,462 of NC_064923.1, forward strand.
TCGGAGACTCAGCAATAACGAAAAGAGAGCCAGTGCATTATGAAGCTGTAATTTGATTGTGTAATAAGCGAAATTAAATAATTTTCTTAAAATCGCAACAGAGAGCCTGGGTAGCAAAGAGACCATGCTAAGACAAAAATGTAATCCAAATAAGGAACTTCAGAGGCTGCAGCGTTACCTAAGCTTGGTTCGATTATTGTTTGCGTAACCCCCACTGAGTATAGCACCAGTGCAACATGGGGATTGCTCCAATTATGATGATGACGACTATGGAGGGTACAGATGATTCAAAGTATCTGATCCCGAAGTTAACATGTGCAGTTAGGTTTCATAGCTATCTGCACGTAATATTGCATGTCCTCATAGTTCAGTATTTATTTTGTAAACAACTGATCAAAGTCGCGCATGACTGATATCGGACATACATACACATGTTGCAAACTTACACGTGTGCCCACGTGACCTACCACAACATTAACTCATTCAAAGTTCGCTAGGCTTCTACAGAAAATGTAACCTGCTGTACAAAACTTACGGACGAAAGTAACTTCTGCATGATGTATCACTGCCAAGTAATACAGCTCGATGAAACTTGGATCATACATAGAAGGAAATGCCACGGTTTAGCACAGATGGTAACTGAAAGAAATACACAATGAGGCGAACAGAATTTACACTTTTATTCAAAACCAAAAAAACACTGACGCCACCGCGCTTTTTGATGGTCCCCTGGACATTACAAAAGGTGGAACGTGGTTCTTAATGGAGCCTGTGCTCATTATGAGCAGCATTGCATGGCTTGAAACGTGTTCTCTTGCTGGCCACAAGTTGTTGTGATAGTGCGTTCCCTTCATTCATCATCGCGGTTGATAACTGCTGGATAGTCGTTGGTTCATGTGAAGGTGGTGCGATGTGTCTCCCCAACCCATCCCACACTTGCTCGTTAGAATTCAAGCCAGGGGAACGAGCAGGCCGGTACTTTCGCCGGATTTCCTCTCGTTCCAAGAGCTGCTCCACCTGCACTGTTGGAGGCGATCGCCAAGTTGTCGTCCATCAAACTGTCAAAGCCGAATGCATCCCTGAAACGACACACGTGAGGAAGGAGTACATTTTCACAATAACATTGACCGTCGAGTGTACCGTGTGCAAAGATAGGGGGTCAATACACCCATGCGACATTATATCTGCCCACACTATAACTCCTGGAGCACCAAAACAATCATGTTGGACAATATTCTTGTGTACATAACGTATTCCCTTCTCTAGCCATGTGAGAAGACGTCCGGAATCACTACACAGTCTCCACTGCTCCGAGAAGAGCAAATGGCCGTACTCCTCGTTGGCCCAGCTCCTATGCTCGTAGCGGAATGACAGATCTTTGAACACAGTACATTCGCCAGTCGCCACGTTGTGACACTGTACTCCTTCCCCATGTGCGTAGTGGCCTGGTTGCATTTTTATCTATGACATACGCGTCCGCATCGAACAGAACAGGGAGTTTATGGACCGAGAGAGTATTCTGCTATTGGACGGGTTTGTGCGATTACCCGACATGAATCCCATCGAGCACGTGTCGCCTGAGTTGTCGAGAAGTAGTGCAGCACGTCCCCACGCATCAACTACCACCCATCAGGTGTCTCCTGTCTTGCAGCATTTACTGAATAAAAGGAATTTTTGAAAACAGTCATTTAACAGAATTTGAATATTGCGCAAAAACTTCTGTACTTTAAATTCGATTGAATTTTGGAATTAGCCAAGCCAGATGAGTTGGTTCTCCTTGAAACCTGTTATCCGCTGTAGTCTTCAGTACCTATCGATCCTCAGTTCATAGTGGTAACGTATGGGGTAACATAGTAAAGTGGTTTTAGTATTAAGAATATGCATTTCTTACAGTAATCCTATAATACAATTTCAGAAGGATGATACTGTATCAGTGAAATTAGCAATAGTACTATTGTCATTAGCCGCGCGGGATTAGCGGAGCGGTCTAGGGCGCTGCAGTCATGGACTGTGCCGCTGGTCCCGGCGGAGGTTCGAGTTCTCCCTGGGGCATGGGTGTGTGTGTTTGTTCTCAGGATAATTTAGGTTAAGTAGTGTGTAAGCTTAGGGACTGATGACCTTACTAGTTAAGTCCCATAAGATTTCACACACATTTGAACTATTGTCATTAACAAGTCTCAAATATACAAGGTGTAAAGAAATTTCCGTTCCAGACTTCGAGGACAGGTTCGTTACCAGGAAGCAAGAAAAATTTGCAGTAAATATGGACGCTCAAATACATACCTTAAGGGCTATGAGCACTTATTCTCCTTCGTTAGTGTGAAACAAATCTCTTCTATTAAAAAAGTACTCATTTTAGAGCCCATGTGTACTAGACTTTTTTCTGTTTTTCCGTGTAAGACCTAGCCTCAAAGTCTGTAAAAGGAATTTAGTTACACGCTGCAAATAACGGGAATTCTCGTGATACAAGATTTTCGATTAGGCTCCAAGACTTTGTTATTAGGTCTCGCGATCGGCTTTGCTTCGATAATCGATTATGAAATGATAATCACAAGGCGCAGCAGATAACATGAAATCTCGCATTATGACGCAGGCTCGATGCACATACGAGTGACTGTAACCGGTTGCGTGATGAAATGTACGGGGATGCTAGCAACTAGAAAATTCTGGGATGTGTGTTCAGTAGGTCGTAGTTCGGAGTTTTCATATTCTTTCTGAGGCCTGTCTGCCGCAGTCGCAGTTTTTCAGTTATATTTTTTTCGCTCGCATCTTTTCATGCAGCTACTTTCACCTCGTTTATTTCGTTTTGATCACGTGGAAATGACGAGAGAGGCAAAACTGGCAAGTGAAAGTTCTTTAAATAAAGCGAAACTTGAATGGCCCAAATAACTTTCCACAGTTATATACGACGGAATAACTCCCATACGAGGGACATTCAGTAAGTAATCCAAAACTTTTTTTCCCAGGATGTATATTGGTTTTATTCAGGATTCTAGTACACCATATTATTCCTCACTCTATTGGATACAAAACCCTGTTTTTCAACATAATTTCCTTTCAGTAAGACGCCCTTACGTCACCTAACCGAGAGAGCCTGTATGCCTGAATGGTATCACTATACTGGTCGACGTAGGCGCCATCATCTTGCCGTGTCAGTTAGCTCCCTATCATCCACGTGCCGCTTCTCGCGTAAAGGCCCTTCCTTGCGCTTTGTGGTCTTACTTTTGGCGGCGTTGAGTAACTCAACTGGTGGAAGAGTGTGTCCACTGCCAACAGAGACGTCCAACTGAGCAGCGAAGTGTTTGTCTATGATCAGTCGATCACCTCTAATGCGTGTATCCGCACGTTCCAACATTGCAGGAGTCACAGCTGTGTGCGGTCTGCCGGCACGCGGGAAATCGGACAAGTTTGCGCGACCTTGTTGTTATGATGGCAGACGCCTCGCCCAACGACTCGCCCGTACTTTTGTTCAATGTTGGGTCTCCGTAGATATTCTGCAAGCGCCTATGAATGTTTGCGATGCCTTCGTATTCTCAGTGACTGCTCTCTGCTTGGAAAGTACGTCCGTTAGAGATGCCCTTTTTGAAGGCTACTTATAGCGCCGCCACGTATAGGAACTTCATGAAACTATAGGGGTTAAAACGGGAATATCCCAGAATGTTCCACAACAGATTCCACATTTTTCAACCGATATTGGACGAGAAAAAAAGGGTGTTGCATAGCTTATTGAACGCCCGTCATACTTGCTCGAAGTTTCCGATTCCTTGACTACTCGTTTCTGTCCAGGCCACAAGTCGAGTTTGTAAAGTAATGGAAGTACACTACTGGCCATTAAAATTGCTACACCGCGAGGATTACGTGCTACAGACGCGAAATTTAACCTACAGGAAGAATATGCTGTGATATGCAAATGATTAGCTTTTCAGAGCATTCACACAAGGTTGGTGCCCGTGATGACACCTACAACGTGTTGACATGAGGAAAGTTTCCAACCGATTTCTCATACACAAACAGCAGTAGACCGGCGTTGCCTGGTAAAACGTTGTTGTGATGCCTCGTGTAAGGAGGAGAAATGCGTACCATCATGTTTCCGGCTTTGATAAAGGGGTTATTGTAGCGTATCGCGATTGCGGCTTATCGTATCGTGACATTGCTGCTCGCATTGTTCGAGATCCAATGACTGTTAGCAGAATATGGAATCAGTGGGTTCAGGAGGGTAATACGGAACGCCGTGCTGGATCCCAACGACCTCGTATCTCTAGCAGTCAAGATGACAGGCATCTTATCCGCATGGCTGTAACGGATCGTGCAGCCACGTCTCGATCCCTGAGTCAACAGGATCGGACGTTTGCAAGACAACAACCATCTGCACGAACAGTTCGACGAGGTTCAACGACGAACCTGGGTGCACGAATGGCAAAACGTCATTTTTTCGGATGAATCCAGGCTCTATTTACAGCATCATGATGGTCGCATCCGTGTTCGGCGACATCGCGGTGAACGCACATTGGAAGCGTGAATGCCGGCCGCGGTGGTCTCGCGGTTCTAGGCGCGCAGTCCGGAACCGTGCGACTGCTACGGTCGCAGGTTCGAATCCTGCCTCGGGCATGGATGTGTGTGATGTCCTTAGGTTAGTTAGGTTTAAGTAGTGCTAAGTTCTAGGGGACTAATGACCACAGCAGTTGAGTCCCATAGTGCTCAGAGCCATTTGAACCATTTTTTTTTTTTTTTGAAGCGTGTATTCGTTATCGCCATACTGGCGTATCACCTGTCCTCATGGTATGGGGTGCTATTGCTTACACGTCTCGGCCACCTCTTGTTCGCATTGACGGTACTTTGAGCAGTGGACGTTACATTTCAGGTGTGTTACGACCCGTTGCTCTACCCTTCATTCGATCCCTGCGAAACTACAGTTCAGCAGGATAATGCACGACCGCATGTTGCAGGTTCTGTACGGGCCTTTCTGGATACAGAAAATGTTCGACTGCTGCCCTGGCCAGCACATGCTCCAGATCTCTCACCAACTGAAAACGTCTGGTGGCCGAGCAACTGGCTCGTCACAATACGCCAGTCACTACTCTTGATGAACTGTGGTATTGTGTTGAAGCTGCTTGGGCAGCTGTACCTGTACACGTCATCCAAACTCTTTTTGACTCAATGCCCAGGCCTATCAAGGCCATTATAACGCCCAGAGATGGTTGTTCTGGTTACTGATTTCTCAGGATCTATGCACCCAAATTGCGTGAAAATGTAATCACATGTCAGTTCTAGTATAATATATTTGTCCAATGAACACCCATTTATCATCTGCATTTCTTCTTGGTGTAGCAATTTTAATGGCCAGTAGTGTAGTTACTACCAGATTGTTAATTGTGAGTATCGCCTGAGCAGTTCAGTCGATGAGAACAAGCGAATGTAAACTAAGATGCCGGGTCGCGTCCTGTCCTGCCCGGTAGTGATATGTTAAACTTCACGACAAATGACAACAGCACACACACCCCAGTACAAACACAGGATTGTGCGAGTTTCCCGTTACAAATTGCCTAGTGCTTGTACAGTGGGTGTGTAAGCCGAGGGCAGAAGGGGCCCGGCCAGGCGCCGCCCGTCGCAACACGCAGCGGCGGATTTGCCGCGTGTTCCAGACCCGCTGCCTCGCGCCGGCGTGTATAAGCCAATGAGGCGCGCCTGCTGCGGCCGCGACCGGGGCCGGCGCTGGGGTCAACAGCCGCACCAGCCGATTACCCCAGCACTCCATTAAACGCGAGGCGGCGGGACGCCGCACCACCGCCGTGTCGCGCACACAATAGGCGCGCGCGCACTTTTATGCGCCTTCTAACTGCTTTTGCTTCCTGAGTCGCGGCTTCCTTCTTCAATAACCGATCATGGCTCTGCGTGTAAAAAATGTTTTTTTTTTTTTTTTTTTTTTGTGGAAACTACCACTAACGCTGAACCACTAGGGTCTTCAACATGCTGTAGATACATATTAGCTTTCCAATTTAACCTGATGTCAGTGTACTACCTGACCATTATATTATTGCACTTGGCCTCTCGCGACAGTTAGCGGAAACATGCGGTGACGTTACAGTAAGCAAGTAAGTGACTAAGGAAAACGTACCGCACTGCCATTGCTTTCAGGACACTCGTGCATCTGCAGGGTGTCTCAAACCTTTTGCGTCAAATTGAAACAAATGGTAGGGGGTCTACAACCGATTATATTGAATTACGGGGAACCAAGAGTCGGAAATAAATATTTGTATTATGTACATACAAAGCGTACACCGCATAACAAAAACGTATTTTCTAGTAATTGTTCAAAGTGATGAACGTTTGTCTTATTACATGCATGGCAATGACGCAAGACGTTCTTGCTGCACTCTCTCAAAGATCTCTGGTGTCTGTTGTACCAGGGTACAGGCAGCTTAGACCCTAGCAAGCAGATATTTATCCGCTTCTAGTGGGGTTTCATACGCCGTCTTGACGTAACCCGGAGGAAAAGGTCCAGAGGTATCAGATCTGGCGATCGCGCTGTCCGTGAGACACGACCTGCCCTTCCAACTCAAAGATGAGGGTACGTTTTGTACAGGTGCTGCTGGACATTAACGTGAAGTGGGATGGTGCACCGTCGTGTTGCCGGCCGGTAATGGCCGTGCGGTTCTAGGCGCTGCAGTCTGGATCCGAGCGACCGCTACGATCGCAGGTTCGAATCCTGCCTCGGGCATGGATGTGTGTGATGTCCTTAGGTTAGTTAGGTTTAATTAGTTCTAGACGACTGATGACCTAAGAAGTTAAGTCGCATAGTGCTCAGAGCCATTTGAACCACCGTCGTGTTGAAACCACATCCTTTTGCGGACCATGGCAGCAAATGGGGCATGGATACTATCTAACATGGACCAGCCAAGCGGTGAGGCAGAAAATAAGATACTATTTAGTGACTTTGGACAATGCCTGCCCAAACGGTGAGAGAGAATCGTTCCTGGTGGCCACCGATGTGGGTGGCGTGGGGATACATGCGTTTAGACTGGCGGTCGTCACTGTGAACAATTACTATAAGCTACGATGTTGTTATGCGGTGTACGCTGTGTATGTCCAAACACAAAAAGATACATTTCCGACCATTGGTTCCCTATCTCAATATAATCGGTTTTGGATCCACTATCACCTGTTTCAATTTGGCCCAAAAGGTTTGATACACCCTGTGATATCAAGTGGTTTAGCGTGTCCTCCTGAAAAAATCAGGATGAAGGCTCACGATAAGCCGACCGAAGCACCCTCACTCCCAGGTGCAATAATAGTGTGATCGGCTGTTACTGTAACATGTCGTGTTACATGTTATTGCAGAAGTTTTAACTGGTTGCACATCTATTCTGCTCTACGTAACTACCCAGCTATGCTATTGTTAATGAGTTAGTAAATTAAAACTTCAGCCGGCCGGTGTGGCGGAGCGGTTCTAGGCGCTTCAGTCTGGAGCCCAACGACCACTACGATCGCAGGTTCGAATCCTGCCTTGGGCATGGATGTGTGTGATGTCCTTAGGTTAGTTAGGTTTAAGTAGTTCTAAGTTCTAGGGGACCGATGCCCTCAGAAGTTAAGTCCCATAGTGCTCAGAGCCATTTGAAACATTTTTTAATTGAAACTTCGTTTCTTGAGATAATTTGTTACTCTGTTAGTATATTGTAACCAAGCTAGAAATACGCTGTATGCTAAACCTGTGTTAATATTACTGAGCTGTCCTACGCTCAGCTATATCTGTTTATACATTTAGAAAAATTCTTTGCCATTTATTTTATAATAGTATTACAATACCACGTAATGTTTCTGCTATAATGCCGCCCAAACGCGAGGGCTATGAAAAGGTGGAGAGGTTACTACACTTCTCACTTAGTTTGAGCCTCACTGTATAATCACTGGAGTCAGTGCATGTTGTCCTTTAGCACTGAATTGTGATACGGTCAAATGAAGATGTGCGTACCTGGCTCAGTCAGGCATCTCTATCCATACCCCTCCTCATCCCAGGGTACCATCTTGGTAGCTTTAGTCTACATCTTCTAGGCTGCGAGGACAGAATCCCCGGAATTAAACTGTGGCAGATCTGTACCACCATTTCGAGTCGATGCCTGTGACGATCCAGAAAGTACACATTTCGCTTTGGGTCTTACGCTAACAGATTTGCTTAGCCATTGTCCGCACTGACTTATCTCTCCGTCCTTGCGGTGTCAAGCAATCAAATTGTCTGCCACCGTCGCACATTTTTGTCCTCGGAATGCGACGCTGCACGCCTTGCACTGATGTTAACATGCAGTTCTTTTTGCGAATTAATATGCACAATGTGGCGCGAAGCTTCACAGACGTCTCTGGATCGCAGCGTTCCTACGTCATAATTCCTCGGACGACACACCTGAAGTATTCAGTGCCATGATATGTGCTCGTACACCAAAGAAAAACGTGCTCTGCGGTTTCAGTGCCCCCGCTGTCACCCAACAGCTGTAGTTTCAGTATCATTTTCTTCCACGTCAGTTTTCAGCTTTTGGTAGCCTGCAGTTCATGGATATCAGCCCTGCGGTCATGTGCGCCAGGGAAAAAAATCACGACCTTGTGCGAGTCTCAAACATTTTTATAAGGGCTTATACAAGCCTACATTTCTTTTTGTACGTAATGTCTTAGTTTACGAGCGCTTCTAATCCCTATGAACTTATTTTACAACTAGCAGACGATCCAACATTGACTTGGAGGATGATGATGGTGAATTCCTCCCACCTTGATACAGATCTTTATTCCTCTGCCCACCCTCCCAAACCATGCGCACACACTGAGTTGGTGACTGACATCCCGTTAGAGTAAGTTCGTATTGTGATCCACAGGTTTGGAGTATACTTTCCAAACCCGAAAGAAAGTCATACACTTATGCTTTACATCTTCTTTACTCACGTTTGTATTCTTCAGCAGAGAAAATAGACCCTTTGATATGCCAACTTTATTAAAAGATCAAACGACCATTGAAAATTCTAAATAAATTTAAAGAATCTAATACTTAGCTGGTTTCTCTGCTGGCTTTGTTCTCTTTAGGGTACGATTTTCTCGAGTTTTCTCTATACGAAGAAAATTGGAAGGTTTGTTTGATCATTTAAACTGCGAAATAGTGGTATCTCGTTCCTTTATGCTTCTCCATATTAGAATTTTCAGACCACGGCTCACAAAATTCATTACGTCTACCCAAAATCATATCCAACCATTTCAACTAACTTCACAAGACTCTCTCTTACTACCATTTTTTTCCGCCAAATGAGAAAGATCCACGATTACAGTTTTAGGCCATTCTAGTTATGTACATCGCTGACATACAGTATTTAAATTGAGTGATAAATATTCTTCAGTTAAATGTAGCGAAATTTAGTAAAAAATAGATTTACGTAGATTCGTGTTGAATAACTTCTAAAACTGTTGTAATCACATAAAATACAAATACCTACACTTGAAATAAGAACTTTTATTAAAAATAGTTTTGTATGAGGTTTTTGTCTTACAAATAAAATTATCGATACCCATTGATGTCGGTGTGGTCATAATGTGCATTAGGCATACTACACCACAACACAGAACCTGTATTCAGATTTGGACTCCAGGAGAATGCTGGTATGATAAAATTAATGCTATATGAACAATAATATCCCAACTGATGACGTAAATGAAGACGAAACGGTAAACTTGACCAACATCTACATCTCTAATCCGCAAGCCACTTTTACGGCGTGTAACGGAAGGTATTTTGTGTGCCAGTGTCAATCTCCACTTTCACTATTCTAGTCGCGAATGATCCACGAGAAGAAAAAAATGCTGGTAATCCTCCGTGTAAACTTGAATCCTTCTGATTTTATCTTCATGGTCTTCTCGCGAGATGAAAGCTCAGGAGGAAGTAATACATTGGTGACTCTAGGAATTTTAAGACTGCCATACCATGATATATAACGCATCTATTGTAACGTCTACCACTGGAAATGGATGAGCACTTTCGTGACGAAACGCGCTGCTCTTCTTCGGATCTTCCCTCTTTCCTCTGAGCCCTATATGATTTGGGTTCCAGACAGAAGAGCAATGTTCAAGTATGGGTCTGTGGAGGATTTTGTAAGCTCCGCTTTCTTGGGTGCATTACACTTCCTGAGGATACTTCGGATGAATCCGTGGCATCTGCTTTATCTACAATTAATTTTATGTGGTCGCCCACTTTAAATCGCTCCATATGCACACTTCCAGATATTTAAGGAATGTTACTGCTTTCAGTCATTGTTCTGGAATCATACAATAATGGGTATTTCTGCTTACTTATTCGCAGCACGGTACATTTGTTTTTGTTGGAGATCAGCTGCCAATCCCTGCACCATGCGTCGATCCTGCATTCTGTTACAATATTCAAGCGTTGTTACTTCTTTGGATACAGCAACATCATCCGCGAAAAACCTCATGAAACTTGCCAGTTTACCCACTAGATCATTTAACATTGTCAAAAGTAGTGGTTCTATAACAACCGGAAATAAAGCCATACATTTATGTATTTTGTATCGAATAACTGAGGAAATCAGCGGAACGTCTGTATCAGTAAGAATGGAGCCAGAATGCAAACATTTGTTCGACATCGCCTCCAAATCTACTCGCTTCCATCGTCTTGCTAGGTGCTGCAGTGGTCAGAGCACCCGGCTTGCGTTCGGGAGACGAAGAGGGGTGCAAAAACCAGAAAACCATCCAAATTTACGTTTTCTGTGGTTTTCCAAAATAAAGTATGGCCATTGCTGGGGTGGTTGCCCGATTCCTTTTCTTACTTGCTCAGTCGTAGTTTGTGCTCAGGATGTTGTGACCTTGTACTTGACGTGACGTTGAGCCTTAACCTTCCGTCCTTCATCGGTGCAGAAAAAACTTTTCAACGGGCATTTTACATCTATCATTAAAATACGCTTATTTCTTGTCTCCATTAATGTAGGTTAAGGATTCCGCTGTTTGACAAAGAGTAATCTTATTTTTGTTATTGTTGTTGTACATCTAAATGCACTCTCTGCATACGACTGTGAAATGCATGACAAAGGTTACCGTTAGAATGTCTTCTAGTTGCAAATGAAGCGCAGGAAGAATAACTGTTTAAACGCATATGAGCGTGCTATAATAAATTTTGTCGTTACGGCCCAACAGGAGCTAAACATAGTGGGCTAAAGTATATCTCTAGATTCTTCACATAATTTTATAAGTAGACTTTCGCGGGATGATTTTCATCCTGTCAGCCAATTAAGATGTTTAAACTTCTCCGTTACTCAAACAAACCTGTGATCATTCTTGCCATCCTCTTTTGTAAGATTAAATGCAAAAGTGATTTGTAAGCAGTCTCTCTTGTAGACAGAGTGCATTTTTCCCAGTACTCTGCCACTGAATCGAAGTCTGCCTCCTGCCTTACCTACGACTGAGCCATTTGCTGATTCCATTTTATATCCTTAAAAACTGTTGTACACGCAGATATTTGTTGGAGTTTGCTGATTCTAATTGTGAATCATTGGCCTTGTCATAGGATACTCACTTTTTTGTTTTGTCATGCACATAATTTTGGTTTTCGGTACTTTTAAAGTAACGTTCCAGTCTTCGCGCTATTTCTAAAACGTTTCCAAATCAGATTGAGTATTTGACTATTTTTTTTTTTCAGTACTTCGATACGGACACACCTAACACTTTAGAAGAATGTGAAAACTATAGACAGTTTCTATAACGCAGTATCACAGTTACTTGCTTTATATACTTCATTATAAAGAACTGCATCCACTGCGTAAAGTCAGAAGTTACTATTAATCTTGTCTGCCAGATCATTAATACACACCATGAAGAACAGTGCTTGCTGTCTTTAGCCAGAAGACTGGTTTTTGATGCAGCTCTGTTAGCTAGTCTTAGATTCCTCGATGCCTTTTGATGCGTCATATCAACTTATCCGTCCTTTCAGTGGAATCGCGCTCTAATCCTTGTCTCCTTGTTTCGTTAAAGTGCTACTTAACCGAATCATGAAGACGTTGATTACTTATTTGATCTACCCATCTATCCTCCAGTTTTCTTCTGTAGGACATTTCACTGTCACATAAGGCTACACTCCTGATGTGGGTAAATCGACGCCTACGCACGCACACTCACGCACGCACGCACGCACGCACTCTCTCTCTCTCTCTCTCTCTCTCTCTCTCTCTCTCTCTCTCTCTCTCACACTCAATCACTCACTCACTCACACACACACACACACACACACACACATACGAAGAAGGCCAAGACAGCTTTCATTTCTCTACATGCTTAGATTTAGCTCGTGTTTTGGTATCGGGCACCTATTGCTACCTTCGGGGAACCAAGTATGTAAAATAGTGTGCACTGTCTGGTGCGCTTCTGGAAAATATTTTTCTTTCGACGGGTGCGGTCTGCTGCTTCCTGCGAGCGCCTTACGGCATTGCGAGCGGAGGAGAGCGATCGCCGATAGCGTCACCGGCCGATGTTATTTATGACAGCAGTAACTTTGAAAAGCTGGCACTGCCCGAAATGTTAAACGACTGGGGTGGGCAGCGGAGGGAGAAAAAGTAGAGTTCGGCACCAGGCGCAAGAGGCATTCATTCCTTCGCCGTAGCTACAGCAGTGTGAGTGGGGAAGGGCGTTGAAGGTGCCGCAGTTCTTCCCGTCTCGTGTCCACTGCGCGAGCACCTCCGTTGTAGCGTTGAGCGTTCCACATGGCGTGTTGCGCCACAAGCGACTGCTTATACTGCAACGTGACTGCCATCACGCATGATTAAGGTCACTCAGTCGTCACTTCGATTTGCTTTGTATAGTACTTTGATACGGACACACCTAACACGTTAGAAGAATGTGAAAACTATGGACAGTTTCTATAACGCAGTATCACAGTTACTTGCTCTACATTTGAAACATCTCATTCTTAAGGTGGTCAGCTGGTATACGGTTTTGATCTGCTCCTTTCTCTTTGTGAGGGCTGCGAGTTCTGACACATTGTTGGATACATATGCTTGCGTCAGTCATTACGTTTAATGGCACTACCCGTTTCTAGGGTATACCCTCATGAACAGAGTAACGAACACTGTCTGATCAAGAGAGTATCTGAACACCTATTAGTGCACTTTTACATGGGGTGTGTCAATACTTCGCTTTTATGACGGCAGCCATTCTCCTAAGGACACTTTCAGAGAGGTGCCACATGCTGGGAAGCAGTGGGAGCTGAGTATTCCTCAAGACCCAAAACCAGACATGGTAGTGTAATTTGGATGTTGGGGTCCGCAGTAAAGCTGATTTTCTCATCCCAAAAATGTTCCAACGTTTTCAGGTCGGAAGTCTGGGCAGACCAGTCCATCTCAGGAATGTTATCGTCCACAAACCATTGTGGACAAAAACATTCCTGAGATGGACTGGTCTGCCCAGACTTCCGACCTGAACACGTTGGAACACTGTTGTTTAAGACTGTTAACCATATGAATACCGATATAAATCGAGGTACCCAGAAGCCATTACATAACGCGATAGGAAAACCTGGAGAACAGTATAAGGCTGTTCAAAAGTTTGAAAGGCGACATCATTCTGGTAAGGCGTTAAGCAGGAAAAGAGTCATTACATTCACTCTGATAACTAAGACTGTGTAACGATCGTAAAGGTGATAGTTTATTCGAACTAAACATTAAGTTTTGCTTCGCAGTGGTTTTAGGCACATCTTGTTCTTTCCTTAAAGTAACGATTAATGCACTCACTATTCACATTTCGCGTATAGTTTGAAGCTACGTGAAGCGAATATGAGAGTTGTGTTCACCATCATTTCGATGTCGAACATTTCTTCGTTAGCGGAATACGTTGCAGTTGAAATAAAACGTTTGCGTCACCGGTTCCTGCTGTTTATCAGTGAAACATTGCCAAAACAGTTTGCATTCTGTAGTTTATGAAACACACGTTATTCTCTTTTCCCCCCTCCCTCCCCCCTCTCTTCCTCTTCTCCTCCTCCACCTCCTCTGTCTGTGCGCGCGTGTGTGTGTGTGTGTGTGTGTGTGTGTGTGTGTGTGTGTGAGAGAGAGAGAGAGAGAGAGAGAGAGCGAGCGAGCGAGCGTCGCGGAGGTAGGGGGCGGCTGCGGACAAGTTCATTTGCCGCCAGATGATATTCTTCGCACACTATTTTAGCACTCGTTATTACTCGAATACTATTCACATAGCGGTGATCACACAAACCACATAATTACTTGTTTTTTGCGTGCTTGAAAAAGTCATATAGGCGTACACTGTACGCTGCTTGCCACTGAAATCTCATTTCCAGGATTGTTTAAGATCATAAAAATTAAGTCGTGTTATCGTGCTGTGACATTGTCTTTCCAGCCACGAAATGAGTTAACAGAACGACGGGTGTGTCTCCATAAGACCGATACTCCTCACGTGGTGTCGGTTAACGATCTCTAGTCGGATTGCTTGCGACTTTGCAGCACTGTCTTGAAAGATGGCTACATTGCATTTTATTGAAAAGTTGAGTGCAGCTGTGTGTTTGTGTGCCAGTTGTTGCGAGAAGGTCGTTTTGTTGAGTTGCAGAAATGGGGCAGTTTGCATTAGAATTTACTGTAATTTTACTCGGATGCGATGAAACAAGAGAGTCACAATATAGAAATATTGCGTTTATGCTGATATGGAAGTAAACACACATTCAGCAGTGACGTGCTAATGGGAACACATCTTGCCTTTTTCAGTATGCATACGCAGTCAAGCTAAGCAAGTTACGCACCTCTTCAATTATGCATAATGCACCTAAGCAAGAGTCCAGCTTCCTAAGCAAGCACTTTCCAGTCCGGTAGCACGTTTTCTTTTCGAAATAAGAGATCCTTATACTGCCCGACAATCCTAATTTCTAGTCCGGCATTAAATGTAGCTATTGGAGATCACATCCCGGAGAGATACTACATTGACGTTGGATATGAAAAGATTTGTTCAAAAATGTTCAAATGTGTGTGAAATCTATGAGACTTAACTGCTGAGGTCATCAGTCCCTAAGCTTACACACTACTTAACCTAAATTATCTTAAGGACAAACACACACCCCCATGCCCGAGGGAGGACTCGAACCTCCGCCGGGACCAGCCGCACAGTCCATGACTGCAGCGCCCTAAACCGCTCGGCTAATCCCGCGCGGCCGAAAAGATTTGCTTTGCGTAGTCCGTGAGTTATTTAGCGAAGATGGTTGGGGGAGTTACTGATGATTAGTCTTTCCACAAATAGCGCCGAAATGAATGACACTAAATAAAAAGAATAAATTTTAAAACAGAATTCACGATCGAGGAGTTAGTATAACAAGCAAAATGTGAAGACAAAGTTGTTATTTGGCTTATAGTTGGGAGGTGTCATCATTGAATTATACCAAGATAGACAGCATTCATAATCAAAATTTTCCCAATGTTGCAGTCTGTCTCAATCGCAGTCGGCAAAAGCGAGGTTTCAATCTTCAACGTACATCCAAATTTCGATTTTCCGCCTCTCTGATGAATAACTCAAATGGATGGTTCCATTACAATGGCTGCAGCAGATTCCCTGCCCCACCCTTGTCCATTCTGATAATGTCGGCGTGACGTTAAACCTGTTTCTCTATCCTTGTAACCAGAAGAGACGCGAGCTGCACTCCAGTAAAACTGGCAGTATCAGTGGAAGTACGATCGGTTGCATCGAATCCCGCTCGACCCACGTTCCCAGTTGTGATGTTCTGTCTAATAGTGGTAATCGTCTTGTTCGCGCACAGAAAGAGAAAAAAAATCATAAAACATTCACTTTCGGAAATGGAAATGAGCGTACGGGATCGCTGGCCAGGAGGCCCCATCTAGGGAAGTTCAGCCGACAAGTGCAAGTCTCTGAAAAAAGTATCGAAGACTACGATAAAACGACAAAATTTCATGCATATTGTTTAGTATTCTATCGTATCTTGTTAACTTTGGTATTGACTGATTTTGCTGTGACACACTGCGAAGAATAAACTTATCTCTAACTTCCAAGACCCGTCTTTATTGACCGAATCGTAGAAGAGAGGAGATTCGCATAACCATCTGTTTATTTCTGACTAAATGCGGTAAATGCGCGCAAACGCAGCTTAAAGAGCAGAGTGATCTTATACTGCTCCTAAGGTCCCCCCCCCCCCTAAAAAAATGCAGTTTGTTATCCAATTGGAGTGATTCAGCTTGTACGGATACGTGTGCGTAAAATGTCTTATGAAGTACTAAAAGTAACCAAGCACAAAGTAACCTCACTCCTGTTTAGATCCCTCAAGTACAATCTCTCTATTGAAGCAACCACCGTGGGCGTACAAACTTTCCATTGTATTTAAGAAGAGATACTGATACCTCTTTCTGTGGGTTAGAGTTCGTTCTGGATGTGACACTGAGTGTTCAACAAAGAAATGAAGCAGTATCATCTACAGATAATGTTTATCTTGTATTCGTCAAAGTAATTTTGTAGCTGATAATGTACTAGAGTGCTGCCATGAAGTGGATGTTTATGCAAAACAATGTGAGCCAAGTACACTCAGAGGTAAGTTCACAGCAGTAACAAAAGCGCCCCCCCCCCCTTCCTCTCTCTCTCTCTCTCTCTCTCTCTCTCTCTCTCTCTCTCTCTCTCTCACAGACACACACACACACACACACACACACACACACACACACACACACACACACACACACACACACACACACACACCTGCACGCGTCTCATTGGCAGCTACACTCTCCGCACATTCTGACAAAAATTCCATACGTTCACTGTGGTGTAACAAGTGTATGCACACCTGCAGCCAATGCTCACCCCAGTAGATGGCAAAACATTCGCCTTGTTCGCCGATAACCATCTAGAGCAGTTGATCGTAAAGCTAACACTTATCAGCGACATAGTCATAAATCTATTCATGTGATAAGATAGCAGCGGATAATTTACCTCATACTTCCCGCTTTCTCTACAGCAACATCACGAGAGGGAAAGCCAATTCTTTGCTTTGGTTGTTGTGGAAAGAAGACTGGTTCTGAAATTCAATAGGCAGAAAATGTTTCGGCGGACAATAGTGATAGCGATTGACTTCTGTTGCCAACTGAACGGTTTTAGTAGCAGTAATACTTGTTGGCATTCAGTTCGTATAATCTCGTCATTCAGATTTATCGAACAAAATATAAAGTGTATATTACAAGCTAAGGAAAAGGATTGGAAAACAATGAGTGTGTCACAGCAGATCTTCATTTTAGACATGTGTAATACGTAGACATGTGTTTTGTACAGCGTGTTTTTAAACTCCCAGTGCGCACTTTGATAGATTGATATCATTTTAAACTGGAAATCTGGGCCGGATATGAACAGTTGCAATGCTGCAGGGACAAGCATCTGTATTCCACTGTCGCGTATGCGCTTGGTGAAAGAGCCTTTGTATGCAGCTGTGTGTGCTTATTACTAAATTTTTAACCGACAGAGTAAAATAGAAACATTATCCGATGACAACCACTCTTGTAATGGCGGAAGAGGATGTGAACTATCAGTGTGAAGAGAGATACGGTATGTACAACGTAACAAATACTAAACAGTAACTGTCGTCTGCCAGTTAGCATTGTGTACATTAGTTGCTGCATTAATTGGCTGGCGAAAAATGTAGAGACGACTTTTGTCTCACCCGTCAGACACAGTGCTTTACACGTTAACACCCATAGGGCGGAAAGGGTTCTATTCTGAATATCAGTTCCTTTTCAGAATTCTTGCTATCCCCGTCGTTAATCCCGTATACGCTCTCAACTTCAGTCTGCAAACAGTCGATACGGTGGAAAAAGTTAAGTGTGCCTTTATTATTGTCGTAAAGTGTAAAAGTAGATGCTGCATTATACTGTGACCAGTTACGTTGAGGAACTCCACCTAATCAAGATTTATAAGCAGGACGGCGGTGGGGAGCGCAACCCATATTAGTATCGTAGTTCTGAATACACTTTCCACTATACATTACATTTTGCGCCTTTATTCAAACTGATACTGAATTGATACTTGTGTCTGTGTGGAGCGTCAGGGTCAGAGTCCGCTTTGTGGAGATCATTTTATTTGTAGGAGCGAGGCAACAACCCTCCTGCTGCCTCCCCTCTGTGAGAACGCCCATGGTTATACGTTTCCTGGTCTTCGTTGTAGCCTCCTTAGTTTGTGAAGTAGGATTAGCTTTTGCTGTAAGGAGTGCAGAAGTCAGTCTGTAGAGGCGTCTTCCAAGAAGTTTATAAGTGGACTGCGCTGTACAGAGAACGTAAGTGAGAACGGGCGGGCGGGCGGTCGTTGGTCCGCCGCGGTGGGGGAAGCAGCGTTGGAACAGTGTTCTGTGGTTAGGGCAGCTGCAGCGGCGCGCGAGACCTGCCGGCGTAGGCGAAATGCAAGAGCACCGCTTATCGCGGCTGCTTCGTGGAAGCCGCTGCGTCTTATCTCGCCACTAACATTTTTGTGCGTGCTGACGGGGTAGGCCAGCCTTTCGGCGATTGCTACTGGCTGGGCAGATAACACCACGTCACGTAGCCAACAACCTTCCCTCGATAATTCAAAGCAGCTACGTTAAAAATATAACGAATCTGCAGATGTCAAATTACATTCGGGATAGAATGAAATTTTCACTCTACATCGGAGTGTGCGCTGATTTGAAACTTCCTGGCCGATTAAAACTGTGTGCCGGGCCGAGACTCCAACTCGGGACCTTTGCCTTTCGCAAGCAAGTGCTCTACCGACTGAGCTACCCAAGCACGACTCACGCCCCGTCCTCACAGCTTTAATTCCGCTAGTACCTCGTCTCCTACCTTCCAAACTTCACAGAAGCTC
The DNA here is from genome assembly GCF_023897955.1 of Schistocerca gregaria. Lineage (NCBI taxonomy): Eukaryota > Metazoa > Arthropoda > Insecta > Orthoptera > Acrididae > Schistocerca > Schistocerca gregaria. Next base: position 369,450,308 of record NC_064923.1, read on the forward strand.
TCCTGGAAGGTAGGAGACGAGGTACTGGCCGGCCGTGCGGTTCTAGGCGCCTCAGTCTGGAACCGCGTGACCGCTACGGTCGCAGGTTCGAATCCTGCCTCGGGCATGGATGTGTGTGATGTCCTTAGGTTAGTTAGGTTTAATTACTTCTAAGTTCTAGGCGACTGATAACCTCCCATTTTTTGAGGTACTGGCGGAATTAAAGTTGTGAGGACGGGGCGTCAGTCGTGCTTGGGTAGCTCAGTCGGTAGAGCACTTGCCCATGAAAGGCATAGGCCCCTACATTCGGGATGTGGGTGATCCTAACCGTTACTTGGTCAACATTGGAGAACAATACTCACGTCCAAACAACCTGTGAACACTAAACGAAGACCTAATGACATTGTAATGTGACACCGCGATACAAGATATATTCCGATAAACTAGCCGTGGTCCGTAATTGGTGTCCCTCCCAGTACGTTGTCCTGGACGTCAAATGTTCATCGTAAACAGAGGTCCCGTGAGGAGTGCTCCAGGAAAGTGTGTCCGTAACGCTTTTGCTCACTTTATACGTAAACAGACTTACGTATATGGTAAGGAGCAATCTGCGGCTTTTTACTGATGACGCTGTAGTGTACGAAAAGTGTCGTCTTTGACTGTAAGATGGTGCAGGCTGACAGAATTTATGTTTTGTGAGATGAATGGCAGCGTGCTATAGATGTGGGGAAAAAAATGTAAGTTAATACAGATGGAGTAGGAAAACAGTCCTACATAATGTTTGAATAAAGTATTGGAGATGTGCTGCTGTACACGGTCACGTTGACTAAATATCTATGTGTAACGTTGCAAAGCGACAAAGCGAATGATCAACTTGGATTTTTTGACCGCTTACATGATGATGATGATGATGATGATGATGATGATGATGATGATGATTGTTTTTGGGGCGCTCAACTGCGCGATCATCAGCGCCCGTACAAAGTGCCTATTTTTACACAATCCATTCTAGCCACTGTCACGAAAGGTAATGCTGAAATGATGATGGCAACACCCAATCCTTGGGCAGAGAAAATCTCTAACCAGGCCGGGAATCGAACCCGGGACGGCGTGATCTACAGGTAACAACGCTAGCCACAAGACCACGAGCTGCGGGCAGGCCGCGTGCAGAACACTCGGTCGACCCTTTGAGTATTGCTCGAATGTTTGGGATCCCCACGAGGTCGGATTATATATAATATATATATATTACTAAGGCGTACCAGAGATAAATCCCTGAAGTCGCGCTATCCTCTGTGTGCTCGGTGGCTCAGATGGATAGAACGTATGCCGTGTAAGCAGGAGATCCCGGGTTCGAGCCCCGGTCGGGGCACACATTTTCATCTATCTCCGTTGACTTATGTCAACGCTTGTAAGTAGCTAAGGGTGTTCATTTCATTGTAAATTAAAGAAAGATATCGAAGCAATTCAGAGGCATGCTGCTAGATTTATTACCGACAGGATCGATCAACACGCGACCGACACGGAACTCAAGTGAGAAAGTATAGAGAATGGCATTTGCAGCGCACTGTAGAACGATCCTGCCGCCACCAACATACACGTTGCATAAGGACCGCTGAGACAAAACGCGAGAAATCAGGGCTTGTACGTAAGCACATAGACCGTCCTTTTTGCCCTCGTTTCACTTGCCAGTGGAACAGGAAAGAGACTGAATAGCAGTGGCACAAGGTACCCGTCGCTGTGCACCGCATGATGGCTTGCGGAGTATACATGTAGATTTAGATGCATGATGTCAGTAAGGGGTATGATGGTGTGTCGTGACAAAACGGGGTGCGCAGAGGCTCGAGAAGGTTTCCGTTGTTCACTTCGATCAGAGCTTCCTCTTGGCTATTTTTTACATTTCCTGCCAGTGCATGCTTATCTTCCTTCATTGTCTGCCTCACTTGCATGAGTACTGTAGTCTCTACCGCCTTTTTCCTGACTAGTACGGTCTGGCAATGGCAACATCAGCGTCGGCGCGATGTGCATGATGAATTGTCATCAATGGTCTTGTTTTCCTGACCAGATTGTAATGGGAACTTCCAGTCTTATTTTTAGACATATTCTTAACATTATCAATATGATTATCCTCCAGATTATGTATACCATAAAACACTGCATTTTATCTACCTAATTGTGCTTCTTGCACATCCTTGTCGTTCTCACTTGCCACACACTGCAGGTGCTCTTTCACAAGTCCAAACAAGTGAAAGTGCGATGGGCTGCCCGCGAACGGCGTGTATGCCCTTGTTTCAACACACACTAAATTTCAAGGCACGTAGTGTGTCACTGTTAACGCGACGTTGTAGGAGGAGTGGCCATTGTGGTGGCGCACCACTTCTCTTGCGTGCGAGAACTACTCGAGTTTTTCAGTTGTCTTTTAAGCTTCTTCTTCTTCTGTAGAATGTCACTGTATCCTTCGATATACACTGGTTGATTTTTTTCCCCCCACGAATTGCAACAAATTGTAACTCCTGAGTTACCGAAAGATCAGCGCTATTTAAGTTACCTAATCCCGAGTCACCACCCTTTGTTGAGAAAAACGATGCATACCTAAACTGCACTGAATGTCTGTCGAATTCGGGTTCGCAATCACCTCACCAGACGTTTCTGTTCCTCTTATTGTTTGGGATGTGGTGAGTATTATTTGGACCCTGAAACAATTGTCCAAGTGATTTAAAAAAAAAAGTTTTGCAGCGTCATGTGAATTTCGTGCAAAAGAACGTTTTCACGAGCATGAAAGTCCAAATGTGACATGGAAATAACGTGCAATCAAGCCATTTTTTTTACGCTGGAAGCTATCAGATAATCATTTTGCTCCATTCATAGGCCGTCATGGATTTTGCTATAACGCAAGACCGGATGTGTTATTAGATACGACGGCTTTTTCACAAGTCTTGTGACATTTAGAATGAAAGTGACACCTAGTATGAGACTATAAACTAAAGCATAGCTTCTTGGAATATTAGTGTAGAATGTGATACCAGGATCGGAAGACGATGGTACGTCGTACATGACTGATTGATGTCATGCTACCAATACTGGCTATTCTTGGCAAAACTGAGACAGTCAAATGAAAGGAAAACATAATAATCGCGTCCACCTACTGTCTTCCCAATATATGTACAGTTCAAAGCAGCGCTTTACTAGCTTTGTACTTTATTAAATATCATCTTTACGCGATAACGACAAACCGAATGAGGTTATGCAGTTTAAAACGATTTACTTTGTATTCAAGAGGATGGAGGCTTCAATCCTCTTTCAGCGAGCCGGATTATATAGAGGGTGTTTTAAGTGTATAGATCAAACTTCAAGGTGTAATAGATAACGTCATGGAGATCAGCGAACCCGGTGATGCTAGGCGTTCTTTCCTGTTGGTTATGCCACGAGAAGCAGCGGTTCGTAGGTATCCTGGGGCTTGCGTGTGTCCTTTGTGTTGCCTGTAATCCAGTCATCTGCTCCGTACGAAAGGGGCTAGGCCCATCAAAATTAAAGTTTCTAGTTCGCTTCTGAAATTTTTTCGGCGTAGACACACACAATCTTACGGTTTTCATGATGAAAATCACTGTATGAAGTTACTGTAGTAGGTAGATTCTAGACGTTTGATGCCAAGACTTCGAAACTAGCTGTATACATTAAACTGTAATATCACTACATGTCTAGTATCCTTGTAGAAGTTGTCTATGGGTATATAAGGCGGCTACTACTACTACTACTACCACCACCACCACCACCACCACCACCACCATCACCACCACCACCACCACCACCATGTTGCTTAAATAAATGCATTACTGAAAAGACTGTACTTTCATATTCAATTTTCCTTTTACACTACTGGCCATTAAAATTGCTACACCAAGAAGAAATGCAGATGATAAACGGGTATTCATTGGACAAATATATTATACTAGAACTGACATGTGATAACATTTTCACGCAATTTGAGTGCATAGATCCTGAGAAATCAGTACCCAGAACAACCATCTCTGCCCGTAATAACGGCCCTGATACGCCTGGGCTTTGAGTCAAACAGAGCTTGGATGTCGTGCACAGGTACAGCTGCCAATGCAGCTTCAATACGATATCACAGTTCATCAAGAGTAGTGACTGGCGTATTGTGACGAGCCAATTGCTCGTCCACCATAGACCAGACGTTTTCAATTGGTGAGAGATCTGGCGAATGTGCTGGCCAGGGCAGCAGTCGAACATTTTCTGTGTCCATAAAGGCCCGTACAGGACCTGCAACATGCGGTCGTGCATTATCGTGCTGAAATTTAGGATTTCGCAGGAATCGAATGAAGAGTAGAGCCACGGGCCGTTACACATCTGAAATGTAATGTCCACTGTTCAAAGTGCCGTCAGTGCGAACAAGAGGTGACCGAGACGTGTAGCCAATGGCACCCCATACCATCACGCCGGGTGATACGCCAGTATGGCGATGTCGAATACACGCTTCCAATGTGCGTTCACCGTGATGTCGCCAAACACGGATGCGACCATCATGATGCTGTAAACAGAACCTGGATTCATCGGAAAAAATAACGTTTTGCCATTCGTGCACCCAGGTTCGTCGTTGAGTTCACCATCGCAGGCGCTCCTGTCTGTGATGCAGCGTCAAGGGTAACCGCAACCATGGTCTCCGAGCTGATAGTCCATGCTGCTGCAAACGTCCCCATCTGTTGACTCCGGTATCGAGACGTGGCTGCACGATCCGTTACAGCCGTGCGGATAAGATGCCTGTCGTCTCGAGTGCTAGTGATACGAGGTCGTTGGGATCGAGCACGGCGTTCCGTATTACCCTCCTCAACCTACCGATTCCATATTCTGCTAACAGTCGTTGGATCTCAACCAACGCGAGCAGCAATGTCGCGATTCGATAAACCGCAATCGCGATAGGCTACAATCCGACCTTTATCAAAGACGGAAAGGTGATGGTACACGTTTCTCCTCCTTACACGAGGCATCACAACAACATTTCACCAGCCAACGCCGGTCAACTGCTGTTTGTGTATGAGAAATCGGTTGGAAACGTTCCTCATGTCAGCACGTTTTAGGTGGCACTACCGGCACCAACCTTGTGTGAATGCTCTGAAAAGCTAATCATTTGCGTATCACAGCATCTTCTTCCTATCGGTTAAATTTCGCGCCTGTAGCACGTCATCTTCGTGGTGTAGCAATTTTAATGGCCAGTAGTGTATTATAGTTGCTTCTTATACGGTCGTATGTAACATTTAGAAATAGTCTTGTGTGCGCCCGAAACCGATGGTATTTTTTAAAATAAGAAATCTTGCAGTTGGACTTCCAGTTATAAAGGTAATGGAATTAAAAAAAATGTGTGTAGGCGATTTGTCTTAATGTCGTGAATGGGAGGAGAGGGGTAATTGCGGAATACGGTTACGTAGGCGAGGGAAATTTGCAAAGTCAGTGTCGGCCAAATGTGGTTGCCATCTGCCGGCGAGGCAGCAGTGAGAGTGCGCGCCCAAAACCAGTATCCTTGATGGGCTGGCGGTGTGGGCGGTGGTGGGGAGAGGGGGCTGGGGGACCGGTTTCGATCTCTAGGCGGGCACTCCGCCGTGGGCAGCCGGCAGCCGTGCCACGGTGCGGCCCGCTCCCGTGCGCGCCGTGACGTAAGGCCCGCCTACGCCTCGCCTCGGCGAGCACCTCTTTGCTATTTTTCGCCTGCTGGCTCGCTGCATTGCGTCGCCTTCTGGTACGGAAAGCGTGCCTGCCCCGCGGCCGTGTGCGGCCAGATGGAGGTCAAGGGCGGCGCCCTTCATACGGTAGCGGCAGAGGCTGCTTTTCGCATTTGAAATGTAAAATTCCTAGGACGCGTAGAGGTGGCGGGATAGAAGACGATTTAAATAGGAGACCATGTTCGGAGATAATCGTTGTGGAACCACTATTTTAAACAACTTGTTACCTTCTCTTACGTTTGCTGCGTGAAAGCGGAAACCAACCCAGAATCTCAGAAATTGTCGAGAAAGGTTCCACTTTTTTTTTGCCCCTACCCGCATTCCGCATCTTATCTTTCAGGCAGAACGGTGCGTACATATACTTACGCATATACTAAACCTCGAAAAACGACAAATGTGTCGAGGGTTTTAACTCTTTTGTTTGATGCCACTCACCCTGACATTTGCGTTTTTGTAAGTCACTTGAGAAGAATACAAACAACTCTTACATTCCACAAAGTAACACCAGTTTTGATAGCGTATGAGAAGCTGACAATAAGTATTCATCCAGAATAAAATTATGCAATGTCAAAATGATATAATGGATGGACTGCACTTTTTGGAGCGTTTTTCGTACAAAGCTTTACAAATATTATTGGTAGCTTAAAAATATATTTCGAACAAAAGTTCTTGCAATTTGAAACTATTCGTAATATTTTTTTCTTTTGTACAAACACTTCGTCGTCTTCCATTTGTCGGCCACAATATTTTAAATATTTTTTTTAAATTTATCAATAAAATTTATTGACGTTCCTGAGTCGAGGCCAAGAGATAATGACAAGTTGTGCTCTTAGTTGAGGAACTCCTCTACTGGCCGTAATGTGACAGCTTCAGGAAATTGGCGGATTACGTGTGAGCCGGGGGGTGAAAGAGCGTTTGTAATTTAATTTCGCTGGCATCACAGCCCAAAGCTGTGTTTTTAGAAAGCTTGCAGCTGTGTCAATAATGATTTAAATAACAAGGTGTTGCACAAATTTTGTTTTTTCATGCATGGCGCGACACGTTTCGGGAATTTAATACCATTTTCGGATGCAAAGTGAGTTTACATTAGTTTTGTATGATGTCGACGTATTTGTTGTTTTCCCTCTCTTTCATTGCAGTTATCTCATTGTTCTCCCTGCTTTCCGAAAACAGGAAAACAAAAAAATATTGTAATTTTAATAACTGGCGTTACAAAAAAAATATTGTGTTGTGTTCACAGGTATTGCCTGTCTCCTTTATTTTGCAGGAATTCACACACTCAAAGTACATCATTCAAATTTCTGTTTATGTTAAATCATAACACTGTAATCGTAATTTACTGTAACTCAGGTAATTACCCCCATTTCTCCAGTTGTGCATTACTATTAAATTCGTTATATACCATTCTTGTATTTGGCAAGGAGAAATTTGAAACACCGTCTGTGCTGTCGTTGTTGATGTTATTGTTGTTATTTGTGTATCACGTAGTACAGTACTTATGTTTTGATATGTTATTCCATGCGAATTAAATGGAAATTGCCCATTTGATTTACTTACGAATGAGTTTGTGCCCGTTACACATAACTAATCACACAAAAGTAAATGATAGGAGTGATTAGTTCTGATGTACTAATCGCATAGTCTCAAAGGCAACCATTTTGTTTAGAAATTAGGATGAGAAACACTGCGACTGTCAAGAATAAAAAAATGGTTCTACAACGTTTTGTTATTCCAACATCGGTTTCGAATCGCGTAGCGATTCATCATCAGATGGTACATACATTAACCGTCTACAGCAGTGTGGGAGTCACTTAGCTGTGGACAGACGTATAAACGAAACATGTAAGCATTGAGTGTGACGGGAATTATTCACATTATGAGATACATTTTGTTGCTTCACTTACCGTGATTGGTAAAGCAACAAAATCTATCTCATAATGTGAATAATTCTCACCACTCTCGTTGCTTCCACGTTTGATTTACACATCTTGCTGCAGCTGCATCACTCCCACACTGCTGCAGACGGTAAATGTATGTACCATCTGATGGTGAACTACGTCACTCCCACACTGTTGCAGACGGTTAATGTATGTAACATCTGTCGATGATTCGCTAGGCGGTTCGAAACCTGTAAAGGAGTAATAAAAAATTGAAGAACAAAACAAAAACCGACTGGTTACTGTAATTTCAACAAACCTATATTGTTTAGAGCTGATTTCCAGTCTTATATTTTGCAGAGACCTACTGGGTTATGTGTGAATGTATGAAAATAACAATATTGCCAGTAACATTGATTTAACTCGTCTTCATCGTCTTTCAATTTGCTGTAAGGGGAAGTCGTCTGTTTGCCGTTCACTCGTGTATTGTGTTATCGCTGACAAAATTGGAGCTCATTGTTACCAACGCTGCAAGCGTTTTGACGTGTCTCCTCTTAATTTTACTCTTTTTCCCCGTTCCTTGCCCGTGTGTAAAACTTATTGTTCAGGCGTACGTCGAGGCAGAAATTGAAACTTGCGGCAGCAGGTGTGCTGGAAGTGAGTCACCCACAGAGAGAACAGACCTTGAGCTGCGCCCCTGCTCACGACTACTCTCTCTTTCAGCGTTGGTTCTCGGAATCTGAATCTGAGCAGAGCACAGCCAGCGTCCGTACGTGTTGGTTACTCACGACACGGCTGAATGCAAGCCACCACGCTTCTGCTGTGCTCTCTCTCACTCTCACTCTCTCTCTCTCTCTCTCTCTCTCTCTCTCTCTCTCTCTCTCTCTCTCTCTCTCACACGCACACACACACACACACAGTGAAAGAGAGATTGTTGTTGTGGTCTTTAGTCCTGAGAGCCCCATGTTTAATTATTTTTGATGTCTTACACGACGGGCTTAGCGCCATAGAGTATAAATAACAATGGCGTGAGCATTCGGATGCGCAGAACGATGACTCTTGAAACATCTACTGCAGCTCAAGTCAGGTGATTCTGGGTCGGCGCATTTTGCATGTATAGCGCTTAACGTATTTTGAGTCTTATTACTCCGCTAGTGCAGATAGATCAGCTTCAGAAATACCGTGAGACTTTTGATACGTCTTTTATAGAGAACTTAACAATCTGATATCTAGAACTGAAGTTAGTTTAAAAATTTGAGGAGCAAGACTGTTGTGCTTTTTCGCCACAGTGTCGTAGCTTGTGTTCCACTTAGTTTTTTTTCGGTTACATGTGATATTCAACAATATTTTCTTACGTTTTCTGTTACACTTATTCATATTATCGAATCTGCTTCAATGAATTACATTAACAATGACAGTGCATGGAACGCCAAAATGCCACGGAAAAAACTCATTTGGAACTACGACTTTTTTTACGGTAAATAAGCTAATCACATCACTGTCAGTCCAGTATTATTTTCATAGTTGGACTATTTTTTCATCTTAAGGGAAACAAGAATACAAAAACCGCCTTGCGCAGAGTTAGTTACAACGGGAGGCCACGACGTTGGGATCACATCACAGTTTTACTTCAAACTTTGTGCACCTTTACTAGACCATTAAAACAACATAATGTGCTAGTAATAAGGTGCACTACTCTGGCAGTTCCTAGAGAATCACAAGTGAAATTTTACGCGTCCATTATGTAACTTGTATATCTGTGCAAAGGTGCTAAACGTAGTAATATATTTTGGTCAAGCGGTTAACGTTCGCGCGTTGCAAGAAAGCTGTAGGTGAAGCGACAGTTCGAATCCCGCTGACATTTTTTAAATCTATATTTTTTCATCACTGGTCATATTTAATTTATATGACACTTGCGGCGTAATATAATTAAAAAACTCGTGTGTTTACATGAATTATTTGCATCAACTTTGTTTATGTTTTCCATGTCTGTACGATACCTCCGCACAGATACATCATTTACATATTCAGTCGCGTAAAACTTCTCTCGCGATTTTCTCGGAATTGTCAGAGTAGTGCACATTACTGCTTATACATTATGTTGTTTTTCATGGCCTACTAAAGGTGTACAAAGTCTGAAGTAAATCCGTGATCCCAACCTCGTGGTCTCCCCTTGTTAGATACGCACAACGGGTTGAGAACCAGCATAAATTGGAGGAAATTAATTCTGTCTGCATTTGAACTTAGCACGAATGTGTGTACATTGATTGGAAGTTTACTCAAGCACACTTGCACTTTTATCTAACACTTGTCTCGTAAGCATATGGCCAAAAAGTCACAGAAATGAGCTTTTCATTCTCGTCCCTTGAAATTGGAGAATGGAAAAACTTCAGTTGAAAAACCACAGTCATGTATATCAGTTGCAACACATAAAGACCTGTTGACGGTGTTTCTATTTCCTCATCAACAGCACAGGGAATTCTACTGTATACTTTGCAGCATCCCATGCCAAGAATGGTGTTGAGTAATAAAACACCGAGCGAGATGTCTCAGTGGTTAACATACTGGACTCGCACTCGGGAGGACGACGGTTCAAACCCGTGTCCGGCCATCCAGATTTAGATTTTCCGTGATTTCCATAAATCGCCTTAGGCAGATACAGTGGTTCGTTTGAAACGGCACGGCCGATTTTCTTGCCCATTCTTCCCTAATCCGAGCTAGAAGTCAGTGCTGAGAGATTCTTTCATTAATTTTATTTTCCTGTGCAAAAATTAAAAATATGAGGACTGGTTTTTGTTGACTACAGTTCTACTAAATAAGAAAAATTACTGCTACATTTCTTTACTCTTTATTGTCACAAGTAGAGGATAGTGCCTCAGTATTAACCGCAGTTCAATCACAAAATTTGTTGTGTTTATTGAAGTTTTCGCAATGGATCGAATATTTCATCATTTTCGGGAGTACATCCGAGATATTATTAAACCTTATTCCAATATTTCGGGTGGTAACGTTTCCGGCATTCTCAAGTTGAGTCGCTTGTAAGATTTTGAAAGCACATGCACGTTTATTCCACAGTGTAAATAGTTTTAAAAATCTTGCAAGTGACTCACAGTGTGGCTGAAAGCTTGTCACCCGAGATAGTGGGACAAGATTTAATAATATTCCAGATGCACTCTCGAAAAACGATGGAAAAATCTTTCTTATTGGACTTAGAACCAGTCATTTCCTTATGTATAGCACCAAGAATATTCTTAATAAGTTGCTGATTTTCTAAGTGGTCTCATTATTTTGTGCATGATAAGGTGAGCAGCATATATTCTTAATTTTTAGAGTTCCGTACCTCCTTTCTGTCTGTTCGTCCGCCTTTTAAAACCCATTTTTCTCAGAAATGGGCTGGCGTATCGAGTTAAGATTTATGTCACATCCGTAGGTCTATCGTCCCTTGGAGAGGTAAAAAATTTAAGCTTCTACGTCAGTGCAATCAAAAGATACAGCCATTCTTGTCACATATTTTGATACCTCGTCAGTATCGATATCGATAACAGGCAGAACTATTATCATAGAAAGTTAAGGTTGTGCGGAATCCTCGTTGCGCAGTCCTACTCGCACTTAGCCAAATTTTTGGATACAAGTAAGTTATATATGTATGTAGATACATTGTTATTTGATTCTCCTGACGGACATTTAACAGTTCCACTATTCAAGTGTAAATTACATTTAATATTGTATATCTGTCAGTCATATGTTGTCAGAGTGTAACATGGGAGTGAAGCATGGAGTTCGTGCTTTCAGCGTTCCTTCCTTGTCAAATGGACATTGTAAGCGGGCCATTGTTTTGTATACTTGCCCCACGAGTTGAGCAATGCGTGCATCGTCGTGTATTTTGCGATCACACAATTGGGCGACTGTCGTGACGCGTGGTCAGACGCGGGGTTAGCGACGCAGCTGGAGTCGCGGCGGCATTGTAAACCGGTCTGCAAAGGCGCGGATGACGGCGGCGTGCAGCCGACTGTGGGATGAGCCAGCTGTTTGCGTGCCTCCCGTCACGTTGGCCGCGTCCTTCGTGGCGCTGCACTGGGAGGCGCGCGTCTTCCGGCGGCCGTAACACAGGCAGGCCGGCCTCCACGGCGACACGTGGGTGCGTCGTAAATACAGGCGGCGCGCTCTGACTGGCGGCGGCGACACCGCGCCAGCGGCTGACCAGCGGCCTGTAAGCTACACTACGTGGTCTGGGAGCTTTTGCGCCTTGCAGTGAAGGCCTTCACGACTGGTTGTCATGGTTGCGGTGGCCGTGGCCGTGGTCCAAGAAACTTTCCGGTTCCTGGCGTTTCGTCCACAGCTGCGCTGGACATCTACGGAGGTGCTCCTGGGACGCTGAGTCTTCCCGGCTGACGAAACGTCGGAGAGCGATTTAAATGTTGAGTAAAATGAGCGTGGTCCAGCTTAACACAGTATTTCTCTCTCCGACGTCCGACTCGTCAATCAGGAAGACTCAGCGTTGCAGGAGCACCTGCGAATATGTCCAGCGCAGCCCTGGACGAATGTCGACGAACCGAGAATTCTCTTGAACCACGCTCATATAATCCGGAACTCACTAGCATCTAGAACTTCTGCGTGCCTACAGAGCCTTGTTGGCTACATGGCTACCAGACAAAACGTTTCCACGAGTGATTAAGCATGATTTACTTAACAATAATTAGACTTACTTCCTCCAATGCTATACACGGTGTCTCTCCTAAGAGACGTTTTTGTGGTTTTAGGGCGCACAACTACAGTGGTCATTAGCGCCCAGACTAAGTTATGAATGCACTGCGAGGCCCAAGGTTAAAACAGCAACTAAAAGGGACAACGCTATAAAAGGTACATTAACAGGCAAGGGATTAAAAGAAAACAGCATAATCAAATGTCCTTACAGGTTTGTCAAGTGGATTAAACGAAGAACGCGAGCAGCTGCTCCTGGGTCATCCGCTAAAATGTCATCCAGAATACATGGCAGATCAAGATCAATGCGCAGTGTATTAAAATTCGGACAGGACGTTAAAATGTGGCGTACCGTCAGCAATTGCCCACATGGGCAGAACGGCGCCCGCGCAACCGTCAGCAGATGGTCGAGAGAGTCATCAAAAAAGGAACCATAAGACGGGTGGTCGGGCATTGATAATAGCCGACAGGCATACCGACGAAGCAGTATATCGCGCAGGTAGGTTAGTGGCAATTCACCGGCTTCAGCATGAAGACTCTGGACGGGACTAGTATAGAACGCTCCGATCTTAAGACATAACCCCCAATGTTGCATAGAGTTGAGGCGGCGTAAGATGGACGGCCGTGCAGAGGAGTATACAAACTAAGAGTCGTCAGGCGAATTTTCTCTGGTGTTTCAGTAGATGTTTGCAGCTACGTTTTGGCGTTATGTAGCTGGAGTCACCCTTAGCTAGTAATGCTTCGTCACGTCTTTCATGCAACTCCCAGTGTCGACAGAAAGCGTCAGTTTGTTTCCCTTTACGAACAAAATTTTTAAAGCGGAATTTTACGTATTTACTCGCTAAAGGGATCCCAGATACGCCTACTACTATATAATCGTTTTATCAATGTGTGTTAACAGGGATAGTGAAACTTGAAGAGGAACCAGTACTCTTTTAAACACCGACGGCACTGCCCTGACCCTGCGTCGACTGCTACCGCTTAGCATGCAGCGCTGCCGAGTCGCTGCTGGACTGCTGTTCATTCTTCGTGTTTTTCTGTCCCTATTCATACATACCTATAAAACGAATATCGGAGTAGACAAATTTGGGAGCGCCCTATCCACCGGCACGCAAAATTTAGATTGAAAAATAATTTTGTGTGTAATGGGAAACAAACTGACGCTTTCTTTTGACTCTCGGCATCGCATGAAAGACATGACGAGCCGTAATTGTTTGGGGTTACTACAGCTACATAATGCAAAAACGAAATTGCACATATCTGCCGAAGCACAAGAGAAAATGCACCTGAGGACTGTTACGGGAGACACACCCTATATAGTACAAAGTTTTGCAATACTTAGCAACAATATGTCGCAGGAGGCTGATTGATGCTGTGTTGTGAGAATACTTCATACTTGCATTGTAGTCACTGTGCCAAGTCTGCGGGTTCAGTCGTTCACTAGCAGGGTTAGTTTGAAGTATAATAATGTCGTGTGACGAGGGCCTCCCGTCGGGTAGACCGCTCGCCTGGTGCAAGTCTTTCGATTTGACACCACTTCGGCGAATTGCGCGTCGATGGGGATGAAATGATGATTAGGACAACACAACACCCACTCCCTGAGCGGAGAAGTGCTTGCTGTGGCATGGTGGTCAGGGAAGTGAGTTCCGGGCAGTTCTTGCGGCACGTCGCTCGTGATTTAAACATAAACCAGTGTTTTGAAGAAGTGACTCTTGCACTAGTTATGTGTGTGTCCACATCGTACAACTATATTCATATAGTATAGAGAATTTCAATCTGGAGGGTGCTGAAAGGACGGGAAGGCCACGATCATCAGTTACGGAGGAAAACATTGATGCCTGTCTTCGTCTAGTATTTTCCTCACTGCAAGTGACCCATAAGCAGATAGAGGATACCGTAGGCTAAATGCACCAAAATTCGTTCGATTCTGCATGATCATTTGCAAATAAAGAAACTTCGTTGTTTCTGGGTGCCACATAGCCTGACGGAAGAGCAGGAGACACGATGTGTGACTTGGAGCCGAGAGATGTTAAAGAACTTTTCAAAGGGACAATCTCAATATATGAATAACATAGTGTCAGGTGATGAGACTTGTACTATTATGGCGTGCCGACTAAGACTCAAAACAAAGTTTGGGTCTTTGAACATGACTACACACCCGTAGCTGCCAGAAAATTCCGATTAGTAAAGAAGAAAATGACAGCTAATTTTTTTTTCCTAGTCGAGTGAAATAGTGGAGCGTTTTGTTTTGGACACACAGAAGACAATCACAGCTAAGTGATACACTGAGCAGTGCTTGCTGAAAGTCATCCAGTCGTTGAAGAACGTGCGGCCGAAGTCAAGAATGGACATTTGGTTCTTCAGTAACGACAACGCTCCGGTTCACCGCACCAAAGCGTGCACCGATTATTTGCGGGCTACAGGACCGAAACTTGTTGAACACCCTCCTTACAGTGCAGACCTTACTTCATGTGACTTCGCACTGTTCCCGCATGTGAAAATGAAGCAGAAAGGAGTGCAGTTTTCAAGTGATGAGGACCTCCTGAGGGCTTGGGACAACGAGTGTGCCTTGCTTTCTACAGAAATTAGGGAGACCTGCTTTAGGAATTGGTTTCGGAGGATGGAGAGGTTCGTTGTGATTGTGTGTGAAACCTTATGGGACTTCGAACCTCCGCTGGGACCAGCCGCACAGTCCATGACTGCAGCGTCCCAGACCGCTCGGCTAATTCCGCGCGGCGGAGAGGTGCATTCATTGTGGCGGAAATTACTTCTAAAAATTAAATAAATAATAGTTCGGAAAAATTAAATAAATAAGCTGTATTGCAAAGCGTTCCCGGTACCCTTTGTATTTAAGTAAGTGCCGTAAAAAATCCTCACAGAACGATTTCAATGGCACTCTGAATCTACATATTAGGAAATGAATTTATTTTTGGTACGTGCTACGTCACTATCCCCAGAACCGACAGATTTAATATATATAGACGATATTACGGAGGCTGAAATGTCAAATCAAAATCACCTTCAGCCGTCTAAATTTCCAGTTGTAATTTTATTTGAGTAACTAGTTTCGGCGCTACATTGCGCCATCTTCAGTCCCCCTGACTAAAGTGTAGGAAGAGTCCCACCTCTGATCCAGTGAAAATAGGGCCAGCGTTCAGTGACTGGTATCCATAGATTTCTTCTTGACAGAGAGATCCCTTCGGTCATTGATTTGAGTCGGTAGTGATGATCGAAGGGATCGATGTGTCAAGAAGACATTTACGGATACCAGTCACTGAATGCTGGACCCTGTTTTGACTGGACCAGACGTAGGACTCATCATACGCGTCGGTCAGATCGTTCCTCAAATAAAATAACCACTGGAATTAAGCAGCTGAATGTGTTTTGATTCGACATTTTATATTGAACAGCCGAGATCCCGCAACCATCTATATAAAGATGAACTTAACATACCCATAGAGGTCGAATCCTGCCTCGAGCATGGATGTGTGTGATGTCCTTAGGTTAGTTAGGTTTAATTAGTTCTAAGTTCTAGGCGACTGATGACCTCAGAAGTTAAGTCGCATAGTGCTCAGAGCCATTTGAACCATTTTTTGAAGACCCATAGAAGTTGGTTCTTCACTCCCCAAAGATTTGCCGTGGACGCTGAGGAATTTGACATTTCCTCCTGATGTAGTTCTGACGTACTGCCAATTCGAAGCTAACATATTTTTTAAAAAGAACAGAAATATACACGTCGTAGCAGTATCTAACAGGTTGGATGTGCGCGCACTTCACATAATTCTTGTATGCTATTAGCTAATTGTTAATGCGATGAACTGTATCATGTAAAGTATGCCTTCGCTGCAGATTCCGTGTGTCACGAGGCACAAAGTGTTGTAGGTGGAGTATCGCAGTGGGCATCGCTGGCGTTACACGGTGTGGCGTGCATGCTTCGGTTGCCGGAGTTATAGCGCGCGATTGCGCAGCTGTGCACGCTGTTTGCTGTGTCAGCAGTCGCGTTCGTTGGCTTCAGGTGCGCAAGATAGCTGCCAAGGCGCTGACCAGCGGTAAACACACGTAGCTGTCAGTGGCTTCCCTTCCCACAGCCGTTGCACTGTTCTCAGAGCACGTCTGTGTGTCTGCTGTAGGTCATTCATTTAATTGTTTTTGTATGCACAAAAGGTTGTTTGCAGATCATCACACTGTGCACATACGACAAAATAATAACTTTTACTACTGTACTACAGTTACACGTTCAGTGTAGGAAGTGCTACGCCTAACATTGGAATATGTGATTAGACTCTTAGTGCGTAACCGGGTTATCATCTTGATTGTTGGTAGAGTACAGCCTTCATTCGCCATGGCGCCAGGAGAGGGATGGGAGGGCGGCCTTTTACCGCCGGAAAGATCCCTCGTATATTCAGTCATTGTCGTTTCCACAAAAAAAAAAAGGATTGCCAACCTTTCTTGTATTTTCGGAGTAGAATAATACGTGAACTACATCATATTAGGACGTCCATAAAAGACAGACAGTATAGATGGGACACTGAATCACCTGAGTGCTGTGTCGTACAAAGGCTCCTAGTGCGTCACTGACGTTTTGGTGTATAAGCTCCTACACTCGGCTCTGAAGGAATTCAGAGTGTCCATATAATCAACTACGACCAAATCTAAATCATACGAATACGGCAGGGAGGAGGAGGAGACGGCAAGACAAGACCATAGGCGAGTGGGGCCGCTGCAAAGGGGCTGAGCAGAAACGAATAATTGCAATGCCTGGTGGACGGACACCATTTACCCAATACGTCGGAAGATGAACCGGACACATGAAGTGTATTTGTACAAAATTATTTAGTTACAAATAATACACCTTTTTTGTAACTTGCTTTAAATAAAATTTTGCGTACAGATAAGCGAATTGTACTGTGCATACAAAAATTATAAAAATATATTTCTTATGCTATAACTGCATAGAAATTAGTACATAAATAATAATCAAAACAGACATTTGTTGATGATGTGTTTAATCTATGGCTGGTTGTGTGGCCATGAAGCCATAAGTAAATATCCGTGGGACCGTTGTGGAGGGACCGAAACGAGGAAAGATATCCGCTCCTCTCTGGGATTGAACCAGTACCTCTAGGGCAGGAGTGTAGTGCTCTAATATAAATGTATCTCCACGTGCTTTGACGTACGAAGTGCAGTGTAAGCGGATACTTCAATTTGATAATAGCTATTTTCAGATTTACTTGATTCGCGTACACAGCGAGGGGAAAAATGAGTCCTTGCATTTCTGCGTACTAATTCTAACCCCTCTTACATTACTTTCGTGATCCCTTCGTGAGGTATACGGTGATGACAGCAGAATGGTTGCCCATTTTCCCTCCAATATTGGGGGTCTAAATTTACTCAACAATGCTTTGCGGGAAACACGTCGCTATTCCTCCAAACATTCCATTTGAGTTCTCCGAGCTTCTTTGTTATTCTTACCGTTGAGTATACCGACCTTTCATGATCCTATTAGCGCATCTTTGAACATTTTCTGTATCTGCTTCGTTAGTAATGATATCGACTCATACAAGAGCAGTGCATCAGAATTAATTGGTCTTGGATCATTTACTTGATTTCTTTCGCAGATGAATCGCAAATTACTAGAAATCTCAGTACCCAACGAATCTAAGTATTCCATTTCGCCGTCCCTAACACAGTTTTATGCTACATGGTCGTCACATTTCGTATCGATCCCTCAGAAGTTACTTCACGTGGCCAAGGTGTACACCACTAATCTTGTAATCGGATAATATCGGTTTCTTTTTGTTTGCTGTACACATTATCTTATTTAAGGAGATCTGTGGCGTTCAGTGCAACAAGTGGAAATTTTGTCCGTGTCTTCATGCATTTCCTTATAATCATCTAACTTCGATACTTGCCTGTGACTACGAATAAGTCAGTGAAGTCTCGTAGTGTGAAGATTTGTTGGGTTGTATTAGTGAAAAATTCTTCGAGCCAGTCTCACGTCGTTTGATAGTATCTTCGTTATTAATCGACAACCTAGTACAATGTCAAACCCCTTCAGGAATGCCTAGGAACTCACAATCTACTTTCATACCTGCTGATAGCGATATATGGTGTCCGAACGAAGCAATCTGTATTGCTCACGGGTGAGTTTCCCAGAGTCTGTCCTGGTTTTCATCTTTATTTCTCTGCACCGCACGGTTTGGGAGCGATTGATTAGTGCAAAATCTTTCGGTGCAGAGAGAGCCACACGTGAGACGTCAGTAGATCCTGAGCCGCGCGCTTGTAATGGATGACTGCAGATGTTACATACGAAGTGCCATCATCTTCTGTTCAGAGTAAACACTGGACGTAAGGGAGTGCTGTCTGCTACCTAAATTCACTGCGCTTTGCGACATATGCGTACCTTTCCATATGCTTGTAAAAATGTAAAACCTTATGAGTCAGTCAGGATCACGGTCCTAACGATCAATCATATCGTTATTACACTATTGTTAATTTCTGTAATTCCTGACTTAACAGTCAGCAACTACTGGCCTTCGTGTACGATAATGATGAGATGGTCCAAATGCACCAAACTGACCTGTTACGCTGTGACTAATCTATATGTAATTACGTTTAGAGCTGACCTATAGCAGTCCCGACATCGTCTTCTTGTTAATCGATGGAGATTATCGTGGCAATGGTGTTGTTGCTAGATTTTAAGTACTGTAGTTCCATGATAGAGACTCGTGTGGTGCATCACATGTTTGACTCCGATGAATTTCCTTCAAACGGATGTGTTGGGTTCCCATGAATTGCTTTTCTCGTGCAGCAGTTTCACTGTGAGGCGCTCACTGGAAATATCAGTTTGCCGCATGTGGAATCTTTTGAGCATTGGACGTGATACGAAGGGATTGAAACTATTTGTGGAATTTCCATTCTAAGACATGTCATATGACGTTTAACGTCAGAAAGTGTAGTATTCTGGCATTTCATTTCTTGCATCCCACAGCTAACGAAAATATTCCCAAGCGCTTTGTCGCCACTTTTCTTTGTCGATTCGATAAAGTTAGGTGCAATTTTGATTTTTTTTCCTGCTGATTCTTCAGTTTTTTTCTCGTCACCCTTAAATGTTGAATACTGACAAAGTGTCAGAGTTGTATTCGTCATGTCATATTGACAAGTTATCACATTGTATTGATCTAGGTCTTAAATAACGGAAGTGTTGTTTTAACACTTTCAAAAGGTAAATTTGAGTGTTTTATGAACTGAGAAAAAGCAACGAAATCTTATTAAAGGTGAGAAACGCTAGAGAAAACAGTGGTAACTAATAGCAAAGGTTCTGTGCACATGGTCTAGACAGACCAGACTCCACGGACTTGGCAATGACGGTATCAATGAAGGTTCTCAAAGAGCGAAATGGAATAGGGATGCATAAGAAAGAACTAAGAGTTGAGCGCGTTAGCTGGTGATTCTCACATTTCGGGGATAATCGTACTTCTTCTGTCATAGATAGGTATTCGCAATTAATAGTTGCACTTGTCAAGCTCGGTTTTGTTTCATAATGACTGAATATGGCCATAAATACCGACCTTACCACAACAAAGTCAGTCACTTCCTTTATGCAGTACCATAACATCCCCGAAACTTCTCGTTTCATCTTCGACTAAAAGTTGAATTTACTCATGAATTAAGCTTACCTTTATGGATATTCTAGAACCCGTGATTGTGTACTGAATATAACTACAGAAAATCGGCGACCAGTCGCATTCCGAGATATTTGTTTAATCTAATACACCAGTTTTTTAGACTTCAGGCTAATTTTCAGGTGGGCACACAAAGGTTTCACATTTATTGCCGTAGCGTGATGCTAGGTTGTGGCTTGCAACAAGATTGGCGTATTCCAGTTAGCATCCACCTAGCGGTTTACATTTTGATTTAGTTTTAGTCACAGGTTAGTCGCATTTCACTCAAGTACAAATACGGAATGTCACCATACAATTATTTATTTTATTTCTGGATCTAGCGCTCTATAGAAAAATTGATTACTAAATAATCATCACAAACTACCAGTAGTGCAGAAAATGAAACATTGGGAATAAAACGAAAAAAGATAAAATAAAACCCGAAGATCTATATTTCGGCATATTAACGACGGGAAGATTTTTGTGAACTTAGGACAGCCTGGTGAATGAAACTGAAGGAAATTTGAGGCAAGCTTGTGGCTCCATTCGCCCTGCACATGTGGTGGAATGTGTGTCCGATCAATTGCGCAGTCAGGGTACTTACGTCACACAGTAGATGAAAACGACCTCTACAGCTGGATCACGTGCACGTCGGCTCCATGCGAAATGTGCAAACACGCTGCACCCGTCTCGCGACCCGCTTTACACACAGCGGATATTCTTATCAGCTTGTCTGGTCGCGCCGGAAAATAGGACCGACTCTATAGGCCACTATAACGCGTTCGCAAGTCGATCAGTTATTGTCGACTTGGTATGCACGATAGCGAGGACGGCTTGTACTACTGTTGCTGTGAAGTGTCGAGGGTGAGGTTCAAACTTAGACTTGCAGGGCAGTGGACGTAGAAAGAATGAGCCGTTTACAGATTGAATGTTTCTTTCAGAAATGTCTGTACTTTGCGCCTATGTCGCCGACTCACTGCCGAGAGTAAAATCTCAATCTTTCAAATATTATCATAAAAGTTGATGGTTATCATTTTCTAATGTCTTTCATTTGGAGTAATACATTTTGTAGCGAAATTTAAATTTCATATTGATTCCACGACCCCTGCTAAAAAGAGATTCAGTATTACCTTTAGACAGTGAACACATGCCGAGTAGGAACACACCTAGTTTCATTAATTTGAAAAAATCCTGAAATATCAGCGTGCATTACTATAAATGTTTGGTACGCCATTAAATCACGTGGGGGGGGGGATTTTTTTTTTTTAACTTGAAGCCAAAGAACGTAATGCAGAATGGCAATTGTAAGCTATGCTTGCAAGCTTGAACACTGAGATCAGTCAGTGCGGCTCACCCGCGAGATAAAGATGGACCATGTAGCACATCAACAATCTTAAGAGTCGACATTCATGTTATAGTTAGTCTCAATATCGAAAACGGTTTTGTAAACAGTGGACGTGGCGGCGGGATATCTCGGCAATTAACAGTGCAGGAACTTCAGTTAGAGAAGGAACTGTTCAGCATTGTTCATGTCTCGTGCAAGCAACTAGAAGGTTTTGTGAAAGAGGACCCCAACTTCGAGCTTTCAGAGTAAAATGACAGAAACTCTTCTGGTTTAAATATTTAGCTCCTATAGTGGTACATTTCTTGCGTACATAATAAATAAATATCTAGCATGTTATTTAGTATATCACGTCGCATACTTTATCTCTGTTACTTCCTCCACTTTCATATTATCTTTAAGAAATTTCTTTTCGTAGTGCATAGAGGATCTAATAAATCAGTGAAAAATGAAGTCCAATAAAAGGGCAAGAAGTCTCTTCGGTTCCAAAAATGTAACAGCTAGGGATGAAAATTAGAAGTTATTCAGCATTGCCAAGGGCCGATTTCTATTATTTACATGAGCACTCGCTGCAAAACATTCCAATGGATAAAAAAAATCATTAGGATCAAAGTTGTAGAGAATTCAGTATTGTTTAATATATAATTTTGTAGTCATAAGCTAAGATCGAAAAATCTATTTTTGCATATTATATTTTAAGCCTTATTTTTCTTCTGGGGCAAATCAAAGGGGACATACTTGAAATTTGTTCAGTATCCAAAAAAGAAAAAAAAATCAGAACTTCTCCTACGGTTCTGAAAGCCTCTGCTGGGAACACTAATCGTATCGCAGTGCCTGGGCACATTGATATAGTGATTAATGCCATGGTGCAGAAAGGAGAACGAAGATCGATTTTCCAAGAAGACGGAACGTCACCACATTTCGGAATCCCCCGAATTTTCACTTGCCAGATCCTTCGATTGTTGACGACTTTACCAGTATTAAGAATCGGAAATGCCCCTATCACCGAGAAAATCACACTAGACGTGCTACAGAGGGGGCTTGACGAGAAAGGCACAACCTCCTGAACGGCTTTCGTATCACACAACGGGGAATACTTAAAGTGCAGCCGACGCCAGTGTACAAAAAATTAATATTTCATCGCTTGAGATAGTGACTGGATAATGTATAATGTCCAGTGTTTTGAAAAAATAGAGCTGCATGAAATTTTTAGAGTAATGTTTGTATTAGCCCAATACAAATAATGTCGTCAGAAGTATTTCCGTCTGAATGACGACCCACTTACAGGAAATACATTCTGGGAAGTAGAGGCACTGCATGGTAACCGTTTGCGAGGAATGCCGCATACACCGGCTGCCCGCATGACGAAATGAAATTGATTTGGAGACTGCCAGGCTAGCGCTGCACAAGCGGCGGAATGCAGTCCTATCTCGGCCATCAGCCGTTTAATCAGATTTCCCTTTGACCAGCGCCGTCTGCACACAAACCACTCCTGCTCTCGATCGTCTTGGTGGAATGCGCAAAGCGTCCCTAACTTCCATTAATCGACCAACTTCGGAGAGTCGCCCTTGTGGCGATTGATGTACTATTAGGAGGAAGACTTGAATACCGCGTAGCCATTGTAAGTTCGCAGTATTTGCTTTCCTAAAAGAAGGTATTATCGTTTTTCGGAAATGTTTTCTACTATGACGTGGCTACTGCAGGTGTCCCTGCGGAGTGTCAGTAAATTATGTACCTGTCATCGATGTATTAAAAAACTTATGCGTATAACTATTTCAAAAGGTATCTTCCCCCCCCCCCCCTCTCTCTGTTCGTTTAAATTGTGTGTATGTAATAGATTTCTATCAATTATATCGCGGTTTTTTCACATTGATATCCGATTGTTTTGACAGAAGTTTTTGTTTCTGTATCGATCTGAAAGGTTTCGTTTTACTTGTTACAGTTTGCATAGGTTTAGTTTGTCCTTTAAAGAGTATATAGAGGCGTACAAAAGTTCGTCCGTAGATCTACTAAAGGTCGTTTATAAATCTACACTATGTGATCAAAAGTATCCAGACACCAGGCTGAAAATAACTTACACGTTCATGGCGCCCTTGGTCGGTAATGCTGGAATTCAATATGGTATTGGCCCACGCTTAGCTTTGATGACAGCTTCCACTCTCGCAGGCATTCGTTCTATCAGGTGATGGAAGGATTCTTGGGGAATAGCAGCCCATTCTTCACGGAATGCTGCACTGGGGGAGGTATCAATGCCGGTCGGTGAGGCCTGGCACGAAGTGGACATTCCAAAAACCTCCAAAGGTGTTGTGTAGGATTCAGGTCAGGACTCTGTGTAGGTAAGTCCTTTACAGGGATGTTATGTTCGTGTAACCACTCCTCCACAGACCATGTATTATGAGCAGTTTGCTCGATAGTGTTGAAAGATGTAGTCGCCATCCCCGAATTGCCCTTCAACAGTGGGAAGCAAGAAGGTGCTTTAAACATCAATGTAGACCTGTGCTGTGATAGTGCCACGCAAAACAACAAGGGGTGCAAGCCCCCTCCATGAAACATGACCACACCATAACACCACCGTCTCCTAATTTTGCTGTTGGCACTACACATGCTGGCAGATGACGTTCACCGAGCATTCGCCGTACCCACACCCTGCCAACGGATCGCTACTTGTGTACCGTGATTCGTCACTCCACACAACGTTTTTCCACTGTTCAATCGTCCAATGTTTACGCTCCGTACACCACTTGAGGCGTCGTTTGGCATTTACCGGCGTGATGTGTGGCTTATGAGCAGTCGCTTGACCATAAAATCCAAGTTTTCTCACCTCCCGCGTAACTGTCATAGTACTTGCAGTGGATCCGGATGCAGTTTGGAATTCCTGTGTGATGATCTGGATAGATGTCTGCCTATTACACATTACGACCCTCTTCAACTGTCAGCGGTCTCTGTCAGTCAACAGACGAGGTCGGCTTGTACGCTTTCACTTACCACTTCACTATCACATCGGAAACAGCGGACCTAGAGATATTAAGAAGGGTGGAAATCTCGCGTATAGACGTATGGCGCAAGTAACACCCAATCACCTGACCACGTTCGAAGTCCATGAGTTTCACGGAGGTCGCTGATATGGAGTACTTGGCAGTAGGTGGCATCACAATGCACCTAATATGAAAAACGTATGTTTTTTGGGGTGTCCAGATACTTTTGATCACGCAGTGTACATTTTAATATGTATCATGGTCGCAGCTTCGTTAGAACCGTACCCGTACCCGTATCAGTCCATGCTACAGAGTCTTTATCGACTTTTAAAAACTACTACTTTTCCGTACATGTTTTTGGGCAGATAACTGGGATATTATTATTTTCTAATTCTAATGTTTTGGCCGAACACTTCACAGTATTATAAAGGCATTTAGGCGACTGACACTTTTATCTCCGAGTAATTACCAGTATGTTTCTCATTCAACCAGCTGAGCGGCTGTCAGTTTTTGAATGGTTTCCACATTAAAATACATGTGTCGCGGCCATACTTCAAAACTAGTGACACGAATTGACTGTCAACTTACCATTTGAACATCAGAAGCACTGTTTTAAAAATCCTGATCCGTTTTCCAGTAGCACACTTTTATTCCTCATTTATCTTTCTTCCTGGCCATATGGTCGTTGTCTACACCTGCCTTAACTGAAAAGAAAAATCGTCAAATTGCTCTGTGACGTCGATGTTGATTTGTGCTGGTTTCTTTGCGATGAGTTACCTAGATATAATTTTATTATTATTATAATTCATTCTCAGTTGCTTCCTACCTATTGTATTTATTCCTTAATAAAATTTTTCGTGAATAATATACAATAGCAAAAAAGGCGAATGTTACGTAAAATCTAACTTATGCACATCTTCAGTCAAGTGATAGGTGTAAGCCACTGTTGATAGTGTTTCCTATTTGATGATGCGTAGCTACAATAATCTAAGAATTATCTTATGCGCGTCTTTGTGTGTGTGTAATTTGTGAGAAGTTCAGTATTACCTCTTCAATAAAAATACTTTTTAGTTACTGCGTATTTATGAGGACTATTTCAGTTAAGTTCTGTGAAAGGAAAATCAGATCTCTTTGTATTTTTAGTTTTCTATATAAATATGTATTATGCGTTTTTGTT
This sequence comes from Schistocerca gregaria, assembly GCF_023897955.1. Taxonomy (NCBI): domain Eukaryota; kingdom Metazoa; phylum Arthropoda; class Insecta; order Orthoptera; family Acrididae; genus Schistocerca; species Schistocerca gregaria. Next base: position 369,475,755 of record NC_064923.1, read on the forward strand.
TAGTGACGGATTGTACATCGTTCAGGATCTTCTACTAACGATGTATGAAACGTGAAGTATTTCTAACCTAAAGTAGAGGAAAATGGTACAACGAAAACAGTTCAACTAAGACGATTTTGCCGTATTTTATTAACACACACTTCTTTTGGTGCTGCAAAGATTGACAGCTTGCTTTAAATGATCAGACTGTAAGATTATGCACTTCGCCTAACACAAAAAACATGATGCCTACAACTACAGAAAGTCGTTACTGGAATCAATCATGCAAATACCAAAGCGTAAATATTTTCCTGTATATAGAATGGAACTATTGCAAAGGCTGAGTCGTGAATGAATCAGGTGGCAGATTGCAGTTCAAAGGTCTTAAGTGTTGCTACCTGCATAGTTGGTTGGCTCTTAACGTATACGTAAAAAGGTATTACAATGTTTTGTAGGTGATTGGCATTTGACTTTCGTTAGTCTGTGTTAACAGAGTTCTGTATAGTGTCAAGTGCCGCAAGTAACATGGTCATTATGATGAAGAGTCCAGAGATCTTCTTCACCTTCCTACATATCGCTCAAGTGGGGGGGGGGGGGGGGGGGGAGAATCTACAGCAGTCATTCTCCACGCAGCACATAAGCGACCGGAACGCAGAGAAACCGTAACACGTGATAACCATGCCAAGTACCCTCCTATCCAGCGATCCACCCACTTGTTTCTGCTTTCTTGCACACTGTTCAGTACAATTTTACAGCACTTAATGTCGCATTTTATAAAGTTGGGGTCAGATATTCCTGAGGTACGACCAACACATCTTCACCCTAATGCTGTGCAGGGTATACACACAAACAAACTAGTATGGACATGCGCATTCAAATACAGAGGTATGTAAACAGGCAGAATACGGCGCTGCGGTCGGCAACACCTATATGAGACAACCAAGTGTCTGGCGCAGTTGTTACAGTGGCAGGTTATCAAGATCTAAGTGAGTTTTGAACGTGGTGTTATAGTCGGTGCTCGAGCGATGGGACATAGATCTCAGAGGTAGCGATGAAGTGGGGATTTTCCCGTACAATTTCACGAGTGTACTATGAATATTAGGTATCAGGCAAAACATCAAATCTCCGCCATCGCTGCGGCCGGGAAGATATCCTGCAAGAACTTGTCCAACGACGACTGAAGAGAATCGTTCAACGTGACAATAGTGCAACCCTTCCGCAAACTGCTGTAGATTTCAGTGTTGGGCTATCAACAAGTGTCAGCGTGCGAACCATTCGACGCAACATCATCGATATGGGCTTTCGGAGCCGAGGGCCCGCTCGTGTATCCTTGATGACTGCGCGCCACAAAGCTTTACACCTCACTTGGTCCCGTCAACACCGACATTGTAATGTTGATTATTGGAAACATGTTGCCTAGTCGGACAAATCTCGTTTCAAATCGTATCGGGCGGATGGACGTGTATGGCTGTGAAGACAACCTCATGAATCCATGGACTGTTCAAGCTGGTAGAGGCTCTGTAACGGTGTGGAGCTAGTGCAGTTGGAGTGATATGGGACACCTAATAGTTTTAGATACTGCTCTGAAAGGTGGCACGTATGTAAGCGTCCTGTCTCGTCACTTGCATCCATTCATGATCATTGTACATTTCGACAGACTTGAGCAATTTCAGCAGGACAATGCGACACTCCACACGTCCGAATTGCTTCTCTTCTGAGTTCAAACACTTCCGCTGGCCACCAAACTCCCCAACCATGAACATTATTGAGCATATCTGGGATGCCTTGCAACGTGCTGTTCAGAAGAGATCTCCAATCCGTCGTACTTTTACGGATTTATGGGCAGCCCTGCAGGATTCATGGTGTGAGTTCCCTCCAGCACTACTTCAGACATTAGTCGAGACCATGCACGTTGTGTTGCGGCACTTCTGTGTTCTCGTGGGGTTCCTATATGATATTAGGCATGTGTACCAGTTTCTTTGTCTCCTCACTGCATATAGATGTAGCTTGTGATTATTACAATAGGAGAAAAACGTGGACTTTGCATTGCGTAGTGTCTCTGAGATGATTTGAGCTGAAACGAAAGTGAGCGCCTGCGCGTGAGCGGCGTCGGCGTAGCAGTGTCCTTGGTAGGAGCCCAGCTGTCACCTGGCAACAACAGGCCACGCCGTGGTGCGCCGCGGCGCTCGGGTCGATGTCGACGGCGGACCGCTACAGTGCACTCCTCGGGTCGGTGACTTCAACAATATCGACCTGCCGCCCCACGGCCACGCTTTCACCTGCCCTACACTTCTTTGCCCACCCTTCTTCCTCGTGCCAGGGCGTCGTTCAACACGTCTGTTATACAAAAAACGTAATAATTTATCCGAGGAAAAATAAGTCATTTCTGTCTATCGCTTTTCTCGTGTCAATCTATGTAAACCCTTCTGGAATTGTTTGTGCACATCGAAAAATCTTATTTCGTGTTAAAATATCAGTCACGAATTAGGCAAAAGTGCACTTAAGGTGTTCGCCGCTTATCCGTTGCATGCTGCTGTTGACAAATAAGTTATCATTGGTCTAACCTATCGGGTGATGATAATCGTTAGCCAATGAGAATCATTCTGTAATACAGGGTGATTTAGCTGGCCCTGCCGGTGCCATTTTATGCAACCCGCAATGTTATACCTTGCTTACCTAACCCACGCGCGAAATTTTCATATTCTCTCGTTCGCTACGCGCAAACTCTTAGCCCAAGAGGAAAAAAAAGGAACATAACCTTTTTGTTGGAAATTCAATGTAGTTCAATTTTGTACCGAGATATGTTTTCGCTTGAAGCCGTAGTTTCAGAGTTACTCAAGAAAAACGTAAAAAGTGAGCTTCATACCCAAGCCTGCTCCCACACTCAATTCCACCGGTCAGGATTTCTATTATGTTGTTCATGGAACTACGCGAATTACTACCCACATTAGACCTTTTTTGGTGTTCATGGACTGGCCTTATTACGCCACCGGCTTAATCGAACACTTACAAATTTGAAACTGACATTTGTGATCAGACCTTCGGACTACGAAACTTCTGTGCTTGTAAGGGTTAAGTTTGGATCGAATTGTCAACGTAATTAGTTTTAGCGTAACGTTCACAAAAGTGTTTTTCGTTCTTTCATTATCGTCACTGATACGTTTAAATTAATAATGTCATCGAAATAACGAACTACGTTCGTGAAGTAAGAAGCCAATCAATAGACACCAAAAAAAGATCGAATAGCGACAATAGTTCGTGTAGTCATAAATATTTTGGGCAGTGGTAAGAGGGACGCCATGAACAATATAATACAAATCGTGACTAGTGAGGGGTGATAGTGGGGTGGAGGAGAGTTTGAAGGTCGTTTTTATACGTTTTCCTTGAATATCTCTAAAACCGTGCCCTCCAGAGGAAATGTATCTCAGTACAAAATTTAACTGCATTCAATTTCCTACAGAAAAGTCGTGTTTATTTTTTCTGTAGGATTTATAATTTACGCATAGCGAACGAGAGAATTTGAAAATCTCGCGCTTGGTTTACGAAGGCCAGGTATAACATCGCGGGTTACAAAACATCGTTAGGGACAGGTGACTCACCGTGTATAATTTTCGTTGTCAGACATATTTGGCTGTAATTTTACGAATATATCAAGATCGTTGATGTTGTGGTTAGGTTCGTTGACCAAAGAATCTCTGCTCCAACGCAGAAACTTTCAACCTTAACAATAGCCAAACTCGTTGATTTGTTAACTCCCTCTAAAGCGCTTGGGAGTTTTTGTCTGTGGCAAAGCCTGTGTAGTGTCGTGGCACTAACATAACTGGGTAACATAAATTACGTTTTCCAGACTGGTATGTGCACCAGGATTTGACACATGGATGCTAATAACTGTAATTAGTAATGCCTTCAAACCGACCTTAGGATTTAAATAATCTCGGATACCTCGCCACGGCTAGTGGAGCTACGGAACGACCCCCACGAGACCACAATCAGGACTGAAAGTGTGTCATCTGACCAAAACCAAGTCGCTAGCGAGTCGAAACCGGTCATCTCTCAATAAAAACCGAGGCATAACAGAAGGCAGCTGGTTGCAGTTTTTCTGAAAACCTTTATTCTTCGAAGTCGCCAATGTTCCGCATCCATAACGGATAAAAGTTTTAATATATTTAATAATTATTTTAGGAGACTGTTGTACAGACTAGATCCTGGAAAACATCATCTATAACACATATCCACCTTCTATTCCTTACATAGATACAGCTATTAAGATGTGATCCAAACAAATACTCACAGGACGTTTTAAGCAAAAGCTAATGGTAAAGTTCAGAGTTGATTTTCACAAATTCCACCTCGGACTTCAATGCACACTCAAATTCTCTTGAAAACACAGCGTGTAGCTTTTTAGAGACGGTCACATCCTTTTGAGGGCAGCACAATTATATTCCGAACGATTATTTCGTCTCTCTTCGGCTTAGTTTTTTTCCCTTGTTATTTTTCAAGCATTCTCACGGGCATAAAACTAAAATGGTTATGTCGGAGAGTTTTGTTGACGAAGAAACGGATCCTTTCTGCCGTCCACATTAATGCTGTGAAATTATGAAGCTTCACATCACCCGCTCGACGAAAAATCACATGCCTTGTGGAGGCACTTTTTCAGGAACACAGGATGCCCAACCACCATATTGAATTGCATTGCCCAGACTTTATATGGCTCATCGCAAGGATATTATCGGCATCATTCCATGTTTGGTCTTCCACGCAAACCATCCAGTCGAAAGCGATAATGTTATATTCCTGCAGTGCATTGCCAAATAATGTTTCAGGATAGCTGTTAATAACAGCGTACGTGACTATTAACTGTCAACCATAGTCCAGCAGTTGGAATTCAGATTGAGCTGCAACGTCGGATTCAAGCTAATGCTGCTATATAAAAGTTGCTTTAGTACTACAAAAAATACGATCATCCAGAACCCAATGTCTCAACTATCTCACGAAGCGGATTTGGAGGGAACGATAACAAATAAATAACGAAAATAATCAAACGCACAAATTACATAAAATATTGAAATGAAATGCGAAGCATGCTATATCAAAAATTTCAGTGTAACGTAAAATCTGATTTTGTAGTAATCAAGCAGTAATGCCGCACACTAATCGGGGATGAACCTGGAATAATGATACTGAAATGCGAGAGAATGTAGAAGGAGAAGTCATTATTCTCTTCTTTGTTTAATGTTTAGTTAATAGGTACCTTAAATCATTAATTTATTTTCACCGTGGTAACATTTTGGAATTATTTTAATCGCTACGAAGTTCCAACCCATAAGAGAGTATTTTGAGATGTTGCGTGTTACATGTTTGATTTATTTCCAAGACGAGAACATATATACAATAAGACAAAACAATTTATACCGTAGACAGTGCGTTACAGCGATACACAAGGAACTATTTATTAAGAGCTCCAGGTACATTCGAAATACGTGACGGATGAAGTGATCAGGGTGATCCTCACTAAACTGAAGGTTACCATTTCCTTCCCACCGGCCCCTTCAATGAGCACAGTCTACAATGAACTAAGTCAGGTACGAGAGTTACACCCTCAGTTGTTAATAGTTTCTAAATAATATTCCTTTCCATCTCTTAAACGTTTATTTCCGTTACTGGTCTTACAGTTAAGGCTTGTCCTTTGGTTAATGCTGTGTTCTTACGTCTTTTTTCTTTTTCTTTTTAGGTGAGTACAGTACTATGTCATCAGTGGCTTGATGCAGGTAAATCTGTACCATTATACGTAGTTCATACATGAGACAGTCGTCTCGAATCGTTATCAGAGACGCAATATTTATTAGTGTTTTGTGTACTTCGCAGCGCGCGCGCGCGCGTGTGTCAAATTATTTATTATTATTTTTTTTTCATTTTTTAACTCTAAAAGAAAAGGCGTCAGGGAGGCAGGTGCTGTTAGGTGTTGTCAGTCCGAGACGTTGACTGTTCATTTTACTGTTTTTGGTTCTTTATTGGTTTTCAGTCTTTCCGCCAAACAACCATCTTCAATGGCCACATTGACATACAATTGACACTGAGAACATCAAGATTGAGGGTGCTGAACAAGTCATGTAATAACAATGAGTATGTAGATTCAAGTTCTACGATAGTAATGAAACAATTACCGCAAACGTATCATAAACACTGCAGTCATAATTTTTCATTCATTGATGATAATTTTTTCTGTGAATGTATATAATCACTTTTCTTATTGTGAATGAGGGACAGAAGGGCCTAAAGCACATGGTCGTCAGGCCAATATTTAAGTGAACATCAGACACACAAGTGAGACAGCTTTTCGTGGATGTTCATGCATACAGTGTGGGCCTACAGCACAGATAACCAGGGCCCACCATAAGATGAGCAGATGCCAGAAACATGAATAAATGCTATAGTCCCACAATCGACAATGATGTGCTTTAGGCCCTTATGGTTCTCAGCGCCTCACATAAAACTTTTGTTTAGTTATTTTATCATTATGTCACCGATGACTATTACTTGTGATCGCAAGAGTGCTACTGGACACGAGTCAAGGTAAATTTTCGGTAACAATCTCTTCATTAGTTCTTCTTGCTGAATCCTTAATAGAAACCAAGCAAATGAGTGGTTCACATAAGCAACAGCTTCATTTCCTCACTCTCAATAGGATGTCTCACGAAGACCGAGGCGGTACAAGTGGCATGGAAAATGCCCATGTTTTAGCATAATCTCTGTCCTTATTAAATTCTCTGCTTTTTCGGCTATAGTTTGTTCAGTAGAACCAAGGACTAAATGGGATCTTGTCTTGAACTACTGCGTAGTGACTGCCCTTTAATTACCTTGGTAACTTATTTTTGCAAAAGAAAATTAAAGTTGGATTTCACGACGTTAGAAGATTCCGTATGTGGTAGTTTTATATTTAAATGCATCCATATTGTTGTTGCTTCCTTGGCAAGTTGACTGAGCTGGCACGGAGGAATGAATCTTGTCATCCAAGCGAAGGTAAAGCCAGGTAGACCTTCAGTCAGCTTTGCGACAGGTGCATTATTTATCGGCCGTGATTTCCTATGGAGAAATGTATACTCATATTATTTCTGTCACACCACAAATGTAGAAAGCAGTATTAATGCATTCCTGCGCCTGTATCTTCATTGACCGCCATATTATTTCTCACGCTTATTAGCGCGTATCTCCACGAACAACCACTTATCGCAGGTTCACAGATAAGGCTTTCAAAGATTGCCGCTGCAGCGGTTTTTTGCCTTTCTTAAGACCTTAGAAGTTGCTATTGCTGAAGCTGTAGGCATTTAATTGGCTGGCAGTATGTCAGGGGAATAATTGGTGATTTTAACAAAAACAAAAAGCATTTTTCGGACCTTTACCGTAGAAGTATGCTTTGCCACCTTCCGTACACACCATATTAAAAAAGCTAAAACAGTGTTACAACTTCTCACTAAATATGTTCGATATCGCTAGTATTTTATTCTTTGTTAATGCTCAGATAAAGTTAATTTGTTGTTTTCTCTCTAACCTGTAAATAATGTGTCAGATATTTGAGGTTATAATACATACAACAGGCCGGGCCGCTGTGGCCTTGCGGTTGTAGGCGCTTCAGTCCGGAACCGTGCTACTGCTACGGTCGCAGGTTCGAATCCTGCCTCGGGCATGGATGTGTGTGATGTCCTTAGGTTAGTTAGGTTTAAGGAGTTCTAAGTTCTAGGGGACTGATGACTACAGATGTTAAGTCCCATAGTGCTCAGAGCCATTTTGAACCAATAAATACAACTAGCGAAAGCTTGAATAGCGCAGTTTTGTGTTGAGGTTCCTACAAGTGCGTGAAAGTGAAGGAAGTGCGAAGGAAGAAACACACGGACAGAGATTTGAGTTTGCGTAGAGGTTTGGAATCCAACTTAGGGATTCTGCCCAACCTACAGTGAAAAGGAACAGTTCGTGCCTCCCCATGTGTCTTTGTGTACTAGTTCCAACCGTATTAAAGTGTCCTGCTTCTCGCGTTGGTTGCAGGAAGTTGGGGACCAAAAATGCTTCATCATAGCTATAAGCCATCTCGATGTTCAGTGTGAAAGAAGTTCTGTTGCTCAGGTTGTCCCAATAGTTCGAAATCTAATTTGGTCATCTTAAACAGACTGCAAAGATCAAGAAGTATCACCAGTCCTTTCCATCCACCCCATATTTAGACAGTGGTCTGTGGCAGTTTTTAGATATACGAAGAGGGTTCAGTATTCAACAATATCGTGCGCCTTAAAGCAGCACAGACTGCACCAGGAAATACAGCGCTCATGTGCGCACGCTAGTAATGACAGCGGTGCCGTACCATCGACTTCAGAGGCGAGTACTGATGAAATCGAGCAGTTCGTCAACAGTATTAGAATCTGAACAGTAAGCGAACCTCCGTCATATAATCAGCAGTTTACAAGCCAGAGCAAAATGTATTGCTGCTTCATTAAAGCCTGCGCTGTTTCCTCATTTGCTAGAGATAAACTACATGCTTCATTTATGAGTAGTCCAGACGTCTGAGATATGGTTTGAACTTATCGTCTACCTGCGAAGCGTTCACAGGTTTACACCATAAATCTGTAACTCAGGATGTGGCACAAAGCTTTCATGTCAGGTTAGCTGTGACTTGCTTCACTTCTTGCCTGAGATGGATCCGTATGAAACGTACCGTAGCTGTTCTGCGTGCACAGCCTTTTCAGTCAGTAGAAGTTAGTTGATGATGAATTCACGAGTGGTGAGTTCGTCATCGTGCTGGAAGTCGTTCATGTGAGCTAGGGAGCGCGGCGATTACTGCATTGTACTCATATTGGAGAGCGGAACAAAATGTGTGAAGTCCTCGTCTGGTCTTCCAGATGTAGGCTTTCCCTGGCGTTCCCAAATAACGAGAGGGTATCCTTCAAAGGCAAAGGCTCGTGTTCCACCTCCAAAGACCCCGCTGTCGACCGACGTTAAACTCTTAATACACTTTCTATTCTTCGAAACAGTTAACATAGTAGCCGGAGAACAGGCGGTCCATTGCAGTTCTGAATAAGACCACCTTCGGTTACCTGTTAATGCGAGTGAGCTGTTGATTGAATTTTCCTCATGGTCGTTGTTGGCAACCAAAGGGAAGAGTACATAATTGTTCTCGCCTTCTATAACTATAAAAGCCGTGTATAGCGACTGATGATAAGACAACCAGCCCAGAGCAAACCCATCGTCACGTTTCGTTGTCCCAACTGAGGTTGGCATATGATGAGATTAAAAAGGTCCGAATGGATGATGTACCATGATACGACTTACTTTAGTGCAGTTCACGTGTAAATGGACCACTGTAGTAAAGCCTGTCGTTCTGGCCAAAAACTGTGATTTATTGATCAAAACATCAGTCGTCAAGGGTGTACCATCAGTTTATAGGATCGCCGTAACAGTTCGTCAGCGAGCCCCAGAAGGAGGCGTACTTGTGGTCTTCGCAAAAACATAAAGTACTGATGGTCATATCAACGGCTGTAACTTGCTACTACTCGTATCTTTCGATATGTATTTCGTATAATTAGTATGTTCAGAATACCGGTTGCACTACAAATGCATTATGCGATATTTAAATTGAATCCATAGTTAAGATGTACAGGGTGTTCGGAAGTTCCCGTTGAAAATTTCTAGGACTTGTAGAGGAGAGTGAGTACCTCATACTTTTAATAGGAATCCATGTCCGGAAATATGGGTTTCATTCTACGACTGTTTCAGTTAAGGTGTGTAGCTCACCCACTTCTGCTGGAGGAATTCAATTAGGCGTCACGCAGCACAGTTACCAGGCAACAATTCGAAAGGAGCATAACGAAACATCCATTTATCACTTAAGCGCATTTATTTATATTAACACGTAAACTTAACGTTCTGCACGCAAGTATATTTTTGTTTTGGAATAATGTAAACACGTATTGTTTAAATGTTAATACAAGCAGATGTGCTTAAGTGATATACGGATGTTTCGTTATTGTTTCTTTCGAAGTGTTAAGTAGTAATTTTGTACTGCGTCACACCAAATTCACATCCTCAAGCAGAGGCGGATGGGTTAAACATCTGAAATGAAACCATTGTAGAATGGAAACAGTACATTTCCGGACTTGGATTCCTATTTAAAACATCATGTACTCACTCCCCACTACAACATTAAAAGTTTGTATCGGGAATTTCTGAACACCCCTTAGAAACCGACTTAGGATCAAAACAGTGAAAGAATTATGGTTGTCGACCGCCATGATTATCATCAAATTTCAGCAGGTGTATACAAAGTTTTTCAAACATTTTGCATCGAGCGTCTAGGAGTGACGCATCACGCCATGGGAAGTAGATTCTGTTAAAGACATAATGTTTGCTGACGCTTCCTTGTGATGCCAGGTTTCCTGTATTGGTTATCGCCTTCGTAGGCGGCAATGGCGTAGGCATCCTGCTGCGTGCGTATGCTTTGTGTGTTGCCTATAATCCAGTCACCTGCTCCGTATGAAAGGGGGTAGGCCCAGCAAAATTAAAGTTCCTGCTTCGCTTCTAAAATGTCTTTCTCTGCTTATAGATACTCAGTCTTAAGTTTTCCTTGTTTAGAAACGACTCCTTCAGTTTACTGGTGCAGGTAGTATGTAGAACACCTGACTAGTAGACGCTGCTAGTTCTGTGAAATCTGGTCGTCCCACGGCCGACGAATACGAAAGGACGCCTAGCGTCGCCAGGAAGCGCAAGCAAACATTTTGTGTTCAACAGTAGTTGTTCTCCATGAAGTGATCCAGCACCCCTAGACTTCGAAACACCCCGTATATGCTTACGGTCTGAGAGGATAACCACGAGTGGGTGATTTATATTTCTTGGCTAAGGTCAAGGCTATTTCAGTGCATGCAAAGTTTCAGAAGTAGCGAGATTTGTTCTCGTTCCGGCAACGAAGACGTCATACCCTGAGCACAAGCTTGAACTTTTGAGGGTGGGAAAAAGGAAGAACCCTTAAAGGATCGCTTTGTTGTCCGTTTGTTTGACTGACTGACTGTTAAGAATGCTTTTTCTCAGGAACGTATAGGTGTATGAAGTTCAGATGTATGTCTTATATTAATGTCAGTTATCCCATGGGAGAGTAAAACTTCAAGCCTCTACGTCACAATCAAAAGATATCACTCTCTCAAAAGTTTTACGATACTTCCGGTTGTCCTAGAATCATTAAATTTGCAAAGACGCACAGTTTCACGCCACAGGTGTACACGAGTAGAAAGGGACGAAGCGAGTGAGCACTGGAGCGGCAGGCTTGCGGCTTACTCTGAAGATGGCTGAACGTTATGCAGCCGAAATATTAGGAGGAGAAGAATTCTTGTGGCTGCACAACCGAGACGTAATGGAACAGTCTTTGCACCGCGAAAACCAGAATATTCACATTGTATTCATCATCCGTCAAAAGCATAATAGACGAACATTAGTGCATGCAAACATATAAGGTGTAGTCGTGTTTTAGTCAGTAAATAAAAAGTATTTTACTAAATCCTGTCTTTCTGAGTGCTCCGCTCGCTTCGCTTTGTATGTTCGGGCTAGTCTCGGAAGGATCTTCATAAACTTTGATACGCTTGAAATTCCAGGGATTGATATCTTGCCAGTGTCTTCATCGAAAACAGGCAAAAGTCGTTGGGATTCTCGATTCACAGGATGGGTGACATTAAGTTTGCACGGAACCCTCAGTGCGCGAATCCTACTCGCACTTAGCCTTTTTTATATTAGATGATTTCAGCGGCTAGAGTACTCTGCATCCATTTTCCTTTTCGCACCAAATTTAGGAACCTCTGACCGGCCGTAGTGGCCGAGCGGTTCTAGGCGCTTCAGTCTGGAACCGCCCGACCGATACGGACGCAGGTTTGAATCCTGCCTCGGGCATGGATGTGTGTGATGTCCTTAGGTTAGTTAGGTTGAAGTATGTCTAAGTTCTAGGGGAGTGATGACCTCAGATGTTAAGCCCCATAGTGCTCGGAGCCATTTGAACCAATTTGTTTAGGAACCTCGTGGATGTACTGTATTACACTATTGTGTGAAACTTTCGGACGAAAGTAACTTTCGCATGCTGTCACTGCCAAGTAACGTCCATCGAGGAACTGCTGCAGCATAGTACAGAAGGCAACTGGAAGAAATACGCAATGAGACGAAGAGAAATGACCCTTCCATTCAAAGACAATAATTACACTCAAGTCAGTGCATGTTCTGCGAAATCTACCCATGCTGACCATAGGGTGTTAAGAAGTTAATGTGGTACCGTGGACATTTCTCCACCAGCGCGGTTGGCAGCTTCTCGACGGACTTTGGTGGATGTGGACGTACTGCAATACGTCTCCCAAAAGCGTCCCACGCGTGCTCGGCAGGGCTTAAGTCGGGGGAAAGGGCAGGTCAGTCCCTTACCAGAATATTCTCTCATTTCAGGAGCTTCTCCACCTGCGCTACTCGGTACGGTCGCGCGTTGTCATCTATAATAAAAAAAAAAGTCACGGCCGAACGCACCCGTGAATAGACTCACTTGGGGAAGGAGTACAGTTCAACATTAACGTTGACATTTAAGTGTATGGTGTACAAAAATTTGGAGGTCAGTACGCTCATACACTTCCTCACACCTTAACGCTTGGACCAACGAAAAGATCATGTTTGTCAATGTTGCTGGGTGCCATACGTGTTTCCATGTGTCCCGGTATCAGTGTGCGTGATGCACCCAAGAACATTGTCAGTCATGATTGGCTTGGTAGTCCACGTGGTATGATGTTGGAACTACACTCACCGAACAGCGTTATTGTGACGTTGTACTGCTTCCCCGTGTGCGTCTTTCAGGGATACATTAGGCTGTGACATTTTTATGGATGACAATGCGGGACCACACGGAACAGCCCAAGTGGAGGAGCTCTTGGAAAAAGAAGATATTCGGTGAATGGACTGACCTGCCCGACTTGAATCCCATCGAGCACATTTGTGAGGCGTTGGACAAATGTATTGCAGCACGTTCACATGCATCAACGGCTGTCCAGCAGCATTCAACCGCGCTGGCTGAGGAAAGGAACGCCCTACCACAACTACTTCTTACTAACCTTGTCGACAATGTGGAAGCACATTCCAGAGCAGTCTACCGCGCTTGTTGAGGAAAGGAACGCCCTACCACAACTACTTCTTACTAACCTTGTCGGCAATGTGGAAGCACATTCCAGAGCAGTCTACCGCGCTTGTTGAGGAAAGGAACGCCCTACCACAACTACTTTCTATTAACATCTACATCTACATGACTACTCTGCAATTCACATTTAAGTGCTTGGCAGAGGGTTCATCGAACCACAATCATACTATCTCTCTACTATTCCACTCCCGAACAGCGAGCGGGAAAAACGAACACCTAAACCTTTCTGTTCGAGCTCTGATTTCTCTTATTTTATTTTGATGATCATTCCTACCTATGTAGGTTGGGCTCAATAAAATATTTTCGCATTCGGAAGAGAAAGTTGGTGACTGAAATTTCGTAAAAAGGTCTCGCCGCGTCGAAAAACGTCTATGCTGTAATGACTTCCATCCCAACTCGTGTATCATATCTGCCACACTCTCTCCCCTATAACGCGATAATACAAAACGAGCTGCCCTTTTTTGCACCCTTTCGATGTCCTCCGTCAATCCCACCTGGTAAGGATCCCACACCGCGCAGCAATATTCTAACAGAGGACGAACGAGTGTAGTGTAAGCTGTCTCTTTAGTGGACTTGTTGCATCTTCTAAGTGTCCTGCCAATGAAACGCAACCTTTGGCTCGCCTTCCCGACAATATTATCTATGTGGTCCTTCCAACTGAAGTTGTTCGTAATTTTAACACCCAGGTACTTAGTTGAATTGACAGCCTTGAGAATTGTACTATTTATCGAGTAAATGAATTCCAACGGATTTCTTTTGGAACTCATGTGGATCATCTCACACTTTTCGTTATTTAGCGTCAACTGCCACCTGACACACCATACAGCAATCTTTTCTAAATCGCTTTGCAGCTGATACTGGTCTCCGGATGACATTACTAGACGGTAAATTACAGCATCATCTGCGAACAGTCTAAGAGAACTGCTCAGATTGTCACCCAGGTCATTTATATAGATCAGGAACAGTAGAGGTTCCAGGACGCTTCCCTGGGGAACACCTGATATCACTTCAGTTTTACTCGATGATTTGCCGTCTATTACTACAAACTGCGACCTTCCTGACAGGAAATCACGAATCCAGTCGCACAACTGAGACGATACCCCATAGCTCCGCAACTTGATTAGAAGTCGCTTGTGAGGAACGGTGTCAAAAGCTTTCCGGAAATCTAGAAATACGGAATCAACTTGAGATCCCCTGTCGATAGCGGCCATTACTTCGTGCGAATAAAGAGCTAGCTGCGTTGCACAAGAGCGATGTTTTCTGAAGCCATGCTGATTACGTGTCAATAGATCGTTCCCTTCGAGGTGATTCATAATGTTTGAATACAGTATATGCTCCAAAACCCTACTGCAAACCGACGTCAATGATATAGGTCCTACTGCCCTTCTTGAACACTGGTGCGACCTGCGCAATTTTCCAATCTGTAGGTACAGATCTATCGGTGAGCGAGCGGTTGTATATGAGTGCTAAGTAGGGAGCTATAGTATCAGCGTAGTCTGAAAGGAACCTAATCGGTATACAATCTCGACCTGAAGACTTGCCGGTATCAAGCGATTTGAGTTGCTTCGCAACCCCTGAGGTATCTACTTCTAAGAAACTCATGCTAGCAGATGTTCGTGTTTCAAATTCCGGAATATTCCATTCGTCTTCCCTGGTGAAGGAATTTCGGAAAACTGCGTTCAATAACTCCGCTTTAGCGGCACAGTCGTCGATAACAGTACCATCGGCACTGCGCAGCAAAGGTATTGACTGCGTCTTGCCGCTTGTGTACTTTACATACGACAAGAATTTCTTCGGATTTTCTACCAAATTTCGAGACAATGTTTCGTTGTGGAACCTATTAAAGGCATCTCGCATCGAAGTACGTGCCAAATTTCGCGCGTCTGTAAATTTTAGCCCATCTTCGGGATTTCGCGTTCTTCTGAACTTCGCATGCTTTTTCCGTTGCCTCTGCAACAGCGTTCGGACCTTTTTTGTGTACCACGGGGGATCCGTTCCATCTCTTACCAATTTATGAGGTATGAATATCTCAATTGCTGTTGCTGCTATATCTTTGAATTTGAGCTTTGTCGGCAATGTGGAAGCACATTCCAGAGCAGTCTACCGCGCTTGTTGAGAAAAGGATCGCCTTACCACAACTACTTCTTACTAACCTTGTGGGCAATGTGGAAGCACATTCCAGAGCAAGCATTGCCGTCCATGGTGATTTATACATGGTAATGTCCAAACTGACGATCATGAATTGCGGTAACTTCGATGTAGTTATTGTCTTTAGGTAAAAGTGTCGTTTCTTTACGTCTCAGTGCGTATTTCTGTTATCTTCTGTGCTATTCCTTAACAGAATGCATGATCAAAGTTGCGTTGGGTTATGTTACGTGGCAGTGACACAGAAGGGTAAGTTGCTTTCGACCGTAAGTTTTGCATGATAGCGTGTTTACCATTTCATCATATGTGTTGCAGGAGCCAGTGTCCTTTTCAGAGTCGACTTCGGATGCGAAGATCCACAGTAACTCTTAAAACTGGCTGAAGGATCGGTGTCTGATTTAGAGCCGTCATATGTAACTCGATTGTGGAACATCGTATCGGTGAAGTGAAGACAAAACTTGGAAGAGGCGGGAGAAGGGTGTCAGTTTGGAGGTGTCGCTCCCGCCTGCCACGTGTTCGCGCCCGCTCGCCCCGGGTCATC
This sequence comes from Schistocerca gregaria, assembly GCF_023897955.1. Lineage (NCBI taxonomy): Eukaryota > Metazoa > Arthropoda > Insecta > Orthoptera > Acrididae > Schistocerca > Schistocerca gregaria. The sequence continues at coordinate 369,491,609 of NC_064923.1, forward strand.
GTAAACAAGTGTGGGTATTGAGAGTATTCCTCAGCGGGTGGCATTAATAATTCATGCGCGGCGGATTTCCATGGGCTTTTGTCGCGGCGCGCGCCCAGCGCCCGGAGCCGGCCCGCGCTCTGTCGCGGCTGCAGCGCCTCTTGACCCCGCGCCGTGTTTTGTGCGCGCTCTCGTTTGCCGTCGCAGCCTCTCCTCGCCTCGCCTCACCTCTCCCGTCTCCGTGACTTTGCTTTTCCTTCTTCACTCGCCTATGTCCCGCTTCCGTCTCCGCTTAGTCGTTCTCGTCTTTTGACACGTAATGCCTCCTAAGACATTCATGAGAACGAACAAGGCGGAGAAGAGAGATTTTCGTCGTAAGTTAAAGGAAAAGGGGGAGGGTTGGAGGCTGTTTCCTTGTTTGTCATTGTACAACAGCAGCCATACATAAAGTTTTTGTATTGTTGTTGCTTCTGTACTTCCACGCCTTTCTCCCAGAAAGAAACTAATCACATGTATCCTTGATGCATTTCACACTGCAACAGAGGGTGTGTTAGCGCCGATTTGAAACTTGGTGGCAGATAAAAACGTGAGCCGGACCTGGTCTCGAATCGGCGACATATGCTTATCGTCCGCAAGGGCTACACCGATGAGCTACCCAAACACGACTCACGACCTGCCGTCACAGCTTTATTCCTGCCAATACCTCATATCCTACCTTCCATACTGAAATTGCCCTGCTTATCTTGCGAAACTAGCTCTCCTGGAAGAAAGGGATGTAATATCCACCCCTACCCCTCTGATTTACGATCCTTCGGTGCCAAGAATGGCATTTATATGTGGAACACGTTTTACAAAATACCACCTGGGCTGCAGAGTTGAGATAGGATGTAGGAACCCAACTTTAAATAGGACTAATATAAATTATGTTATAATAACAAAATGTTTTATATGGTTTTTATTTATTCTTTTTCCAAGGTCTGCACAGTTCGTGTTTGAGCATGCGAAGCCTAATCTTTAGCACTTTAGAACTGATCTTTTTGACATTAATGTGTGACTACAGACTGTCTGCTTGCGCTTCTCTCTAATGTCTGACTCTCTCCAAAGGAATGGACGACACGCATCATATTCCTCTAACGAAGGAAAAATATAATAAGACAGTTAGAGATGTACATGTGATCCTTATCTTGACTTTACGTTATCTCAGATCGAGATTACTTATTAAATTACTACTTTCACATTTTGTTAAAAAATTATGACTCAATTTCTACCTACAGTAGAAGACGGAAAGCATGAGCGAAGATGTAACAATAAAGTGGAGAAACGGCTTACCCACAGTCTAGGGGACTGTTTCCAGCATGAAGTTCCATTCTGCAGCAGCGTACGCGTGTGCGCTGATTAGAAACTTCCTGTAAGATTAAAACTGTGTGCTGAACCGGAATTCGAATCAGTTATCTTTGCAAAGGCCCCGGGTTTGAGTCCGGCACCTGTACAGATTGGACAGGAAATTACTAATCGTTTCTATTTCATTATTGATTAATGGGTACGAAGCTAATAATATATTTTTTCCCCTCATTTCTTTGGCTGCATCATGCGGTGGTGTCACGCCATCCGAAGATATTCGATACAGTCAACCATCTCTCCTCCTCCGTTTCGGAATTCAAATGTTGTGAAATATGAAATAATGCACCACAGGCGTATGTCTTCACCTGTCTTCTACATGCCATTGTACGATATTGGCGGAGCGTACATACTGTACCGGGTTCGTATTCGACATGTTGTTGTTGTTGCTGTGGTCTTCAGTCCTGAAACTGGTTTGATGCGGCTCTCCATGCTACTCTATCCTGTGCAAGCTTCTTCATCTCCCAGTACCTACTGCAACCTACATCCTTCTGTATCTGCTTAGTGTATTCATCTCTTGGTCTCCCTCTACGATTTTTACCTTCCACGCTGCCCTCCAATACCAAATTGGTGATCCCTTGATGCCTCAGAACATGTCCTACAAACCGATCCCTTCTTCTGGTCAAGTTGAGCCAGAAACTTGTCTTCTCCCCAATCCTATTCAACACTTCCTCATTAGTTATGTGATCCACCCATCTAATCTTCAGCATTCTTCTGTAGCACCACATTTCGAAAGCTTCTATTCTCTTCTTGTCCAAACTATTTATCGTCCATGTTTCACTTCCATACATGGCTACACTCCATACAAATACTTCCAGAAATGACTTCCTGACACTTAAATCTATACTCGATGCTAACAAATTTCTCTTCTTCAGAAACGCCTTCCTTGCCAGTGCCAGTCTACATTTTATATCCTCTCTACTTCGACCATCATCAGTTATTTTACTCCCTAAATATCAAAACTCCTTTACTACTTTAAGTGTCTCATTTCCTAATCTAATTCCCACAGCATCACCTGACTTAATTCGACTACATTCCATTATCCTCGTTTTGCTTTTGTTGATGTTCATCTTATACCCTACTTTCAAGACACTGTCCATTTCATTCAACTGCTCTTCCAAGTCCTTTGCTGTCCCTGACAGAATTAGAATGTCATCGGCGAACCTCAAAGTTTTTATTTCTTCTCCGTGGATTTTAATACCTAATCCGAATTTTTCTTTTGTTTCCTTTACTGCTTGCTCAATATACAGATTGAATAACATCGGGGAGAGACTACAACCCTGTCTCACTCCCTTCCCAACCACTGCTTCCCTTTCATGTCCCTCGACTCCTATAACTGCCATCTGGTTTCTGTACAAAGTGTAAATAGCCTTTCGCTCCCTGTATTTTACCCTTGTCACCTTCAGAATTTGAAAGAGAGCATTCCAGTCAACATTGTCAAAAGCTTTCTCTAAGTCTACAAATGCGAGACACATAGATTTGCCTTTCCTTAATCTTTCTTCTAAGATAAGTCGCAGTGTCAGAAATGCCTCACGTGTTCCAGTGTTTCTACGTAATCCAAACTGATCTTCCCCGAGGTCGGCTTCTACTAGTTTTTCGACATAAGCAAGCAAATGAAATCGTTAGTGATTAAATACATGTATCATGATGTTTCTTCGCCGTTTTTCTTAATCAGGTAATCCGTTATTTGACATGCTGTTTGTTACGTGTCATTGTCATGATGAAGGACGACTGCCTATTTTTGGTTGTCATTCCTGATTTAAGCGATGAATTGGGGCAAACACATTGTCGTATAGCAAGTTTACCACTAAATGTTGGAACCCGTAAAGCTGTGGTCACGACAAGTTCACCGCAGTCAAGAAAAACGAATTCCTTTTCTGTTCATATTACAGCATCCAAACTACCGTTGCTTACTTTTCCGCTTGTATGACAATATCAGAATTTCGTCCCGTATTACGTCATTATATATGGACTTTGCATTGTCTCGGTCGAATTGTTGGAGCATTTTTAAGACCAATTGAACGGTTTTTGAAGTCTTGTGATACTGTCGAGAGTCTCTCGGGAGCAGAGCTAAAATTGACATAATGTCATGGGAGAAAGTCAGCAATCACTTGGTTGCAAAATAATTTTTCATTGTCCATCATGATTGCTTTAATTTTTTTAAATGACCTGTTTCGGTTTAACATGAACTATTCTCAGATCTGTAGATTAAAAAACAAATCAACAAATATTCTACGAAATACAACAATGTTTTTTACAGAATACCGCCAAACATAACTGATTCTACCAGCTAAACAAACATAGTTATTAATTTAATGTAGGTATACATTTTTCATTCGTGTGACAAATCAACCAAACGCCATTTGGCAGTTGTCTTGCACACTATGTGAATAAAATAACTGACCAGTGCCCGTAACATTGGTTTGCTGCAGAAAATCTGAAACACATTCTGAGTTCGGATATAATAAATTTAGTTGAGTCGGAAAGCTTCTGTCCACAAATAATTGCCGGGCGGGGTGGCCGAGCGGTTCTAGGCGTTACAGTCTCGAACCACGCGACCGAATCCTGCCTCGGGCATGGAAGTGTGTGATGTCCTTAGCTTAGTTGGGTTTAAGTAGTTCTAAGTTCTTGGGGACTTAAAAGTTAAGTCCCATAGTGCTCAGAGCCATTTGAACCATTTTGAACCACAAACAATTACGGATTTAGAAAGGAGCGCTCGTGCGAAACTCAACTTGTTTTTTCCTCACACGATATCCTGCGAAACATGGATGTAGGGTAACAGGCAGATACTATAATTCTAGATTTCCAGAAAGCATTTGACACGATGGCCCCTGCAGATTACTAACGAAAGTACGAGCATATACACACCTGGAAATGGAAAAAAGAACACATTGACACCGGTGTGTCAGACCCACCATACTTGCTCCGGACATTGCGAGAGGGCTGTACAAGCAATGATCACACTCACGGCACAGCGGACACACCAGGAACCGCGGTGTTGGCCATCGAATGGCGCTAGCTGCGCAGCATTTGTGCACCGCCGCCGTCAGTATCAGCCAGTTTGCCGTGGCATACGGAGCTCCATCGCAGTCTTTAACACTGGTAGCATGCTGCGACAGCGTGGACATGAACCGTATGTGCAGTTGACGGACTTTGAGCGAGGGCATATAGTGGGCATGCGGGAGACCGGGTGGACGTACCACCGAATTGCTCAACACGTGGGGCGTGAGGTCTCCACAGAACATCGATGTTGTCGCCAGTGGTCGGCGGAAGGTGCACGTGCCCGTCGACCTGGGACCGGACCGCAGCGACGCACGGATGCACGCCAAGACCGTAGGATCCTACGTAGTGCTGTAGGGGACCGCACTACCACTTCCCAGCAAATTAGGGACGCGGTTGCTCCTGGGGTATCGGTGAGGACCATTAGCAACCGTCTCCATGAAGCTGGGCTACGGTCCCGCACACCGTTAGGCCGTCTTCCGCTCACGCCCCAACATCGTGCAGCCCGCCTCCAGTGGTGTCGCGACAGGCGTGAATGGAGGGACGAATGGAGACGTGTCGTCTTCAGCAATGAGAGTCGCTTCTGCCTTGGTGCCAACGATGGTCGTATGCGTGTTTGGCGCCGTGCAGGTGAGCGCCACAATCAGGACTGCATACGACCGAGGCACACAGGGCCAACATCCGGCATCATGGTGTGGGGAGCGATCTCCTACACTGGCCGTACACCTCTGGTGATCGTCCTGGGGACACTGAATAGTGCACGGTACATCCAAACCGTCATCGAACCCATCGTTCTACCATTCCTATACCAGCAAGGGAACTTGCTGTTCCAACAGGACAATGCACGTCCGCATGTATCACGTGCCACCCAACGTGCTCTAAAAGGTGTAAGTCAACTACCCTGGCCAGCAAGATCTCCGGATCTGTCCCCCATTGAGCATGTTTGGGACTGGATGAAGCGTCGTCTCACGCGGTCTGCACGTCCAGCACGAACGCTGGTCCAACTGAGGCGCCAGGCGGAAATGGCATGGCAACCCGTTCCACAGGACTACATCCAGCATCTCTACGATCGTCTCCATGGGAGAATAGCAGACTGCATTGCTGCGAAAGGTGGATATACACTGTACTAGTGCCGACATTGTGCATGCTCTGTTGCCTGTGTCTATGTGCCTGTGGTTCTGTCAGTGTGATCATGTGATGTATCTGACCCCAGGAATGTGTCAATAAAGTTTCCCCTTCCTGGGACAATGAATTCACGGTGTTCTTATTTCAATTTCCAGGAGTGTAGATATGTGAGTGGCTCGAAGAGTTCTTAAGTAATAGAACACAGTATGTTGTTCACGACGGCGAGTGCCCATCAGGAACAAGTGTATCGTCAGGAGTGATCCAGGGAAGTGTGATAGGACCACTCTTGTGCATAAATGATTTGGCAGACAGGCTGAGCACCAATGTGCTATTTTTTGCTTATGACGCTGTGATGTGCAGGGAGGTGTCGTCTTTGAGTTGCTGTAATATGATACAAGATGTTTTACATAACATTTATTTTTGGGGCGATGAACATCTTGCTCTAAATTAGAAAAATAGAAGTTGTGCAGATAACCAGGAAATATCTCTTAATGTTTGAATATAGCATTAGTAGCAAGATGTTTTACATAACATTGATTTTATGTGTGATGAACAGCTTGCTTTAAATGTAGAAAAATGTAAGTTATACGGATGAGAAGGAAATATCACCCCGTAATGTTCGAATATAGCGTTAGTGGTATGTTGCTGGACAGTCACGTCGATTAAATATCTAGGCATTACGTTGCAGAGCGATATGAAATGGAGAGAGAACATAGGCCGCGTAATAGAACACTTGTGAGATGCATTCTGCAGTACTGCTTGGATTAAAGTAAGACATCGATGAGAGGCGTGCTGCTAAATTTGTTAGCGGTACGTTCGACCAACACGCGAGAGTTACGAAGATGCTTCGTGAACACTAATGGAAATCCCTCGAAGAAAGACGACGTTCTTACCGCGAAATTCTGTTATGAAAGCACGGTATATAGTTCAGTCATATGCAGCTGACTGCAGAACGATTTTACGGCCACCAACGTAAATTTCGCGCAAGGTCCGCGAAGATAAGGGAAATCAAGGGTCGCACGGGGGCATATAGACTAATTTTTCCCTCGATCCGTTTGCGAGTGGGACAGGAAATGAAATGACTAATAGTAGTACAGGGTACCCTTCGCCATGCGTCATATTATGATTTGCGGAGTTACGTATGTAATGTAGAATAACGTATTCTGCCAAACCACTATTTTCTTGTGTGACATGGCATGTAAATTTTACCAATACATGTTTCGTGTACTTTATGGTACATTTGATGTTTGATGGTATCGATATAACATCAACATTGTATTTCGTAGAGTACATGTTGATTAGATACTCTCCTATTAAATACAGATCTGAGGGTTGCCTGTGTTCAAACGGAAACCTGTCATTTTTTTTTTTTTTTTAAAAGAAAAGGCAATCAGAACGGACAGTAAATATGTTTCATAGCTAAATGCTGGTGCAAAATCGATGTAGGCTAGTCTTCGATATGCCTCTACACTCATTTTGTGCGCTTCATCGATTTCATTTCGAACAACTTATTTTGGTCGACTTATATGTGATCGAAATAAGTGTCCAAGGAATAGAAAAGCAACTGGAATCACTCAACAGAGGAAAGTCCACTGGACCTCACGGGTTACCAATTCGATTCTATACAGAGTACACGAAAGAACTTGCCCCCTTTCTAACAGCCGTGTGCCGCAAGTCTCTAGAGGAAAGGAAGGTTCCAAATGATTGGAAAAGAGCACAGGTAGTCCCAGTCTTCAAGAAGGATCGTCGAGCAGTTGCGCAAAACTATAGGCCTATATCTCTGACGTCGATCTGTTGTAGAATTTTAGAACATGTTTTTTGCTTGAGTATCATGTCGTTTTTGGAAACCCGGAATCTACTCTGTAGGAATCAACATGGATTCCGGAAACAGAGATCGTGTGAGACCCAACTCGCTTTATTTGTTCATGAGACCCAGAAAATATTAGATACAGGCTCCCAGGTAGATGCTATTTTTCTTGGTTTCCGGAAGGCGTTCGATTAAGTTCCGCACTGTTGCCTGATAAACAAAGTAAGAGCCTATGGAGTATCAGAGCAGCTGTGTGGCTGGATTGAAGAGTTTTTAGCAAACAGAACACAGCATGTTGTTATCAATGGAGAGACGTCTACGGACGTTAAAGTAACCCCTGGCGTGCGACAGGGGAGTGTTATGGGACCATTGCTTTTCACAATATATATAAATGACCTAGTAGATAGTGCCGGAAGTTCCATGCGGCTTTTCGCGGATGATGCTGTAGTATACAGAGAAGTTGCAGCATTAGAAAATTGTAGCGAAATGCAGGAAGATCTGCAGCGGATAGGCACTTGGTGTAGGGAGTGGCAACTGACCCTTAACATTGACAAATGTAATGTATTGCGAATACATAGAAAGAAGGCTCCTTTATTGTATGATTATATGATAGCGGAACAAACACTGGTAGCAGTTACTTCTGTAAAATATCTGGGAGTATGCGTGTGGAACTATTTGAAGTGGAATGATCATATAGAATTAATTGTTGGTAAGGCGGGTACCAGGTCAAGATTCATTGGGAGAGTCCTTAGAAAATGTAGTCCACCAACAAAGGACGTGACTTACAAAACACTCGTTGGACCTATACTGGAGTATTGCTCGTCAGTGTGGGATCCGTACCAGGTCGGATTGACAGAGGAGATAGAGAAGATCCAAAGAAGAGCGTCGCGTTTCGTCACAGGGTTATTTGGTAACCGTGATAGCGTTACGAAGATGTTTAGCACACTCAAGTGGCAGATTCTGCAAGAGCGGCGCTCTGCATCGCGGTGTAGCTTACTGTCCAGGTTTCGAGAGGGTGCGTTTCTGGATGAGGTATCGAATATATTGCTTCCCCGTACTTACACCTCCCGAGGAGATCACGAAAGTAAAATTAGAGAGATTAGATTGCGCACGGAGGCTTTCAGACATTCGTTCTTCCTGCGAACCATACGCGACTGGAACAGAAAAGGGAGGTAATGACAGTGGCACGTAAAGTGCCCTCCGCCACACACCGTTGGGTGGCTTGCGGAGTATAAATATAGATGTAGATGTAGATATGAAATTTATGGTGATGGAAGCATGACCACGACGAAATTCAAGTAAGCCATTGTAAACGCTCTTACCTGACGGTGACTGATCATTAAAATAGAACAAAGCTTTTCAAGAAACAGCAAAAAATTGGCCGACGGGAACTGTCAGTTAACATTTCTATTTTTTTCCGCATAGGTATTTCAGTAAAAGTTCGCTGTTAACAAATTACCGAGTCAGTTTCTGAGCTGCTATTGATTTAACATTAAGAAGTGACAAATTTGAAAAAAAGTTGTAATGTCACATGTATATAGCACCAGACTAGCAAACTAGAAACTTAAAGTCCTTTTAGCAGTGTCAACTCAACCCACAATAAAACCCATTAGTATCTAGGAGTCATTTTAGTCAGAACGTTAAGCTGTAAGGAACACATGAGAACGATAGCTGCATATCTTCGTACAAGGAATAACATCGTAAAGAATCCATGTGGCACCACGTGGGGCTCGTCAGCTCTTGTTTATTCAGTAGCAGAATATCACTGCCCCATCTGAATTAATAGCCCCCACAGAATTCTATCACGAAATGCGAACGATTTCGGGCACGATTAGGAATACTTCCACCTTCTGGATACCAGGCCTAAGTAATACACCTCCAACACAACTGCAAAGACACAAGCACTTCTTGCAGAATTTAGAGAAATTCAGGACAATCAACAACCCCCTTTTCATTCGTTCTGTGATTACATGACTATCAAACGACGTCGCTCTAAAAAGCCCACATTTGCGGAAGCTGTATGCTTAGAAAATAACCACTTCGAGGTTGTGAAATGCTGGAAGAAATCCTGGGAAGATGGAACTGCGGATCTCTTCCCAAGAAAATCCAGTATAACTCTACATCAAATTAGAACCAATGGTGTCAAATATGCGGGCTCATTGTATAAATAGAAGCTAAACACATATCCGAATTGCGACTGTTCAGCAGAAAAGCAGACAGGCCAGGATGTAGTGCAGTTACGTCCGCTAAGATCCCACACGGGAAAATTAGAACACTTCCTGAATACGACCGTTAGTTCAGTTAACTATTTTCATAACGTAGATGTTTCTACATTAATGTTTTTTTTATTTTATGTTCATTAATATTATGCGTATTAATACCATAAGGAAATAAATATATAGTAGTAGACGTTCGTAAAAAAGTAAAAGGCGACCGTCTTATGTTACCTTCTTCGTCGTGTCCTGTTCTCTGCTTCTGGCGTTTGCATCGCACCTTCCGTTGTTAAACATGATGGTATTTCTCACTACTGCCTTTCGCACATCCGCATGTGATCTTTGTTATGGTGTGAGCAGACAAACATTCTATTGTTACTACTGCTCCTCACTCTCTTGTCTGAAGAAAACAGACAGGCGACAATCGCATTAACCCTTCCTGAAAATTTTCATGTAATCACCTTTGTATCTGGTTCACAGGGATTAGTAGCTTATGAATCTGCCTTACTAGATTATCGCACCTAAATATTGTCTTACGTGGCGTGGATGTGACTTTATAACATTCCACACTACTAAAAAAAATTTGCCAATGTTTGCAACTCTTCCAGATGCTTCCCTCGCATTCTAATTGTTTGGTGTTTTATGTACTGGAACATCTCGAGCGTAGTCTCCCCTCCCCTCCCCCCCCCCTCCCGGCCCCGCCAACCCCTACCCCTCTCCCCTGCCGTCCAAGTGAGGACTATCGTTCAGTATAGACGATACGGCTCCAAACACACAAGCGCTTCTCTTTTATTACACGTTATGCATTTCCTATTAGTTTTTTTTTTCTGGTGTCATTAACATCGCACTTGATATCTAGTCGTAGTGATTGCTGCACTGTTGGGGTGGGATTCAAACACGGCCGGTCCTCTTCGTATAGATTTTCCGTAAACCGATTGTGATGAACGTGGGGAAGGTTGTTTTTCATCCAGTCTGAGCTTGTACTCTGTCTCTAAAGAACTCGTCGTCGAAACGTAAAAACCACCACCGCATTACCTTTTTCGTTCTGTTCGGTGTATCATTACGCATTTCAGAATTAGTACAGGTAAACTGCATAGCCTAGTGTTCGGTAGTTTCGTGCCAGTGATGACTTTGCGGGTCTGATGTACTGTACTGTACCTATCGAACGCGTGCATTCCGGTGACACGAACCCTTCGTTCTTGCTCACGCACGCACGTGGAAATGTCGTGCTTTGTGCGATAGCACCTTGAAATGTGAAAATGTTTTTCCGGTTCCAAACGTCGGCATCACTTTTGTCGCATCACACCTCCCGTTGTTAAACATGATGGTATTCCTCACTACTGTCATTACTGCATTTCACATATACGCATGTGATCTTTGTTATGGTGTGAAAACAGTTGATGAACCGTAGATATATCAGCCGAGATGGAGAACTGTTTAGTTGTTGCTATCATGAGAACTTTCAGGCTGTCTGATCAAAGCCTCTGTTCGTCACATGCTTTTAAATACTCGAGTCGCCGTTATACCTCCGTGGTAATTTTTTTTCTCTTTTATTTGATTGGTATTGCCCACTTACGAAGCGGAAGTAGTGGTTGTCTCGTTTAGCTTAGGAACATTCTTCCTTCAGACTCGTGCTGTGTACGAAATTTCGATACTGCACAAAAAGAGATGAACGTGGTAGCGAAAGAATAAGAGCACTTCATTCGTTTAATTTTTTGGGTTATTTGTAACTTAACTGTCTTCGCGGTCGACACGAGTAATGTATCTGTAGATGATGGCGCATGTGCTCACATTACTCAAACATTTTGATATTTCGATGTTCCTTTGCCGCCGAGTGTGAGAGTTCCGCTGGTGTAAGTATTCCCAGAAAGCCATGTTCGAAAACTCATTTAGATAACGTAGTAGATTTGTCGTCACTGTCACCCCCCTCTCCCCCATCACTCCAGAACAAAGCATCTTCTGGTCATTAGTTATCACACGGGGTCTGCTACTTGAATTTAACAGCAGTCGGGAAAAGAAATCCCATTAAGCCCATCAGCGTTTGCTTCCTAACCTAGAGTGGCGACTGTACTATATTCGCTTGTCTTTAATTATCGTCATCTTCCAGATGCGTGTAGACAGAGAAAAGCATCAGAAACAATCATAGCTTAGTTTCTAAATCTGCAGTGTGGTATTACGTGAGATGAATTTTTAGCTACGGAGAGTAACTGGAAAAGCTCTTCATGCACTCAGTAGAAATGGAAAACAGATGTATCCTGTGACCGCAATCAACGACGATGTTGGCTCTGTTTTTCCCATTTTTTGTTCCCCTTTGTTATAAGTGGGATTATAAGAGGGAATGATTCTTCCTGTATATGATAAGATCAGAAGAGAAATTTATTTTAGAAACTCCTAAAATTTTAATGATTCTGATAGCATTGCGTTAACTCACAGAAATTTGTTTCAAGCGTTAGCTGTTACGGAAAATCGTCGTCGTCGTGAATCCGAAGGTGGAATTTATGCAGCTCTCCGGATAGGCTATTCTGTGTGGGCCTCTCTCAGCCTGCCTAAAAACTGCAAATAGTACAGCTCTTCTACTATTGTTAGTGTCTCATTTCCTAAGTCTACTTCTCTATGCATCGGCTAATTTAATTCGGCTACATTCCGTTACACTTGTTTTACTTTTGTTGATGTTCATCTTAAATCTTTTTTCCAGAGCGTAGTCATGCCGTTAAAGTGCTCTTCCAATTCCTTTGCCGTATCTGACGATGTGATCGTCAGTCTCAAACCTCAGTTCCGTTTCCAGATTTCTCCTTTGTCTACTTTACTGTTTGTTCAGAGTACAGACTGAAAAACATCGGGCATAGGCTACAACATTCTCACTCCCTTGTTAACACCCTCATAAAGGTAGTCTGGTTTCTGTACAGTCTGTAGATAACCTATCGCTTCCTGTATCTTATCCCTACTATCTTTAGAATTTAGAATATCAAGGAGTGCAGTTCAGCCATCATTGTCAAAAGCTTTCTCATAAACTTTTAACATACGTAGAATTCTTATTTCGATAGAGGGGGGACTCACGTCGTATACAGCCATCATGATGTAGTTCTTGCTGTATGATCATTTCAGGCGAATGTTGGGATGCTTTATTAAACAAGACACTGCCCCATTCCTAGCTCCAGCTCTCTCCGCTTGAAGTAATGCTCCGTGTAATGATGTAGACATCGGCGGGACTTTCAGTATTCGTTACTTCCTTCCACCGAGAAGTGGAGGCTCTGCAGTCGCCTAGTGCTCAGTATTACCGTTAACACAGGATCACAGCCAAAGCAAATTTTCAATATTTCAGTAACATAGCGCACTGCTTGTCTGTACCTCAGTTAAAATATCCTTCTTCACCGTGTCGGTTGTGTAGCCAAGTTTTGGCTGTACACAGAAACTCCGAGGAAACAATCAACGGAGAAATAATAATAATAATAATAATTTTATCCTTTTGAGTTAGCACCGCAGCCTCGATAAATTCACAGAGAGACATCGTTTCTAGAACGATGCTGGTTAAAATTAGCTAAAGCTCTAAACTTGTCGCCAACGGTGTGGCCACAGTGGTAACACCAGTTCCCGTCAGCTCACCGAAGTTAAGCGCTGTCGGGCTGGGCTAGCACTTGGATAGCTAACCATCCAGTCTGCCGAGCGCTGCTGGTAAGCGGGGTGCGCTTAGCCCTTGTGAGACCGTTGGGCGAACGTTGCTGCGTTGGGCCTCCGTAGCAGTCGTCCAGTTCATGCACCAGTGCTGACTGCTGTTCATTGGCGACTAAGGCTGAAATTTGCCCGACAGTGCCTCAACTAGCTGTCCACCGAGTGGCGATTGGTACTCTTTTTGGACGACGTATGGCCGTTGACGTGTACGGCGTTAAATGTCTAAAAACAGACACCCTGCGACAATAGTCGGAAGGTTCCAGGCCGGGGGAAGGAATGTTATTGTCTGAGCAACGTTTCTGTGATATACCCTGTTTGACATTGTCATTCTGGAAGGCACAGTAGATCGACACGATTACGCATCTATCCTTTGGGACGTGTTCACCCATATATGCCGTTGTTTTTTCTTCGGCACGATGGCATCTACCAGCAGGACAGTGCAACATGTATCACAGCTCGCAGTGTACATGCATGGTTCGTAGATCACCAGGATGAGTTTACCGTATTCCCATGGCCAACAGGTCGCCTGATCTAAACTTAATCGACAGTCTGTAGAACCACGTCGATAGGGCTTTTGCTGTGGATCCTCAGCCGATAAACCTAGTGCAGCTGGCCTCGGCATTTGAGTCGGCACGGCTTCACATTCGCATTGGCACCTTCCAGAATCTCGGGCTGCAATTCTTGGGGAGTTATTCAGGGTTGTGACAGATGGTCATATTAATGTGACTGGACATTGTATTAATCGTGGTTGATTGTCGATGACGCCGTTAGTTCACACGGTAGCGTGGTTGGATAAGTAACAAGAGAAGTTTTAGGACGAATCTCACTTTTCAGCCGTTCGTGGCGGATAAGGTACATATCACGAGAATCGCCTTCAAGAGATCGTTGCAGCTCAGGTGCAGCTTTTCAAATGCTTATTTGCCCGAATATTCTCCCTTGATTATGGGTTCATGAGTTCTCACTATAGCACTCTCCAATGTATTCACATGCAGATGAAGGTCATTGCACTAGTTCAGAGATCTCTACAATGCGTTTGTGCTCATTGCCGTTAACGCGACTGATTTGAATCCATTTGTGCACTTCAAGTAATGCACTGCTGAACCATAATGCTTAAACTTAGAGGCGAGCATGCCGCACAAAAAAATGAATCACTTTCAGGAGACTTCACAGCAGTACATGTCCAAATACGATTCTTCTGTCACGTCTCCTCGCCGACCGGCTTGCAACGCTCGCTAATTCCATACAGCCGACTGGCAGAAACACAACACTTCAGTGTCATGATGTACATCATCGACGGAGGGTCACATGACTGCCTGGATCTACACTCTAAACCATCTACGGCGCTCAAAACGATCCAGTGTGCTTTTTTAAGGGAATGGTGGGTAGATAATGTAACTAACTTGGAGTTACTGAATATAATTTGCGAGAAAAGAAATTTGTGGCACAGCCTGACTGGAAGAATGAATCTGTTGATAGGAGACATTCTGAGATATCAAGGGATCACCAGTTTAGCGCTAGAGGGAAGCGTGGGGGGTAAAATAGTAGAGGGAGAGACCAAGAGTTTTATACAGTAAGCAGATTCAGGTTGAAGATTGCAGTAGTTATTCGGAGATGAAGAGGCTTGCACAGGAAAGAGTAGCATGGAGAGCTCCATCAAATCAATCTTTGGACTGAAGACCACCACCACCATCAACAACAACAACCAGTAATATGTTGGCGGTAAGCTTTATCTGCTTTCTTTTGCTGCCGACCGCGGTGGTCTAGCGTTTCTAGGCGCCCAGTCCGGAACCGCGGGACCGCTACGGTCGCAGGTTCGAATCCTGCCTCGGGCATGGATGTGTGTGATGTCTTTAGGTTAGTTAGGCTTAAGTAGTTCTAAGTTCTAGGGGACTGATGACCACAGATGTTAAGTCCCATAGTGCTCAGAGCCATTTGAACCATTTCTTTTGCTGTACTTGGAAAGACTACGAATGTCTTTGAATGACTGCCCCCCCCCCCCTCTCTCTCTCTCTCTCTCTCTCTCTCTCTCTCTCTCTCTCTCTCTCTCTCTCTCTCTCTCGCAATGTTGGTCCCGCGATATTTCGCAACATTTCCTCAGCGAAGGCCACGTGAAATGGCCATTACATAGTCTGCCATAAAATTTGTGGTACAGCGATGGGACGTGCATTTTACCATAGGTCGTAGATACAGACTTCTCCTGCCTTGGGTAAAACGTTACGTTAGTCAGATCATATGAAGCTTTTTTTCTCCTCGTAGAGTGTATGGCTGTTATTTTACTGAACAGTGTGAGTGTGTGAGCTATTGTGGAATAGGTAAGTTTGGGAGTTTGGTGTTGTCGATACTGGAATGTTCGTGGGTTTTTGTCGCGGCCAGATGATCCTCGTCAGACTGGTGCAAGGCAGGCCAGCGTCGCGTCAGCCTGGTATCGCGGCCGGCTGTAGGCGTTGCCCAATCAGAGGCACCCTACGTGCCTTGTCAACGTGCCCACTCCCTGCTACCGCAGTTAACGCAGCTCGCACGATACGCCGCCCGTTGCCACAGCGCGACTGAGCCCGATATTGGAAGTCTGAAGCGATGAAGCGACTGCGTGGTCGACCTGGCGTGAATACACCTTCCGTTCGAACAGGAGAATATCTCACTTGTATTTCACGCACTGTTGAGTCACCACGTCATCAAGGAGGGTATAACCGATCACGCTTCCAAGCCGCAGTTTAGCGAATTTCGGTCGTCTAATTTGAATTCGTAGCTGATTGCAGGTTGCATAGATTTGTTTGACCAGAGCTGTAATGATTGTTAGGCGGTGAGACTTGATTACAGCGCCAATACTGCCACACTAATAGAGACATTCCATTGTATGTATGTTTGTATTGAGCTGGGGACATAGAAACGACGGAGAGGCTTCGCCTTCGCCGTAGCCCTCAGTGGTACACACCCCCACAACAGGCTACAGCAGTTCGCTCACCCCACCGCGGCCCCCAGTAGACACCCCCGTGTACTGTAATATTTTAAGTTACGATATCTTAAAAAAAATTCCTGTTAATCCTGTAAGTTGCATTTTCTTTTCTTATAGCATGCCTGTGTCATTAGTATGGTGTCCCAGATATGGTTTTTCTTAAATCCTGTTCCCAGTACATCTTCTGTTGGTCATATAAACACTACAACTATGGAAATGCTAGTTTTCTGCCGAATTTCAGTTTCCTGATTCGATTGTAGCTTCGTGTAAACGTTCCAAGGCATTTGAGTCGTAATTAAGTTGTCAGGCTGCTAGTTACTTTTTAAAATGTTTATTAATGAAGAGATAGTGATTTGGTGCGGAGTGAAGGAAAAGTATTGTCACTGGACTGAGCAGGAAGTTATTTATTTTCTTTATTTCATTAATTACTCAGTTATCTAAGACTATGGCATTAATGCGAGTTGGTTTTTGTGAGTTTGTTGTACAAATTCTATTGAGCCAGCGGACTTTTTTTTTAGAGGAATATGTGGCACTATGTCCACCGCTCTCAATTATCATTAATGTATGTACCGTAATAGGAATGTATTTGCCTTACATGCAGTATTGTTCCACAGGTGTGCAAGTGACTGCCGTATGACTTGTGGCTTAACATGTTTCCTTTATTTGTACTGATTGCATTTTGTACCGACGTCATTTAATAAAATAATGAAGATCTTATTTCCTGTTTCAAAACCTAAGGCGATTAGTGATGTACATACTCTGCTTCGGCAATGCCCCAAAACGGAAGACGTACCTTACATGTGTACCGTAAACTTATCTTTGGTCATTGTGCAGAGGTGAAGACAACCTGCGTGATACTTCGCCTTCATGCTCGGTCTGTGATGAAATATTTCTATTACTTCGCCATATGTTACGTAGAACTAGAAGCTAGTTTGGAGTTAACAGTGATGTCACTGTGCTCGTTGGTAGGTCGTTATTAAATATAAAGAGAGATTGTTGTCGCTTACAATGTTGAATATTTATACAGGTTTGTCAAGCGGCGTTGACATGATGCGCATTGTGTGTCCAGATGTTGTCTCTGATGTTCTTAACATACATAATGCTACCTGATTTATTATTATGTAATAGTAGTGGTGCCTTAGATATTCACAGGAAACATTGTCTGACTTTGCATGATGTAGTGCTGTGCTGTCGTGAACTCCAGATGGAATCCAACGTGCACTATTGTTTCCCCAGAAATACTTAATAGCATGCAGCAATGGTCGAGGTCAACATATTTGCACTTGGTGTGACAGCTGTTCTAATTCACTCATGAACTTTACCTGAGATACGTGCTTGTTTACATTTGGTCTAATAGGGCAGACTTTTTGGAACGACTTCTCTTGACAGCGGGACAGTAGTTCGCGGCGCTGTTATCTTGAAACTGTTTGATGAAATCCCATACATTGTATGTTGTGTAAGTTCTCTTCGAAGCTTCTTTCAAATTCCGCAGAAAATAGTGTATAGTTCCATTGGGAAAAAAGTGTCTGTGTCTTAATTCGGCGACTATAAAAGATAAAAATTAGTTGCGAAAGTCACAAAATTCGCCATATTCTCCGCTATAAATTGGCGAAAAGCGCATCTGGATATATTTATTCATTCTGGGTATGTTTGGGGCGGCCTGTGTAAGCTGCGTCGCCCTGTACATTCGCCGTAAAGAAAAGTGTTTAGAAGGAGCTAAGAAAATAAGATATTGGTCAGTATATGAGTTGTCACATTCACACTAAGGAGAATTCATGTTTCGTGACTGGTAAAGATGTGTGGAAAAGTACATGTGATCGAAGGACATCCGAATCCCACTTGCTGTTAATTTTCTTGAGAGTTTTTTTGTCATGGATCCGGGACTTAGATAAAACAGATTTAGCGTACAATTTGCACTTAGGAGATACGGATAAACTCCAGTATTCCGATCTGTACTACCCACGGATGAAGGTCTGTTTTAAGATCTAACGAGTAATGAGAAATTCGTGATGTTACGGCGGAATTTGATATTTTGTGTGCCCATTCACTGTGAGAAATTCCCAAGTTTGAAGCGAACTAGTGAAAGAAGAGTTGACGTCTTAATCATTGTTTTGCGTCACGCAATCAGAAACTTCGGCTAATTGTTTTTTCATAGCTAAGTTCGATTTAGGGCATTCAGTACATGTAACACTTTTAGGATATAACTGTCTGGTTTGGCTACCAAATTTTAGTGCTTCTTTGATTGCTATTGTTTTTGGTGTGAAGTTTGAGGAGAGGCTTTGAAGGAAAAATTGAGCTCCGAAAACTATAAGAGTAATAAATTAATACCACATGATTATTGGCCCAAGTTTTTGGATCGAGCGAGGTGGCGCAATGGTTGGCACACTGGTCTCGCACTCGGGAGGACGACAGTTCAAAGCCGCGTCCAGCCATCCTGATTTAGGTTTTCCGTGATTTCCCTAAATCCCTTCAGGCAAATGCCGAGATGGTTCCTTTGAAAGGGCCCACCCACTTCCTTCCCATCCTTCCCTAACCCGATGGGACCGATGACCTCGTTGTCTGGCCCTCTCCCCCAAATCAACCAACCCAAGTTTTTGAACAGTCTGTGTGAATATTAAGACCTGGCTAAAAAATTCGATTGAGGTATAAAATGTAAACACGACAACTAAATTCGATTTATGCCTTTCGCAAGTTGCTTGGCATGTAGACGTAGGGTGTTTGTAGGCGCGCGTGCCTCGACACCTCGCGCTTGTCGTGTGTGGGCGAACGAACGGATGGTCGTGTCTGGGTGGGTGGGTAGTCAATAACGCGACGCGACGCTCCGCTCCGCGCCCTCTCTGTCAACACTGGCGGGCAGCCGCCGGCCGCCGCTCCGCCTGGGGTGCGGTCTGTGTAGAACAGCCGGAGAGTCCGAGAAATTTGCCTCCCGTCGTACAGCTGCGCCGACTGTGCCGTTCCCGACAAGCAACCAGCGTGCTTGTAAACATTGCCACTCTGAAGCAATCTGCCGCAAACAATGATACCCTAAGTGAAGAGTTCCCGGAGTGTTAACTGTTGTAGCTTAGCGTACATTGCCCCCGGTCGGTTTTGCAAGTAACGAGGTACAGTATAGAAAACAATTTTGTCGTTTGCTAGGCACCATCATCAGCAACAGGAACAACAAACAGTAACACTAATTTCACAGCCACTGCTGAATAAAGCCCACCTCAGACTGTCATCCATTCAGGTTTCATCATTTCAAGGTCTAGCGCTTTTCGTGGAATTCCAAACTCTTCTTGTTCATCTCCCTTCGAGGGGGCTATACAGACTGACGCTTTTCGGGTTTCTTCTTATTTGTAACATTGGAAAGTCAATTCCCGGAAATGTTTTCTAAAGCAGTAACATATACTTCCGTCAAACACCCAAAAAAAGGCAGCTCCAAACGCTATGAAGCACCAAAAATTTAGAGCTTTGTAACAGAGCTGTCCATAGCTGCGTCCGTGCCGAGGCTGCATCTTCGATTCTTGCTAGATGCAACTCTTATTTGTATGCCGCGCGGGATTAGCCGTGTGGTCTAGGGGGCTCCAGTCATGCACTGTGCTGCTGGTCCCGGTGGAGGTTCGAGTCCTCCCTCAGGCATGGGTGTGTGTGTTTGTCGTCAGGATAGTTCAGGTTAAGTAGTGTGTACGCTTAGGGACTGATGACCTTAGCAGTTAGTCTCATAAGATGTCACACACATTTGAACATTTTCTTATTTGTATTCTATATTTACTATCAAACTAAACTGTTGATTAACAAATGTTGAACCATTTGTAAACATTATAAATTAAAGTGTGTCCCCCCGCGCGCAGCGTTTTTCTGTCTCTATGTGAAAGCTAATGTAAGGACCTAGAGATTCTGAAATGGTTTCAGTTAGTAGAAAGATTGAACCACGAGCAGTAACCACGTATACAGACGCCGGTGGTATCGCATACACGAGATATAAAATGCCATTGCATTGGCGAAGCTGTCATTTGTACTCGACGATTCATGTGAAAAGGTTTGCGACATGATTATGGCCGCGTCCGACATGTTTCTGGCCGCTCGACGAAAATTAATAGACTATGAACGCGGAGTGTTTGTCGCGTGGGACATTCCATGTCGGAAATCATTAGGGAATTCAGTGCTCAGAGATCCACAGTGTCAAGAGCGTGCCGAGAATACCAAATTTCAGGCATTACTCTTACCACGGACAACGCAGTGACGGACGCCCTTCGCCTAACGACCGAGAGCAGTAGCGTTTGCATAGTGTTGTCATTGCTAACAGAAGTTTCCTCATGGGTCACATATTCTGTTCTGTTGAGGAGTTCCTTGAAAAATTAAGCTGTATCTTGTTGCATTGCTGATAGCGTTTACTTAAACATATGGCTTGACGTTTTTCGGGTTCATAAACATTTTATTTTTATCTGTTATTACTTCTATGTTGTAATTTCAGGTACTGACACGTTCCATGACCTTGGAAATTTGCTCCTGAATTTGGTCCTGCGGAACTTGACGTGTAAATAAATAAATACATAAATAAAACAACATTTCGTGAAATAACCACAGAAATCAATGTGGGGCGTACGACGAACGTATGCGTTAGGACAGTGCTTAGAAATTTGGCGTCAGCGGGCTTTGTCAGCAGACGACCTACAGGTGTACCTTTGCTAACAGCAAATCGCCTGCAGCGCCTCTCCTGGCCTCGAGACCATATCGGTTGGATCCCAGAAGACTGCAAAATGTTGGCGTCGTCAGATGAGTCGCAATTTCAATTGTTAAGAGGTGATGGTAGGGTTCGAGTGTGATGCAGACCCCAGGAAGCCATAGACTCAAATTGTTAACAAGGCACTATACAAGCGGTGTTGTGTTTACTTGGGATGGACTGGTTCCTGTAGTGGATATGGTTATGTTCAGCTGCTTGGAGACCATTTACAACCATTCATGTACTTCATGTTCCCAAACAACGATGGAATTTTTATATATGACAATGCACCATGTCACCGTGGCAAAGTTGTTCGCGACTGGTTTGAAGAAGATTGTGGGCGTTTCGAGCGAATGTTTTGCCCACCCAAAACGCCCGACATGGATCCCATCGAACATTCACAGGAAATAGGGAGATGTTAGTTCGTGAATAAAAGCATGCACCGGCAACACTTTCTCAATTATAGACGCCTATAGAGGCAGCATGGCTCAATATTTCTCCAGGGGACTTCCGTTGACTTGCTGCTGAGTCCATGCCACGTCGAGTTTCCACAGTACGCCGAGCAAAAGGAGGTCCGACACGATATTGGGAGGTATGCTTTGACTTGTGCCTCCTCATTGTATAAGCCTCAGTTGTACCAGTAGGTGGATAAAATTATGGTACCTAACCAACGGTGAACGTGTATTATTCATTACCGCTACCTCAGCCAAGTCAACCGGCCATGAAAACTTAAGTGCTACCCATGCGAAGCTCGAGCATGTAGCTGATATTTTAAAAAATTACAAATAACACTTTAATTTTTATGGAATATTCTGTCGGCTATTGGAGGAATATAGACATATTAATAACTTGAAAACAAAGTGTCAATGTTGCACGATGTATTGTGGAACATTAACACTTTGTATTCAAGTTATTAATGACAATTTTATTAGTAATGACTACTGGCTTGAAAATGCGAATTCATTATGAGTTACAGAAATGCGGAATGCCATAACGTTAAAATATACATCAGTACTACTGTTTCTTGATATTACGTTCATATTTATTCGTAATATCTAGAAATAAAAAGTATTTTAATTAATTTTTTATGTATCGTAGCTTTATAGCAAATTTATTATGGATATTCTCATTTTAAAGCGACTCGTAATAAAAATAAAAAGCCTGCCGCCTGCGTTTGGACGCTCATTCGCGTAGGAGCGCCGACCCCGGATCAAATCCGACCGGCGAATTGAAACGGAGGTCCGGTTTACCGGTCACCATGGATGCGGTTTTTAGGCGGTTTCGCACATCCACTTAGATGAATACCGGCCTGGTGCTCCCCGCACAGTTACACGATTCACAAGCATTTAGAAAACATTCCAAATCCTGGAACATGATATGTGAGTAGGGGGGGGGGGGGGGGGGGACGCGATGCGGGATACATGCCAAGCAAAAAGAATAATAGTAAAAATAAAATAGCACACAGCAAGGTTTGAGTGGTGCTTTACACTGCGTGTGTGCGCAATTTTCGACGGAACCACCATGCCAAGGAACTTTTTCCACGTAGGGGAATAAAAAGAGAAAACCAGTGTAAACTACGACAAGAATGTATCTTGACGTGAACAGGATGATGAACTGTTCAGTTCGAAATGGATGACGGCGCTGTTGATGGGAGGGGAGAACGTGGTCAGAGGTGGTTGGTTGCTGTCATCTTCTCTGCGAGAATCAATCTGTTTATTATTTTCTAGTATAGTATTCTACAATTTATGTTAAATTACTTTCAATTGTTCTGTCCCACATTAAACTTAAATCTTTTTATAACGTGTTTGTCGTTGTATGAACATAACGTAATATACATGACACACCTGCTACAATAATAGTGTTTCACTATTGCGCGCCAGGGAGTAGCCTGCCGCAATCGGTGTGTTGGTTTGTGGTTGGCCCTTGCTTCAACCAACAGTACGTTGAGATTATGTAATAATGTAAAATATGGAATTAGATTAAGAGAAGACCTGAGGACCCTAATGTTTCCAGTGTAAATAAATGTTCGTACATTTCCTGCTCTGTTTGAAGCGATCGCCAATCACGTTCGCAGATATTGATTTGGTGCAAGGTATTTTTTGAGAAGTCTGTGTTATTCATGTTGCGATAGAGCGGAACTGTTGTGAACAAATGGAATCGGAGTGTTCTGTTCCACTCTCGGGTGTGTTTCCGTTAACCCGTCCAGGGAAAAGGTTTCGGCCGGCCTAGGCACTTGGGTGGGACCTCCATTGTTTCGGCAGCCCCAGAATCGCGATAGGCGCGCGCGTGCGGAGCTTTAGAGAAGGCGCACACAATAAGGCTGGCAGGCCCGCGACCTGCTCGCGTGAAGAACCCAGGGCCAGCCCAGCGCCGCTCCGGCAGGGGTTGCGCCAGACAATGGCACCGCTTCCGTATCGACCGCCCGCCGGCCCTCGCCGCAAAACGCCCTGCGTGTTAGCCCACCACCACCCAACCAGACACTGTCCAACTCTGGCCGCCGACTTCCATTAAAATAACACCGCGATTCATGCCCGAGCGCCGACCGAGTGGATGAGGCGAGCTGCACCGCGTCCATGCGGCTCCCCACGTGCTCGCCGTCTCTCTGCTTTCCTCAGACGCACAAGTGTCCTTGAGACGCAGATGCGGTGTGGCAACACCGCGTTCACGCCTCAACTGGCCATCAGTCAAAAAGTTAATTGTAATCGCGATATAGGTGCGTCAGTGTGTCCATTAATCACATACCGTCTATCTCTTGCGCGTATGAAAGCAGTACCGAACCTCACGATTGTCCATAGAAAGAAAACTGAACCTACATGGCCGATGAAAATATGAATGCGACTGTAACTCTAACAGGAGTGGCTACCAACTTACACATGCATTTGTCAGTACCTCTCTCCTGCCCTTCCAGTCTCCAGCAGACCAAATTAATGGATGCGACTATGAATCAAACTCGAGTCTCTACCAGCAAACACGGGCTAGAGTACCTTATGGACCTACATCTCTGCACCCCTTCCAAACTCGAGGAACTCTCCTGCATCCCTTCCTGAACTAACGGACCAGAGCGGTGATGGAATTGGAGGAGGAGATTAGTGTTTAACGTCCCATCGACAACGGGGTCATTGAAGACGGAGCACAAGCTCGGCTTAGGGAAGAATGGAAAAGGAAGTCGTCTGTGCCCTTTCAAAGGCGGCATTTGCGAAGCAATTTAGGGAAACTACGGAAAACCTAAATCAGGACGACCGGACGCGGGTTTGAACCGTCGTCCTCCCGAATGAGTCTCCAGGTGTTGATGGAATTGGAATTTGATTTAGGTTGTGAAACTACGCAGGATGGCTCAGTTACTTGAGCATTGCCTGCGACAAGTAGTTCCACATCACCTCATAGGCCAGATCCTATGCCAATTTGACGGTCTTGAGTAGCAATCTGACACCACATCAGACAGATTTCGAATTCTATGTAAGCCGATCTTTGTAAGGTGGTTGCGAGACCTCGGTTTTTCAGTATAAAATGTCGAATCAAATCACCTTCAGCAGTCTAAATTTCCAGTTGTTAATTTATTTGACTAGCCAGTTTCAACGCTACATTACGCCATCTGCAAGCCTCCTGACCGACGTGTAGGAAGAACCCCACCTCTGGTACAGTCGGCTTGTGATGATCGAAGGTATCGCTGTGTCAAAAATCTTAGCGTACCAGTCACTGAATGCTGGCTCCTGTTTTGACTGGATGAAATGGGGCAATTTCCCTGACGTAGATCAGAGGGTTGGAGGTGGCGTTATCTAGTGCTGAAACTGGTTGCTCAAATAAAATAATTGGAAATTTGGACGGCTGAATATGTGTAGATTCGTCGGTTTTAGATCTCGAATTATTAAGCTGCCCCACTTGAAATGACCTATTTATTAATGAAACTTCAAGAAGCAGTGTCTCGATAAAAGTGTAACTTCGCAAGTTTCTTTACTATCGAATTATTTCATCCGAATAAAAGTCAAAATGAAAGAAAAAGAAAAGAAAATGCTACCTAACGTAAATAGTGTTGTTATCGACATCCACAGTGAATGTAGCAGTATGCAGGATTTGTTCACCATGTTGAGGTAATTACTGTTAAAATGCGGCCAGTTGGACTGCGTGATTTCGAAAAATTGGGGTAATGTGCAGTAAACTTCAAACTAGCAGTCATCTGTGTTGGCCAGTGGTCCACATATTTTACTATTTTGATATTGGCCTACGAAGATTCAGTACTGAAAAACAAAATTTTGTATGCTATGTGATATGATTATGTCGATTTTATTCGGAAATTTGTACAGTTAATATTAATAATTTTTGAAGGAAAAAAAACGGTGCATAGTTAAAACGCTCTGTACGTCGCATTTGACGTGACCCACGTCGAAATCCCCGTCTAACGATGTAGATTTTCCATTCTTTCGCTGAATCGGTTATGACAAATTTGGTGATAGTGCTGATAGTGTTTCCTTTTCTTTTTCTTTCCCACCCAGATCTACTGCTGCGTCTCGAAGGAACTCCTCGCCGACAGGACCTCACACCTGATATTCCTTTTTCCTAGTTTTGGCTGGCTTGATTGTATATAATTTGGAAATAGACGACAAGATATACTCTTCTAGTAGTAATTGTTTGTAAAATTTTCTAAGCTGATGTAGTAGAGGAGCCAGAGTAACAGTTTGTGAATACTAGAGTGTGCTTCAGGGCAATTGTTTTGATACATAAATTATTTCGCATGCCTTGCGAGATGGGACTAAGTTCACGAACTGTGTGATGTAGGCTGTAAAGCCCGCCATCTTTTTGTTACTCTTAGACAGAAGCATGTTCATTGCCTTCAGTAGGTTCAGTAGCTACTGTCACGTCCCCCATTCCGGCAGCAAACCACCCGAAACAATAAATTTAAACGCACAAATATGGTGAATAGTTTCAATTACGGACAAGCCTCGCCCGTAACTTGCTATATGCGCCGGTTTTGCAAGGAACAAAAATTTTCCGACTCTCAGCGATGAATACTATGGGAATTTAACTTTTAACCTGTCGACTGCAGGACAGTAGCGTCGTCAAAGAAAACTACACATACATGAAGCACACAGTTTAATAATGAGGATTTTCACACGCCACAGTATGAACTTCCAGACTGTAGCGCCTAGAACCGCTCGGCCACTCCGGCCGGCCCATATTCTTGGGCTGTCTAATGACGTCGGCGAACTCTGAATATTTCTTTGTGTTTTTATTTATTTCAGTGTACTGTAAACTTGTTTCCAGTGTACAGAGACATTCTGCGTATTAACAACTAAACAATAATAATTTTTAATTTGTTGAGTTTGAAGTAGTAGTGACTTGATGTGCTGGTATGTGTGCTTTTGATTATCTGGTGACGCTTATCCGTTTCTAATCAGTGCGTCGCATTGAGAGCTATTGAACTAGCATATCAACCATTCTGATCGGAGGTATATATGTGTTTTACACAGTCTTTTAGCCATATTCTGGGATTTATCTCATTATTAACCATAGAGACACATTACAGGAGTGCTGAATATACACTTAATAGAAGTACATAATTCTCAGGCTATTGGCATACACAGTGTTGTCATATCCACGGGTAAAGGTGACCAGACGAAGATGACTGTACCCAGCGACAGAAATACTGGCCAATCCAAGGACGAGGACAAAAGCGTCGTCTGCAGTCCCCAATTCTAGAAATAAATCAGTAGAAGGCAGAAAAAAAATCAGTAAAATTCTTGCTCGGGCAAGCGTGCAGTGTATTAGGACAGCTAGTGGCTTTTGCGATAATAGTTGATTCGGGGCTTTCCCTCAGTTGCCAAAGCGTCATTCGCTATCTGAAGCGTACATTTTTTGTCCTCCGTGGACTTTGTCATTCGTGGGAAGTAAAAATTGGACCTTACAGGCTACATCGCTTTGCTTTATCTGCAACATGTACTAGATACAGACAGACACGTCTTAAGCTGAGAATTCTTGGAGAGTCCTAATATGTAATTACTTTACCCTCTGCTCCCGTGTATTCTATCGTAGGATACTGCGTTTCAGTGTAGTCTATAAGCACCAATGTCAGCAAGAATGATCTCTGGCTTAATGGCTCTGAGCACTATGGGGCTTAACATCTATGGTCATCAGTCCCCTAGAACTTAGAACTACTTAAATCTAACTAACCTAAGGACATCACACACACTCATGCCCGAGGCAGGACCGTAGCGGTCACGCGGTTCCGGACTGAGCGCCTGAACCGCGAGACCACCGCGGCCGGCTCTGGCTTAATGACACAGTGCGAATCGACACCGGTACGCTAAAGTTAACACCAGTTCCCAGGCTTCCCCAGAGCACCACCAGATCTCAGACAGACACTAGACGGAGAATGGAATGTATACCATGGTTTAGTCACCAGAAACTCTCCAGCCAACAAAATTCTTCCTCACGTTCCACATACCAACTATTAATCTAGAAAGCGTCTGTGGTATCTCAACGTTCTCCATAAACCCCTGCCGTTTGTAAGAGTACTTGTTCTGTTTGAGAAATGTTCGCCGGACAAGGCATGGCGAGTCAGGTTGTCCCAACCGTACCACCTATAACCGTGCAACTGCCAACAAAGATCTAGAGTGCTTCAACGCACCAGATCCAGGCAATGATCCCATTTATAGATGAGGTACTGCAGCCGGCCATGAATGGCATTCTGGCGGAGTGGATAATACAATAGACAACGCCATTTGTGAATTCTCAATGAGAAGATTTAAACAAGGCCGTAACAAGTTCATGAAGCCCTTTTCAACGGCTGTTTCGTGATTAGGATCCTTGGGCGATGGAACTGTCACACGGATAACGTCTCCAAATGTCCACCTGATATGGTCTAATATATTTTGTTAATCTTTCGGTGTATTCGTTTTATATCTTACAGTTCTGTTTCATGTGTACCGCATTTTACTCTAAATCCCATATGGTTCACTGACACAGTTGTGTAATAATAGTACGTTAAGTCTAAGAAAATACGTCGGTTCACACTTCAGTCGTGACCGTAGTAGTAATTTCCTAGCCGTCAACACCTACATCAAAACCTAACATGAAGCTCATCGAGTTAAATTCGAGGGTTGGAACTTAAATAGTGGTAACTATTTATTCACAACCGATACAAAAGAGCTACATGTTTGCACCTGTTACTGTCCTTCAAAGTAGCCACCAGCTTTATGTAGAACCCATTGCCAGCGATGTGGAAGGCGTATTATACCGTCACCAGAGCCTGTTCTGTTGATGGTTCGAATGGATCGGTCTAAAGTTATGGTGATTCTCGTGTACGACTGTGATAGTGTTATCCTAACGCATTACTTTCTTCCACGCCAGACCGTCAATGCACAGTATTAACTGTTCGTTTTTGGAGCATCACCTGCAACCAGCTTTGCGAAAGAAGCGGCGACACTTTCTGCGCAACCCACCCATCATTTTGCACAACAATGTGCGGGCGCTTACAGCGCAAGCTCTGGCTGCTCAGTTCGGTTGATGGGACTGTGAAGTACTGTACCATCCACCATACTCCCCGGACTTAAGTCCTTGTGATTTTGATTTGATTCCGAAGATGAAGGAACCACTTCGTGGTATTCGCTTCAGAACAGTTCCAGAGATTCAGCAGGCAGTAGACAGCTCCATTCGCACCATCGACAGAACAGTCTCTGCTGACGGTATACTACGCCTTCCATATCGCTGGCAACGGGTTCTACACAAGGCTTGTGACTACTTTGAAGGACAGTAACAGGTGCAGACATGTAACTCTTTTGTATTGGTTGTGAATAAGTAGTTGCCACTATTTAAGTTCCAACGGTCGTATTTGTACAGATCCCAAATAAGGCATTTTTCCTCACTTGCTTCGAGGGCTGTCTTGTAATTTTGTACAAAAGCAAGGAATGAAAACTGTTTTTGTATAATTCGTTTTAATGCTTTTCAAAATTTGTACTCGTATATTTGTTCAAACCCAGTTCTGGGCACTTTAACCATCCCGATGTTGGTACCTCAATAACATGACTTTGGGACGGATTCGACAGCTTTTTTAACGTGATGAAAATCACTGCCTACCCATTTTTTGATTGAGATAAGGAAACAGAAAGAAGTCGGTAGGCGGTACATCGGTTATAATAGGTAACGACACATTAATTCCATGTTTTTCTCAGTCAAGTAATCAGTTGTTTGACATATTGTCTGACAGCTGCCTTTAACATGATAAAGAATGATACGAAGTTTTCAGTTTTTACTGTCGTAATAGATAACTTGTGGCTAATACGTTGCCTGACAAAAAAGTGAAGCACACAGAAGACATGGTCGGATGTCAATGTACCTTAGTACACGTACACATTGTCAGCGGGTATGTAAATTGTTTGGAGTTCAATTTCTCCTAGACACATCGGCGACCAGTGTGCAGCATTTCTTATAGGTTCCGCCTTTTTTGCAAATATACTTTTTTTTCTTTTTACTCTAACATGATTCGGCACTCTGTGCCACAATCAGTGCGGTTTGTTTATTGAAAACCGTAAATAGTGAACATATTTTAGGTTGTAACTGATCTAAGAAAGTGAGGCAGAAAGAAATTTGTTATTCTTTTTGCTTCTTACCGTGATTTTACATTGTTTGGTTTTGGAGGACAATCTGCATGGTGCCCCATACGATGTAAATGTGAATTCCTTGATTTTGGCGGGTCAGAATGTTTTGTTATTATTCACATTTTGTTGTGATTGATCTTTCTTCTTTTGCGTTCTGAAGACACTGCACACACTTATCAATATTTTTGGTGTAGTTTCGTTTTTTATAAAAGCCTTTTCACATTGCAAAACGCGCTGAGGACTGTGTGTGTGTGTGTGTGTGTGTGTGTGTGTGTGTGTGTGTGTGTGTGTGAGAGAGAGAGAGAGAGAGAGAGAGAGAGAGAGAGAGAGAGAGAGAGAGAGAGAGAGAGATATTGGCTTAAAAAAAATGTTTCTGTAGACATTGGCAGAACTTATGTACTATTATTAAACTGCAGACACGGTAAGAAAGACAAGAGCTGCATATCCAAAAAAATGAATAAGCATCATTTCTGTTCGTGTTTAGTATTGTTGCCAGACCTGATGTGCTATACAAGAGGCGTGAACAGCGTCAGATGAGTGATCACTGTGAAGGACCCGGAGATGCCGCGTGCTTGTGTACCACGTCCGCAGCTCGTGGTCTAGTGGCTAACGTTGCTGCCTCTGGATCACGGGACCCCGGGTTCGATTCCCAGACTGGTCGGGGATTTTCTCCGCCCAGAGACTGGACGTTTGTGTTGTCCTCACCATTCTATAATCATCATTCGAGACTGGCGAGAATGGAAATGGAAGTATTGGGAACTTTTAGGGCGCTGATGATCAGGATGTTGAGCTCCCCACAAACCAACATCATCGTGTAAGACGGTATTCTCACTTATCAGCACCCGACATAGAGTATTATAGGGGCCTCATTGTAGGTCTGCATTTTGCCAGTTGATCGAATCCTGCAATATAGAGATTTGTGGGGCATTGAGATTTGGCAGTGGTCCGGTGACGTACTGCGTGGCTTACCATTGTCTGAGTTCGACGCTTCCTGTCCACCACAAGTGTCGATAGCTGTGTTGCCTACCAAGCATACCGTAACCCCTTCATATCTGCCCCTGTCATCCGAGAGCACCGTGCAACATTCAGTGACATCCCGCAAAACAGGTCAGAGACTATTAGTAGCCAGTCCAGGTCCTACCGTCCCATGCATGTATTGCCGTTAATACAACACAAACGGCTACTGTTGGAGTGGTGCCGAGACTGAGAATCACGATGTGCTGATCAGTGGCGTCGGATTGTTCACCGATGATTCGTGTTTCTGTACTGACCATCGTCGGTGAGTGAGGCGGCGACCTTTTGAACGGTCCCATTCTTCTGAAGTTACGGAGGGGCACGGCGGTGTTACTCCTGGTGTCACTGTGTGGAGAGCCATCCGCTATAATTTCAGGTCACGGCTGTTGGAGATGGAGAGAACTCTGATGACACTACGGTACGTCGCGGACATCCTGCGTCCTCATATGTTACCTTTCTTGCGACAGTACTGTGGTTCCATTTTTCAAAAACAATGCTCGCCTACACAGGGCATGTGTGTCTGTCAACTGTCTGCACAATGTTGAAGTACTCCAGTGTAAAGCAAAATCTCCAGATTCGTTCCTGATACAACATGAATAGGACTAGCTCTGATGTCAACACCGTTTCAGTGCTAGTATCCACAATATCAAGAACCTGTTAAATCAGCTGTGGGTCAGCTTGCCTCAGGAGAGGGTACAAAGGCATTCCGAAAACTTTCCCAACAAAATCAGTGTCTGCTAATACGGACAGGTGGTTTCGTTGTGTCAAATTCTTCGTAAATTTGCCTCGACTTTGTAATTAAGTAACATCAAATACCTACCCAACTTGTGAAGATACATTTCGTTTCCAACTTCCTTTCTGTGCGCTTCATTTTTTTCAGTCAGTGTAAGGTTTTTGTATACTATTCAGTGTTAACTGTTCTTTGATCACCTGAAGTAATTATCGCGGCATATTCAGTCTACCCAAAGAAACTAGTAGTTTCTTTGAAGTGCTTCGCGAGCGAACGAGTCTTGTCGGTTTCGGTTTAACTTGGAACACCCAAGCAATAAAGTTGACTGCTGCTTAGTTTCTAGCTCGTACGAATATATCCACGTTCCGTTTACTCGTTAGGTGTCAGATTTTTTGAGCATTTAACGAGAAAGAGTTCGTTTATAACAGAACTTTTTCGCAACTTAATGTTAAAGCAAAATCGAATTTACAGCTATCTTCGATGTGCCTAAGGATGTCTCTGTGTTACGTCATATGACTGCCCTCTTCAGTCATGATGCACACAGCATCGGTGTATTTTGAAACAACGAATTTCACCGCTGACGGAATCACCAACATAACTAATTGTGCAAACAAATGGTAAATGGCATTTTTCGAAAGTGATTGATTATAAAAACTTTAAAAAGCTATTCGAGTCGATGTTATTGAAATAGGAATACCACTTTTTACACAGTGACGTGGCATTTCCTGCCACTTTAGGAGAGGTATTTTATGTAGCGTTTCAGTGAAACTGCATGCTCTCGAAATATACAAGTATAAATATGAAAAAAACCAGGTACGGCATGTTAGTTTCGCGAACACTGGACTCTACATGGAGGCTGCTCAGTTTTCATTTGTTAGCTAATTAAAATACAGGCCTCGTGAGCGAGGTGTCTCATATTGAGTACAGCAATTGCTCCTCGTTTCACTTGCAGCATTTAAGCTGTACTATTTGGTCCCAACCCAACCACATCAATCACGTGTCCTGTGCTGAGAATGGCTAACGAGGTTACGTGTCCTGAGCTTGACTGGCTGACAGAAGCAAACCGAGCAGCCGCCACTTGATTTCAGTGTTTGTGAAGCTAAAATGCCATATTTGTTTGTTTTTTTGTTTTTGTTTTTATGCTTCTGTATTACGAAAATATGCAGTTTCAGTGATTTGCCGCATTATAGATCTCTCCAAAACGCGCGGTTTTTTGTTACGGGTTGTTGTGCTAAAGTGGCGGGAAATTGCTTGTCGGTGTATAGAACCTTTAATGAGCCAGAACATTATGAAGATAGTAAAATACAATCCATTGAAAACCGACACATGAAATTTTCGTCTCTTTGTCCATTTTTACGATGACTTTGTTTGATACGACACATTTTATAACAATAGTAATGACACATGTACACAGCACCATCAGGGAATCGTTTATAAAATGTTTTAGCTGATTTGCGTGAAAGTATTTCGTCTCGGTTCCAAAATTATTAGAGTGACAAAAAAGACTGTTTACTTTATAATATGTGTATCTGTTTAAAACGTCCATGAAAGGTGTTTGTGTCCTTCTTGCATCTTTTGTGCAAGAGAATTTTGATTTGTTTAGCAACGCCTTCTAATGAAGTCGGCAGCAGTGTATAAGAACGTCTGTGGATGGAGGGCGGACTTCGGTACGACGCTTGGATTTCACGCAGAAGCTTAAGTACTATTGTTTCATGTGCGTCGTTTGCCAGGCAGGCGGGAGCCCTCCGCAATTCATATTTCCGTTGGAGTCCTTTTGACAGCTGCGCGTAGTATGTATACAGGCTCTCTCACGCGCTTGCGCACGTGTGTGTGTGTGTGTGTGTGTGTGTGTAACGATATATTGCAGAGAAGACGTCAGCAGCACTCGGAGGAAAAGAGGACGCTGCTTGTATGAAATTCTCCCTGCCATTTTATCACGCGTATTTCCACGCATATATTTGGAGCCCACGGTTTCGTTGGAGGTAATGGAGGCCATTTGACGAGACTGACTCAACATTTTCATTATGTATGTGTAATAAGAAGCTTTACGATTTCCTGTGTGCATTAATGTAGCATTATTCTTACTTTTAAGAGCGAGCTCTTAGTTAATGCCGTCCAATTACAACCCTTTTCTCTCTTCTTTTTCAGGTGAGTACAACTCTGAAAGTAGCACCGACTGCTCAGGTAATTTTTGTCAAAGCTCAAGGACGAGTAGATAATTCTTCATTGCCGAATTCTGTAGCTCGTACGTACTTCTCAAAACTAGAGTAAGTTAGAATGATATTCGTTTCTGAGTGCAGTTTGTGTTGAACGTCTACTTAGTTTGCAGGTGCACAAAGTCTCACGGCAGAAAGTGAATGCGGCCAGCATATTATTGGACCAATACAATGAAATAGCCCATATTCGATGCAGAGATCGTTTTGCTGAGGTTACTGCAGGAGTTGTCTTTAGATTGTCGAGACACAGTCATCCCGTGTAATTGTTTGTGTTCCGTAATAGTATCATGGTAGTGTGTGTAGGCGTTGGTGTAAATGAGCAAATAATTGTTAATCTGTTCAGGTCGAAAATTTCTTTAAAAAATGGTTCAAATCGCTCTGAGCAATATGGGACTCAACTGCTGTGGTCATCAGTCCCCTAGAACTTAGAACTACTTAAACCTAACTAACCTAAAGACATCACACACATCCATGCCCGAGGCAGGATTCGAACCTGCGACCGTAGTAGTAGCACGGTTCCGGACTGCGCGCCTAGAACCGCGAGACCACCGCGGCCGGCGAAAATTTCTTTAAATTAAATTAAGCATAGTGCACGGCTTTGAAACTTCCTCATAAAACGAGTTAGCGAAAAGAGTAACAAAAAACATCGTGGTCATTCTCCTTTAATATGAATTGACCTTTTTCGGCAACAGCGGTTAGTACATTTTTCTAAAATATCAGTGTAATTTCGTTATGTTGGTAGTGTTCTCGAACTGAAACGTCATTGCTGATGAAACCATCCAAATTAAAGTGCGGGTGACCTCTTCAAACTAGCAGTTATTGAGCTCAGTTGGTCACGACATTCTAACTGGGGATATCAGCTGTTTTCGTGCATCATTCCAGGGGAAGAAGTGTAAGAAGTAGCGCACTGTTTGAAACTGTGGAGGACAGTGACTCAATTCCCTGTCCAAGCTATCAAGGCGAAAGTTTTTGGTGTTTTGCTATATGGCTTAAGCCAAATAACGGCATCGATCCTTCGGAAAGTTGACCATAGATTTTCTCTCCTTTTTTTATCCGTTCCGAGCTTGTGCTCCGTCTCTAATGAAGTGAATAACTGTATTGCTTTCTAAGCAAGACCATCGGAGATTCCCATGCATATTCTTGTAAACACTCAGCTATTACTCCTTCTCTCGTTGAGGATAATTCTGTAATAAATACAGATAGGATACGATGTGCTGTTAGTAGCGAAAATTATACTGCTGGTAAGAGATAGATTCAGACGGAAGGCTGTCCAAAAATCAGGTAAACATTTCAGTTGAGAATGTCCACTACTATCCCCAATTGCACTACGTTTGCAGCGACGTTTAATATGGAAAGAAATGTCTGCGAGTCATGCTGTTTCTAACGATCAACAAAAGATCAGCACTATTTCTAGAACCTGTTATCGAACAACGACTCGTGCATTCGACACACAAAGGATATCGAATCTTTTCTCTTAAATTAAAATTTATCATAATATTATCGCCAAGTTTATATCTAAAGTAATTCCTAGGATAGTGTAAACAATATGACGTTCAAGCTCCACAATGTTCCTAGTTTACACGGAATTAAAGATCTCTATCGAGTTATATAAATTCATGATTCATAGAGGTCGTTAAGGAGAAGTGAGAAAAAGGAGACAGAAAACCTGCGACGGGGTACGAATTGCCAATACACGGTGTATCAAAAAGAATAACTCGATAAAAAAAATCATAACTATTGTGTTATTTGAGATACGTGCGTGAACAACGTACTGTTGAAAGGGCAAACTCGAGTTTTACATGCCATACATTAGTTTGTCATTGAATAATTGCGAATTGGAGCATTCGAAACTCCGCTGTAAAGATTTGCGAAGTTTAAATAACAATGCACTTTTTTAAATTGCTGTAAGAGTGGACGCTATTGGGAAATAAAACTTTTTTCCATTCGTGTAATTTCCTATGTGCGTCCACGGGCCTCATTACAGCATCAGAGCATTGCTTTCGTTGATTTTTCTCCCGCAATAATGTAAATATTTCAAATTCATTGGATTTATTCTTTCGCAGGATATTACCATATATTGTTTACTGTATGGTAAATATTCGAATTCTATGGATATTAACAGCGGAGAATAAATGGCAGAGGAAGGGGAGGAAAAATGCACTTTTGTTGCTCTGCTTGTTGGGAATGCGAAGCGGTGTACTAGTGTGCCTTGCTCAATTCCGCATAATGCTCTAGTGAAAGCAGTTCCGGTTCCGTTACTGAACCCGACTGACATACTACCGCCTCGGATTCGGATGCACTTTGGTTTGTAGTTAGGCCAATACATTGGTTCATTTTCATTGCATCTGCGGAAAGTATCAGAATATCGCTGCGGGAAATCAAGTGCGTTTTTGCGTTCTCTCTCTCTCTCTCTCTCTCTCTCTCTCTCTCTCTCTCTCTCTCTCCTCTCCTCTCCTTTCCTCTTCCCCGTCTCCACACCCACACACACGCTGCAGAGATAACTGGCGAAAATATGAGTTAAGTAGAACGCACAAAGCTGCGGCCACTAATGTCGCAGTAAGCGGTGTCCCTTGACTGCAGCGAGGCTCGGGAGACGCCTCTTTGTGGCGGTTAAGCGTAATCACTTTGCGGCCCTCCTCTGTGACTCACCGCGAGCCGCCAAGTGGCAGCCGTATGTGTGTGACTGAGCGACAGCTAACCAGCAGACGCTCTCAGCAACGACAAAGTAGTAATGTTCTGAATACGTCTTTCAACTTGTACTCCTTGCGAATGTTGAAGTCAGGCTACTTTTGCTCCATCTACCCGTATACAAATTTCCTTCCGCCTTCTGTGGTCGGAAATAAGCACGACGGACAAGAAAGTTTGTTACGGCCAGGAGACAATAGGCTAATACCGTCTAACGCCGCCACTAGGCTTGATAAAGGCCTCAGTTTTGTTTTTAAAGTTTTTTTCAGGTACGCCATATTCTGATGAAGCCATTCATTGATGACTATACTGCGATTAAGATAGTTTTGCGATTGACTGTTTATAGTGGCATGGAGCAGTGTTGGCAACGTGGATTCGACAACGCTTGACAGGGCACAGAATAGAGT
Organism: Schistocerca gregaria; assembly: GCF_023897955.1. NCBI lineage: Eukaryota > Metazoa > Arthropoda > Insecta > Orthoptera > Acrididae > Schistocerca > Schistocerca gregaria. The sequence goes on from NC_064923.1 coordinate 369,528,098, forward strand.
GTATATTCTCTGACAGTGAGCTGCATGTACCTGCAAATCTGACAACAGCGAACATGCGACGCTCGAATCAGATGGGTAGCGGCTGTCCCCTACCAAACTACTCGCTGAAACGTCAAACACCAAGTTATTTTAATAGCACTATAAGACCGACAGAACTACCAATTTGCAGGGATGGTTATTACTACGTTTCATCCGCTGTTCCAAATAGGTCAAGAAATTTTCCGTGGGATTAACAATGGGTGATTAAAAGGCCGATTTACACTGGACATCAGCGGAATTGTGGAGCCAGGTTCCAAAAAAGTCAATGAAAATGAAACCACACCGATCCCAGAAGAAGGAGGCCATCACCTTTAGTCCTGCTGTTTCGTGAAAGTCTTGGTTTCTTCTTCCGCGGGGAACCCAGATGATGCCACTCCAGGGATTGGGTTTTGCTCTCAGGTTCGGACAAAAATGACGGTTTCATCCTGGGTAATCACGCCGTGAAAACACTGTTTCCACTCTTCAGTAAACGTCTTGATGAGACTCTCGCACACATTCTTCCTCATCGTTTACATTTCTCTTGTGAGTAATGTAGGCAACCAACGTGCACAGATTTTTCTGTACCCTAGTGACTTTACCAGTGGTACCACTCTACCCAATGACAAACGAGTCATTTCAGCAAGCTGTAGTGTCGCCACTCATCTGTCATTTTGTATGAATTGTCTCCTTATTCACATCACTCACTACCGTCAATGGTCTACCGCATCGTGGATTATTCAGTTGTGAGAAATCACCTTCCTTCAACCTCAGCAACCACCGCTGGATACCGCTGCGGTCTACTGTGTCCTCCCCAGGGAGCAACTTCGTGTGAATCGATGTGGCAAAGTCATCGCCGTTCGTGAAGAGGAACTCCATCACCGACCGTTGTCGCAACCTGACATCTACTTCACGGTCCATTATGGCTCACCTGTAACTAAAAGAAAATACTTTACGAACTTATAGCTAATGTTCCAATTACGTTCACAAAAAATTTAATTCTCCTCCTGCAAAAAATTGAAAAGTTAGAGACAACCATGCAAAATTTTTTGAACGCCCTATGTAATTGTAATTGTGTCGAACAACGGTTTACTATTATTAAATGGAAGATGTTTCCGTTTCTTAAACAAGGAAGAATCCGCGCCATTACGTTCCAGTGCAGGTTGCGCAGTTTAAATAAATAAATAGCGTTGTAAAAAGTGGCTGGTTGCTGTATTCGTCTGTGTAACAGTCAACCTATATTTTGTACACAGCCACGGGCTCAAAACGTCAGTTTTTGACATAATAGCAATCAAGTGTTAAAATATAGAATCAATCGCCTATCCACAATGAAATGAACAATAGAATTTACGTGTTTCGGAGATTAAGCATTCATCTTGGTACTGTGCACGCATAGGGCGTCATTATGACACTACCGATGCCTGTGGACAATATACGCCATTAAATTTTAATCTGTTTTACCTGTTGACGGTGATGTGGATGTACAACTTTAACAAACACGGCTGCAAGGGAAGTAGCCACGTTATTTTATTATTCTTGTATACGTTCATGTTGATTGCTTTGAAGAGGTTTCTTGAACAGTAATTCTGATGGTAAAAACTTGAACTTCGATACGCGTAAATTCGTTTGTACCTCATACCCATTATGGATAAAATTGAATAGCAAAGAAAATTTAGGAGACAACATGTACAGTCATTCTACCGTATCCATAGCGGTTGTTTTCTTTCCAAAGCATCATCAAACAATTCTATTTTTCTCCTTCAATAGAGCTGATATTTTCACTGTTAAAAAAGACTATTTAATGAAAATTGTTTGTCATTTTTATTCTCATTTATACACTGTGTGGGCTGTCGCTCCGTCCAGTTATTGAAAAACTTAATAATTTTGCGCTTTCAGTTATCTCGTCTCTCACGTGGCAGAACACTCATGGAAATCGACATCCACGAGATATTCTCTGTATGGAGAAAACAACGGAGACCGTTAATTAAGACAAAGAAACACGAAAGCAAGAAATGCACTACATTGAGTGGGCGTGGAAGGGCAGGTTAACTTCCAATATTAGCAGACGACACAATCTTTTCCCCACCCACGTCGAGATGAAAATTTTCTTGCTGAGAAAACTGGACGTTGGAACTCTCTATTCATCCTGTCGGCTTCCGTTCACTTGATAACCTTCGTGAATCCTGCCACTTGAAATGTATTGCGGAATGTTCTAGCTTCCTGCCCCGCCCCTCTCCTATCCTGCCCTTCTCGTCAAATATGAGTCTACGTTTAGCGGACCAATCGTCGTCATGAAGAACAGTGGCCTCCAATCTAGGGTAATTACCTCGGGGGGGGGGGACGAAAGTGTTGTGTTCTGGAGACAAAAAGTAAATCAATGTGGTGGAGATAACGGTTTATGAGACGAATGTGTGAAGTTCTTCTTCGCGTAGTCCTCCCCCCCCCCCCCCCCCCCCACACACAAACGTTTTAGTTTGTAGCATGCAGCTATGTCAGTAAAATTGGAACATATACCCTGTCAGTCCAAAAAGTTTCGAGATCGGACCCATAAAAAAAAAAAAAAGAGAAAAGTTCAGATGGCGGCTGCAATGCTTCAGGTGTTTTACATAGCCGCCACCCCCCCCCCCCCCTCCCCCCGTGTGCAACGCACAGGACTTGCATACAACCACGTAAAACTGTCAGAAAGTTCTTGTTTGGAATGTTGTTAAGCTGTCGTGTCACACTGGCTTGAATATCAGTGATGTTGTCAAAGCTATGAACCTTCATGTAAATTTCTGTACTTCGTCGTTTCCGTTTCGTGGTAGGTTCGCAAGTATCGTCACCAGTGATGGTTTTTCGAGAAAAGAGTTGTCCACTTTTGCATTTCAATCAAATCGCCACTGGCGATTGTTGGAATGTCAGTGTGTGCGGCAAAAAATTTGCACACTCTTTCCTCTTCTTCAAAACGTTCTGGAACACTCGATTTAGAGGTGTTGCTGCATTTCGATTTGTGACCCAACAAAGTCAACACATTATGGCCAAACGTCCACTACTTAACGCTCCCTGTTCGCTAAAGACGGGTCATATACAAATCTGATGTTTAGAGCTGCTAGTAGAAACTGCCACCGTAGCTACTGCGCTGACACCGCTTGTGAGTCAGGAATAAAATCAGTCACGCAACGTTTTGGACGGACGGTGAATATCACAAATCTATAATAAATAACTCAAGAAAATGCCTTCTCCGAGTTGTAGGTAGTTCCCGCAACGGACTAGAAATTGTTTTATTATTTAGTTCGCAACAGTAAATAAAGTCTCAGCACAACAGTAAGCACAGTATGTCATGACTACTACAGTGCTGTAAGGGCTACACAGTATTATTATTATTATTATTATTATTATTATTGGCAATGCTCAGACAAAAAGTATTCCAAAATCTGACATATCGGAAGCAAAGAGTCGAGCAATCAAATGATTTACCAAAAGCTGGGCTACGTATAGTGCACAATTTTAAGTTGGTTGATTTTAAACGGGCTGGGATGCAGGGCGGGGGTATAGAAAGTGTCGCTAGCGAGAGGAGTGGTGAAGAGGGTGCAGGTTTTGTAACAGGTGTCTACCCACATTGTTGGTAGATTAGGAGTTATAGGTAGCTCTTGCGATGCACCGACATCATCATCATTTTATTAAAACAAACTGTTGTTAGAAATAGGCAGTACCAATTGTCTAATTGGCATTTTAGTTCATGGTTTGAGACTCTACTGCTAGTCCCAATAAAAGCCTCGATACTTAGCGGGTTTGTGCACTTCGCTACAAACTTCAAAGTTATTGTCTGTTGGCTTAGCAAGCTTTGCACTAACGCCGTTGCTGTATCTTTTACTCTCTCGCGTGGTATTCAAAAGGCTCGCAAAACTTCGAACGTCGATTGCTCGTAGACGCTTGAGAGGTGTGTCGTACAAGAGAAGCATTTGTTACTTCTGTCTTAGTATCGTGAGAAATATGAGCAAAATCTCTGACCTGTTGGGTGGGTGTATGCATCCATTGTCAGTCAGTATTTGTAGTAACTACACTAATCGATCAGAACTTTGACGACCGACGTACTGTCGATGTAAACCCGTCCAGGCGATTGTAGCATCACCTGGTAAGGAATGACTACTATCCAGACACACGCACGGTGTATGTGGCATCAGTGAGTGTGCTGTCCGTGTGTAGAATGGGGAAGGTGGCCGGCCGGGTTGGCCGACCGGTTCTAGGTGCTACAGTCTGGAACCGCACGACCGCTACTGTCGCAGGTTCGAATCCTGCTTCGGGCATGGATGTGTGTGTGATTTCCTTAGGTTAGTTAGGTTTCAGTAGTTCTAACTTCTAGGGGACTGATGACCCATAGTGCTCAGCCATTTGAACCATTTGGGGAAGGTGCGCGATCTGAGTCTGACCGAGGGCAGGTTGTGATAGCCCGGAGGCTCAATACGAGCAGTTCGGAAAGTCCACGGCTTGTCGGGTGTTCAGGAGTTCTGTGGCGAAACCAAGGTGAAGCTGTGTCCAGACGTCGTAGGCTGGGCAGGCTGGTAAAACAGGACAAGCGGTGAACTGTGGCGGAACTAATATCACTCTTTAATGCGAGGCAGAGTACAAGTGAGTCTGAACACACAGTGCCCCAAACATTCGTAACGATGGGTCCTTGCAGCTGATGCCCCAAGCATGTGCCAATGTTAACACCACGACATCGGCAACTATGATTGAAATGGGCACGTGATCATCGGCACTGGACGTTGGCGCAGTGGCAGACCGTTGCATGGTCTGATGAATCCCGATACCTTCTTCATCATGCCGATGGAGGGCACGAATCAGTCGTCTTCCACTGTAACATCTCCTTGGCACTTGTATTGTGGGACGGAGACTAGCTGGCGGCGGCTCCATTATGCTCTGGAGAACATTCACGGGGATAAGAATGGGTCCAGTGGAGCTCGTGCAAGACACCGTGACTGCAGACCACGTACACTCCTTCATGATCATCATGTTTCCCTAAGGCTGTAGCATTTTTCCGCAAGATAATACGCCATGCCAAAAGGCCAGGAGTGTGAGGGAGTGGTTCCACGGTCACAGTTGCGATTTCCAGTTGACGTGCTGGTACCTCAAATTGCCAGTTCTGAACCTAATCGAAAGCTTCTGGGATATAATTGAACGTGGCGTCAGAGCTCATAGCGCCCTCATCCCCTCCCCCTTTCCTGGAGCTTTCGGGAATTAGTTGTGTGTACAGATGTGATGCCAGCTCCTCCAGCGACCTTCCAAGGCCAAATTGCTTTCGTGCCACGACGCCTCCGTTATTATCCGTGTCTAAGGTGGGCATACAGGCTGTTAGGTAGGTGCTGATATTGTTGTGGCTGATCAATTACACATTAAGGTTGCGTTTCATTGGCAGGACACTTAGCAGATGCAACAAGTCCACTAAAGAGACAGCTTACACTACACTCGTTCGTCCTCTGTTAGAATATTGCTGCGCGGTGTGGGATCCTTACCAGGTGGGATTGACGGAGGACATCGAAAGGGTGCAAAAAAGGGCAGCTCGTTTTGTATTATCGCGTTATAGGGGAGAGAGTGTGGCAGATATGGTAAGCGAGTTGGGATGGAAGTCATTACAGCATAGACGTTTTTCGTCGCGGCGAGACCTTCTTACGAAATTTCAGTCACCAACTTTCTCTTCCGAATGCGAAAATATTTTGTTGAGCCCAACCTACATAGGTAGGAATGATCATCAAAATAAAATAAGAGAAATCAGAGCTCGAACAGAAAGGTTTAGGTGTTCGTTTTTCCCGCTCGCTGTTCGGGAGTGGAATAGTAGAGAGATAGTATGATTGTGGTTCGATGAACCCTCTGCCAAGCACTTAAATGTGAATTGCAGAGTAGTCATGTAGATGTAGATGTAAGAAGTGACAATGTTCTCCAAGCACTTCTATGAATGAAAACATGACATTAGACAGTAATTTAGACGTGTCTTAGGTAAGGGGAGGCACCTGTGAGTTAGACACCATGTCCTCATACCCGTAACTGTAAGCTAGAGACTCCCCTCCCCCAATCCCCCGCCACAGTGAAGCAATACAACGTAAGAGTGTGCAAAGCCTTCACTACCATGTTGGATTCCGTAACTGCTGCGCTCTTGTCTCAGTCACGTGAAGGTTTTTCTGACCACACCACTCCATAGCGACAGCTGCAGCACTATTTTTATCCTCGACTAATCTATCAGAGCCTGTAAGACCGGCTGTGATCCAGTGCGCCAAGAAAGTGTACTCTGGTTTCGGAGTATTGTAACTGGTCGAGTGGGTAAAAGAGCCTGCTAGGGTTGCCCGTAGCTTTGCAAGATGTGCAGACAACTTCAAACATAGCGCTTAGGAGATAAGGGCTAAGATGTGGCCGCCTTGTTTCAGCTCGTCTTAAGTGACACAGCCGTCCGAGGTGGCTGAGCGGTTCTAGGCGCTTCAGTCTGGAACCGCGCGACCGCTACGGTCGCAGGTTCGAATCCTGCCTCTGGCATGGACATGTGTGATGTCCTTAGGCTTAAGTAGTTCTAAGTTCTGGGGACTGATGACCTCAGATGTTAAGTCCCATAGTGCTCGGAGCCATTTGAACCATTTTTTTAAGTGTCACATAGCGTTGTGGGCGCATGCAAAATGTAGACTTCCGCTGAAAGGTAAACACTGAATAATACTTCCTCGGGCCCCTAAACCCACTGGGGTGTTCGGAGGGACGAATGGAACAAACCCATATTTTTATTCAGTACACAAAGCCACGCGTTTCAAAAGGCATGGCTCGTCATTTGATTGTCCATATTCAAATCTCCAGTAAGACACACTTAATCTTCCCAAAATGAACTCTGTAATTTGCAGACTTAGTCAAATTTTAATTTTTTAAATGTAGCTAAGACTTTTACTTCTAAGATTTATTTAGCAAGGTCACCGATCTCCAAAGGTTAAACCTACTTCATTTCTAAAGCATTTCAGAATAGTAGATTAAAAGTAAAGTTATCGCTGTAAAAAGTCCTCGTCTATATCTGAAATTTCCAATTTGTATTCCACTGGGCGTCCTATGATAGTAAGGCTCGTTTATTATCGTGCCTCCTCACCTTCAAAGGTATCTTATTTTGGAAATTCAAGTTTTTTTCTGATTGTTGGTTCAAACTTTGACAACCAAATGAGGAAGGCATAGTCCTCGAAACGCGTAGATGACTGTCAACATTACTTTACCGTTTGTGATATGCTGAATAAATAGATCGATTCATTTAATAACCGCTGCCTCAGTAAGTCCATAAATTACTGTTGTGTAAAAAAAAAAGTGCATAGGAGAACCAGGCGTTCCTCAGTTACATTTTCTGGTACGTCTTAGGGGCTCCATGAAAAGCTTTGGAAATTTAAGATGATGAATTAAAGGCCAGTTAAAAATAAAGTTAGAGTTTTTATGAAGATGAGGGTAGTAAAAATCATCGTTAAGTTCTAGTGGTTTTAATAATCATACAAGCTCGTAGTCGCAGCAATTGTTGAAGTCCTTTGATTGTGTCACCGAATCAGTAGAAGGACTTAATTTTGTGGTCCACAGAGAAAAACAAGAAGATAGTCTACGAATCAAGATCTTGTCAAATACGGATAAGTATTGCAAAACCTCACTGTGTTTCGCTACTAATCTGCTTCAGAGGAATAGAAGCTCAGCACTGCCGTAATGTTAGAGGTCCCCTGTTTGTTCGTGCGTGTGTATTTCTATAAACCTTAAATTTGTCAGGCCGTCTCAAATAGTGACAGCCTGAGTTAACATCCTTGATTGTCCAGATACAGTGTTGATAATAGGTCCAACTAGAAGAAATAGTTAACATTGTACACATCATACGCGAATAAAAACGCAGAACTTAAAACTATCCTCTGAAAATTATCCATAGTTCTTTGGTGTATCTGTACCCTTCCTATAGCTCTTAAAATACCCCTTAGTACTTAACAAAATTTTGAGTACAGGAAGTATAGCATTGTGTTCCCCTCCTCATCTTCGAATAGCACATTCATATGCATTTAAACGTATCCGTTACACATCTTTACAGATTGTTGGAAATCGATGTAGTAGTAAAATTTGTAGCAAATAAGTAAGGATCTGACGCATCTAAAAACAAGAAAGAAAGAAAGAAAGAAAGAAAGAAAGAAAGAGGGTCTGTGCAAATGTAGTTTGGAGGGGTGACGGTATACGCCAGTGTTACTGCCTTAGCACGTGGTTCCAAGACTGCAGTAATTAAAGCTACAACCTCTATCTTCCGTACTTTAGGCCGCTGTCGTTTAGAAGCCGCCCATAAATACGAAATGGTTGCATTAGATTTTTCTTCCCTATTACTACTAGCAGCGCCTTCAGTCGGCTGTGCACGTATTACGATCGCTGCTAAAGTACGCCAGCGAAAACACTTGGTCGTTTCAGTTGCTTAACGACGTGAAAGCAGCAGTAAACTTACATGTCTGAACTGTTACTACGTTTGAAAGTTTCCTGAAGAGTCGTGATCTAATGAAGCACAACATCATCTGTTTCTTTATTGTTCTTTTCCTTTTTTTAACTAAATCAAATAAATTCTGGCAGATAGAAGTTGACAATTTTCAGTGACTGCCTTTCTATAAGATCAATTGCAGCTCAGTGCATTCATAGTATTTTCTTTAGGTAGAAATTGAAGCTTGTCTTCTTCAGCCTTAAAATCATTTCGTTAATCTATGGAAGTAGCCCTGCGGCTTCCGTCCCACATTCACACACACCTGATTCCGGGTTCTGAATCTCGGTCGCAGCCCTGGACTACTTGATTCGGGTTCAGATAGATGGTTAGTTATAACGCATAAATTATACAAAGCTACATATTGTTCCATAAACCTGTGTTGGCGCTCTTCGATTTTTTGAGGATAGGGACTTCTGACTAGGCCAATAAGAAAGGTGACATATTGTTAAAAAATGCTGGGTTCGTACTCGGGATCTTCAAGCCGCCTTCAACATTCCTTAACTACGTGCCAATGATTTCCCTACATTTTTCCATGCGCAAATAAAAATTGGAGTACCAGTTAAAAGAGAGATTGACATGTCATATTTTGCTTTTAACTCATGACATCACGAATCAAATGTGTTTGAAATGTGTATCTGGTACCTCATGTTGGCTACCTCTCTGCAGTGTTGTTTCAGTAGTGCAGACTACTGATTAACAGTTGAACTGTACTCATTGTGAATCACCTTAAAAAATAACGTGAAATAATTTTACCATAATCATTTTTAGGGCGAGAGCTGTCGTCAGCAATCCTCAATTTATTTAATCTGTTTCCCAGAATTTGTATTCCATTTGTTTTTAATTAAATTTAGACATTGATTTTTCTAGTACTGCTAGACATAGTTTTGGAGATATATAGTCACCTTGGTTTACATCCTTTTCAATGGGAAATTCATTAATTTCTTTAAAGCCAGTCACAAACGCTTTGGAGATTTTGTACAAAGAGCGTTCAAAAAGTTTTGCACAGTTGTCTCTAATTTTTGTATTTTTTTGCAGGAGGAGAATGAATTTTTTTGTGAACGTACTTGGAACATTTAGCTATGCATTGAGGCTACTCAATTTAGCCTCCATCAGCTGTGATTCATCTGGCCCAACGTCCTTTCCATCATGTAAATGAACTTTGGTAAAATTATGGGGATTGACTTTTACACCACTGCTTGACACAGGAAATAAGGTCTTTCTCACTGTCAAATGTTTTACCGCCAAGGTGTGCCTTCAGACGACCAAAGAGGTAAAAATCAGATTGAGCAATGTCCGGACAGTAGGGAGGATGAGGAACAATTTTCCAACCAATTTCCCTGATTTTCTAGATGACGCAACTCCATGGATTGGGTTTTGCTCTCAGGTTCGGACAAAAACGACGATGTGTCATCCTGGGTAATGACGCCGTGAAAACACTGTTTCCACTCTTCAGTCAAGGTCTTCATGACACCCTCGCACACATTCTTCCTCGTCGTTTTCATTTCTCTTGTCAATAATGTAGGCACCCAATGTGCACAGATTTTTCTGTACCCTAGTGACTGTACCAGTGATACCACACTACCCAATGACAAACGAGTCATTTCAACAAGCTGTAGTGTCGCCACACATCTGTCATTTTGTATGAATTGATCAATGGTCTCCTTATTCACATCACTCACTGCCATCGATGGTTTACCGCATCGTGGATTGTCCAGTATAGAGAAATCACCTTCTTTAAACCTCAGCAACCACCGCTGGATACCGCTGCGATCTACTGCGTCCTCCCCATAAACAGGGAGCAACTTCGTGTCAATCGATGTGGCAAAGTCGTCGCCGGTCATGAAGAGAAACCTCATTACCGACCGTTGTCGCAAGCCGACGTCTACTTCACGGTCCATTATGGCTCACCTGTAACTAAAAGAAAATACTTTCATATACCAACTTACAGCTAAATGTTCTAAGTATGTTCACAAGAAATTCATTCTCCTCCTGCAAAAAATAAAAAAGTAGAGACGATTGAGCAAAACTTTTTGAACGCCCTTTGTATATACGTCAATGGTATACGATAGAAAATAGATTACTATTAGCTTGATGTACCCCCTCCGTTCACTGTACAGTGCCTTGCGGGCTATGCTATATGTGTAGATGTAGAGCAATCGAGAGAGAGATGATGGAGATTATTAGGACAGCTAGGGGCTCTAGAAAAACAACTAGAGTGAAAGATTTAATGATATATGTAATGTCAATGAAATGTATATGGTCAGGACATGCGCTTAGGTAAATTCATAGTGTTAGTAGCAAGGAGATTGTTGGCTGGTTTTTGCAAGAGACAGGAAAATACGGAGACGGCGACCTAATAGAATATGGATTTGTCACGTACTAGGTGCGATCAGATTTGCTTAAAGAATCTTAATTTATTCATCAACAACAACTTCGCCCCCTTCAAAGTAACCTCCCCTTAAATATAATATATTTGTGCCAGCGCTTTATCCAATCTTGGATGCATTTCTGGAACCCACTTTTCGTTATGGTATTCGTGTCCGTCAGCGATTTTGTTTTCATCCTTTCGCGGTTTTTCCTCCTCCTCGGGAGTAGAAAGAAGTCGCAGTGTGCATTGCCCGGCGAATACGGCGACTGAGGCAACATAACGGTTTCGGTTTTTGCCAAAAGATCTGCGAATGAGCGTTTAGCAATATCGTAATACATTTTCCACATGTGATTTTGCCACAATTCTCATCGTTATCTTCGGATTACTCCACGTAGACGACACATACCTTCCATAAGGCAAGAACTCTTGATGTACTATCCCATTGTAATAGAAGGAAACAGTGAGAAGAACCTTCACGTGTGATCGACCTTTCCTATATTTTTCAGTGTTGGCTCTGAGGCGGCTTCCATTGGGGTTCTTGGTCCGTACTTTCAACGTCATAGCCACATGCCATGTTTCGTCACCTGTTAGAGCCTCCTTTAGAAGTTCTGGACCGTTGACGACTTCATTCAGCAGTTCCTGAGCTATGTCTAAGAGACGTCGTATTTGGTGTAAAATCAACAATTTCGGAAGAAACGTTGCTGCTACACGTTTCATGCCCAAAACATCCTAAAAAGGTGGTGGGTACGGGCCAGATAATATGCCGACATCATCAGCAACGGCGATTTTCCAGAACCGTTCTGTGTACTTCCACGTTACCGTCAGTAACCGGTGTGCTAGGGCGGTCGTCATTCCAACGTCTTCTCAACCCTCTTTGAAACGTTTATACAGCTCGAAGGCTCTTGTCGTACTCATGGTATATTCGCCAAAAGTAACAGTCAAGATTTCGAATGTGGTGCTGCACTTTATTCCATTTTTCAAGCAAACTTTTGTGGAATTGGTTTGATCTATCTATCTTTTTCGAAAGTAAAAAGTCGCCGAGCACACGAAAACTAAATATTCAAAACAGCTGAAAATGTATATATACATCAGGAACATTTGTACCAACAAGATAAAAAAAATTGAAAATCGGATGTAAGAAGCCCGCGAAATTGAAAAATTCCCGTTACTTTTTGATCACACCTCGTGCGTGCTACATAGCCGAACGTCATAAATGCGTAGTGAAGTCTCTTCTTCATTGGACGTCAGATGGCTGCTGTTGGCGACGGTTGTGAGAGGAGCGGTAGAGAACTGCAGCGAAGTGAATGTCGCGGCGTGAGGCGGGCGGCCTGGCGGCGCGGGGTGGTCCGCGGAGGAGCGAGGAGCGAGCACTCTCCGCAGCAACTGGATTACGGGGGGATCGATCGAGAAGCGGGTCACCAGTGGCTCGCGTGCCGCTGCCTCCGCCGCTGCACCTGTTGGGCGCGCGGCAGCCCAAGACGGCGCGCTGGAGCGGCCTCCGCCGGTCGATGGCGCTCCGCCTGGCCTTGGCTTCTGGCCGCTCCGAAAATCATCAGCCCCGTCAGTTCTGATACCTGCCTGCCGAGTTCTGAAGTCGTGTGAGGCGATTGGCGCAGTTTGGCTTTAGTAAACCGAGCGTGGCAAACTCTTAAGCCGCCCGCACCCGGACCGCACATTCGAACGTAAAGGTAGTGAGTGGCGAGTCAACGTGCCGCTGATTGCTCAGAAACGATGCGGCTTGTGCATACGGTTCGCTTATCTGAACGTGGTATATGCGATCGCATCGTGCTCCAGCAGCAGTTGTCGCGACTTATCTGACTAGCAAATCATTCACATTGTTTACGAAATTGACTTGAGTAAAATTCCTACGTGAGCTCTTTTAAAGCTCCCTTGTCTATATGCTAAGCCTGCTTTTATGTCTATAGTACACGCCATTAAAAACATGAACATCCATGAAAATGAAACTTCCTGGCAGATTAAAACTGTGTGCCGGACCGAGACTCGAACTCGGGACCTTTGCCTTTCGCGGGCAAGTGCTCTACCATCTGAGCTACCAAGCTTGGGTAGCTCAGATGGTAGAGCACTTGCCCGCGAAAGGCAAATGTCCCGAGTTCGAGTCTTGGTCCGGCACACAGTTTTAATCTGCCAGGAAGTTTCATATCAGCGCACACTCCGCTGCAGAGTGAAAATCTCATACTGGATCCATGAAAATGTTATGTGGCGAAGAGGAAAGTTCCAGGACTTCAGCTTACAAAAATTCCATTAAAAATAGCACGATTTAAATTTACAACAATCTTCCACATCAGATAAAAATTATTTCATCATTCGCACTTTTTAGTAAAACCTGAAGATAGCCCTTATTTGATCGTTTTTTCTATTCAGTAGCAGAAAATCATTAGAAAGTGTGAAACACAAGGCCAAACAAGGAAGTGCAAAATATCCTACTCCAAGTAGTGCTAGGCCTCTTGTAGATAAAGCCAATCGAACGCATACACTCCTGAGATACTGGACTCACAGCCGGCCGATGTGGCCGAGCGGTTCTAGGCGCTTCAGTTCGGAACCGCGCTGCTGCTACGGCCGCAGGTTCGAATCCTGCCTCGGGAATGGATGTGTGTGATGGCCTTAGGTTAGTTAGGTTTAAATAGTTATTAGTGCAGGGAACTGATTACCTCAGATGTTAAGTCCCATAGTGCTTAGACCCATTTGAGGCTGGGCTCGCATTCGGGGCGTCGATGGTTCAGACCCGCGTCGGGCCATCCTGATTTAGGTTTTCCGTGCAAGCATGGTTCCTTTAAAAGGGCACGGACGACTTCCTTCCAAATCCTTCGCTAATACGATGGAACTGGTGACATCGCTGTTTGGTTCCGTCCCCCAAACCAACACTCCTGAGACAGGTCACTTATATTTACATAACACAATATTAGCATAAAATCGAATATTGTAGAATATAACGAGCTCTTCCCAGGCCGTGAAGGACCTGCGGAAGTCTACCGGCCACTGTGTCATCCTCAGCATTGCGGCATCATGCGGATGCGGTATAGAGAGGCATGTGGTCAACACGTAGCTCTTCCAGCCGTTTTGCAGACTTCCAGACCGTTGAGCCGCTTATGTTCGGTCAAGTAGCTCCACAGTTAACATCTCGAGGCTGAGAGCACCCCTTACCAGTCCTCCAACACAGGAAAAATGCTTGGCAGTTCTGGGAATCGAACCTGAGTCCCCCGCATGGCTCCTGTCTACTCCGACCACTCAGCTACGGAGGCGGACAGTTATAGAATATACTTGTCGTAAATTAATAAGAAAGTCTCGGAACTGATAGAAACGCGAAGGTGCGTTAAATGGATGCAATGAGATGCGAATTCGGAACCAGTCACGCATGACTTTGTAACTCTGCGTCTGTATTCATTACGCTAAATCGTACCAAGAATTGCTGGTGCTCTGAAACGCCGTATGTTTATACAAAGTAAATTCTGATATAAAACCCACCGAATATAGGCTTCAACTAAAAGCCAACATGGCGTCTCCAGACTCTGCACTGAAGAGAAGGAGCGCTTGTGACATAAGTGTCCCATCCGATTCGTCTGCGATCAGCCTCACGTTCAGAATATCTTTCATGCTTGAGACTTCTCTGCACGTTCGGAAAGGCTCCTCATCGTGCTATGACGGCACTCTCAACAGTGACGTTCGAATGTACGGCCAGCATGCCGACCGATGACAATGTAATCATTTCAGAGGCGGCAAAGGACTTGGAAGAGAAGGATAACGTCTTGAAAATAAGCTATAAGGTGAACGTCAATAGATGTAAGACAAGTATAACGCTGAGGGAATTGACTCAGGAAGTGGGCACAAAAAGCAGTACACTGGTATCGTTATTCGCGTAGCAAAGTAACTGACGTGGGGCGAAGTAGAGGAGATACAAAATACGGACTATCAATAGTAACGAAAACACTTCTGAAAAAAGAGAAATTTGTTAACATCGAGTATAAGTTGTTAGGAATTCTTTTCTCAACATATTCATCTGGAATGTGGTCTTGTATCGAAGTAAAAAGTAAAAGACAGCCATTTCAGACAAGAAGACAATAAAAACCTTGGAAACGTGGTAGTGCAGAAGAATGCTAAATATTAGTTGGTTAGGACGTATTTTGAGGACGTGCTGAATAGAATTAGGGATAAAAGGAATTTATGGCAAAACTTGATTAAATGACGAGATCGTTTGATAGGACACGGTACTGATGTATCAAGGACTCATCAGTCTGATGACAGGGGGAAGTGTGACGAGTAAAAACAGGAGAGGGTCGTAAAGTGAGACTAATGTGAGCAGGTTCAGATGAATGCAGGTTGGAGTAGATAAACAGAGATGAAGACGATTACACAGGATAAATTGTCTTAGAGACTTAATCTTCGGACAGAATTCCACAAGAGGCGCCCATGTTATTAAAAACACTTTTCCGAAATTTCTTCACCAAGAAGATGAAGTAAATGTTTCTGAACAGCTGCGAAGATGAGTAACAGTAACTTAGAAATGGATACCCCCGGTGTAGCGGAGCAGTTTCAATTACTTAATGAAGGCAAGCCTTCCGGTCCTGACAGTATAAATGAAGGCAAGCCTTCCGGTCCTGACAGTATAGCAGTTTGGTTTCTTTCAGAGTAGGGTGACACAGTAGCTTCACACTTAGCAATGATACGAAGCTGCTTTCTCGACGAAATATCCGTACCTAAGGACTGAAAAGTTGCACAGGTCACACCAATACGCAAGAAAGGAAGTAGGAGTAATCCGATGAATTACAGACTTACATAACTGCAGATTTACAGTGGGATTTTGGAGCATACTGTAGATTGCGTTCGAACGTTGGAAATTACCTCGAAGGAAACGATTTACTGACATACAGAACTGGTTCAGAAACACAACTTGCTCTTTACTCTCATGAAGTAATGAGCACCATCGACAGGGGATCTCAAATTCGTTGCATATTTCTGGATTTCCAGAAGGCTTTTATACCGTCCCTGACAAAGGTCTTCCAATTAAATTGCTTGTCTTTGGATTAACGTCTCTGTTGTCCAACTGGATTCGTAATTTCCCTTCAGATATAGCACAGTTCGTAGTAATTGACGGAAGTTATCGAGTAAACCATAAGTGATATGTGTCCAACCCTAAGGAAGTCTTACGGGCCCTCTGCTGTTCCTAATCTATATAACAAATTAGAATACAATATAAGCAGTCCTCTTCAATTGCTTGCAGATAATCCTGTCTTTTACCGTCTCATAAAGCCATCAGATGACCAAAACCTTGCAGAATAACTTAGAAACGATATCTGTATGGTGCCAGCTGACTCCGAATAATGAAAAGTGTGATATCATCCACTTGAGTACTACAAGAAATCGATTAATTTTCGGATAAACATACTGCCTACACTACGCTTTTCCGTCGTCCGGTAGTGTGTTCCTGTGAGGTATGGGATCCTCCCACGTATGACTAACGGACGACATCTAAAAATTCAAAAGAAGGATAGTTCGTTTTGTGTTATCGCGAAGCAGGGGAAATAGTGTCACAGATATGATACTCGAGTTGGGGTGACAGTCATTAACATAAAGTCGTTTTTCATTGCGGCGAGATCTGTTAACAAAATTTGTCATCAACTTTCTCCTTTGGGTGAAAAATATTGTAATCACGCTAGCCTACAAAGGAAGAAAAGATCAGCATAATGAAATAAGAGACATCAGAGCTCATAGGGAAATAGTTAAGTGTTAATTTTCACTCTTAGAGAGTGGAATGCTAAAGAAGTAATCGGACGATGGTTCGATGAACCTTCTGCTAGGCCTTAAGTGGTTTAAGTTGCAGAGTAGTCATGTAGGTGTAGATGTAGATGTGTGGTAACAGTTATTAAGATATCGCCTAGAGAGAGTTTGAAATAGGACTGAGGGTTTGACAGTCTTTATTTTCCTGCGAAATAACACTGTTTTCCAGGCACTAAAGGGTCAGGTTATCTGGCTCGTGATGTCAGATATAAGCAAAGGAAACGCGTCTATAAATAAACGCAAAGGCAGGCGAGGGGAAACATATCAACAAAGTTAAATACACGTGTATGAAGGCGCTCCAATGATGCTGTCTCAAACGTCGTCGGGGAGAGCGGCTGCTTGTATTCCAACTGTTACGTAGATGCATAAGATGGTAGTGTTTTTGTTTTGCATGTTGGTATTCCCGTTGCTATGTGTCTATTTATCGATTTTTATTTGTAGTTCACTGTTGCTATCTGAGTTTACGTTTTGTCATTTGGAGATAGTGAGTGGTACTGTGGACCCTAAAAATGGAGTTGTCGGAACATTTCCGACATACTCCTCTGTTTGAGTGCAGCAGAGGAAAAACAGCGATAGAGGCAGCCAGAAACATTTGTACCGTATATGAGGAAATACCAGAGGACAGGGCACGGTAGGAAAATGGAGAATCATCTCGACGTTAGTGACTTTCCACATCCAGGAGAACTTTCGAGGCTTGATGAAGATAGTTTAAACGCTTTAATCCACAATGACCCAAGTCAGTGTAGTCTGGAACTGGCAGATATTATGAACTGAGGTCATTCCACGTCGTGCGATATTTGCGTACAATGGGGAAGATTAAAAAAATCGGGTGTATCGGTACCGCACGGCCTAAGTCAAAATCACAAAAATCTGTGGGCAACCACATGAACATCTCTGCTTGCACATCATCAGTTGGTTCGTGAGAAACACCAACCATTCGTATTCTGTATCGTTACTTCTTACGAGAAATGGAGTCTTTATGCTAAAATAGGAAAAACAATGTAATGGCTGAACCCAAACAAAGCAGCAACTTCCCGTACGGAGACTTGTGCGCATCAACAAAATATAATGTTGTGATCTGGTGGAGCAACAACAGTGTGGTGTACTACGAATTGCTTCCCCGAGGTATAACCATCTCTACTGACATTTATTGTCAACAACTGAGACATTTCGCAGACGTGGTACAAGAACAAAGGCCAGGAAGACTTTATAGAGTGATGCTACTCCACGGTAACGTCCGCCGCATTCAGTTAGACTGGCAAAAACCACTATACAGGGCCTGGGTTGGGAAGTCACTCCGCACCTACCTTATTAACCTGATCATGTGCCCTCAGATTTCACCCTTTCCTCTCGCTGTCGAACAACCTTCAAGGATCTTCCTTTCCGGATGAAAATGCACTCCGAACATGGCTTAACCTCAAAACCACGTGATTTCTACAGCTGCGGAATCGAAAAGTTACACCAGCGTTGGAAGACTTTTGCAAGTAGTGAAGGAGAATATATTATTGATAACTGAAGTCTCTGTTATGTGTTTATTAATCTTACTGAAAAACGCAACGATCTTAGCACCAACCCGAGCCTCCAGTAGCCACTTACTTCTTCACGAGATAGAATGTAAAATTAGGTGCTGAGGTTCTTGTATATCGTCGCCCAGAAACTGAAAAGAACTTAGAGGAAATAGGAGGTACTATACGGAAAAAACGAAAAATATCTAAGATATTGTCCAGCATACTTAATCATGGTAGATACTGTTTGTCACTTTCAGCTAAAATATGTATGATGTCGTCTTCAGCGAAGAAGAATACACACTATGCAGAGAGAATCAGTTTTGTGCTCATGTGACCTGCTGTCGTTCTGTTAATTGTAACAGTTTCTTTTCTCGCGAGATCAAGAGTCGAAAAAATCAGGGATGGCATGGAATCTTATCACTGTACGACAGTGCTGTAGGTAACTAAGTTGGTTGCCCGCACACTGATAATTTTGTACAAATAACAAATGCCTCTTGCAGAAACGTACATTTTTGTGGATCGTATTTTTCTAGCTTATAGATTCTTGGTTCAGTCGAGAATACAAATTCTTTGTATAATTGTGGAAATAACTGTGGCCAGAAGGGGATTTGAAACGCTCTCTTCCAGACCACAATCCGTGCATGGGTGTGTGTGATGTCCTTAGGTTAGTTAGGTTTAAGTAGTTCTAAGTCCTAGGAGACTGATGACCACAGCAGGTAAGTCCCATTGTGCTCAGAGCCATTTGAACCTTTCTTCCAGGAGTGCTCGTTCTGCAAGTTCTACAAGGTTCGCACGAGAGCTTCTGTAAAGTTTGGAAGGTAGGAGACGAGGTACTGGCAGAAGAAAAGCTGTGAGGAAGGGGCGTGAGTCGTGCTTGGGTAGCTTAATGGTAGAGCACGTGCCCGCGAAAGGCAAAGGTCCCGAGTTCGAGTCTCAGTCCGGCACACAGTTTTAATGTGCCAAGAAGTGTCAATATAAAACTGCTCTGAAACCCTTTAACAGGTGGGAGTGGGGGCGGGGGGGGGGGGGCAAAGAGAGCAGCACGTTTATTTACTGGTTAATGTATTGAGCGTGAGTGTGTTGCGTACAAATCTAGTGGCAAACGCAAGAGTGTACATTCCAAGGAGTGTAAGACAACATATTACTTCCCTACGAAGTGTTACAGACAGCCCCTTCGCGCACAGCATTGACGAATCGGGCAGGGAACGGGAGATTGGCGGAGAGTACTTCCTGTACCAGTAACACACAGACCGTAAGGTGGAATTCGGATTGTACTCGTATATGTGTAAGGTAATAGCTTTTTCACGTGACCGATGTAGCGGTAGTCTTTGGAAAATTCCTTTTAAAGTTGTTTGTTTAATATTTGAAATATTTTACGAAGGTATAACTGTTAGCCAAAGACAAATATAGATGTTATTGACAGAATTCAGTAGTAACTCTGTAGCCACTCCGTCAGTAGGGCAAGATTACAAACCTCTTGCACTGTCACAACATTACTTACGTAATACACCTACCGCCAACAGTAAGCTAAGAGCACAGAAGAATCAATTACCAAGTATTTAGTAGTGAGGTCGGTTACGCCTCACAGGCGCATTGGAAAGAAAGACAAGTTTCAGCGGGTAGTGCAACGCAGCAGGGGAGATTTCCGCCTAGCGCGCAGTCGTGCACGTAGCAGTGTTTTTGGTGGCGTTGCCATTAGGGAAACCCTGGACTGAAGGCTATACTCCGTGACTATCCGGTGAGTGGGGAGGGTGAGACGCGGGAAGGGACCTGCGGGGCCAGGCAGCAGGCAGCCCGTCACAGGTGTAGCCGTATCCGGTAACAGTGAGGGGCCCCGGCGGCGCCCAACCAGCTGGCGTCTACTCCATTCATTGCCAGCTTTCACCAAAGCTCTAGACAAGATAGAGCTGCAGGCTCAACTGTCGTTGATTAGAGTACGACGCGATTTTAAGTTTCCTGTTCACTATCTTCCAGTTTTCGTATGGTTCTCCAGTGCAAGAAATTGCGCTAAATACCGGCGTGATCGGTATCTGCATACGTCCATAGTACAGTGCTGTGCATAACTTAAGGACGAGACAGATAAAGATACGTACGTTAACTACTCCGTGGAAATCAATGAAAGTGCGGGAGCATGTTGCCAAAGGTCTCGCTGTCGCTCACAGAAAGCTGGTCGACATATGGCGCGAAGTCAGCTTAACTGTAGCGCCAAATTGGGCCGGCACCGCAACACGAGGTGGTTGGAAGGAACGGGAAAAGGCAGTGCATGTCAATCAGCGAGCAGTTACTGTGCTCAGTGATGGTGTTCTTCATTACAACATAGCCCGGACACGTTTGGATGACTTAACGCGATGAATTTAATATTGCTTACATCATTGTTTTACTAGCGTGGAAAGCGTTCCGAACCACAGGCACTAATCTCCGAAGGATAGGAGGTGGTCGACCGCGTTAAATTACAGAAGCAGATGACCGCTAGACTCTGCCACAACCAAGAAGGAACCCTAGTCAAACGGGGGATGCAGTTGCAACTACACTTAATGGGACTGCAAGGCATGCAATCTCGAGCACCACAGTGGCACGGCGACTATACGTTGGAGGTTTCATTGGCCGACGGCCAGTACCTCTTTTTTTTTTCCCGCACATCGACGGCACCGTCTGCGACGGGGCCAGGAGCAAAGGAATTGGACTACCCATCGAAGAGTAGGATCGGCTGCTCTCCTCGAATCAGAGTAGGTTGTTTGAATAGTGATTTTGGATGTACGATCGTACGCGGCGGGTGGGAGCACACTATGCAACCAGTAGCATTGTCCAACAAGATCGTTTTGGTCGTCCAGGCGTTGTGATGTGGGGAGACATATTGTATTGGCGTAGTCACATTCAAATCATTGAACGCTCACCAGAGAGTGTTATAGTGACACTGTACTCCTGGCACATGTGCGTCTTTTCAGTAGTGCATTCGGCCCTGCCTTTATTTTTGTTAAGGACAACGCGCCACCGCATCGAAAAGCGCAGGTGGGAGAGAGGATGTTCGTTGAATAGACTGGCCTGTCCGTTCCCCCGATTTAAATGCCTTCGAGAACTTGTGGAATGCGTATTGCAGAACTACATGCAGCAACGACCATCGAGCAGTTGTCATCCGTGCTAGTAAATGAGTGGAACGCCCTACCACAAGAACTTCTTACCACCATGTGGCAGAGCATGTATTGCCGTCCGTGGTAATCCATACTTCCTATTAAGAACGATGCCCCCCCCCCCCCCCCTTGTGGATGTCCGGGAGACCATCATAAATCGAGGAGACTTTATTGTAATTATTATCCTTGAATAAAAACTGTGGGTGTGGGGGGGGCGTAAGAGATATCCCCAAAAAATAATTTTGTTGTTCTTTCGTGTGGCCTGTGTAAGTCTCTCAATCAGGTACCACTTGGCCGACTTGTGTGTCAGTAACGTATCCTAGTGATATCATTGAGGAAAGGCGACCAACGGTTAAATGGTAGTCTGTGTACTCGTATAGTCGTATGCACAGATAACCTGATGACAAGGGCAAAGTATCGTATGGAACATGGAGTCGAGGAAAATTTCGCAGATAACCATAGGTCGGAAATGCATCGTTCTGGAGCTACAATAAAACGACAGCCAATCAACGAGGGGTGCACAGAAGCCTGTACGGTAGGCCAAAGGGTCTGGCATAGCTTTGACTGTGCAGCTAATTTATTTGGTAGTCGCGCTCTTCACAATAACATATATTAGCAAGCACAGGTTAGTTTAAACGCACACACTTCAACGCGCTCGTCGCAGATTGGATTTCGTTTTACTACCGTAGGTGCACTTGTAATTTTGGACTGTATTCAGCCATGTCAACAAGACTTAGTTCACACAACATCTATTATTTGAATTACAAAAGTACTGTGGAACTCGAACACTTACTATCGCTCCAAAGGATAGACGCGCGACGGATGTGGCATGTGAGATAACGCCTGGAGAAATTTCAACAGCGCACAAATTGTTTGTTATCTAGGAACAAGTACTAAGGAGATAAATCATCCCTAACACCGCAATGCGTAGAGATGGAGGTGAAAGCAGTTGAAATAACCATACTCATCATACACTGAAGATCCAAAGAAACTGGTACACCTGCCTATTATAGTCTAGGGCCCCCGCGAGCATGCAGAAGTACCTTAACACGACGTGGCATGTACTCGACTAATGTCTGAATTAGTGCTGGAGGGAACTGACACCATGAATCATGCAGGGCTGTTGATAAATCCGTAAGAGTACGAGGGGTGGAGATCTCTTCTGAACAGTATAAGCTCAATAATGTTCATGTTTGAGGAGTGGCCAGCGGAAGTGTTTAAATCAGAATAGTGTTCCTGGAGCTACTCTGTAGCAATACGAATGCGCGGGGTGTCGCATTGTTCTGCTGGAATTGCCAAAGTCCGTGGGAATGCACAAAGGGCATGCATGGATGCAGCTGATCACACAATAGGCTAAAGTACGTCTCACCTGTCAGAGTCTTATCTAGACCTATCAGGGGTCCCATATCACTGCAACTGCGCACGCCCCACACCATTACAGAGCCTCTAGCAGCTTGAACAGTCCCCTGCTGACATGCAGGGTCCATGGATTCATGAGGTTGTCTACATACCCGTAAACATCCATACGCTCGACGCAATTTGAAACGAGACTCGTCTGACCAGGCAACATGTTTCCAGTCATAAATAGTCGTATGTCGGTGTTGACGGGCACAGGCGAGGCGTGAAGTTTTGGGTCTTGCAGTCTTCAAGGGTACACGAGCCTTCGGCTCCGAAAGCCCATACCGATGATGTTTCGTTTAATGGTTCGCACTTTAACACTTGCTGAAGGACAAGGATTGAAATCCTCAGGAATTTGCTGGAGGGTTGCACTTCTGTCTCGTTGAACGATTCTCTTCAGTCGTCTTTGGTCCTGTTCTTGCAGGATCTTTATCCGGAGGCAGCGATGTCGGAGATTTTATGTTTTATCGAATTCCTGATATTCACGATACACTCGTGAAATAGCCGTACGGGAAAATCCCCACTTCATCGCTACCTCGGAGATTCTGCGCCCCATCGTCCGTGCGGCGACTGTAACACCACGTTCAAACTCACCTAGATCTTGATAGCCTGCCATTGTAGCAGCAGTAGATGATCTAACAACTGCGCCAGGCCCTTGTCTTATAAGCGTTGTCGACCACAGTGCCGTATTCTGTCTGTTTACATCTCTCTCTATTTGAATACGGATGCCTATACCAGTTTCTCGGGCGCCTTAGTGTATAAAAGCACTGGTATTAACCTTAACAGTACCAACACCTTTTCCATAAGGTATACTACCAATGAGAGTATTTTATGATCACTACAAGAAATACATGTTTCATTATAATTCTCCTTCACTTTTATTTACAACTTACTTATTAAAGATTTACTGATGAGTAAGTAGGGTCCAGAGCGGGAAAATATATTTTAGTACTGTCTTAGCAACAACAATGCATTTTAGTGACATATACTAGGAAATAGAGGTGCGGGTATAACCACAACGAAAATTTAAAAAATGCAAATTTCGTTGATTGACTTTT
The DNA here is from genome assembly GCF_023897955.1 of Schistocerca gregaria. Classification (NCBI taxonomy): domain Eukaryota; kingdom Metazoa; phylum Arthropoda; class Insecta; order Orthoptera; family Acrididae; genus Schistocerca; species Schistocerca gregaria. The sequence goes on from NC_064923.1 coordinate 369,551,848, forward strand.
TATTAACAACATACTTTTAATAAGATACCGATGTCAAAGCGGAAATTTTGAATATGACATTCGTTCTGAAAGTCCTCTAACGGGAGAGCGACTGGTCGAACACTTGAAGAAAAAAGATACTGTCAGCCATAATTTTATTTAGTAATTTTATATGGCTATCAGTTTTAATGCCTCATTAAGTCATAGAGTCGTTAGTGTTATTGTAGGCAGAACTATATCCATCTGGTTTCTGTAGACTTCTAAGATTTCTTGTCGTTAGTGGTGTGAAGGATTCACATCCACCGAAAAGTTTCAGTAGTTGGATATAATGGTCCCTATAATACAAACGACTAGATGACAGGAGCCTGAAGATGGTGCCAGTGAGGCACCGAAACTGGTAGCTAAACAAAATTATTAAATAAAATTTCGGCTCTTTGTAATCATTTTCTTCAAGTCATTCGTCGTGAAAAGTCACACCTACTATTACAAATCAATTAGACTTCGATTTTTGGATTAAATTTAACTGATGGCTCTGAGCACTATGGGACTCAACTGCTGTGGTCATCAGTCCCCTAGAACTTAGAACTAATTAGACCTAACTAACCTAAGGACATCACACACATCCATGCCCGAGGCAGGATTCGAACCTGCGACCGTAGCAGAAGCGCGGCTCCAGACTGGAGCGCCTAGAACCGCACGACCACCACGGCCGGCAATTAAATTTAACTGAAAAATAAAAATGATTAAGGCATTTGGTAGAAGTTATTCGTTGATAACAATGTATTTTTTTAAAAATTGTCAAATATGGATAACATGAATAGATTACAATAGTTCACAAAAGATGCTAGTATTGCTAGGGTTAATGTCGAATACGTCATTCCCGGTGTTGCTAGTCTGGTCATAATTGCGACGTCATTTCAACAGTAGGTGTTTGATTGTAGCCGGCCACAGTGGCCGAGCGGTTCTAGGTGCTACAGTCTGGAACCGCGCGACCGCTACGGTCGCAGGTTCGAATCCTGCCTCGGACATGGATGTGTGTGATGTCCTTAGGTTAGTTAGGTTTAAGTAGTTCTAAGTTCTAGGGGACTGATGACCTCAGATGTTAAGTCCCATAGTGCTCAGAGCCATTTGAACCATTTTTGTTTGATTGGAATGGATGTGGAAGTATAGAAATGTCGAAGACGACTAATTTTAGTGTATTCGTGGGTGTTAGCGAATGGTAACAGTTCTGGCTAATGCTGATGTCAGGAGAAATAACTGAAAATGATTGAAACAATTGTCATGTACAAAGACCTTCAGGGTCAGTGGGTGCTTGACGATGGTCTAGATGACGTTTCACCCGTACTGCCGAGCAAATGTGGGAAACATAAAAAAGTTATCGCCTAACGGCCGGTGTCAGGTAGCTGTAAATAGCCAACAAATGTAAAATTTCAGCCATAGTGGGTATTGTCTCAGTATCTGAAATAGAGTTTCACAGTTGCACAGTTCAGTGTAGCGTATGAAAGTAATTTTATACTTTTGTGATTTTTTCATTAAATTGTGGAAGTAGCGTGTGTAGTTAGAAGAGAATCTCACATAAAGTTGTAGTAGAGAAGCCAACTGAAATGTAACTTATGTCCGTCTGTTGAGACAGTGTTTCCGAAACTTTTTGTTTGTGAAGGACATAACAGCCGCCGAGCGGTCGTCTGCAGAGAACATGGCGGGCTGAACAGCGGAGGTGCGGGCTCCAGGTCTGCGCGGGCAGGGGCAGGCAGGCTCCTCTCTCTGGCCCACGGAGCGTTCGGCCTTGAGAATTAGCCTCGCGGGGCCAAGTCTAAACGAGCGCCGCCTAACGAGCCAGCGCCTATTAGAGGCTTATTTATCGCGACCCGCCAACACCGTCCCCGCGTCTCGTTACCTACACCTCCCCTGGTAGTAGCAGCAGCACTTTCGCCTAACTCGCTGCCTTCTGTCGCCTCATGCTGTCCCTTATCTTCTGAGCTGCAGGAGTTCCTCTGCGAGTCAGCAGCGTCGTTTCCTCCTTGTTGTCGAATGTACTTACTGAAAACACAGAGTACCCAAAGAGATTCAGAACAAATAAATGTTATATTACAGTATATACAAATCTTAAAAATACGGTATTGTATAAGCCAAATATGCTGTACAAGTGAATGGTGGCAAAGGCTGCTGTGTCATATGGACAAACTGGTGAATGTGATGAAAGGGGAAGAAAAAAAAAAAACCAACTTACGCTCATTCTGTAGGCTCTTTCTCTCCTTGTTTCATCGGCCTGTTAATCACATTCGCTAATTCACTTGTTCAGCATATTTGGCTTATACAATCATATAATTTTAATATTTAAGTACATTCTGCTATAAGATTTATTTGTTCAGATTCTCCTTGGGTATTATGCTTGAGTTGTGTATCGATATTGTCACAAAATGTCAAGCATCTTTGTACAGCTATGAAATTGTGCTGAAGTTCTGTGGACTATCTGGTTGGTATTAAGTTACCTGACGATGGGCTAAGAAACCGAAAGCAGGTTCATAACGAACTATGAAATATTATTGCGCTACTTTAATACTGTGTAGTCAAGTTTTTGACTATCATTTTTACTTTTTCGCGAGTCTCTAGATAAAGTGATAGCTGTATTTTTCAGTTCAAGTGCCTATGGTTAATTTTAGTGAAGGGCGAGTAGCTGAAAATCGTCCCTAGTAGACGTCAGGAGCATCACGTCATTCTTGGTACACCAAGACTGCAAAATAACTGTCACGGGGAGAGGGTTGTCTTTCCGGCTAGGCATTATCTTCGCAATATAGTCATCTTCACCGTTTGCTTGGCTTCCAAAATGACAAACGAATTGCTGAGATGCTACACCATGCCCTAGGCGTAATAAGACTTATCCGAAAATGACAGCAGGCACCTCTTGCACTGTGGATCCGCCTCATCTTTCATTTATTGTCTCAAAGATATCGTATAATGTTGCACGAAGTAGTGTGTCCTTTCCTGTACAGTTCTATTTTTTTAATTTAATTTCGATTAGGATCATTACAGCGTACGATAAGTGACGTTTGTACGTAAACTGTACATTTTTGGAGGCCGTCTTTGCGAGCCAGAATCCTGCCATTCTTTCCGCAACAGTCCTCTTCCCTCTGTCTAGTCCCTGATCTGCTATTCTTCATTCGAAACCTTTGGAAGTTTCGCTAAATGCACCTCAGCTGTGTTCAGTCTCTCTGTTTTAATCCAGTCATGCCAAGTCGTTTCTAACCTCATTCGACCATTTCCCTGGCACGGCCTATCTTCAGAATATTTACAACATAGTTTCCTTTGTTTCTTATGTATGCCATGTAAAGGCGGTTGTGTTTAAGCCTAGTCTTCTGTTTCCATCAGCCGTTCATTATTCTGACGTAATTATTTCTTTCCCATTGGCCTCCGTTGGCCATCTTCAACCTTAGGATCCTTTATTTGGCGATTGACTCTCCTCCCAAAATTCTCCGTTTCTCACAACCCCGTGCTCTCTGTATCATTCTTGTGGTTTCACGTAGATATTGTTTCAACTCTTGTAGTGACCGAGCGAGACGATGCAATGGTAAGGCACTGGACTCCCTGTCGGGAGGATAGTGGTTCAAATCCCCGTCCGACCACTCTCATTGTTTTTCCGAAAATCCTAAATAAGTTAAGCCGTGTTCCAAAATGCTTCCATTGAAAGGACGCAGCCGATTTCCGCCTCTGTCGTTCTCCAATACGGATCGATACTCAGTCCGTAATTACATCGACGTCGATGGGACGCTAAACCCTAACCTTTCTTCCTTCTGCCTTGTAATGTAGTGTGCAAGTCCATTTCGTCTCGAGATGGATTTCTTCGTGCAGACATTGTACATTCTGCGAAAAGCAGAGGCATGACACTCGTTTGAAGAAGTTGGAAGCTTCCATTAATTCTTAGCTGTAAGTTCTTCCCAAATTAAATATAACTATCTTTGAGTTTTTTGTCACGATTTTTTAAAGTGGTATTTGTATTTCTAGATACAGTGCCAGACAACTGACTACAGCAGCAAGTTGATTTGTACACCATTCTTAGTGCCGTCAGTAAAGAATTCAGTCCATAATCCTCTCCTGCAAAGCGCTCTTCTCCATGCACTAATTATCTTCTCGGATATAAAGTTGACTAGAGCTGACGATAGGTCATCACTCGGCCTGGTTCCAGTTTGTACTCCAAATTTATCAGGGGACGTCCTATGGATGTCTTCTTGGAATTTGTGATTAAGGTTTGTTCGTAGTTTCAGTTGTTTTGATAGCCACCACATATTCAGCCACAATTGCAATAAAAAATTGTCGGTATACTAAATTTTAATTATACCGTAATATGCACAATTCTAGCAACTTCCTTATACTTACCGCAAATGTTGGAACACCATCGTAACTTCAGGTAGAAGTTACTTAAATTATATTCGATGCATATAGAAAAATGACAGTAATATGACGCTTATTACAGATTGGAGTGAAACTTTACTAAAAAAATAATGCGAGAATTATGAATGTGTGTATGAGGCTGCTGGCTCCCTTAGGGGACTGGGGTAGATGCCTAGCAACCGTGTCCTTTAGCCCGTACCCCCTACGATCTTTTTGTGAAAAGATTCACGACGAACATTAATGGCTGTTGCCCTTTGGAACACTTTCTCTTGTTTTCTACGGGAGGTATTCAGTAAGTAATACAACACAGTTTTTTCTGAGAGCAGATTGGCTTTGTGTGTGTGTGTGTGTGTGTGTGTGTGTGTGTGTGTGTGTGTTGTGTTGTGTTGTGTTGTGTGTGTGTGTGTGTGTGTGTGTGTGTGTGTGTCTATTCCAATAAACCGTATTATTCCCACTCTTTTGGCTACGAAATCCTGTTTTTCAACACAATCTCCGATCAATGCGACGGCCGTACGTAACTTTACCGGGAGGGCCTGATGCCCACATGGTACCACTCTGCTGGTCGACGTCAGAGCCAACGTCTTGCTGTATAAATAACGCCCCCATCATGCACGTACTTTTTCCAGCGGAGTGCATCCTTCCTTGAACCAAACAGGTGAACTCATTAGGTGCGAGAGCCGGCCTGTAGTGTGGACAGGAAGAACAGTCCAGTGAAGTTTTGTGGGCATCCTCTCGGTTGCGCAGACTTGGGCGAGGCCTTGCGTTGTCATGGAGAAGGAGAAATGCGTTTGCATTTTGATTGTGTCCGCACGTTCCAACTTGGCAGGAGGGACAGCTGTGTGCGGCCGGCGACCGCGCGGGGAGATATGGGATAGGATGCGCGACCTTCTTCCGAAGATGACAGATTTCGCGCCCAGCGACTCACGGTGACTTAGTTCACACCAGGTCTCCGAAGGCGTTCTTCAAGCACCTATGAATATCTGCGATGCTCTGGTTTATCGACGAAAGAGATTCGTTGATAGCTCTCTGCTTAGAACGAATCTCAGTTACAGACGCCGTTTTGAACTGTACGTATGCCGCCGCCACGTATCGGAACTTCATGAAAGTATAGGGGCTGAAGCGGGAATATTTCACAATGTCCCACAATAAATTCCTCGTTTTTCAACCGAAACTTTCCGACAAGAAAAAGTGTTGCATTACTTACTGAATAACCTCTCGTAGTTTCAATCTTTACAAACGATTACAAAACTGTAGTGAAGTGTACGTCGAACACTATAATTTATCATATTATATGTTAATATTAAAGAAATTTTATTTCAGAAACCAAAGATTAAGTAAACTTGTATGTCGTAGAGCAGTGGTCATCAAACTCGGGCCCGCAGTTTCCAGCGGTTTTTCTTAATAATATGCACCTGACAACTAAAAGCCGAATCCCAGACACGTCAGTTAACAAATGGTTCAAATGGCTCTGATCACTATGGGACATAACTTCTGAAGTCATCAGTCCTCTAGAACGTAGAACTACTTAAACCTAACTATCCTAAGGACCTCACACACATCCATGCCCGAGGCAGGATTCGAACCTTCGACCGTAACAGTCGCGCTGTTCAGGACTGTAGCGCCTAGAACCGCTACGGTCGCAGGTTCGAATCCTGCCTCCGGCATGGACGTGTCTCATCTCCTCAGGTTAGTTAGGTTTAAGTAGTTCTAAGTTCTAGGGGACTGGTGAACTCAGATGTGAAGTCCCATAGTGCTCAGAGCTTTTTAACCTTTTTTTCTTGTTTTACTCCTACAGCGTTAAAAATGCTAAATGATTCACACTCGAAAATACCGCTCGTCAGATAACTTTTTAAAGATCCGGTAAAGCCAGGTTGCTCAGCGGGACGGGACATTATTTACACCACTCAAGAGACTGAGTAACCTCCTGTTACCGAGACGTATGGCAACCCTAATTATAGAGACACTGCTAATGCGGTACATACTTAGAGCAAGGAATGTGAAAGACATTATATGAAGGCTGTTGTAATATAGTGCAATGAGCAGAAGAAAAAATTGCGCTGAGAAAATTGTAATCATGTGTATTGCATAAAGTATTTAAATATAAGTACAGTTACTGTTGGCTTCTAACGGTCAGTATTTTCGGGCTGGCTGGTAACTTAACGCGCCCTTATTGGAGGCTCATAACATAATAATTTATGTATGTTACCAAGCAACGATAGGCACATATGCGGCCCGAGATGCTGCTCCACTGTGCCAGTATTGGCTCTTGACTAAAAAAAGTTTCAGGAACACTATTGTAGACAGATGTTGCACTGTGTTTCCCACAAGCGCAACAGCTGCACCAGCGCGTTAGTACGTGACGTAATGCGTAACAGTCCACATGTTGAGTAAGGCTTCGGCTGCGGGCTTCACACTGCCGATAACCCATAACGTCACAGTTGAAATGTAACATGGCGTATGGATAAGAAGACACAACATTGCCTCCTTGACGTTTCGGTCAAACGCTCCTAGTTTGTAGTAGGCCACCATTGTGGAGCCGCTGTGGATAAGGAAAGGGACTCGTCGTATGTAATGAGTGTATATCCCCGGAACGGTAAGATAAGTATTTCTTTAAGGTATTTTCAATTACTGTGAAGTTACTCGTGAATACCAGTTTCAGAGACGTGATTCAGTGGCCATATATTTGTGTGTGTACTTAGACAACGATTTCGTGCCTCTGAATAGCAAACAATAATGAGGAAACGGGCCAAGTTACAGAGAAAAAAATGAAAGTACGAAACGGTAGCAGGAATGTGGTTGGCTACTTAATTCAAGTCTCACAGTAAGGAACGGAGAATTAATATATGGCGGTGATGTACGCGATGAAAGAAAGCTATTACTGAATTGAAATTTGCTAGGTGGGAATGTAAACTGTCCACGCGAAATTGTGAATACGGCTATTCGTATTTGTAGGAAATTTGTTTTTTATTTTACAAGGTAGTGGTTCAGAAATTGGTGAATAAAAGTATAGGTGATGCAGCCGTGTGACATACATTTTTATAAGTAGATATTTCAGAAAAAATGTTCCCTCTGTTTGCTACATATGTACAGTTCCCTATTTCCTCTCGTTCTACAAATAATGTGAATCCGTAGTCTGTTTTTTTTCTTCTGGAAGCGATTCTGCAAAAGTTTTCTTTTCATAGTAACGACAAGAACTCGTATAGTACTAGGCAGAATGTTCTACTAGAGGTCTGGCTCATATTACGGCGTTGCTCCCTTTCGCATTTTGTTCAGATTCGCTGTAGACCTTTTAGTCAGTTTTCGGTTCGATTAATTTACACGTTGTCGAAATTCCTCCTGATTTTATTACTCGCGTCCGTAGACAGGGTCGCTAACGCACGCCTGTGCTGTGGCACTCGACTCTCACGCAGCCACTGCGAAACCTGGTAGTAAAAGCCATTTCCATCGCCACCGGTTGCCCGGGAAAGGGAGGAGAGATGGCGATCACCAGTCTTCGCGTTCAGTGTTCTGGACTGAATTCCAACTCTATACATTGAGTGAGAGCATGTTACACCATTGATATTGCTCCCCTCGCCAGTTAAGGGCGTTCAGCTCGTCTCGGCCTCCTTAGTTCTATTAAAGATGAGTAGGCTGTGTTCCAGCATAGTGTTTCACCCTCACCTTCTATCACCATACAAGAGACATGATAACATACACACACACACACACACACACACACACACACACACACACATATTATAATCATCTATACTCCTCAGATATAATTCTCACACACCGCTACGGAAAGGGCTTTGTCCGCTGAGGACGAAAATCTTTTCGGCTGAACCTACCAATTGTTTTCTGTCGGCCAGTAGTCCCGTACTACTCATTTGTTTCTTTAGTAGGTTTGTTGTAGCCGAATCTCCTAAATAAAAACTCGACATTTATAAATGTACCGTTAACATTCTGAGTCGCCATGAAGAGTGTAGTAATTATATGCCGAATACGGAAATGCTTGTGTGTGAGTAGACTTTCTCAGCCGGAGTCAGTTTCCGCGAAATTCTTGTGTTTTGTAGGCCGCGTCATATTGTAACGTTTCGCCTACTGCTCCTTGACGTAGCTGAGATATTGGTTCATCATTTTAGAATAATTTCGTGGGCACTAATTCCTTTGAGTGGCTGTTCTTCAGACTCTTACTTCCACCATTGTCCTTGGGGCTTTATGTTCGGTTTCACTCATTAATTGCTTGACGACTTGAAAGTGAATTTTAAATTTGTTGACTGAGGCGAGCGCCCATCACATTTGCTTGAAAAAAATCTCGTGCACATTGACTGCTAAGGCATGAGTTTCTGAGCCTTCTCGGTCTCTCCACTGATTTTTTCGTGCTCAGTGCTCGGTCTGCCGTGTAGTGAAGCTCTGACGGCATTAGCACGTCAAGATAACGTTATCGCTTTAGATGTACCGATAATGTGAAGAATTTTGTTGGAGCCGAACCAGATGGTGCCGCGATAACACGCGGAACTCGCACACCACAGAATGGACCCCAGTTTTGCTTCGTGTTTTCTGATTAAAGCTTCTCGAGATTGCTTTAAATCGTTTCAGTCGAAACGTTACACACTACGATGTTCAATTCCTAGATGAAAATGTCAGTTCCGTATATAAATTTCAAGCGAATTTCTGCTTGGAAGATAAGTGTTTGTAACTATGTTAACATTACCACTACTTACTTTTATCGCGAAGTGAAGGTAATAGAATGTTGTTGTTGTCTTCAGTCCTGAGACTGGTTTGATGCAGCTCTCCATGCTACTCTATCCTGTGCAAACTGCTTCATCTCCCAGTACCTACTGCAACCTACATCCTTCTGAATCTGCTTAGTGTATTCATCTCTTGGTCTCCCTCTACGATTTTTACCCTCCACGCTGCCCTCCAATGCTAAATTTGTGATCCCTTGATGCCTCAAAACATGTCCTACCAACCGGTCCCTTCTTCTAGTCAAGTTGTGCCACAAACTTCTCTTCTCCCCAATCCTATTCAATACCTCCTCATTAGTTACGTGATCTACCCATCTAATCTTCAGCATTCTTCTGTAGCACCACATTTCGAAAGCTTCTATTCTCTTCTTGTCCAAATTAGTTATCGTCCATGTTTCACTTCCATACATGGCTACACTCCAAACAAATACTTTCAGAAACGACTTCCTGATACATAAATCTATATTCGATGTTAACAAATTTCTCTCCTTCAGAAACGCTTCCTTGCCATTGACAATCTACATTTTATATCCTCTCTACTTCGACCATCGTCAGTTATTTTACTTCCTAAATAGCAAAACTCCTTTACTATTTTAAGTGTCTCATTTCCTAATCTAATTCCCTCAGCATCATCCGATTTAATTTGACTACATTCCATTATCCTCGTTTTGCTTTTGTTGATGTTCATCTTATATCCTCTTTTCAAGACACTGTCCATTCCGTTCAACTGCTCTTCCAAGTCCTTTGCCGTCTCTGACAGAATTACAATGTCATCGGCGAACCTCAAAGTTTTTACTTCGTCTCCATGAATTTTAATACCTACTCCAAATTTTTCTTTTGTTTCCTTTACTGCTTGCTCAATATACAGATTGAATAACATCGGGGAGAGGCTACAACCCTGTCTCACTCCTTTCCCAACCACTGCTTCCCTTTCATGCCCCTCGACTCTAATAACTGCCATCTGGTTTCTGTACAAATTGTAAATAGCATTTCGCTCCCTGTATTTTACCCCTGCCACCTTCAGAATTTGAAAGAGAGTATTCCAGTCAACATTGTCAAAAGCTTTCTCTAAGTCTACAAATGCTAGAAACGTAGGTTTGCCTTTTCTTAATCTTTCTTCTAGGATAAGTCGTAAGGTCAGTATTGGCTCACGTGTTCCAACATTTCTACGGAATCCAAACTGATCCTCCCCGAGGTCCGCATCTACCAGTTTTTCCATTCGTCTGTAAAGAATTCGCGTTAGTATTTTGCAGCTGTGACTTATTAAACTGATAGTTCGGTAATTTTCACATCTGTCAGCACCTGCTTTCTTTGGGATTGGAATTATTATATTCTTCTTGAAGTCTGAGGGTATTTCACCTGTCTCATACATCTTGCTCACCAGCTGGTAGAGTTTTGTCATGACTGGCTCTCCCAAGGCCGTCAGTAGTTCTAATGGAATGTTGTCTACTCCGGGGGCCTTGTTTCGACTCAGGTCTTTCAGTGCTCTGTCAAACTCTTCACGCAGTGTCTTACCTCCCATTTCGTCTTCATCTACATCCTCTTTCATTTCCAAAATATTGTCCTCAAGTACATCGCCCTTGTATAAACCTTATATACTCCTTCCACCTTTCCGCCTTCCCTTCTTTGCTTAGAACTGGGTTTCCATCTGAGCTCTTGATATTCATACAAGTGGCTCTCTTTTATCCAAAGGTATCTTTAATTTTTCTGTAGGCAGTATCTATCTTACCCCTAGTGAGATAAGCTTCTACATCCTTACATTTGTCCTCTAGCCATCCCTGCTTAGCCATTTTGCACTTCCTGTCGATCTCATTTTTGAGACGTTTGTATTCCTTTTTGCCTGCTTCATTTACTACATTTTTATATTTTCTCCTTTCATCAATTAAATTCAATATTTCTTCTGTTACCCAAGGATTTATAACAGCCCTCGTCTTTTTACCTACTTTATCCTCTGCTGCCTTCACTACTTCATCCCTCAGAGCTACCCATTCTTCTTCTACTGTGTTTCTTTCCCCCATTGCTGTCAATTGTTCACTTATGCTCTCCTTGAAACTCTGTACAACCTCTGGTTCTTTCAGCTTATCCAGACCCCATGTCCTTAAATTCCCACCTTTTTGTAGTTTCTTCAGTTTTAATCTACAGTTCATAACCAATAGATTGTGGTCAGAGTCCACATCTGCCCCTGGAAATGTCTTACAATTTAAAACCTGATTCCTAAATCTCTGTCTTACCATTATATAATCTATCTGAAACCTGTCAGTATCTCCAGGCTTCTTCCATGTATACAACCTTCTTTTATGATTCTTGAACCAAGTGTTAGCTATGATTAAGTTATGCTCTGTGGAAAATTCTACCAGACGGCTTCCTCTTTCATTTCTTAGCCCCAATCCATAATCACCTACTATGTTTCCTTCTCTCCCTTTTCCTACTGACGAATTCCAGTCACCCATGACTATTAAATTTTCGTCTCCCTTTACTACCTGAATAATTTCTTTTATCTCATCATATATTTCATCAATTTCTTCATCATCTGCAGAGCTAGTTGGCATATAAACTTGTACTACTGTAGTAGGCAATAGCGAAGCTAATTCAGAACACTTTCTCTGCGAATAATGTTTACACTGTTAATAGTCTAGTAAACATTAATAAATTTCTATAGTTTTGAATACCTAGGTGTATGAATGGAGCCTGACCTTTCAAAGAAACCTACCTTCGTATCACGCATTAACCAAATGGGAAGGTTTTGGTTAAGTGATAGCCAACAGCTGTTATGTAATTGAAAAATCGCATTTTTAACCATCACCTGTTTATTTTAAAATCCATGTCTACCGGTTTCGATCATGGACCATCTTCACAGGCCGTAGGGTGAAAACAGATAGGTAAAAGCAATTTTGTGTTCCTTTCAGGCTGATACAATCTCAGAGCTGTGATAGTGAGAATACACAATCAGTAGTCAAAATCACTTACAGTAATAACCACAGTTTTGGATAGCGCCATTTTGCCACGCACGGTATGCTTTAACCACGGCGGCACGCGAACAGTTTATAAACGTAGTCGTTTCGGAAATGCTTCCACCCTTGGCCCGAAAGCCAATGTTCATGGCCGTTTGGACGTCACATATATCTCTCCGTTTCTGCATTACGACGACGGACCGTTTCTCGCCGCCCCCCCCCCCCCCCTCCAAAAAAACAACAACAAAAAAACAAAAAGCACGCTTTATATACCCTCCACTGTTAGTGCTGCCGTATGTGAGTGATAATCGCACATGGGCGGTGATCACATTAATGTGACTGGACCGAGTATACGGAATGAAACTGCGTAGAGCTGTTTGTTAATATTATCAGAATCTAACGTACACCTTGCGACACTCGCTGTTGCGAGAGTTGTTACCGTCTGACAGCGGAAGACATTAGTGCTCCTAGAGACAAGAAAACCATTTGACACTTCACATCATTTTGCTTTAAGATCGTTCGATTTTAGTCATTTTTTGACGTGAAAACGTCTGTTCGCTCGTCGGTCGAACATTCTTGAGTGAGGAAATACCATCACAGTTCAATCGCTTGTAACTACGAGACTAATACACACACACACACACACACACACACAAGTACCGAGTTCCGAAACCTGTACAGAAAATTGGAATGGAGAACAACACAAACGTCTTTTCCTCGTTTTTTATTGCTCATGAAAACCACACATTGCATGTTGTACCACCATACAGCGAGCCCTTCAGAGGTGGTGGTCCAGATTGCTGTACGCACCGGTACCTCTAATAACCAGTGGCACGTCCTCTTGCATTGCATTGCATTGCATTGATGTATGCCTGTATTCGTCATGGCATACTATCCACAAGTTCACATCAAGGCACTGTTGGTCCAGATTGTTCCACTCGTCAACGGCGATTCGGTGTAGATCCTTCAGAAGGTTGGTGGGTCACGTCGTCCATAAACAGCCCTTTTCAATACATCCCAGGCATTTTTGATAGCGTTCATGTCTGGCGAACATGCTGGCCACTCTACTCGAGCGATGTCGTTATCCTGAAGGAAGTCATTCACAAGATGTGCACGATGGGGGCGCGAGTGGACGTCCATCAAGACGAATGCATCGCCACTGTGCTGCCGATATGGTTGTACTATCGGTCGGAGGATGGCATTCACGTATCGTACAACCGTTACGGCGACTTCCATGACCACCAGCGGCGTACGTCGGCCCCCACATAATGCCACCACGAAATAGCAGGGAAACTCCCACCTTGCTGCATTCTCTGGACAGTGTGTCTAAGGCGTTCAACCGGACCGGGTTGCGTCCAAACTCGTCTCCGACTACCGTCTGGTTGAAGGCATAAGCGACACTCATCGGTGAAGAGAACGTGATGCCTATCCTGAGCGGTCCATTCGGCATGTTGTTGGGCCCACACGTAGCGCGCTGCATGGTGTCGTGGTTGCAAAGATGGACCTCGCCATGGACGTCGGGAATGAAGTTGAGCATCACGCAGCGTATTGCGCACGGTTTGAGTCGTAAGATGAACTCCTGTAGCTGCACGAAAAGCACTATTCAACATGGTGGCGTTGCTGTCAGAGTTGCTCCGAGTCATAATCCGTAGGTAGCGGTCATCCACTGCAGTAGTAACATTTGGGCGGCCTGAGCGAGGCATGTCACCGACAGTTCCAGTCTCTCTGTATCTCCTCCATGTCCAAACAACATCGCTTGGGTTCACTCGGTGACGCCTGGACACTTCCCTTGTTGAGAGTCCCTCCTGGCACAAAGTAACAATGCGGATGCGATCGAACCGTGGTGTTGACCGTGTAGGCATGGTTGAACTACAGACAACACGAGCCGTGTATCTCCTTTCTGGTGGAATGACAGGAAGTGATCGGCTGCCGGAGCCCTTCCGTGTGATAGGCGCTGTTCATGCATGGTTATTTACATCTTTAGGCGGGTTTAGTGACATCTCTGAACAGTGAAAGGGAGTGTGTCTGTGATACAAAATCCACATTCAACTTCTATCTTCAGGAATTCTGGGAACCGTGGTGATGCATTTTTTGATGTGTGGGTTCGCGAATAACTCTTCAGCCCACAACGCATAGATCATGGTACGTGTTTGTCGTGTAGTATTTGTTTTGCTCTGGCTTCATCGTAACACTGTAGGCGCATTTGCCTGATTATTCCGAATTAGCTTCGTGTAAAATTATAATCTGTTGTTGCGTGTAAACGGTTTTAGATAGGACACTGACGGGTGTGATTGTGAAGTGATTGCGGATCACTGCTAGGACGAAAAGTGAGGCAGTAAAATATTCACCGCGATGTAAGTGAAAATCAGTTTTACGTTAAATATTACAAAATAATGTCAGTTGCCTCATATGACTCCTAAATGGTTCAAATGGCTCTGAGCACTATGGGACTCAACTGCTGTGGTCATCAGTCCCCTAGAACTTACGCCTACTGAAACCTAACTAACCTAAGGACATCACACACATCCATGCCCGAGGCAGGATTCGAACCTGCGACCGTATGAGTCGCACGGTTCCGGACTGCGCGCCTAGAACCGCGAGACCACCGCGGCCGGCGACTCCTAAATATTATGGGAATTATAGAAAACGCAAATCAGACAACATTTAGCGTCGAAAGGAATCCAAAAAGACTAAAAAGTCCAGTCCTGATGGAATGCGATAGCTACGGCAGCGTTGAAAAAAAATGAAAAAAAAAAAAAATGGGCAGGGCGATTACGTAGCTGGCGAGTCGGGTATGCAGCGGCAACCGGCCACCGACTTACAATTTATCTAATCCACAACGATTGCACTACTCTGTGTAACCAGTGTTAAAGAGATTGATAACTAAACTAAATATCAGTTCGAAACACTTTGGTTTTATACTCACGTTTTCGCTAGAAATGAACGGCGCGGACCCGAACTTCGCGCGCGGAAATGTTTGTGCTTAATTGAAGAAATAGTTATTTTTTTGCATCCCAAGAGTTACGAAAATATCAAGAGCCCTCAATAATAGTAAAATAAATGTAAACAGCAGAAACTTATGAAATGATACAAGCTACGGTGTCGTCATGAAGAAATACTCTCCAAAGAGCGTATAACTGCAACTCATCCCCGAAAGGGCAATTGATTATAAACACAGTATTTCATTCATAAGGATGGTTAGAAACACTGAAAAGCTTGTTAGGATGTTGCAGGGTAGAATATGCTGGAAAATAATTGTTAAGATATTAATTAAAATTGAAGTTAGACATACAGTTGCCGCTCAAATTCAAGCGGCCTGCCAGATAACAGTTAGTGTCAGTTGTTCTCATAGCGCAGGTGATAGCCCACGAGACTGATCAGCTTTTGGCTCGGGTTCGATACATACTAGCGCTCCATGTCCAGTTTTTGTATGTTGTCTTGTTCGGTTTTAGAAAACCTAACAAGGAACATGTTTAGCGAAATCGCCTCTGGCGGGCTGCTTGAAATTTTGCGCAACGGCCTGATTTGCCAACTTCAATGCTAATTAACTCGGAAAGGCGCAAAGTGTCGGATTTTTTCGTAGCAATTATTTCTCAGCCCAATCTAGTTTGCAATATCCTTACAAACTTTTCACACTCTTTCTGACGACCCTGTATATGGCGATCAGGGACTGTGTAAAACCGTCATCTCCGCAATTCCTTACCATTGACGTGTGTGCCACCTTACTAATAACACAAACATTTTCACCTCTTCTCTGAAAGATACTCCGATTTTTTAACGGCATTGCTTTCTATTGTTCGTTGCAATAAATGTCGGGTGACGAGTTGGAACTAAATGTGGAATAATCGGTCTTTCAACGACAGACCACTGTAATTGTCTCCATAATGAATCTTTAATTATGTAGCCAAATGTACCCTGTGATAGCATTTCTGTGTTGTGGTTAGATACTTGAACGTGGACTTCAGAATTTCGTTTGTTGGACTTCAGAATTTCGTTTGTAGTCCTCTAAAGACTGAGTTATCCGTGACTACCTCACTGTCTGTGTGACAGTTGCATGCTAACAGTATATCTCTCTTATTCATGTTCTTGACAAAGATTGCGCGGTAAATTCCCGACGAGCGAAAGAATAGTGCAGTTGTCACCCAAACGTTTCAAAGCTTCCATATTTACTCGTTAGAGAAAATATCTACATACTAAATGATAAAGAAAATTTACGAAGTGCTAAATAACATCAAAAAATATTCTCTTCATTCAGTAGAGTTGATTTTTTAAACTGTTAGTAATTAATGAAAATTATTTCAGTTTTTGTTCATATCCGTGCGTAGTGTAAACTTCATTCTTTGTCCAGGTATTGTTATATCTAGATCATTTATTGACAGCAGGTATCTAGTCTCTTTCCTACAAGAACACTAGTAGGGAAAAACACTCAAATCATCACGTAGCTTTTGCAGTGTCTCACGAAAACCAAGTATGCAGTAAATTAGACTTAAGAAGATAGCAGACGACGTCACCATCACTCCACCGTCAACCTCAAGTCAAAACCTTCTTTCCGACATGCCTTTATGATGACGTCCCGTTCCATTGCGTTGTCGCCGTGTGTGACTCTTGCCCTTGGAAATGTGCAATGTTTTGATGTTACATTTCGTGGCATGTAGCCTACCTTTATCCTGCAAATTATCGCAAGCAACGGGATTGCTACTATTAAAATAGGGTGTTCCTGTTCGTAATTGAGTTGCATGTTACTCAGCTTGAGATATCATATATACAATGCGCACAGGGGGATTTACCTTGCTATCCTGGCGGTCTCTCCCCCGAGGTACTGTTTGTTCCGAAGAACTGGGGAAGATATTGGCATTACGATTTATAACTAACGACACTGCCTTACACCCAGCACCGGGAGACAGCTGAGAAATTACGCACCGCAGGGCAGTAAAAGTGATATAGCTTCAACTGTTGTAGCATCATTCATTCGGCGGAACTTTGTGAAGCTACTGTTATTATTGGGGCCCGAACGTCGCTTTACGACCGGAAAGAGACAAATGATACTCATTAGTCTTCGCCTAACATTTGTTGCGTCTCTGCGTCATGTTATGTCCCGGAAATGATGTGGGACGACCTTGTCCGTACCTATAAATTTTCGCGTGAGTTGTTATATTGTACCGACCCACAATACTGAAATGTTTCCGTCAATACTATTCTGGTCAAGCGAGTTGATAGTGTTCACTAAAACGAGTAGACAGTAATGGAAGGATCAAAGATCACGGGCTCGAGGCGCGTCCTCTTATTTCAAGCTGCTCCCATCTAATCTCGCTGGGAAAAAAATACGAAGGGTCTTCCGTAAATAATGAAACACATTTTTTCTCAGCCAGTTTCGATTGAAAAATGCGAAATTTGTTGTGGTACATCGTGGAATATTCCCGCTTCAGCCCCTCTGCTTTCATGAAGTTCCGATACGTGGCAGCGCTGTACGTAGTCTTCAAAATGGCGTCTGTAACAGTGGTGCGATCCAAGCAGAGAGCTTATCATTGAGTCTCTTTCGGCAGAAACCAGAGCGTAGCAGATATCCATAGGCGCTTGAAGAAATTCTATGGAGGCCTGGCGGCCAACAAAAGCACCGTGAGTCGTTGGGCGAGGATTCTGTCATCATCGCAACAAGGTCGCGCAGTTCTGTCCGACCTTCCGCTTAACGACCTGTCGCACCCCGTGACGTGGAACGTACGGAACTCTCATTCGAGGCGGTAGATCACAAACGAACATCTCGCCGCTCAAGTGGCCGTCGCTGATAGTAGTGCTACCATACTCGTCCACCAGTAGGGTACTCAAAGATGTATGCCCGCTTGGTTCGTCGCTGGCCAAAAGACCATAAAGAGCAAAGAAGGACTCCTGTGCGAAGTTTCTTTCGCGTTACGAGGCTGATCGTGACAATTTTTTGTCGAACACCTCGAGGCGACGAAACAAGTTTCATCACTTTGAACCGGAAACAAAGCGGCAATCGAAAGAAAAAATGCAGAGCTGCTCCCTCAGCCGGTAAATTCATCACGATGGTTTTGTAGATATCTGAATGTGTTATTCCGTTCGATGTTCTCCCTCATGGTGCAACGACCAATTCTAAAGCGTATTATGCTACCCTCAGGAATTTAAAAACGACTTTAGCGTGTTCGTCGCCACAAAAAAGTAAACGAACTATTTCTTCCCCACGACAACGCAAGGCCTCGCACAAGTCTACGCACACGAGAGAAACTCACAAAACCTCATTGGACTGTTTTTCCTCATCCAACCTGCAGCCCGGACCTCACACCGCCCGACGTCCATACATGTGGCCCAAAGAAGAATGCACTCCGCGAGTAGTAGTACGTGGATGACGGGGAGGTTACTGATAAAGCAAGACGTTGCCTCCGACGTCGACCAATAGAGCGGTACCATGCATGCACGTAGTCGCTCTCACTAAGGTGCCGTAAGGGCATCCCATTGAATGGATATCATGTTGAAAAATACTTTCTTAGCCAAAATAGTGGGGAATAATGTGGTATATTCGAATCCTGAATAAAAATCAACCTGCTTTCAGAAAAAGTGTGGCATTGTTTATTGAACGCCCCTCGTATTAGTAATCCACACTGTCTGCTTTGGAACGTTGTACGTGGCAGAGAACTAGATCCAGTCGGTAGCAAGCAATCAGCAGAGTATGACAGTCGACGGGGGGACGTTGCAGAATAGCAGAATTTAACTGTTGTTTTTTGGCGTGTCCAAGACCAAGTCGAAAATGAAGTTGCTGGGTTTGTATGCGTATCAATGTGAAATATCGCAACGTTACTACGAAGAATGGTGTCCCACGTGGGGTCAAGTTGAGACAGCCTGAGAAAGCTGGTCGTAAATAGATACTAGCCGAAAGGAACCGGAGATGACTGTCCCTTTTTGTCAGTGATGCTTCAACTCTAACAGGAATTAGTGCTTTCGAGCGAAGTTTTCAAAGAGAACAAACGTAATGGGCATTTGGAGTGGGGTACGACCCAAAGAAGGCAACTATGCCCACAGCTTCACAAGTCTTCAGTGGGCCAAACAGCATAAAAGCTGGAGAGTACATGAATGAAGGCGTGTCTGGTCGTGATTTTGCCCTCCTTTTCCTATGATGCAAGGCGTAGAGTGCACCGAGTGCCCAATGAGGCGTTTAATCCGCAGTCTGCGGAGGGTTCAGTTCAGGCCGAATGTGCTTCCTTGATGTTTTGGAGGCGTTACCGTGAACATGAAACAGGATGGTTACTTCAAACTTCTCGCCGACCAAGTTTTACGCTTTCGTCATGATGAGTAAGCACTGAACACTCCAGTCTCCCTAGATGACGCCAACCATGTTACACGACTACACGCCTACGTTCGTGCTTTGTGTCGAAGTGTCGCACCCCGACTCGCCCGCTAAATCACACAAGTGAAAAAGTATCTCTCATGATCCTCCCAGTGTGGTGATACCTGTACGTGATGTAATGCTGTATTCACAATTGGCGATTTGGAGCTAATGTTGGAAGCGCTCAACAAATAACTATAGAGGCCGAATCATTGTACTGTATGTTCTAAAAAGAACAAATACTCGATGGCGCCAGGTAGAATAATTTTTCAACACTACTATTGTAGGGCGCTAAATTTAGCCCGATACCTACTGTGGCTTACTTCGTGTCAAGTGATCAAGCGTCCAACATGTGAATGACATTATTTATTGTGTTGTTACTAACATAAGCTAGAATTGGAGTAATTTTCCTTTAGGTGCAGGCTGTTTTCAACTTAATGACGTTTAAATATGTACTTAATAAGTTGTTTACCAAATCCGGAAAGAGCCGGCCGGAGTGGCCGTGCGGTTCTAGGCGCTACAGTCTGGTGCCGAGCGACCGCTACGACCGCAGGTTCGAATCCTGCCTCGGGCATGTATGTGTGTGATGTCCTTAGTTTCGTTAAGTTTAATTAGTTCTAAGTTCTAGGCAACTGATGACCTCAGAAGTTAAGTCGCATAGTGCACAGAGCCATTTGAAATCCGGAAAGATAATGTCGTAGAACATCTCTTAATCCTTGAAAAATTAAAGCTTCACTGCTGAGCTGTTGTCGTTATCGTGTAATTATGTTTATAAGACCGTTTTATTCGCGATTCTTTTACGAATATTGATGGCTAAAGCGCACATGTTAGAATCTCTTCGTCGATGTTATTGATGTGTGTGTAGGATCTTTTGTTTTGTTGATGGTTGCTGGTTCAGACCAAGGACACAGCATAAGGTTGCAATACACAGCGACCTCGATACAGCTGCAGTGAACTGTGACGTGTACGCTGCCGCATGAGGAAGATATTTATAGCCTGTCTGTCGATGCAAATCTGGAGCGTAATAAGAAAGTCTTGGTTGAAGGGCGACCATGAACTACATTCAGTTCCAAAATGCTGTGATTGCATCTGCCCGAAAGTGGATTCACCCATGCCCGCCATACGACAGTATAGCCAACAGCTACACGCTTTCCTAATCTGTTACAGGTACTATTTTACATGTCTTGACAACTTATAAAGTCATGTGTCATATTAACTTAGTGGGTCAGTGTCAGGTAATGGTCAGATCACAGTCAGACTTTGTTCCACGGTGCGTTACTTTTGTGGATATAGCTTGTTGTGTGTACTATGTATGCCGTAGTATTGAATACTTCTCTTTTTGTCATGATCGCCAATATTTTTTGTTAATCAACAGCAGTTTACCAAGCGAATCAGATGCACTCCATCTGTGGCAAAACAAGAGCAACGAGTGAACATGTATAGATTACACAATTTTATAGACCAGGAATAGCGTATAGAAAACCGTACAAAAAATCGTGAGTACGAAGTATCATGTAGTGTACAGCACACGTAGTTCCATCATAAGTACTCCATTAACATGTTCCGATATGGACATAGCGTAACGACTATTCAGTTTTTCATTTCAGACAGCAGTGTGTTCTGGCTACAGATTCACTCTGTCCACAGTCCACTTCAGCTCCTGCTCACTGCACTCTGAAAAGCTCAACAATTATGAGTGCTGTAGTAGTGAGGAAATCTGAACAGTAATAAACCTTTGTAAATGAGCCAGTGAATGATATCATGGAGAAAATAAATATTTCTATTTCTCGCATTCTACGTCGTCGTCATCTAGAATAGCGATAATGCCCCCTGCTCCACGACAATTCATGATCCACGTAGGGTTGATAGCTTCTAATTAAGTATATTTGACGTACCGAGCCAGGTGGCGCAGTGGTTAACACACTGGACTCGAATTCGGATGGACGACGGTTAAAACTCTCGTTCGGCCATTCCGAATCAGGTTTCCTTGATTTCCCTAAATTGCTTCAGGCAAATGCTGGGATGATTCCTTTGAAAGGGCAAGGCCGGTTTCCTTCCTCATCCTAAGTTGAAGGTAATCTTCATCCTAAGAAGCTTCTCGATTTAGGACGTGTACAGTATGTGGTTAGCTGAATTACCACTCCAATTACGGTTTGAATTTTACTTTCACAATCGTCAATGTGAAACGCGGAACGTGGGAATCGGAGCAATCCAAACTTAAATGTTAGACAAATGACACAATGTACTACGAACGTCGATAGCGGTTGTGATGCTAAGTGCACAAAAATCCGGAAAATTCAAACAATACTAGGGCCACTTCGATGACACTCAAAATCGTTGTCTTCCTTGGTGTAGAAAAAGGTTTCCCTATCTGTGTTTCGTAGAATGGTTCAAATGGCTCTGAGCTCTGAGCTATGGGACTTGACATCTGTCGTCATCAGTCCCCTAGAACTTAGAACTACTTAAACCTAACTAATCTAAGGACATCACACACATCCATGCCCGAGGCAGGATTCGAACCTGCGACCGTACCAGTCGCGCGGTTCCGGACTGCGCGCCTAGAACCGCTAGCCCACCGCGTCCGGCTGTGTTTCGTAGAGGCTGAACAAATGTTCCCCGAACTATTAATAACAAGGCCGTTTTTTTTTCGACATTTTGATGATAGTAATTCTAAAAAAATGTATTTTGATTTCTGAGCTATTAATAATGATTTAAAATTGAAGTAATCGTTGAATAAAACAAGTTTTTCTCATTATTTAAAATTTTATTAACCTTCAAAATAAACAAGATGTTCCATAAGTGTTCCGTAAGAGGAAAAGTTTGGGAACCCTTGGTATAATATGATCACCACACCCTCCTATTTCTTGCACGATCGTTAGGCAGTCTGTTGATCCTTATTTCAGCTGCAAAGTTTCTTATCTGTGAATGAACTGATCTGTGGGATCGACCTTTTAGATATGAAAATTTTTTGTGTAATGTATGGAATAATTTGCTAGAATTGGGGGAACGAAGGAGACTAATGTGCGCTTTCTCGGTGTTTCCCCGGTGTTACCAGGGATTCTAGTGTGACTTCAGTAGAAAAATCCCGAACTTTCGCGACCGGTTATGTCTGCGTATTTTCCTGAGACCGGAAACAAGATAACCGATGGCCCTTGTTCGGCGGTTTGGCCTGGGCCTTACCCTTTCCATCTTTTTATTCTCCTTGTTATTTTATTTTGCCGTTTTTAATGTTTTACCTTTCCTAAGCTTTTATGATCTTGCCTGTGTTTCTCGTTTCCTTGGGGGTAACGGACAGTGAGGTGGCGCTGGTGGGATGTAGAGGGTGTGTCTCGCATTGCATACTGTACCCTGGGCACCT
Source organism: Schistocerca gregaria (assembly GCF_023897955.1). Taxonomy (NCBI): domain Eukaryota; kingdom Metazoa; phylum Arthropoda; class Insecta; order Orthoptera; family Acrididae; genus Schistocerca; species Schistocerca gregaria. The sequence goes on from NC_064923.1 coordinate 369,574,591, forward strand.
CCAATTGCATTCTGGGCAGAAGAGCTCGCCCTTACACCACCTCTCTCCTACTACTTCCCCTTGATTTTTATGTCTGTATTATTTATTGTACCTTGCTAACAATCAAGCTTCCCTGGATTTTCCTTCTGCATCCTGCCTGTGAGTGTTACCCCTGGTTCGATAAATATTTTGTGAAAGGAGTTATGACCTTGCAGTTTCGTCCTTTAACTCCAGCAAACAACCAACCAATCCTCGGACTGAAGGACGATTACTGTGACATTTTGTGACACAGTTGAGTTTCCTCGACTGAGCTGCAATTTCCGCGTGGTGGTTTTGGAAGTGTGCGAGGCGTTGCCTTGGGGCAAGCAGTAGCGGCGGCGGCGGCAACGCAGCGCGCAGGAAACGGCGTGGTCCGACTTGGCAGGCCGCCAGCCCAGCTGCCGTAACACGCCGGCCGCGTAACTGCGCCGCACTCAACCACCCACTACCCACTAGCCACCAGCGGGGATCCGCGTACGGAGCCACAGCCCGAGGCGAGTGCTACGCTGGCGAAGCAGGGCGCTGCATTTCGCCGCTTGTAGTTTTGGAGCGTATGCACTCTGTTACGCATTAGTGGTCAAGTGCTGCTGTTGTGACTAGTTGTAAATTGAATGAGTGTTACGGGGCTTGCACATAAGTTCGTGCAGTGTATCAGTTCTAAGTGACAAGGCTGCGAGTACTGGAGACAACTGTGCAGTTTCGGCAGGTTGTTCGCCTGCGTTGTAGACTCGTCTTTTGCGACGGTAAACTGCACAGTCTCGTCGTCGTGTCACCCTAACCTCAATAATCTTGTTTCCACCGTGACCTCGTAGAGAGAGAGAGAGAGAGAGAGAGAGAGAGAGAAAGGCTTTTATTTAAGGCTACCGGAATCTTCGTGAAACTTGGGATGTGCTTCATATTACAATCGTCGAAGAAAACAGAAGTTGACGCGTACGACGTGTTTTAATAGAAATACTGGCACTTCTCGATCCTGAAGGCAATCGGAGATGGTATAGCGAAGAAAATAGACGAACCCGCCCTTTGGAAAAAGAAACACAGCTGTAACCACACAACAAACTGCGGCTTTCCGTTCTCTGCCACCACGAACACTGTGCGGAACATTAAGCCGAGAACGGAAATGTGGGAAAATTTTAATGTAGCCTACACACCTTCATTTCATGCAACTGTACAGATTTTGACATGAACGGATAACTGTACAGTTAAACTGAAATGGTGTAGGCCCCTTAAAGATTTAACGTCGCTGCCGAGTTCACGAAGAGACGGAGCACAAACTGGTATGGAAGAAAGTAAAATGTAGCGAGGTCGTTTTGAAGGTATCGTCGTGGCATTCCTCGGAGGCACGAAAATCCGGATGATTGGAAGAGGGGATTTTAATTCCGTTACTCTCAAATGCAAGACCCTGATTCGTTGAGTCACCTCGTTTATTGTGGTAAGTTACGAAATTGGTGTCAGATTCGTCAATTTCGGAAAGAAACAGAGATGTACGACATGTGTGAGTTAATTTCCAACTGTTGGTCGTCTTTAAACTAGTTAGATACAGTTGTTTTCATGAAATAAATCATCGGTTCAAATCCCCGTCCGGGCATCCAGATATAGATTTTCCATAATATTCCTAAATTGCAACAGATTAATGTTCGGATAACTCCTTTCCGTACTTCCCCATCGTGAACTTCTGCACCGTCTCTTATGACTTCGTGTTCGAGGGACGTTAAATCCTAACATTGTTTTTGTTCACTTTAAGCATCGTTATATGGTTAAAATGGCTCTGAGCACTATGGGATTTAACATCTGAGGTCATCAGTCCCCTATCTAATAAACTACAGCAAAAACTAAAGTGTAATCATGATCCATATTCAGACTCTGGAATGTACAAGGTAACAGGCCGAAATTTCAACACCAGGTTCACAGAGCTCATTGAAGCCTTCACACACAACAGACACGCTACGTCAGCAATAGCAACACACATACATTGTACAGGACACCCATTTGGAAAAAATGAGCAAAATGTCAAAGTACTCCACCTACTAAATAAAGGACATAAAAAGGAGTTGCTAGAAGAACTGGAGATATACCTATTCCCGTTAGAGAAAACATGACGATAAAATATTAAACGAAAAACTTAAAAGTGAATCAGTGAACTTCTTCAGATCTTTCGATAGCATACTAACATAAAAATAGTAAAACATAGAAATAAGCACAATTGTGAAACCGATATAAGTAATTTATGAGCCAAATTGTTAAGATAAATAACCTCTGTACAAAAGCATATCATAATCTGTGGAAGACTTACTATGTTATCTCTATGGACTACCTGTAAGAAGATCTTTGTAACTGTTTTGTTTATATATTTTCGATGTGTAAAGTGTACAATAAGTTGTGTGTGATGTTTAGTGTGTGTGAGACTCTGCACAAATGAACCATTAGAAAACTAAGTGCAAATTCTTTTAAATTTCGCCAGTAAGTTCACCAAAAGAATCTATACCCAACTAAAAAATGGCGTGTTTCTTATTATTGCAATAAAAGTCAACGAAATGAAGCAGACTTACACACATTGTTAACATCAATAGAAATGACTTAATACACACACAAAATGCACTTGAAAATGGGGATCATTTCCTGAAACGCGTCGTGCGAAAAGTAAAATAAAGAAAAAGCGTGACTGGTAGCAGAAGACATGTTTGTAAACAAACCTATTGTTTTCACAGTCGCAGGCTTTCAAAAACGATTTATAATGAAGCTTATCAGACTACCAGAGACCATTTACTGTCTGTAAAAGAATTGGAACCAGTATATGGTTATTCTCTTTGTAGAAAGACTGCATTTAGCTGAGAAAGTTGTCAGTTACTAATAAACTTTTTGTGTGGCCTGCAGTCGATAAGAGAGAATACGTTTTTGACTTATATTGCTTTGAAGCGGGCTTTTCGGACTTGAGAGCGTCCTCATTTTCAGTCATTGTTTCTTTGTGACAATTTTCAAGGCATATAACCAGACGGTGAATGATGTTTAAGAGAAAATATGCCGAAATACAACAAAAACCTGTATAGACTTCTGTTACAGTGTTCAGAATATAATCCTGATTTGGGTATTTCACAGTATGAAAGTCGGTTGAACACAAATTTGGAATCTGCTGTGGTTGTTTCAGGTTTTTGCTACAGCGGTAGTTCTTTTTAGTTGATTGCTCTGTTGTAAATGCGAATCTCATTTTCACGGTGAAATAAAGTAGGCACACGTTTGTGCACACTTGTCGTAAAAATCTTACATTGTTTTGTTTCGTTTTGTTGAGTATGATTGTGAAACAGATTGTTTCAAATAGAACTTTTTTTCAGTTTATTAACATAATACTGTAATAGATTTCGTAATCCATGACATTGCGGACACTATGATGTGAACGTACTTTTCATATTGTTGCCAGGGTGGCTCCGAAATTGAAGAAAAGACTAACATAGTAGGGAGATAGTACTTCGCTTTCCTCGTACAATTTCTTTAAATTTTGCATTTGATCAGTCGCATGCGCCTTAGTCTTGGCTCATTTGTCTACGAATAACTGTCTTTGCAATTAGCAAACATATTTGCCTTGATAATATGTTTGAATACGGATTCATTACATTGCCGAGTTGAAAGAGCTTCACGACGTTATAGTACTTCATTTAGTTGAAACAGTTACTTAAGAATCGTAATTTTTGTGACGGGAACGAATGAGCCTGATAGCTTTGCCCAGCACGAAATTCTCAGCATAGCGATGCATTAGAGATTATACAAGTGAAATTGCCACATACCATGAGGTATTGTTTTCTATTTCACTCGATTAAGTTAAGTATTTTCTGTTTAATGAAAATTCCTTAGATGAAGCTACAGTACCAATGTATATTCTGATTATACGCGGAAGGCGATTCCTATACTTTCCGGGAGGCAAAAACACAGCCGAACGATGAAAGCATTTTATCATTGTCGATATTATCTTCTTGTGGAAAAGACATAATTGAAACTCGTGCGCGCCGTACACTAACGTCTTCAAGGTTTCCCAGCAGTTATCGAAAGACTCCAGCTTGTTCCAAGGTGAAATATGTTGTAGTGTCAAGTAACAAAATTTTCTTTAAAATACAAAATATCGGCAAAAAAAAGCCTGCGTTCTCCTGTTACTAAGAATTTACCGTATGTTTGTCATATGCAACATAAAAGGCGCTAATAAGTCTTTCTTAAGCAGACTGGATAGGTCAAACACCAGGTTACCTGAAATACTTTGCTGAGCTGTAGCTCCGTGTTATTAACGAAAGTTAATGCGAGCTTTCAGCGGGAAGATTACCGCTAGAAATAGCAACGACGAGGTGAAACTGCTTTGCGTGTTTCGTTTCAGCTCAAAATTCTTATCTTTCACGTTCTAGTCAAAAGAGAACGTCAGAATCTTCTCACTTTCAGGCGTGTAACTACCTGTGCTGCAGGAAGAAAATGGTGAGAGCTCATTAAAACTTGCCGCAAAGAAAGAGCCTGTAGAGGGCGCTGTTTTGGAGGAGGTTCAGATAAAAATTGTACTTGGGAATTTTCGTTTTACGGCCAAGTCTCTCTCTCTCTCTCTCTCTCTCTCTCTCTCTCTCTCTCTCCCCCTCTCCCTCTCCCTCTCCTCCTCCTCCTCCTCTTATTTACTTTTCATCTTGATTCACGGACTTGCACATATATCTAGGGGATCTGCAGTTACAACTGCACTGTGTGTGTGTGTGTGTGTGTGTGTGTGTGTGTGTGTGTGTGTGTGTGTCAGCAGACGTGACTAAATGTATGTTGCTATTTTCAAGGAAACGCTAGACTGCTCGCATTTCTCATATGTCATTGGTTTAGCAACTTAATCTCAGGAACATATGCCAACGTGGAATTAATTTTCAGAATGTTTGTAAAGTTGTTTATTTGAACTCTGGTCCGTCTTTCCATCTCCACCTCAGATACGTAACTGCTAAGGCGTTGATCCGATCACAATTGTTATTAGAGTTATTTTCGAGTACTACCATAGATGCTCGGACTCAGAGTTCTTCCATTAAATATTAACGAGTACATCATCTCCATCAAAAAACGTAACAAGAGTAAAAGGGAGAAGGCGAAGGTAATGAATGGATTTTACACTTCTGTGCAATTGATTTTGATTTCGATTTCGATTTCTGCCTTCAATGCAAAATTGACAGATCGGCGTTTTGAATCGCAGGAATTCCATAAAAACTTCATTGATTTTACTCACGATAGCCTAATGTATGACGGACAGGACGCGGGTTATCAACGTATTCTGTAGCGGCCATATTACAGGTACACAATGCATAGATTGCACAGACATGCGATTATTTCGTGACGCTGTGCAAGTCTTACCACAAGTATTTCGATTTGGGTAAAAACAGCTCTGTTAGTCAATTATCGCGGGTTTTAACTTCGGATAGAAATTCCACAGTGCAGGAATCACTAGCTTCTTTGCTGTTTGTCTACAATCACTGAGAGCAGCCGTGCTATCAAGAATGATGTTATCGCTATGCGGTGTAGTTATCACCGTCCCACCTTTTAATCAGCTCATCACACACCACAGTGCACATAGACTAGCAAAGGCGACTAGACCAAACTGTCGCACCATAAATTCGTACACGTCGACGAACGGTTGAGCGTTCGTTGAAAACCACCGAGACAATGCATTACGATTATAACTGGGGAACCGTTCAGGCAGGTGATGGATAGATTGTCGTGTGGGGGATGTTTAACTTGGGATTGGACTGCTGGTGCGTCTCTTGTCGTCTCTCACCGTATTGAATGAGCGCATTTGTGATGTCCTCACCTTGAATCAAGCTCCTGAGTTAAAGGCGGCGGCTTAGGTCATGGACCAGGGTGGCTTCTCGACTCCTGCGGTGTCTCGTGGAGTCCATGGGACTACTCGTCACTGACGTCTTTGGAAAGTGTTTGTCCCACGCTCATGGTTGGGTGTTTTAATTCAGTTGCTCATGAATGCATAAGGCAAAGGCACTTTTAGCATTACTTTGTGGAAATAACTTGGATTAGAAATAAACGACAATACAGTCGCGTTGCTCTCATCGAGGAGGAGATTTTTTGGGCGGTAAAATAAAGTAACGGAGCGGACATATTCAGAGGTGGAGGAACTGGAAAGCATTAGAAAAACTACAGATTAAGAAAAAATTGTGGCTAACATAATCGGTACGTATGCGGTAGCACTATGTTCCAAAAGACCGCGCACAAAAACCGGATTTTTCCGGTACTCGTACCACGGATTCTATTGGTGACAGAAAGGTAGGATCAGTTGCAAACTAGAATGAACATATTAGAAAAAACTGAAAAATTCGAATCAAGAGGTTGGGGGAGTTGGTGCAGATCTAGAAAGCATTGGGTTTTGAAGCAGTTAGGTTGCATGAATGTTGGTAGTTACGGTGTTAAGGGTATTATTTTCAATTTCGGCGTTTACCTTCATTAATGGAAGTACGCCATAACTATCTAACTGTAAAAATGGTTGTTTTCTGAGTTTTATGCTCCTAATTTACAGTTTTAATATTAGACAGTAGTTATTCTTCGTGCAAAAAAATATTTCTCGCTTACAATGCGTATTCGCCATTGGCAGATTATCATGTGCCTAATTTCATTTCTTTTCGCTTTGTGTCACGTCTGTTTACTTTCTCTCCCAGACAATTTCCCGCCTTCGATGCAGTTGATGAGGTAACCGTGCTCGACGAAGAGTTTCGTGCTGTAGTTACTTTTACAAGTTTAATTTTCCTCTGTCTTAAACATTTGTTTATATTTAGTTAGTATTTTTGATCTGCAAATAAGAGCAACCTCACAAAATCCCCGTGATGGGTAAATCAGCAGTGTACATCGGGGTTGTGTTTCAACTGAGAGTAATCGGTTGAGCTCGTTAGTAGATGCTGTGTATGATCCCAGAATACAGTATCATTTCGGTTAATACGCGTATGAACTTCTTTACTGGCGAATCTTCAACCAATATATTCGTCTGACCTTGCTGCTGTTCGTTAAACGAAAGTAAATAATAAATAAACCATTTTATAGTTTCCTGAGGCGGTGGCACAGGTTGACTGCATCCGGAACGGCCGCGTCGCCTCAGTAATAGCACTCTCTCTCTAAAACCCTTGCTGCTATAAGAAACACAGCCGAAAGAGTATCTCAGATTAAACCACGCCAGTGGTCGTAAAACGAGGCCAGTAGGCTATTTAAAGACTTTTAGAGCCCAGTAACCGAAGTGTACCGGTTACGCATCTCGCAACCGGGACGGGGGTCTTGAGTTAATGGTCCAATTTTATCATTCCTCTAAGGCGCATCTTTGTGAAAAGAAGCACACGGGTGCTGAAGAGACGGACGCGTTATCGAAATAGTGGCGGCCTGTATCGATTGGTGCTCCCCCGGCCCGGCGCGCCTCGCCAACGCTTTGTAGTTGGCCGTGTAAGCGTCCAGAATGCCGGCGGCGCGGTAATGGCATAGATAGTGCCGCTTGCCGCCACGATGGCGGTACCACCATGGCGCCCGCCTATGCTGATGGTACCGCGGCTGCAGCTGCGCCGATAGTTTAGTGGCTTCCTGACGCTGACGAGCTGCTGCTCCGTCGAAATGGTCTAGATGTGTTCGTTCTTTTTCTTGGCTGCCTCGTTTTGAAAAGGGACGAGCCTCCATAGGTGCTCGGACAGGGCACACAGTATAGTGACGAATTTTCTGCTCAACTCCCCCCCTTTTTTTCCATTATGTTCTAAGTGGTGTACGGGAAGAATGACTGCCTATAATCCTCTGCATGAACTCGAATTTCTCAGATTTTTCTACCACAGAAATTTGTAAGGGACAGGCAAATCAAAACTACACAGACGAAAAAAAACAACAAAAATACTGTTTATTATTTCGGAAGTAATCGCCATAACTGTTAATACATTTACCGCACTGTGCCTACGGAACCATGATTACATCCACGCGTGCACCTCGTGGTCTGAAGTGAACTGACTGCCACGGCTCCAAAGATACGAAAATCACATGGAGAGAGATCGGGACTGTATGATGCGCGCGCGTTTGTTTGTTTGTTCGTTTGTGCGTGTGTGTAAAAGCACTACCCAGTGAAACTTTTGCAGTGTAGTCGAAATAGCGTGCCAATAAAGCGTCTACCAACATGTTGACAAGGTTGTTCCGACTAAGCTGCATAAGTGTCGCCGGGAACCCGTTACATATCATCTACACAGTCTCGATCTTACCCCAAACGATTTCCATATTTTTTGAGCCTTGATGAAAGACGTTCGTGGCTGTCAATTTGCTTCGGACGAAGAGCTGCGCGCCGACCGCGGTGGTCTCGCGGTTCTAGGCGCACAATCCGGAACCGTGCGACTGCTGCGGTCGCAGGTTCGAATCCTGCCTCGGGCATGGATGTGTGTGATGTCCTTAGGTTAGTTAGGTTTAAGTAGTTCTAAGTTCTAGGGGACTAATGACCACAGCAGTTGAGTCCCATAGTGCTCAGAGCCATTTTGAAGAGCTGCGCACCTGGATACGATCATGCTTTCGTTGGCAACCACAAGTGTATTTCCGTGAGAACGTCTTGTCTGACAGTGGGATAGGTGTAACAGTTAGGGCGACTAATTTTGAATTTTTCCTCCTGTCTCGTTTTCATTTGACTGCCGCTTGGAATGAGATAAAAACTGAGTTCCCCAGTGTAACGGAAACGCCGGCCGCTATGGCCGAGCGGTTCTAGGCGCTTTAGGCCGGAACCGCGCTGCTGCTACGGTCACTTGTTCGAATCCTGTTTCGTGCTTGGATGTGTGTGATGTCCTTAGGTGGGTTAGGTTTAAGTAGTTCTAAGTCTAGGGGACTGATGACCTCAGATGTTAAGTCCCATAGTGCTTAGAGCCATTTGAACCATTTGTAACGGAAATGGCTTTCCAGTTCTAACATATAGTGTGTGTTGGCACGAGTATAGATGCGATACCTGAGTTGTCCTTTACAGACAGTTCTCTAGTGTGCTCCGCAGCACCTCACGAGTGAACCGACTTTGAATGTGGGCAGACTGGAACAAGGCGCAAGTGACATATCTACATTCAAAAAACTATTTTTGGGCACCACTGTGAAGTGTATGACGGACAGTACTTTGCATTATACCACAAACCAGAGTTCTTTCCGATCCAATCTCGTATGGAGTGCGGAAAGAATCACTGTTTAAATGGCTCTGAGCACTATGGGACTTAACTTCTGAGGTCATTAGTCCCCTATAACTTAGAACTACTTAAACCCAAGGACATCACACACATCCATGCCAGAGGCAGGATTCGAACCTGCGACGTAGTGGTCGTACGGTTCCAGACTGTAGCGCCTAGAACCGCTCGGCCACTGCGGCCGGCAAAAGAATCACTGTCTGCATGTCTCTGAGAGACCTGTAATCTTGTCCTCGCCATCGCTGTGGTGCGAATATGTCGGGAGCTCAAGTATATTCGTGTGTTCCCCATTTAATCCAGAATATTAAAAAAAAAACTTGCGTCATTAGTTTTGATTGCCAGGCTCTTTATATTTGACACGCTTTAGGTCATACGTTGGTAGGTTTGAAATGTAGCTACCACTTAGAAATTATCATTGAACATTGAAGGAGAGACATAGCACTCTTCGTTCACAACCGAGAGATATTTATTAACGATTTGGCAAACACGATAAATGTATACAGTATGTTATGGTATTTTACTTTGTTCTTCGATTTGAGGCTGATTTACTAATTTACTTTCGTCTTGAAAGAAATTAATTTCCTCCATGGGCTGGTTTTTGTATCTATTTTTATTTTGTATACTACGACATTATGGCTGTGTAGTCATATTCAAGCAAAATTTGTGACCTGTAAACACACTGGTTTGCGTTACAGTCATGTAAGTTCATGGGCTGTGTGCCACTGTTTGTGCAGGACTGGATGTCATGACTACAATTCTCAAGCGCGACCAACCACGCACTGTCCACGAAATATGTAACTGTAACCAAAACGTGTGTTGGACAGGTTAGCCATTTTGCTTGAAAATGGATGCACACTCGGAAGGTCGTATTATACAATATAAAAATGAAATGCATAGACGGTTTTTTTTAACAGCCAATCCAGGAAACTAATTTCTTCCAAGAAGTTCATAATGGCTGTGGCACTGTTGCAATTAAAATATTGATGTATTTCTTTATCTGCCAAATATTCTGATGTCTCCAGCAAGAACCTATTAATAGATACCATGTCTTCAGAAAAGTAAACTCATGTTGAGTGATGAGCAGGCTGCTGTTCCATGAAGAATTGCGATCGTTCACCATTGCTACCTTACTGTAAATATAGGTCTCTTCTATACAGTACAGCAGTTTACGAGAAAATAGTTTGTATGTAACAAAAGTGTGCTGTAATGAACATATAATGTTTACATCCATTATCAAAATAAGGCAGTGAATACCGTTGTTCTTCAACATGAACTTATGAAAGTGCTGATCACTGGTGCGTTCTATGAATACACTATTATCAACTGAGAAATGAAGACAAAAATAATGAAGTGAGAGGCATACGAACTGTGTGTGACAGCAGTTTCTGACTTAGGAGTCACATGTCAGAGTTGCAGTCGTTTGATAGCGACACATTTGAAGCGTCGCCCTAACCGCCGTCTGCTTCACGTCTTCTGTGCAGCGAGCTACCTTAATTTAAGTATTATCTGTATTTTTCTTACTTGTCACTTCTTCTTCTGCGTGTTTTTGCTTTTAGGAAGCTTTAATAGTAGAGTGCTATTAAGTGTTCCATAGATCTCGTGTTTGTTTTGAATACAGTCAGAGAGTCCCTTTAGTCAGCCATAGTGCTAGTAGTGCTAGTGTTTGTTTTCAATACCGTCCAGAGACAGGTAGTGCTATTTTCCTTGTTTCTACAAGAAGTGGTTAGCAATCACAGTTTAGTCAATAATCAACCGCCTTTAGTGAATTAGCAGTCTAGTTAAAAGCTGATTAACACTCTATAGTAAATTGATTTCTTAGGATGGCTAGGATGTGTGACTGCTGTGTACGGACGCAGGAGGAGCTGGCCACTCTTCGCGAACAGCTGAGCGTGTTGATGTCCGCGGTCAGCCGTCTTCAGGCTGCTGCCTCGGAGTGTAGCGGCAGTGGGGAGTCTGGTGCGTCGCAAGGTACACCCCAGGTGTTACATTCTTCACCCACTGTCCCTGCTGTCGAGACATCTTCGCGGGTACCGGGCGCGTTTGGGCCACCCTCTCCCCAAGGGGAGTGGCGGGTTCAGCGGCGTTCGCGGCGCACGAGGCGGAGGGTCAATGTGGAGGCTGGCCGTGTGGCATCGCCCACTCTGCCTGTGAGTGGACATGTGGCTGCTCCTTCAGCAAGGTCCGAGCAGGCACACGGGGGGAGGGGTTTATTAGTTATTGGGAGCTCCAACGTTAGGCGGGTGATGGAGCCCCTTAGGGAAATAGCGGAAAGGTCGGGGAAGAAGGCCAGTGTTCACTCTGTCTGCTTGCCGGGGGGTCTCATCCGAGATGTGGAGGAGGCCCTACCGGCGGCGATAGAGAGCACTGGGTGCACCCGACTGCAAATTGTTGCTCATGTCGGCACCAATGACTCTTGCCGTCTGGGTTCAGAGGTAATCCTCAGTTCGTACAGGCGGTTGGCGGAGTTGGTGAAGGTGGAAAGCCTCGCTCGCGGGGTGGAATCAGAGCTAACTATTTGTAGTATCGTTCCGAGAACCGATCGCGGTCCTCTGGTTTGGAGCCGAGTGGAAGGCTTAAACCAGAGGCTCAGACGATTCTGCGGAGAGCTGGGGTGCAAATTTCTCGACCTCCGCTATCGGGTGGAGAAATGTAGGGACCCCCTGAATAGGTCAGGCGTGCACTACACGCCGGAAGCGGCTACGAGGGTAGCGGAGTACGTGTGGAGTTCACATGGGGTTTTTTTAGGTTAGAGAATTCCCTCCCTAGGCCCGACAAGACGCCTCCTGAGACGCGGCAAGGCAGGAGTAGGCAAAATGCAACAAGGAATAACAATATTAATGTGCTAATAGTAAACTGCAGGAGCGTCTATAGAAAGGTCCCAGAACTGCTCTCATTAATAAACGGTCACAACGCCCATATAGTACTAGGAACAGAAAGTTGGCTGAAACCAGACGTAAACAGTAATGAAATCCTAAACTCTGATTGGAATGTATACCGCAGAGATAGGCTGGACAGTGAAGGGGGAGGCGTGTTTATAGCGATAAGAAGTGCAATAGTATCGAAGGAAATTGAGGGAGATTCGAATTGTGAAATGATTTGGGTGAAGGTCACGGTTAAAGCAGGCTCAGACATGGTAATTGGATGTCTCTATAGGCCCCCGGGCTCAGCAGCTGTTGTGGCTCAGCACCTGAAGAATAATTTGGAAAATATTTCGAGTAGATTTCCCCACCATGTTATAGTTCTGGGTGGAGATTTTAATTTGCCGGATATAGACTGGGAGACTCAAACGTTCATAACGGGTGGCAGGGACAAAGAATCCAGTGAAATATTTTTAAGTGCTTTATCTGAAAACTACCTTGAGCAGTTAAACAGAAAACCGACTCGTGGCGATAATATATTAGACCTTCTGGTGACAAACAGACCCGAACTATTTGAATCAGTTAATGCAGAACAGGGAATCAGCGATCATAAAGCGGTTACTGCGTCGATGATTTCAGCCGTAAATAGAAATATTAAAAAAGGTAGGAAGATTTTTCTGTTTAGCAAAAGTGACAAAAAGCAGATTTCAGAGTACTTGATGGCTCAACACACAAGTTTTGTCTCAAGTGCAGATAGTGTTGAGGATCAGTGGACAAAGTTCAAAACCATGGTACAATATGCGTTAGATGAGTATGTGCCAAGCAAGATCATAAGAGATGGAAAAGAGCCACCGTGGTACAACAACCGAGTTAGAAAACTGCTGCGGAAGCAAAGGGAACTTCACAGCAAACATAAACATAGCCAAAGCCTTGCAGACAAACAAAAATTACGCGAAGCGAAATGTAGTGTGAGGAGGGCTATGCGAGAGGCTTTCAATGAATTCGAAAGTAAAGTTCTATGTACTGACTTGGCAGAAAATCCTAAGAAATTTTGGTCCTATGTCAAAGAGGTAGGTGGATCAAAACACAATGTCCAGACACTCTGTGACCAAAATGGTACTGAAACAGAGGATGACAGACTAAAGGCCGAATTACTAAATGTCTTCTTCCAAAGCTGTTTCACAGAGGAAGACTGCACTGTGCTTCCTTATCTAGATTGTCGCACAGTTGACAAAATGGTAGATATCGAAGTAGACGACAGAGGGATAGAGAAACAATTAAAATCGCTCAAAAGAGGAAAGGCCGCTGGTCCTGATGGGATACCAGTTCGATTTTACACAGAGTACGCGAAGGAACTTGCCCCCCTTCTTGCAGCGGTGTACCGTAGGTCTCTAGAAGAGCGAAGCGTTCCAAAGGATTGGAAAAGGGCACAGGTCATCCCCGTTCTCAAGAAGGGACGTCGAACAGATGTGCAGAACTATAGACCTATATCTCTAACGTCGATCAGTTGTAGAATTTTGGAACACGTATTATGTTCGAGTATAATGTCTTTTCTGGAGACTAGAAATCTACTCTGTAGGAATCAGCATGGGTTTCGAAAAAGACGATCGTGTGAAACCCAGCTCGCGCTATTCGTCCACGAGACTCAGAGGGCCTTAGACACGGGTTCACAGGTGGATGCCGTGTTTCTTGACTTCCGCAAGGCGTTTGACACAGTTCCCCACAGTCGTTTAATGAACAAAGTAAGAGCATACGGACTATCAGATCAATTGTGTGATTGGATTGAGGAGTTCCTAGATAACAGAACGCAGTACGTCATTCTCAATGGAGAGAAGTCTTCCGAAGTAAGAGTGATTTCAGGTGTGCCGCAGGGGAGTGTCATAGGACCGTTGCTGTTCACAATATACATAAATGACCTGGTGGATGACATCGGAAGTTCACTGAGGCTTTTTGCAGATGATGCTGTGGTGTATCGAGAGGTTGCAACAATGGAAAATTGTACTGAAATGCAGGAGGATCTGCAGCGAATTGACGCATGGTGCACGGAATGGCAATTGAATCTCAATGTAGCGAAGTGTAATGTGATGCGAATACATAGAAAGATAGGTCCCTTATCATTTAGCTACAAAATAGCAGGTCAGCAACTGGAAGCAGTTAATTCCATAAATTATCTGGGAGTACGCATTAGGAGTGATTTAAAATGGAATGATCATATAAAGTTGATCGTCGGTAAAGCAGATGCCAGACTGAGATTCATTGGAAGAATCCTAAGGAAATGCAATCCGCAAACAAAGGAAGTAGGTTATAGTACGCTTGTTCGCCCACTGCTTGAATACTGCTCAACAGTGTGGGATCCGTACCAGATAGGGTTGATAGAAGAGATAGAGATGATCCAACGGAGAGCAGCGCGCTTCGTTACAGGATCATTTAGTAATTGCGAAAGCGTTACGGAGATGATAGATAAACTCCAGTGGAAGACTCTGCAGGAGAGACGCTCAGTAGCTCGGTACGGGCTTTTGTTAAAGTTTCGAGAACATACCTTCACCGAAGAGTCAAGCAGTATATTGCTCCCTCCTACGTATATCTCGCGAAGAGACCATGAGGATAAAATCAGAGAGATTAGAGCCCACACAGAAGCATACCGACAATCCTTCTTTCCACGTACAATAAGAGACTGGAATAGAAGGGAGAACCGATAGAGGTACTCAGGGTACCCTCTGCCACACACCGTTAGGTGGCTTGCGGAGTACGGATGTAGATGTAGATGTAGACTGAAGTCCAACATGCTGACTAAACGAAACCGTGATAAATTGTGCAGCTATTCTTGGAATCTTCTTATCTGTTTCCCGTAAGTGGATTCCACCTTGAAAGGGTCCCAAACCGGTGAGCCATACTCGCGAAGAGGTCTAACGAAGATTTTGTAAGTTACTAGGGCTATCCAGAAAGTAGATCACTATTTCGCATGCAGCAACAGTGGGCGCGGCTAGCTAGTTTAGAAAGTGTGCCGCAACTGAAAATCCCGCCAGTTGTAAAGTGCGGCCAGTAATAAGCTTTAGGTTGACAAAAAGCCATAAACAAATTGAAATTTATCGGTAGCTATGTGAAGTGTCCGGAAACAACGTAATCACTGAAGGTGCAGTGCGCCAGTGTTGCATTAGGTTTAAAAGTGGACGACCAAGCGTTGTGACTGATGTACTGGTCGCAAAAGTCGATGAGAAGATTCAAGAAAACCGTCGATTCACAATGACTGATGTCTCGATTAGTTTTCCATAAATTTCACGAAATTTGTTGCTGCAAGTTGTTGCGCAGAAGCTAGGCTATCACAGATTTTGTGCAAGATGGATACCAAAAATCTTGACAGAAAAGCACAAGTAACATGATTGACATTTCTGGATTCTTACATAGAGTCCACTTCTTGCACCCAGTGATTGCCATCTGTTACCAACGATGAAAACCTGGTTCGCAGTGCAGCGCTTCGATGACGACGCGTAACTGCGGGAGAGTGTGACTGACTGAATTTCATGACAGTGGATATTCAAAGCTTGTCGCCGCTATGATAAGTACCTAAATTTGTATGGAGACTGTGTGGAAAAATAGTATTAAGTGTCGCTTTCAAATGAATAACATATTTTTTGCTGTACTTATAAAAACGCCAAACCGTAATCTACTATCCGTTTAGCCCTCGTATATCCTTCGTGGATGAATACGTCTCGTATCTGCTTTGGTAAAATTATGAAGTGGCTGTTCATTCGAAAATTACTCTGGGTGTTAAGTTTTAGGAATTATATTGTTTTTGTATGTTTCCAGTGACCTATCTCCGACACTTGGCGTACATTTACGCTAAATACGAACGTCCAGCTCTTGTATCAAGCGTCATTTCTCCTTTTGCTACGATTTCTGTTGTTGGTCGCAGACACAGCTGTGCTTACAGCAAAGTTCCAACTTCATTGATATATTTTTCACTAAATCATAATCAGATTCATGAGCCATTTGACATTCACTGTTGATTAGATCGCCGCCACGAAATAATCTTCGAATCCAGCAGAAAACTTCCTTTGCCCATGACCATCCGGACACGGGACTGCACATCCCGGCGACCTCCATTTCATTTTAATTACAGCCATAATTACGTCTTCTATTGTTTTTGCTGTCTGGCCTAGTAATTCCCAGCAAGCAACTCTACATTGCGCGCAGATTTTCAGATACTTTTCTCATTAGTTATCCATGTGTCGCGGCTGTAAGTAGAAGTTGACAGCCGTAGTACACAATGATGGTAAACGTCCCTTTTCAGAGAAATCGGAAGGTTAGTTTCGAAAAATCTAAATAGTTTGCCATAAGGAATCCAGTTTTTTTTCTCTTCTAGTTTTTGTCCGTCTAGTCATTTCATTCAACTGCTTTTTAAGGACCGTTAAACATCCTTTAAACTTCGAGTAATCCGGAATATGACCCTGCTCTCTTGTTCTGAATTTCTCACTTGCACGAAAAATGTCTGTGCGACCTTTTTCGGATGTGGGTGACCGTGACATCTGATCAAAAGAGCACTATTGTGCTTCAGTACTAAACTGCCTCCTGTTCCCACTGATAATTCCTGCAATTTGGAATGCGCATTGCTTTGTAAATCCTCCACGGAGTCTTAAAATTGCGTGTCATCCAACGAGTCGTCTCTGCTGTATGTGGTTTGGCAGAAAACGATGTACGTTTCCAGTTTGTTCGCAAGCGATTCTTATAGTCAGTTGTTTGTTTGAAGCAGTTGGCCGCTTAGAGCTAATTCTGAAGAATGACATTGCTAATACTTCTAAACAGATGACGCATTCAACAAGCACACAACAGTACAACACGCGACGACTCACACTAGGTCGTCATGTCGAAGAGGTACGTTCAAGAAAATAATGAATAAATGCACTGACACCCGCCAGGGTATTGTAAAAATCTATTGTCGTATTATTGAAACGTATAATTCCAAAAACTATTTTCTATCCCGTTCATAAGATTTACGGCCTATGAAGCTTTTCCGTAAATTAATCAGTTACTCCTGCGAAATCACTTGTATAAAAATTTATGTCTATTCGGTCACTATATTCGCCAGATTTGTGCTGTTTGTGTTCTACGGCCACACAAATTGGAACCAATTTCCTACGTCCGAAGTTACAAACAGTGCCTTGGATCGCTGTTTGGCTAAACACAGATTCAGGGTTAAATGGGGAGGGAGCATCGCAATTCGATCCTGTATCTGTGTCATTGCGCTCTCCTCAAAAAATATATTCCTGTCACCCCCATATTTAACATGCCACAGATTTGTACGATTTTGATAGCAGTAAGAGTAACGCAGCGTGCCCCTTTAAAACCTCCCGCATCTGAAATGCCCCGAAAAAAAAAAAACTGCGGTAGATACGATAATAAAATTACACCATATGCTAGACATCTCAAAGAACTGATTATCAAATCATCAGTACACCTCTACAAGTGAACCATTTGTAGCATGGAGAATATAAACTCCGTATCGAATTTCTTGTCCTGTTGATAAGCTCTGTATAAAATCAAATTTCTACGATTTCGCCAACATAGTAATTTATAAGGCGCAGTCAAGTAAAAAGACATGGAAAAAGTAAGTAGACTGAAGTAAGTTAACTGTTTATAACTTAAAAAGTAATCACCATATCTGTTAATACATTCCTCCTACTTTAGATAAAACAAAATGGTTCAAATGGCTCTGAGCACTGTGGGACTCAACTGCTGTGGTCATCAGTCCCCTAGAACTTAGAACTACTGAAACCTAACTAACCTAAGGACATCACACACATCCATGCCCGAGGCAGGATTCGAACCTGCGACCGTAGCAGTCGCACGGTTCCGGGCTGCGTGCCTAGAACCGCGAGACCACCGCGGCCGGCAGATAAAACAGTCAATGTCTTCATGGAAAAATGTTTGCAATTGTCAACGAAACCGTGATTGAACCCAGGCGCGCACCTCTTCGTCCGACGTAAATCCACGGCCGCAAATGTCTTTCTTCAGGGCTCCAAAAATATGGAAGACTCATTGGGAGAGATTGGGACTGCAGGGAAGATGCGATTTCCATATTTTTGCCGCCCAGAAGACATTCGTGGCCGTCGATTTTCTTCGGATGACGAGGTGCACGCCTGGGTTCAATCATGGTTCCCTTGACAATCGCAGACATTTTTCAATGAAGGCATTGACTGTTTTGCCTAAAGTTGGAGGAATGTATTAACAGATATGACCCTTATTTTCGAAATAACAAAAAGGTTAATTAGTTATTATTGGTTTCTCCGTCTTAAGCATACTACAGATTATAGAAGAGGATTGTACACTGGACGTGTTTCGCTTTTATTTGTAAAGCATCTTCTGGGGTCATTCTGAAAGTATAGATTCATATTCATGTAGATACGGTCCGACTTTACAGCTAAATGAAAGGCAGTTTGTGTTTTGCCATACGCGCTTCGGTTCTTACATTCATGAAGCATCGTCAGTGACAGTTACCAGTGTTGCTAATCCATGTCTGTAGTCCTGAAAACATGTTTATTCGGTCACCATTCTCCAGATGGCCGATTTCCGTTGTTGTTTTTTTTTCGCCCACAGCATTTCAATTACACACGTTCAGCTCACAGTGTAAAGTGTAACTGAAGCTTTATAATAAATGTGGGTTAAAAAATGGCGGAAATCGGCCATCTGGAACATGGGGACCGAGTAAACCCAAAAAAATGGTTCAAATGGCTCTGAGCACTATGGGACTTAACTGCTGTGGTCATTAGTCCCCTAGAACTTAGAACTACTTAAACCTAACTAACCTAAGGACATCACACACATCCTTGCCCGAGGCAGGATTCGAACCTGCGACCGTAGCAGTCCCACGGTTCCGGACTGCGCGCCTAGAACCGCGAGACCACCGCGGCCGGCCGAGTAAACCCATCTCAGGATCATATACACGGTATAGAAACACTAATTGCCACCGAAGATAATTCATAAACAAAAGAAGCGAAGCACGTATGGCAAAAGACAAACTGCTTTCTATTTTAGTTGCAGAGCTCGAACATACTTCCATGAATTTTGAAGCAACTAAGTAAAGAACGACGGGAAACGAAAAAAATGACTATGGAAACCTGTGTTTGCTCATATTGATTGTTATAGATTAAAAACAATGTTTCGTCATAACGTTGGTGTGCAATTTATTTAACGTGTTTCTGCCTCTTGTTCAAGCATTCTACAAACGACTGCTTATTCCTTTGTTGTTAGCGAAGGTTGAGGTTCGAAGAAACTTCATTGTACATATACAGTTTACTTAATTTCTTTTCCATCTGTCTCTCTTTCATTTGACTGCTTTTTATATGTTTATGGGGTTTGCCACCGTTGTGCCTGAGTATTTAGTAATTGTCCATACTCGTTCTCTATTTCCACCTTTGCTGGCCTGTTAATATGACCTTTCTGTGATCTGAAACAATATCTCGATATGGCGTACCCTGTCTATAAGGTAAGACGGATCAGACGGATTTGGCTTTTCGGTCTTTCTGTAATCGACTATATTGTGCACTATAAATTGAGAGTTTCTTCGCCATTTTTGGGGAACGCCTCGCAGATTACCGGCAGCGAAAATGTGGAACCATTCCAGAAACTGGATGTGGTGAAACAAAAATAGTGGCCAGTAACGGGGTCAAAATTTCGTAGTACAGTCCCTCTGGACAATATTTGGACAACAGTCTAACCTGAAGGGAATCTTCTACTCTGGAGCTAAATTTTGGTTTCAATGAAAGTACGTGGCTTATTAAAACTGTATGCTAGAGTCTTTTCTACAGCAGTCAGTCTCCATAGCTATAGGAAAGCGAACCTATGGACTGTCTCAGAGCACTCATAAGTCTATCTCAGAAGGAATGGTCAGTATTCAGGGATATGACAGGAACGCTCATTTAAAACAAACTTAATATTGACATTTGACCTATTCCGAATAGTTTCCAAACTAAACACATTTAATGTACTTTTATTTTTAGGCTAGTGGCTCGCACATATGTGTCTGACCCGCCCAGCGTTTTATTCTAGGCCTCGTACCTACCTCTTTGCTTTCAGTCTCTTTCCTCGAGATGTTTTTCTGCCATTAAACTAGTCCGTTGTACGCGCAGATGAGCTGCTTCGTTGCTTCATGGACGCTGCTGTCCTCATTAGGGAACGTGCAGAGGCACTCAGCAAACAACACTTGTTCCTCCAAGAGTGCACAGATGCGCTGGAATTGAGACCGTGGGACATTAGAACATTTATCATGAACTATAAACTGCTGCGATGTGGTATTTACGATACGCTTAGAGCTGAAGGTCTTAAAAATATATATTGTATAACTGATACTTGTTAAAATTTGTGTTGTAATGTTTACTTGTACGGTAATAATACAGTAAATAAATAATGTGTATATTAATAGTGTTATGTCTCGGAAACTATTCGGATAGGGCACATATCCATATGAAGTGGTTTTTTTTCCCCTCATATCCTTGAGTACTGACCATTCCTCGTGAGATACACTACATATATCACGTTTCCAATGTCCGTAGCGGGCTTCCTACATACATTGCTTTATTGTCGCACTTGGGAATAGAGACGCAGTTATCATTCAGCTGTGAGCTATTACTGCGCTAATTATTGATTAGAGGGAATATTTAGTTTTGAAGAAAACCCCAAACTATTTCACAACTCTAGGTGTGTGCAGTTGGGGAAATCCCTGCGTATAAGAACCTGAGCCTTTGCGGTGTATACCTGCAGATGTGCGCTGTAATAATTACTTTTTGGCTTAAAATTGGACAGTTGCAACATTAAGATTTTCGTGTATTTGCATTACATGCGCTCGATAATGGTGATTGTTGTTGTGAAATAGTGACATGCTTATTTTTAATTTTTTTCCCCCACAATTGACACATGCATCTTGTTTCCCTCGGACCAAGAGCTCCCTGACGTCTGAGTCATTCTTGTTTTGTTTGCAGTAACAACAGATCACGCATGCAATTACCGATAGGTGCTACAAGGCTCTGCCAGGATAATCCAGCCATTGGAATCTTTGCTTCATCGTCTCACATCCGCTTGTTTGTCACATGCGACACAAACTGTGTTCAGTATAACATCATTTAATTATATCAACATTCCTCTTAATTCTATTTACAAGTACATATTGCAACGCATACTACACTGAACACCTAACAAGGATGAACATTATGGTATATGAACCTGGGAATGATACATGACCTACTCCTACTCCTTCTTCTTCTTCTTCTTCTTCTTCTTCTTCTTCGTATTCCCCTCCTCGTTGGGGGCTGGTCTGCATAGGACAATGGGGTACGTTTTGAGTCTTTACAGCGGTCTTCTGTTTCTTCTTAGCCCAGAGAGGTTTCATTTTTTGGATGCGAGGAAGCTTCGTCTCCTCTGTCGACTTCAGTTTAATGGTTCTTGTGGTTTTTTTTTTTTCTGGTAGGAGGCCCTGGTGATAAATTTGTTCTTGGCGTCTCCCCTTCTGCCTGTCGTGGTCTGTAGGGATTCATGCGGGTCGAATGTCCGTAGACCAGACTCCTTTTGCTCGTAGATGTGACTGTCTTCTTGGAGATAGCACAGTTCACTGTTTGTAATCCTATACGTGCCATCTGTTTCCCTTATTGGTCCTAGAATTCTACTTAGGAATTTCCTTCCCTCAAATCTAGTGTCCTGGGTGGACCTCCCTGTTCATCAAGAGGCATCCACCCCCGTAGAATACGGAGTCTTTACTCCTGAGTTGTAATGTTCGACTTTGAGGTTCTTGGAAATATACCCAGAAACATAAATGCTCTCCAGCTTGGCATATTTAGTATCTACTGCTAAGATCTGTCATTTGTTGTAATCCGCTCTCCTAAATATTTAAGTCAGAGACTTGACAAATGCTGGTGCCTTCCATTGGAAGTACAGATAAATCTGCTTTTATGTTATTTAGAACACGGTTTTTTGTCTACTGACACCCTCAAACCAATCTTAGCAGCTATGCTCTAGAGAGTGGCTCCCCATCTTTTTCTGGTCACGGCACAGTATACCGTTTAGCAAGTTCCTGAGATATGAGATGACAACAGTGAGAGTGGACTAACGTCCGATAACGTTAGACAGCCTCTGTCTACCGCGCGCACAACTTTTCTTCACCAGTCAGTTGTTTGTAAGACACGCGGTCTGTTTTGTGACATACTTTGATGATGATTTTTAGTTGCACACGTGTATACATTGTCCGGTTAATGTGTTAATTTTTCAGTATGTAGAGCTTTTTCTTGAAAAGCAAAAATGTTGAAGACGACTCAGTAACAGAAACAAGTAACAGTAACAAAACTGGGAACAAACCGATTCCAAATGTGTCGTGAAAGGAGTGCAACCTACTGGAATTTTTCGCAAGTACGTAGAGAATGGATTTACTATCAGTGGACCTGAAAACTGTCTGTTACTAGAATGTTTCGTGTGCAGAGAAAAAGTAAACAATGAATCCATGCCCCTAGTAATTGAAAAGACATTTGAATAGCAAACATGGTCACTAATCTGGGAAAAATAAAAACTATCGTAGCCGAATGATTTCATCAGCACAGAAGCAAGCTAAACATATGGCACAAAGAAGAACTATTTATGAAAAAGAGTAAGTGGCCAGTAATAGAGGTGCCGAAGTAGGAGCGGAATAAAAGCAGCCCTTTGGTATTGCAGAGGACGTAATTTTTTCTACTTGTAAGGAAATTGTGAAATCTGTGTAAGGTAATGGCGGCGAGAAGAAAATAAATTTGATTCCACTGTCAAACGATACTATTTCGCGGCGAATTGATGACCTGACTTATGATATCAAGTGCAATGGCCATGAATAGCTAAGCGACGGATGCTGTATTTCTACTTCAGCTCGACGAGTCAGCTGATACACTGAGTTACATAAGATTTGTTGATGAGGATTCGATTACTGAAAAATTCCTTTCATGTATGCCTTCAACACGAGCTGTGTCAGACGTGTGCAATTCTGTATCCAGTCTGTTGGAACAAAACTGCATGTCCTGTAAAAAATGTATTTAGAGCAGATGGTGCACCAGGAATGGCCGGAAGTTTCAAAGGATTTGCTGCAAGACTGAACCAAGATTTCGGACCGTAGGGTTCTACACATTTCTTCATACGCTGTGAGGCCTTGATGTTGAAGACTCTTAAAGCAGAACTTAAAAGTGCTCTAGATTCAGTCATTATCATGGTAAACTCATAAGCAAACAATTTTGCCACGAAGCGGGATCTCGACATGACATTTTGGTTCTTCGTAGCGAGATCCGCAGGTTTTCAAATGGTTCTCAAAAGCTAGCCCTGGAAAGATTTTTTTGAAAAGTCAGACTTTGCTGCTCAATTAAAATAACGAAGAAGGGTGTGCGAAGGTCGCCTATTTGGGTGACATTTTTCGCCATTTAATTTCCTTGAACTCTAGTTCGCAAGGAAAACAAGAAAATGTGCGGACGCCAGGTGATAAACTCACCGGTTTCTTATGTGAAATCACACGTGAAAAAGAAAAATCTTAAGGCGTTTCCTCTTACTTTTGAGGTAGACGCGCATGGTGACATTAAGTATGCACTCGTTTTAAATCAACTCATGGTTCTTGAGAATAACATGACACAATGTTTTCCCTGCATCACAGTTGACGAATATGACTGGGTGCGCAAACCTTAAGCTATGTCTCTAGATTCCACCACCAACCTTTCTCTGGAGGAGGAACAGCAGCTCACGAAACTTTAGACAGGCCGAACACTTCAGCTGAAATATGGCAAACTATCAGTTATTAAGTTTCGTATGTCTGCAAAGAAAGAGCACTCAGTAATAGCAATTAATACCCTGTTACATTTTTCCACCACCTGTTTGTGCGAACTGGGATTTTAGGCACTAACTAACATGAAAACAAGAAAAGTGAGAGACTTCACTCATTGTCTGTTGAACAGAAAATGCGTTTAATTTCAACGCGGATTGAACTTTTGTGTTTGAACCCTTTTGTGTTTGAACCCTTTTGTGTTTGAACCCTTTTGTGTTTGAACCCTTTTGTGTTTGAACACTTTTGTGTAAGACTCATGTTTCTCAGAAATAATCCAAAATTGTAAGGCAGAAACCAACAAATAACCTATAAATAAGTTCAAGTTCTGAATATATATTCAGTGAAATCATTGCTATTTCTTTTATTAGCAATATCACGGGCCATGATAAGTTCCGTAGCAC
This sequence comes from Schistocerca gregaria, assembly GCF_023897955.1. Classification (NCBI taxonomy): domain Eukaryota; kingdom Metazoa; phylum Arthropoda; class Insecta; order Orthoptera; family Acrididae; genus Schistocerca; species Schistocerca gregaria. Next base: position 369,598,847 of record NC_064923.1, read on the forward strand.
ACCTAGGTAATATCTTGGCACAGTAATGCTACACAGGGTGCACTGATGTTACCTTTCTTATATCCAGTCATCATTTCAGTTCCCAATGGTAGTGTTTAAATCCATTCCATGATAATCTTCTCCAGTACGCAATTGAAGAGCACACATGAGAGGCTTATCACTTTGTGTAATTTTTGTTCGAATGGTGAAACTTTCAGAGAGTTCACGTCTAAATGTGACTTCGGAGGTGACCTGGACGAGTCTGGTGGTCTTCTCATTCGGTTCAAATCTCGTAGAGTCGAGATAAGAATTTGTATGACTAACATGTAACAATATACAAGATGTGATTACAACTTTTAACACGAAATTTAGGCCATGGGCACACCTGCCGCCAGACATCTGGCGTACTAAACAGATTAAAATGGTTTACAAAATTTTAATAAATGCGGATATAAATAAGTGACTTTCGCCTGTGGATCACATTTCTGCAATCCGCACAGACCTCCACCCTTAGCTCTCCGCGAGGACCTCTAGTCCACCAAAGCAGTCAGGAGAGCGTTTTCGGCGAGTGTGAGAAGCAGGCAGGAAACCGCCCACGCAGGCAACAGGTTGGGTTCTAGTCACGATCTGGTATAGAATTTTGACCTTTCTGGAAAATTAAACTAAAACTTTGTTCTACCCTTACACAATCAAAAGGTATCTTGAAACCAATGGAATTAGAGTGATGGGTGGTTGTTAAATCCTTGAGAGCAATTTCACTGGTAATCTTTACAGTTACTTTTTTTACACTTGCGTTTTCAGCATATCACAGTTGCACATCCTTGAAAAAAGCAGTGTCTATTACGTATTCAAAATAGGTTATCTCCAGAATGAATTTTCATTCTGCACGGATGCGCAGTTCTGAAATTTTTGGCAGATTAAAACTGTGTCCCGGAATGGGGTTCAAAGCTTGGGATATTTATCTTTCGAGGGCAATCGCCCTATCAGTTGAGCTACCCAAGCAAGACCCACACTTAGAGTTTCAAGATTGATTATGCTGAACAATTTCTGTATTTGACAGCTGGGGACAATCCATAGTAGTTGGAAAACGAGTCAGTTAAATAAAAATACTAGGTCTTAGTGAACATCATCTTAGAGAATTCAAACAAACCCACTCAAATGGTCTACGGTTTCTGTAGCCGTTAGAAGACGTTGATCGTATATGGCTGGTCCATTACAGGATATGATTTGTTTTTAAAACGACTAAACGTAAATCAATAATTAATTGTTCTATATCACAGAACTGTGATTACATTGTAACAGGAGGGTAGAAATGGTAGGCTAAAAGGAATACAAAGAAGAGATCAAAGGTAAACAATGCAATTATTTCGCTCAAGAAAGACGTTCTGCTTTATTTATTTATTTTTTAATTAAAATTTGTTTTACACGAATTATTTCAGATCTGATGCAGCGTTCCTTCGTTTATAAGAATAATTTCTTCTGAATGCACATAAAACGGCTCATTTTGCATGGTTGTGTGAATTTTAATGGAAGTTATTGCCGTTGTTTTCTTTTACTGATGCCCTCTGTCGCTATTATCCACTTGTAGTGGCTTACGCCAGACTCGCAACGCCTAGCTTTAGTAGTCTATTTTATGGTCCTGATTTCTCCTTCGCTATTGTCAAAGCGTTTGCGTCAGCGGTATTTGTATCTCTGTGAGAACTTACCGTTCCTTAGCCGTCTTCATGCTGCCATCAAGACGTGAAAACTTTCCTTTATGCGGCTGGAGCACAAGTTATTTGAAACTTGTTTATCAGTTGCGAAGAGGTCTGGAAGCAGGAATACATATCAGCATGACTGCGTACTTATTTGGGAAAGTTCCTCTGTAACTATGTTGGCTAAGGAAATCTTTGTTATGTTTCCTTCCACAGTTTCAGAAGCCAACGGACTTGCACGTAAATGGGGCCGGCCAGTGTGACCGAGCGGTTCTAGGCGCTTCAGTCTGGAGCCGTGCGACCGCTCCGTCGCAGGTTCAAATCCTGCCTCGGGCATGGATGTGTGTGATGTCCTTAGGTTAGTCAGGTTTAAGTAGTTCTACGCTCTAGGGTACTGATGACCTCAGATGTTCCGTCCCATAGTGCTCAGAGCTATTTGAAACACTTTTTCACATAAATCTCTTATTTGATGCAATATTATGTTGCTAGATTAGTAAGTCTCAAGATTTAGAGATCGTGTCTCCAGAGATACAACAACATTGCTAGAAATATAAATACGGTGAGACGACCAAAGATCCATTCTTTCAGTGCGGATGTTCACGAAGCCCGATCTCGTGTGGGAATCCAAAGTGGAGTGTGACGGGTTCATGGATAGGTGACGCTACGGTAGTAGTGGGTAACAAATTTCGTATTTATGCCGGATGGGTAGCGTGTTCGGATGGCAGAGACTACCGCTCGCGTTAAGCGTTCGAGTCCGGTCCGGCACAAATTTTCACTTGTTACCTTCGATTCGTTTCGATGCCCAAAAGGGGCGAATGTTACTGAAAGTCTTCCAACAAAATCCTGCAGCGTTGCTTAGTGCCCGGATCTACTAGTTTTGTCTTAATGATCACCCAGCCACGGTATCTGCTGTATTAATTTCATTGTTTCTGCTCGCGTTTTAAGTGAAGACCGAGTCATGGTTGCAACGCTCGTGCATGCGTGGGTACTAATCTAGCAATATAATTTTGCGCGTTACTACATATACATGCGTGCAAAGCGTAGACGCAAGTAGCTATAGCAAATATCGAAGAGCTCACTCCTTTGTCGAAGTGAATGTAATATAGTGCTTTAACTGTTACACAGCCACACGAGGAAGCACGCAAAAATCATAGTCAACCCTTACGTAATGGTTTCGTTTGTTAGGTGCAGCGAGCTCCTCGTTGCAGCTGTTATTTGTTACCTGCCGGCAAGTTGGATATGCGGGCGGGCGAGGAAGGGGGTTTGTTATCTCACGCCATATAGAGGTGTTTCCTGGGCGGAAATTCTGGAGTACAGAGCGTTCCAAAACCTGATGCATTATTCAACACATTTGTAGGCAGTAATCAACGTTTGTTGTATGGCAGTGGCCTGCCTGATTTCTAATTCGTTAATTATTCAAATGTCTGAGTGTACCATGCCACAACATTAATTATTTAAATATCGGTTATCCGTGTGAACTGACAGTCCCATACTACTGCATTCAAGGCTGGCAAATACTATTGCAGCTTAATTTGCTTTGTAGGGATTGTACCGTATAGGTGGCTGTATAATCACTTATTCATAGTAAATTCCGTGTTCTGAGATCTTTTATATCCTCGCGGAATTCTTTGGTGACGTATCACATTGGATGTTTCCTCTCTTCACAGGGACGACCATTCTTAAATGCTAGGAAACGGTTTTTGACATTCTGCAGTGCGTGTGGCTAAGAATATTTCCTGAACAGTAAGTGGTCAGCGAAGAAACCTATTACATAGATATTGTGCAGCTATTTTTTTTCTGTCCAAACCTCATTATTTGTTTTAATCTTGGCTAGCATGTCCACTGCAAACTGTTCGCGCCGAGGTTTGTCCATCGTTTTTTGTAGTCGCCAAATGATAACGTAACTTCTTACCCAAGACTCTGGAATTTCCAGTTCTGTAGGGGCTGGTGGTCCAGTGGTAAATTGCGGTCCTGGAGACCGTAATATCGCGGGATGAATCCCCGATCAAAACCCGGAATATTTCAGTCTGCCTTTACGCTAGCCTTCACCTGTCAGTGATATGAAGATATGTCAGGAACGATACGTGATTCGGATTCCACATTAAATTCTAAGTCCCGTTTCTCCGGCAGGATTAGGGTACGCCGAAGTGGCGTCCAGTTCAAAGAAGTTGCAGACAAACGGCTGAAATGTTACTTGAAGGACCTTCAGCCATTCTTGCGAATTTACTGCTTTCCCATGTTTCTGGAAAGCTGACGCAATGATTTTGTCGGATTCCTAGTCAACATTGGCGTCTGGAAGACATGGGGCGACCCCCTCCCATGCGGTGGAAAACACTACCAGATTCCATAAATGTCTGCCCAGCCGCAATGGTTAGTCGGGACGATGGTTTCCTTCCATAATGTGTGGTAATGTTTCATTGTTGCACTTGGGTGCAGGGCTACATACTGAGCTTCATGCTTTCACGCCCATATTTTTCGTCAGATATGTGGCAGTTGTAACAAAGAAATAGGAAAGTCACTTCCAGTTACCTTATCACATGATGACAGCCAGTCATTTTGTAGTGTAGTTTTAAAGTTGTATATATAATTTGCGGACACGCTGTACTTCCTATCTTAATCCTGGAATACTGTGCTGGGATATTGCATTCCCCATTGATTTTCTTTTAAATGTATCCAAAAGATTATTATTATTATTATTATTATTATTATTATTATTATTATTATAGATCGTATACGTGGAAAAGGTAAGTACAGTAGAACTGTACTATAGGGAGAAGATCGGAGCGCAAAAAAAGACGGATTATAAGAGGAATACTTTTATTGATCCGCGGCACCACGATACAGTACAATGCTACTTTTTAAAAAGTTTCGCCTGGAAATATAGTGTGAAGTATAGTTCCTTGTAAAAATAATAACAAAACTAAAAGGTCGAAACACTACAAAATCTTACACGAATGTGTAATTTACAATTGTGCCTGTACTGTAAAGTACGCCTGTATCGTACGGTAAGATGATGATACTGTGAGTGAAAACTGAACATCTGTACACACCTTACTACACTATTGCAGTGAAACTTAACTGATTCGTTTCGTGCAGCTGGAGTTCTTGTAAAGAACACTTTGTAATTTAATCTAGAATCATGAATGTTACACACGTTATCATGGATCTTTAACTAACTTTCCAAATTTAGGAACAAATTCACTGGCAGCTTGTCGTCAGCAGACAGCATTTCGAATCCCATGTCGTTTTTGCACTGTTGTCGCCGAGTTTCACTTGATGTAAATTTTTTTCATTTTCACTGTCTCAGTTCAATTTTTCGTACAAAATCAGTGCGTTTCCTTTTATGATTGGTCCCAACAGCGAGGTCCCTTTTCTTATCTCCTGCTCAAACCACATTAACAAACCACCGTCTAGAATTTCACTTTCTACGCCTCTTCAAAGTCTTGCGTATTTTTTAGTTATTTCGTATCACCAATCGTCATTGTGTAACTTGTTCAAGAGTTTCCCTATTTACTCTTCAGTATTTAACAGTTGGTACGCTAACCCCTAACTCGCTTGCAGTGTTTTGAAGAGGCTTGCCTTTGTCTAAACTTTCATAGTCTTTCAGTTGCTCCGCTAAGGTAGCGTCACATTTTCATGTTTAGTTGATGACATAATTTAGTTTTGCATTGTTTTATATGTTAACAGAACACTGTCACTAGTTTATAATTCAAATGATTTCACAACAACGCATATTGATAGAGTTGGAAACATATTATTTCGTAGTAAAATTTATCAAACAGCCTGTGAATATGGAAGTTAAGCTGGAGGAGGGCGCGAATATGGGCCCAATGGAATTGACTATTGGATTGATGAAGGTTATATTGAAAATAAACTGATATTTTGGGAAAAGAAATCTCACGTTTCCCCTAAAAGCCGTCCCATGAGATAATACGGCTAGAGCACGACACTTCATTTTTTCCTGCATATATGAATAATCCGTATGCCCTGACTGTATAAAAAGTATATTGTAAAATTGATTTAATTTTCATTGAATTGTTAATAACAATTTGATACAAATAAAAGATGACTTTCCACCATTGGAACAGAGATTGTAATGCTTCTTTAGCCAGCTGGCTAGTGAAACTGCTTTCGGCGCCGAAAGACCCCGATTCGATTACCGGTCCTTCTCAGTTGTTTTTCCTGAAGTGAAGTGGTTTGGAATAGGATCCGCTCAGCCACGCGAGACCAATGAGGAGTCGCTCGAACAAATAAGCACCAACATCATTAGGATTCATCTACTATCAATAACGGCTAGAGATTGCCGGCATGTTGATCACGTGTCCCATGATTTGGATCGCTCCACGTGTCTCCTTGTAGGCAACAGTCAGGACAGGCCAGAGCCTAATCCCTGAGTGATGTTGTGGAATAATGATTTTAATTATTTTCATAGTTGGGGTAAGCAGTTCCCCAGTGTATTGTTAGCTGGTCGTGCGTCTTTGTGTAGTATTGCAGGGTGAATAGATGATTTGACTTGGTTGCCCCTGTGACTAATGAGCGGACCAGTAACATTAATGAGTCCATCGCCTGTGTTCAACGACAACCTGCAATAACCACCCACAGACGGCAGGTTGCAGCACTAGCAGTGCAAGATATACAAAGCGTATCTGGGGAACGTAGAAAACAGCGCAGTCGTTATCGTAATGTGGAAACGGAGCGATTTATCCGACCTCCAAAAGGGCCAATGATGGAAGCACTAAACGCGGCCAAGTTTGTAAACAGTTCCCGTGCCACCGTGGTTAAAACATACCGTCCGTGGCGGGATGACGCTATTCAAAACTGTTGCCGAGGCAACTGTGGCGCAACACGGGCCATAAATGGCAGGGGTAAAAGACGGCTGTGGAGATGGGTACGGGTGAATAGACGCGCAGCTGTTGAGCAACTGATCTACCAGATGAACGAAGGGGCTGCCAGCAGCGTCTTTTTAACTACCGTTCAGCGGATGTTGCTGCCTTTGGGCCTCCACAGCAGGCGCCTGATTAGTGCTTGTTGTTAATGGGCGACGAAGGCTGGAATTTGCACACCAATTTACTGCAGTTGGACAGGTGGGCTTTTCAGACGAATCACGTTTTTGGTCCGTCGGCGTGAAACGACGAAAAGCAAACAACCTGCAACAAGGATTGAGCCGGAGGAGGGAGCGTTGCGGTCTGGGGAATGTTTTTGTGGCATACCCTGGGATATCTCGTCATTCTGGAAAGCATTGAAGTACGCACCTAGCCTCGTGTACAATGTCCACCCCTATATGCTGTTTGTTTTTCCTTGACACAGTGGCACCTACCAGCAGGATAATGCAAGGTGTCACACAAAAAAATGGGTCTGAGCACTATGGGACTTAACTTCTGAGGTCATCAGTCCCCTAGACCTTAGAACTACTTAAACCTAACTAACCTAAGAACATCACACACATCCATGCCCGAGGCAGGATTCGAACCTGCGACTGTAGCGGTCGCGCGGTTCCGGACTGTAGCGCCTAGAACCGCTCGGCCACTCCGGCTAGCGGTGTCACACAGCTCGCAGTGTACATGCGTGGTTCGGAGAGCACCAGGGTGAGTTCACCGTATTCCTCTGGCCACCAAATTCACCGGTTTTAGACACAATCGATAATCTCTGGGACTACCTCGATCGGGTTCTTCGCCCCACGTGTCTTCAACAGAAATGAAATGACCGGTCGCCTGGTGCAAGACTTTTGAGTTGACTCCACTTCGGCGTCTTCCGTGTCGATGGGGATAGTAGGATGATGATGAAGACAGCATCAGTCCCTGAGCAGAGAAAATCGCCGACCCAGCCGGGACTCGAACCCGGCCCCTTTGCACAGCATTCGGCCGCGCTGACCACTCAGCTATCGAGGCGGGCTCTTCAACAGAGAAGCCTAGCGCAGCTGGCTACGGCACTTGAGTCGGTGTGGCACCACAATCCTGTCGGTTGCCTCCAGAACGTCACTGATACTCTTCTCGAACGCCTTGCTCTGCTAAAAGTGGTTATTCAGGCTTTCGACAGGTGGCGACATTAATGTGATTGGACCCTGTATTTGAAGAGACGAATGGTCACGTGCTAGTAGAGTTGTAGGGCGGAAGCGCGAAGCCTCGCACGGCAACGCCGCGGCTTCGGGAAGAACGTGGTGCGCGTGGCGTGGCTGCAGGGCGTGGCCGGCACGCGAGGCGAGCAGAGTCTGCTTTGTACGCACCGCTAATAGCGGCCGCAGCTGCTCCCGGCTCCCTGCCGCGGTGCGCGACAATGCCGCGCCGACACGTGGACAAAGAGCGGACCGCCCACAGATTGCCTCTTTTTAAACGTCGCGCCCGTGCCACCGCCGACTGTGTTTACCGCAATTTGCCCTCTTCACAGCGCTCGGAATATATTTTAAAGTCCATGTCCCCAACGACGTCCTTTCTTCGGAACTGGAAGCGTATTTCCAGCGCCCGTCATCGAATGGCCAATATCGCAATTTCCGTCGGCCGTGATTATCGCCTTTCGTATGGACTTTTATGCGAGCACTCACTAGCGAGCCCCGAAATCGTGACTTAAAATGGATAAAGAAACAAAGAATGTCAGATTTTTTTTTCCGCCTATGAGATGCGACATCGTTTTACGTCATAAACAGAACTTACGAGGCGTCACTTAATTCATTATAATAAAATAACAGGAAACTCAGTATCTGCAAGTATACGCTTCCTGTAGTTGATGTTTTTAGTGCTGTAATGTGTGATACGAAACATACGGTTTCAGTGCTACGATACAATGATGATTTATCAAAAGCACGTTTTTTTTGGCACAATTTGTAAGTTAAAATCAGATAATAACATTTGTAGATTGTCTTAACAGAAAGTATGCCATATGCGGCGGCCTGTTTGCTATACCGAATCTGTAGTGCATTTAATACCGTCATGACTTAAGAGTTGCGAAGAGAAAGGCAGGTTCGCGTCAACTACTATTTTTATTTTCTCACCTTTTGTTTTAAGAGTCCGGGTCTCTTTTTATTCATGTAATAAAGGTATTAACTCAAAATCAGACGTTATTCATAAGAAATATCCGCCGGCCGTAGTGGCCGAGCGGTTCTAGGCGCTACAGTCTGGAACTAAGCGACCGCTACGGTCGCAGGTTCGAGTCCTGCCTCGGGCATGGATGTGTGTGATGTCCTTAGTTCAGTTAGGTTTAAGTAGTTCTAAGTTCTAGGGGACTGATGACCATAGAAGTTAAGTCCCATTGTGTTCAGAGCCTTAAACCATAAGAAATAATGTATTGGCTGCAGTTCTTGTTGAAAAGCTAACGACTAGAATGGTTCCCCAGGGGCCAGAAATAATGTGACTGCCAATCTGTCTGTAAGTAAACACAAATTAACATACTGGAACATTTTACTATTTTGAGACTTTCTGTCAAACATACACTGAAGCGCCATAGAAACTAGTCTAGGAACGCGTATTCAGATATTGAGATACGTAAATAGGCAGAATACGGCGATGCTATCGGCAACTCCTATATCACAAGTGTCTGCCGCAGTCGTTAAACCGGTTACTGCTGCTAAAATGGCAGGTTATCAAAATGTGAGTGAGTTTGAACGTGGCGCACAGCGATGGTTCACAGCATCTCAGAGGTAGCTATTGAAGTGGGGACTTTCCCGTACGACCATATCACGAGTGTACAGTGAATATCGGGAATCTGGTAAAACATCAAATCTCCGACATCACTGCGGCCGGAAAAAGATGCTGCAAGAACTGACTCAACGGCGACGGAAGAGAATCATTCAACGTGACAGAAATTTCTGCAGATTTCATTGCTGGGCCATCAACATGTGTTAGCGTACGAACCATTCGACGAAACACATCGATATGAGCTTTCGGAGCCGAAAGCCCACTCGTGGCTTTTGGAGCCCAAGGCCCACTCTTGTACCCTAGATTACTGCACGAGACAAAGCTTTACGCCTCTCCTGGGCCCGTCAACACAGACATTAGACTGTTGATGACTGGAAACATGTTGCCTGGTCGGACGGACGGGTCTCGTTTCAGTGTGTATAGAGCAGATGGGCCTTTACGGGTATGGAGACAACCTTATGAATTCATGGACCCTGCTTGTTAGCAGGGGACTGTTGAAACTGGTGGGCGCTCTATAATGGTGTGGGGCGTGTACAGTAGGTACATTGTGGGACCCCCGATACGTCTAGATAAGACTCAGACAGGTGACACATACGTAAGCATCCTATGTGATCACCTGCATCCATTCATGTCCATTGCGTATTCCGACGGACTGGGGCAATTCCAGCAGGACAACACGACACCCCACGCGTCCAGAATTTCTACTGAGTGGCTCCCGGAACACTCTTCTGAGTTTAAACATATTTGCTGGCCACTAAACTCCCCAGACATGAACATTATTGAGTATATCTGGGATGCCTTCCAATGTGGCGTTTAGAAGAGATCTCCACTCTTTGTACTCATACGGATTTATGGACAGCCCTACAGGATTTGTGGTGTCAGTTCCATCCAGCACTACTTCAGATATTAGTCTTATCCATGCCATATCGTGTTGCGGCACTTGCGCGTGCTCGCCGGTGCCATAAACGATGTTAGGCAGGTGTACCAGTTTCTTTGGCTCTTCAGTGTATATACATGTCTACGAGTTTATGGACTAGCTCATGTTTGTATCTTGCCGGTAAATATTTTTTTCAGTCGTGTTGAGCAGCCTAAAAGAAATCTCTTGCACTGCATACGAGTGAAATTACATAACGGATCTCGATCTTGAAAGCTATGTGATAATGTACGTTCTTTCAGAGTGCCGGTAGTCAATGCAAAATTTAGAATATGGGTATTCCGCATGCGTCAACTGATATTAGAAACTATAGCTTAACTATATCCAATATAAAATAAAAAATATGAAATAGCAATAGCGTTAACTAATAACTTATATTAGACCGTATCTGTGATTGTTGTACAGCGTTATGTAGTGTTGTTATATCAGCAATTTTCTGTTCAAGGCAGCGACAAACCTAGAATCTTCTTCTCGAGTTTCGCCTCTTTTCTTCGAAAATCGTTTATACAGTTAACACAGCTATTGTACATGCGTCCTTTTCCATAAAGAAAGTGTGTCGTTTGCCGGCCAAGTAAAACCGTCAACGGACACTGAGGAGCACAAATCACGTTAACCAGCTCGTCCCGTGTGCCGACGGCGCGCTCTCGTGACGTCAGATAGCCCGTCCACGTCCACCTCAGCCGTTTCGTCTCGTGTGAGGATGGCGCTAGTGGTATTAGTTGGCGGTTAAAATTATAGTCAACGTGGAACGCATCTTAAAAAGCAAACCAGCATGGTGAAAATATAAAATTGAAAAATACAGTGTCCAATACGCAGTCTCGTAAAATTATATTTTATCATAAAGATAGGAAGATTTTCGTCTTTCGCAACTTGAGTGCCACCCTTGTTTTGCTTATTCATATTAGGCACCTTGACTGGTATTCGTTTTTGTGTCCTGTTCATGCAACCATTTGTTGTTGTATATGTGCTAAATGCACATATAAGCTTTTTCCAGGAAATGTTTCTTTTCGCGTAGCCTATATTGCGGTATTGCCGTGGTCTTCGTCACTTGCTTTAGAGCTGACTCATTAAAATTATTTTTAGCTTTGGAGTTACCGACGTTGAGAGAGCCACACCTGTATACAGGGTAAAGAAAGACCATCTGGTGCCAATGTATCGGGTTAGGAGACGTCGAAAGAAGCAAAACTGTAAGGAGTAGCTACACGTCTGAAATATCGTTGTGGGGTTATGGACATACGGCGACGACCAGTCAGCGAACTTGCCTACGTCTGGGTGTGTGTGGGTGCCTGTGCCGCTTCGTCCGATTAAGCGCTTGTCTGATGGCTGTGTGGGACCGGATTGTCTCTAGGATCACATCTATTTAGATCTCTGCCTTCTGTCTAATAACTGGGGTTACAAAAATGACTTCATTATAGTGTCCTGAGTGTTATTTATCGAGTAGTTGGGTGGATGATTTACCGAATATCATGGATTCTGGTTGTCATTTTGGGAAATGTTGTTCTGAGGTCAGATGGATTGTCTCATAAATTAAGGATAATGATATAGGGTGATAACTGTGTTGTGCTGTAAAATTTTTGTGGCTTGACCTGAATGACTGGAGAGATTTTGTCAGTGTTTAGAATTGTGTACAGTTCTCCGTTGGGTTGGTACCGGACATTATCCGTGGCAACTCTGATAAATATGTTTTAAATTCGCTGGACCTTGGAAGTGACGGAGGCCACTGACCAAATCTCGGAGCCGTGTGTAATCGCTGGAAGGACGATCGTTCTGACGGTTAGCCAATTGCTTTTTATTAGGGGATAAACTCTAAGAATCATGCCGAATCCGTTATTGCAAATGACAGTGACGCGACCTTTAAATATCAGTGTCAAACCCATACCCACTTTGATGCCGTTTGCTCCTAAAATTTAACTTCTACTTTCCTTGTGTCACTTTGTCTTAATTCATACTTGCTGATCTAATGTTCTTCTAAGAATAAAAGTTCATTTTGCTCTCTGTACATTAACAAAAGATATGGCGTGTGGTCTATAGATTTAATTATTAACAACATTGCACTACTGTTTGTATAGTTTATTTAATAATCAATCCCGGGTTGAATTCCCGGCGGGGTCAGGGATTTTCTCTGCCTCGTGATGACTGGGTGTTGTGTGATGTCCTTAGGTTAGTTAGGTTTAAGTAGTTCTAAGTTTTAGGGGACTGATGACCATAGATGTTAAGTCCCATAGTGCTCAGAGCCATTTGAACAATTTTTTTAATAATCAATTTACAGAAAAATTTCGCAGCTAACACAACCAATTATGATAGAAGTTTAAAATATGTCTAGCTTTAAGTGTTTAGCCGAAGTAGTCGCTCTTTGCCATAACTGGTATTAGCTGAGGAAACCTGGCTTGAATAGACCATTTCCACGCTTTTATCGCTGACAGTCATTTTATGGCCCTAGCTCTACGCCTGTAAACGTTTGATCGATTCGACGTTTTCATCCTACTCTGACTTAGGTCGTTTGTTTCCATCCTGTATATTCAGCAGGTCACTTTAAAGTGCACGGCCAGGGCAGTGAGTACCAGTGTTAGCGATTTTCTGTCGTATTCTATTCGCCTGTGGAACGAGATTGAAATGACTCTCTCTAAACCTACACAAGCGCCCTAATCTCTCTTATCTTCGTTGTCGTAATCCCTATACGAGATAAAAGATGGATACAGCACAGTCTAGTCTACATCGAGAACCGATTCTCCACATTCGCCCTATAGAGTTTGGCGAGAGCAGCGCCGCTTTTCTTCGAAATGTTCCCAATTACCTTCTCATTCGGAGATGGAACATTCTTATGTGGGCTACTGCCTCCTCAAATAAATTACGCACTGCCAAGGAGACCGCGGCTGCATAGTGCTGCTCCTTCCGTTCATCCCGGAAGGAATCTACCGGCCTGTGTCGCCTGTGCATCGGTCGTACCAGGTTAACTAACCGTTTAATTTTACGTAGCGAGCAACTAACACGTTGTAGGTACGGAGTCTGCAGACAGGAACTCACATTCTGGTGAAGAGCCCCTCTTTCTGATTCTGCATGCTACGCATCGTCTTTGCCTCTAACATTGGTGGACGACACTGACGGTTTTCTCCATGAATGTGCTCTTTTATTATCGCATTGAATGTTTTAAACTACTTCCGCGGCGGGTGCAGGATGGTTGGGATTGGGACGTCTCCTGCCGCATGCTGAATATCGGGGACCGTGGATTCAACCCCCTCTGCCGGCTGCCTTGGTCATCCCTCGTTTACTTTCTTCTAATTGTGTTTCGATGCGATTAGATCCTTTTCTCTGTCCCACGTTATTTTCCGTGTTAGGAGCAGCACTCCGATGATTATTGGGCGCTGCGCTTTATTTCTATCGTGCTTGCGACGACTCCCGTCGCATGCATAATCCTGGGGGCCACCCGTCTACTCACATGATCACATCTCTCGTCTCATTTTCTTATTGATAATCCAACTGCTATCCATTAACTTTTTAGCTCTCTCTGTTTTACTATTACGGATGTCCTGGCTAGGAGGCACTCCTTACTCTTAATAAATTTCGCCTTGAATCGGGCCGGCGGCGAGTCAGATGGTTGTGGTTTTTCCTAGCTACAGATAAGCCCTGGGAGACTCCACGTCAGCTCTAACCTAGGTACCGACCCGCCCCGTGCCCTTATAGCTCTCTCAAACTGTTTCTCAGTTGTGGCATCAATATTGCTTTCTAGGCTTCGATTTTACCACTCCTGCATACTTTTATAATTTCATCAACTTGCTGGCTGACTAGCTCTGGATGAACAGTCTCTTGACCGAAGGACTGATGACTTCCCTCTTTAGACCCTTAAACCCCCCCAACCAAACATTCCAATTTAGGTTCCGTACACATTTCTGGTGCGCTTTCAGACGAACTATTGCAGCTTGCAGCGCTCCAGGCAGCACAAATATGAATTCGTACGATACATTTTTGCCTCTGGCTTCCCCAGTACACCCAGTCCGAAATTACTGGGCTGCCTATCCTTTGAAGGCGTCAAGCTATCTTCTCTGCGAATGCTGAAGAGTTCAAAACAAAATTCGAATGGTTACAATGTGATCTCAACTTTAACACGAATTAGACGAATAATTTATAAATGTCTGTGTTAAATGTTGTCAACAGTCTTAGCACATTAAAGGGAAATTAATGAGTCATGTGGACTGGATCCGTAAGTAGCCAGTCTGATTCTCTTCTGTGTCAATGGCAGACAGAGCTCAGCGATTGACGTCCACGATTTCTCTACAGTCGCAGTATGATGGTGGTATGTCGTGGTTTCTATAGTGGTGTTGTGGGTAGCATTACTCTTGCCATGCCTACTGTATACGGACTCGGGCCACTTGATAGGTACGCCAGAAAAACACACATGAGCGTGGTGTGTTTTCTCTTAAAATTGCACCGTAATTTTCTTGTTATTGCGGTTTTTTTTTTACTTCAATTTTTACTATGGTTGGTATGTATAAGCTTCAATTGTTAGGACTGGCAGTCTGACATTAATTCTTTAGTTACCTCTAATCATTTTAACTCTGGTGCGAAAATGTTTCGTATGTACGATTTTGTCGGTGTTGTTACCTTCTGTTGGATCTGATTAATATGCCCAAAATATTAAGATCTTTCAAGAACATTGAAACATTATGCGTAAAGAAGGTGGAATCCTGAAACTTTTTGTACAGTCTGTGTTGCAGTTTGGCCTATACACAAATACTTTTTCATTTAAAGATTTTGATGTTATTTTCAAAACATTCGCATCATTTTTAACTTGCTGGTTTACGCTTTTACTATAGCCCGAAGCACGGTGAAACAGAAGACATGTATTGTTAGTTGAAATAGAATATGAAGCCCAGTGAACTCATTTCCACGTGTCTCTGTGAACGATGTTTCTTACAGCGAGGAACTTTAAAAAAATGTAAATCACAGGGTATCATGCCTACTTCATGCACTTTTTGTGTAGCTAGCCCGTCTTGCGTACTGAATGTGTTTAGTATTACTGACAGAAGCTTGTTCGTATCAATTCGCTGTTGGAGAGACAGCATTTGCGTCATAAAGGAATAGCATCGCTGTGCCTGTGGCAGTCGAAAGGCTGCGATCGATAAGCTGACGAAAGTACTCTGTAGTCTCTCTCTGCTCGTTGTTTAACGGAGTGTCGCTGTTCGCTGCCCCAGGCAGAAAGAGAGCCTCGGAGATTGACAGGGGCTTAGGAAAGAGGTTATGATGGCGTTTAATCTTCGCTGTCGTGTATTTCTGCTGACAACCGCCACTCTGTGCTGTCAACTTCTGTTTGGATTCGGCGACCCGGTACGAAGCCGCGTGCTTACTCGGGGAACAAGAAAACTTCTGGGTTTACGGGGGTGAGGGAGATCGACAACGGTAGACCTGTCGCAAACACACCGATCTTTGTGCGGCCACCAGCAACTTAAACAACTTGAAGAAGGGCGGGTGCTTATTTTCTTCTTTTTCTGGAACGGAGGAGAAAAAAGAATGTTCCTGGAACCCGCTGATCTATTTCGAATGCTAACCACGTAAGTCAGTGATCAGCAAATAAAAGGTTAGCTTACACTCAAGAGAAAATGATGCTTATTTTAATGTTACTTTTCGTACAGAATCTGGAGTCGATTTTCCCTTGCCGTCTAATCTACTGTCGTGCGTATTTTACATGAAAAGAAATTATTTTCTTGGGGCAGACGACTTCAAACGACTTAAGGTGTGGTGGATAAGCATTGGGATGTAAAACGAAGAGTTGTTTGTGCTGCCTCAGTCTTTTGGCGTCAATTACAAAATGGTTCAAATGGCTCCAAGCACTATGGGACTTAACATCTGAGGCCATCAGTCCCCTAGACTTAGAACTGCTTAAACCTAACTAACCTAAGGACATCACGCACATCCATGCCCGAGGCAGGATTCGAACCTGCGATCGTAACAGCAGCGCCTAGAACCGCTTGGCGACAGTGTCCGGCGTCAATTAGAATTATCTGTTATCATCAAAGGTAAACAGTGGTGAAGAAATTATGGTTGGGAAAATAATGTTCAAAAAAATGGTTCAAATGGCTCTGAGCACTATGGGACTCAACTGCTGTGGTCATCAGTCCCCTAGATCTTAGAACTACTTAAACCTAACTAACCTAAGGACATCACACACATCCATGCCCGAGGCAGGATTCGAACCTGCGACCGTAGCAGTCGCACGGTTCCGGAAAATAATGTTCCCGGGGGATTTCTTCTTATTTTTGTGCATTTTTCTTATAGTCTGTGCATTTTGCATAGTGAATATACAGTTATTCTCCCACAGTGAATCAACTATTCTTTCATGGCGCAGATACGTTCTCTTGCTCTCCTCCGTATCTTCTCGTAAACGGAGTTAGTGGTCATTTTAATCCACACGTTCGTTTGGAACATTAACACAGTGCTTTTAAATTTCACTGCAGAATCAATCCTTTAAGTAGCCAAAAAAAATGGTTCAAATGGCTCTGAGCACTATGGGACTCAACTGCTTAGGTCATCAGTCCCCTAGAACTTAGAACTACTTAAACCTAACTAACCTAAGGACATCACACACATCCATGCCCGAGGCAGGATTCGAACCTGCGACCGTAGCAGTCGCACGGTTCCGGACTGCGCGCCTAGAACCGCGAGACCACCGCGGCCGGCTTTAAGTAGCCAGAGACGCACAGATACTCCTGACATATTTTGCCCTCATAAATTATAGTGGTATCACTTGTTAAATCGGTGTTGTAGGAGGAACCCTATCCAAGCGCCGCAGTGGTTAAGACACGTGAATCGTTTGCAGGGGATCGGGATTCTAAACCAATTCCCACCATCCTGCTTTAAGTTGTACGCAGTCATTGTCAGACTCCTTCCTTTACCAGACCAAGGCCGTCTGTTCTCGTCCACACCTCCCCATCTACTGAATGAGACTGGGTTCTGCCTCTTATAATCTCGATGGGTACGTTACAGTTGTGCTTTCTAACGTGTAATGATACTGTGTTAACTCAAGGATCCTTCAGTGCATTTACAACAGTTAAGTTTTTTTTTACGTCTAAATAAAAATGTATCATATCAGTCGTTTTTCATTTATTTGTTTGTTTATTTTATTTTATGCTCTCATGTTATAGCCAGTCTGATTAAAATATTTGCCCTTATATCGACTTTAATATGTATAAATTACATTTCTGCGCGAATAAGAACTATTATTTATCTTTGTGTCAAGACCTTTGTTACAAGCAACATTTGTACAGCACATGCTGGATGCTGACAAAGTTTCGCTGTCATAGTGTAAATTAATATAGATTGTGTAAAAGTGTGTGAAGTGATTTACCAATTGGCCATCAAAATGAAAACAGACAGATGAACACTAACGGAAAAAAGCCGCCTATACTGTCGCAGTAAGTAAAAGACAAAATTTACATCCGTATCGACAGGTAAACAATGTTTATGGCGATACATTAAAGCGTGTTCCATCTTCTTGCCACAGAGCTAGCACCCAGCATCATGCTAGAAATAGTTATGTAACGTCCAGAAACGATCTGAAGATAACATGAAACGGTTCGAAAACCGGTTCACGGAATAAAACATAATTATTAAAAAAAAGTGACTGGTTGTAGCTATATGTATCTTATTTACAATCGTTATTCTTCCATCATGTTCCTACAGGAATCCTGTGCTGTCGATCTCTGGTGTATTTGTTGATGTTTGTATGTTTGTCTCAATCTCTTTTTCCCTTCCTCCGTGATCCCCACTTGAGACAGTTCTTCCCTGACTTTTCTTTCATTACCAAACCTTCTTGACTGTCATGTAGCTCTGCCCGAGTAACGTGACGCAATCCTGAGTCAAAGTGAATGCCGGTATGATTCCTTTGAAAATACTCTGCCGATTTCATTCCCCAAAGTAAGCTTATTCTCGATGTCTTATCAACACCTTTCCTTCTCTTCTGATCTTCCTAATCATATCCATACTGAGTAAATATCGAGCAAATGTATGTAATTTCTTCCAGTATTGAGCATGTTATTTTTAATTGTGAGCAACCACAGCCAAACTTCCACATTTCGAAAGAAATAATCAGCACTGGCTGTAGAGTACTTTTTGTTGAAACTAACGACCGGTTCTGCGCCACTATAAGTCGCATACTCAGGTGATAAATATTCGCAAGTTCGAATCCTGCGTCGGGCATGGATGTGTGTGATGTCCTTAGGTTAGTTAGGTTTAAGTAGTTCTAAGTTCTAGGGGACTGATGACTTAAGTCGCATAGTGCTCA
Organism: Schistocerca gregaria; assembly: GCF_023897955.1. Taxonomy (NCBI): domain Eukaryota; kingdom Metazoa; phylum Arthropoda; class Insecta; order Orthoptera; family Acrididae; genus Schistocerca; species Schistocerca gregaria. The sequence goes on from NC_064923.1 coordinate 369,617,357, forward strand.
GAGCCATTTGATAAATATTCTTTTTAACAGGTCGTCGCCGAAAGGATGCTGGCAAAGAGCCACTCCTTATCATTGCTTCATGTTATAAACAAATAGCGCGCTAGACGCGGTGTTCGAAACGAAAGGGATAGCAGAATCGCGCTACAGGCAGGAAAGTGGGCTATAGGAGGCATGGCAGTACTGACCGCATGCCTTGCGTGCTGCGCTCAGCCACCTTCCTGCCTGTGGCGCGAGTCTGATATCAAATGGTTCAAATGGCTCTGAGCACTATGGGACTTAACATCGCAGGTCATCAGTCCCCGAGAACTTACTACTTAAACCTAACTAACCTAAGGACATCACACACATCTATGGCCGAGGCAGGATTCGGAGCTGCGACTGTAGCGGTCGCGCGGTTCCAGACTGAAGCGTCTAGAACCGATCGGTCACAGCGGCCGGCTGATTCTGCTATCCCCTTCGTTTTAAACAAGAACTACCGCGTCTGTATGAAGCATTGAGGGGGAATGACCTTTCTAGTGGTGCAGAACCGGTCGTTACTTTCAATAAAAAGTATTCTACCGCCACTGCGGATTATTTCTTTAAAAATACGCAGTATTGTTCTCCAAGTCCATCACAGATCTTCCCAATTTCTTCTGCTCTTTTTGGATCCAATATCTTCTTAAGATTTCTAATATTCATATCTGGCCCGTAGATAATATCGCTTTCTTCTAGTCAAACGCAAATTACTCCTTCACGCTAGTCTTCCTTCGCGGTTTTGAAAGGAAACCCTGTGATGAACAAAGGCTACGTATGAAGTCGGATGTTAGATGCGTCATTGTCCAATAGCTGCCGTGACTTTCGCGGGTCCACACGTCATCGCCGGCAAGCGACAGATTACGTCACGCTAGGTGATGCATCGCCCCGTCGTCATGGCGACGCGACGACCCGTAAACCTGAAACCCCTGCGGTGGCTAATTATCGCCGGAGGCCCGGGTCCGCTACAAGTTTTCGATGAGCACGCTGTTTTTGGTAGAGAAGCATTATCCTGCCGGCAAACAGGATTAAGGTTCCCGCGTGGGCAAGGTTTCCTGGCCGCCTGCCACGCTGTCGGATGCCGGACGTCGATAACACTTGGCCGCAAACAGCGCTGCGTGTGAACACTGAACGCCGCGCCGGCGAGCTTCCTTGCAGACGCGTCCGAGAACTCTCACTCACTCCCCTCTGTGCCGATTATTGTTCCATTCCCACTAAGAAACGTGAGACTGAGTGCATCCATCTGCACTGCCCCCAGCACCGTGGTAGTAAAGTGTACCAAACGTCAAATTGAACCTCATAACAAAAAGACAAGCAAGTAACAAAGCGTCATAGCTAAGACACTGAAATTTTGTTCCAGTGGGTTGGGCTCAAAAGGATTGTCTCACTATCCTGACGTAGGTTTGTGTGTTTCTTTTGACACTCTTTGAGCGCTGATGCAGCGACGGATCCTGCAAAATTGTCTGAGCCGTTTTACTACCCAATCATTGTCCAGTTAAACGAAAATCCCGTTTCCAGTTGCTTCGACGAAGGTAATTTTAAAATACAACGACTGACTTCTCTGAATCACATTCGGGTCCGCAGCTCGTGGTCGTGCGGTAGCGTTCTCGCTTCCCACGCCCGGGTTCCCGGGTTCGATTCCCAGCGGGGTCAGGGATTTTCTCTGCCTCGTGATGAGTGGGTGTTGTGTGATGTCCTTAGGTTAGTTAGGTTTAAGTAGTTCTAAGTCCTAGGGGACTGACGACCATAGATGTTAAGTCCCATAGTGCTCAGAGCCAATCGCATTCGGTAGCTTGTGAATAGAAAATCCGATAATAGGGGCAGCTGTAGAATTGATTTCAAAACACAGTTTCATTTGTGTTAAGTACACATAGAATAATGAGACTGAAATCGTATTGTGCCAGCAGCCTTTAGTTTTTGCGCATTTCCTGGCTATTAACAACATAAAAATCATACTCGTTCCAAAAACTCTATTCCCGTTAACAAAAGTGTATCTCTCAAATATTTTTTGATAGAAACTGCGAAGAAGAACATACACCAAGCAGTGGAACACATGCCCTCTTTACATAACGTAACTGGTGGAACACGTTGTATGTATGTATGTACCAAACTGTACATAAAATACCAGTAACTGATGCTTTATCTTGGACATCCCGTGTGTGTACAGATCGTACACGTGGCCAGTTACTATCTTAAAAGTGTGCCTAGCGTTCACACCGAGACGATTAACTGTGTCACGTGTCGTAACTGTAACTTACATGTGGAGTTTCCTGTGATGAATTTCTGGTGGTGGTGAATAAGTTTTCTGTTGTTGGCATCCTGCATGCAATCTAGTGAAGGCGACTTAAGGGTTAAAGTTTTCATAAACTGATATTCTCCACTTCACAAACGGATAAACGCATAGCTGTTATGAGCTACAAAAGCTATGAAATCGTAAACGCTGGGTCAGCTCTTTCAATTGAAGCACGATGATCTGCATTTCATACAGAACTCGGGGTAGTGCAGTAAGGATATGCTAGTTGTGGTCGTGAATCAGAACGGCGCTATTCAACCTGCTGAGTAGTGTACTTGCGGCAGGCTGATCGCTTGCATTGTACTCCCGTACAATGTAATACTAAACGCCATTTTGCGGGATACTTCTATAATTATTACGTATTAATAAGTTAGCCAACGAAATTACATTGATCAGTTGTAAATTTTATTATAGTGAAATATTATCACAAATCACAGAAATGCAAATGGCTCTGAGCACTATGGGACTTAACTTCTGAGGTCATCAGTCCCCTAGAACTTAGAACTACGTAAACCTAACTAACCTAAGGATATCACGCACATCCATACCTGAGACAGGATTCGAACCTGCGACTGTAGCAGTCGCGCGGTTCTGGACTGAAGCGCCTAGAGCCGCACGGTGAGAGAGAAGTGCATACGTAGTATTTCTGGGAATATTACTCAGTGTGTTCATTTGTTTTGATATTTGACTTCAGATAATGATGCAAATTTAAGGCTGTTTCTATTCTATTTCTCTGTTTCCTAGACCTCTTCTGTTACCTGAAAGGAAAACCCAATGTTAACGAGAGTCTACTTGTGAACGCAAAAATGGTTCGAATCTGAGCACTATGGGACTTAACATCTGAGGTCAGCAGTCCCCTAGAACTTAGAAGTACTTAAACCTAACTAACCTAAGGACATCACACACATCCATGCCCGAGGCAGGATACGAACCTGCGACCGTAGCAGTCGCGCGGTTCCGGACTGAAGCGCCTAGAACCGCTCGGCCACCAGAAGCCGGCGGTACTGATGACCTCAGAATTTAAGTCCCATAGTGCTCAGAGCCATTTCAACTAATTTAGAAATCAGTGTGCTGTGGACCTGTCAGTGGATAGCGTTTAACTGACATAAGGAAGGTTAGGTTTAAGGCCCATCGAATACGAGTAACTAGAGGCCGAGTACGAACTCCGATTGCGAAAGGAAATCGGTTGTACCTTTTCGAAAGAACTATGCCGGCATTTGCTTTGAGCTATGTAAGAAAATCATGGGAAACGTAAATCTTAATGGACAGATATAGAAGAGTCCAGTGTTTTTCCACTGCGTCGCCTTGGTCCGTAAGACTGACGTGGCAACACAGCAGTGACAGATGGGGACACAGAAATTGAGAAGTGACGCGGGCTTATTTCCCTTGTTTTACCCCGTGGCGTCGATGAGAAAGAAGGGTGGCAGCCTCTCTTTTTTGTATTATTAGTGGGTCGGGGGTGCCACGCCACGTGGCCCCCAATTGGTGCGCATGCGCGCGTAAGGGATTTGTGACGTGTCCTCCACCTGGACACGTGGCCGCCCCTTTCAGGAGGTTCTTTTTAAAATCCTCTCCTCTTATATAACGATAACTTTACTGCGACGCCTAAGGACTCTTCGGGCGAAATAGATTTTTTAAATCTGAGCCCGTTGCTGTTACAATTACACACCGTCTTATAATCTGCCTGTCTTTGAGATGGTTTATGTATTTCATTTCGTAATGAGATTAATTTTTTTCTTAGAATATTAACTGTATTTTCTGCTTTGTTGATCATGGGTTATACTGTTGCCTCTGCAGTGTACCTCTCTCCAACACGTTGTTCGTACATCTGTAGTGCATAGTACTAGTTGCTTTGAAAATGTTATTTTATTTTTTCAAGACTGGTGCTGTAAAAATGCTGACAGGGCCTTAAATGAAGGAAACGGGCATAACACATACAAATCTCTCTCTCTCTCTCTCTCTCTCTCTCTCTCTCTCGTAGCATATGTTCTCCAAAAAATGCTTTATAATGGAGCTGAGTGCATATGTTTTCCCATCCATTCGTATGTACGTGTAACACAGCCGGCAACGTAGTGACATGAGTTAACTCATTTTTTTATTTCATTTTCAGGTGAGTACAGCGCAGGGACAGGCTATGAATTGGCGAAAGGTAAAGCTACAGCAATGCATTGAGACGCAGTATTTACCACACTCTTTGTCTGTTTCACAGATGTTAATGAATTGCCTATGCAGCGCGGTTTTTGGGCGTGGTGGTTGCTACTTACTTGCATGTTTCTCGCTCGCTGAAATGTTTTAACCAAGCTTGCCCCAAGATTTATTAGAATGCCTTCTGTTACCCACCCTGCAACACTTCAATAATCAACTGCCGCGTGTGATTATGAATCTGCTCGTCCTCCCAGGATCTGACAAAAGACTGTACATTTCCACTACAGAAGTAACGCGGGAGGGGGGGGGGGGGGTTGAAGAAAGCACACCGTATTAATGGTCAATTAAATCACCCTCTGTTGGCCACTGCATCTCAGGATTATCCTCGTGGGGAACATCTTGTCGCCTTTTTTACCAAACAAGTTCAGAGATAACATTTTCATAGTTTACAGCAATGGATCCCGTTATAATGAGATTATTACGTGCCCGTAGTAACACATGTTCTCTCTTTGGCAGGGTCAAAGTAAGGATGCAGTAAACAGTCAAGTATTTAGCTAGAACACTAATTCAGTTAGAAAATTGAAATTTCACGAATTTTTTGCCGAAGAACAATCCCGATGTTACCATGAGGCGAATGAGGGGGAAAAAACACGAAAAGTGTAAATATTGATAAGCAGATGGAGATCTGAATTTTGCTCTGCTCCTCTGTGGGGTTAGCACATTGGACTAGCATGCGAAAGGACGACCCTTCATATCCACGTCCTGCCCTCCAGGCACATTGGACTAGCATGCGAAAGGACGACCCTTCATATCCACGTCCTGCCCTCCAGATTCAGATTTTCTGTGGATATCCTTAATCACTCCAGGCAAATACTGTATGGTTCCTTTGAAAGTGGAAGTCCGTTTTCCTTCTCCGTGCTCGAAACATTCCGAGCTTCTACTCCGTCTCGAAATCGGTAGTTCTCGACAGGACGTTAAACACTAAACTTACTTCGTTCCAAATAAGTGTTCAGTATTGTCACTAATGGGACGAAGGACACCCTGGAGTACGACATGTTTACGACTCTGTGGGGATGAGTTCTTGTATTTAATTGCATCCGTTGCCAAGTACCCGCCATACTGTTAAATTAAGGAATGTAAGAATACGAACTGCAGCAAATCACATTCTTATTTTCATACCACATTCTTATTTTCATTTTCTTATGAACTGTGACTTTTTGCAACTCGTCACTTTTTGAAATGTGGTGCTTCAAAAGTGTGTTGAAAAATAGATGGGTCAGTCGAATAGCAGATGAGACGAAATGTTGAATCGAAATGAAGAGGAAACAGCGTTATGGCTCTTGACTAAAAGAAGGGGTAAGTTGATAGGATGTATCATGAGGAATCAAGGAATCGTGTATTTGGTGTGGATGGTAAAAATTGTTGGATGGGACGAAAATTGGAATAAAGCAAGTTCAAGTGATGTACTCATAGTTTGCGTTAATTACACTGGGGTGGTGACGTTTGCAATTGACACTAGAGCGGAGTGCTTGCGACTGAAGACCACGACGACGACTACAACAACAGCAACAACAACACGTATTCTCCATTATGTCAGGTCCATGTTATTTGCGGTTTACTTAACCTTGCGACCTTAAACCTAGAAGCAACGGCTTCTTTCTTCCAAAGATTACCATTTAATTAAGTCAGCAGGCTTTCGTGGCCGTTGTCATTAAGGTTAAAATCTTCGAGGTTGTTAGACCGCATCATATTTCTCGTAAACGATGGACGTTTCTATCCCTTTGGTAGGACTTCCTTCAGGATCTTGTGGTGTCCACTATTGATTGAACAGTCACACTAGTGTCGCGTTCTGTTGTAAAGCGGAGTTTTGCCACGCTTTTCCTGGAGAAGTGGTACAATACTGGTGGACACCATTAGTGTGCCATCGTTATATTCGAAGTATTCCAGCGCTAATGCTGAATAATGGGCTTACTGGCGAAGTCTCCCACCAGTGGCGACCATAGGAGATTTAGTCGATAACTCCCTTCTTCGGCATTAGCGCGATAATAGTATACTTACTATCAAACAACGGTGGGCAACCAGTTGTAGCCACAGAAATTTCACCTCTCCGGCACAAGCACGGGAGAACTCACATTTATAAGAGAAGGCGACAGTGGTCAGTCAACGATGGACACCACGAGATCCTGAGGAAGACTCCAGCAGAGATATCGAAACATCGATCATTCAGAAGAATTATGACGCGGCCTGATAACCCAGAAGGTTGTAAGTTCCACAAATATCTGTTCTTTCTCGCATAGGCCTGTTACGACCTTAGCGGCGCATCTCTGAATTCGTCCGATGTCTATCTGTCGTGCCTACTTCATAAACAATCCAAACGCTCGAACAGTATTCAGACAGTAGAATGATAGATAACATTACAGTTTCGCAGAACCTTCCAAGGTCTTGCAGGAGGTTTCCTTAAAACTGGTTTCACGTGTTCGTTCTGCTTCTTACTATGACCCGTACACGTTTAACGATGTGACATGCTCTAGATGTTCCTTCTCTTTTTATTGACACTGCTTGCGTTTACCGATATATCATTAGAAAGACTTGTCATCCATTACACTAAATGGAAGTTTTGTTCAAGCCTTCGTGCGCCTCTTCACAGTCGTCTGATGACGATACTATGCTGTGGACAACGTCATTGCCAGCGAACAGTTTGACTGGGCTGCTGCTCCTGTGTGACAAACTGGTTTTGTATATTGAGAACCTTATTGATACTACTATGATTCAACATACTGTGGAGATATTTCATATGATTGTATCTTGGTTAGTAGTCGACCATCCAATAATTGGGTTTCGTCAGTACATTCAGTGGCTTTAAAGGACAGCGCCTCTGACCACGTTAAAGCTTACCATGAAAGATAACAATCCTTTCTAATTTGAGGTGGAAAGGTACTTTTTCTACTAAATTAATCAGTTAATTCTACAATAGCTGAGACGACCGGCGGGTGATCCAGCAGTAAATCACATTTCCTGCCGTTAACTTCCATGGCTGTGTGTACACACAAGTAGTGGAAGAGTATCAACACGATGCCATTCTGCATCGTTGCAAGTTCTTCCTAAAGATCAATGTCACCTTTTCCCCATTTGATCTAGGCCAGTGGCTGGCATGAAAACTGGCTAGCAATTCGAAAAGATGTGTTCTTACTGGCTGGGGAGATGAGGCCAGTCTGCCTGTTCTCCAGATTTATCCTCCAAACCACAACCAAGGGGGCATTGTTCTCGTTATCTCTACAGTAATCCTGTGACTTAAAGTTGAGGACCTGCTACTTGTGTCACCATTATCTATTACCCAGTCACTGTAGTAGGGGGAGGGGTGTTCTTGAACCTTGACGTAGAGGTAGATCTGCCAACAATTCAGACTGGCCTCATACTGTTACTCTTCAACTGCTCACACACAGTTGGTTTGTTGAGGACCATAAGCACAGTGGACAAAAAAAATTGTCATCGCCATCCACAATGGTCAGGTTGTTATCTTGCTAATATCGTGTAATGCTTCCCCTAGCTCTGATAATTGTCTCCAGCTGAAGCCACTCATTGGTCATTAGATGTTGGTTGCTACGTATCACCCACCATTCAAAGTACTGACAGACATTTCCTTTGGGAATTATATTGGGTTAGGCCAATTGAGGTGCAGTAAGGTACCTAAATGCACTGCAAAGCAGGAAAGTAAGAATGCAGCCCTGTGACACAGCTGCTGTCATCTTGGAAGACAGGAGTGTCAGCAGCAAACTCATTAAGAAGAGGTAGAAGTGGTGCAACACCTGGTCACAGACGAGGTAGAAGTAAATAATAGGGTTCATTTTCACAGTAGTCAAATTCATGTTACGAAAGCAACTCCGACACATCACAGAACCACCTCCAGAATGAACTACGCCTTCCACCCACTGTAGATTAAACACCTCATCGGGCCATTGGTACCCTCGACTACTTGCATCATTTGAAAACAGGCAAAATTGCGACTCGTCGGACCCTGCAACATGCCCCCAGTCAGTCTGTCTGGTTTCTGTGTTCTGTGGTTCATTGAAAACATGCAGCTTTAGTGTGCCATTGTGAGTAACTGCGTTTTGAAAACTGTTCCCTTTGCAGTGTTCCTTTGGAAACTTCCTAACGTGAACGAGCGTCACTGATAACAACAGTTCATGACGGGTTTGAAAGCGGTTGTCATTGACAAGGCGTGACACTTGTCTCCGGCCCCTGTCGGTTGTGATCCTTCTATGATACTATTCTTAAGCCGTGTTATGTGAGAAAGTGTTGGCAGTGTGCACGAACTGTCCTCGACTGTATCCCATAATTGTTGGTTCGGTGACATGGCGCACTGTCATCCGTAAAAATTCCATCGTTGTTTGGGAACATGAAGATTAGGAATGGCTTCAGGTGGCATTCGAGTCAAAGATCTGTTGAGTTGGACCAGAGGACCCAGTCCATTGCATGTAAACAGAGCCCACACCATTATGGAGTCACCACCAGCGTGCACAGTGCCTTGTTAACAACATGGGTCTAGGGCTTCGTGGGGTCACCGCCACACTTGGACCCTACCATCAGCTTTTACCAACTTAAATAGGGACTCATCTGACCAAGTCACTCCTTTTCGGTCGTTTAGGGACGAAACGATATGGTCGTGACCACAGTAGATGCGCTGCAGGCGATGTCGTGCTCTTACCAAAGGTACTCACGTCAGTTGTTCGCTGCCACAGCCCATTAACGCCAAATTTCGGCGCACTGTCCTAATGGCTACGTTCGTCGTACGCCCCACATTGATTTCTGTGGTTATTTTACGCAACGTTGCTTGTCTGTTAAGTACTGACAACTCTGCACAAACGCCACTGGTTTCGTTCGTTAAGAGTACGCCGTTGTCTGTGATGAGAGGTAATGCCTGAAATTTGGTACCCTGCGCACGTTCTCGACACTGTGAATCACGAAATATTGAATTCGATAACTATTTGCGAAATGGTAAGTCCCATGCGTCTAGCTCAAACTATTATTCCGCGTTTAATTTTGTAAGTTCCCGTCATGCGGCCATAATCGCGTTTGAAACCTTTTGACATGAATCAGCTGAGTACAAATGACGTCTCCGCCAATGCCCTGCCCTTTTACACCTTGTATCTGTATATGTGCATATCGCTACCCTATGACTCTGGTCAGCTCATTGTAAAAAAGCATTACGCCCCATCGAAAATTCAGCGCCTTCTGTCACTTCTAAGCTTGCCATGAAAGGTAACAACGCTTTCTACGTTAAGATGAAATCTGACTTTCGAGTCGTGTAGTCAAGTTAGGCCCGCAGTGGCTGGTACTACATTTTGTAGGTCCGTCAATAAATCAAAATTTGTGCCCCCGGCGTCCACGGATACGTGTTAACACCTGGGACTACACGCAGCGCCCGAGCTTTACCCACAGTCCGGGTCGGTGAGGACGATACTTTGAGCGATGTAGCGGGTCTCGTGTCGGCAGCCGGCGCACCTCCCCCAGCGGCAGGAAACACGGCCGGACGCAGACACGAGGAGGCGCCCTCCGCGGATATTGATTGCCTGGAACAAAGAGAATCCCTCGCGTCGTGACAGGCCGGCGCTTGCTCTCCGCTCGGCGCAACGCGGAGCGGCCGGCAGGCAGGTGCTCGCTTACGCCGGGCGCCACTTTTTTATGCGCTGGTGCTCAGCCTTGGATGGCGAGCGTGCAGCCAGCCCGCCTGCCAGCTTTATTGGACCGGCGAGGGAGCGCGGGGGACGGCGCGCGCGCTGTATCTCCGGACAGATCAAATAAAACACTGCAGACAAGTTGATTGTTACCTGTGTGATTAAACCGGCAGAGAGACTCGTGCCTATATTGTACTTGTCGGATCGCCGCTTGTTGCCTCTAACAAGCAAGGGGACCTTCAGGTTCGGCCCTCATCTGATTTTCTTGATTTAGTCTGTGTCCAGACATCAATCCGCCAAATCTCTACCACGCAATTCTCAAAAACACATCGAAAAATTACCGTTTCAAAACAGATGTTTGTGACCGTTGTTAATTGGCCCCATCCAAAATGTGGTGCGTTGGGTAAGTCGTACCCACCGATAGCAATTATTGAGTTGGTACGTAAGTTCGTAGCAGGTACACGACACTTAAATCATCAGTGTTACACTTCTGGCCATTAAAATTGCTACACCAAGAAGAAATGCAGATGATAAACGGGTATTCATTGGACAAATATATTATACTAGAACTGACATGTGATTACATTTTCACGCAATTTGAGTGCATAGATCCTGAGAAATCAGTACCCTGAACAACCACCTCTGCCCGTAATAACGGCCCTGATACGCCTGGGCTTTGAGTCAGAGCTTGGATGGCGTGCACAGGTACAGCTGCCAATGCAGCTTCAATACGATACCACAGTTCATCAAGAGTAGTGACTTGCGTATTGTGACGAGCCAATTGCTCGTCCACCATTGACCAGACGTTTTCAGTTGGTGAGAGATCTGGAAAATGTGCCGGCCAGGCCAGCAGTCGAAAATTTTCTGTATCTAGAAAGGCCCGTACAGGACCTGCAACATGCGGTCGTGCATTATCCTGCTGAATGTAGGGTTTCGCAGGGATCGAATCAAGGGAAGAGCCACGGGTCGTAACACATCTGAAATGTAACGTCCACTGTTCAAGGTGCCGTCAATGCGAACAAGGGGTGACAGAGACGTGTAACCAGTAGCACCCCATACCATCACGCCAGGTGAAACGCCAATAGGGCGATGACGAATACACGTTTCCAATGTGCGTCACCACGATGTCGCCTAACACGGATGCGACCTTCATGATGCTGTAAACAGACATGGATTCATCCGAAAAAATGACGTTTTGCCATTCGTGCACCCAGAGTCGTTGTTGAGTACACCATCGCAGGCGTTTCTGTCTGTGATGCTGCGTCAAAGGTAAGCGCAGCCATGGTCTCCGAGCTGATAGTCCATGCTGCTGCAAACGTCGTCGAACTGTTCGTGTAGATGGTTGTTGTCTTGCAAACGTCCGCATCTGTTGACTCAGGGATCGAGACGTGGCTGCACGATCCGTTACAGCCATGCGGATAAGATGCCTCTCATTTCGACTGCTAGTGATACGAGGCCGTTGGGATCCAGTACGGCGTTCCGTATTACCGTCCAGAACCCACCGATTCCATATTCTACCTACCGTCATTGAATCTCGACCAACGTGAGCAGCAATGTCGCGATATGATACACCACAATCGCGATAGGCTACAATCCGACCTTTATCAAAGTCGGAAACGTGATAGTACGCATTTCTCCTCCTTACACGAGGTCAATTGCTGTTTGTGTATGACATATCGGTTGGGAACTCTCCTCATGTCAGCACGTTGTAGGTGTCGCCACCGGCGCCAATCTATTGTGAATGCTCTGAAAAGCTAATCATTTGCGTATCACAGCATCTTCTTCCTGTCGGTTAAATTTCACGTCTGTAGCACGTCATCTTCGTGGTGTAGCAGTTTTAAGGGCCAGTATTGTATATTCTCTTTCACTATTTAGAACATTCTGCCAAAAGGTAACTTTTTGATTCCGCGATTGTAGAAATGACGTGGTTTTGAGGCTAAGGACTCGTCGGGTCATGCTCGAAGCTTATTTTCAGCCGGGAAGGAAATTCCTAGAGGGTTGGGGGGGGGGGGGGGGGAGGTGAAAATCTGAGCCCACAATATCAGGTGAATAAGGTGGGGTGTGGAATAACTTCCCAACAATCTAGCAGAACGCCTGTGGGCGTTACCGTGGAGTAGCATTACGTCACGCAGTCTTCCTGGTCATTGCTCTTGGACTGCGTCCGCAAGACGTCTCAGTTGTTAACAGTAAATGTCAGCAGGTCAGCAGTGATGCTTGCACCTAGGGGCAGCAAATGGTACATCACTCCGTCGCTTTTCCAGCAGCACGCCCACAGGTCTGTGTCTGGGGAGTTGCTGCTTTGTTTGGGCTCAACCATTCCTTTCTTCACCATTTCACGTCACCAGTAATGATACATGATAGGAATGGTCCGTGTTGTTTACAAGCCAGTTGATGACGAGCAAACAGAGAAGCACATATGGCCAAAATCGCAAAATATTTTTACTTACAGCATGCGATACCCATACATCAGATTTTTTGAACCTTCTCCATTGCATGCAATGGTGAAATGAAAGCAGTTCATCACATTTGCCAGTTCTCGATTACTTTTTATGTATGATCAAACGAAAGTTACTTTCGTCCTTTTGCACACCACTGTGTGTCGCACAACTCAAAGTACATTGGCTGGTTTACTTGGAAAGATATATTCTTTCGGGTGGCCTGGGATCAGCTGACGAAAGTACCTAACGAAGTCGGCTTAGCTTTAACGTATTATGAGACAAAATATGTAGTCCCTGTATTGAAACGTCCCATAAATACACTCGAATTACCAGCAAGTCGGTCGAGGCTGCGTGGGGTACGGTGACACAAAATATAGGAGACAGGACGACGCCAGGATGTGTAATTCGTGCTTTGGAAACCACAATGTGTATTTTATGGTAGACTCCCAGTGTAATATTCTACACTACAAAAAGTATTCGAAACCACCGCAAAAAAAAAAAACCCTATGGCAAATCAGATGAAGCGCAGAGACATAAACTAGAGCACAGTGTAGTCTAATTTCACAGACAAATCCAAAATTTCAAAGTCGGGCTCAGCAGCTTACATGTTTATAAATTATTCAATCCCTACAACTGTGCGACTTGACTGAATAATACAAACTTGTAAGCCGTGCTGCGAGTACTAGGGAATGGTTGACACTGCTATACATCGAACAGCAGGTTACCCCAGAATTACTGTTATATGTATAATTTCTGTTCTTTCGGACATGTCCCAGGAGAAAAAGATATTACGTTGTCCGCCGCTGGAGTGCAATGAAAAAATTGAGTGACGAGAAGTCAAAATTTGTGCTGGTCTGGGGCTTGAACCCGGATTTCACCCCTTTACGCGAGGTCCGATCTCTTGCGCTAATCATGCTCGATACTGCGAGCAGTGAGAATGGTGGACAGGGGGCGCTGTGGAACTAGTGTGCGACAAGACGGAGCGTGTTAGGACTGCCGAAGCAGTTACGGCGTCCACTCGCATGAAACGGGTATCCCGGTTCGAATCCCCATCCCACTGCAATTTTGATTTGTCGCCAGTGAATTATCTTAGTGATCTCATGCGTCTGACGTCTGTAATTTTTTTTTTTTCATTATGCTCCAGAGTTGCAGGTATCCACGATACCGTTTCTTCCAAAAATGCTATTCCCGCAAGTCTGAATTTTGGAATGTAGCAGATGAGATACTGGCAGCAGTAAAGCTTTGAGAACTGGCTGTGAATCATGCTCGGGTAGCTCGGTTGGTAGAGCGCTTGCTCACTAAAGGCAAAGATCCTAGGTAATTCGTGGGCCGGCACACAGTTTTAATCTGCCAGTGAGTTTAACTTCCAGAGTTGTTAGTAAAATTATAAATGTTAGCTGAACTAATGTGTCGGATCAAATTATTTCATTTGCGGCCATGAAGACTAGTAAATGAAAGCTTTGTTTCACATTCGGCAACAGTTGGTTCCAGGGAACAAACTGGAAAAGACCCAGAAATATCGGGGGCATCTTTTGGTGAAAGTCGACACCCTAAGCCTCCTTCACGATCACAGAGCAGCGCAACTTGGAGACCAAGTAATTGCAGGAATATTAGTAGAACATAGCAGTAAGCGACTTTTTGAGTTCTGTCTGTGCTGGGTAAGTGCAGCAGGCCCAACGTGAAGAGCAGTAGTTGGTTTTAGCAGTTTAGACCACAGGCGAAGTCTTCTCCCCAGGGGAGTGACAGCGTACTTGATGAAAGTAGCGACCGGCGGCCCGCAGGGGCCAGGCGCGTAAGGAGCAGGGCTGCGCTCTCCGAGGGCTACGCACGCGAAAGGTCAATTACTCGGTCAGACGGCCAGACAGCCGATCGGTCGCTTAGGCTCGCTGCTGGTCCCCAAAGAAGGCGCCGAGAGGTCAGCGAGATCGCGTGGCGCGGACGGAGGGTCTTGCCCTGGGGGCCGTAGCCAGCCAGGTGCGACCCTTCAGCTGTGCCAGCCGATAGCCGATACTTACAAGGCCGAAGGAACTGACATTGTTTTTAAGGACTCCACCGTAGTACAGGAATATTTTGATGTGTGGGAGCATGTTGGCGCAACCCGCACCTTTCTGACTGTCGCAAGTTTCTGAAATATACTTTACTGAAGTTATAAAGATCGTTTTGGAATAAACCTCTTTATGAGTTCCACGCCACAGCAGCTCCAAAAAATACACCTTCGCTGTTTATAACTATGGTGAATCTACGTTCTTCCACTGCTTGGTTTGCTCCTTCGTGCCTCGGTCCTATTAATGCACCCATTACTCTCCCATTTCTCTAGTCAGCTGAAGAAGTCATCTGGATTGGACAAACACAGCTGCAACTTTGCCGCCTCGATTTAGTGAACTTCTTTTGAACGTCTGTGAGCAGGCGACGACCTTTATCATGTTTCAATTATCGTGCAAGACGTTGAAAAGTGATCCATAATTTTCTCTTTTTCACTATCGCATCGAATGTGAACGCGTGTTGGAGCACGACTGCTATTGCAATCCCAGTTCTTCACCGAGAGATGGTCTGCCACTTCATTCATAGTCATTGAGACTTGCAGTGGCGGCCGGTTATCATGTGCTAATGCGTTACATCACTGTCAATTTCGCACTAAAATTACACCATTTCTGTTCGAATGCGAGCTGGTGTGTGTATAACACGGATGAAAAAAACGTTTTGTGGCGCTCTCTCCGCGATAACTAGAAATGAGTGTAGAGTGTTGAAACTACGGTCAGCTGTGTCACGACCAACTCAGAGAAGCAACGCTGCTGTCTATTTTCTTCAGTGAATGCTGTGAGGTGACGTCACCCCTTTCGACACTAAAGAGTGCTACGTTGCTCACAGCATCAGGCCAGTGTTTTTCTTCAAAATTGCGCATAGCGTACAATGCAAGCGTAGAGTATCAGAACATGAGGGACACCAGTCCCCACTTCTCAGCCGGAGAAGCGCAAGTCTTCTTTGGCTACTCTCGCTAGGTAGGGGTCCCTTGGGTCACTCCCTTCCCAGGTTTCTGCTAGTGGGAAAGATGACACCTGCCTGTAGCTGAAGTGCCCAAAAGCAGCCCTCCCAGCCAGAGAATCCCAAGGATCAGTGAGAGAAATCCAGAAAGAAGACCCCCAAAACCAAGGGAATTGCGGTGGCACCCACAGCGTCGCCGCGTACAAGCCTGTTCAAGAAATAAGTCGGTGGCAGCAGGTGACCCCGAGGCGTACACTGCCTCATTGAGTGTTTCATGCGTTCCCAGTCTTACGACCACGTGCTCCTCCAGTGGAATTGCGGCGGTTTTTTCCTCTGTCTGGTTGAGCTAAGGCAATTGTTAAGCTTTACACTTGTTTTCTGCATTGCCCTCTAGGAAACCTGGTTCCCGACAATGTGGACCCCTGCCCTTCGCAGGTACAGGAGATATTACAAGAACCGTAGCGAATATAATCGAGTGTCAGGTGAAGTTTACCTTTGTCCTGCACTCGTTATGCAGCTAACCTGTGCCCCTTCAAACTCCTTGAAGCTGTGGCTGTCAGGATACGGATGATGCAGGAAATAACTGTTTGCAACGTATATCTCCCTCCAGATGGTGCGGTACCCTTTAACGTATTGGCTGCACTGATTCTTCAACTTCCTAAACCTTTGCTACTTTCGGGAGCTTTTAACGCCCATAACTCGTTGCGGGGGTAGTACCATGCTTACTGGCCATGGCAGAGATGTCGAAAATTTACTGTCCCAACCCGATCTCTGCCTCTTATATACTGGGGCCGCCACACATTTCATTGTGGCTCATGGTAGTTAATCGGCCATTGGTTTATCAACTTGTAGCCCAGTACCTCTCCCATCTATCCACTGGAGAGAACATGACGACCTGTATGGTAGTGATCACTTCCTCATCTTCCTGTCACTCCCCCAGCATAATGCCGACGGACGCCTACCCATATGGGCTTTAAACAAGGCAGGTTGGGTTGCCTTCACCTCTGTTTTCACCGTTGAATCTCCCCCACATGGTGCCACTGATGTTGTGATAGCGCACGTCACTACAACGATATTTCTGCGGCGAAAAACGCGATCCCTCGTTCTCTAGGATGCGCCCGACGAAAGACAGTCCCATGGTGGTCGCCGGAAGTCGCTGAGGCAATGAAAGAACATCTACGAGCTCTACAGCGAAGTAAGCGCCACCCTTAACCTAGAGCACCTAATAGCCTTTAAGCGGCCGCGTGTCCGTGTTCGCCTGCTTATAAAACGACGGAAACAGGAGCGTTGGGAGAGGTACGTGTCGAGCATTGAGTGCCATGCGTCCCCTTCCCAAGTCTGGACGACGATCAGTCGTCTTTTTGGGTACCAGGCCCCAACAGGTGTCCTTGGAGTTAACATCAATAGCGTGCTCTCTAACGTCGCAAACGCGATTGCCGAGCACTTTCCTGAGCACCATGCTCGAGCCTCTGCGCCGGAAAACTACGCCCTAGCCTTTCGCACCCTCAAACGGCGGAAGGAAAGGAAAGTCCTCTCGTTCACTATACGCCACAGTCAACCCTTTTACCGTCTCCTTTACTGAGTGGAAGCTCCTCAGTTCCCTTGCACATCGCCCCGACACAGCTCTTGGGCCGAATCGGACCCACAGTCAGATGATTAAACATCTCTCATCTGACTACAAGCGCCATCTCCTCGTCATCTTCAACCGGATTTGGTGCGACGGTGTCTTTCCATCGCAATGGCGGGAGAGCACCATCATTCCAGTGCTAAAACCCAGTAAAAATCGGTTTGATGTGGATAGCTTTTGGCCCATCAGCTTCACCAACGTTCTCTGTAAGCTGCTGGATCGTATGGTGTGTCGGCGATTGGGTTGGGTCCTGGAGTCATGTGGCCTACTGGTTCCATGTCAGGGCGGCTTCCGCCAGGGTTGCTCTACCACTGATAATCTTGGGTCCCTCGATTCTGCCATCCGAACAGCCTTTTCCAGACGCCAACACCTGGTTGCCGTCATTTTTGACTAACCTGAAACGTATGATACTGCCGGGTGACATCATATTCTTGCCACACTGTATGAGTGGGGTCTTCGAGGCCCACTCCCAATTTTTATCCAAAACTCCCTGTCGCTCCGTACTTTCTGTGTCATAGTTGGTGCCTCCCATAGCTCCCCCGTATTCAGGAGAATGGCGTTCCGCAGGGTTCCGTATTTAGTGTGTGTCTATTTTTAGTGGCTATTAACGGACTGGCAGCAGCTGTAGGGCCGTCGGTCTCCCCTTCGGAGTATGCAGATGACTTCGGCATACCGTATTGCTCCTCTAGTACTCCTGTTGCTGAGCGGGCGCCTTCAGGGAGCCATTCACAAGGCGCAGTCATGGGCTCTCGCCCACGGCTTCCAGTCTTCAGCAGCGGAGTCGTGTGTCATGCACTTCCGTCGGCGTCGTGCCGTTCATCCGGAATCACAACTTTACCTTCATGACGATACACTCACTGTAGTGGAGACATATCGATTCTTAGGATTGGTTTTCGACGCCCGATTGACTTGGCTACCTCACTTTCGTCAGCTTAAGCGGAAGTGCTGGCAGCACCTCAATGCTCTCCGCTGAGCAACACCCACTGGGGTGCAGATCGTTCTACGCTGCTGCAGCTCTACAGAGCCTTTGTCCTCTACCACCTTGACTAGGGTAGTCTGGTTTACGGTTCGGCGGCGCCCTCAGCGTTGCGTTTACTCGACCCAGTGTACCACTGTGGCGTTCGATTAGCGATGGGACCTTTTACAACGAGTCCGGTGACCAGTCTCCCGGTGCAGGCCGGAGTCCCTCCATTGCGGATCCGACGTGCATAACTACTCTCCAGTTATGTTGCACACATTTGTAGTTCTCCTGCTTATCCGAATTACCGTCTCCTTTTCGCACCCGCGGCGGTTCATCTACCGCATCTGCGGTCCAGGTCAGGTTCACGATTGCGGTTCGTATGCGTTCCCTTCTCTCCGAACTGGAGTCCATCCCTTTACCACTTGAGGTACATTCACGTACACCTCCATGGTGTAAACCTCGGCCGAGGCTTCGCCTGGACCTTTCATATGGCCCTAAGGACTCAGTTAACCCCGCGGCTCTCCGCTGCCACTTCTTCATGATACTTAACATTTACCGAGGTCACGAATTGGTTTACACTGACGGCTCGATGGCTGATCATAATGTTGGCTTCGCCTATGTCTACAGAGACCATGCTGAACAGCATTCCTTGCCCGCTGGCTGCAGTGTATTCACTGCAGAGCTTGTGGCCAGATCTCGTGCACTTCAGTATATCCGTTCCTGTTTTGGTGAGTCATTTCTTCTCTGTTCTGACTCCCTGAGCAGCTTACAAGCTAGCGACCAGTGCTACCCTTACCTACAGGCTGGTCAAACAGGCTACGCGGAAACCGCTTCTGGAGATGGGCACCTTTGAACGTGACCTGCGTAGGGTTTTTCGCCTTTGGGATACGGAATAACATAACAATACACAAAACAAACTGCGTGTCATTAAGGAGACTACGAATCTGTGGAAGTCTTCCATGCGAGCCTCTCGCAGGGAATCAATTGTCCTCTGCCGGCTCCGCATTGGCCACGCTTGGGCGACCCACGGTTACTTCCTGCGCCGTGTAGATCCGCCTGAGTGTCGGTGGGGCGCCCGCTTGACGGGGCTCCATATTCTGGTGCACTGTCCCACATTGACTGCCCAGTGACGAAATCTTAGGTTACCGGACTCGTTGCTGCTAATTTCATCTGACAACGCCTCATCGGCCGATTTAGTTTTACGTTTTATTGTTGAGGGTGGGTTTTATCATTTGTTCTAAATTTCTGCGCATGTCCTTTGTCCCTCTGTGTCCTCCACCCTGGTGCTTCTACGGTGGAGGTTTTAATATGTTGAAGAGTTGCTGGGTTCTCCTTTTTTATTCTCATGGTCAGCCAGCCATGGTAATCTGCTTTGTTGTTTTAATCTCTTCATCCGCTTCTTGAATTTCTGCGATTTTCTTGTCCCCTTTTGTCCATTTACATTTTTGTTGCCCTTTATCGTTCTTATGAGTTTTCTTTTCATTCCGTTTTGAGCTGTCAGCCTCGTTTGTTTTATTCTCATTACTTGTGACATTGTTTTATTCAGACCAACGGGCTGATGACGTCATAGTTTCGTCCCTTTCCCCCTCTTGTAATCCAACCAACCAATCAGTGGGCGTTACTCAACGGTTTTTCTGCATATCATTATTGATAATGTAAAAAGGTGCGATCACTTGGCGACATCATGAGTCCCCTAATCGTAACGTATACACTATGTCAACAAAAGTATTCGGACACCTGCCTGAAAATGACTTCAAAGTTCGTGGCGCCCTCCATCGGTAATACTGGAATTCAATATGGTATTGGCCCTCCCTTAGCCTTGGTTACAGCTTCCACTCTCGCAGGCACACGTCCAATCATGTGCCGGAAGGTTTCTTGGGGAATGGCAACCCATTCTTCACAGATTGCTGCACTGTCGAGAGGCATTGATGTCGGTCGGTGAGGCCTAACACAAAGTCGGCGTTCCAAAACATCCCAATGGTGTTCTGTAGGGTTCCGGTGAGGACTCTGTGCAGGCCAGACCGTTGCAGGGATGTTACTGTCGCGTAACCACTCCGCCACAGGCCGCGTGTTATGAACAGGTGCTCAATCGTGTTGATGCAATCGCCATCCCCGTATTGCTCCTCAACAGTGGGAAGCAAAAAGGTGTTTAAAACATCAGTGTAGGCCTGTTCTGTGATAGTTCCACGCAAAACAACAAGGTGTGCAAGGCCCCCCCCCGCCCCTCCCTTTCACAATAAGGGGTGCAAGCCCCCCCCCCCCCCCCCTTTCATGAAAAACACGACCACACCACCTCCTCCGAATGTTACTGGTGGCAATAACAAGCTGGCAGATGACGTTCAACGAGCATTCGCCATACGTACACCCTGCCGTTGGATCGCCAAACCGTGTACCGTGATTCGTCATTCCACACAACGTTTTTCCACTGTTCAATCGTCCAATGTTTACGCTCCTTACACCAAGCGAGGAGTCGTTTGGCATTTACCGGCGTGATGTGTGGCTTATGGGCAGCCGCTCGGGCATGAAATCCAAGTTCTCTCACCTCCCGGCTAAATGTCATAGTACTTGCAGTGGCTCCTGATACAGTTTGGAATTTCCGTGTGATGGTCTGGATAGATGTCTGCCTATTACACATTACGACCCTCTTCAACTTTCGGCGGTCTCTGTCAGTCAGCAGACGAGGTCGGCCTGTACGCATTTGTGCCATTCGTATCCCTTCATGTTTCCTCTTCACTATCACACCGGAAACAGTGGACCTAGGGATGTTTAGGGGTGTGGAAATCTCGCGTACAAACGTATGCCACAAGTGACACCCAATCACCTGACCACGTTCGAAGTCCGTGAGTTCAGCTGAGCGCCCCCTTCTGCTCTCTCACGATGTCGGATGACTACTGAGGTCGCTGATGTGGAGTACCTGGGAGTTAGTGGAAGCAAAATGCACCTAATATGAAAAACGTATGTTTTCGTGTGTGTCCGCATACTTTTGATCACATAGTGTATAACATTTTCATTATGTTAATCGTATCGTGTGTCAGCAGATTATATGAAGGGGGGAAACACATAGGATGACTTTGGAGTCGTTAACACTGGCCGTTAGTCATTGGTTTTACCACGAATTATTAGCTTTTTATCTCCTCTTTTACATTTTTCTTATTCTTTATAAAAGATACGACACACAAGCTTCCATCAGTTTATTTTAAGAGACATGATATGTGTTTACAGTAAACGTGTCAAAGCAATACATAAAATGGAATTAGTTATTTTCTTACGTTGCAAGTGGGTATCATGCCTTCTTCGCTGTGCTGAATGGAATCGAGTCAAGGAAAACTACACGTAAGGCGACCAGCTAGCTCTCGGCACCCGTTGGAGTAGCTGTTTACCTCGGTACATAAACTGTGTGGACAGGCTCATCGAGAGCATCCTAAGGATTCCTCTGAAACCATCAAGCTTTGTCGAATTAGTGCCAACGACTGAACTCTACGAAGTACTATTTAATCTAGTTTCATTTACTTCGCTGAATTGTTGTGATCTTAACTGATTGACTATTTGTTAAGACCACGTATTTGTTGGCAGTACATTGTAGAGTTTTAAACTATAATAATTCTTAAGGTGATGTTATATTATTTATAAGCAGTATTGGGTTAAGTGTAGAGACCTACCTTTGTTTGCTATTTGTACAGACTAAAACGTCCATGCTCGTTATCTTTTGACTTAGGGCATTTAATTTGTTTGTGAAACATTGACTAAAAAAATTAATTTATAATGTGAATTAGAAACACTTTTAAATTACAACAGTGTTGGTATTATAGTGTTGCTATGTTCTTAGAGTTCGACATATTTTCATTTGCATTATCGAGATACCCACACAGACTGTGTGGAAATCATTCTTCAGTTAAGTGAAATAGTTTCCTGCATTTGTTTGTTTCTTCTTAAGATTGAAGTTGTAACATAATTGTTTTTGAAGACATTAATAGACAGTATCTCAGAGGCAAAGAATTTTCTTGCATCTTGACTCTTTCTGAAACCATGTATGTGCCTACATCGCTAAACCAACTGTAACCTACTGTAAACGCGGTGCGAGGAGGGTGGTCTGAAAGAAATCAGTCGTGACATAATGTTTGCGAGCAGGGTGGCGAGGATAGGTACAGGAATACTGCTCTAGATCACCATTTTGTACTCTTCCAGCATCCAGTCTACTGCTTAGCGGAGTATGCTACTACCTTCGCAAAGGTCTACAGGAAACGTACGTGGTAGATGGTGGTGGTGATCCGTCGAAAGGGGGAAGTTTGCTGACACTTAGGATGTTTTGGGAGCAGCTTAAGTGTTATCCTCGTTCTCTTCATTTTGGTTAGTAGATAGGAAGGCAGTCATCACGAAACCCATCATATGTATGCAGACATTTATATCGTACATTTACCCAATCTGAAATCATATTAGGCCAAAGGCTGTCATTGTAAGGCTCCAGTGTACTAGAACTTCTGCGGCAGGAAAGAGGATTTTTGCATTGCTAGACATTTAATGACAAAATCACAACTCCTTCCTGTAACGGTAAATGGGACAAAGAATAGGGGGGGGGGGGGGGTGGAGGAGGACTGTGTCATGAATACGGAAGGCCCAGTAGACTACGCGATCGCCTCACCGAGACCACTCGCCCCGGGCGAGCGCCAATGTTCCAGAGCAGAGAGGTTAAACGGCCGCGATTTGTCGTTCCATTTATAGTGGGCGCTGGCCGACTCTCCGTTCTCTACTGTCCGTAGACCGAGGCACGTGTCTCGTGATGTCGCCGTTGACAACTCAAAGAAGTGAGTTAGCGTGAAGGGTTGTCACAAAATATCCGCTATTTTGTCGCTCCTGAAATAGTACTTAGTATTCTGAACTGATTATCTTTCCTTAACCTATCAATATAGCCGTTGGTGGTCAATAGCGGCTTAAGTAGGGTACCTAGCGCTCAAGGAAATTTCGATTTTGCCTCCTACCCGCAGACTCCATCACATTTTTGGTTACATCCCTGCGATTTCTTTTTCATTGTTTCATAGCTGGTAAATACAAAGCCTTCACAACAAAATAATAAATGCAAAATGTACCATTTACACATCAGTTGCATTGGCTCCACCTAGTACCCAATAAAAATTTGTAAACGTATAAACGTTACTACAGTGTGTCTCAGAAACTATATTTAACACATAATTTCTGTATTTATTACACATTCTACACTGTGTTCATCCTGAGGTGCTACTTACAGGACAATGTAAGTTTACGGTCGTATACAAACGTGTAGAAAGACAAATGATTAGATGCATGCTTTAAGCCCCCATAGCACAACCGTTGTATTCGTATTGTGCGTCCGCGGGAAGCAGTAGATGGGTGATGGGGAGGTTATTGATGCAGCAAGACATTGTCTCCTACGTCGATCAGTAGAATGCTACCATGCGGCACACATGCCCTCGCAGGAACATGACGTAAGGCCGTCATATTGAACGAAGGTGATACACACACACACACACACACACACACACACTGAAACTCCATCGCCGTAACTATCAAGTCAACCTCCGAGCGGATAACAACCAGTACTTGAGTTTATTTATTATTACATTCGAACCAACCGACATTTTTTGTCACAGTGTGGCACTATTTTTCCCGTCAGCCAGGAGTCTATTCGTAGAGCTGACGCGTAAGACTCAGTACACATCAGAAATGGTAAACATTCCAGACGTCGTCTCACATAGCCAGGAGTTCCACAATTGGAGAGCTTTCGCTTTGTTTGTTTACCCTTCAGCGCGACTCTTGGCGGCAAGATATATCAACTTGCTGCACACATTACGACCCGGCAGAGCTCATTACAGACACGTCAGAAAGGATTTCGCCATCGGAAAGCGACATGACCGTTTGGCTGGTCCGCTTATCTGCCGGCCTGCCAGCTATTTTAATCGTCAGCTGGTGGTGCTGTCAAGCGGCAGTAATTTTGGCGCGCGAGTGCTGGCTGTTTGACGCTCTGCGCCGATAACGGCCACATCAAACATTAACTCCAGGCCGGACACGGCGCGATACGCCTGCTTTCATCCTCGCAGCTCACCCTTTATCTGACTGCCATGAAACTGTTCCCCAAATGCACGCAGCTGCTCCCCGCCGTACCGATACTAATCTCTGGCCTGTTCCTTGCGAGGTCACGCTAGCCTGGCCACGGGGACGCGATCATCTCGAACAAAAAACTCGTTCTCCCTTTTTAAAAGCTCCCAATTACAGTCTTACTTGTATTAACACTGCATGTTTCCCAATACTGCACTGAGAAAACACCTACGCCATTATGATAGCATTTACACCTCCAACCTCGTATTCTTAGTTGCAATACAAAAGAAAACTGCGAAAGTAATTCCCTATACTGTGTTCTTGACGGGAAGACAACCAGAAACCGCTTACTAGTAATCTGAGCAATAGTGGAATGTGGCGGTATATTTGAAGTACGTATGGGATATATGTTACAAATGAAGCAGTCGTTTAGATTCTGGGCTCATATTTACAGTTAAAAACCACATATGTCCTTTGTGCTGCCATGCATGGCCGGCCGCGGTAGTCTCGCAGTCGGAAACCGTGCGACTGCTACGGTCGCAGGTTCGAATCCTGCCTCGGGCATGGATGTGTGTGATGTCCTTAGGTTAGTTAGGTTTAAGTAGTTCTAAGTTCTAGGGGACTAATGACCACAGCAGTTGAGTCCCATAGTGCTCAGAGCCATTTTAACCATTTTTTTGCCATACATGAATTCGCACGGATCACGGGACTGTTCCTTAATGTTGACCCATCCGCTTTTATTCCCCATCTCTCATCTGTGCACTATACTACATCAGTGCCATGTTTGATTGTCCTGACCGCGAAGGAAACTGCAAATTTGCACTAAAGTGAGTGTTAACACATAGTTCAAAAATTCAGATGGCTCGAAGCACTAGGGGACTTAACGTCTGACGTCATCAGTCCCCTAGACTTAGAACTACTTAAACCTAACTAACCTAAGGGCATCACACACATCCTTGCCCGAAGCAGGACTCGAACCAGCGACCGTAGCAGCAGCGCGGTTCCGAACTGAAGCGCCTAGAACCGCTCGGCCACATGATCGGCTGACACATTGTTGAATGAACCATTCGCATGTGTACCAATGCAGGAAGATGAGCTGCTGAAATACACACTTCAAAAAAAGTTTTGCATCTCGGTTCGGAGAGTTCCGGAACCTGTACAGAAAATTGGAATAGAGATCAACATAAACATCATTTCAGCCCTTTTTTTGCTCAAGAAAACCACACATTGTATGTTGTACCACCATACAGTGAGATCTTCAGAGGTGGTGGTCCAGATTGCTGTGCACACCGCTATCTCTAATATCCAGTAACACGTCCTCTTGCATTGAGGCCTACCTGTATTCGTCGTGGCATACTATCCATAAGTTCATCAAAGCACTGTTGGTCCACATTGTCCCACTCCTCAACTGCGATTCAACGTACATCCCTCAGAGTGGTTGGTGGGTCACGTCGTCCATAAACAGCCATTTTCAATACATCCCAGGCATGTTCGATAGGGTTCATGTCTGGAGAACATGATGGCCACTCTAGTCGAGCGATGTCGTTATCCTGAAAGAAGTCATTCACAAGATGTGCACGATGGGGGCGCAAATTGTCGTCCGTGAAGACAAATGCCTCGCCATTATGCTGTCGATATGGTTGCACTATCAGTCGGAGGATAGCATTCACGTATCGTACAGCCGTTACAGCGCCTTCCATGACCACCAGCGGCGTACGTCGGCCCCACATAATGCCACCCCAAAACAGCAGGGAACCTGCACCTTGCTGCACTCTCTGGACAGTGTGTCTAAGCGTTCTACGTGACCGGGTTGCCTCCAAACACGTCTGCGACGACTGTCCGGTTGAAGGCATAAGCGACACTCATCGGTGAAGAGAACGTGATGCCAGTCCAGAGTAGTCCATTCGGCGTGTTGTTGGGCCCATGTGTACCTCTCTGCATGGTGTCGTGGTTGCAAAGATGGACCTCGCCATGGACGTCGGGAGTGAAGTTGAGCATCATGCAGCGTATTGCGCATAGTTTGAGTCGTAACACGACGTCCTGTGTCTGCACGAAAAGCATTATTCAACACGGTGGCTTTGCTGTCAGGGTTCTCAGAGCCATAATCCGTAGGTAGCGGACACCCACTATAGTAGTAGCCCTTGGGCGGCCTGAGCGAGGCATGTCATCGACAGTTCCTGCCTCTCTGCATCTCCTCCATGTCCGAACAACATCGCTTTGTTTCACTCGGAGACGCCTGGACCACTTCCCTTGGTGAGAGCCTTTCCTGGCAGAAAGTAACAAGGCGGACGCGATCGAACCGCGATGTTGACCGTCTAGGCATGGTTGAACTACAGACAACCCGAGCCGTGTAACTCCTTCCTGGTGGAATGACTGGAACTGATCGGCTGTCGGACCCCCTCCTTGTAACAGGCGCTGCTCATGCATGGTTGTTTACGTCTTTGGGCGCGTTTTGTGATATCTTTGAACAGTGAAAGGGAGTGTGTCTGTGATACAATATCCACAGTCAATGTCTATCTTCAGGAGTTCTGGGAAACGGAGTGATGCAAAACTTTTTTTATGTCTGTTGTACCTAAATACACTATACAGAGAGTAGGTTCTCACTTGGCACTTTACAGTCATGGGGTCAACATTACTTGTTGCAGATAATTGTCTTGCGCTGACCTTGGGTTGTATTCACCTCTACGAAGACTTTCCTCTTTCAACAGTGGTGTCCTCTTTCTTTAGGGCTCCTCTAGTCGCAAGTAGTAGGCTTAAACGCCCCATTCTCCGAAGACGACGATCAATTGTTTCAGACCCTCTCCTGTTCATTTAGGAAGGTGTTTGATACTGTGCTGATACGTTCTTTTCATGTGTATTTCCCATGATTAATGTGTCGAAGGGGTGTAGAAACTGAGCTCTGAAATGGAAATAAAGCGTTTCCCGATCCTCGTCCACATAACATTTTTAGCTCCTTTTTTCCTGAAAATTGTAGCGACCAATCAGTAATATATCCCATCACTGGGTTGCTGTGCCCAACACTTACCAACTGTGTGGCAGTGTTAATGCAACTTAATCTTTTCCGCTCCTCCTCTTCCTTCTCCTCCTCCATCATCATCATCATCATCGGCAAATTAACTATAAAAACCAGAAAGGTGATGGGATGTACATATTACTGTGTTTAAGAAACCGTAAATGCAGTCGATATATATCTCAGATCTTATTCTACACTGATATTAAGCAATGGAATGTTGAACTGCAAAATGAATGGAAAATCGAAACCTGAAATAGAATCAGGTACAGTATTTCATTACCTTAATAAGTGACGCCCATTTGCGAGGATTCAGGAGTATTTTTCTTTTTTTCACTTACATTATTCACCTTTTGAGACACTGTACCACACACAAACTTTAGCATGTAGCTTGAAGATCCGTATGCTTCGTTGTGTGCCTGGAACGGTTTTTTATTTGGAAAGAGTAGGTCAAAACTGTTTCAACCTAAACATGTCACGTTGAATTTCAGGTTCTGTTATCCTTTTAGAAGCCAGCCATAAGAGATCGTCCTCAAATGACCTTCCAATAAATAATTTCCTTTTTTCTGCTACGTTTCGTACTTATCGTCCATATGTTGATACCACGCGTCGATAATATAAGAAGTTGCTTACTGGAAAAGTACTGTATGTACTCGTAAGACCAGCGTTAACTGCCAAGCTCGGTTTTCGTTTCGAAAGACTGTGTTTATTGACTCTGGGCGCTTCAAGGCATCTGGCGGCGTTTTATGACCTGAGCGAGCGCATTCGTGAAATAACCGCATCGTGGCTCAAACAGCGTTCTCCTTGTTCTCGACACACTGCCAGACAAGGGAGAAACACCACGAGTAGTATCTTGTCGCGCCTGTGGCCATCGTAAATCGATAATGGGATTCAGCAGTCTTTGAAGCAACTGCAAATTATGTTCCTTCATACAATCATGACGTCAGAGTGTGTTTGACTGCCGAGAGCGTGTTGACGACAATGTACGTTTCGTAATTGCCGATTTTCCTGCCAGTGCCCAATGGAGGAATTTACGACCAATCTTGGTAGCCCTGCGATGTGACGCAGGACTGTCAGATAGAGGTCTGCAGTTGTTTCATTCTACATCTGACCATAGTTGGATAATTCCCTATCTCTCCTCTGAATCATTTCTAACTGGACCCAAGGATTTCTGCTCAAACCGACAAAATGTCTCAGACATCATATGTAAAAATTAATATAAATAATGTCTCAGGGCTAAGTGTTTAAATATTGTACTGTGTCTGGCGGTCATGGATCCGGAATCTCGATTTTCGACAACACCAATGTTAAAGCCATATCCTTGGGCGCCCCGTCAAACTCTCGTTTACTGTAAAAAATACACTATTTGAAGTCTCCTTCGCTTGAAAAATTATCTATTCTGCCCGTATTCTTATAAGAATATATGTTAATAGCGCCTAAAACAGCCACATTTCTTTCTATTTACTGGTAGTTTCCTTTACGGCTATTATGTACGTTGGACACGTGTTTGTGGTATTTGTGGGTGTTCAACTGTACTTCACCTGCGGTCTTCACTTGCATGTTTAATAATTCGTTGGGAATACGTTATCGTCCGTTGTACCAATAATATTCGCGTTGTTTGTGTAATGGGAATTTCACTTTTAATTTCCGTAAGTTTCATCAGCCACGATTTTTGCTATCGCCTGTATTTGCGTTGCAAATTGATGGTGCTTTTGGAATCTAAATGTTTCGAATGGGTACACTACGTTAAGCTTAACAGGAGTTTTTCTAACCTAAAACTGAAGTATTCAACCATCTACAACCAGTAATATTGATTTACGAATGCACTGTGTGATCAGGAGTTTCGTACCTTATGTTATATATTAATGATTTAACGAAGACGACTAGATGCAGTCTCAGTCGTTTCGCACATTTATAGTTATTTAAGAGAAAATTCTTTCCGTAGAACGTGCGTTACTATAGAGTAACATGTGGGCAAAAAGGCAGTATGGTCCAAAAATCAGCCTCTAGCTCTTGAGGTAGAGACAATATTCGCCAGGTAGGGGATGGTTGTTATCAATGGGCCAACTAAGAAAATGTGTAATAAAATCCTCGTAGATATATTTTATTTTCAGTATGATTTGAATCTTACGTTTTACATTTCACTACGGGGCAGACACAGAAAACATAAATATTCACCGTTAATAAAATGTTTGAAAATAAAAATGCCATATGCCTAATCAAAGCGACTGTGTTCCTTCATTGGGTCAGGCAATTTTTGAATGTGCTACAGTGTCATAGCTGTTAAGTACTCACGTATCCTGAGTAAGTGACAATAAATTTCATTTTTTATTATCTTAGAAGTATTTGGCATCTGAAAACGATTAACATGGATTCTAAACAATGGAGACTAAAAGGAGAAATGACGCCTTCGTAAGTAAAAAGCAGATTTGACTGATTATCAAAATGTACGTTATTAGAAGACGTGTAGTGAAAATCATTACTTATATTTTGATAGTAATGGCCTACTTTGGCCTAAGTTTAGACAAAATTCGAGGTGGCTCATCCAAGTCAAGACACATTGCGTCACCTACTTTCACTCCACAGCGCGTAACTTTATGTTGTGAATATGACAAAATTGTGTAAATTGTTGCACTTTCCACTGAGGGCTGCAGTAATTTAATCACTATTACCATATCAGTAAGACGTTTAAATCATTGATAAAAGTCAATTACAAGAACACAGTGCACATCCTATAATTTTTCATTGTTGCTTTTTGTCTTCGTGAAACAACTCACGAATAAGATGGCCGATGTTTGGCGACACGAGATATACTTAATGACCAGTAGGCAGTATGCGCCTGTTGTCAATATCCCCAGAGAAATCGAGCCGGCCCGTCGATAGCAACATTCCCCTGTTTTACTGTTTTTTCGTATAACATACTTTTACGTATGACTATTCTTGAGTGCTCCCTAATTATTGCCGTCATTTACTTTGTATAGCAAAAGAACACAGGACCAAGAACAGAACCCTGCGGGACTTGGCACACTACACTACACCACCGCCTCCTTTATTGTAGGGAAGGAATTCCACCAGCTGTGTTCTCGGCAGCAGGCAGAACGTTTCATTTTACATAGTCGTTGATTTCGCTTGTAGACATTAAAAGTTGCGTGCAGCAACCTGCAGCGCCTCACTTGGCACCCCACTTTGCGCGACGCTGCGGCACGCGAGATGGCGCTTTGCACGTGCCGCCGGGGCGTATTCTGTCCGGCCGCCTTGTTCCCTCCTTATTTTCTTTTCTGTTCTGTTCTTTTCTTTCCTTTCCTTTCTTCCGCCATTGTGTTGACAGAAGATCTGGGTGGGGCCGGCCAGCCACTGTGCCCTGTGCCGAAATCGCCTCCATTCGTTCCGGCCGTAAAAGTAGGCGGCAGCCCCAGAGCTCGCAGCGCCAAGAACCGCTCTGCAATCGTGGGTTAGGGGCTGCCCTGCAAGCACCAGCGCCGATTTTGCAGAATGCTGGAAAGCGAGACAGTGAAAAAAAAAATGGGGTGAAAGGGTTAAGCGCTTCGTTTCATCTCCTTTGTGCCAAGTGTTATGCGTGAACAGAAGAACTTAAGTGAGAGGATGCAGCAGTTACACTTTTACTTACAGTTTCACTAGCCAGCATTTTTCAAGAAGTAATCTGTGAACGTTAGAAGATAAGTGCTACACCCACTAGGCATGCTGTGTTATGAAAGCATAGTGGCCATCATGTTTTTCTTTTTTCTTTTTAATTATACAGGGTGTTCCAAAATGAATATACGGATTTTAAGGCTTTGCAGCATTTATCACATCCAACTTACAACTATAAATAATGCATCAAATGAAAGAGCAACTAAAACAGTTTTGCTTACAAGTATTCGACGTTAACACCATTTGTCACACAACGGGTCGAAAGGCGAGCTTTTCCCAACTCTTGATCAGTGTGTCTGGAGCAATTGTTGTAGCAATGCTGTTTCCAAAGTCGGGTAGATTAGCTGGTAGCGGATCCCTTACGAATGCCGAGAGCTAAAAATCTCAGATCGTGTGTGAATATGGTCATGCAAAACAAGCTCCGCTATCGGGCCCCTTGCAGCCAATCCGCCAGTCCGGTACAACGTCGTTCAATAAATCACATACTGACTTAACACCAGTGAGGCGGCGCGCTATGTTGCTGTCAAATATAATTCCACGGTTCAGCTTCTGCCAGTTAAAGTTCTAGCGCATCAAAATTAGAATTACCAGTTTATCGAAAAGGAAAGGCCGGTAAACTTTCCATCGGGATATGGCACAAGAAATATTCAATTTATGGGAGTCTCGTTGCAACTGTACCATCTGGTGGGGATGTACTGATTCCCAAACGTCACATTATGTGTATTCACATTTCCACGGAGGTGCTGTGTCTATTCTTCAAAAATGGCTCTGAGCATTAAGGGACTTAACATCTGTGGTCATCAGTCCCCTAGAACTTAGAACTACTTAAACCTAACTAACCTAAGGACATCACACAACACCCAGTCATCACGAGGCAGAGAAAGTTCCTGACCCCGCCGGGAATCGGACCCGGGCGCGGGAAGCGAGAACGCTACCGCACGATCACAAGCTGCGGACTGTCGATTCTTCACTGAAGACGACACGACCCAGAAAATCTTAGTCGTCATGCAGCTACATTTCGTTTGCAAAGCTGGCACGTAAACCGTAGTCTGTAGGGTTTAGAGCTTGTAAAGCAGCAAACGATAAGGACATTGTTGGAAGTGACTCCTTAAAAGTCTCCACACAGACGTCATTGGAATTGCTAATTCGTCTCCAGCCTTCTGAACTGTTTCCTTGGGGGTAGCGTGAAAGACTCTCACTCGTTCAGCACGTTCTTCAGTCGCTCTTTGTCGTTCCCTACTCTTTTCTTTGCGCACAGGCATACAAATGAGTGTGCGAGTTTGGTGTATCATTTATAACTGTAAGTAGAATTTAATAAATGCTGCAAAGCCTTAGAACCTGTGTTTTCATTTTGAAACATCCAGTATATTTCAACATTAGATCTGACAAGCTACTTGAGGCTAAATTACGTAATAAAAAATGGTTCTAAAGGCTGTCGACGCGCATAAAATACCACTTGGATGTCTTAACATCATTTAAGCCCACTATACGATGGAGGTGCGGAACTCATAAAGAAGTCGTGTGGTGTTTATCAAACGTTACTGGTTATATATGGTAGTTCACTTCTTTTAATTTGGGACAACCACAGTTAAGTTTATCATAAGGTGTTCACATTCAAAACATCACTTTTGATTTGTATCACTGTTTGGACCTCCTGAGTGCTTCTAGAAGAGTTTGCATTTCCAGCCTTGTCTGATTAAGACGATCCTTAAACAGGTCAGTGACGTCCAAAGTTAAAATGCTACCCAGAAGTAAAGTGACTGAAGATAGGCGCATTTGTGATATTTATGTACGCGTATTGGGTTTACATGTACGTCCAAAAATTCATAAGTGGTGCCTTATGTCTCTGGATTGTGGTAACGTGACATTTCTGTCGCTTAAAGAAATTTTCACTGCCTTAATTTGATCGTGAAAAGGGAGACTGGCTACGTATTCTTCCTGTCACAAGGCTATTAACTGAGAATAAAGTTCATTCATTATATCACCAAGCAGTGTGTTCGACATTTGAGGCAACTGTTACACTGACTAAAGCATTATGCGCCTGCGAATTACTTAAATTGCTATGCGTAATGTCATTATGATATTAAAAGCTGTTCGGTAAATACTGTCTATGTCTCGTTCAGCCGGCAAGGCAGTGTAATATTAGTGCCAACTGTAGCAGCGTTACCAATATTAAATAGTAAACAGCGCGGGAACTATTGTCAGCTCGAGTGTGAACCACGCGCGATTCTTCTTTTACCCTGTCAGCAGTGGCGCCTCTTTTCTGTGGTGGTCTGTATTTGTCATACAAAATAATATAGGTTCCAAAGCCTCTCGGTTACTCTTGAGACTATGAGGGAAATGTTTTAGTACCCGCAATTATCTATGGCTCTGAGCACTATGGGTCTTATCTGTGGTCATCAGTCAACTAACCTAAGGACATCACACACATCCATGGCCGAGGCAGGATTCGAACCTGCGACCGTAGCGGTCACACGGTTCCAGAATGAAGCGCCTAGAATCTCAGTCACGCCAGCCGGCGCAGTTATCTATCAGCCACCAGATTTACAGAAAGTCTGCTTTCCAAGCGTTAGAATTCGCAAAATCTTTAGCAGTATCTCAAATTTCAGGGCAACTTAAAGAAGGACCTAATTACACATCAGTCAAGAATGCTTAAAAAGACCGCTAACTCATTTAAAACGAATATGTTGCCCATGTTTAAGGGTAAAATAATATCAGTAATATCGTAGCTTTGAGTAAACGTCAGTTATTGGTCCGGTGATCGACCGTGTGCTCAGCCTACACCCTTCCCTCCCGCCCTCGCGGAGCCGGCGCTCAAGAGCAATGCACCCTTGTGTGACGTCCGGCGTGTAGCCATATTCACAATCATTTCATGCGTACGTAGCAAGGAAACTGACTCATCCCACATCGTTTATTTAAAAATAAACTTGCAAAATGATTAACAATACATGGTACCTGGATCAGAAAACAAAGTGATTGACAGTTAAGTGTGGAAAGGGTGGGTGCCCATTCGCTGTTACGCACAAGCGCAGTGTGACTCCGAGAGCAGCAGGTGTGTGATTACGAGTGCGTTCTTACGTTACCCGTTAATTTGCGGAATTGAATTTGCTTTCTAGTGTCATAAATAGTTTTATCGCTTTCTTACAGTTTCACGTATTCCCTACAAGAAACGTATCGCACAGAGCAAAGTATATAACATCAAACCACAACAGTGATGTTGATGATAGCAGTTTCTTCCGCAGCTGACGGGTAAACAGCAGCTGAGGTAACGCAGCTATATGACGACTGTGCACAAGACAGTTTTGACCAAACTCGTGCTCCGATTAGTTGTTGGTGTGTTAGCATCCTGTAAATGACTAGCTGTCAGCCACATCGTTATTCTGCTCCAGGTACGACAACCTAATTATAAACAGCTCTATACACTGTCTGCCTCACCTACTGGAACAAGGAGAGCTGTGTAGTAGCGCAAGTTAAAATAGTATTGCCAGAAAAGTTCCCTAAATATGGAATGAGAATATCGACAGGTAAAAGAGATGGTATCTCAAGAATTCGAATCTAAGAGAGTCGCTACTGTTACGCAGGGTGATTCTTACTATAGTTTTAAAAAACACGAAACGACTTAAATGATCCTGAGACATGTAATTTAATCTAAGACACAAGGCGGTTGCAAACGTCGAGATTTACCCCAAAAATGGATGAGAAAGTTGAACATGTGCTGTCACCAGATGACGTACCTCGCAGCACTTGCAGCGGTTGGCTTTGAAGGGATGATTGAGCGACACAATTCTTGCATTCGAGCAAACGGCGCGAATCTCGATCAGCTTTTGTAAATGTGATCTGTATTAAACTTTGAAGTCAGAAAATTACTGTCCTCGGTGTAACCAAGTAAAAGCTGTTCTTATTTTGTATTTCCTTTGTCCTCTCTTTTTTGTGTACATAGTTTATTTAATAAGAAAACGTCGTCCAGTTACTGGTAACGACGCAATTCTGAAGCTTCCACTGTTTTACTTGTGACACAATAGATTTTAGTTGTACTGTGCTTTGCAGTGTACCAGCGGAGATCGAGACCGGCAAATAAAATAATAAAATTTATCTCCGTGTAAATACAGAATTGTCTGACGCAGTGAAAAAATACTGCTTGCCAGGCACAAGACTCGAACCATGAGCTCCTCGCACGAAAGTCGCACTCGTGGGTCCACAGCCACACAGACGTGAATACTTGCCTGGGTTTGGGATGATCAGGTGCGACGGGTGGATAAACTAAACCTCTGTTTGAGCTGCTAGGTACGTAATGTGGTAACGTCACATGTTCAACATTTGTCATCCTTTTAAAGGGTATTGCGACCCCGTGTGTCTTATATTAAGTCACTTATCTCAGCATCATTTACGTTGCTTCGGAGGTTTTTAAACGTTAGTAATAATCACTTTGCAGATGGACAAACAAATAAGAGTGTTTAAATAGCTAGCGTGCAATTTTAAATTTCTCCAGTCAGATGATGTAGAGCTAAAAGTGACCAAATCCAGACAATCCTGTGTAACCGTACAAAGTACTATATGTTAAAACAAAGCGTATGGAAAGAAACATTCAGTAAACTGTACAAAGTAATAGCCTTGCCGTTGCGGTTTTATGGTATCGAATATTGGGCCCTAACATTTGATCAGCTACGACAAATCGAATTTTGAGAGACGACGTTTCTCCGTTTTGCACCGATACATTCCTTACTGGAACATAAACTGGGAGGATCATGTCGAATGCATGGCTAATAATAGGAGAAGCAAAGCTGCAATACTACATAACCGAATAGGGATAAGAAACGTTGGACTTCTTAAAGAGATGACGTGACAAATTCTAAGGCGGAGTACGGCAAAAGGCCTAATCCTTGATGTTAATGAGAAGTATAATTAAAATGAGCTAAACGAAATCAAGCAACGTTAATACGTGAAAAAATTTGCCACACGTAACGGTGGTCGCGATTTTCTTCACCACTCCAGGTCAGTGCCTAGATGGTTAGTTCGACAGGTGTACTATCTTACAGTCTTTGGCCAGCATTTCAGCTGTAACGTTCCTTTGTTTCTCAGGCTTTTGCTGTCGACTAAACGTTAAACGCCAGAGCAAAGCAAACGGTGGACGGTTCACGGCAAAAGAAGATAATTTGTCTAACTGTCGTCGGGCCGTAAGAGTAAGACTGGAAACATCCTCCTGGGCAGTGTCCCGTGCCTTGAGCGATCTTTGGTTGTTGACAAAGCGTTTAGCGGGGGTTTGGCGAGGCTGCGCACTTTTTTTTTTTTCTCGCGGAGTGCCTTGGGCGGCGCTCGTTCCCCCGCACGTGGCCTTTTTTCTGCTACCGCGCGGTGCAGGGGGCAATTTGATTTCGTTACAGCGCGCCCAGACGCGGGAAACACCATACCGGCGGCAGCTGCCGGAGCCGTCCTCAGGGAAGTGACACAGCGGCCGTGCCCTGAGACATAACAAACCTCCGCAACCTACTCCACGCTCCCGGCGTGTGGCCTGTTACCTCTACCACCCACTTCACATTCGGACAGCCGTCCCGCAGTGCGCAGTAAGTGCACCAACTAAGTAACGGCGTGAGTAACTTGACTCATCCCTCCGACCGTGTTTAGAACAAATAAAATGCGTTATACAACCTTACTAACCGTCATGTTGGTGAATTCGCCTTCACATACACAGCTTGTGAAGCCACAGCTCGCGGCGTAATATGGTGTTACCATTCACACAGGACCCTACAAGTGACACAGTATTCAATATGTCGTCATCTGACATGATTCGGGCGGGTGTTGAAGGTATAGTTCATGTTATGGCATAAGAGCTGAGTCAAGACTTAGAAAGAAAACACGCACACGCCGCGTGCGCGCTTGCTATGGCAAAAGTGTTAACCGTAACATCAAATCGGTTTCGTACAGTTCCAGGAACCTGCAAAATAGTACCTATCTACAATTTGTGTATACATTCTTTCCAGTGCTATAATGAAAACACTTTGAAATCGCAAAGATTACAGTATAAGTTAGCTCCTCAAAACTGGGACAGAATGCTGATATATCGAAATATAGCCACCAGGTACAGTCAAAATGTGTTGTTCAGTAGTAAGGCAAGGCTTGTGGCGTGACTAAGTAAGAACCGACTTTATCCTTATAGTTGCAGGGCAGTGTCACCACTACAGTGACAGCACCGAAGACTTAAAATGTTCACACGTGCAACTGCAGTGCCAATTGCAGTATGCCATGAGCATTGACGTCACTTTAGATGTGGGAGTGAACGCGGCTTAACTGTATCTTGCAGAGTACAGCTACACAGTTTTGTTAAGTCCAGCAAACGTGGCTTCATCAGGACAACGCTCCCGCTCATGGAGCCAACTCGTCCATGATTTTCTTTCATCATTGTTTTTGTGGACAAGTGACGTGGAAAGAATAGTAACCCAGTCATTCTACTCGTTTATTCCCCACCTGCCTTCATATTGTGACGATGCTGCTTACAAAACCCACATTCACACTATTCCCAAATAGCATAAAGAAACTGGACGATGTATTGTTGCATGCAATCCCTCGATATGTGTTTAAAAAGTTGCAGCGTCGTATTCTGTTGTGTGAATCGCGCAATGCAGGCAGTTTTCAACAACTTTTCCTTGTCATTTTTCCGCTAGGCGACGCTACTTTTTAAACGCCCTGTGCAAAGAGATGATGCTGTGAAATCCGACGTGTATTCGGGAAGAGCGTTTTGTTGTACCAGATCCCCCTTAAACCATCTTGGTTCCGAAGTTAACAGGATATTTACGTAGCGTGACAACAATCTCATCGCACTTTTATAATTTCCAACCGCACCCATATGTAGTAATATGCCCACTTTGTGGAATTATTCAATATCAAATTATCTTCACGTCGTAAAAACACACTTTCTCAGTCTCACAGAGTTCCAGGTTGTATTGATTCGAATCTGACTACGCATATGCAAGACTGGATAGGAGCAACGATATGCAGTTTTTTTTTTTTAGGTTGGGAAGCTGTTAGTTAGCTTTCCTTTCGTATTTGGTTTTATCAGCCATTTGAAATTTTACCATGTTAGTAAAACTGCTTTGCCACTTCCGTCTGAATTCGAACAAAAAATTAAAATTGTCTTTCTGTAATATACTGCATATAAAGAGAAGTAATTACATTCTTACGTAAAACTTCTATAATATAATCGATCGACTTTGTGAAGGAAACCTGTAGTAAAAATGTAGAGGAACGGTAGCCCATCACCGACCCTGTGGGTTGGGCGTATGGTCCGCATGGCCTGTCGTCGCGCAACGCCTATCCTACCCTTAAGGAATTAAGGAAACGCGGGTGGCCTCCGGACTGCAGGGCCTAGGAAAAATTTCAGACACGAGAGCTCATCTAAAGCTGGGTAAAAGCAGTACACAAAATTCGGTCACAAGCACTCGTGTCAAACCAACGTAGGTAGCTGTCCTCCATCAAGGATTGCACTCGTCGAAGAACTACGGAAAAGTCCACCAGACGGAAGCTGCGGGGAAGCTCTGAAGGAAGAATTGACAAAATCGGAGTGATATATAAATTTATCTATTTGCAGTCATTGATATAGTGCGTATGGTTCATGGATCCGGCATCTCACCCTGCTAAAAAGGGGGGGGGGGGGGGGAACAGGATGTTCATTTTCGGACGTTCACCTACTACTATGATCGTTCCACGTGATGCCCGCTGACGGAGGGGTGAGGGAAGGGGTAAGTGGAAAGTGCCCTGTGCGCGTTTGCAAGTCGTAATGATAAATGACGCTCGTGTCACTGTTGGTGTGAGGAAGTGGGTAGTGATGTTCGTTCAGGCTGTACCGTCGACGCCAGCTGAAACTTTTTTGTTTCTTACCTCATTTTGCTTAGAGTAACAATACTCATTATACACTAAAGATCTAAAGAAACTGGCACACCTACCTAATTTTTAGCGCACTGGCCGGCATTCGGGAGGGTGACGGTTCAGTCCCGTTTCCGGCCATCCTGATTTAGGTTTTCCGTGATTTCCCATATCACACCAACTGCACACACCCCACGCCATTACAGAGTCACCACCAGATTGAACAGTCCCCTGCGGACGTGCAGAGTCCATGGATTCATGTGGTTGTTTCCATACATGTGCACGTCGATCCGCTTGGTACAATTTCAAACGAGATTTGTCCGACCAGGCAACATGTTTCCAGGCATTGTCGGTGTTGACAGGCCAAGGCTAGGTATAAAGCTTGTTTTACAGCCGTCAAGGGGACACGATTGGGCCTTCGGCTCCGAAAGCACTTATCGATGATGTTTCATTGAATGGTTCACACGCTGACACTAGTTGATGGCCCGCATTGAATTCTGCAGCGATATGCAGAAGGGTTGCACTTCCGTCAAGTTGAAAGATTCTCTTCAGTCGTCGTTGGTCCCGTCCTTGCAGGATCTTTTTCCAGCCGCAGCGGTGTCGGAGATTTGATGTTATACCGGATTCCTGATATTCATGGTCCACTCGTGAAATTGTCGTAGGGAAAAATCCCCCATCTCATCGCTACCTCGGCGATGCTGTGCCCCTTGGTTCGTGCGCCGATTATAACACCACGTTCAGACTAACGTAAATCCTGATATCCTGCCATTTTAGCAGCAGTAACCGATCTAACAACTGCGCCAGACACTTGCTGTCTTATATTGGCGTTACCGACCGTAGCGTCGTATTCTGCCTGTTTACATTTGAATACGCTTGCCTGTATCAGTTTCTTTGGCGCTTCAGTGTATTTTTGCAACAACTCACGATAAAAACTGTTGGCCTTATAAATTATACACGTGCGAGAGTGCTAAAATAACATCAAGAGAACATTACAGAAAATGGTTAGCAAAAATAGCAAATTCCGGTGGCTCCTGGCCTACGGATAGTAATAGTAGTTCAGTTTCACATGCTTCTGCCGCATATGTATCGCTGCTTGTTGTGAATATGAAAGAAATGTTTCCTGCGGTGTACGACTAGCAATTAGCGAAGATAAAGATAGCAACTTTTCCTCGTTTTACGACCAGCAACAGAGCAAACAATAATTTTAGCGCTGAATATTTTCTTTCTGAGCCTCTAAATGTACTGATAAAATTGTGTGTTTGTAAATTCACAAAGTGGAGGAAAAATAAACTAATTTTACGTTGTTTGTTCACTTACTTGCATTTTAACTTTCACCGATAGTACCATATGTAGTAAAAGCATTCTGATAAGGAAGGTATCCTTGCATGACCGTTGAAAAGCACATACAGCAAGAAATGAGCGCCCTTGCACAGTTTTTCAATGATTTTTCTGTTTTGCCTAACGGAAACA
Organism: Schistocerca gregaria; assembly: GCF_023897955.1. Classification (NCBI taxonomy): domain Eukaryota; kingdom Metazoa; phylum Arthropoda; class Insecta; order Orthoptera; family Acrididae; genus Schistocerca; species Schistocerca gregaria. The sequence continues at coordinate 369,657,547 of NC_064923.1, forward strand.
TAAAAAATTATTGAAAATATGAAAAGATAGGAGCACAGGCTGGCTACTGAGCTTGTCAAAATACTTGCGAAATTGACATTCTGGGATACAGCGTGTAATGTGTAAGAAACTCGGTGGAAAAGATGTTGTTTGCCCCATTAGCAGTATTTCTTTCTCACAGTGAGCCTCAAACAACTCGTGTGTAGGCAGAAAGATTCTGCTGCATAACTTTGAGCTGGCGAGGACAGCTTCACAAAAGTACCATCATACAACAGCGGTGCCACTTTGTGATTTAATAGTAAATCCGACTCCCTCGCGAATGTACTGTTTTCGACGCTGAATTAGTATGCGATCTTCCTAGCGCTGGGGGAGATGCGACGTTCTCGAAGTTTTGAGTTCCTTGTCCGTTACGATTCTCTTAGTCCCTTTCACTCTTTAGAACGATTGCATCCAGCTGATAAAGTAATCCAGAAGATCTAGGACGCCCTCCTCCAGTTGCAACAGGTGGGGAAGGGGGTGTCTTTCTGCTGGGTACCTGGATACATGGGCATTGCGGGGAACAAAAGGACGGATGTAGCGGCCAAGGAGGCGTGTTCTGATCCTCAGTTATTTCAGTGTTCCATCCCCCTGCAGGCTATTGCTTCGGTATTGAAGTACGGAGTCTTGCATCGGTGGGAGGATGAGTGGCTGGAAGTGATGGTCAATAAGGCAGGAACGGCATCCGACCATCCCTAAAAAAACTAACATTGCCAAATCCGTTGCAACCAACCCGACCCTGCGATCGCTGCGGGACTATGGCGTAAGCGAAAGAAGACTTCTGAATGTGTTAACAGAGTGATCAGTTGGCCCAATTTTTTTTGTAAGTGGTCTGCCAGTCACTCTTCCCTTTGCCTTTCTTTTAGCTCTTCCGTGGTTTTACTTCCGTTTTAATCCCATTTACAGAACATTTTACACTTTCTCCGTTGTCTTGAGGCGTGTGAGGTGAGTGATTCTGTGTGTGTTAAATCTAGTGAGATGGGAATGAGTGTCACTTTATAGGATTCCTCCTCACTGATGTGGCATTAATTATTGTAGTCATTTTCTTCACATTCGTTTCTTTCAACATATGTAAGGGCGCTTACAGTAGCCGTTAACCGTGTTGAGCGCCCGAAGTCGTGCTCCCCCCCCCCCCCCTCCCGCCCCAAGCCGCTCCCCCACCCCCAAAGAAAATCACGCACACACTCTAGTCTGTGTAATTTTTCAGTGTTGACCATACAGGAATTGTGGAGAGAAGGGGAGAAGTGCTGGGGGGGGGGGGGGGGGGGGGGAGTTACGGCAGAGATGTGGTCATGCGTGTTTCTTGTATGGCGTGAGGCCGCTGTGCGTGATGCCAAAGACTGCGCAGTGCTCGTTACTCGTAAATACAGCTTTACTCTGGCAAGAAAGTTGCTCGTTAACGACTTCTGCGAGCCAACTGTTCGGCGTCGAGGCAGTCGTGGCCACTTGTTCTATTCTCTTAATAAACCAAGATTGTACGCGAGATTGCGCCTGTAAGGAAGCTACGAAAAGCTGTTAATCTTGGTAATGTGGAAGGAGTTAGAGGACACCTGACGTGGTATTTACAGTTCCAGAGTAGACCTATGACCGAACGCTCTTGTACTGGACTTAAAGAAAAGAATGATGAGAAAATTCTACTAGGAAATAGCGACTTTAAATTATGAAAGGTTTGCTATTAACATAGGCTTCGGTCGATATACTTTTCGACACCACTGGACTATGCGCTTGTGGGCGTTCTGCATAACGTAAAATATGTGCGTTGCAAGAAAAATTTGACACGAGCAAAGATGTGCTAGGCCGAAGTCGGCTGCAGTGATGCAAAGCGAAGGTAGTTAAACGTTATGTTGACCTCGAGGTGATTAGAGAAGGAACCTTTGTTGAAAACTCAAACTAAGAAATCGATAGTGACCTGTTGAAGCTCTCCATAGTTAAACCAAAGCTTTGTTTGATTCTCAGTGTACTAGACGTAATGTCTTACTAGATACAGTGTCCATTACTTCCACCTCTCTGCTAATTACAGCGAACGTTTTAACAGGGAACTAGAACCATGTAGATAATACGCAAAGCACTTAATGAGACCAGTGTCGTGTTTGGCAACAGATGTAAGGAACCGACTACTTCATGCGCGTTTCGAGTGTGACTGTCTAATCAAGTTGCATTCCTCCAGTGACTCGATTGTATTGCAGTGTTTCGTCCTTAACAGAAAGAGGCACAATTTATTTTCTCAAACGTTGCAAGAATAGAGTGCCTCAGAGTTGCTCGAGTGTTAATTCGTAGTTTCTGACTTTCTCCTGTGCAGCTTAAACTACTGCTGAAGGATTCAGTTCGAAGACTGCTTTGATGCAGCCGTACATCCATTTGAACCTGCATACTGTAGTCAAGCCTTGTTACGCCTCTACAGTTTTACTCCCCCCCTCTCCCATCCCAAATTAGCTATCCCTTGTTTTAGACAAATTCCGGAATAAAGTTGTGAAACAACCATTCAGTACGTCTTCATACTCCATGAAGTCATCTAATCATCAGCATACCTCAATTCTATACCTGCGATTATAATAAACCGCCCTTGCCTTTAATACTGATCAGATAATCTGTTCTGCGGTAGCATATCTGTAATACCTGTCGCCCAAAATTATTTCATTCTCTCTCTCTCTCTCTCTCTCTCTCTCTCTCTCTCTCTCTCTCTCTCTGTGTGTGTGTGTGTGTGTGTGTGTGTGTGTGTGTGTGTGTGTGTGTGCGCGCGCGCGCGCCTTTAAGAGAGAACAATTTTCTTTTATTGCACAGTAAATTACTCGTACATCATGTATTCTTTCAATGACTTAAATATTTGTGTATGATCTACTAATGTAGTTTTCTCTTTTATTGCAGGTAAGCCATTTCCCCAACGACGCCATTAATACTGCAGTAAGTTAAAGGTAGCTTTTATTTTTGTCTAAATGCTCCATATCATATAATCCTTTGCGGGTGAAGATGTACAACACGTAAGATACGAAAAAAGTGTCGACCAAGTGATCTGTACTGAACCAGTAACTGCGATACAATGGCTGCAGTAGACTTTTAAGCGCAAGAACTCACCATTTAGATTCATGTTGAAAATTCTCTCCATGTTATAGGCTGCATTGCTGTATCAGGGAAATTTTCAGCCTTGCCAATCCCTTGTTGCGCATCTTCATCCAAGTAATTCCACTGTCGTAACAAATCCACTGAGCTGACAAGTAATGGCATAGCGATAAGCTCATATACGGACGGTGATAGTATCGCGTACGTAAGGTATAAAGGGGGAGAGTATTGAGGGAGCTGTCGTTTGGACTCAGGGGATTCATGTGAAAAGGTTCCCGCCATAGTTACAGCGCACAACGGGAATTAACAAACTCTGAACACGGTATGGTAGTTGGAGCTAGATGCATGGGACATTCCATACGGCACTCTTTAGGAAATCGAATGTTGCGGATTACATACTGTTAAGAATGTGCCGAGAGTACCAAATTTCGAGCACTGCCTCTCACCACGTAGTGGCCGACGGCCGAGAGCAGCAAAATTTGCGTGGAGTTGTTAGTGCTAACAGACGTGAAATATCCGCAGAAATCGATGTGGGACGTTAGACGAACGTATCCGTCGGGACAGTGTGGCGAAATATAGCGTTAATGGGCTGTGGCAGCAGACGACCGACGTTAATGCCTTTTTTAAAAGCACATCGCCTGCAACGCCTGTCCTGGGCTCGTGCCCATATCGATTGGACCCTAGACGACTGGAAAACCGTGGCCTGCCCAAATGAGTTGCTGTGATTGTTCCTGATTTTGTTCCATTTGTTGCATTAATTGTAATAACATAATATTAGTGTCTGGAACATGTTCATTTGTGCCTTTCGGCAGTGCATTTCCACCGGCAACATTCGTATTTTGAAAAGCAGAGAGTGAGGCTTGACTTAATTGAGAAGAAGGTAAGAGGTGATGGTAGGGTTAGTGTGTCGCGCAGAACTCATGAAGCAATAGATCCAAATTGTGAACAAGGCACTGAGCAAGCGGGTGGTGGCCCCATAATGATGTGGGTTGTGTTTACATGAAATGGACTGGTACCTCTGGTGGAAATGGTTATGTTCAGCTACTTGCAGCCATTCATGTTCCCAAACAACGATGGAATTTTTGTGTGTGACAGTGTACAATGTCACCGTGACACAGTTGTTAGCTATTGGTTTCAAAAACGTTCTGGGCATTTGAAGCGAATTATTTGGTCACCCAGATCGTCCGACGTAAATCCCATCGAACATTTCTGGGACATAATCGAGGTACCAGTTCGTCATCAAAATTCTGCACTGGCAACTATGGCTATTATGGATAGCTGTGGAGGCAGCACGGCTCAATATTTCAGCATGGGATTTCGAACGATTTGTAGCGTCCGTGCTACGTCGAATTGCTGCAAGACTCCGGGTAAGAGGAGATCCGACACGATATTAAGAGGTACCCCATGACTTTCATCACCTCAGTGTACGTTTGATAAAGCCGCTCGCTGAATCGTGGTTTTCGTACGGGTTGATGCTCAGTATCTATTCGAGCTAGGAGCACAGAGTTCAAGTTTTTGGCTTAGCCCGGACGAGCGGCCATTTGTGTATTTAAGCAAGGCTTGAACGACGAACCGGAGCTGGTACCCAGGAAAATTGTGCGAATCGATGAGTTCTCTCTCTCTCTCTCTCTCTCTCTCTCTCTCTCTCTCTGTGTGTGTGTGTGTGTGTGTGTGTGTGTGTGTGTGTGTGTGTGTGTGTCCCTCTGAGATTCTGTGAATTCTGTTCCTATTAATTACGCAGAGACTGACGGAGAACACAGTCTAAAGTTACTGTATCTAGATAAAACTAAGAAATGTAAAAATGAGCAACATGACAGAAATCCACGAAACACATGTTTAGAAGACATGATTAATACGAAAATGTAAATTTTATATGCTCATGCACCACATTTTTGTGGGCGAAAAATAGCTACGTTTAACAAAAAGGGGAAAGGAGGATTAAACATGGAATGAGATAAGTCTCTATAGTAGAGTCGGCGGAAGATGATCCTCGATAGTGGCACTGGGGTCGGCACGCCTTCGCCTCACTTCTACCTCACCAGTCATGTAATACGCTTTTGTATACGTCTCTGAAGCAACGCTTCAATTTTTTTCGGCTAAAAAAGACGACTGTTGTTTTGGCATGCAACCGTTTAAGCTTCACAGTTGAGAAGCTGGCAACAGCGCTGTCAAGTAATGGTGGGGCGGGGGGGGGGGGGGGGTCTTCTTTCGACGAGTCTACCAAAGACGTTGTTACTGCTAGCCCGTTTTTTAAGTAAGTGCGTAAAACCAATGTAATGTCCCGAACAATGAGACTATCGTTTCTGGAAATAATTTTTGGCCCGAAAATTCAAAGTATCACAGCTACATCGACAAATATTTTCTTTACTCTCACGTTTCCTCTCTGCTAACTCGCCGTCGGGGAGAACCACCCTCCCCTCCCAAAAACTAATCCGGAGAAGTGTTTGACATTCACGTGACAGCGTGATATGAATAGCAAAGAGATCATTGATAACACGACTGACACAAATTCGGTAAAGTGCAGTTCTCTTTTTCCAAATGAAAATTTTGCTCTGCAGCGGAGTGTGCGCTGTTTCCTTGGCGGAATAAAACTGTATGCATTATCGGGACTCTGTCTTCTGGAAGGCTCGTACCGATGATCTAGCTAACTGCGAGTCCTATCTCACAGAACCGTCATTTCTCCGCAGTATGCTTTCTTCCAGGAGTGCTAGTCCTAAAAGGTATGCAGAAGTGCTTCTGCGACGCTAGAAGAGTGGAAGAGGTTCTGAGGGAAGTAAAGCTGGGAGTCGTGTTTAGATAGTTGAGTCGGGTAAGAGCATCTCCAGCGAAAGGCTATGTTCCAGATTCAAGCCCTGGTGCGGCACACATTTCTAATCAGCCAGGAAGTTTGAGCATTTCTTATTAGCTAGGCTAACTTGATTCGTGTCCGACAAATAAACATTTTTGTCCACTCTGTAGTGCCCAGGTGCGAGGTGTGCGTGCATGCTGGGCCGTTCCTTAGTTGGGTAAAGCGAACGACTATTCTCTCAGGTGTAAACACTAGAATCGCGCGAGGAAATGGCGTTCGGTTGTGATCTGTTCGCATTCGCATTTGCATTTATTCCGCTGGTGGCGGTTTTCCAATGAACCATCGGAGGAAGTCGGCGTCCTCTTCGCTTAAGCTAGCAATGCAGAAAGCTTTCGTCTGCTGTCTTGTCTACTTTTGCTTTTGTTGTTATTGACGACACGGGTGGTGCGATGAACGGTTCTGTAGAGAATGCAATGTTGATGACCGAAGACTACAGGTATCATATGTCCAGTCGGGAGACCAACAACACAGATACCGAAAGTATCTGTGTTACATATTTGTTTTTGGACGGGGTGCAACTTGAGCAAAGCAAAATTTTTTCTTTTCTTGTATTACCCAGACATGTTTCGGTAAGTTTCAGAATGGTCCGATGGCTTTTATTTTCTTTCTATTAAACTGGAAAAAAGCACTTTACTGTCTCTACTCATAAAATTTTGAGTTTTCAAGAACGTACTTAAAATTTTTGAAACAATCAGTTTTGTTTATCTTTTACATCGTTTGTGGTTTCCCTGTTTTTATGTTTTACATTACACTTGTTTTACTCTCACAATCTATCATCTGCCGCTGCAGAGAGCTGTATAGTCTTTTATTACTTGTTTCCCTTCACTATGCCATTTTGTATTTGATAGTTTTCTTCAGTTATTAGGTTTTGTGGGGGGGGGGGGGGGGGGCGATGTTCCTGCACTTCAGAATATTTATCTTACTGTTGCCATGTATTATGCTGATAAAAAAAAGTATACGGAAGTCATGGTATCTGTAGTTACGTTGCTAACGTATCAGTATTATATTGGAGATTTTTCAAGGTAAAAAAAATGGTTTACCCAGACCAGGATATCTGCCCTCTTACAAATTTTATACGAGATTTTATCAAGTAGCGTGTATGTAGCAGGACTGATGCGGTACATCGAAAATGCTCAAAGAAGGGCAGCACGTTTTGTATTATCGCGACATATGGAAATGTTACAGGATTTGGGCTGGACATCATTAAAAGAAAGGCGTTTTTCGTTGCGACGGAATCTTCTCACGAAATTCCAATCACCAACTTTCTCCTCCGAATGCGAAAATATTTTGTTGACACCGACCTTCATTGGGAGCAACGATCACCACGATAAAATAAGGGAAATCAGAGCTCGTACGAGATTGAAATAATAGAGAATTGTGAAGGTGGTTCGATGAACCCTCTGCCAGGCACTTAAATGTGGTTTGCAGAATATCCACGTTGATGTAGATATAAATTATTCCTGTCCCGCGCTATTTTTATTACTTAGTCAAAAACAGTGCACTCGCTATGTAACATAATCCTGTCTGAATATCAGAGCTCTGCATTGCGGCTCTAGCTATTGTGTTCTATCCTGTATGCCGATTATTAACGCCGAAAAACAATAACGTGGTGTTCGTTTACAGTTAGAAGCGAATGGTAGTGAACAATGACTGCATTGTCTGGTAATGCACATTCGCCTGCCCTCCGCTTCCATTCGCTCCGGTGTGAACGGGACTTAATACGTATTTAAAAACCAGTGAAACTTGTCATCTGAAGGTCGGCTGGTGCACGTCTCAGCGTGGCTGGTTGGGCCGTGAGACCCCGCAAGTCGGCTGCTGCCTTATCAGCGGGTCGGTGGCTGCCGGCGGGGTCCGGCGCCTCCGTGGAGCCGCATCCATCGCACCTGTCACGGTTTAACGACGCCCATTCCTCCCCGTAACGAGGATAGCATTACACCGGCGCCTGCGCCACAGGAAATTTTCTGACAGTCTGGCCGGCGTTATTTGTCACGTAGCAAACATCGTCACATTACCTTCCTTTCCTCCGGAATGCTGTTTGGCCGAAAACGTATTAAAGGGCCCGATGTTCCCGTTCTGCTCTCTGCCAGCCATACTGTACATCTTCATCTGCATCTACACAGGTACTCTGCAAGCCAGCTTATAGTGTGTGACGGAGGGCACTTCGTGCACCGTGTACGTCTGTCGCCCCATTTCCTGTTCCACTCGTGAATTACTTTTGCGAAGACGGACTGCTGGCAAGCCTTTGTGTGACCTCGAATCTCTAATTTTTATCTCCATGGTCTGTTCGCGAGATACACGTACGAGGAAGTAATGTATTGGTTGACGCATCTGGGAATGTGCGCTCTCCGAATTTTAATAGTAAAGCGCACCGTGACGCAGAACCCCTCTCTCACAGCGTCTGCCACTGGATTTAGCGGAACGCCTCTGTGATGCTATCGCACTTACTAAATTAACCTCTAAGGAGGCTCGCTGCTGTTCTCTGAATCGTCTATTTCCTCTGGCAATCCTATTTGATAAGAATCCCAGACTGGCGAGCAGTATTGAAGCATTGGTCTAACGAGTGTTTTGTTAGCGACCTCCTTTGTTTCTGATCTAGACGTCTGAGGATTATTCCAGTGAATTTAAATCTGGCAGATGAGTTTCTAGTACTGGGTCTGTGTGGCCTTCTCACTTCAGATCGCTCCGAAAGCATATTTCCAAGTATTAAATGAATGTGGCTGCCTCCAGGGAGTTGCCGTTCTATATACAGGAACCTCACCTTCCACGAACAGCTGCAAGGAAATTCTGACGGTAGCCGCCAGTGACAAATCGACCTGTAAGTCTCATACGATACTTCATAAGTAAGCGACAGAGCAAGTCAGACATCTACATCCACAATTCGTCCGTTAGGTTACGACACTGATCTTTTTTATCCGTGGTGTTTAAGCGACGTTAACGCGGTAACTTCTGTGGTAGCTTCAACTAACAACTGTACATACCAAATGTGCATTCGATCAGCCAGTTCTGAACAGGCAGTGTTAAATAGTGCATGTTGTGTCGCAAATGGCCTGGAGCAACATCTGTAAATCAAGTGTTCAGAGATATTCTCCACAATGTTTCGAAGAGGAGTAAAGTCTTTGCAGTTTGTAGCACACTCTTTGACTCCCAAATAAAAACGACGGAGTGTGTACGCCTGGCGAGATGTGGGTCTAGAAAAAATCATCATGCTTGACAATACTTGGTCTTATCGATACGAACCTACTACAAAGCGACGAAGTGCAGAAATTCGCATGAAGAGTCAACTGTTCGACGACATACTCGACATAGAATCCGGCGTGACGCGCCAGTTGAACGAAGAAATTTTCTTTAAACGTTCAGTGCGTCGCACTCAAGTGAGAGGAGGCTACGTAAAACACATGAAGCATTAAAACGACCATCTTAACTTTCCTCTGTTATTTTATTAATCCAATTTCGAAACGCTCTGCACTCGCAAGTATGGCGGGGGATACCTCTCTTGGTCATTTCCTTACCTGTTCCAATCGGAGCTGGAGCTAGACAAAGACGACCATCTGCTTGCTACTGTTTCAATCTTAGTCTCTGCTGCCTTATCTTGCGATTCTTGCGCGATGTGTATGTTGGTGTCAGTAGGACCATTCTGCAGTCCTAAACGCCAGTGTTCCACGAAAAGAACGTCACTTCATTCCACCGACCCACTTTAAAAAGGGTCGCACCTACTCGTAATCAGCGATTTCGTCCAAATTTATATTATATGCAGTACTTGTGCAGAAGTGAAAGTGGCCAAACGTTTAGGGGGATGGGGGAGAATGGCGCAGATCGGAGAGGCAAGAGCTATTTATCTTAGCGTAGTTTCTAGGCAGCGGTTGACGTCGCTGAAAGACTTAAGAATAGTAACCGGGAGATCATTGGGTCGAATCGAGCCCTATGTGGACATTTATTTTCTTTGGTTTACTCATTTCGAGCGATCTGTGATAATTCTTTAGAAAAGATAAACTTCTTTGCCAAGTTCATTAATAATTACAACCTTTATTCCCGGTGACAGGTTTCGGTAACTAGTCAATGTAACTAACCTGTCTGTCGATATCTGAAGTGGTTACATTGATTACCGAAAACGGTTATCGAGAATAAAGATTATTATTAGCGAGCTTGGCGAAGAAGTTTATCTTCTCTCATGAACGTTCTTATTTGAAGTTTTACGTTACTTACGCTGCAAATAAACCGAAATAATTATATTCTATTTCTTATTATTTTGCTGAATGTCATGAAAGCGAGAGGTAAAGGAAAATTTAGGATAGTAAATAAATTTCCAGAAAAAGATAGTAAGGCGTACACAGCCATGTGGTATATAAAATACGATCCTTTTATTATTCTGCATGTGATTATTTACATGTCCTAGCGTTATAGTTATTGGGAAAGAGAGGATGCAGTAATTTTCTCGCTACCTTACGTACGTTATAAACGGCGCTTCTTTACAATTACATTGTTGTTTTAAAGTTACTGTGTTGTAAATTCCCTGTAGCAAAACAAACTTTGTTTCACTCATCAAAAGCTGTCTCTCATCGCATAGTTTTCAGCAAACCATGTGTAACGCTACTCGAAGATCAAAATGAAACTATTGGAATACTAAGTCCTGTACATTCCAGTTACAAAGGCTTATTGGAAAGTTATTTACAGAGTTCACGTAGACGTTCTAAGTAAAAGCCCTTCTTGGAATTTTTAATTGCAGTCCCAAGTTTTCATTTGCCTTGCCTTGCCTTGCCTTTTTATGCCTTTTATGAAAAACACTAATAAATAAATTGAACATTACCGTTTATTTGCAGTGTAAGTAATGCAATAATTACAAAAAAAAGTCCACATGGGGCTTGATCCCGCGACTCTCGGATTACCGTTATGTATTCTCTCCATGGCGTCAACCGCTACCTGGAAACTAACATAAATGACTGTTGCTTCGTCCAGACGGCGCCAAAATTGCTTTTTTCCTAGGCGCCAGATCATCCGGAGCTCCTATTTCTGTTACGATATTTTCATTTCTGACCAGCCCCACACATGCCAAAAATTTGGACAAAGTCTGTGATGACGATAGGCGCGGTCCCTTGTCAGTCCACTTCGCTCGCAAACGGCGTCATGTATACGGCATCGGCGGCCGGGGTGGCCGAGCGGTTCTAGGCGCTACAGTCTGGAACCGCGCGACCGCTACGGTCGCAGGTTCAAATCCTGCTCCGGGAATGGATGTGTGTGATGTCCTTAGGTTAGTTAAGTTTAAGTAGTTCTAAGTTCTAGGGGACCGATGACCTTAGTCGTTAAGTGCCATAGTGCTCAGAGCCATTTGAACCATTATGCTGCATCAACTTAGGCGTGTTTGTGTATGGCCCTTCTGTTCTCATCGTCCATACGAGTGAGCTGCGTTTCACAAGATAGGTATGTTACCACCGCTTAGAATTGCTGTTCAAGTGCGTTGACCGCCAGCTCCCAACGAATCTGCCACCTTTTAACCTAGCATAACGTAGGCCTCAGGCTACGCTGTAGATCACTCTGTGACCACGACCTACATTGAAAATAAATACCCAGATATAATAAATATCCTCTGTGTTCTTTTCTATTTTTATTTGCGCACAGGTGTTGTCACGCGTCACAAGAACATTACGTCAATCATCAAAGCCGCCAAGAACTACCGATATATTCAGCACGGCCGCGCCCACCTAATGATCGGCAACAGACTACAGAGTGTATAAAAAAGAATCATCTGATTTTAAAAAAACATACCATCATGTTGTTATTTGAGATACATGCGTTAACAACGTGCGGTTGGAAAGGGAAATCACTTGAGTTCTCCATGGTTCCCGCTAGGTAGCAGCAGTGTGCGCGCGCACTTCAGTTCTAGTAAAAATGGTGTCGGGACAACAGAATGCGTGTTGTGTTCTGCGTTTTGCTCAGTGCGGGCAGTAATAACTGTTCAACCTGACTTCTGTACTAGGTATGGTGTGGATGATCCCACAGCACAGAGCATTAGACGATGGCATGAACAGGTTGTTTGCGTAAAGGCAAATCGCCAGGCCGTCCCGAGGGTCTGACACAGACGTCGAACACATCTGCCATAGCTCCACAAGGAGTCCGCAGAAATCCATACGCCGTGTACAGCTCGACAACTCAACATGCCCCCGATGTCCGTCTAGCGTGTGTTGCGTCGACGTATACACAGGAAAAAAAAATCAGCTACTGCAAGCTCTTCGTGAAGGTGACAAACAACAGCGTGTGGAGTTGTACAGTTTTGCTCTCGGCAAGATGGAGGATAACAGTTTTCGTCCACGCTTAGTGTTGAGTAACGAGGCAACATTCCATTTAAATGTAAAGGTGAACTGTCATAATGTGAGAATATGGGGTACGGAATTGTCAAAATTGTACAACGTGAGAGGGACTCTTCCAAAATGTAATTTGTTTTGTGCAGTTTACACGGAAAAAGGTGTATGGTCCATTTTTCTCTGTCGAGAACATTGATACAGGAAGTACGTATCTCTATAGGCTTGACAACTTTCTTTTCCCACGGTTGGAGAATAATTCGAATGGCTTCATTTACCAACAGGATGGGGCACCGCCACATTGGCATCTGGAAAGCGGGAATTTTTAAATCAAAAGATTATTGAACGATGGATCGGTCGCACTTTACCAAATAATTCAACCTTACATTACTGGCCTCCAAGAACACAAGACCTGACTGTATGTGATTATTGTGGGGGGTCTATAAAAGACTGTTACCAACAACAATGAATGAACTGAGACATCGCATAACAGCAGCTGTGGAAGCAGTAACTCAAGATATGCTCGCTACAGTGTGGTAACTATTTGAATACCGCATTGACATAAGCCATGCATCTCAAGTGCGGCATATTACACCTGTGAAAAGTTGAGTTTCTCGTTCGTCAAAAAAACAAAATTTATTTTATATGTTTGTTAGTTTCAGAATTATAGTCGTGCCAAATTGGATGATTCCTTTTGATAAACCCTGTATGGTTCTCCTACATTATCATTGAAATAAAACTGATGAAAATGATTCTGTATTGATTTTGAACGTGGTTGGCGTAGTTGGGCAAATGTAGTTGCGTATAGCGACATTTGCCGTGTCCTGCTGCGCGCTTCGCATAGCGTTGTAGATAGGGAGTGTTGCAGTTGCGTGTAGTGACATTTGCCGTGTGCTGCTGCTCTCTCCACATGGCGCCACGGAAAGGAGCAGTTCGGCCGCAGGGGCGCTGTTGGCGTCGTGCAAATTAATAAAGTCTGTTAGACCAGGCCGGTCGCTCTCCTGGGCAAACAATACGGCGCCGCGCCAGAGCGCATGTTTGCCGGCGGCGCGTCTAATCCACTGTTTGTCCGGAACGCCCATCGGAGAACGCCGGCACAGCATAATAATCCCGGCCGGGCGCCACTTGCACCTCGATGCATGTTCTTGCCCTACAGTCTGTGCCTCGTAGCGTTCAACTTGCTGCCCACGCCACCGCGACTCGCGTTCGTAAACTGCGGAAGAGTTCAGTTTGGGGAGCGGGCCGGGCTTTCTCTAGAGTGCCGGCATTCCCCGTCTCCGGGGCGGGAGCTGCGGATTACGGCTAATCCCGGCGACGTGTGGGCCCTCACGTTCCTCAGCCTGATGAACGGCGCGTTGCGACCATTGCGTCAGCGCCGGCTCTTTACAGAATGCATCCCACATAGCCCACACACACACACACACACACACACACACACACACACACACACACACACACACACACACACACACACACACACGTCTTTCGTAAGTACACGTGTTGGTTCCGGATTAGAGCTCTTATACAGGTCTGCCTCTCCACGTCACATAAACAACCAGTCTTAGTGACGGGGCCGTAGAGTATACCATCTAAGGCTAATGGGACGTTGAATCCCATCCCATCCCATTCCAGTCCAGTTTTCGCTGATGTACCGGGTGATCAAAAAGTCAGAATAAATTTGAAAACTGAATAAATCACGGAATAATGTAGATATAGAGGTACAAATTGACACACATGCTTGGAATGACATGGGGTTTTATTAGAACCAAAGAAATACAAATTGTCAAAAAGGTCCGACACATGGCGCTTCATCTGATCAGAATAGCAATAATTAGCATAACAAAGCAAGACAAAGCAAAGATGATGATCTTTACAGGAAATGCTCAATATGTCCACCATCATTCCTCAACAATAGCTGTAGTCGAGAAATAATGTTGTGAACAGCACTGTAAAGCATGTCCGAAGTTATGGTGAGGCATTGGCGTCAGATGTTGTCTTTTAGCATCCCTAGAGATGTCGGTCGATCACGATACATTTGCTACTTCAGTTAACCCCAAAGCCAATAATCGCACGGACTGAGGTCTGGGGACCTGGGAGGCCAAGCATGACGAAAGTGGCGGCTGAGCACACAATCATCACCAAACGATGCGAGCAAGAGATCTGTCGGACATTTTGTGATCTTTTTTTGTTCTAGTAAAACCCCATGTCATTCCAAGCATGTGTGTCAATTTGTACCTCTTTATCTACATTATTCCGTGGTTTATGAAGTTCTAAAATTTATACTGACTTTTTGATCACCCGTTGTATGAGACCAACAGATAGCACTGATAAACGTAATCTGACAGCCGAAATTGCCATACTTATCTAAATAGGATGAGCAGCAATCAGCGACATATTGCTAACTATTTTGTGGTTTACGGGCGAGGGTCGTCTTTGAGTAACTGTAGGATGGTACAGGGTAACTTGGATAGAATTTCTGTTTGTGTGTCATGACTGCCAGCAGGAAAAACAATCATTTATGTTAAAATATAGTATGATTGGTGTGCCGCTTCACACAGTCTTCTTTTAAATATACTGTTCAATCACAGTATTGCGAGCACCTGTCAAAAACCTGAGTAACAACCTTTTGCAGTGCGGGCCACTGCGAGACCTGCAGGAAGCGATTCATTGATGTTCTGGAAGGTACCGACAGATATGCGGAACCATGACTGCAGTGGCGTGGCCTACTGCGCTGGTTTTCTCGATTCAGGATCCACGGAGAGAACAGCCCGATCGAGGTGGTCTCTCATATTCTGTTCTGGGTTTAAATGCGGGCAGTTCGGTGGCCAGGGGAGCACTTAAACTTATCCTGGTACCCTTCGAACCACATATGTACACTGCGAGCTGTGCGAAACGTTGTAGTGTCCTTTGGATAGATGACCGACCATAACTCTTCCTCCGCCGCCCTGGGATCATCCGACGATTGTTACAGGGTGTTTGCTTTCAGTCGTTTCAAACCGTACACGCAAACGGTCACCTGTCCGCAGGAGCATAAAACGTGATTCATCTGAAAAGGACACTTGTCGCGACTCGGTATTGACGTGCAAATTCTAGTCATCAGCGATGATGGGCCAGGTGCCAGTATGGCTTCATAAACCAGTCACTTGCCACGGAACTCTCTGTTCAGTCAGCAAAGCTCGCAGAATGGTCGTTGAGGAGCCACTGATGGTAGCCGCTTGATTCATCTTTTCGGTCACTTGGTCGACAATTGCACGTCTTTCCGCTCGTACACATTTTCGTAGCTGTTGTTCACGTCCGTCATCTATGGCCCGTGGCGCACTGATATGTCCGCTAAACCCGCTGTCGGCCGTTGTGGCCGAGCGGTTCTAGGCGCTTCAGTCTGGAACCGCGCGACCGCTACGGTCACATGTTCGAATCCTGCCTCGGGAATGGATGTGTGTGATGTCCTTAGGTTAGTTAGGTTAAAATAGTTCTAAGTTCTAGGGGATTGATGACCTCAGAAGTTAAGTCGCATAGTGCTCAGAGCCATTTGAACCAAACCCCCTGGGCAGAACAGGTAATTAGGATTGTGGACAGGGCCAAATACGGTTGGGGTTAGTTTCACCTTCTACTAATTTACTGTAATTTAATAACACTTTTACAGTCAAAGCGGCACATAGCCGAACCTTTACCGAATGCAACTCTTTCACGGCTGAAGGCCTCCAAACAAGAAATCTTAACATATCAATAAGATAAAAATCCAAGTAAAACAGCAATAAAATAACGAAAAACATCACAGCAACGTAGATAGAACATGCATATGCAAGGTGCAATACCAAAGGCTGAAGGCCACAATTAGGTTTCAAAATTTTAGAATAAATTACCATAATCTTTTAAAGGCAGAAGGCCGCAATGTTCAAGCTTGAAAGATAAATTAAAGAATTTTTCAATATTTTTAAGAAAAGAAAGAAATAACCATAAGCCTTATATTTTAAGCAGCTGGAAACAGATTATTAAACACCGGTGACACTCACAAGCCTCAAGGAAGGCCGGTCTGCCCTCGTTCACTTAGGCGAGACAGGTGGTGAACCCAACCAGGGAACAGTCACGGACCGACCGACACAACGAGTTGCTTGACACCAATCAGTACATGAGACCTCAAACAGAAAAAGTTATGAACGTGATAATCCACAATGGAGTATGTATTAGCTGTCAAAACTACACACTATGTTGCAGAGCAACAACAGGTGAGGAAAGAACGCTGCCTGGAATTACGTTAGTGACCAGGGCAGGTAACCGGAACACTAATGGCCACTAGGCAGAAAATTCCGCTGGTACACTTGAATTTGAAACACGGTAATATAGTTAACTTCATCTAAAAGAACACTGCCTGAATTTAAGTCAGTGCCCAGGGAAGGTAACCTAATACTAACGGCCACAAGGCAGAAAATTCCAAGGGTGCACTCGAATCGAAGTCAACCAAAATAGTTAAATTTCAGCAGTAGAAACATTGTGTTGCTCACAGGAAACCTCCCCAACAGCAAACCACCGAAACGAACCACCACAACATGAATTGTCTTGGCTTGGGTAGTTGAAACCACTAAGCTCGTAGCGATCGGACAGCTCCACACACGCTTCGACACTGCG
Organism: Schistocerca gregaria; assembly: GCF_023897955.1. Classification (NCBI taxonomy): domain Eukaryota; kingdom Metazoa; phylum Arthropoda; class Insecta; order Orthoptera; family Acrididae; genus Schistocerca; species Schistocerca gregaria. The sequence continues at coordinate 369,674,386 of NC_064923.1, forward strand.
CAGGGGCTGCCAGCGGACACAGCCGACTGCACCGCGCTGGGATAACTTCTATCGTCCACAACAACCGACCGACTGCCTGCCGAATGCCGACAACATCTAAAATAGTCGTCAGTGGACATAACGCCAACTACACACACAACCTGACAAACACTTGCACAAAGACGTGAGCGATACACAACAGTGACTAAGCACGCACGAAGACTAATCTGGAGCGCGCGCGCGCGCACACACACACACACACACACACACACACACACACACACACACACACACACACACACACACACACACACGGCCGACTCATGAAAGATCGGCGAGCCAAAACGCGTCGTCCGGTAGGACGACCGACCGACGATCCACCAAGATGGGCTCAAGTGATGTGTGGCAGCAATGGTCGGGCGAGCCATTCCGACGCAGACTTCAGTGCTGCTCCACTCGACTGCAATAGTGCGGCATTACAACTCCCCGACTGACAGGTCCGGACTGCACCCTAGCCGCGTTCCAACTGACTGGCAGACCCGAACTCTCGACCGGAACTCACATACGACAAACAACGACCGGGAAGTAATAGCAATCGAGCAAAGATACTACGAGAGGGGATATATCGATACGCGCTGCTAGCTCCGGTCACGGACAGGCAAAGCAGCAACTCAGTGTCAGTAATAATTTAACTTAACGTAGTGAGGTGTAAGTACGTTGAGAACAGGGTGTAAAATGCATGATGGCGGGAACACGAGCCACGCACGGCTCACGCACCACAGTTTCATTGTCGCTGGTTGTACATAGTGCCGTTTTGACATGCACGGTATACTTAACCACGGCGGCACGCGAACCGTTAGCCAATTCACGCCGTTTTGGACGTTAGACAAACCCCCTCCGTTTCGGCATTAAGGCGACAGCAGTGTTTTCCTCGTCCCCTTCATAGGCTTTATACATCCTGTGCTGCTAGTGGTGGTCTAGGCGTAACGCTGCAAAGCGATATAAAACGGAACGAGTACGTTATGTCTGTTGTAGGGAAGGCGATTGGTCGCCGTGGGTATGTACGGGGAATTCTACAAAAGTTTAGCTTATCTATAAAGGAGACATGTGCGATCTGGTCTTGAGTACTGTTAGTGTTTGGCTTCCCACCAGGTCGTATTAAAGGAATACATCGATACAGTTCAGAGGCGTGCAGCTAGACTTGCTAGCGAGCAGGAAGCGAGTTTATGGAAATTTTCGCGAACTCTATAGGAGTGGCATATAGCACCGAGACATGGACCTCGAGTGAGGAAACCGTGGGAAAAACTGAGATTTTCTCCGTGAGCAATGGAAATTTACACGTTGGCAATTTTGAGGAGATGCAGGAAAATAACGTAGAGCAATGGACAGGCTTGAGTGGAAGACTGAACTAATAGGTCGGAGAACAGACTGGAGCGAATGGAAGCTAAATAGAACAAGGACGTTCTTTGCTGGATGCCAAGGGATAAGTCGAGACTAAGACGACGACCTAACCGAAGGTGAGTAGGCTGTAAACGCTACGTTTCAGGCTGTCTGAAACTTACTGAAAATCTCCGTGGTTTACGAAAATCACTTAAAGCTATTTTACTCTTTTTTTATTTTGCTGCCCATCCTGCTGTCTGTAACGTTAAATGAAAATGAATAATTAAGTTAGGGCGCCCCATAGCAAAGTCGAAAAGTAAATACTATGTTCCTTCAAAATAATGATATAAAAATGCATCCGCGGGAGAAACAGCAAGAATCAGATTTGCCTGATAAGCGAACCTTAAATACTAGGCCTTCTCCGTTTTATTCATTCGTAGCTCAGTGTCCGAACATAAATTTCCTAAAGCAGTAAGACGCAAAAAAGAAGAAAGACTCTAACAAAAATCACCTCTGAAGACTTTAAGAAATCCGATGCGTATTAAGTATGAAACATGTTTAATATAGTAAGATAGTCGTTGGTACTTCATGTGTAGCGTAATAGTTTTGTAATCGTTAAGCCCCAGGTTCGAATCTTGTTTTTAATTTTGCTTAAATTCCACATTTATTAACAAATAACGAATATTGAAATACAATTTTTATTAAAAATTACATCATTTTTATTTACTGGTCGTGTGAAAATGTATTAAAATTTGATACAGACGTGCGAAACGTTTATAGATTTCGCATGTCTGTACCCAAATTGTGCGTGTGTGATAACTATATCTCACATCCTCTGGAAATTGAAAGAAAAGTTCTTTTCTATTTGATATCTCGCGTTTTGTAGCAAATTTTTTTATGGATACTCGGATGTAGTAATTACAAATAAAAAAATTATTTTTAAGATAAGATTGTGATTGAGTATTTGTCAACTAACTTTCCATGTGGTATCAAATACGATTTTAAGTAAAAGTTCAAGTACATCGCTAGCAAGATTGAAACTAGCTACGTGGCGTTTACAATCCTATTACCCTACGCAGTATTTTGGTGAATGTGTTCATAGCTGCGCTGTGAAATCTTTTAGTCTTCAAACCCTTTCTTAATCGCTCTCTACCGGTTCAAGAAACTGATGTCCGGGGGATTCAATTTCGAATTCTGTAAGTACGCAGAAAATTGAAGAGGGCCAGTCCGTGAGGTCCCGTTGCGAGGCAGAGAATCCATACAGTGAATAGAAGCAGATAGTAGCACTAGGCACTACTCTCACCGAGGGAACGTTAGCAGTAACTCCAAGCTACAACGTGTCACAGGTGCAGATGCCCACCATACCCTACCGAGCTGTTGCTAAACGAACGTTTTACGAATGCGCCACATGTGAGTGGAACAGGAAGCACATTTTGCGCCATTAGTCGCTCAGAGTTTGCTGTAGCTAAGCTCGTTAGATTGTCACGTAATTCAGATGCAAATTTCCACGCCAGGGAACGACGCAATGTGGGGCCCCCTTTAGAGGCAAGTATTCCCACATACTGGCGGTAGGTGCGGCCCGAAGTCAAGACGGAACGCGTTCGTCACAGCTCACGACCGCATGCAGTACTACGGTGGCAATTTGCTCGTCTGGAAGCTGTTCCAGGAATCCTGTCAATGCGAGCGACTGACGAGGCGAGGCGGCCGATGTGCACGGACCGCTGCATTCCAGTCGGGCGAACAATGGCGCCATTAGGGATTGCCACTGGGCCGGCGGCGGGGCGTCCGCACAGATGTACTCCGCAGTCGAGACCAACAGCACGGCGTGCGCTTCTTGCTGAAAGGACCGTCGCGCCTCTTAATAGTAGGGACGCGTACGGAGCTTCGCCTCCGTCTCTAGAAGGTTGGAACTTCACCTACATCCCGTGCTCAGCGAGCCACCTTGAGAGGTCTGCACGAACTTGGCCCGTGTTTGCTCAGAGGCGCGACAACGGTAGTGGTAGCGGCTCAGCTGTAAAGGACGTCGCGCCGTACTGGAGGTGCAGTTCGTCATTCGAAGCCTTTGCATAAATTGAATAACTCATGTATTTCAAGCGACCGTATTAACAGGTTACGTAATACGATCAATATTTCCACAAATGTAGACATTCCGCAAGATCATAGGTAAAGAAATAGTCGCATAAACGGGATCAACCAAAGTATAACGAGACTGACCACGCGTTACCAGAAGGAAATCGCATAAAACAAAAAATGGATAAAATTGTAGCGCAGCGGACAGTGCTGCTTGATACGATACTTTATTGACCACTTGGGACTTGTTAGTGCTTCGCGCAACCTTCCCAAGCACAATTTTTAATGATGTTGTGGTTTCCTCGTTTGCTTCTTCGACAGGAACTTAGTAGCACTGCTTATACAGGTGCTTGTCAAAAATAGAACCGTGATTAATGCGTGCTTCAACATAAATGCAGATTCTAGACAAGCTTCCAAGTTGCACTGTTGTATTTGAACCATCGAACGGCACCTGTGCAGTGTCCTTAGTACGTTGCAAGTCAGTTGTGGTTAGAACAATGTTCTGTATAGTTGTGTATGCATTATGTTGCTGCTAAGCGAAATCGAACGCGGGCGAATTGTTGGTGCTCGTATGGTGTGTGCATCCGTAAGGAAGACAATCAAAGTATTTACCTTCTCAGTAGTCACTTTATCGAAGGTTTATACTGCATTCAAGGAAAGCGGAGAAACGTCACCCACTAAGTCTCAACGTGGACGAAAGTGTATGTTGGGTGATGGTGGGAGACTGGTCATTGAAGAGGACTGCGACGAAATATAAGACGACGACCGCTGCAGAAACCACTGGATAACTGAACGTCGCACTCAGGAACCCTGTTAGCATCAATTTACACGAAGGGAGGTCCGGAAGCAGGGAACGACGGGCGTGCTGGAATTTGAAAACCAAGCATCAGTTATGCAAATGCCCGTAAGAGGGAAACGTGGCGCCGAAGCCACAAAACCTGCTGACTGAAGCAATGGAAGCAAGTAATTTGGTTGGCTGAGTCTTATTGCACATTGTTTCCAACTACTGGCAGAGTTCACGTCGCAAGAACGAAACATGGCGTGGATTCTTTGGTGATTTGGGAAGTCACATTGTGGTATTCCATGAGCCACCTGGGCAGTCTGTAAGGATTATGTGACCATTGTGTCTGATCAGGTCCGTCCCATGGTACAACGTTTATCGTCCAATGCTGATGCTGTGTTCAAAGACGACAGAGCTACTGTTCATACAGCGCACATCGTCCAGGCCTGTTTTTGTGAGCACCAAGACGAATTTTCGCATCTGCCATGGCCACCACAGTCACCAGACCTCAACATTATTCAGCCTTTGTGGTCTGCGTTGGAGAAAAGCGTACGTGTTCGCTATCCACCTCAGTCATCGTTTCGTGAAATTGCCATTAGTTTCCAGGAATAATGGTATAAGATTCCCCTGAATACCATACAGGGCCTGTACTTATCCATTCCGTTTGCTAGGATACACAGATTTACTGATCTCGCTTTGCATATTAAAAACAACGAAATTACTTCGCTTCTTCCGATATGTTTTATTTATATTTGATTTTTTGGCTGGGAAAAGCGGATTTATTAACTTGACTTTGTGATTTGGGTGCCTACGTATTACATTTTGAGTTCGTTTTGTTTACATACAAAAATACGTATAGACTGTAGAGTCTTTCTGAATACACCAGAACGGTTAAAAGACTGAGCACTACGCGGTCTGCAGAGTTCAATGATTACGAGGCAAGACTTGCTGCTGATCGAGAATACCAGGCTTTCACTCACTCTTTGGAATCTCCTTCCTCAACGTAACTCTGATCGGGAGTGTCATGCATTATCTTGTGCCTCGGTACATGTTACAAGAAAGTCATCCGGCCGTAAATATTTAGTGTTACCTGTGCGAAGCAGGGGTAGGTCGATGGTCTCTTCTGTTAACCGAACTTGGTAATGGCCCCAGAATGATAATCAATGCTGAAAAATCAGTCGAACAAGTGTTTTAAAAAAAACTTGGTATTGTTTGTCCTGTTACTTACTTTATTTGATCATTCCACTTCAGGTCGCCCCAGAAAGTTATTACTTGGTATCTTACAATAGTTAGTGTTTCCTGTGATTTGTCGTCAATTGTATACCGAACAGTAGTGGATCTCTTCCACTATTTATGCACAATACGCCAAATTTGTTTACGTGTACATTCACAGTCAGTTGTCAGTCTCTGCACCGATCGTCCATCCTCTCATCTCTGCAGCTTTTCTGCAATTAGCTGCAGTCTTGTGACGTTGCAGTGTTCCTACAAGAAACAGCATTGTCCGCGAGTAACATCAGTCTCTCCAGCGTTATCTACTAGATCAGTAATATAAATTGTAAATAGTGGCAACCCTATAATACCCCTCGGAGTACTCACCAAATTACCTTTACAACAGTCGATTTTGTTGGCTGGTAAGGTGACAAAACGTGCATTTCATTTGCATTTTAAAAAAAGTCTTACAAGTGGACTTCACATCCGTCTTGAGGATGATTGATTGATGGTAGCACAGATTTCTATAACTGCTGATAACTTTTGGTATTAAATTATCAAGGTGGAGGAGAACTAGCGGCAGTCACAGAAATCGACGACGACTTCGAAGTAAGAAAAAGTACATAAAAAAAGCTTCTAGCGTTGATCGAAGTGTGGAAAAGATTGTGCAACCCAAGCATTGTTGGGCTAGGGACATAATTCGGAAGAGGATGCTTTTTTTATAGGCTCCTAATTGGCGTTATGTCGAGACATGAAAAGAGAAAATGACATTAACCTACCACACGATTGAAATTCTGCAGTTCTTTCATTTATTGAAAAAAAAGTCACATACAAAAAGGGGGGGGGGGTGGACAGATGTATATTAAATACTACAAGATACAGAGTTTTCAGATGGGCCTGAACAGGTATAAACTGTTACTGTAAAACGGTTTCCAGTTTTACGAGGAGAGACAACGTTACTCTCAAAACTACTCGATTTCTTGGTTTAACTTTTTTCTAATTCATGTCAGATGCAAAATCGTTTCGAGCTGGAAAATGGTTTTCACGTGTATAGCAATACAGGATCATTAGACTGAAAGAATGAAACTTTAACAGAGGACTTCAGATGCCAGAAGCATCAGATGCAAGAAGCTTGTACATATTCAAAGAAATTAGTGTTAACTGTTTTCCTTTCTCCATATGCAACAGCTTATCTTACATGTTGCAGCAACAAACATGTGAAACCTTTCAAGCAGCGTTTGCATAATACCAACGGTTGGCAATCGTTAAGCTAAAGTGGTGATGTTCGTTATCAAGGCTGAAGAAATTATCAACGAAGGTAGGGAAGCATTTCATTTCGGAAGAACGAATAGGCAGTGGTTCAACTCATGTCCACAAAAGGAAAGGTGCCTCGAACCACCGCAACCAAACACTGGTGGGAGGTCTCCGGTATATGGTCCATACGCTTTCGAAAATATATGAACTATAATCTATCAGCTCTTGTTGATGTTAGTATTTAAACAAAAGCTCTTACGCCACTGTTTTGAAAAACGAATATCGGTGGTTGGTAAACAGAAAGTAAGTGCCGATGAAGTGTTACAGTGAATTCGGTACATAAGCACACGTAGGAGAAACAGCAAACATTTACTGGGTAATGTAGTTTTCTTGCGGCCCAAAACGTTTTTCATTCGTTATTCAGTGCTATGTTCAAGTCAATTATCTGACAGTTCAAGTGCAAACTTGATGTGAAGAGAAAGACAGGCGTCACTTCGCTCAACACAGGGGACATGGAAATAAGTTTCATTTATGTTTCTTTAGAAAAGGAAATTGTTGTAAATACACTTCTACAGATGCTGTGCTCTGTTTTCCTTTGTCTAATTTGCATCTTGTTAGCTCCCGTGAGTATTAGCGGATATTGACGAAGTATACTCCTCATGTGAAGTATCTTTGTAGGCAGAGACGGAAATTCTTAACCAGATGCACAAATAGCATGTTTCCCCAAGTCGTACGTTAAAGTTCAATAATAGAGGTGCACATGTCAAGTGTGTATGTGTATTATATGAGTAATATAACTATTACTGAATAATGACAAGCATTTTACTGCTGTTTTTGTAAAGATCACATTTCACTTACGTTACCGTGCACCCAGTGAGAAATATTTCAATGTTCATACCATACTTGACAATGTGCAGTGTTATGTGAGATTTAGATTGCGTCACAAAAAAAGTAGTTATCAAGGGAATAACCATGACTGTAAGTCGAGCTTTGAGCGGCTCTGCGTAGAACGCGTTCTGAAGATAGTACAGGATCAGCTTCATGTGACTTTGAAACTGTTTCTCAGAATTTTGATATGGAAAAATGGGCTGAAGGAAATAAGGAAAATTCTGTTCTCGGCAAACACGGGTTCTCTCTCATGAATTTCTACGATGAATTTACTTTGTAGCTCAGGTCCCTTACACAACTTGTTTGTAGAACAGTGGATCTAGGTTCTTGCATAAGAAATGCACCTCTATTACGCCAGCTGCGGACGGCGTCTGACTCACTTCTTTAAGTTATGAGGAGAATAGAGGTCACGATAGTACCGGATAACATCCAGCATAGATAACATTCACTATAAACACGACTCAGACTCCTCCTAAAATTAACCAGCTTTAGTCAGCATAAATTTAATTAATGTCCTATCACTGTATTCCACTTTGCCATTGATTCGCATACTGATTTGCTCTGAACTGAATGGGACCTTCCGAATTTTTACTGATATGCTTTCATTTAGAACCTTTATAACAATGTTATCAGGTATTACGCTCCAGATGTTTGCTATGACTTTCAGACGGTGACGGATCAATAATGATATAGTTAGACTTTAGAGGATGCAACTAAACAGAATAAGTACATGTTGTCAAAAAGTGAGAGATGCAGATGCGACCCTTGATTTTACAAACTTATTTCGTTTTAGTAGATGCCGCGTAGTCTCTACAACCGTTGATATTCGTTGATGCTGTCGTATCTATTGCTGTAACTGTCGAAAGTTTTTCCTATATGCTGTCCCTTAATCGTCTTTGATAACGGACTGCCTTGAAATACTGTAGACAGACGATGCTGTGTTTACGTTGAGCTTTCTCTCTTTCTTAGTAGTTCCGCAATGATTTTGGAGACATCCTGCACAATTTTTTTCTTCAACTCTGCTCATGGATGCCGTAAAATTATGTAGGATGATTAGGAACAACTGGGATGTACTATGGGAAATAGTCGCTGAGAAGATGAAACCAAGTAAGGCATAATCAGGTTAGGTCTTAAACGCAAACCAAAGGCCAGACTACTCGTACCATTCGTCGGCATGTACAGCACATCTCAATGGACCACATTCTTGTAATTTCCTGCCAGAGGACAGTACTTTCCCTATGTGACGCGAGCGTTGACGTTAATTAGGCTTTATATGTTCTCCATCCTTGCTACACTGTCCAGTCACTTTATATGTGACCGCCTGTCATAAACCCGAATAACTACGTTTTGCAGCGTGGACTGCTGTGAGACATGCAGGAAGAGAGTCAATGTGATTCTGGAAGGTACCGACAGGGATGTGGAGTCATGCCGACTCCAGTACCGTGGTCAGCTGCACTAGGTTCCTCGGCTGAGGATCAATGGCACAACAGCACGATAGAGTTCGTCGCAAAGATTCTCAATTGAGTTTAAATGGGGGCAGTTAATTGGGCAGTGGAGTACGGTGAACTCATCCTGTTGCTCTTCGAACCCCCCTCATAAACTGCGAGCTGTGTACAGATTGCATTGTTCTGCTGGTAGATGCCATCGTGCCGAGGATAGATGCATACTTGAGTTGATCCACTGTGCTTTCCACAATGACGAGATCACCCAGGGAACGCCAGAAATAACTCCCCAGACCGTAACGTTCCCTCTTCCAGCCCGGAGCATAAAATGTGATTCATCTGGCAACGCCAAAACTCATTGGACTTCCAGTTGCGGTATTGACTTCCAAATTCCAGCCTTCGTCAGCGATTAACAGTGGTAAGTGGGTGAGTGAACCAGGCGCCTGCTGCTCAGATCCATATGCAGTGACGGGCGCTGCATGGTTGTTGAAACTATTCGCCAGTACACATCTCTGTAGCCGTCGTTCACAGCTGTCATCTGTGGCCCGCGTTGCACCACAATTGCCTCGGCGTTGGATTTTGATAGTGCCATTTTGCCGTGCACGGTGTACCCTAACCACGGCGGCACGTGAAATTTTAATCTTAGCCATTTCAGAAATGTGTACTTATATGGAATTGGGGTGGGACACTAGGAATGTAGTGTGTGGACATACAAGGTGAGAATGTGGGTCTCACGGGAGGCGTGCGCGAGATAGTCCCTGCAATCGAACTATCCTCCGTGTCCTCGGTGGCTCAGATGGGTAGAACGTCTGCCATGTAAGCAAGAGATCCCGGGTTCGAGTCCCGGTGTGGGCACACATTTTCAACTGTCCCCGTTGATATATATCAACGCTCGTCAGCAGCTGAAGGTATAAATATAATTATAATTTCGGAAATGATTCCAAGCCTGTGATCATGCCCCTTTGTATGTCAGATAAGTCGCTCCGTTTCCGGATTACGACAATTACTCCACTGTTTGCTGTGCTAGTACTGCCACCTGCCGTCTGTGAGTGGTTATTGCACGGCGACGTAGAACGTAGGAGGTGGTCACGTTAATGTGGCTGGACCGTGTAGTATCGTCTTTCCGTGGCGCATTATAGGCGAAGCGTACCTGCCCTTCCTGCGTATCATTTGTGTCTCGATTGGTTTTCGTGGTACAAATGGTTAGTGGTGCTTCAATGTGACGATCGCCCATCGCTGCCCCCCCCCCTCCCCCCCCCGGAAGGAAATGGCTAGAGATTTACCGACCGTCATTCCTCCCAAGCGCCATTCGCAAAAGGAACTTTGGGGGGGGGGGGGGGGGGGCAGAAATGACAGTGGTAACAGAAGTGATGTCTGCCACACTCTGAGAGTTCGATGGTGGCTTGCAGAGTATAAATACGGATCCATATCGTAAGGATTATGATTAAGAAGCTACTAGTCTCTCCGTGAATCTAGGGCGATGCCACAATTACCTTTTGCCACGTACCATAAGATAGCTTAGTGACCCATTCAAGAATAACGCATGGGAAACATGAGGGTCGTGGTTAGACACTGGACTCTCATTCGGGAGGACGACGGTTCAATCCCGCGTCCGGCCATCGTGATTTAGGTTTTCCGTGATTTCCCTAAATCGCTCCACGCAAATGCCGGGATGGTTCCTTTCAAAGGGCACGGCCGACTTCCTTCCCCGCCCTTCCCTAATCCGCTGAGACCGATGACCGCGCTGTCTGGTTTCCTTCCCCAAACAACCTAAACCCAACCCAACCCAAACATGACGGTCGTTGAACCTCGTGCCGCTCGCTGTCATCACGCTGGAGCCACACTGCAGACATTTAACGTAGGTCAGAGCATACGGATTAGGTTGTCAGCTATGGAGTGGCGGGAAGACTTTTCAAGTAAGAGCGTCTAGTATGTTGTCCTGGAAGGCGACTGTCGCCAGGAGTGCCCCAGGGAAATGTGATAGATAGACCGTTCTTTCCTCGTTATACATCATTGAACTTACGGATAGAGTAAGCAGAATCTACGACTATTTGCTGGTCACGCAATGGTGTACGTGAAAGTTGAGTTACTATAGGAGGCCTCAGGATGATTTGGACGGAATTTCTATTTCTTTAGTGACGACCGGACTGCTCTAAAAGTGTGAAAAATGTGAGTCAGTGCAGATGAGTGGGGAAAATAATCCTGTAATGTTCACATACACTATTAGCGGTGTGCTGCTTGAAACAGTCGCGCCGATCAAATATCGTGTAGCAACGTTTCAAAGCGATAGGAAATGGAACGAGAGCGGCTAAGGACAGTAGCATGGAAAGCGAATGGTCGACTTCGTTATATTGTGAGAATTTTAGGAAAGTGTGATTCACTTGTAAAGGAGAACGCCTACGGAACACTAGTGCTACTCAATCTTGAGTACTGTTAGATTTTTTTTAGATCCCCACCAGGTCAGATTAAACGAAGACCTCGAAGTAGTTAAGTGGCGTGCTGCTAGATTTTATAGTGATAGGTCCCGTCGACACGTGAGTGTTATGTAGAAAGCAGTAGATACCGGCGCCCAGCTTGATGCCTTTCTCCTTGACTTAGGTAAGGCTTGCGTCACTGTTCTGCAATGCCGGATAATGGGCAAAAAAGAGCGTAAGCAATATCAGAGCAGCTGTGTGATTGGGCTGATGAGCTTCTAGCAAACAGAACACAGCATGTTATTTTCAGCTGAGCGAAATCTCTGGTATACTCGATTCCCGGCCGGGTCGGGGATTTTCTCCCCACGGGTACTGGGTGTTTGTGTTGTCCTCATCATCATTCGGGAAGTGACGGGATTGGAACTGGAAAGATTCGAAACTTGTATAGGCTCTGATGACAACGATGTTGAGCGCAGCACAAATCAACATCATCATCATTACCATCATCTTTTCACACTGCGTATAAATGACGTAACAGATACCGCCGGAACTTCCATGAGGCTCTTTACGGAAATTTTAGCAAAATACTGGAAGACCTGCAGGGAATCGACACTTGTGGCAGGGATTGGTGATTGACACTCAGTACCAAAAAACGTGGAGTATTTAGCGTACATAGGCAGAAGGACCCTTTATTGGACGATTAAACGTTTGTAAAACAATCTCTGGAAGTAGTTACATCCACAAAATGCCCAGGATTTTGCGAACGTAGAATTTAGAGCGAGTACGTTTCTAGAAGAGTCAACAATTATATTGCTTCGTAACGAGAAGCACATGAAGATAAAATTAGTTAGATTCGAGCTCACACTGATGCTCAAATGGTTCAAATGGCTCTGAGCACTTTGGGACTTCACTTCTGAAGTCATCAGTCCCCTAGAACTTAGAACTACTTAAACCTAATTAACCTAATGACATCACACACATCCATGCCCGAGGCAGGATTCGAACATGCGACCGTAGCGGTCGTGCGGTTCCAGACTAGCGCCTAGAACCGCTCGGCTACACTGATGCTTACCAACAATATTTCTTCCGGCGTACCATTCGTAACAGGACCAGGAAAAGGGCAAGTGACAGATCTACTGCAGAGTACCCTCCGCTGGTTTGGTCAAATGAATGCGGACACCCCGCTACAGTGGGACCATGGAATGGTTCCATTCCAAATGAGTCACTACTCGCATTAAGACATTTGTCCCACTGGGAGTCGAGACGATCAGTTCTTGTTTCGTAGAACGCGGTCGGCTGCTAACGGATCCACAACTGCACCCACTCGTACACTTCCTCGTCCGACTAAAACCGACGTTCACGCATGTCTTTCTACGGGTTGCCAAAGATATAAAAATCACACGGCGAAAGATCCGAGCTGTACGGAGGATGTAAGTTTTCATCAATCAAAAACCTTCATCCGATTGGCAGTGTGGGGGCGGGTGTTATCGTGCAACAGCCTGCTTCCGTCCGACAGCATTCCCGAGCATTTTGGCTTCCGCGCATCACAGTTCCTGCAAAGTGCTTTCAGAGAGCTGCGCGTTGATGGTGGTTCCACGCTCTAGAAACTCCCTCAGTCGAAGGAGGATGTCATCGAAACTGTTGTGAACAGCTTTGGATATGTTTAGCGGGGGAGGGATTGGGGATGGCTCCACTGTTGGCTCTGCCGTCTGCCCTCAGGACGCCGGATGAAATCGTCCTGTTGCAAGATCACGCCCGCCCTAAGGACAACACACACATCCATGCCCGAGGCAGGATTCGAACCTGCGACCGTGGCGGTCACGCGGTTCCAGACTGAAACGCCTAGAACCGCACGGCCACACCGGCCGGCGCTACGCTTCAGTGATTTGGTTGGGAAACAGTGCACCATTCTTCACAGAGCCCGGATCTTTCACCGTGTGATTTTTCACATATTTGGCGACTTGAAGAAAGACTTGCGTGGACGTCGGTTTCAGTCGGACGAGTAAATGCAGATGGGATAAGGTCTTTACGTGTCTGGTGATTACTTTTGAATGCAGCTATTCCACGGTTCCGTTGTGGCGGGAGTTCGGTTTTCTTTTAGCTATCCCTCAGAGTTAGATTAATGGATAAATTGATAATATTTACATGTATCGTGAACTCAAATGGGAAGCCCTGGAGGAAAGATGATACTCTGTTTTTGCGAACCGCGAATGAGAGAAATTAGAAAAGCGGCATTTTCAACAGACTGCAGAAGGACCATCCTACTGCCACAAACATACATCTGGCTTAAGGGCCCTGAAGACGAGACAAGCACAATTAAAGGTCGTGATATCCTCCGCCATGAACCATATGGTGGCTTGTGAAATATGTGTGTGTTAATGTAGAAATAAGTACGTGTAGATCTTTAAGGTTTGGAGCACGCTGAGGAAGTTTGTAAAACTGCAGTGGATCTGTGGCGATACCAGGAGCTACGCAGGGGCCGCAGGTAGGAAGCCGGGAGAGTGCTGAAGGCGATAAAAGGGACAAGTGAGCTGGCAGGCGGCGGGCGTTTTGCGGAAGCGGCGAGTGTCAGTGCGTAGTGGAGGTGGTGGTGGCCGGCCGGGGTCACCTTGGAGGCGATGGCCGGCAGCCTGCGTGTAATTGGTGGAGGCCGGGACCGAGACTTGGCCGCGTCTCCCCGACCCACCGACCAGCCGCGGGCCGGTATACGCACACCGCCTATTTATAGCGACGCTTAAAGCCGATAGCCCTCGCCCAGAAAGCGGTGCGTCCGCTACACGCACTTCCACATCCGCTTCTGTCCCGCACGCTTCCGTGCTGGTCCAGTGCGTTGCCGAATGGTGTGCGCATTGAGGGAGATCGACAGATAAGGGGGTAAGAGAGCCTGCTGACGCATTGTGTCGTGAATTTAGAAAAGCTTGTTTACGTACCGTTAGAGTTAAATCAGGCGATGCAGAGGAAATTAAATTAGAAATATGTGACACTAAAATATGCGGACGATTTTTTCGGGCAGCAAAATAACTGATGAGGGCGAGGTAGAGAGGTTATGAAATACAAAATGGCAAAAAGCATTTTTGAAAAAGCGGAATTTGTTACAATCTGGTGTAAATATGTGTTCGAAATATTTTCTGAAGGTACGAGGGCATGCTGTAAAGTAATCATTCCGAAATGTTTACTTCATAACACCTAAAACTTTTTAAATAAAACAAACTTTATTAATATTCTATATCTTTATTCTTCATAGCTAAATATTTGCAGCCCTTTGACGCTAGATGGCGCCGAATTGTAGAGGGTATCATGGCGTTGTGTAACGCAACTATGCCGGCCGGAGTGGTCGTGCGGTTCTAGGCGCTACAGTCTCGAACCGAGCGACCGCTACGGTCGCAGGTTCGAATCCTGCCTCGGGCATGGATGTGTGTGATGTCCTTAGGTTAGTTAGGTTTAATTAGTTAAAGTTCTAGGCGACTGATGACATCCGAAGTTAAATCGCATAGTGCTCAGAGCCATTTGAACCATTTAACGCAACTATGTTGTTGCGTGAGAAACAATGTACTGTAATCGAGTTTGGAATTTGAAGAGTTCATCTACACGTGGAGCTCCCTCTTCTTTAGCATGACCACACACGAGAGCTGCGACATCTCCAGCAATCCGACGATGGATTCAGTACCATGATCATCTGCGTGTAATCCTGACTAGGCCCCATCCGATTTTCGTCTCTTACCAACACCTTCGAGAACTTCCTTTTGATAGTGGGGAAACGACAAGCAGAAGTGAGGTTGTAGCTCCGTCAACGTGTAACTTCCCCCTTCCTAATCGGCCTGCTGGATTTTGATATAACTGAGCCTGATTTCATGTGCCTACTGAAATTTTACAATGAGTAAGGCTATCGTTACCGAAGGAAAATAACACCGGTTAGTTGGAGGAAAATGTAAAACAGACTCTTTTGAAAGGAGAATCTATTCTAAACTAAGCTAAATACTGATGATAGTTTTGAAATGGGTAGAATATAGTGCAATCACTCACGAACCGCACAGGGGGGAAAAGGGTACCACGTAATATTCATCACAAAAATCACTGGTAACACAAAGAAAACACTAACTAAAAAGAAGGGACAATTAAAAGGTCGCCAGCCCGCTAGGGCAATAAATCTCCAGAATCTTAAGAAAAGTATTGTAGAAGAAATTTAAGCAATAATTACTGCCATGGAAACAGAAGCTTGTCACAGTTTTACACAGCACAACGGTTCACGAGAAAATAAATAAATCGGAAAGCACGGAGTTTGCACATATTCTAAAATACTAAATGTTGAAAGTAACGTTAAATGAAGTTACTGGTTAAATAAATGACTGGCTTAACTTAAACTTTGTTATGTCAAAAAAATAACGTCCAGTATCCTCAATGTAATGCAAAATTTAGAAAGAGGCAAGAAATTTACTTTTGATTATTGAAAGATTGGACTGAAATTACGTTAAGCAAATGAGCAATTGATTTTACTTTTAAATTAACGCCGGCCATGGTGGCCCAGCGGTTCTAGGCGCTTCAGCCCGGAACCGCGCGACTGCTACGGTCGCAGGTTCGAATCCTGCCTCGGGCATGGATGTGTGTGATGTCCTTAGGTTAGATAGGTTTAAGTAGTTCTAAGTTCTAGGGGACTGATGACATGAGATGTTAAGGCCCATAGTGCTCAGAGCCATTTGAACCATTTTTTAAAAAATTAACGACATAAAAATACATACCAAGCCAGCGGAAGTCACTCGCTAATCTAAATACAGAATAAATAAAATGGCGCTTCAGTCTGGAACCGCGCAACGCTACTGTCGCAGATTCGAATCCTGCCTCGGGCATGAATGTGTGTGATGTCCTTAGGTTGACCTCAGATGTTAAGTCCCATAGTAGTGCTCAGCCTTTTGAACCATTTGAATAAACAAAATTGCGCACCCTTAATTTATGGTGTGTCTTTAGTTATTAGTTTTGTCAATGAATTTTACTTTACCTTAAGTTCAAAAAATGGTTCAAAGGCTCTGAGCACTATGGGACTCAACATCTTAGGTCATCAGTCCCCTAGAACTTAGAACTACTCAAACCTAACTAACCTAAGGACATCACACAACATCCAGCCATCACGAGGCAGAGAAAATCCCTGGCCTCGCCGGGAATCGAACCCGGGCGTGGGAAGCGAGAACGCTACCGCACGACCACGAGATGCGGGCTTACCTTAAGTAGCCTCTGTCATGCAACACGATAATGAACAGTTAATGAGGAAGAAAATTTTTTACTGAAACTGGTCAGTAGCAAACACACAAAACTGGCAGTAAAAATTTGATCAATTTTCGTGGAAAATTCTGCTCGGTAATAATGTCAGAGGACAATGACAACGTAGGTGTCCTACAAGTTTTAACTATTGCAAGTTACTCATACTTAGCGAAAGAATTGTAGCTGTGCGGACGACGAAGAATGTAGCTGACGACAATGCTGAACTACCGTTGTTGTTGCTGCTGTTCGATGAGAAACCCGAGTCGTCTCCAGAGCCATGGATAATTATGTGACAGGCAATAGTTGGACTTGCAGCTTCCTCAGCCTGTCCACCCCTGCCGTGCTCTCAAAACCTTCGGGTTAACAAATCAGGCGCGTCTGTATTGGAACGAGCATAGCTGCATATCGATATATCTGTCTAACCCCGGTTTGACTTATAGTGTACCTTCATGGCAGTAGCTAGAGGTGCATTGGGGAAAATAATGTTCGTCTCGTTTCATGCCATGGGATCTCTAAATTGTAAAAGTTATGTTGTTCGTGATGCATACTATCTTTCTTTTTGTCTCTCGTCGGAGTTTTTTGAGCATTTTTGTGAGGCTCCCACGCGGACTAATCGAAACTATGCCAAAACGCACAGGCCTTCTTTGAATCATTACGTCAATCCAAAATTGTTACGATCCCACATCATGCTAGTCATCGAGGGGTTTTGCAGGTGACCTCATGAAGAAATACAGCAACTGCCCACTACACGTCATTAGAATTCTTGCGGTAAACATCGTTCTGAAATCCGCCTTCGCCATATCTTGGTTTTTTTGTCTTGCGGTCTTAAATCCTTGATACCTGATAGTTGTTGCTGACTCTGTTGTGCAGTCGCGGATTTTTAGTCAGACAAAATCGGCGGTTTTTTCAGTTACGCTCATTGCATTCAATTTGTTTTTGTTAACAATCTTCGCACCAGGCACGTCTGTTGGTACTTCGCAATAGTTTTACAAGGTCGAGGCCTCTCGCTTCATAAAACTACACCAAAATAGCGCCGAAAATCTAGAATCGTTAGCTGGCAGGGCATAAAAGTGGGAATGAGGATAGGAAGAAGTTTAAGAAGAGGAAAAATACAGCGATGGTGAGCAGAAGAGGACGCTGCGGCAGTGTGTGAGCTTGCAGCTGCTAGAGGGCGAACCCCTCTTGCGTCCCGTATACCTGCTTTGACGTTTACGACTAGCCGCCCGTCGTAAAGTAAGCGGCGCTGACAGATATTCCCGCATTTGAAAAGGTAAACAGCGTCAGCGCTAGGACATTACGCGCGGTAGAGCACTGTAATAGTGATTGTGATTCCACGGTGGCTGCAACGCGACCCTAATGTGCCCGCCCTGCGCCGCGGCCAGCCGTGTGTAAGTCAACGTTGGGAAGGCCTCTTCCTGACTGGCCAGCTGGCGTTCAAGCACAGCCGGCAGTAGCCATACCTAACTGTAACCGTAACTGCTCGCTGCTGCATTTACGTTACGTTGCAAATAACCAGCAATCTTGGGAGAAATACAGCAGCCAGATGATTCTTATGTAACTTGATTCATGTCAAAAAGAATCCGGTCCAGCGGACTCCTCCGACACCGGTAACCAAAGGACATCATGGTCCAACACTGAAAAATATCTAGGGGTTCTGACGTATACTTCCCACATTCATCAACGGAAATTGAATTCCACGAAAAATGTCCGAGCTCTCATATCTTTATCCATCGGCAAATTTTTCAACCGGACAAAGAAATCGAAATATACAAAGCAACTATATGACCATCAATTTTGTAATATGTGTGGTGTCTGTTCTTTCGGACATGCCCGAAAGAACAAGTACCATTTTGATCCACCAACCACTATTAAGACACCAAGGAATTACAGGCATAGGCTGGGGAATGTTGAAAATTTGTTCCGGACCTGGATTCGAACTCGTGTCTCTCGCTTACTAGGCAGATGCTCTAACCACTAAGCCGCTGGACAAAGTGATCATCAGAACTGCACAGACAACCCTGGCACGCCTCGCGTCACACCCAAATTCTCAATTACCCAATACTAATGTAGTGCCCCTTGCTCATTATTCTCATTACTCGCGGATTTCGCCGATTCCCATAAGAGTTCCAGCGTGGGTTCTCTGTGATCTTGTGCGAAAGAACAGACACCACATATATGTATATAATTTTGGCGAGGACGGCTAATGCATCTCTTCAGTGCGGATGCACACCACGCTCTAACTCTTTACGGGGATCGACGAAATACGAGGATAATGGGCAAGGGGCACTACGTCAGTAGCGTGAGAGTAAGTTGAGAATTTGTGTGTGACAGAAAGCGTGTTAGGGTATTCCGTGCAGTTACGATGACCTCTGTGTTTGGACGGCTCAGAGGTCAGAGGGAGTGCATTGTAAGCAGGAGACTCAGGTTCGAATCCCACAAATTTCGACCTTTTTCCCTTTGATTTCAATCAGTAACCAGTCGCAGCCAATGTCTGTAATTCCATTGTGTCTTACATCAATATTATATGGATCAACACGTTGAGGAACTAATTG
Source organism: Schistocerca gregaria (assembly GCF_023897955.1). Lineage (NCBI taxonomy): Eukaryota > Metazoa > Arthropoda > Insecta > Orthoptera > Acrididae > Schistocerca > Schistocerca gregaria. The sequence goes on from NC_064923.1 coordinate 369,693,608, forward strand.
CGCATTTCAAATCAGATGTTGCAGCCACTCCAAACTAAATTCCAGTAGTGGAACCTTCGAGCTCCAAGGTGAGTTAGACGCGAGACATACAAGTGAAATACCTCGTCAATAAAATCAGAGACCATCCGATCAACCTATGTAACAAAATGATAACAGCAGAGGAATCGTACTGTCCAAAACTAAAGCAGTAAACCGCTATTTCTCCGCCCTGTGTCTGATTCACGGTATAATTATACAAGCTGTCAACAGATGTCCGTACTATCTTGTTCTGCACGGAAGCTGACATTCCGGTTAACGGATAACCACGCCAATGACGACGTTAGGGCACCTAGCAACGGATTAGTGTTTGCCGGGTGGTTTCACATCCACCATCTCTGTGTACACAGTCATAGACGGTGCAGTATGGCACAGAGAAGACGCCTAGCAGACTGCGGTGAAGGGTAACTGGCAGAACAGTCGGAAACTGATGTGGCCCGAAAGGGCACGACGGTAGCGCCTTAGTAATGCACGGCAACTGGCATCCGACGTCGCAGCATTCACTGAAAGTGTTGTATCGAGACAAATGTTTTACAGAAGGCTTTGGCAGAGTGGCCTTTATTGTCGGAGGTGGGCTGTATGTGTACCTTTGACATGTCTTCACAGGAGGGAACGTCGAGAGTGGAGTTGTCAATATTCAACCTGACAGTCGAAAAGTGGGCCATTGTTCTTTTCACTGGAGGGAACGTGGAACAGATTTCGGCACCCAAACATTGTGGAAAGAGACCGATATCGGGTAGGATCCCTAATGGTGTGTGCCGGTATTATGTTGACGACTCGAATACGTCTTCATGAAATTTTACGGGTGAATCGGTAAACTTTAAACTGCTATCTGGTATCGTGACGAGATCTTAAGATTGTGCGGTTGTTGCGAGATGCTGGGGGCCCAGACTTCTTATTCAACGATGATAACACTCGACCTTATAGCGCACGGGTGGTTAATATTTTTATGGAAACGGAAGATAATGTGCACATGGCGCGGCCCGCTCGCTCTCCCGATTTGAATTCTATAGAGTATGTCCGAGATGGTGTATGGAAACGGGATAGTTCGCTTCAGTATCCACGAACCACACTCCAAGACTTCCGTGCAGGTCAGTAAGAAGAATGGGCGTTATTGCTTCAGCAAGAGATTGATGACACCATTCGGGCTTGCTCCGTCATTGCTGCCAGAGGTGTGATCACGCCCCATACTGAGTACATTAATCAGTTGTCGAAATGTTTGTGCAAATCCGTTAAGTTGGAAAAAACAAAAAATATTTTTGTCTACCGTTATGCACGTTGCAGTTGTTTACGTTCTGTATTCTTTACGTTGTTTCTACTTTACCATGACCCGTTTGTGTTGTTTTGTGGCAAAATAAGGGCAACCTTGCAACATTTCCGTTTTTGCTTTAATCCTGGACACCAGTGTAGGTCGAGCCATCCCACTGAGGTGACACAAATGCAGAGTGCCCAGATTAGTCGCAGGAAATCCAGGCTAAGATGCGATCAGATTTACTTTCATTCCAATTGATCCGCAGTGAGAAGGTCCTCCAGGATATAAAACATCTCAAAAAACAGTAATACATGACAAATATTTACAACTGAAACAAATAAGCTAATGCACCTTCCACTGAAAAAAGTTTTTTTTTTATTTATACTGTAATAAATATATAATAGAAGTACTGCAATATTTATTTACAATGAACACATTACTGCACTGAAATGGTGTAGAAGTTAGATTGTACTTTCTCTCTCTCTCTCTCTCTCTCTCTCTCTCTCTCTCTCTCTCTCTCTCTCTCTCTCTCTCTCACACACACACACACACACACACACACACACACACACACACCAGTTGGTTCTACTGAGGGTGTAGTTAACCACCCAACAGAGGCAACTGAAACTAACCTCTACTGAACCTTCACCATTGCAAAGGACTACAGGACGCGACAAGTGTGCCAAAGTTCCTTTGAAAGCGATAGAAAAGAAAGCAAAAACTCTTGAAGTCACCAGTCACGTCAGGAAAGGAAAAAAAATACCTCAACTCGCCAAAACCGGCCACTCTTCAGCTGTAACAACAAATATCACGACTCGTTGTGGGTTTTTACTCAGTTGGGGGACTGCATTTTGAACACTGCAGCTGCTACGCACAAAATAATAGTTCCTTTGGCTACCACATTTCCCGAGTCGTATGTTGGTGCCTAATGTTCAGTTAGCGGCATTTATTTTTATTCTGTATTTTGTGTCGCATTTATACACGTAACAGTAACACTTTTGGAGTCGCTGATAGCACAGCTTGCACCATGTGGCCGACCAACTTTTTTCCTGACATCGGAAAATACAACTAAAAATCAAGTTAAAATTGTCGTATACATTCTAAAACTACTTCTGGAGTCGGCTGTGTTTAGAGACGTACTGTTGCCGACCATAAAAGTTGTATCCTTATTCTGGTTAAAAAACGTTAACATACTGAATGAAAAATATAAAAATTACTACTAACAGTTTAAATGGATGTCTAGCAAGTGGATTGGCTGAATGACGACCCACCTAGTATGAATGATACAGAGTAATATGGCGTATTTGGATATTTATCTAATTTTTACATATAATTATATGTAATTAATATTTATCTTTTTTAATATTTATCTAGACCAGACGTAACTGTTGGATTCGAGGAATGTAATAGCCAAAGAAACTGCTATTTACCACAAGTTCCACACAGTCAAAGAGAGAGGTTGGGCGTAATGTAAGCTCAAAAAGTGTTAAAGACTCCTTCACACAGTGAAAGTAAAATTATGTGCGCCTACAATTTCAAAAGACAAACGTCAAATATTTCCCAAAAATTGTGAAAAAGTGAAATAAAATTATTGACACTTTGTATTCCCTTTTTGATGTAGGTATATCGATGTACTGCGGGAAAAGATATTGCCGATATATATCGATATTTTATCAACAGCCATATGGCCTATAAGTTAAAATGCCCAAAAGAAAATGAATTTTCCAGCATACCTTTAAAAAAATGACAACCGATTTTGTGTCTGATTCGTTACTTCTAAGGCATGGGTCAGCCGCTTCAGTACAGGAATGTAAAAGCAATCAGAGCAGTTGGTAGGAGTTGGTGCACAGAGGGAATAAGAAGTATTCAATTTGCCTGGAAGGTTAGGCTCAACATTACGTGGGAAGCAAAAAGAATTTTTGTTGTTAATTTTCTTGAAAAGGTTAGGTAATAACTGAAAAATATTACGCTAAGTCTCCTCAACTAAATGGGCCAAAGAAAAACTGAGAAATCTCTTGGACTCCAAAATAATTAAAAAGCCTGTTCTCTTCAGGCCACTGAACGGACTTCGACAGAAGAGAAAAATAGAGGAATTTATAACACGAATCGTTGGAACATCCTAATTCTCGCCAGGTTGACTCCTATTCACATATTCTAGGAATTTCTTTGCTGGGCAATGTTTTGAGTTTATGTTGGAGCAGGTTGTTGTAGCAGACTTAAAAGACCGCACTGCAGGGTTGGATTGAATTCACCAGAAAAAAAACATTGGACGAAACGCATTTATCGATACGATGAATAAATCGAAAAATAAATACAATGTGATCTAGAAAGAGTCTTTTACTGTCGGGTCACGGAATTTTCACTTTTCCTTCGTAATTGGTATTTGACGTGTCGCGTGACGCGGAGAGTTTGTATAGCGTCGGTGTCTGCTGTTGTTGGCGCCGCACGTGATCCAGAAGTACTTCCTGTAATGCAAGAAACTTGGAGCAACGTTATTGTGCAGCTCCTGTATCAAAAATAAAGGAGTAAAGCAGGTTCTAAGAAACATTAATTACAGGCGTCTTTTTTAGCCGTGGTGGAGGTTTTATTTCATTTGCAATCTCAGCCATCTAGCTGGAGCGTTACGCCATACATATCAGAAGCTTACCACTTGTAATAAAGTGTCGTGCCGTAACGGTTAAAAAGTGTCTGTCTTGCACGAAGGTCACAAGTTCTAACGCCACGCAGTATTTTCCTGTAATTGTTTTCAACTTTCTATCCTTTTTCTTTCGATTCTCTTTTACTCAAAGTAATGACTGTATGTAGCTGTAATTCTACTCGGAAATTTTACGTTTGCTTATAACAAGCTTTATTTTATCTTAATCGAAAAGAATTTCCCCACTGTTAAATCATTTGCGTTGGGGTTTTACTCTTTATAATAAATATGAATTAATTTTTACTATAACTACAAACATTTACGTTTGTCATTTTTATTTGCCAATTAGTTGTAGACGTCTTGTCACGGTTCGCGCGTCTCCTCCCGTCGGGGGTTCGAGTTCTCCCTCGGGAATGGGTGTGCGCGTTGTCCTTACCCTAAGTTTTAGTTAAAGTTAGATTAAGTAGTGTGTATGCTTAGGGACCGATGACCTCAGTAATTTGTTCCCATAAGACCTTATCACGAATTTCCAGTTTTCCATTTTTCATTTTTACGTATTGCACCGTTTATGGTGTAACAACGACATTCCAGATATTTAAATTTTCTTAAATATAATTACAGTATTTCGTCACCAAAAAATAATTGTTTTTTGGTTGCCCGAAAAAATTTATCACGGGACTACTTCATCCAAGATCGTATTTGCCATTTTAGGAGTAGCCTATCTGAGAATAGCTGTTAAAAAATTTGGCGCCTTTAATGCTAACGTCTAGATTAATTACAGAATAAATAACAACGACACATGTCGATGCCACAGCAGTGGTGAAACTCATTTTAATGGAATTAAAAATTCTGGTTTGCTTACCGCGGACACAACATAAAAATGAGTCTGATGATCGACGCCAGATTCTAATAGTACTTATTGTCTTGGATAGTGCTCTTCGTAGTTATCCGCAGGTGTTCCGCATAATGATGTCATGTAGTATTATTACGTAAAGCTGACTTTGACCGATCTGCCACGATTAATTTTCGGGTGGACATTGACGGCAATAGAAGCTTCTGGAATAAGTTGTAAAAGCGTTTCAGCCTGCTGCGTCGTTGTTCCCAGTATTAATAGTTCAAGGGAACTTTCAGCGCTTTCCTGTGGAGAGTCTTATGGCTTGCATCCGTCATGTCTTCAAACAAAAGCATATTATTAATGATAGTACTCAAGACATAATCGCAGACAAACTAAGTGTACAATGTTCAGTGTTGGTGACTGTGTTTCGGAGGCTGTAAAAACTCTTTTCAGCTTTTAACAAAACTGCAATCATATTTATTTTCAACATCAGTTACATGTGTTTTTTTGTGTGTTTGTATGTGCTTGTGATACCGGTCTGTGTATTTCTGTGAGCAGTGAGACCAATGCGTAGGATCCCCCTACAATGTACTGAGTAGGCAACGTGCAAAGCGTCCTTGTAGCGGTCGCCCGTACCACGGCCGCATCAGCTGGCAGCTACTGCATGTTGAGATTCCTGTTTAACAAGTGAATGAAAATGGCAGAGATATTTTGGTGCTCCAAAGTTACTGCCTCTGGTGACTTTCTCAGAGGAAAGGTACTAAGTCCTCTCAAGTACTGGGAAAGATACTTAGGTTTCAAATCAGTGGACACAGCCCACAGCCGTTACTTCTACGTATTTCTCCGACGACAGTTTAGTTGACATTCTTCAGTTGTCTGGCATACTGCCAAATATCATCATCCTCTTTGCGCGAATGGTATCACCTGATAATGGACACGAGTCACGTCACCTGAATACCGTGCAAGGAAGACGACCATATGCTACAGAATACCAGACAAGAATATCCGGGAAAGATTAAGGATTTTGAGCTTCCAGTTGGTTCTGAGACATGTTTAAACATCAAAGGAGATAATTGTCGTAGTTGTGGTATCTGAGGATTAAATTAACTGATGCTGACCGAAGTAGAGCGGATAATGTGGGTAAAGAGGCTTGCACAGGATAGTGTAGCGTGAATATGGCAATAGCTACGCGGGACAGACAATTCGAGCTGATTCCCAGCAGCCGCGTGGAGTGGCCGCGCGGTTTGACGCGCCATGTCATGGATTGCGCGGCCCCTCCCGCCAGTGGTTCGAGTCCTCCCTCGGGCTTGGGTGTGTGTGTGTTGTCTTTAGCGTAAATTAATTTAAGTAGCGTGTAAGTCTAGGGACCGATGACCTTAGCAGTCTGGTCCCTTAGGAATTCACACACATTTGAACATTTTTGATTCCCAGCACTGTACCGAACATAAGCAGCACATCAAAGATATAATCTAGAAAAATTCGTTTCTTTGTGAACAGCATTAAGAATAAGCATAACCGTATGTTTGAGGAGACGGGGGATCTGGTCCACTGTTCAAACTACTGGCACTCGATCGTCAAGGAGGTTATGGAAAACAAAATGTTAATAGGGACAAGGTTTACGCATTAAGCTATGCTTGGTGGCAGACGCTTACAGTGAGTGAAGGGTATGTCCCGTTTTATATCTCGTGATGGAAATCATCATCTTGCTGGTGACAGTTCGTCGTTGGGACAAATGGTTCCGTTACTTCTTCGACACAGAGTTTTTTCCTGACAATGACAGCAATGGAAATCTGGGCACAGTCACGTAACTCTGTATTCTTTCATTTCCTGATCAAGGTACTGAGCTTGCTCTTAGAGTAGTATGACCGTGCTATCAACGCTTTAGTGTTTACGTCTACACTCCTGGAAATGGAAAAAAGAACACATTGACACCGGTGTGTCAGACCCACCATACTTGCTCCGGACACTGCGAGAGGGCTGTACAAGCAATGATCACACGCACGGCACAGCGGACACACCAGGAACCGCGGTGTTGGCCGTCGAATGGCGCTAGCTGCGCAGCATTTGTGCACCGCCGCCGTCAGTGTCAGCCACTTTGCCGTGGCATACGGAGCTCCATCGCAGTCTTTAACACTGGTAGCATGCCGCGACAGCGTGGACGTGAACCGTATGTGCAGTTGACGGACTTTGAGCGAGGGCGTATAGTGGGCATGCGGGAGGCCGGGTGGACGTACCGCCGAATTGCTCAACATGTGGGGCGTGAGGTCTCCACAAGTACATCGATGTTGTCGCCAGTGGTCGGCGGAAGGTGCACGTGCCCGTCGACCTGGGACCGGACCGCAGCGACGCACGGATGCACGCCAAGACCGTAGGATCCTACGCAGTGCCGTAGGGGACCGCACCGCCACTTCCCAGCAAATTATGGACACTGTTGCTCCTGGGGTATCGGCGAGGACCATTCGCAACCGTCTCCATGAAGCTGGGCTACGGTCCCGCACACCGTTAGGCCGTCTTCCGCTCACGCTCCAACATCGTGCAGCCCGCCTCCAGTGGTGTCGCGACAGGCGTGAATGGAGGGACGAATGGAGACGTGTCGTCTTCAGCGATGAGAGTCGCTTCTGCCTTGGTGCCAATGATGGTCGTATGCGTGTTTGGCGCCGTGCAGGTGAGCGCCACAATCAGGACTGCATACGACCGAGGCACACAGGGCCAACACCCGGCATCATGGTGTGGGGAGCGATCTCCTACACTGGCCGTACACCTCTGGTGATCGTCGAGGGGACACTGAATAGTGCACGGTACATCCAAACCGTCATCGAACCCATCGTTCTACCATTCCTAGACCGGCAAGGGAACTTGCTGTTCCAACAGGACAATGCACGTCCGCATGTATCCCGTGCCACCCAACGTGCTCTAGAAGGTGTAAGTCAACTACCCTGGCCAGCAAGATCTCCGGATCTGTCCCCCATTGAGCATGTTTGGAACTGGATGAAGCGTCGTCTCACGCGGTCTGCACGTCCAGCACGAACGCTGGTCCAACTGAGGCGCCAGTTGGAAATGGCATGGCAAGCCGTTCCACAGGACTACATCCAGCATCTCTACGATCGTCTCCATGGGAGAATAGCAGCCTGCATTGCTGCGAAAGGTGGATATACAGTATACTAGTGCCGACATTGTGCATGCTCTGTTGCGTGTGTCTATGTGCCTGTGGTTTTGTCAGTGTGATCATGTGATGTATCTGACACCAGGAATGTGTCAATAAAGTTTCCCCTTCCTGGGACAATGAATTCACGGTGTTCTTATTTCAATTTCCAGGAGTGTATATGTAACATACAATCGTGGAGAGTGTTAATTCCTTTGGATGTGTGCCTGAAGATTTCTCTTATGGTCAAGTACACTTACGAAACATGAAACATTTCCCGTCATAAATGGACTATTAGCCGTTACAGTTTGGAAAAAGATGGAATGCCTGGAGCTACACAAACTGTCGACACAAAGGCAAGTAAGTATCCAACGAGACTGTGCCCATGAAGTTATCATCTACTAGTATAATTCTGACATTCCGTTATAATCTTCGTGAAGCAACTGAGAAAAGACGTAAAGATAAAAATACGTGTGATAGTTACTCAGCTATGGTTTTTCCAGTATTGTCATATCGTTTGGTTTCGCAGAGGTTCCGAAGCGTAAAACTGGAGTGCACTTACCGAAAGCTCGGATTTTCTTAAAGAATTAACACAACTTCACCGGGATCATTGAATACAACAAATCCGAAACGCAAGACCACATGGTTATATCGTTTGATTAGCCTACCTTATTCTGCCCATTGTAAATGAAAAGGTTTTTTAAAAAAAGTCATTGTCATGTTTCATTGTGTTACACTGTAAGGTAATAAGCCATTTGTGTTGACTGATTCATGCAGCTCAAAATTTTTCTATAAAATTTGTCTACAAGGGGCGGGAAAATCCCGGGCACGCGTCTTTCAACGAGAGAAATTACACTGTAGCCGATCGGCCTGTGCTGCTGGTCCTCATTTTTTGATTGTGAAGTCTCTTCCGTCATTATTTACTGCACAGCGCAGTGAATAAATTGTATTAGAATTGTTAGATATGCTGTGAACTTCATTTTTTTCGTATATTAAAACCTAATAATGTTTGGTCTGATACGAAATTTCCATGAAACAGAAGTCGGCTGCAGCTTTATGAATGCATAGGAGCGAATTAATTCTGCTGATAACCTCTGCGACACCAAACTAGATGTCCCACTGATAAAATGTTGGACCCGTAATGGAGAGAACATGATTGAGTAACTAACGATTAAACGTATGTAACGCTTCCTTCGTTTCTTAGTTGCCTCATCTCGATTACAATGGAATATGAGAACCGTACTGGTGGATGATTGTGCCTAAGCACAGTCCCTATGGATAATAATTTGCCCTTGTGTCAATAGTTTCCATAGGTTCAGGGATTCCATCTCTTTCCTTCTTGTAGTGGTTAATAATGCATTTGTTACTCGTAATTTTTCATATGTCCTGAGCTCAACCGATGTTGTCTAATAAACGTCTAAAAAGCTCAGTGTTCTAATTCCACGAATGTTCGTTCCATGTAGATGCAGAGTCACAACGATTTGAAACAGTGTTAATAGCAAGGTTATTCTATATTTAGAGCAAGTTCAGTTCCTTGATCAGGAAACAAGGGAAAATTGTGGTGTCTCTTAATTACCCGGATTTTCACCTGGTTTGTTTTATGTAGAAGCTAGTGTCTTACGAAAATTCTCTCGGCGTTGGTCAGATCAGTACTTGAGTGTATGCCTTCTTAATTGAGGCATTGTTCAGTTTCATGTTTGGTAAGACCGACTTCAGTTTAGAGCAGAGTGGATCAGCAATGATTTGGGTGTATCTTCTTCGGCGCTACTACTTATTTGTCCTTTTTACACTTGTTCACAGTTTTCTGGTGGGGATAATGCGAGGTGCTGCAAGTGACATGTTTTTATTTGCTTTCGTTCGATATATAGGGATATTTGCAGACTGTGCGTTTTCAAGTTTTATGTCGCGTAAAAGTTTGTAAAATAAAGATTAACAGCTGCGTCACCACACTGTGATGGTGGGGAGGACAGGCAGCATCGCGCTTTGGAGGCATTTTCTGCCGCCGCCGTGCCCCTGGAATCTGGAGTACAGATTTTTTATTTCTTATGGAATTCTCTTTCATCTCTGGAAGTTATTCCCGTGATTCCACTAAGTCCGAAAGAACAGTCACCGTTGTGATACTGCAGCCATCATGTATCAAGACACAAAGGAGTGAATGAATGTCATTTAGCTACAAGTGTACGTACGCCCAAGCAGGAAATGTCATTCATTCCTTTGTGTCTTACAGAATTTTTTGTCACCTGTGACATTTATTTCTTGTGGCATGGCACGTTATGAAATAGACGGACTCATTTGTCAAAAATGACAATTTCAGACTCTTGATATCCTCCCTTCCCAGAACACATTCTACGGACGCCTATGTGGAGGATACAATTTTTCGCTGTCATTTATCCACTTTCTTATTCCTTTCACATATGAAATACGCATAAGATGCTGTCCACAAGTTTCCATGTATACTATTGCAATTGTACATTCATCACGATAATTGCGATAATTGCAGGAAGCAAAATTTTTGTTGAATCGTCTCATCCCGGAGTTCATGTAATATATGTCTTCCCTACAGCTTTTCCCTGAAGGTTATTGATTCTGCGTGAGAACGAAACGCGGAATGGTCAAGAAACTTATCACGAACGAGAGTGGGAGGAGGAGGAGTAGGAGGAGAGGTGGGTAGAGGATGTTGTTTTAGTTTTCAGTTACCCGTCAAGAAGCTTGGCATATGGGACTGACTGTCAGTCGGTGGAGTCAGTAGGTGAACTACGTTCATTGAATTCTTTGTCATAAATCTGTCTGGCGTAGGTCATCCACACAACTCGTTTTATGTAATCGTTCCACCTTAATGTCTGCCGATGTTTTCTTCTGGAGCACGATAAACGAAGTGTACGTCTGCCGATGAGAGCACAATGCCGCATTGTATTACGCTAGTCTTACATTCAGAGAAAATGGCGAGTGAACCACTTACTATCTGTCTTATTCGTGGGAATGGAGAAAATTAAAGATGAACAAAGAATAAAGAAAGTAATTTGTTCAAATGGTTCAAATGGCTCTGAGCACTATGGGACTCAACTGCTGTGGTCATTAGTCCCCTAGAACTTAGAACTACTTAAACCTAACTAACCTAAGGACGTCACACACATCCATGCCCGAGGCAGGATTCGAACCTGCGACCGTAGCAGTCGCACGGTTCCGGACTGCGCGCCTAGAACCGCGAGACCACCGCGGCCGGCAGTAATTTGTTGGCAAAATAATTTGTTCCTTTACTTTTTTTCTTTCGAATACACAGTATTCTAATTGTTGACCGCACAGGGATCAACAGACTATGTGGCCGCGCGAACAAACTTTTTCGATAATCTGTCATCATTACTCCGGGTACACTCGTCGCTTGTTCAAGTTGTCTTAGTGTGTGACTTGTGAATGTGTCAAGGAATTGCTCAACGACGGTGTACTCAGCAATGCTTTTTCTCGTTTCTTATTAACGCGCGTGATGCAGCGTTTGTGATGTGTCCGTAGGGAAAGCGAGAATACATAGCTGAAATTTTTGGCTGTAGAGTCACGACTGCACATACCTGCAACTTACTGCTGTCTTGTATTCATCTACATTTACAAGTAGATACACCCTCTTCAGGTTACTGAGACGTGCATGGCGGGGATTAGTTTACATTGTACAATATTAGGGTTTCTTTCCGTTCCATTCACTTATGAAGCGCGGGAAGAACGTTCAGCGCCTCTGTACAAGATCTAATTAGTATCATCTTGTCACAGTGCTCGCTACGGGACTCACTCGTAGTGGGCTGTAACATAGTTCTGAACTCTTCCGCTGAATCTAAGTAGGCTTTCGTGTGAAGATTGACATTGTATCTTCAGGCTTCTGACAATTCAGGATTTTCAATATTTCCTTGACGCTCTCCCGCGGATCAGACAAAGATATGACCATTGTTTTGGTACGGCCTCTCACACTTGAGCAATATTCGCGGATGGATCTCATAAGTGTATTGTAAGCTGCCTGTTGGGTAGATTAGCTGATAAAAACCATTTAAAATCTGCCAAGGCCCAGCACTAATCATGCGTGCCACGCTGTGAATTGTCAGAAGGTGCAGATTTGAACACGTGCATCATCCTTCTGGGATTCGCTTTTTGCGAAAGCCATTGAAATACGTTGGACGAGGGTTTCTGTAACCATGATGACACTTTGGATCTTGATAAAATACAGAAACCTATACTGGCAATAGTTAGCTCTCATAGAAAACCACACTGCTCGTCTGTCGATCAGAATTCATGACAGATCACCCCTTACAGAGGGAGCCACAGTAGCAGCATATATATCTCTCGGCCGTGTGATTCGAGGATGTGCTGAAAAGTAGTGCCTCCGAATTTTATGTGTGAAAGCTCTTTCAGGCTTTTTAAATAAAACAAACCTTATTAACGTTCAGAACCTTTATTTTTCTTGTCTTCATATTTATTTCTCAACATAGTTACCCTGGTGACGAACACATTTCTCCCAACGAGAGGCCATTTTGTTGATACCGTCACTGTAGAATGTTTGCCTTTGCTGATGAAGCCATTACCTCACCTCTGCTTGCACCGCTGCATCACTGTCAAAGTAATGTCAATGAAGGTGTTGATTAAGTTTAGAAAATAGGTGAAAATCGGAAGGGCCAAGTCGGGACCTGATGGAGAATGATCGTTGACAGTGATTATTGGAGATGTCACAGCGCTCGTGCGTGGTCCTGGCATTGTCATGCTGAAAGATAGGGTGCTCCATGTGTGGACGAATTCTTCGAGTCTGTAACTCGTTTACAGCAGGCTGTTTCTCACGCACCGACATAGTTATGTAACGCACCTTCATGTTACACGCTACAATACGGACCGCTCTAGCGGCTGAGGGTTGCAACTTACGTCATAGAAGCCAGAAAGTCGAGCGAGCAATATACGTGACACAATACCTCAACTAATATTGAGAACAATAACAAATTCGGAGGCATTGCTTTTCAGCACTCTCTCGTACACTGATCAGCCAGAACACTACGACCACCGACCCACTGTCGATGTACGTACGTTCAGACGATAGCAGGTCACCGGGTGAGGAATGACTGGTAGCCAGACACATACACGGTGCTTGGGCTTATCAGTGAGCGTGCTGTCCGTGTGTAGAATGGGGAAGGCGCGCGATCCCTCTGACAAGGGGAGGCCACGACGTTGGGACCACAGATTTACTTCAAGCTTGGTGCACTACTCTGGCAATTCCGATAAATTTGCTATAGAATGTTTACGCGTGTATCATGTAACTGGTGTATCTGTGTGTAGGTGCCGGACGTTAGAGATCATTGTGATCAAGTGGTTAGCGTTCAATCGTAGTAAGACGAACGTGATTGAAACGACAGTTCAATTCCCACTCGCACTTAAGTTTTAATCTATATTTTTTTATCACTCGTTATATTATTTCATTTATATGACATTTGAGAGATAATATAATTTTAAAAAACAAGTGTATTACTGAATTTCACGTCATTTGACTTATAACTAATTTTAATTAAATTTCATTATTAAAACATATATTTACAACTATTGACAGGTAAATGAAGAAACGCATAGAGCTTTTCTGAAAATGCGAAGTCTCTTATACACGCGATCTGGTAAGGTACTCAGAACTATGTTACACCTCGACGCTTCGAGCTGCAAATACAGAGGGAGGCCCCATTTGGCATTTAACCTGCGTAGCCGTGAGACGTTGCTAATGTGGCAAGAACGAATGGTGTAGGTGCAATTTTTTTTAATATCACAGAATTTACACTTGTACCACAAAAATGAAAGTTTGATCGCGAATCGAACCACCGCGTCATATATGTTTGTCTTACGTAGCTCGAATGGTAACCACTTGGCCACCATGAACTGTAACGTCCGGCACATACTCAATGATACATCAGTTACATAGTAGATGCGTAAAACTTGTCTTGCGATTTTCTAGGAATTACCAGAGTAGTGCACAGTTCTGCTTGTACATTTTGTTGTTTTAATGGCCTACTGAAGGTGTACCAAGTTTGAAGTAAATCCGTAATCCCAACGGCGTGGCCCCTCTCCTTGTGAGACTGCCCGAGAGCAGATTATGATGGCGCGGAGGCTCGGCACGAGCATTTCGGAAACTGCAAGACTTGTCGGGTGGTTGAGGAATTTTGTGGTGTCTTCAGTACGTGGCGAAACCAAGGTAAAACTACATCTAGACGTCGTGCGATTGGGCGACCAGCCCTTATTACAGATTTCGGAAGTCTTAGACTTGGCAGACTCGTAGAACATGGTAGGTGGCGGAACTAACATCAGACTTTAATGTTGGTTAGAAAAAAAGTGTGTCTGAACACACAGTGAACCGAACACTTCTAACGATGGGCCTCCGCAGCCGTCGACCCATCCATATGCCAATGTTAACACAACGACTTAGGCAACTACGACTGAAATGGGCACGTCAACATCGGTAATGGACGTCGGCACAGTGGCCGGACGTTGCATGGTATGACGAATCCCGATTCTTTCTTCATAAGGCCGATGGGAGGCCACGAATAATCCTTCGTCTTCCAGGACAACAGCTCCTTGACGCCTGTGCTGCAGGGCAGAGACAAGCTGGTGGCGGCTCCATCATGCTCGTGGGTCCAGTGGATCCCACGCAAGGCACCGTGACGGCCAAGGGGTGTCGCACACTGCTTGCAGACCACATACACCTCTTCATGACGATTATGTTTCTCGACGGCATTGGCATTTTTGAACGAGATAATGCGCCCTGTCACAAAGCCTGGAGTGTGATGGATGGAGTGGTTCGAGAACACTGTGGCGATTGAGTTCCAATTGACATGCTGGCCCCCCAACTAGCCAGAAAAGAATCCGATCTAACACATCTGGGACGTGATTGAATGTGGTGTCAGAGCTCATTCCCCAGAATTTATGGGAATTATGTGACTTGAATGTGCAGAAGTGGTGCCAACTCCCTCCACCTACCTACCAAGGCCTCATTGTTTCCATGGCACTACACATCGCCGCTGTTAACCATGCTAAACGTTGACATACCAGCTTTTAGGTAGGTCGTCATAATGTTCTGGCTGATCAGTGTATTTCTTCCATTATGATCTTCCGCGTACGCATGCGCTATAGGGTCTATTTACGGGTATATAATTGGAAGGTGGACGCAAGCGCTCTGAAAATGGCCGAACTGTTTCCATTCGGAACATTAGCGGGAGACAAAGTTTAGTTACAACTGAATTACAACAATTTTATGAATCAGGGCCTTCAGAAGATTATTTCCAGGTACTGGAAAACGCCGGCCGTTTAGGGAAAACTAATCGCCTCATAATGAATCTAGCATGTCCAGACAACCACTCACTTGGGAATATTAGGGACATGCCAGTCCGTCATCCACAAGCTGAACAAAGTCCTCCTTTCGTCGGCTACCGGCTTTTGAGTCCACAGTAGTGATCAGGACGACACGAATGCCGTCAAGGAATGATATGTTGAGGAGTATTAAGCCAGCTGCTCCCTGTGTAGTAGATTGATGCCAAACCCAGCACGTTTCCAGTGCGTTTTAAAAGTGAAACTTTTGTAATGGTGGGCGGTCGGCCGATACGGCAAGTTTTCGCTGTGCGCAGTGTCTCGGCGGACGGCCACAGAGGTGCGGCAGATCCACGGGGAAGTGGGTTATCGGGCGCGGCGCGCTTCCGGCCGATGTGAATGCACTGGCCGCTGCGCCACGCCGCGTGACCGGCTTTTGTCGCGCGCGCTCGCGTTTCACGTTCGTACCCGCGCACCTGACTGACTGCGTGACGCATTCACCTCGCTCTCGCAGCGACCGTGAAACGCGGCGCCGTGTTTGTTTCCGTGCTAATGCAGCGCCGTGACAGCAGGTGCCGCTGCAGACTGACTGCATCGCTTCAAAACCACGGAAAATACTGCCGCAATAAAGCGTTGACAGCTGAAATAGATATCGCACAAATTGGGAAGGAAGTAGGTTTTTAGAACAATTTACAAGTTTTCAGTAGTCACTATAATAAAACTAGAACGTGTTGTGTTGCAGCAAAGCATGTGATTCGTCATCTGACCTCTTTTGTAATGCTTTAACCGAAAATGCAACAACAAAGATCTTACTTTCAGAAGTAATCACAGTCTGCAAATGATCGTACAGTATCTTATCTAATCTATACGTAGATCTGAAACACTGCGAATTTAGTAGCATATCCGTCAGTGATGCAGATTGTGTAGTGGTTTCGTAATATAAAAAAAGGGAGCACCTGACTTTTATCACATGCCTGAATGCCGCCGTTGCCATACATCTTCGTCTTTGGGAAGCGCGCGCTGCGTCCTGACTGCAAATCACCTCTTCGAATCCTTCAGTTTGTTGTTTCTTTTTTTAAATAGATTGCAACCTTATAGTTTCAATTAGAAGTTCAGTAATTGCTGGCTGGACGAATATGTATCTAAAAGTAAGTAAAATAAAGGTGTCCTCACTCCTCAGGTTGGTTTCAACATTGTACTTTTTTCTTCCATAGTGCTGCTGCAGGCACTGTGCACTTGCCCTTTGATATTTGAATTGACTTAACCCAGGGGTTTTCAAACTGTGCGTCGCGGATTCGTGGAAAGTCGCGGTGGTTTAAAGAAAATTAATTAAAAAACCTGTTCATTTGCCTTTTGAGCAGAGTAACGACGCCTGCGCTGTTAGTGATACTTGACGGGCTGCAAAGTAAGCGTTGTCACTATGGCAGTGTGGTAGTGACAGTTTAGTATTAGGGTAGAAATAGTTTTCCCTGATGTTTCAGGGTACAGTGACTTTCAGGAGAGACAAGAATTGAGTCTGTGTTTTTGGGCCATTTACCAGCACTTTGCGATTAGTTTCTGAAGTAGTTTCCATAAGAAGTTAATCAACACAACTATTTCAGAACTCATTTCAGCACAGAACTTCCCAACAACACTTACCAACGAAGAACAAGCGTAATTTATTGATAATTCGTCAGACTCCACTTTTATATTTAAGTTTGTTTCTGTTGGTGCTTGAGTTCTGCACGTTGGTGAAACGAAAGACCCCGCAGGTTTCGGTACCTTTTGCAACATCTTTCTTAATGCGAGGTAGATTTTTCAGCGTTGGCATTCATTAAAACGTATATAAATCGCGAATGAAAATGAAGAAAGTGACGATAGTCACAGTTTCTAATCTCCACCAATATTTGAAGAGTTCAAAACAAATATAAAAGCTCTTTCGCTGTAAGAATAAGATATAATAAAATTAAAAGTTAATTGAAAACTTTTATGTCAACAGGTAATAAAGACATAACTACTCCTATTCATTTTTTTAGAATTTTATTTCACGAGCCCTTCGAGTCGAATGTCTTGTGCGGAAGGACTGCGACTGTTTAGGTCAAGGGACTGTGGTTCCAAAAAATTTGAAAATCGCTGACTTAAGTAATACCCATTGACCTACAATTCAGTGTGGTCCCCGAAAAAAATGGAGCAAGTTGGATTTTTCGTAGTAACAGATAACGTACATAGGATACGATTAGGGCGAATTTTTAAGAAAAGTAATAATACTACTGATTACGTTGTTGGGAGCTACGACATCGTCGTCGTGATCATTCTCAATATCCATCTTACCTACTTAACACTGCAACTCCAGTTGTTAAGGTCTGCTCATAACAGCCAGAGCCAGTTTCGTTTAACTGTTCTTCTATTTCTTGTATGCAGTTGTTTAGTGCCACAGCAAAAGTTCGTTGTGGCGTGGCTTCCACTCTCTTCTAGAAAAGAAAAGGGGGGAGGGGGAGCGAGTAGTTTACGTCTCCCAGATTAAACCATGTTGTTAACCCTATATTACTAAACCCTCGTAAAAGTTACCATTGCAGCAGGCTTCGATAGTTTAGTAGCAGAATAAATTTCCCCCCTTTAGTGCTCTAGGATTAATGAAGAACGTTGTAATTAATCACTACGGTGATATCGCATATTCGTTGGCGAAAACTACTTACTGTGGGGAGCAATATCATAGACAAACGCGCACAGCCGTGACTAAGTGCTCACCTTACAAGGGAAACTCTCCATCGCATAGCCTTCAGATTTAGTGGTAATATGGCTCAGTGGATAACCTGTCAAAAACTGAACATATATCAGGCATAAAGACTGGAAGGTGTACTGAAATATGAAAAAAGAAGCAAAATACAAACAATGAAAGGTAGAAGCTCAAGATTTGCAACATGGAGCGCACTCTGAAGTATAACGGCGTCGTGGTTGTGTGGTCACCGTGTAGGACTGCAAAGCGGGAGATCCGTGTTCAGATCTCCCTCGTGCCAACTTTTTTCTTCTCTCTTCACCAATTTATGAACTGCTTGTCTGAACATTGGCGTTTCTGTTCTCCTTCTGTAGCCTTTTCAATTGTCATAACACACATTGGTCACATAATGAGTCACGTCGTAAGAATATATTACCGTTGCAAGTAAATGTGTTGAATAATGAGAGCAGGCGAGATGCCGCATAGACCTTTCACAAAAACGAAAACAAATAAACGGCTGCGAACTGGGTTACAAAAAAGGAATTATGGAGACAAAATTGCCAAAACGGAAGTACAAATGGTTCAAATGGCTTTGAGCACTATGGGACTTAACATCTATGGTCATCAGTCCGTTAGAACTTAAACTACTTAAACCTAACTAACCTAAGGACATCACACAACACCCAGTCATCACGAGGCAGAGAAAATCCCTGACCCCGCCGGGAATCTAACCCGGCACGGAAGTACATCTGGAGTTCCCTTCCTTACACTTCACTGTTGCAAACGGACATAACACCACTGCACAGACACGTATTTGAATGAGCTTGGACCGTACACTGTTTCTATTTTGCTTCTTTTTTCACAGTTCAGTACGCCTCCTTCCTGTTTCCACGCTTGATCTGCCTCCAATTTTTGACGGGCTATCCACTGGACATGTTACCACTAAATCTGAGCGGGATGTGATGGGGAGTTTTCCTTGTTAGTTACACATTACGACAGCAGCGCGCTAAGCTGACATTAAACCACACTGTTGACTAAGATATCCGATGAACGTGAATAGTACCATAGTGTGCAGAAAAGAGAGCGTTCGTAGCTCAATAAATTGTATCAGTAATAAAAAGACACCAAATTTGTCGTTGTATGTGTTTCACACACCACAGAACGACGAGGCGTATCAAACAGCGCATTACAGACCTGTTTAATTATGTTTTTCTTGTACCCTGCGAACATTTACTGAAGACTAACGTTTCGTTTTTAAGAACAAAAGGAAAGACTAAACAGCAGAAGAGGCGACAAATAACAGAAGGCCGCCGTGTAATCACTAAATATAACGACGTTTGTTCACTACAAATCCAATCAAACCAGTTTATGCATTCGTAAAATATATGGAATGCAGTACCTCCATTATTTAACGTTCCAGATAATCCATCACATATGTAGGCGAAAATCACCACACAGGCCTGATAAGGAAACGACAAAAACAATAGAATTGTTTCTCTGCTTGAGAGAAACCAATTCTTTCATTAACGCTACATTAGAGCCACAGATGTCAGAATTTTTCAACGGTCATCTTTCGAAGAACAAGTAATTACACTCATCCTCATAAGTTAAGCATAATTGTAGAATGTGGTGCCACACAGCGTGGCACTACACTAATAGCATAGGCACATAGGGAACACACACGACACAGATCTGTAACTCCAGGGTATTGGTGATAAGTTGAGAAAACCGTCCCGAAACACACGTTCTAGAAAACGCCACTGTTTCCTGCGCATGTACCCCGACTTCAATATGGGATATGATCACCATGCACACGTACACAGGCCGCGCAACGCATTGGCATACTCTGGATCAGGTGGTCGAGCAGCTGCTGGGGTATAGCCACCCATTCTTGCACCAATGCCAGTTGGAGCTCCTGAAGTGTCGTAGGGATTTGAAGACGTGCAGCGATACGTCGACCGCGAGTATCCCAGACGTGCTCAATGGGGTTTAGGTCTGGAGAACAGGCAGGCCACTCCATTCGCCTGATATTTCTGTTTCAAGGTAATCCTCTGCGATATCTGCTCGGTGGGGCCGTGCGTTATCGTCCATCAGGAGGAAGGTGGGACCCACTGCACCCCTGAAAAGGCGGACATACTGGTGAAAAATGACGTCCCGATACACCTGACCTGTTACAATTCCTCTGTCAAAGACATGCAGGGGTGTACGTGCACCAATCATAAACCCACCCCACACCATCAAACCACGACCTCCATACACGTCTCTTTCAAGGACATTAAGCGGTTGGTATCTGGTTCCTGGTTCACGCCAAATGGAAACCGTGCGAGAATCACTGTTCAGGCTATACCTGGACTCGGCCATGAACATAACGTGGGACCACTGTTCCAATGACCATGTACAATGGTCTTGACACCAGGCTTTACGGCTTCCCTGTGAGCATGGGGTCAGTGAAATGCACCTTGCAGGTCTCCGGGCGAATAAACCATGTCTGTTCAGTCGTCTGTAGACTGAGAGTCTGGAGAAAACTGTTCCAGTGGCTGCGGTAAGGTCCCGAGCGAAGCCACCTGCAGTACTCCGTGGCCGTCTGCGGGCACTGATGGTGAGATATCGGTCTTCTTGTGGTGTTGTGCACTGTGGACGCCCCGTACTATAGCGCCTGGATACGTTTCCTGCCTGCTGGAATCTTTGCCATAATCTTGAGATCTCACTTAGTGGCATGGCACACGGAGGACCCGTGCTACGACCTGCTGTGTTTGACCAGTCTCCAGTCGCCCTAGTATTCTATCCCGCATAACGTCATCAATGTGTGTTCTCTGAGCCATTTTCAACACACAGTCACCATTAGCACGTCTGAAAACCTCTGCACACTTACTCGCTGCACCGTACTCTTGACATGCACCAACACATCTCTGCGTATATGCAATGCTGCCAGCGCCACCGTGCGACGACCGCATGTCAAATGCACTGCATGGTCATACCTTGAGGTGATTTAACCCCGCAATCCGCCCGCCAGAGCGTTGTTTCACCGTGTATAGGCATTATCCTTAATTTATGAGCATGGGTGTATATCAAACAAATATTTGTGAACTGGAAAGGCGAGTGATATGTAAACTGTCAGTCATAAGAGCAGTCAGCAAGAGAAATGATGCTTCTCGTGAATGAAATACTGTGTTGTTCATATTCTCCTGCTTTCTTTGGGATCAGTGCAATTAATACGCAGTTTGGAGAGTATTTCTTCGTGAAGACATTGTAGCTTATATAGTTTCATTCACAACTTTTTGTTTTGTTTACATTTATTTTACAATTATTGAAGTCTCTTGATATTTGAGTAACGTTTAAGATGAAAAAAGTATATTAACTATTTCGTTGAGTAAGCTGAAAAATTTCTGTTCGCGCGGTTCGGGTCTGCGCCGAACATTTCTCACGACAACGTCGGGGTAAAATCACAAGCGTTTCGTATTAATATGTAAATTAGTTATCGATCTCTGTAATACAGTGGTTACACACAGTCGTTCATGGTTGCAGCACAGATAAAGCGGAAGTTCTAGCTATGTCTGGCCGCTGTATGCGCAGCTCGACGGCTATATAATCGCGAGCTTGCCTCTGACTTAAGTTTTCTATAATTTTTGTTTTTACAAATCATATCAGACGACATCTTCCATTATTTTGTAATTTTCAGTTTAATACCGATTTTCACTTACATTCCGGGGAATATTTTATTGTCCCACTTTGGGCCCTAGCAGTTCTCAGCAAGCTTCTCACAATGACAACCGTCAGTGTTCTAGCTAAACAGGTTTATCAAGTAGATAAAGCTGTGAGGTCGGAGCGTGAGTCGTGCTTGGATAGATCAGTTGGTAGAGCACTTTCCCGCGAAAGGCAAAAGTCCCGATTTCGATTCTCGGTCCGGTTCAAATGGCTCTGAGCACTATGCGACTGAGGTCATCAGTCGCCTAGAACTTAGAAATAATTAAACCTAACTAACCTAAGGACATCACACAGATCCATGCCTGTGCCGGCTCTCGGTCCGGCACACAGTTTTAATCTGCCAGGAAGTTTCAAGTTTATCAATGTCGACAACTCTACAAAATGAAATACGCTAAATGCATTATAATAATTGTATTCATTTCCTTAATTTGGGACTTGCTGGTGAGTACAGCAACATAAACATTTAACAGAGAATGTATAACTAGACTTGCCTTTTTAAAAGTTGAAAACTGATAATATGCACCACCATATACGTTAATTTAAACATTAATCTTGTATCCTTGAAACCTACATTTAGTATAGATTCATTGAAATCGTCTGTGCATTGTATATTTTGACGCAAAAATGTATTTAAATGAACATCTTACTCTTAGTTTCTTTCACACAACTTTTTTCTCCCAATAAATATGTAAATAATGTTTCTGGTAGGTATGTACAGTACAAACTTTTGGAATGAGTTAGTGTGGACCAAAGCAAGGAAAAAAAGTCCAGTAAACATGGGTTCTAAAGTGCATACCTTAAGATCTATCGGCATTTATTCATCTTTTCTTGTGGAAACCGCGCTCTTCACCTGAACAGAACCTCATACCTCTTATGGTGTGCGTTTTAGAGCCCATGTTTACCAGACAATTTTCTCATGTTTTGGTGCGTAATACCACCTCCCAAAATATGAAAAGGAAAGAGCTTGCAGTAGAAGAGCTCCTTTGTGAGAGGTGTCAGATCGATTTTGCCTTATAATTCTAGTGTCAGTCGTTTCCGGACCAAGATACCTTACCTCAAATTGATACACTTACCCTTCCTTGTTATCCCTGGAAGTTTGTAACACAGGCAATTGCCCTGTACAGCGCCAATCGCAAACCTTACACATTTATACACGGCGTGATTGTCAACGGTCACAACCTATAATGTAAAAGGAGCAGAATAATGGGACTACGAAACAGCAGTAATAACAGTCTATGGATAGTAATTTAGTGTACATGGTGGTGAGAAAGTCTGAGAAGTTCGTAAGTGTGTTGCAGGCTAGGATATGCAGAGAAATAATTTTTGAGAAAAATTTCGATACTAGGCGCCGTTTCCGAGTTAATTTACGCTACTGGCCATTAAAATTGCTACACCAAGAAGAAATGCAGTTGATAAACGGGTATTCATTGGACAAATATATTATACTAAAACTGACAAGTGATTACATTTTCACGCAATTTGGGTGCATAGATCTTGTGAAATCAGTACCCAGAACAACCACCTCGGCCCGGCCTTGATACGCCTGGGCATTGAGTCAAACAGAGCTTGGATGGAGTGTACAGGTACAGCTGCCCATGCAGCTTCAACACGATACCACAGTTCATCAAGAGTAGTGACTGGCGTGTTGTGACGAGCCAGTTGCTCGGCCACCATTGACCAGACGTTTTCAATTGGTGAGAGATCTAGAAAATGTGCTGGCCAGGGCAGCAGTCGGACATTTTCTGTATCCAGAAAGGCCGTACAAGGACCTGCAACATGCGGTCGTGCGTCATTCTGCTGAAATGTAGGGTTTCTCAGGCATCGAATGAAGGGTAGAGCCACGGGTAATAACACATCTGAAATGTAACGTCCACTGTTGAAAGTGCCGTCAATGCGAACAAGAGCTGACCGAGACGTGTAACCAATGGCACTCCATACCATCACGCTGGGTGATACTCCAGTATGGCGATGACGAATACACGCTTCCAATGTGCGTTCACCGCGATGTCGCCAAACACGGATGCGACCATCATGATGCTGTAAACAGAACCTAGATTCATCCGAAAAAATGACGTTTTGGTATTCGTGCACCCAGGTTCGTCGCTGAGTAGGCGCTCTTGTCTGTGATGCAGCGTCAAGGGTAACGGCAGCCTTGGTCTCCGAGCTGATAGTCCATGCTGCTGTTCTACGGCTAGTGATACGAGGCCCTTGGGATGCAGCACGGCGTTCCATATTACCCTCCTGAACCCATCGATTCCATATTCTGCTAACAGTCATTAGATCTCGACCAACGCGAGCAGCAATGTCGCGATACGATAAACCGCAATCGCGATAGGCCATAATCCGACCTTTATCAAAGTCGGAAACGTGATGGTACTCATTTCTCCTTCTTACACGAGGCATCACAACAACGTTTCACCAGGCAACGCCGGTCAACTGCTGTTTGTGTATGAGAAATCGGTTGGAAACTTTACTCATGTCAGCACGTTGTAGGTGTCGCCACCGGCGCCAACTATGTGTGAATGCTTTGAATAGCTAATCATTTGCATGACACTGCATCTTCTTCGTGTCGGTTAGATTTCGCGTCTGTAGCAATTTTAATGACCAGTAGTGTAAATTAGACAATGGCCGTTTCATGCGCAAATTCAAACATCCCGCCAGGCACAAGTAGTGTAAGTTATTCTCATAGCGCAGACGACAGCGAACGAGATTGCTCAACCTTTGACTTGGTTTCGATCCTTACTACCGTCCGGTGTCCAGTTTTTATACTGCTCTCTTGCTCGGTATTAGGAAACGAAACCAAGTTCGCGCTTGGCATGAACGTCTCTGACGGGTCGCTTGAATTTGCGCGCGTGACGGCCTGATTGGCTGACTTCAGTGTTAATTAACTCGGAAACGGCGCAACGTATTGAACACAAGCAGCCCTATCCTTACGAACCTTTTAGGCTGTTTGTGGTCACCGTGTATTTACTTACTACGGTGATGTATCCACAAACATTTCTACGTAATGATACTATGATTTTGGTGAAACGCTAGACAAAGTACTTATTTCAACTAAGCAACCAGTTGAAAATGACGTCTTACTTCGATTTCTGCGGTGCCCACGTAGAACAACTCAGTCAAATTATAATCGAAGTTGCTGACATACCTCCGTTCGCGGGAATGGGAGTACAATTATAGCGGCTCGGTAACTCTTGGGATAAAATGTTCCCCAAGTTCTGGTTGGCTCGTCTGTTGCCCCTATCAACCCTCCCAGCGAGTGGGTGAGAAGCAGGTATAACGACGGGCGCGTGCATTGTGCTGGACTGCCGTGAGAAGCACTTGGGCACCTGGCGGCGGCTGGCGCGAGGGGTCCCGGCCCATCGCAAATGTTTTGCTTGTGTCCTGTAAACAGCCTGTCACCCGGCCACGGCGACCGTAAATATTGTCTTTGATTTACGATGAGCGCTTCCCACCGTCCGGTGAGTATTTTTAGGGAACGTCTGGCTCCCACTTTCCATTTCGATTTCTACCGTTGGCTGCGTGCTTCCGTCAGCGGTGTCCTACCTCCTGGTTCTCTCTCACACTGGAGCTGTGGTTCTCTCTCTCTCTCTCTCTCTCTCTCACACACACACACACACACACACTGGAGCGTGGGCTTCGGATGAGGTTGCAGCTGACTAAAATCTTTGTCGCTGTCATCTTGGAACGGAGTTACTTTGTACAGTTCTGTGTCAGAAACTGCTGAAAACAAATTCGCCACACTTTCTCATAATCAATACCCGTCACTCACACTGATTAAAATGTGATTAATGCATTGTCATTTTCTGTTAGTAAAGCCTTTATTGAGATACAGTTATTTTGATTTTCGAATTCTATCTTGCAAAGAGGGAAGGATTATTAGATATTGAAGTGCCGTTGACGATGAGTTCCTTAGGAACGGAACACAAGCACCGATTGGAGATGGATGATGGGGAAGGAAATCGACCACGTCATCTGCGAAGGAACCATCCCGTAATTTGTTGTAACCGAATTCGGCAAGCCAAAGGAACCATTAATGCAGATGGCGAGATTGCAATTCGAACAGGCGTCGCGCCAGTGCAAGTCCATTTTATTAATCCTGCGCCACCTCGCTCGGTAATATCTCTTTGAACGGTATGGAAATCACCCCCTTCTATTAATTCTGCATAGTCATCTCTAACGTTTTTGTTATTGTACCGGTTAGCGATATATTACAGAGTTCAAAAATGAGAAAGAATCGTCCAGAACTCGGAGTTTGCTGTGATCATTTTTGATACATTAAAACTGAGTGTTTGATGGACTCGACACGGACAGGTGCCTTTCGCAAGCAGTGTTCACCGATTTGAACCCGTGAGGAAAGTCATGAAATAAATCAAATGTACGGCTTAAGATTTTTTCCATTCTGTCCGAAACCAACGTTAGTAGAAGGAATGACTCGAGGCGATGAGGGCGACCCTCTGAGGAGTGTAAAAGGAATTTAGGATACTTGTGTCACGCTGAGAGTTTGATGTTGTCTGCGACGCGTGCTCTCTCTCTCTCTCTCTCTCTCTCTCTCTCTCTCTCTCTCTCTCTCTCAGCGCTGCAGTGCCGACCATAAATTTTCGGTGATACCAGTTTGTTAGTTGGGTAGGGGAAAGGAACAATCAAAGTGCCCCGCCTTGCATTATGTCGCAGACAAATGAGTTTGTCGATTGCATTCTAACTCTTCATTTAGTCGTAGTTGTAATAGTAGTAGTAGCAGTAGTGACGACAGACATTCCGAAAGTTCCTGCGTAACACGGAGCTATGTGTTGCTACAGAAGAATGCAGAAGATTAGACGGGCAGATCACATAACTAATGAGGAGATATTGAATTGGATTGGGCAGAAGAGGAGTTTGTGGCACAACTTCACTAGAAGAAGGGATCGGTTGGTAGGACATGTTCTGAGGCATCAAGGGATCACAAATTTAACATTGGAGGGCAGCGTGGAGGGTAAAAATCGTAGAGGGAGACCAAGAGATGAATACACTAAGCAGATTCAGAAGGATGTAGGTTGCAGTAAGTATTGGGAGATGAAGCAGCTTGCACAGGATAGGGTAGCATGGAGAGCTGCGTCAAACCAGTCTCAGGACTGAAGACAACAACAACAAACGGAGTTGCCACGAATGAGGCCAAAGTAGTTTAGTCTTTGCAATATATAACGTGGCTCGCAGTGACGTTTCAGTTTTTTACTCTAAGTTGCTTTTTTTAGCAATCGTCTAAACACTTAGTCTTTATTTTATGCAAAAAGGGTTGAAACTGAATCACCATGCATTCTAAAATACTCAGTTTTGTAATGTTTAACTCCAGCAGATATTAACGAGCAGTTAAGAATCGACGTTAAAGGTTTCTCACTTCTTGTTTCCGATATTTATAAGGCGGGCTATTGAATATGAAAGTGGTCTCGAATCCACTGTAGATAGCTCATAACCTCCAAAACAGTACAGAAGAAATCGTGGCAAAAATTTTTGGTACCGTATTGATAGCCTATTAAAGATATGTGAGTTTGCTGCCAGACAAATATGGGGATAGGACGTATTTTCGTGATATAGAACCTGTTTTCGGTGTGGTGGAACTTCCCGTTCGATGGGTGCTACGTCTTTAACCACAAGCCGAATGACATTCGGCACATTATTCAAGAGTGTTAAGTTCTGTTTAACTTAACGCAAGCTATTTTTCTGGCGTTTAATTACAGTAGGTATAATTTAGGAATTAGGCGTTAGGAACGAAAGAGCAGTCAAAGCGATGTATGATAACAATTGGAAAGTGCACTAGAGAAAGCGAAAAGTATACAAAGCCGTTTTTGGGAATTCCGGTATGAGTGGTGCTCACAGACTACTTCCCCTAGGGTCATTTTGAAGGATGTTATTCAGCCTGAACGTCAACATGCTGCAAAGAAGGAAGGTTTTTTTCCGTCACGATAACGCGCCCTCACATGGATCGTTGAAGTATTGCGTGAGCTTGCTTCGGTGTACTTCCACATCCGCCGAATTCGCTGGGTGGAACGGAGATTCACGTCAGTTGGTACTCCGAAGCTGAGAGAGCCGCTGTTTTTTGTGAAGAGAGAAAAATTTTATCAAGGATAGTGAAAGAGAAAATGGTATCATAAACGGAACATAGCTTTTACGCAGAATAACCGATATCTGTTTACTTGTGTCGGCAATCCTGCAGTACTCCATAAACGGCATCACTCGATTTATTTATTTCACTGCCACGATTTCTGCAAGTCATTTGTAAGTAATGATTTAGCATGAAGTGAAGTGCGTTAATGTCTACTCCTTAGCGTTGTGAGGACGTCGTTCTCGTATCCAGCGATATTTACAGATCTCACTTCATCTATGTAAGAATAAAAAGGTTCCCCGCTTTTATAATAATTGCTGTAGAATTCAGTGTAAAAACTACTCACATTTACTACTGTGCTTCAGTTATCATATGTCATATCTGGTGCGCTCGCAGTTGTGGAAAGGGTGAAGTACTTCCACTGAATTCAATAGGAGGTATTACAACTACAGGTAATCACATATCTTCTTCTGCTGATAAACTTGGGTCTGTAAATTGGGTTTGGCGCGAGAATGAAGTAATCTTTACAGTAGAAACGCACGTCAGGGTGCCGAAATTAAAAGTGTGAAATAAATAAATGGTATTCAGTCCAGGAGAAACATGTTGTCGTTTGTGACTTTGCAACAGTAGAACAGGTCCACCTACGTCGGCTGTGGATAGGACTAATGACTGTGACGAGGACATCAGTAACAAGGTAACATTTAGAGATGCAGAATAATAAACAGGGTTTTAGAAAACAAGGCAAAGGGGGCAGTGTCATTCAGTTTTATTAGTAGATGACATCCCTGCACTACTCTACGTAAAAGGGTCGTGGGTTATTTATAAACGACAAGAACATAAGAAACAAGCATGAGATTTCTTTTGACTGTGAAGGGATGTACTAAAACAAACAGATTTAGAAACTACATTAGGCAGAACTAAACACGTTTAAATGTTACGAGGTATTTGTGCCATCGACGTTGCAAGATTTGTCAGGTCTTCCTCTTAAGAATGTTAAGTTCAGTAGAACCTTTTTTGTATTGTTAGGTAGCTTGCAGTAGGTATTTTTGTGGAAAAAATGTTTTCGTTGAACCGCACTTGTTCTTTACATTTTCGAACTTCATGAAACACAGTGTTGCTTTACGTTTGGTCCACGTGGCCTTAATAATGAACAGTCGTCCGTATAATAGGCGGAGATGAATTACCACTATATGGAAGTGTTTACTCGACATCAAGAAGCAGTATGGGAAATTGATTAACGAAAACCTTATTTGGGACTCCATGCGTTAACATAGTGCACCTTGGTTCAGATGGCTCTGAGCACTATGGGACTTAACGTCTCAGGTCATCAGTCCCCTAGAACTTAGAACTACTTAAACCTAACTAACCTAAGGACATCACACACATCCATGCCCGAGGCAGGATTCGAACTTGCGAACGTAGCGGTCGCGCGGTTCCAGACTGAAGCGCCTAGAACCACTCGGCCACACCGGCCGGCAGTGCACCTAGAAAAACAAAGAAGAAACCTCAAGAACTGAATTATACTATACACATCTGTACCGGTTACTTTGTTACTCTCGGTTTCAGACCATCTGTGGTGTGTATACAATGGCTACAGCCTGTGCCTCATAAAATATTATTCGTACATACATAACCAACGGAAAAAATGTTTTTATCGGAGTGCTCCTGTTTAAAAGACTGACTGAAAAGTCTGGTACCAGCAGCTTCATTCTACCTTCCTCAGCACCTCCAAAAATATTGGCATGCGAACATATTCGCGTTATTTTTAACATACAACTCTCATCTCACTTTTACCAGCCCCCTTATCTGTTTTAGTCATTCTCGCTCACTCATTCGTCCCAACTCATTTTTTCTCTGACTAACACTGTGTCCTGTCTCACCCACAGTCTCCTTTGATCTGTCTTACTTTTATTGTCTCCGGTCACTCTATCTTCCTCTTATTCTCTCTTACCGCTACTATCACATTCATTCCTTCCCACGCTGCTGTCTCTTCTCTCTCTCTCTCTCTCTCTCTCTCTCTCTCTCTCTCTCTCTCTCTCTCACACACACACACACACACACACACACACACACACACACACACACACACTGCCATTGTCTACTTCGCTGATTCTGTACCAGAACTGTTATCCACTATCTTCCAGTATTTATTACTTTACCGTCTGTACCCACTGCCTCTGTCCTCTCTCAGCACAAAAAAAGAGCTAATATGTTCGCGTGTCAAAATATTTGGCGAATGTTTTTAAATGTGCTCAAGAAGGTGAATGAGACATCTGGTATCCCCTACTGTTAACACACAGTCTGTCAAAACAGAAGCAGATTGGTTGTGCTTCGACATAACCATTTTTCCTCTGGTTCCCTTCTTTTCCCTGCCACAGCAGGGCATGTCACTCTTACTAAAAGAAGTTCAGAATAAAATTTTGATTGTTTGCTCAGGTGAAAGTGAAATAACATAAAACTAATAGCATATTTCTCCGTGTTATGCCACTTTATAAACTACGTTTTCGTCTCACACCGGGTTTTACGTGTACAAATCGGATAACTTTGAATATTCGTATCAAGGAAACCGTTAAAGCTACCAAGGTTGTGAGAGGTGGGGGATCTTAGGTATATATCGTAACAATGTCAGTGATTTGTTGTGCGTAGCCGTATTGGAATCCGGAGCTCGGTTTTGGTACGAAAAAATTGTAAAAAAAATCTTTTTTTTTGTATTGGGGATTGGGGTTCCAACGAGCCGCCCGTGAATAAATGTGCCTCAAAAAGGCTTCAAATGGCGCTGAGCACTATGGGAATTAACATCTGAGGTTATCATTTCCCTAGAACTTAGAACTATTTAAACCTAACTAACCTAAGGACGTCACACACATCCATGCCCAAGGTAGGATTTGAACCTGCGACCGTAGCAGTCGCGCGGTTCCGGACTGAAGCGCCTAGAACCGTTCGGCCACCGCGGCCGGCAAAAGTGCCTCCATGAGCCCCTTAAGGCCTAGTGTAGACCACATCAAATGCAAAAAGAACTAACCTGTTTGCTTCATTTGGCTGAGCAAAGTAAAATATGTAATATTCATACTGTGACTCTGTACTATAGCACAGTGACGCTAAGACGATCCTTTTATTTGGTATACAAATGGTCCCTAGCCCAAGGGCTATCTAGTATGCTTGACCCTACCTTTCTACCACCAACAGAACCCGAGATGTGAGACCCGGGATGGGAATTGTTTTTTGGGGGAGGAGACCAGACAGCGAAGCCACCGGTCTCATCTGATTAGGGAAGGAAGTCGGCCGTGCCCTTTCAAAGGAACCATCCCCATCCCGGCATTTGCCTGGAGTGATTTAGAAAAATCACGGGAAACCTAAATCAGCATGGCCGTACGCGGGATTGAACCGTCGTCCTCCCGAATGCGATTCCATGCAGCGGAACACCGGCAACACAGAAGAAGAAACGTTGCGTTAGTGTAAACATTGTTTTCCTTGCCGGGCTGAGAACCTCCGGAACGCCCCCCTTGAAATATTGACGGTGTGACGAGAGGCATGGCCTGTGACGATTGCTGGCCTCTGCAGAGGAGCCCGGGCAGGCCGTCGTGAGGCGCGACCCGGTTGGCTGGCCACGCCGCACGGAGATCACGACGCGGCCGCGGTGCGTGCCCACGGGCAGCGGGCGGGCCCACAGATAAGCCACCGCCACACAGACGGACAGATAGCCGCCGCGCCGTAAATAACAAACACCGCCGTCTCCTCCCGTCGCGCTGCAGCTCAGCTCCATTTCCCCGCGACGAGATAACCAGCGACTCTCCTCCACTCTCTAGTCCATGGCCGGCTCACACGACGATCTGTCAGTGATCTAGTCCAGTGGCGAGTCATCTGGTATCAGTCGACAAAGGGAACTGTAGAGCCGGGCGTACCGAGAAATATGTAACTTTGTCAAGTGACATCTACTGTATTAACGAATATCGCAATTAATCGCTCATGTACATGTACCTAGGTGTAAAAATTTGGAGGGATGTGAAATGGAACGATCACATTCGTTCAGTCGCAGGTAAATCTGGTGGCAGACTAATGTCCATTGGAAGAATGCTAGAGAAGTACAATCACACTGCAAACGAGGTTGCTTACAAAACACTCGTGCGACCTGCCATGTAATATTGTTTAATGTACAAGACTTGTGTGTAGTTGGGGTGACGGGGGGTATTCGAAGTATACGTAGAAGGGCAGCACGAATGGTCACACGTTTGTTTGACCTGTGGAACATTGTCACAGATGTTGACAGAACTGAAATAGTTGACGGTCCAAGATGACGCCAGCTATCTCCTGGGGTCCGGATCGTGGTACTCCTACCCGTAATTACCGTGCTCTGTTTTTCTCCCGACTGGGCTATGGTCGCCAGGTTTACGGCTCAGCGTCTCCATCAGCTTTAGAATTGTTAGACACAGTCCACCATCGTCGCGTACACTTGGCCACCGATGCCCTTTGGACTAGTCCTGTAGACGGCCTCCTTGCCGAAGCGGATATCCCCCACCTTCATATTCGACGGTACCAGCTCTTGGGCTGTTCTGTAATCACCATTCGACAGTTCCCTGATCACCCCACGTAACCCAGTCTATTTACTTACGAGGGGGTGTCGTCGTCCTGATAGCCGCCCTCGGGTGGGACTACCAGTTGGATCTGTGCCAAGATATATATATATATATATATATATATATATATATATATATATATATATATATATATATATATCCCTTGGATTGTGTTCCCCTTGCTACTTCTCGCAATCCCTTTTGGATGTTGCCCAGCCCACAGATACCGCCCATGACCTTTCGGTGGCTGTTACGTCCAGTTCTTAAAGCGTCCCAGGGTGCTACCTTCTCTTACGCCGACGGCCCTAAAACTGTGGGTCATACGTTATGCTTTTACATCTCCTGCCGGTATGAAACTCCATTCGCTGCCGTCAACACTTAGGCAAAGCTGTCAGTCTTTAGCAGAGCCCTCCATTTTATTAAATGGGCCTCCCTTGACCATATTTTATTTAATATGTACTGTTTCAGTGAGCAGTCTCCAGACTATTGCCACCTTTTGGTGTCCATTGTTCATGACCTTTTCGCCGACCATTGTCGTGCTGCCTGCTCAGTTGTTTTACTATGGGTCCCAAGTCAAATCGGTGTCAGGGGAAGAATGAATTGGCTGACCGCTTGGCGAAAGCAGCAGTTAGTCGCTCTCCGTTCATTTAGCCGATCCCAGATGCCGATTTGCTCGCTCGGAAATGGAACATTTGGTGGGTTATTGCCCCATCTAATAAACTTCGCACAGTCAAGGAGACTGCTGGAAAATGGGGTTCTTCCGTCCACTTTTCCTAAAAGCCACAGTGCTATTCGTCCGTGCGTTGGTGATACCAGATTAACCCATAGTTTCCTTTTGTGTAACGAGTCCCCACCACATTGTGGTTGTGGAGCCTTTTCGACGGTAGCTCATATCTTGAAGGAATATCACCTCCTTTTGGTCCTCCGTATCAAATATAGACTCTAATACTGGCGGACGATTCACGGATTGTTGAACTGATTCTCCGTGAAAGTGGTTTTTAATGTCAGTTGCAAGGTTTTGATCTACTTCCGCAGCAGGGCTATTGTGGTTTGGGATGGGGCGTCTGTCTCTTTTACTCTGTTTTAATCGCATTTAGATTCAGTTTGCCTTCTTTCTACCGCACCCAGTTTACTGATCTCGGTGTCGCACTTGGGTGAACAGTGGACACTCTTGACTGTATTGCGTCTGGGCTTCGGCAGTGTGGGTGCGACGTTTCATGTCGCTTGCAGGGTCGCGGGAACGCCTGCCTGCTAACTTCCCTATCTGTTTCATGTTGCTTCTGTTATTGACGGTACAAAATCTATTGTGTTTTTAGCCTCCTCGCCTTTAATGTAATGAATCTGTCGACTAAATGAGGAAACGGTATACGTGGACGTATCTATTTCTTGATGTTCGACTCTTGGGTTGAGAGACTGATGACGTAGTTGTTTGGTACCTTACCTCGAGAATCAGTCAATCAACCAACCATACCTAGAAAGTCTTTATAAAGTTTCGAGAATCGCTTTTAAATAACAACTCCGGGAATATACTACAATCCTATACGTATTACTCCCGTAATGATCGCGAGAACAAGGTTAGATTGATTACAGCGCCGACAGAGGTATTTAAACAGTAATTCTTCCGCTCTCCATACGTGAATGGAGCGGGAAGAAGGCCTAATCACGGGTACAGTGGGAAATAGCCTTTGTCATGTACTTCACAGTTGCAAAGAAAATATGTGGATGTGATTTGATACAGCTGGATTCTACTTCAAAGGAGTGAGGGTTGTTACCTCGCAGTGCAAACGTGGAAAATGATTACGGAAAGTACCTTTCTGGGAGGCCACGAGAACCTACTGTTAACGTCAATAAATTTGTTAATGACGAGAAACAGGAAGAAAATATGATGAAACCTGCGAGAAAAACATTAAATTTGAGTAAATCGGTTTGGTGTGCAAATGACAGCAAAGAGGACTAAGAAAATCTCAGTTATTGGTCCTCGTGAGTGGACTTAAAGGAGAGCAAGGAAACTTTTGAGTAAAAATTATCGCGTCTGTGCGATTTACTTTTGAAAGGTGCCAGACAACTGAGTCGTCATATGTGCGAACTAGACTATGTCGTGTGTGTTTTATTTGTTTATTTAATTTTTTTAAGGTTGGATTGGGGGACGAGGGGGACGGGTAGTGCTCAGTTTTTGACAAGATTGAAACCTGCCAGTGTCTTCATCTCAGAGTAGCACTTACGCCCTTCGTCCCTAATTTTTTGGTGGTTATGTTCCAATCTCTGTCTGTCACGTACAATTTTCATCATCAGTAGCATAGGTGGGCAACCGGCGGCCCGCAGGGCGGATGGAGACTGCGATCTCGCAGTTGGTTAGGTCCCCGGACGTTTTCTCGAATGGTAGTTAACATCAGTAAACAATTCTTGTCCGTTATAAACGCATGAGAACACTGCAACAGTTGAAATTGAAGGTAATTTATGATGAATTAATCGCAACCAGCTGCTTTGATAGCCGTTTATTTTTGCACGATACATTTAAAGATGCCTAGCATCCCGTCTTCAGATCTTTACATTTATTTGCCTGAAGCGGACATTTACTAATTCTTTGCAGAGTTTTGCAACGTAAGTTTTAAGACAGCTGTTGTAAAATGTTAAAAGTTTTAAGAAACTATGTTCACGAAACGTAAGTAAATCTGAATCTCTGAGGATGGGTGTGTACATAAAATGAATGTCCTCTCAAAGACGGGTAATTTGAGATGTAATTCGTAGGAGTGGCGTACTGGGAAAGGATTGCCATCCGTATCGGTGCGTTACCACATTGACTTTACAGACACTACCTTATAGTTTTTCATTTTATGCGTGGGAATTTTCATTTTATGCGTTAGAATCGCCGGTGTCGTGTCACGTGCCGGGGCGCCCCGCTAGCTTAAGAATGTCTGTGAATGAGGCCCGCGGGTCACAAAGATTGCCCATTCCTGCTCTACAGCTTCCTGCAGTACCATAGCAGTTATTCCTAAATGTCTTAACACAGTCCTATACTCCTGCCCCTTCTTCTTGTCAAAGCTTTCCACACGTCAGAATCTTTGCCGATTTTGCGAAGAACCACCAGCTTTGTTATCTTACCGGTTCAATTAATTCTCAGCATTCTGCAGTCAAATTTTATATAAAATTATATAAGAGATTGAAAGGGACCTTTCCTTTACTAAGATTAAACTGTAAGAGCTGCCAAAGTGTGCCAGTAGTGTTATCAAACAAAAGTTCCGAATCATTGTTGATCCTTGAACTACGCAGGACACTGGCTCTAGAATTGTAATGTTTGAAAGCTCTCGCTGTTTGTCGGACATAAACACGGCGGAGATGCCACGCGTGCCATATAAGCAGTTCGCTTTTCTGGGAACGAACAAAACATGTTCCGACAATATCATTTAGCCTGTTTACAGTAGGGACAATGTTTGGAGATCGTTTGAAACGTTCCTTCGATTCGTGTTGGGAGCTTCGTGGGGTAGTACGATTTCTAACTCGCGTCTGAGACTAGAATCCACACCTCCTTTGCACTGTGCGGCGCGCCATACAACTTACTCGACGAATCGTACCGTTAATTCACTGGGAAACGTTTGTCGGCGAACGTGGATTAATTCTCAACACTGCTACAATTCGTAAACTTTCTTAATATGGGGGGCCACCCAGGTTTTGACCTACAGGTGTTAGACTCTCCCTGCTTCAATACAAGTAAAAAACGCTTTATACGAGAAGCAATGTAACTGCCCTCAGGAAGACTCGAAGATCCGAACTCGGAATCCCAAAACGTACACAGGTAACTGTCAATACAATGATTCCCTCCTTCCAGCGCTGGCAGATAATCCGCAAAAGGCCTTATTTTTCCTTTTGATAGTAATAATAGCCGACCGCTGTGACCGAGCAGTTCTATGTGCTTCAGTCCGGAACCACGCGGCTGCTACGGTCGCAGGTTCGAGTCCTACCTTGGGCATGGATGTGTGTGACGTCCTTTGGTTAGTTAGGTTTAAGTAGTTCTAAGTTATAGGGGACTTATGAACTCAGATGTTAAGTCCCATAGTGCTTAGATTCATTTGAACCATTTGAAGTAATAACAGTTCAAAGTCAACCAATAAAAAGTCTCACTTACATTCCATAGAAACAAATTCAGTTTATTGGTTTCCATTGCACGTTGCAAAGTCCGTCTCTTCCATAAAATGGCACCTCTAACTAACGATATACGATTTGTTATTGGTCTCTTCCTAGCAGCAATGCGCCCACAGTTCCAGACTGAAGCGCCTAGAACCGCTCAGCCACTCCGTCCGGCGACGTTGTGTAAAATGTGTACGGCTGCAGCGAGGTGACGTCGATTCGCGACTCCAGTTTCACATTTTGTGTGAAGAAAAAAATCGGGGGTGTTACAACTTGAATGCACCTCACAGCGAGTAAATTTCAAGAAATGCCTGCTGGTAGTTCGCGGAAGCTGTTACACGAACAGTAGCTTCTGAGAGGGAGGCCACTCACCGCAAACAACGGCAGAAGGCGTTGTCGTGTCCGTGCTGCCCAGAAGTCACTCGTCTCTAAACGGAATGCACAAGGTCGTTCGAATAAGTGCACACCATGCCACTATTGATAACGTGAAGGAGTAAAAATATGTTTTACGCAGTCATGAGCTGATGGTGTATTAGCTTGCGTTGCACTGAAATGCGGTGAGGGTGTTGTGAAGGTGCCGCCGTGGCCGAGCGGTTCTAGGCGCTACAGTCTGGAACCGCGCGACCGCTACGGTCGCAGGTTCGAATCCTGCCTCAGGCATGGATGTACGTGATGTCCTTAGGTTAGTTGGGTTTAAGTAGTTCTAAGTTCTAGGGGACTGATGACCCCAGAAGTTGGTCCCATAGTGCTCAGAGCTATTTGAACCATTTGTTGTGAAGGTTTGGTAGGAATTTCCTTGATTGAGCTTGGAACCATTAGTTTTCGTCGTTAAACACTGTTGCAGTGGTTGCGACACGAGTCGTTTTTTTACGAGCATATTAGTGGTTATTACGTAAGATAAACTGCATTGCATCGTGATTCGAAGTAAGCTGGGTGACACTTCCTAAGCCATTCCTGAAGTCTCAGGACTTACATGGTAAACCACATGACTGACCATTGACAGGAGGGGGGGGGGGGGAATCTCCGATGACAGTCTACCAGACTTCAGAAATAACTGAAAAAAATCAGGGCAACAAAACGTCATGTTAAAACTTGTGGTGGAGAGCAAACTCTTTGTAATATTAATGAAAAGGTATACTATACGCGTTAATTCAGTAGCTTGCGTCTTGAGAACGAACAGCAATGAGCATTCAGGAGTCATTTTTCCGTGTACTACACAGTGGCCTTTGTGACTACAACTGTATGCCATCCCGAAAGCTTTCCCGCGTGGTAGCGTGAGTCTCTTTTTTGGCATTTTTCCCAGGCAGTTTGCTTTATTGCGGGCATTGTGTCCCATTTGTGGCGTAACGCACGGTACGCTGATAGATGAGACATGAAGAAGGGCGGAAACGAACAGACCTTCAAACACTGCAGATTTGACAGGCAATACCAGGAGCTGCATGCTGTACTATGACCGGGAGCAATCAGATTGCCCACTCCTTCAGCACATGGGTCACAGAGGTCGTGGCTGCTCATGTCGTCCTGCGCAATCGAGTTTGTTGAAGTAGTCGCGAGTAGCAGAAGATGGGGTCAGCGACCATTTTAACAGCGTACTGCGGAGTTGTGAGTGTTGCGTTGCCGTGGGAACAATAACATTCCTTAATTGGAACCTTATGTACAGATATCTAGTTCTTAGAACTATAATATTTGAGATTTTATTGGTTGCATCGTTTTTATCAATACTTTATGGGTATTTGGCTTTTGGTTCAGATACAGAAGAAATATGTGGGTTTAATTCTTCATTTGATTTGAGATATTTTTCTCGTATATTTATTTTGCTTAATCCTCTAGTCTCAGTTCTTTGATTAAAAATTGTTACCAGGTGTTCTTATTTAGTCGGGAAATCGCTTTTATCCTTTCTCCTCACTGTATTTAATGTCACTCTTTAAATTAATTACCTCGCTTTACTTACTCGTGCTGGGAGGAAAGCTTTTTTTATAGAGATAATCAGATGAACTTAAATCAAACAAGAGTAATGGGATATAGTCAAATTACACCGATTGATGTTGAGCGAATTACATTAGAAAATTTGACATTAAAAATAGTGGAGGTGGCGTGTTAACTGCACAGCGACATAAGTGATGATGGCTGTTGGAAAGAAATAGTGAAATGCATATTGGCAGCAGTAGATAATCCTCTGCTGAGAAAAACAAACAAGTAGTTGTTAACATTGACTATAAAGGTAAGCATCTTTTCTGAACGTATTTGTCATCATTGGAGCCTTGTTATGTTCCGATGTGAAACGTAGGCGACGAGCAGTTCAAAAAAAGAAGAGAATATAAACTCTGATATGTGATTGTGCAGGTAAGAAGGTGTAACTGAGTCGAAGGGGAGAAAAAAGAAGTTTATAGCACGACTGGACTAAAAGAGATCAGTTGATTGAACACTCCTGACGCATTAAGGAATAGTTTGGAAATTGAGGAAAGTATGAAGGGTAAAATTTATAGAGGAAGACATAGCCATGAATACAGTAAGCAGTATGAGGTGGATCTTAATGACTTCTAGAGGAAGGGCGAAAACTTCAGTCTTTTTTTTTTTTCAGAATTCTCCGTACACTGCAGGCTGTTGATCTCTGGCACGTAATGCCAGATATAAGCAAAGGAATCCCTATTACAATTAACATAAAAGTAATGTAAAGGTATTTACGAAAAGAAACGATCTGTTGTTTGAACTAAAGATGCACATAATTTTATAATCATTTAACAAAAATGCTCACATTGCAGAATAAATAAAAACGAAAACCCACTGATGATGGCACAGTGATGCCGAAACATGTTTGGATACTGTGGAAAAACGGTGTTTTGCATAGCTGGCGGACCTCACATCCAACAGGTTTAACATAAAAGGAATTTACAGGAAACGTATCAAACTCATCTAGTAAATACATACAACACTAATCCAGTGATGCTGCCTCAGATGATGTCGGGGAGACTGGTCGGAAGTATGTAATGTTATGTTCTAAGATATAACTTCTTCACAAGTACAATATTAAATTTCATACTGAGATTGATTTGGCTTGTTGGCCAGAAGCGGAGGACAGTTAGGAACTGATCCAGATGATGATAATTTTAGGGTCGGAGAATCTTTAATTTTTAACGTATTGCATTACGCGTTTCTTCTTGGTTGATTGTATATGTCACAATTAACTGAAATGTATACCGTGTTTTCTTTAACGAGGAAGGAGTGATATTCTGTGAGGTTAGTAGTTATAACAAATATCTTTTTATCTTTTCTGGAAAAGAGAGAGCTTTGACATTACTACAAGTGTGTCACTATTCGTCATATTTAGCTGCAGCAGTAATATATTCTTACCACGTGGCTCATATTCTAGGACCATTGTATAGTACGATTATTGCCAAGACTACATACGGAGAAGAGACACGTCAGTGAGCAGACGGTCGGTTCATTATTTTGGGAAAAAAAAAAACAAAAAAAAAACCGCTGGACATTTAAACACGAATCTCCCGCTTTGCAATCGAATGCCATGATCACACAACCACGACGCCTTTGTTCTTGCAATTCGCTCGGTATTGCATATTTTAATCTTGCACCGTTCGATATTTCAATTTTTTTTATTTTTTGTTTTGTTTTCACGGTTCAGTGTACTTTCTTCCTAGATCTGCTAGATCTGTGTTCAGTTTTTGACGGGCTATCCACTGCGCCATTTCACCACTAATTCTGAGGGGGTGATATCGGGAGTTTCCCTTCTGAGAATAGCTTCATCATTGTACAAAAAAGGCGTGAAAATAAACACCACAAATTGTCTCATTGACTGATCACTTCGTGGTGCAATAAAACACTAACAAAAAGTACATATCATTTATCTTTCTTCATTTTAAAATCAGAATGTTCAAAGAAAATTCATTTTCATTCTAATGTCTAATTAGGCGCCAATGTTGTTGATAAATGGCTCTGAGCACTATGGGAGGTCATCACTCCCCTAGAACTTAGAACTACTTAAACCCAACTAACCTAAGGACATCACAAACATCCATTCCCGAGGCAGGATTCGAACCTGCGGTCGTGCGGTTCCAGACTGTAGCACCTAGAAGCGCTCGGCCACTCCGGCCGGCCAATGTTGTTGATGGTGGGGTGGAGGAGGAGTGTCTGATTGCACTGAGGGAGGGTTAATGGTGTGAGAAAGTTTGGGAGCCACTGCTCTACTCTGTTTCAGAGAGAAGAATACCGCTTGACTCCGTTATAACCTAGTGTCAGTTATTTTTGGTGCCTGGTGGCGCAACACGCGGT
This sequence comes from Schistocerca gregaria, assembly GCF_023897955.1. Classification (NCBI taxonomy): domain Eukaryota; kingdom Metazoa; phylum Arthropoda; class Insecta; order Orthoptera; family Acrididae; genus Schistocerca; species Schistocerca gregaria. The sequence goes on from NC_064923.1 coordinate 369,734,281, forward strand.
CTGCGAGAGAGTGGTAGTGGCCCGCTCTCGCCGCTCACCAATGTGAGGAAATAATTGCAGGCTATCCGAGGCCACCTAATAAATCTCCAGTAATGACGGCAGAAGGGGACGGCGTGGCGCACGTCGCGGTGTGCGATCGAGGCCACGCTTAATGCTCGAGCCCGCGTACGCACCGACGGTAGCCGCTGCCTCTGCGGCCGGCCTGTCGGCCTTGGCACCGAAGTGGCGTCTCCGCGCAGCGGCAGCCTGCTGCTCCAGCGACAGGACCAAGTCCTCTGTGTAGCAAGACACCGCCAGGGTGTAGACGCTAATTGTTCACGGCCTACCACATTGGTGTAGAGCAGCGGTCTCCAAACGGTTTAGTCTGCGGGCCACAGTGATTCCTCCACGAAGTCATAAGGGCCAAGATCTACCTAGTGGGATTAAAGCACCATAGCACTCCGTGATCACCGTAATGTAAGGCTAAAGGAAAGATGAAATCGCAAAAATCTAAGGTTGTGATAATAGCTAGCACTGAAACGAACTACGATTTTTATTTAATTACATAATTTTGATTGGTGGACGTACCTGACCGAGTTTCTGGCATATTTTATTCTGGCGAATTTTACCGACAAAAAAAGTATGTCACTGCACATTCTTCACGAAAGCGTCCTGCAAAGTTAACGAAATCTCAAAATCATTGTTAGCAACACTATTATTACAAGACATACCAGAGGTAGAGTATGTCAACGCATTCTTATTTCAAGGAGCGCAACAATAAGTTTAGTTATGTAGTCTTGTAGCGAGTAGCAGAGCCAGAGCATATATTTGATAGTTCTCTTGCGTGATGGTCTCTATGTTGTGTCTCACGAGTTTTTTAGTGTTTTATGCGCTGTTCTAGTAGGTGTGGGACAATTCAAAGTTTGAATTCGAAGAGACAAGGAAAATCTGAAGATCGAAATACGTAAAGAAAGTGAAAACCTGCTTAAGAAGCATCTTCCATAATGATTGATTACTAAGGCTAGTCGCCGAAGTGGCGTCCATTTGAAAGACTTGCACCAGACTCGTGAGTAGAATAAAATGCAAAGAATTTTTTTACTTAAAATGTTTTCGCCAAACTAGTCTGTTAACCGTTTTTCACTATCGCACGGAGAATGGTCTGTTTATTGTGGATAGCCACAATTTTAACCATGACCTTCCGCTTTGTAAAGCTAGAGCTCCGACAATGTCGCGGTATATTGGTAGCGATAGGCCTCGAAACTCAGTTGTTGGCAGTATAGGTACCACCTCAAATATTTGGCGGGCTGGATGCCAGGGATGTCCGACCAGCTAACGCGGGCCGTAGTTCGGAGACCCCTGGTGTAGAGGAATAATTATTATAATCTAATAATAATGATGGTGATGATCTTCGGTTTGTGGGACGCAAAACTGCGCGGTTATCAGCGCCCATACAAATTCCCGACCTTTACTCGGTCCAATCTGCCACTTTTATGAATGATGATGAAATGATGAGTATAACACACACACACTCAGTCGTCTCGGGGCAGGTGAAAATCCCTGACCCCGCCGAGAATCGAACCCGGGATCCCGTGCTCAGGAAGCGAGAACGCGACCGCGGGACCACGAACTGCGGACTGGTGTAGAGGAGGTCAAGAGGAAAAATGTGTTGCACGACGCTTGTGGCCCACCAAGTCGCGAAAATGCCACAAATTGGCCTACAAAAACTACCTAAGCTACACCGAACGCGTGGTACGCCAGATTTTCAGTATTGTCCCGCTCTCTACGCGCAAACTATTGGTCTTACAGAAAACATTAATTGCACCTTTCTTGTAGAAAATTTACTATAGTTTAGTTTTGTACAGGGATACATCTTCGCCAGGGAACGCGGTTTTCGAGTTATTAAAGGAATACGTACAAAAGTAACCTTCAAATGCACGTCCCCATCCACACTTCCAAGGTCAGGATTTTCAGTAAATTATCCGTGTCACTCCTCCTACAACCGTACAAAAATTGGCGACTGCAAGAATTATTTTCCATATTCGACCTTTTTTTGTCTTCATTGACTGGACTTCTATACCACCTGCTCAGTCGGCTATTCCGTCAACGCTGTTAGTGAAAGAGAATAGAGTTTTGTAAACGCTACGCGTAAACTAATTACGTTCATAATTTAATCTCAATCCTTACTAGCACTGTTGTTTTGTATTAAAAAGGTCAAACAAACAAAATTGGTGTTAAGATTAACACAATTATGAGGTAGAATTTACGGAAATGTCGATGTTACAGTTCGTAAGTGCACGACTAAGCCAGTGGCGTGACAGTAGTGCAGGAAATTAAGAGCAGAAAGGTCGAATATGGGAAATAGTTGCTGTAGTAGCTAATTTTTGTATGATGGTAGGAGAGGTAACTGACTGGTACGAGAGGGGGGGGGGGGGGTTTCCGGTGGGTTGCATTTGAAGACCACTTTCGCACGTTTTTATATTCCCCTACCCCAATCCATAAAAACGAAAGCCTTCTTGGCCCGCTCATCTGATACTCCATCTTTAATAAACCATGAATTCGACCAGACGCTAAACTCTTTGTGGTGTTTCATAATTGCTTGATGTTAATTGTTTTAATTTAAAACTCACCGTCCAGTTTGCAGGCTTCGTTATTTTTCTAAGAGTTTGTTCTTTATACGAAACAGTTTTCAGAGTACACGAGTAACTTGGTGTGTGTTTAGGTTCCCCTATCGTGTCGGACTCCGTGCTTTCCCGCCCGCAGATATGCATCTGAACTCTGAAGTTTGCAACAAGCAGCGTGTGTCGAGGAAACACGACGACGGTCTCATGTGAAACAAACTTTTCTCTCCAGAATTTCAGGTCTGCAGTGGACGAGGACGAGAATAACAATTTACATAAATACACCGTTAAAACTTTGCATTCTAAACACGGATGTAGCTCTGCAGGCATCGTTCGCATCCACGCACGGATGTAGCACTGCAGGCATCGTTCGCACAATTACCGCTTTTTATAACGTTCTCGGGTTGACATTATCGTTTTGTCAGTGAGTAATGAAGGATCGTTTATAATGCGCTTCTGGGACGAGTAAGCTTATTTTAGTAGCAAAAGGGTGCAGTTAATCCACGCATGACAAGTAACGTGTTAGTAAGTGACTAACTGTAAATATTTGGTGTGTTTAATAGAATGGTTATTTCATGCATAAGAGTAAAGCAACGGTCAAGCAGCCCAAGTCATAGTACTTACTAAACTATTACTTGACTGGAAATTCCATGACGTGCACATTTAAAAGAAGCTAGAGTTAACTGCTGCGTGACATTTCACAACTCATCTACGTGGCGTGTCAGTCGTGGAGCAGTCAGCGTTAGTTTTAGAGCGTATTGGATGTTAGCGCTTTCAAATCCCTACGTTCTCCTTTTTCCTTTCATACTGCTTTTAAATCATTGATCTGAGTTTCGCCCCTTTGTCTCAGTAGTTTATTAACACATCCATCTCTCTCTCTCTCTCTCTCTCTCTCTCTCTCTCTCTCTGTGTGTGTGTGTGTGTGTGTGTGTGTGTGTGTGTGTGTGTGTAAATGAGAGATGTATTTTTTGAGACACAAATAACAGTGCAACTATTTTCGTTAAATACTGGTGTATACCCTACTAACGCAGTTTCCTCTTTTATTGCAGGTAAGCCATTTTCCCATCGACGTCAATAATATTGCAGCACCGGTAAGTTAAAAGTAGTCTTTATTTCTGCCGAAATTCCCCATATGTTGTAGCTGTTTGTGGCTGAAGATACAAAACATGGAAGTAGCTTCAGTAGACTGTAACGTGCTCATCGTTTAGATTTGTATTGAAAATACATTTCTGTATTTGATAGACTTAGAACATTGTCAATCCCTGTCGTACGTCTTCACCTAAGTAACTCCTCTATATTAAATCAACTCGGTACTCCCAGGCCGTTGTGTGTTTCAGCACTGCTCTAGTCTTTGTAAGTAGGTGTGCGCTGCGCTATTCTAATTATAATACCGAATTTCTTACACTGCTTACAACGTCAGTTCCACTTTCTGCCACGATGCGAAAATATGACGTTGTAAGGACTGAGAATTTGAATGGTTTCCCGTCTCAACGTTAAGTGTGCTGTTTGTCGCTTGGCGACGCATGTTGATTTCTTTTGTGGCGTGACTGTTGGTGTATAGGGTTAAAAAGGTTGAAGTTTTCCGTACGAAACGCAATGGCTATTGAGAAGAAAGACCGTACATTGCTGGTAAAGTAGTTGTATCAGTACAGCGGCAGTAGCTGCGCCGCATTGCGGGAATATCGCAGACAGAAACAGCTGCGAAGAGAACCTATGTCAAAAAATGGGCTAAAGAATATGATAAAGAAATTTGGAGAATTAGGTGGTGTGGAGCAGGGAGAACGAGGTTGCCCATTCCCATGGCAGTTGTTAATGAAGTTGTTGCAGCTATAGCCGACCGCGCAGAAAATGCTTCATGTTCTGCATTCAGTGCCCGAGGAGGAGGATGATGATATTGGTGTCCCGTCGACAACGAGGTCATTAGAGACGGAGCACAAGCTCTGATTAGGGAAGGATGGGGAAGGAAGTCGGCCGTGCCCTTTCAAAGGAACCATCCCGGCATTTGCCTGGAGTGATATAGGGAAATCACGGAAGAACTATATCAGGATGCCCGGACGCGGGATTGAACCGTCGTCCTCCCGAATACGAGTCCAGTGTGCTAACCACTGCGCCACCTCGCTCGGTCAGTGCTCGAGATGTATCACGGTCCCCTACTCACCGGTTCGAAAGATTTTTGGCGCATTTTACACTGGTTTCCCACCAAGATACAGAATGTGCAACAAATGAAGCCCCAAGGTAGGATACAACACTGTGACTTTGCCCTCGGTTTTTGGACGCATGTAAATGGATGACATGTGGCCGTGATATATTCTTTGGTGGATGGACGAGGCTCGTTTGACTCCACCACATGTCGTGCTGGAACGTTCTACTGCACTCAACGTATTTATCTGCTTACAGTGCCGTATTTTCATCTGGTGGCAGAAAGTGGAACTAACTTATTATTTTTTCCGTATACTGAGGGATTAACTACATCTACATGGATACTCTGCAAATTACATTTAAGTGTCTAGTAGAAGGTTCATCGAAAACCCTTAACAATTTTCTATTATTCCAGCGCTGAAAGAACGAACTCCTATATCTTTCCGTACGAGGTCTGATTTCCCTTATTTTATCATGATGATTGTTTCTCCTTATGTAGGTCGGCATCAACAAAATATTTTCGCTTTCGGAGGAGAAAGCTGGTGATTTGAATTTCGTGAGAAGAAAAATGCCTTTATTTTAACGATGTCCATCCCAAATCCTGTATAATTTCAGTGACATTATCTCGCCTATTTCGCGATAGTACAAAACGTGCTCCTCATCTTTGAACTTTTTCGATGTACTCCGTCAATCCTGTCTGGTAAAGATTTCGTACGTGGTGTAGGCAGTCTCCTAAGTAGATCTGTTACATTTTCTAAGTGTCCTGCCAATAAAACACAGTCTTTGGGTAGCCTTCCCCAAAACATTTTCATATGTGTCTCTTACAATTTAAGTTGTTTGTAATTATAATCCTTAGGTATTTAGTTGAATTTACGGCATTTAGATTTTTACTAATTTATTGTGTAACCGAAGTTTAAATGGCTTCCTTTTAGTTCTCATGTAGATTGCCCTTAACACTACCGTGGGGAACGCCAGAAATCACTTCTGTTTTAATCGATGACTTTCTATCAATTACTACGAACCGCGACCTCTCTGACAGGAAATCTTGAATCCAGTCACGTAAATGAGACGATATTCCATAAGCAGGCAAATGAACATACTGCAATGTTTTAGCATCCTGTGATGTATACAGCCCACTCTGCAGCACTTTGAACATTGTCAGATCAGTTATAACCACCTGGCACGTACTAACTACATTCATATAATCACAGCAGACAAAAACCATTCTCAGTAGCACCAGCTCTGGCCTTGACAATAGCCTCAGTCTGGCGAGGAAATGTGTCTAAAAGATTCTCCAGGAATAAACGTATCACGTTGAAGTCGCTCATTCATGATTAGATCCCTTAGAGTATCAGGTTGTGGAGTTTTTTATTTCTACTGGAACGGCAGACATATTTTATGGGATTAAGAGAGAGGAGAAATTTAGTGGGCCAGTCGACATAAGATATGGAGCCTGAGAATTCATCGAACTTGAAACGTATGCGTAAAGCCATCTCAACAAGGATTTTGTCATATTGAGGGAAGGGGGCGTCCAGATAATACACTTTATGAAGATGTAGAAGAAGAAGCAATACTTAGTCAAACATAATGTTGAAATAAACATTCCGGTTCATGTTGTTACGGTAACCTGAATAAGTTGGTCGAAGTCATGCTAAGGAAAAAAAGGCCCAAAACATAACAAAATCACCTCACTGTCCTGTCGGAGCGCAGGAGGCCTTGCATCATTTGAAAAGAGGCAAAATCTAAACATACCAGACCACACTACACGCATCTAAACAGCCACTATCCAATTCATATGTTATTCGGCCTATTGTAGACTTGCAGCTTCATGTGCCGCTTTGAGCAACGGCCATTTGTGAGGTACCCGTTTCCACAAGTCCATTGCACGCTGTTCGCTACGCTTTATTCACCCGGAAACTGGTTGCGGTGCTGGGATGGAAATGCAATCATTGACAGCAGCATTTGCTGCTGGGTATGAAACCGATTTTCATTGACAAGGCCTGACACTTGTCTGCGGTTACCTGTAGCTGAGGATCTTTCTACGACCACTGTTGTGGGCAGATGACAAACATCTTATCCGGTGGGCGTATAAACTAACATCTATCAATGGCAAAAATCGAGCAAGGAAATTGGAGAGTTCAGTGTCCAAAACTCTGTAGTCGTGTCCAGAGCTGGCCATAGTTCCGGGTAAAATTTTTAAAAATTATGGACGTGGAATACTGCGGCAGTATACAGAAACGAATGCAACCTGTCGCAAAGGCATCAATTTCTGAAAATCTTTGTAGCACTGTGATCAAATGTATTTGGACACGAGTTGTTGCGTTCATCCATGGCCTTCATGACGGCTTCAGCTCTGCTGCTTGCACATTTAGTGCGGCGTCCGAATGCCTGTGGAGGAATGGCAGCCCGTTCTTCCTCAAGGGGCGAAACCAGAGAAGGTGAGGATTTGGAGCGAAGTCGACGATGTAGCTCTTCCCGAAGCTGTTACACTGGATTCAGATTGCGTCTCTGGGCAGGTCAGTCAATTTCAGAGATATTACTGTCCGCAAACCATTGTCTCACAGATGTTGCTTTATGACTAGGTGCATGATCATGTTGATACAGTCAATCATCGTCTCCAAACTGTTCCTCTGCTGTACACGGTACACAATGCTGTAAAATGCTTTCATATTCTTTAGCTGGACTACTGGTAGCATTTTGTAGCTGCAGCTCACAAGGGTTTCCTGAAGCAATTTTTTACGGTCACTCTCTGCAGTGGTCGCTCGACTGTCCCTATCCGTCATTCACTACGTCTGCCTGTTCTTGGTTTAGCACTGATTCTTCCTTCGCGCTTCCACTTGACAACCACGTCACCAACTGTCGAGTCGGGCAGCTTTATAAAGGTTGCTCAGGCGATAACCAGTGACTAGTCCACGTTCAAAATCACTGAACCCTCCTGACCTTCCCATTCTGGTATTACTGCTTCTATGCTGACAACACAATATTACCCTCCTCCTGTAACAGTGCCGGATCTGCCTCTCGTGACTTCTGTTTGTCATTTCCGAATTATGTATGGTGTCTGGATGCTTTTGATCAGGTAGTATAGAAATTTTCTGAAGGAACAGAACTCCAAATACTGTTCTACCAACTTCGCTCACCGTTGGTACGAGCTTCTGGTTTTGGAAATATCGCGAACACCACGAGCTTTTAAGCCGCGGTCGTCGCGAGAGATCTTTGTACGCTAGCACGTGCTTGCGACGCCAGAGTCTATAAATGCAAGCGGTGCTTAGCGCTCGCCGCCGCAGCAGCAGCCGCAGCCGCCTGACGACTGGGTTCGCCGTAGCTGTAGTTGCAGTTGTGTTCGTAGTTGTAGCGAGCGGCGGTCGCGGTTTTTGTGTCCGGGGCGGAGGCCTTTCAGCGGGTCGCGAGTGCCCGCTTTGTGAGGCTACGGTATCTAAACAAGTAGTCGCCCAGCGCCCGCGTCTCGCTGCTCCCGCTAATGAAGCCTTCGTTTTTACGCTGCCTCGCATCTCAAATAGCTTTATAAAACTCTGCCGGCGCGAATGAATGTGTGCCTGCGCCGCGCTGGGGCGGGGATCTTTTCACAGGAATTTGCAGCGTGTCGGGCTTAAGGCTCCGAGGAGGCAGGGGTGTGCTCGACAGAGAGAGACAGTGAGTGAGTGAGTGAGTGAGTCTAAAATTCTCGCCTCGCCGCTCTGTTTTTGCTGTTTCGGGTTTAATTTTTGAGATTGAGCCAGTATTTTAAAAATTGGTACACTATTTTGTCGTTGGTTTCCAGTTGTCCCCGAGAAGCCTTTTGTTGCATGATTTTTGCGTCATTCGCAAAACAGTTTTCTCAGGTCCTCCTCCCCCGATCTCTCTCTCTCTCTCTCTCTCTCTCTCTCTCTCTCTCTCTCTCTCTCTCTCTCTCTCTCTCTCTCCACGGAATCAATAAAGCGCCTCTCCAAATGTTGCTAACCACTTGTCACTTTTCCATCGGAGTGTGCTTAATTTCCAAGAATCATACATTGTTTCAACATCAGTTAAATTCGAAGAAAGGGATGTGTTACAGTGTGATTCTTCTCGGTCGTGTATTATGGATGAAGTGTTTTCCAGCGAGCACGATAGGATCGACTTCGAAGGCGTGCACTGTTATTTCCGAATCGGGACCGATGCATGGAAATCAGGGGGAAAAAGAAGTGAAGAAAGGTTATAGGGTAGGACTTCAAAAAGTCACTTACCCATGTCGTGCTACGCTCACGCCTTTGCGCAACAAGAGTGGTGCACTGTCAGATAAATATAAATCTTGTGGGTTTCCGGTAGACATAATTCTGCTGCGGTACGGTTAACATGTGCGTCACAGTGTGCGAATGAAATAAGGCACCAACTGGCAGTCCACTCCAAAGCTTAATTACGCGGGACAGTGCTTGCGAAGAAACAAGCCTAAATTTCACACAGTTTAATGTCTCATTGTCGTACCTACTACTGAACAGAAAGGAAGGCAGGCCATAGACATCTACTTCAATCGAGAATGCCTAGGCAGTCGAGGAACAGACTGGTAGCATTCGCAGATCGCACGACGATGAGGACGTTCACACAGCGGTTGACGAATGTTTCCTTGACCAAGGAGTGCATTTTTGTCGTCGAGGAAATGAACGATTGCTAGAAAGCTACGACCGTAGTTTACATAGATTTGTTGACTACGTTGAAAATCAATGCCCTAGGATTAGTATGTCACTTCTCTGGCACAGTTTAATATGAAAAATGCTGAGTCCACGTTAAAGTACAGACAGCTTTACATTTTGTTGTTTTGTGTAAGCAGTGTTACTAACATATCCACAGAGAATGGAGCTTACGGGCGCTCAACGCCGATGTTATCAGCGCGAGATATGGAGGAGTGAGTCCTGACTGCCCGGCCCTCCAGAGTCTGACACTAATTTATGCGCTTGCTGCCATGTTCCTGCTGCACAGCCACTGCCTACTACCTATCCATTCTTGTTCCACCTGTTAATGACATCAGCGTGCTTGGATTATTTGCCACCACCTTCAGTGACGTAAACGCGAAGAGTGGAGGGGAGTAACAAACTGTGGCACTGCAGCGCGATCGCTTTCCGATTCATAGCTGCCGTTTGGAAAACAGAATTCGTCCGCTTACCTGCGTATAGTTGCGAAAACTTCTGGCGCCAATATACGTATAGCGTTAGGAAGCAGATTGTTGAGTTGAGGGTTACGAAATTTTCAGTCTGGAACCGCGCGACCGCTAAGGTCGCAGGTTCGAATCCTGCCTTGGGCATGGATGTGTGTGATGTCCTTAGGTTACTTAGGTTTAAGTAGTTCTAAGTCTAGGGGACTGATGACCTGAGATGTTAAGTCCCAAAGTGCTCTGAGGCATTTGAATAATAATTTGAATAATTTGAGATAAAACAATTTCCTCCTCGTCTACACCATATTCTGAGTCCTGAATTACACTGAAGCGCCAAAGAAACCGGTATAGGCATCCTTATTCAAACACAGAGATATGTTAACAGGCAGAATATAGCGCTGCGGTCGGCAACGCCTGTATAAGACAAGTGTCTGGTGCAGTTGCTGCTACAATGGCAGCTTATCAAGATATAAGTGAGTCTGAACGTGATGCTACAGTTGGCGCACGAGCAGTGGGACAGAGCATCTCCGAGGTGACGATGAATTGGGATTTCTCGTTCGACCATTTCACGAGTGTTCCGTGAACATCAGGAATCCGGTAAAACATCAACTCTCCAACATCACTGCGGCCATAAAAAGATCGTGCAAGAACGGGACTAACGACGACTAAAGAGAATCGTTCAACGTGACAGAAATGCAACTCTACAAATTGCTGCAGATTTCAGTGCTGGCCATCAACTAAGTGTCAGCGTGCAAACCATTCAACGAAACATCGTCGATATGGGCTTTCGGAGCCGAAGGCCTACTCGTGTACTCTTGATGACTGCACGACACAAAGTTTTACGCCTCACCTGGGGCTATCGAAACAGACATACTGTTGATGACTAGAGTCACGTTACCTGGTCGGACGAGTCTCGTCCCAAATAGTATCGAGCGGATGGTCGTGAACGGGTATGGAGGCTACCTCATGAATTCATGTACCCTGCTTGTCAGCAGGGCACTGTTCAAGCTGGTGGACAGTGTGTAATGGTGTGGGTTATGTGCAGAAAGAGTGATATGGGAACCATGATACATCTAGATACGACCCTGACAGATGACACGTACGTAAACATTCTGTCCGATTACATGCATCCCTTCATGTCCATTGTGATTGGTGCACTCCGGCGGACGTGGGCAATTCCAGCAGGAGAATGCGACACCCCACGCGTCCAGAATTGCTACAGAGTGGCTCCAGGAACACTCTTCTGAGTTTGAACACTTCCGCATATATGGGATGTCTTGCAACTCGCTGTTCAGAAGGGATCTCCACCCCCTCGTACTGTTAGGGATTTATGGATAGTCCTGCAGGATTCATGGCGTCAGTTCCCTCCAGCACTAGTTCAGTCATTAGTCGGACTTCCGCTTACTCGCGGGGATTTACACGATATTAGGCAGGTTTACCAGTTTCATTGGCCCGTCAGTGTATATCGTGTATGTATGTGAGTGAGTAATTCTTGTGTCTCGCTTCAAACATGTGGAGCGCATGAAGAGGCTTTTGTTGAACATGGGAAGGCCCGCATTTCGATCGAAAGTGCACTCGTCCGTTGAGAGCGTTCGCCTGTCATTTGTATTCAGAGCCACGCACTGAGGCTTAAAGAGACCGCCCAGTCCTGTGCGGCGTCCCGCGCGTCTCTACATGCACTGACGCAGCTACTGCCGAGGCTGCAACTTATCCTTATCTCTCAAGTTTCTGGTTTAAATGATGGCACTCTTGAAACGTGTTTGTTCCTGTTTTGTATACTATATAACAGAGAAGCATTTCGATCTACACAAGAAAAGTTTTTTCTGTTGTACACTTAAGCACGGAGTTGTAGGCAAGTACAGAAAGAAGTTATATGTGCGAAGGCCAAGGTTGTCGCCTTTGGACTGAGCATTGCTGAATTACATTAATTTTAATTCCCATCCATCCTGCTGATGAAGTATGTCCACGAAGGAAACCAACGGAGCGTAATTTTAACGGAATACATTTGAGAACTTAAAGAGTGCAGTTACATCTGTCAACATTTCGGTATTCCTTCAATCTGCAGTTATTTTGAACATAGCTGTCTAATGGCTTAGAATAAGCGCAGATGTCGAATCGAAGGATAGAATGACACATTTTATTCATTTGCACCTCTGTTTCTATTTGAAAGATGCGTAACCCTATAACGATCCCAAATCATAATTTTTTTTTATTTAGCGTAAATATATTAAGGAAGTGAGGATGCTTACTGAGACGAAAAAACGTTTTTGTACTTTCCCGAGTCGGTCTGCACCCAGAAATGAATGTCAGTACTTGTTCCATACATTGCAACGCTACAGTTAATAATGAAATATGTTGTGATTCGTAGAAATTTAGCCACTTAGGCTGGATAGTCCACTACTTAATTTCTAAATTTTGTACTATGAACTTGCTTAAGCTCGTAAGTATTTGTGTTTGAAATTAATATATTTTTTTAAAGATGGTCATCCTACAACCTCCCGTGGAAACCACTATTACAGCAGTCGTAAGATTTGATGTTTCTGCTTTTCTGCTGTATGGGAAAGATGAAAAATTACATACTCGGCAAGTATTTGGAAGAAAAAGAGATTAGAATTAAACGATATTAAGATCAAGTAAAATCGTCAAATTCCAGTTGTAAAAAATAGACGGTGATATTCAAGGAGTCATTCAAACCTCTTACTAATGTTAATTTAGAGAAATTACAGTAAACACGTTGATTGGCTGGGTACTTGATGCTTGTACCGAATTTGAATGCAGTGTCAACGTCAGTATTCTCTCGTCGGTCTACATTATTATAGTCTTGATATTTTAATTAATATAAATCTACGTGATTGCTCTGCAATTGACAAATAAGCCTGACAGAGGGTTCATCGAACCACCTTAAAGCTATTTCTCTACCGTTCCACTCCCGGACAGCGCAAGGAAAGAAGAAAACTTTTCTGGGCGAGGTCTCTTTTCTCTTATCTTCATACTCTGAGGAGCAAGTTGGTGATGGAAACTTATGAGAAGATCCTGCCGCAACGAAATTTAACACCTATATTTTAATGATTGCCGCCCCAATTCACGTATTGCATCCGTGGCGCTCCCTCCTCTATTTTGCGATTGTACAAAACGAACTACCGCTCTTCGAACTTTTTCGATGCCATCTGTTAATCCTATTTGATGCAGATCCCACACCGCACAGCACTACCCCAGAAGAAGACACAGAAGGGTAATGTGGGCAGTCTCTTTAATAGATCTATTGCATTTTCTCTGTGTTCTGCCAATAAATTAATGCGATGTTGTTGTTGTTGTTGTTGTGGTGGTGGTGGTGGTGGTGGTGGTGGTGGTGAATCTGAAGAAAGGTTTAATGCTGCCTGGTTTGTCCTGGGGAAGTCTCATCATGTCCAGGGCTGCTGCTAAGTGTTTTGCCGTCTTAGGCGAGAATTGCGAAATAGCACCCCCTCTTTTTTACTACCATCGGTCGCACCACCACCACCACAATAACAACAACAACATCTAACGGCACAACAATGCAATTCTCATCAAACTAAGGTGAGCAGTCGTCTCATTATCTGGGGACGGTCCTCAATTTTCACGGTTTGCCCTCAGTTCCTTCAAAACTGATTGAGGACAACAAATGTCCTCAATATTTTATTTTTTCTCTGAGATTTTGAAATGTCCCAAAATAAATGAAATGAGAAGAATGTGCTAGAATCAACTTACTACGCCAGTGCAACTAAATTTGGCTTCTTATTTTATTTAATTACAAGAAGATGGACTAACAAAGATGTGGAACTGTTTTCTGGTGCAAATAAATTTTTCCTTGAATTTAGAAATTTTGCTATACTGATGGGGGACATACTGTTTCATTTGAAACACATTTTTTCCTCCCATTGCCACCCATAAAATTTTGCTTCTCTAGACGGCCGCATTTTCTTGCCTAAAGGTAGAAACGGCTCTAGTAATACCTGCATTACTGCTTCATGTTAACACTACATTCATTACTGCACTCAAGACTTTGTGTCTCCCTCCAGTGTTCGCACAACCCACTTTTTCCCCCGTTACAGGTTAACCATCCCTTGATGCTTCGGTTCTAGGCGCGCAGTCCGGAACCGTGCGACTGCTACGGTCGCAGGTTCGAATCCTGCCTCGGGCATGGATGTGTGTGATGTCCTTAGGTTAGTTAGGTTTAAGTAGTTCTAAGTTCTAGGGGACTAATGACCACAGCAGTTGAGTCCCATAGTGCTCAGAGCCATTTGAACCATTTGAACCTTGATGCTTCCGGACGTGTCCTGTCAGCGGATCACTTATTTTAGTCATATTGTTCCAGAAATAACTTTCCTCCCCGACTCTATTTCGTGCATTTTCTTTGATTACCAATCTAATACTCTGGTACTTTGTAACGCTATATTTCAAAAGCTACTATTCGCTTCTTGTCTTTATTGGTCATTGTTCGTGCTTGATTGCCATATTACAAGTTATCATGTAATTCTTTTTCAGAACTGCTTTTCTTTTCACTGCCAGTCTCCATTCTATATCCGCTTTACTGCTGGTGTCGCCTGTTATTCTGCTGTACAAAGCATAAATCTTGTTCATTACTTCTGCTGCCACTGTTCTTAATCTAAATCTCTCAGCATCACATACCATATTTCCATTACCCTTTATTGATATTCATCGTGTAACTTCTTTTGAAGATACAAACCATTCCGATCAACTGACCTTCGAAGTCGTGTGCCGTCTCAGACGGCATTGCAATGCCATAGGCAAACCTCATAGGTTTTTTTTTTTTTTTTTTTTTAATGAAGTTCAGTCAATTTTACAAATTCCTCTTGAGTTTCCTCTACTGCTTGCTCTATTTATACATCGAATAACGTGGAGGATAAGTTACATACCTCTTCACAACCTTCTAAAATATTCTCCCCCAAATAAAGAATCTATACTTAATATTTGGGATGGGCGCTGTCGTATGTCCTGTTTTTTTTTAATTTTTTTACTTAACTCCAAACTTCAACAATCTATATTTATAAACCGCTATCCCAGAACCCAGTACTAATTACAGGTTGTCTACCTAATGGCTTCAAGGACCAAGAAAAATTTGATTTCAGTATTTCACGTAATGGACAGGATTAAAAATTTTAAACGCTTTTATAATCTATTCGTTAAGATGTATTATCTTACGTTAAAAAGTCTAACACAGTCTGACAAATATTACACTTAGAAATGGTGTGTTCGCAAATATTATTCATCCATTACTTAAGACTGAGGGCACTTAGCGCCTTCTAACAAACTATTCACACGTTTACGAATTTTTTTCTCGCTGATATCCCCCGACCCCCTTCCCACCCCACCCCCCACACGCACACACAATAATGAAAGGAAAATAGTTTACCGCATACTACTTTTTCGCCATTGATGTAGAAAAACATGAGACACTTTGTTTTTATTTATAACTTCCCTACTACATTGTTTGCAAACAGTATCCATATAGACCACTAAATGTACCTGCGAAATTATATCATTGCATGACACACGTTTCAGGGGATAGGATGTTATAAACTTTGAGATGCAGTTATCTTAGTACATTTAAAGCATACACTTATTGATAAAGTAATCAGACCTTTGAACTGTTTTAAACATGGGAGTTAGATTCCTTAAAGAATCGGGTGTTTACTGGTGTATAATATTAAAACTTCATTGTCTTTCTGAGCTCTACATTTATCACCGAGCGAGGTGGCGCAGTGGTTAGCACATTGGACTCGCATTCGGGATCACGACGGTTCAATCCCGTCTCCGGCCATCCTGATTTAGGTTTTCCGTGATTTCCCTAAATCGTTTAAGGCAAATGCCGGGATGGATCCTTTGAAAGGGCACGGCCGATTTCCTTCCCAATCCTTCCCTAACCCGAGCTTGCGCTCCGTCTCTAATGACCTCGTCGACGGGACGTTAAACACTAACCACCACCATCTACATTTATCTCATTATAGAGGAATGCTGACTAATTTTTCGGGCTAGAAAAGTTATGGTGCAACAAGGAAACCACTTATCGTTGATATGATCGTGATGCCAGCTGATGTTATGTGTGTAGTGGCTGGCAGTGAGCGATGAGTGAACATTTCATCGCCCGCATCTCGTGGTGGTGCGGTAGCGTTCTCGCTTCCCGCGCCCGGGTTTGATTCCCGGCGTGGTCAGGGATTTTCTCTGCCTCGTAATGGCTGGGTGTTGTGTGTTGTCCTTAGGTTAGTTAGGTTTAAGTAGTTCTAAGTTCTAGGGGACTGATGACCATAGATGTTAAGTCCAATAGTGCTCAGAGCCATTTGAACATTTCATCATTTTACATAGCGCTGTTGTAAACAAACTAGCCGTGTTTCTCTAAATTACTTCAGGCAAATGCCTCTTACAGAGCCACGGTTGATTATTCGTCCCGTTATTGTCAAACTGAGTCTGTAAGTATATGAATGCTTGTAAATATAACATACGTTACTTTTGTTGTTCTTGAACTTTAATAACATGACTTGTACAATATCTTCTGGTATAAATATTTACACCAGAAAGTAAGGGTAAGGAATGGAAATGAAATGTCAGAAGGAAGCAGCATTGGACGAGGTGTTAGACAAGGTTGTTGCCTTTCCCCACTGTTTGACGTATATCTTGAAGAGATTATTGCGAACATTTTAGGTGGGAAAAGAGGAATATGTGTTGGTGGAAAGAGAATAGAATGTATAAGATTTGCTGATGACATGGTATTCGTGGCAGAAAGTGTGCGGACAGTGAATAACATGCTCAAATACCTGAATGAAGCTTGTGTGGAATATGGGATGCAAATTAACATAGCAAAAACAAGAGTATCGTCATCAGTACAAGACGCAGACTGTCCAATATTAAAATAGGACAAGCTACCATTAGCGAAGTAAGTGAATTTAAAATATCTCGGAAGCACAATAACTAAAGACTTGAGATGTCACCAGAGGTGAAAACTCGAATTGCCATAGCGAAGGAGGCATTCAACAGAAAGAGGAGACTGTTATGTGGCAAATTAGGTAAAGGTCTAAGGAAAAGGCTTGGCAAATGTTTTTTCTGGAGTGTGGCACATGGACGCTGAGACGAGAGGATGAAAAAAGGTTAGAAGCATTTGAGTTTTGGATGTGGAGGAGAATGGAGAGAATAAGCTGGATGGAAAGAGTGAGTAATGAAAGAGTATTGGAAAGGGTTGGTATGAGAAGATGTCTGCTGAAGATAGTAAGAGAAAGGAAAAAGAACTGGTCGGGACATTCATTGAGAAGGGAGTGCTTGCTAGTAGATGCTTTTTAAGGATTGGTTTGTGGGAGAAGACTGAGAGGAAGAAGGAGATACAAGGTGATAGACGACATAAAGGGAAGAGGAAATTATGCAGACCTGAAGAGGATGGCAGAAGACCGGACAGCCTGGAGAACTACCATATGAAACCTGCCTTTAGGCAGAACAGATGGTGTCCAATATCTTTATGAAATGATTCACTGATGAATAAAACTGCAATTGCTACTAACCATTCAGTTACATAACCTTAGCTCGCGGTTTGTTTGTCAGTAAGCCAAGAGAAGCAAAAAGCGAATTTTGTAGATACCGAAGCCGACATGACACGTGGCCGGAAATGGGTCGGAAGCGAGCGAGCGGGCAGCGCGGCGCATGCGCGCAGCCCGTTCCCCAGGCGGGCCCTCGCGTGACTCACGCCTCAGACGACCCGCTAAGTATCCGCGCACAACACTTCCACATTGTTTGCCCCGGCGCGGCGACGGAAAAATTACTGCCGCCGTCGCTGGCTGCCAGTCTGAGGGCACGCCCAGGCCACGAACGCGGAGACGAGGCGCTGCTGCTGCTTCTGCTTATTAAACGAAGTGCCCGGCCCTGCGTAATAAAGAGCGCGCCAAGAGGACCACCCCGCGAGGCTTCAGGCCTTCCGTCTTGTCAGCTGTGGGATGAGCTGACGGAGGCGCTCCAGTAATGGATTCGCCGCTTTGATGTCTGACATCGCGTGTTCGCGTTCCTGTGGTCGTTCGTTCTAGAGCTGCTCGCATTGACGTTGGTCGTTACGAAATGAGGTCGATACATTTGAATCATTGACAGAAGCAGGGCATCTGGGAGCCATCAGTTTGAACTATTAACTAAACGCATGAGCTGGACATTCTCTAAAATAATACTTTGGGTTGTCATGGAGTTTTAACTATCGCATCGAAAAAAATCAAGCTGCGACCATGAAAATCATTGTTAATGTTCGTCCCTCGCTACATATCCACACTTCAGAGCGACATACATTTTCCAGTGGTGAATGATTAGGCGGGAACCTTGCTTGTAGAAATTTGCATTTTGGATCTTGAGGGCACGTTCCACCTAGAAAAAGTCAGCGCCATTTTGAAAATGTCTGTCATGCAGTGGCTTCTTCACCCGACCAATGAAAGGAGAAGTCATTGTGTGGTTTGTCAAGAGAATATACCGGGAGTGGAGGTGGGGGGAGAGAGAGGGGGGGGAGAGAAAGAGAGAAGAGAACATTTGATGATAAAACTTTAAGAAGTACCTTGTATGGCTATGTGGAGGAAAAACACTCCCTTTTCCCACGTCTCACGACGCTTTCAACTGGTTCAACTGGCTCTGAGCACTATGGGACTCAACTGCTGTGGTCATCAGTCCCCTAGAACTTAGAACTACTGAAACCTAACTAACCTAAGGACATCACACACATCCATGCCCGAGGCAGGATTCGAACCTGCGACCGTAGCAGTCGCACGGTTCCGGACTGCGCGCCTAGAACCGCGAGACCACTCTCACGACGCTTTATCATGAAAGCCTCCCGTAACCTCTTCAGGGGTATTAGGTACTATCTTGAAATGTCTATGATTGTCGGGTCTCAGACTTTACCGGTGATGGTGAATCCATCTTTCCCACCACTCGCTTTGTCCCTTGTCTCGGAGTCGCAGTGATAAATGTAAGCACTGGTTCTATTTTTGTTACAGCTTTACCATCTCTGCGAGCTCCTGCGTTTATGAAGAACGTGCGAAGCTGATGAGAAGAGTCAGCTTGGTACTTCTCCCGACTTCATCGATTCTAGTAGTTTATGGTAAATTTATAATCACGGATTCGAGTTCAGTACAACGCATGGTTGTCTCTTAAGGTTTCACATATACGTGTAAACTATTCGCAATTGCGAATACGAACAACCATAAGCTGTAAAAGGGAATGGCGGCCGGACGGTACTCGAACCGCAATTCCCGCCTTAAGCGAGCGGTCGCCTTAATCTGTGCACGACTCACGGCCATACCCAAAACTCCATAGGTGTCGTTGCTGATTCACAATCTCCCACATGTTTCTGTAAATCAGGTGTGACTTTCCTCATTATGCCCATAGTCAAGACAGCGCCTCTCTTCCGGCCATAAGTCCGCAGCGCGTGGTCTGGTGACTAGCTTTGCTTCCTTTGGATGACAGGGTCCCGGGTTCGGTTCCTGGGCGGGCTGGGAATTTTCTCCACCTTGGGGCTGAGTGTTTGTGTTGTCCTTATCCTTGCATTCATCATCATTCATCAAAATGGCGAGATTGGGGTGTGTGAAGATAATCGCGCAGTTGAGCGCCCCACAAACAATAGGTCGTCGTCAGGCCATAAAAATTTCGGTTGTTGTTTTTTCGCTACATTGGTTACGGCAAGTGCAGATTCGGTTTCTTTGAAAAGAGACAGCCGATTTTCTACCTCATCTTTGTCAATACTGAGCTTGTACCCAGTTTCTAATCACCTCGTCCTTGACTAGTGCTTACATTCTGATCGCCTTTACTGTCCGCTACTAGGTCGCGTTGACTGTAAATCATCTCCAAGCATTTTTATTATGCACTTCCCCGTAGCCTTCCGTGGCCGTTATCGGAAACTCGAGATGACGTTGCAGCAAACAAGTACAGGGGCGACGAAGGAAGACGGGTCACATTGGAAATGATTTTTAGGCAGTTGTGCATAATCTATCAAGTTTTACAGCGTGTCGTCGTGAAATATCACTGTAAAAACTGGCGATAAGCCGACCGAAGCGCTGTTACTACCAGGTGCGATAGGTTTTTGTTGTTGTTGTTGTTGTTGTTGTTGTTGTTGTTGTGGTTTTCAGTCCTGAGAGTGGTTTGATGCAGCTCTCCATGCTACTCTATCCTGTGCAAGCTTCTTCATCTCCCAGTACCTACTGCAAGCTACATACTTCTGAATCCTTAGTGTATTAATCTCTTGGTCTCCCTCTACAATTTTTACCCTCCACGCTGCCCTCCAGTACTAAATTGATCCCTTGATGCCTCAGAACATGTCCTACCAACCGATCTCTTCTTCTAGACAAGTTGTGCCACAAACTTCTCTTCTCCCCAATCCTATTCAATACGCCCTCATTAGTTATGTGATCTACTCATCTAATCTTCAGCATTCTTCTGTAGCACCCCATTTCGAAAGCTTCTATTCTCTTCTTGTCCAGACTATTATCGTCCATGTTTCACTTCCATACATGGCTGCATTCCATACAAATACTTTCAGAAACGACTTCCTGGCACTTAAATCTTTACTGGATGTTAACAAATTTATCTTCGGCTCATCAATTACTTTAAGTGTCTCATTTACTAATCTAATTCCCTCAGCATCACCCGACCTAATTCGACTACATTTTGCTTTTGTTGATCTTGATCTTATAGCCTCCTTTCAAGACACTGTCCATTCCGTTCAACTGCTTTTCCAAGTCCTTTGCTGCCTCTGACAGAATTGTAATGTCATCGGCGAACCTCAAAGTTTTTATTTCTCCTCCATGGATTTTAATAGCTACACCGATTTTTTCTTTTGTTTCCTTTACTGCTTGCTCAATATACAGATTGAATAACATCGGGGAGAGGCTACAACCCTGTATCAATCCCTTCCCAACCACTGCTTCCCTTTCATATACCTTAATTCTGACTGCCATCTGGTTTCTGTACAAATTGTAAATAGCCTTTTGCTCCCTGTATTTTACCCTTGCCGCCTTCAGAATTTGAAAGAGAGTGCAATAAGGTTGTGGTGTACTAATACTGCTGAATATGTAGGCATTTATTGTCTTCGTCGTCATATTTCTGCTACGGTTTCGATCAGCTAAGCCAGTGTACTCATGTATTTTAGCACCGGAGGAATGTGGGTTTGTTTTGTATTATCCCGTCGTCATCGATGGCGTAATTGCGCAAGGATTTGCTAAGAAATTGTCGCTGCCTCAATGAAGGGAGCAGTTATGATGGAGCTGGACGAGGGTATCAAATGCGATTCTGCGAATAGGTTCCGGCATCTTAAACATCACACCGTGGGGAGGTGGATTAGTGAGTATGACTGACACTTCGGTCCGCGACGACTTCCAGAATAGCGCTTGATAGGGCGTTGACTTACGGCAGCGGATATTTCCGCAGAACAAAGGAACGGAGCACTTGTCGCCGTCGATATAAGGCCTGGTTGTGCAAATGTCAATGCGGCCGCGCCGATTGGCGCCGGAGACGGGTGGCCACCGTTACCCGCGGCGCCTTGACATTTCCGGCAGGCGTGCTTCGCTGCTCAGATTCTTGCGCGCGCCAACTGACGTGAGGATTTTTCTGCCGCTCCCGCTGGAACCGGGCGAAAGGGCATTGGCGGTGCAGCGTGCGGCGACGTGCCGTGCCTTAATCAGCTTACGCTTCGTGCTGCCTGTGGCGGGGACGTGAGCGCTAGCACCCTTTCTAGAGCATCTGATTCCTCCAAGGCAAACAGTGGCGTCACGTCATTCCAAAGGAGCGGGATAAAGGTTTCTTGTTGTTGGTATCTGCTTTTGCTTATTAATTATTTTTCTCAAGCCCGTCATATTTTTTCCAACGTTGTCGACTATGTACGAGAGTTGACTGAATAGTAATGGCTCCACCATAGTAACTCTTCAACAGTTGGCAGCATTGGTATGCGGCAGGTACTGACTAGTTCCGTAGCCTCTACTCTACAGTTCCAGCTGGCGGGAAGCCTTACAAGGGAACCTCCCCATCGCACCCCCCACCCCTCCCCTCAGATTTAGTTATAAGTTGGCACAGTCGATAGGCCCTAAAAAACTGAACACAGATCAATCTAGACAACAGGAAGAAATTGTGTGGAACTATGAAAAAAATGAGCAAAATATACAAACTGAGTAGTCCATGCGCAAGATTGGCAACTTCAAGGATAATGTGAGCGCAGGGGCGCCGTGGTCCCGTGGTTAGCGTGAGCAGCTGCGGAACGAGAGGTCCTTGGTTAAAGTCTTCCCTCGAGTGAAAAGTAAAATTTTCGCAAAGTTTTGATCTGTCCGTTCGCTCATTGACGTCTCTGTTTACAGTAATAAGTTTAGTGTCTGTGTTTTGCGACTGCACCGCAAAACCGTGCGATTAGTAGACGAAAGGAAGTGCCTCTCCAATCGGAACCGAAAACATGTGATCGCAAGGTCATA
Organism: Schistocerca gregaria; assembly: GCF_023897955.1. Lineage (NCBI taxonomy): Eukaryota > Metazoa > Arthropoda > Insecta > Orthoptera > Acrididae > Schistocerca > Schistocerca gregaria. The sequence continues at coordinate 369,756,582 of NC_064923.1, forward strand.
AGTCAACCGATTCCTCCACAGGAAAACACGTCTGATATATTCTATACGACACTGGTGACGGCATGTGCGTCACATGACAGGAATATGTTGTCGACCCACCTAACTTTTGCACTTGGCGAAAGGGTTAAAAGGTTCTTCTACCTTGTCCGATGTAGGTTTTCTTGTGGATGTGATAATCACTTCCAAAAAAGTGATGAAAACATAAGAGTTTGTCACATAAACTGCAACAAATGAATGCAACAGTCGCACAGTTTTCCCTGTGCTCTGTCAAAACATATGTTTTTAACGTTTTCCAATTTTTCCATTTAGGTCTAGCGCCCCCTACTAAGGCACAGTTACCTCGCATCGGACAAACGGACGGGCAGATAATAATTGTCTGAAAATAAAAAATTAAATTTTTCACTCGAGGGAAGACTTGAACCTAGGACCTGTCGTTGCGCAGCTTCTCGCGCTAACCACGGGACCACGGCGCTCCTGAGCTAACATTATCCTTGATATTGCTTATCTTGCACATGGACTACTCAGTTTGTATGTTTTGCTTATTTTTTTCATAGTTCCACACAACTTCTTCCTGTTTTCTCGATTGATCTGTGTTCAGTTTTTCAAAGCCTATCCACCGTGCCAACGTATAACTAAATCTGAGGAGGCTGCGATGGAGAGGTTCCCTTGTTAGCATTGAACGGTTGTATTGCTACAGTGCAAGGTATGGAACCCTGCGCAGACGATCGATCAATGCGATTTAAGCAAAGTGCAGTCTTTGAATTCCTAACAGTAGAAGGTGTCACCCCAACGTAGATTCATCAGAGAATGAAAGCAGTTTATGGTGATTGTGTTGCTGTGAGTACTGTGCGTCGTTGGACGAGTAAGTTTAAAGGAGTTGAGGCGGGAACATTTAACCTGCGTGATAAACAGAGATGAACGTCCTGTGACAGCAATCGCCGAATTTCACAAGCGGAATGTTAACAGATTGGTTCAGGACGATCATCGTATCACACAGAGAGAAATTGCAAGCACAATCGACATTTCACAAGAACGTGTGGGTCACTTTATTGCTTTGCTTGGCTATCGGAAGGTGTTTGCACGATGGGTACCCCGGATGCTGACTCCTGAAATGAAAGCGCACGGGCTTGAAATTTGCCAGGAACTCCTCTCGCGTTACGAGAATGAAGGGGACGCCTTTCTCCATTCAATTGTGACAGGAGACGGAACGTGGGTGCACCATTACGACCCGGAGACGAAACGTCAGTCCATGGAATATCGACACAAAGACATGCCCCAGAAAAAGAAATTAAAGACGCAGTCCACAGCTGGAAAAATCATGGCTAGTGTTCTGGGACGCAGATGGTGTTACCCATGTTGATTTCCTTGATCGTGGAACAACAAAAAATTCAGAGCGTTACATCAAAACGCTGCGAACTCTGAAACGACGGTTAACAAGGGTCCGAAATGAAAAGGGAAAATGTTTTCCAGCAGCATGACAATGCCAAACTACATACTGCACGTGCCACCACCGTACGGCATCGTCCATACAGTCCAGATTTAGCACTGTCTGACTTCCATCTGTTCCCGATAATGAAAGACGATCTGCGGGGACATCATTATGCTTCTGATGAAGACGTTAAGACAGCTGTGATACTGTGGTTGCGGAAACATAGTGTCGACTTCTTCCGTGACGGCTTCAGAAAACTTGTTCATCGTTGGCAGAAATGTGTCCAACTGGTTGGTGATTATGTGGAAAAGTGAGTATTGGTAATTAAAGATCACATTTAAGGATTATTTCTGCGTTTGATTTTTTAAAATATTCCCATCTAAACCCAATTATCGAAGGTGGAGGCATTACTTTTCATTCAATCCTCATAGTATGTGATTTATTTGCTCACGTCTGTGGAGTAGTGCATGCCCAGTAGGTGTTTACAGTAGTCGCCCTCTCCCACATCCAGTGCGCCGGTAGTTTATGTGCATAGTTTTCGTTAAGGTGCCTGCAGGTAACTGGGTTCTGTACTCCATGTTCTCATGTTGCCCTCTGTTTTCTTCATCGTCATTTTTAAAAACGGACCCCAGATCCTTCTCTTTACGCACCACCATTCCTCTTCCATCCTGCTAAAGTGCTTATACTGGTGTAGCCTGTTTCGGTTTATCCTCTTTATAAAATGTGCGATTACCTTAGTTCTTACTATTTTTGGTAGTATTTGACGCATGCTTCAGCCACCATTTACTGCAGCTTCTCTTTATTACCCTCATCTCCAGGCTGAATTTGATTCCGTGATGATGTTAGAAAACTTTCAGGGATGACTGAGAGGGGTAAACGTATCAATTTGATATAAGAGACCCTGGTCCAGTGATCTGCTGACAGGAGTGGACTATTATAAGCAAAAATAGTTCTGATACCTCTGTCGGTGGAATACGTATACCGGTACTGTTGTTGTTAATATTGGAGGACAAAAAGAAGAAAAAAATACATGGTAATCATGGTATCTAAAATGCATACCTTAAGAGCTATGAGCACGTGTTCGTCTTCGCTAGTGTGAAACATCTCTCTTCTATAGAACAAGTGCCCATAGCCCTTAAGGTATGTACAGGATGCATAAAAAAGAATCACACGTTTTAAAAAAAATCATAACTGTTATATTTGAGATATGTGAGTGAACAATGTACTGTTGGAAAGAGCAAACTCATGAGTGTTACAAGGTACCCGCTAGGTAGCAGCAGAGAGCGCCCATTTCAGTTCTAGTAAAATGGTGTCTGGACAAAAGAAAGAGTTTTGTTTTCTATGTTTCGCGGAGTGGTGGTCAGTAACAACTGTTCGTTGTGACTCTAATACTAGGTAAGGTGTGGATCCTTCTACAGCACAGAGCGTTAGACGATGGCATGAACAATTCCGAGAAACAGGTTGTTTGTGTTAAGGCAAACCGCCGGGCCGTCCCCGAGTGTGTGACACAGTCGTCGAACGCATCCACCATAGTGTCACAAGGGGTCCGCAGAAATCAGTTCGCCGTGCAGCACGACAGCTCAACATGCCCCCGATGCCCGTGTGGCGTATGTTGCGTTGACGTTTACACATGAAACCATACAAAGTTCAGCACCTACAAGCTCGTCGTTAAGGTGGCAAACAACAACGTGTGGAGTTCTACATTTCATTCTTGGCAAGATTAAGGATAGCAGTTTATAAAAGACTCTATTTATCTGCCTCCGTTTCCAACAGCAAAGTGAGCTGAGACATCGCATAACAGAGACTGTGGAAGCTGTAACTCCATACATGCTTGCTGCAGTGTGGTAACAATTTGAATACCGTATTGACATAAGACGTGCATCTCAAGGGGGGGCATTTGAATACCTATGAAAAGGTATGAAAGAAAAAACTTTTTGAGATTCCCGTTTATCAAAAAACAAAATTCATTGTATATGTTTATTACTTTCAGGAATACAGACGTGCCGAATCGGGTTATTATTTTTGATACATCCGGGTATATTAGTCTCATCTCTACAGTGTACTGATAATATGGGCTCAATTTTTTTCTTCTGTGTCGGTATGTTATCGGGTGCTGATGTATAAATAGTCCATGAATACTGCAAGGCGTACGAACTTCTGGCATGGCTTTTTTTACGATAGGCGTTTTATTCCGTTAATCGCTAATAGTGTTTTCTCGTGCGTTTCTTGCTCAGAATGGTCATGTGATGCCTGCATGCACGTTTTGCTAGGATTTTCCTCTTTGACCTTGGTGTTCTACATGCGAAAGAAAATAATATGGGAGGCCGAAACGGTGAACAGAGAAACACAAAAATGATGAAATGATCGTGTGGCATTAGTGGCCGGGGGCCCCATCCGGGGCAGTTCGGTCGCCGAGTAGCAAGTCTTATTTCCGGTGACGCCTGATTAGGCGTCTCGCTTGTCGGTTATGATGATGACAGCACAACACCCAGTCCACGAGCGGAAAATATCTCCAACATGCCATGGAATCGAACCTGGGCTCGATGCATAGCAGGCAAACACTTTACCACTTTTTTTTGTTCTCATTTTGTTCGTTTTCGTTCGTTGCATCTGCTCGTGGCAGACGTTGCAAGACACCCATTTCAGTTCCTCGTTGATCCATTAACTCAGTTTTTTTTTTTTTTTATTATTGTGGACAGCTAACCCTCTGACCATCACGCTGAGTTACCGTGCTGGCAACGACTAAGCTAGGCAGGTGGACAGAGGAACACAGCAAGAGTAACGACAGAGTCTACTGGCAACGCAATATTTTTGATACGGTCAGTAATACAAACCATGAGCAGCCGGTGGCGTGGAAGGGAGTGGGGGGAGCACTGATACCCCGCAACCCACCTCGCCCTTCTTCGCAGCTACCTACTGTACATTCGATTGCGTACCCAAAAAAGGAAATCATGTACTTGGTCAAATGGCTCTGAGCACTGTGGGACTCAACATCTGAGGTCGCCAGTCCCCTAGAACTTAGAACTACTTAAACCTAACTAACCTAAGGACATCACACACATCCATGCCCGAGGCAGGATTCGAACCTGCGACCGTAGCGGTCGCGCGCTTCCAGACTGAAGCGCCAGAACCGCTTGGCCATACCGGCCTGCTAATGTACTGGTGTGCCTCTCTGTATACCTTCTACCTCCATCAGTCGCGGTTTGAGGTTCTGTTAACAGTGCGATCAGATTCACGACTGCCAGAGTCCTTCCGATTCTTTGTCCCCTTAAATTATGTCTTAAAATAAATGTTTTTGGTTGTTGTATTTAACACATATCGCGAAAACCGTTCACACACATCCCAAGAAGCTAAGAAATCCTTGTAAAGAACGCACTCCATCAAGCAATTACCAAGCTAGGAACTTGTGAGCAGCTGAAAGGAACAACACGTTTTATTTCATTTAATCATTCGTTATTTTGCAAAGCAAATGGTTTGATTCCTTGAAAGTAATAAGGGTAATTAAGAAAAAATTTGTGGTTTGGGGAAAATCGAAATATTTTACAAACAGCTGCTGCTATATACGTAAATGTCGAGCCGGAAAGCTCATCTTTTGGAGGTTTAGCTGTTATGCGCATAAAACGTTACATTGATGCAGAAATTGTGGACACACTAAGTCATTTTTACAAAACAAAATTACTAAATTATAACAGAATACCGATCGATATTCAAATATATTGTATTTCATGTTTTATGAACAAAGCTTGAAAATAAATAGGTAAATTTTTTTGTTTAAAAGTAAGAAATAAAAGGAACATACGACGCGCATGATTTCGAACACCATTCAAAGGTGCGTCTAACGATACTCTACGCTATTTATTACTGCTAGACAAGACATTTGACTATTTTTTATCAGAAGATTTTTTCTTCTATTCGTGCTGTTGTGTGTCAAGACATACAATGCGGCGGCTGCGGAGGAACTAAGGTTTGCTGATTTCCTTTTTTAACAATCGCCGTGACAGCTTGCTCTCTGGGTGCGTCTCACTGTCGTGCATTTCGTGGCGCATCTACGCAGACTCGACTTACAACCCGTTCGTTTTAGCTAGCATATAGTTGCGCCCGTTGAAGGAAGCGTCAGTGGGCTCTTTAGACTCATCTGCTTGAGCCTTCTTGGAGCCCACGAGCGCTAAATTCCTTAGGAGAGATGTCGCCGAAGCTGTGCTACAGTGAGCTGACATACATTTCTAGGCGCAGTGCTGAGGAAAGGTGTCACGTGTTTGGAAATCATCAATCCATGTCCACAGCTCTAGAAAAGTTGGCTGTCAGTATTTAAGTCCATGTGCAAAATACTGGAAACGCTTCCGGATAGTTTAAATTCAGAGTCTTTAACTAGGAGCGGCGCCTGCCCTCATTTAGATAGTGGTCTTGAAGACGGCGGCAGCTCGGGCCGCTCCGGACGCAGCGGTCTGTTTGTCATCACGGGAGGGCGGGATGGCAGGCAGGCGCGTGTGTTTCGTCAAAGCGCTGCCGCTGGCTGTGTCCTAATAGCGAACGGCGGGCTGGCAGCGCGCCATACGCCGTACGCCGGACCTGGAGAGCCTCGCCTCAACCCGCGTTCTCTTCTGCAAGCGCCGCCACTGTGCACTCTCGCTTCAAATTTCATAACTATTTCACTCACCCTGGCTGTCTCTTTTTGTGTAGTACACTGTATCCCATTTTTTCTTCACAACACCAAAGAACTGTTTGTCCAGAAGAAACAGAAAAAAATATATCAAGCAAACGTTGTTAAGCAACTGGGAGGCCATTAACTTCTATGACTGCGTTTCTCATGACTTTGTTCGTTACAAAGATGAGAACAGCATAATGTCTTTTTCAAGTGGAAACCTGTCTGTTTTGTTCGGTAATGTACTTCCACTCCACAAGACCAGTTGAAAAACTTACCACAGTTCTGGTTCAAGTAACCAAGACGTCATTAAAAACATAACACGAAAACTGCTTTGACTGCCCTGTACTATCACACGGTGGAGGCACTCAGGGATAATATAACTCGCCCACTTGCTGGCAGTGGCCGGTCGACGTGGCCGAGCGGTTCTAGGCGCTTCAGTCTGTAACCGCGCAACCGCTACGGTCGCAGGTTCCAATTCTTCCTCGAGCATCGATTTGTGTGATGTCCTTAGGTTTAATCAATTCGCCGGCCGCAGTGGTCTCGCGGTTAAGGCGCTCAGTCCCGAACCGCGTGACTGCTACGGTCGCAGGTTCGAATCCTGCCTCGGACATGGATGTGTGTGATGTCCTTAGGTTAGTTAGGTTTAAGTAGTTCTAAGTTCTAGGGGAATGATGCCCACAGATGTTAAGTCCCATAGTGCTCAGAACCATTTTTTTTTTAAATTAATTCTAAGTTCTAGGGGACTGATGACCTCAGATGTTAAGTCCCAAAGTGCTCGGAGCCCGAGCTGGTAGTGACAACAAACAAATTGAAACACGAGTAAAACACACAACCGTCCTTCAGTTAACCGTCTTTAGTTGAGGGTTTTTATGAGTACCTTGCAGGCCAATGAAGAAAGAGTGGAAATAATAATTTATGGATAATGTAAATTACCAAACCGGAAACTGCAACAATGTTTCCTTATTTACAGTATAGGTGCATGTAGTAATTGCTGTAGTATGCTCCAATGTGTGTGAATTCCTAAGGGACCAAACTGCTGAGGTCTTCGGTCCCTAGACTTACACACTACTTAAACTAACTTACGCTAAGAACAACACACACCCTCATACCAGAGGGAGGACTCGAACCTCTGACGGGAGGGGCCGTGCTGTCAGTGACATGGCGCCTCTAACCGTGCGGTCAGTCCGCGCGGCTAATCGATGGAGTACTGTTAAACAATATGTTGTATACATTAAAGGCAGTCCTTGATTGAAAACTGCGTCATCATTATATCTGTCGCGAACGTGGTTCTTGTCAGGATATCGCTCTCTGTATAGCTCCTCTGCCTCAGCCTTACGCCCACATTCAACCACGATAAATGAAAAGTACTGATGACGCAGTTTTTGACCAAGGACTGCATTTATTGTACACACATCAAAAATAGTTTTTCATTATCCCGGTTCCCAGAACTCCTGAAGATAGACGTTGATTGTGGATATTGTATCACAGATACAGTCCCTTTGACTGTTCAGAGATGTCACTAAACCTGCCCAAAGATGTAAACAACCATGCATGAGCAGCGCATATTAGACAAAGGGCGTCCGACAGCCCATCAGTTCCACTCATTCCACCCCGAAGGAGGTACACAGCTCGTGTTGTCTGTAGTTCCACCGTGCCTAGACGGTCAGTACCGCGGTTTGATCGCGTCCGCATTGTTTCTTTGTGCCAAGAAGGGCTCTCAACAAGGGAAGTGTCCAGGCGTCTCGGAATGTACCAAAGCAATGAAGTTCGGACATGGAGGAGAACAGCGAGACTGGAACTGCCGATGACATGCCTCGCTCAGGCCATCCAAGGGCTTCTACTGCAGTGGATGATAGCTACCTACGGATTATGGCTCGAAGCAACCCTGACAGCAACGCCACCATGATGAATAATGCTTTTCGTGCAGCCACAGGACTTCGTGTTACGACTCAAACTGTGCGCAATAGGCTGCGTGATGAGCACCTTCACTCTCGATGTCATGGCGAGGTCCATCTTTGCAACCATGACATCATGCAGCACGGTATAGATGGGCCCAACAACATGCCGAATGGACCGCTTAGGATTGGCATCACGTTCTTTTCACCGATGAGTGTCACATATGCCTTTAACCAGACAATCGTCGGAGACGTGTTTGGAAGCAACCCAGTCAGGCTGAACGCCTTAGGCACAGTGTCCAGCGAGTACAGCATAGTGAAGGTTCCCTGCTGTTTTGGGGTGGCATTATGAGGGGGCGACGTACGCCGCTGGTGGTCATGGAAGGCGCTGTAACGGCTGTACGATACGTGAATGCCATCCTCCGACCGATAGTGCAACCATATCGGCAGCATAATGACGAGACATTCGTCTTCATGGACGACATTTCGCGCTCTCGTCGTGCACATCTTGTGAATGACATCCATCAGGATAACTACATCGCTTGACTAGAGAGGCCATCATGCTGTTTATGGATGACGTGACCAACGAACCACTTCTTAGGGATCTACGCTGAATGGCCGTTGAGGAGTGGGTCAATCTGGTCCAACAGTGCCTTGATGGACTTGTGGATAGTATCACAAGACAAATGCAGGCATGCATCAATGCACGAGGACGTGCTGCTGGGTATTAAAGGTACCAGTGTGTACAGTAGTCTGTACCATCACCCCCTCTGAAGGTCTCGCTGTATGGTGGTAGAACATGCAGTGTGTGGTTTTCATGTGGAATAAAAAGAGCGGAAATGATGTTTATGTTGATCTCTCTTCCAATTTTCTGTATAGATTCCGGAATTCTCGGAACCAAGTTGATGAAAAACTTTGTTTGATGTGTATATAAAACATATCGTTGAAAAGTGCAGTATTTACTGAATGTAGATAAATTGTAAATAATTTCTTCTTTCTCTTCGCTGGTGTACACTTTTTTTTTCCAAATTTTGCAACCTACATAACCCACTTTCTGACACTTTTGAGTGGGTGTTTTAAGACTAACTATCTCTGGTATTAGCGCTACAGAAGTGGTTTATACATGCATGGAAACAATCTGTTTATTCTGCTACTTTGCAAACTATATATGAAAAGTCGGCCTCTTAGCCTCTCTGGTTTTTGCCAGAGAGTTGCCCGTCCCTAGCTACGTGGAGGCGGGCCGCTACTACTAGAAGAAACCACTCCATTGTGCTACTCTTTTATTTCCCCCACCACCATACTGAGCTAACTACAACTACTGGCTACTAAAGCTCATGACTTAAAAACGTAGTATTTACATATTTACAATTGCGCATTAGATCTGAAGCGCGTTACACTCTCCCAAGGTAGGCTCGCTGGGCCTTCTTTGAGATTTTATTCACTAACTTTGCGAAATTTCTAAATAATTCGACATTCGTTAGTATAACATTTATGTCTCTTGTCTGGAGAAGCTGTCTCTCAACTGAGACAGTCTGTTCATATATTGGACACTCAAACACTGTGTGTTCTGGCGATCCTATGTGGGCACCACAGTCACATTCTGGTGTCATTGCGCTTGCGAGGAGGTTCACACTTCACTTTATTACTTAGTTGTTCATTTCTTAAGATCTTTTGACAGTCCTCTTGTGAGGCCGTTTCTACAATCAGTACATTCTTTGCTGTACGTACATTGTTAATTTTTATCTTATCCTTCTTAGGATCAATGCACTTCTCAAAGACTGACTTAACAGCTTTAATGTCATCGCCTGGTTTAGGTTTTAGGAATACTGTTGGAGTAACTTTTTTGATATTGTCCTGAATAGTTTGTTTTGCTGTCGGTGCTTTGGCCACTGGGGCTCTTGCAACCGCAGCATAAGTCCGAACCGGTTGACCTCTGAGCCTTTCATTTTCTTTCTCTAACTCTGTTACCCTACCCTCTAACTGAGAGTGGGCGATTGCCCAGTTGGCTACAAAGTCCCTAATATTATTTATAGCATAATTGCCTATTTTGCCATTTTTATGCTGTTATCGAGTAAACGAAGAAACTTCGCGTGGCGCTCAGCGACAGATAAATTATCTAGGCTCGAAATTACGCCAGTATCCAACGCATTAACACTCTCCATAGTTTCTGCCATAATTGAAGATTTAGAGAGTGAAAAAGTGGAGGCCCGTCTCTTACCCCGGACCGGCCTCTCTGGCATGGGGGGGAGGCTATATGCAGCCCGCTCACCGGTCCCGCCCCTTGACCAAGAGCTATCAGTAACTGAGCTGCCAGGTTTAGCACGCCGTGGGTACAGCGCACTAGTCCTCCTCAACAGCCACACCACCGCAGTTTTCACCCGCTCCCTTATCGGCGAATGCCACCCGCATTCCGGGAGAGCGGATTCACTCTCCGTCCTTCGCCCCCTACTAGGCCAGGTTCCCACCAAAGGCCAAGGACCCGGTCCTACTCAGGTGCCGGGCCGGTCCCCCAGACGTTCGGGGGTCTGGACCCATCTAACCTGACCGAGGAAATGTCACCACGCCCCGGCTTGGCAGAGCATGCCTTGGAGTCCAAGACAAGGCGAATGGCCTTCGCCGACTTGGGGCAGGATCCCACCACAGCAAATGCAGCCATCAGAACCAGTGTACAAGTTGTACAGCACACTGTCGCGCCCATACCTTTCAGTTACCCGAAGGCTTAACAGCTCCACCTCAAGAAGGCAGGTAAGGGCACTTGAGAAGGAGAGGCTGTTTGAGACGCATCCTTCCCCACACTGCCTTTTACCAACTGAGAGCCCGCATAGTTTGAAGGCCCACAGCATGAGACAGCCGGAGCTGGTGTACACTGTACTCGTACAAAACTTGGACTGAAAACTGTTGACAGAATGACAGGAGTGCGTTTACCTTGTGTTTCCATTTCTTAACTGTCAATGCCAGCAAGTGGGCGAGCTTGTTACGTCGAGTCATGCTAATACACGGCAGTCAGTCAGCTTTGTGTTACGTTTTAATAATGACATGTTTACGTGAATGGTACACTGTGATACCTTTTTGAACAGGTGTGAGTGAAGGAAATCGTTTACAGAATAAAGAGATATGGGATGTTATTGTAAGAAGAGATCAGAATCTGCCCTTCTCCTTGGTGATGGTTGCGTGCAGATAGTACTTTCGCGAAAGATCGCAACTTTGGACTAAACACGGCAGGCTCCAACTAGTACAATAGAAAAAACAAGAAGGAAATATGGCAGCTTAGAAACATGATACTCAGTGACTGACCTCTAACTGTGCCTAACACGAGGTTTTGTCAAGACGTGATTATCACTGCTGAAATCAACTAAAGGTGGTGGTGGTGGTGGTGGTGGTGGTAGTGATGGTGCTTCTTCTGTACACGGTTGTTCAGGTTCCTGCGAACAACGTGCACAGCATTTGGTAACACAAAGAAATAACCACAAAACAATACAGGGTGTTACAAAAAGTTACGGCCAAACTTTCAGGAAACATTCCTCACACACAAATAAAGAAAAAATGTTATGTGGACATGTGTCCTGAAACGCTTAATTTCCATGTTAGAGCTCATTTTAGTTTCGTGCACCTCCGCTCAATGGAGCACGTTATCATGGTTTCATACGGGGTACTCTACCTGTGCTGCTAGAACATGTGCTTTTACAAGTACGACACAACATGTGGTTCATGCACAATGGAGCTCCTGCACATTTCAGTCGATGTGTTCGTACGCTTCTCAACAACAGATTCAGTGACCGATGGATTGGTAGAGACGGACCAATTCTATGGCCTCCACGCTCTCCTGACCTCAACCCCCTTGATTTCATTTATGGGGGCATTCGAAAGCTATTGTCTACGCAACCCCGGTACCAAATGTAGAGACTCTTCGTGCTCGTATTGTGTTCGGCTGTGATACAACACGCCATTCTCCAGGGATGCATCAACGCATCAGGGATTCCCTGCGACGGAGGGTGGATGCATGTATCCTCGCTAACGGAGGACATTTTGAACATTTCCTGTAACAAAATGTTTGAAGTCACGCTGGTACTTTCTGTTGCTGCGTGTTTCCATTCCATGATTAATGTGTGTGAGGAATGTTTCCTGGAAGTTTGGCCGTACCTTTTTGTAACACCTTGTATACAATTCACGAAAGCTCGAGCGAGCTGGGTCGCCGACTGCCGGCCTGCCGGCATTCGTGGCGGTTGAACAGTGATGCGTGAAAGTCTGTTAAGTCGTAGCAAATTCTTGCACAGCACAGGAATGTATAATTCTTAGAACTGTTCGAAATCCAATACAATTGGGGTTGAGGGCTCAGGTTCCGATAGTGCGCGTCCGGAATGATGTGCATTATCTTCACTCGGCGAACGATTTGACTCTGGAACGGGTGAAAACGAATCGCGAATGCTGCGAGATACGTGCTGGACGGAAAACAGCCACGTGCGGGCAGCAGCAGCAGCGGCTGGTGTAGCGGGCCGTGTCGGCAGCGCGGCTAGTCGAGCGAGCAGAGTTTTTATTTTTAGAGCAAGATTTGGAAGCAGCTTACTATGAGGCGAGCATCTCGCCGATCTCTAAGAAAGCCCGGCGGCTTGGGTTTAACACCGTGGTGCAGCCAAACACCGCACTCCTTCACAGAACATGCGTGCCAATTTTTGTGCCTTCCGTGCATCGTGCGGGACCAGTTCAAAATTTGTTTTCGGCAGTGGCATGTATTTGGAATTGTAAGGCAAATGACGTCGTTTCCGGTCACGAACGGTAAAAGTAACGATATCAGCAAGTAGAAATCACTTCCTACACTTTTGTCCTTCGCTTTATTGCTTTCGATCAGAAAAACAAGCACCCCATATGACGCACTGTTTTTTAGTTCTTTGATTTTTGTAATGGGTCAGTATTTCCTTCGTACTACTCCGTAGGCTGCATATCACTTTACAGTTTGCAGGCGAAGCTGCTACTGTCTTTTTCTATTTCGAACCTTCAGAAGGGAATTTCTACCATTCTGAACCTAGATGACCTTAAATGTGGAAGTTCGTGCGGCTAATGAAGCAGTAATTTCTAGTGTAAACGAAATGCGTCTAAATGCAGTGTGAATGTAAGTATTTTTATGCTACTTTGAAATTGCAAGGCTTGTTAACATCAAATGCAGAATAAACGGCGAGTTTCTGTTTCGCTGCAGTAGCTACAATTTGATTCCAGACGTCACAGAATATGGCATGTACACTGAATTGACAAAGAAACTGGTACACCTGCCTAATATTGAGTAGGGCCCCTGCGAGCACGCAGAAGTGCCGCAATACAACCTGGCATGGAACCGACTGATCTCTGAAGCAGTGCTGGATGGAACAGGCACCATGAATCCTGCAGGGCTGCCCCATAAATCGGTAAGAGTGCGGGGAGGGGGGGGGGGGGTGAAGATCTCTTTTCCTGAAAGCTCATTGTAAGGCATCACAGATTTGCTCAATAATATTTGTGTCTGGGGAGTTTGGTGGCCATTGGAAGTGTTTAATCTCAGAAGAGTGTTCCTGGAGCAACTCTGTAGCAATTATGGACGCGTGGGGTGTCGCATTGTCCTGCTGGAATTGCCCAAGTCTGTCGGAGTGCACCATGGACATAATGGATGCAGGTGATCAGACAGGATACTTACGTACGTGTCACCTGTTCCAGCTCCACACGCCCCGTACCGTTACAGAGACTCCACCAGCTTGAACAGTCCCGTGCTGACATTCAGAGTCCATGGATTCATGAGGTTGTCTCCATACCCGTACACGTCCGTCGGCTCGATACAATTTAAAACGAGACTCGTGCGACCAGGCAACATGTTTCCAGTCATAAACAGTCCAATGTCTGTGTTGACGGGCCCAGGAGAGGCGTAAAGCTGTGTGTCGTGCAGTCATAAAGAGTACACGAGTTGGCCTTCCGCTCCGAAAGCCAATATCGATGATGTTTCGTCGAATGGTTCGCACGCTGACACTTGTTGATGGCACGGCATTGCAGTTTGCGGAAGGTTTGCACTTCTGTCACGTTGAACGATTCTCTTCAGTCGTTGTTGGACCCGTTCTTGCAGAATATTTTTGCGGTCGTGGCGATGTCGGAGATTTGATGTCTTACCGGATTCCTGATACTCACGGCACACTCGTGAAATGGGCGTACGGGATAATCCCCCTTCATCGCTAACTTGAAGATGCTATGTCCCATCGCTCGTGCACCGACGACAACATCACGTTCAGACTCACTTAAATATTGATAATCTGCCATTGTAGCTGCTGTGACCCTTATAACAACTGCGGCAGACACTTGACACTTGTCTCATGTATAGGCGTTGCCGACCGCGGCGCCATATTCTTCCTGTTTAGATATCTGTATTTGAATACGCATGCCTATACCAGTCTTTTTGGCCCTTCAGTTTATCTTCTTCTGGTACAACCACAACAGCTCGACGGAGCGAAATACATGCTCTGGCGATGAGGCACTATGCCTCGTTCTGTTTTGAGAGAAAACAGGTTCAAAAACATTTTTGAAAGGTGAAATAATGTATAAAATGCATGTTTGACCATCTGCCGCTTTTATTTTAAACCCAAATATCGACAATGTTTCAGGCATGGACCTTCTTCACGGGTAAGGGTTAAAATGGTTTAAGCCACCACATTACATTTGGAATCCCGATCTTCTCTTTAGTACTGCTCTGTGTACATTTAGCATTCAATGTTTGCTTCTAAAAGTCGTTTGTCGTATATTGATATTCAAGCCATGCCCTACACATTATTGGCTTACACCAAAATCACTTATACGTGAAGATGGTCTGTGACTGAAAATGGTCGGTATTTTGGTGTAAAATAAAAGCGGCTGATTGTCAGTCGTGCATTTTATACAACACAGGTTCAGCTGTTACTGTATTCAATGTAAACAAAAATGGACATCTTGTGTAAGTTTCCACAGTCGTTGGTAGTAGTTTCTTCTAGAGAGCCAGTACTGAAGTAGAAGGAACAGTAACAATATACACTAAGTAGCTTCACTAATAAAAATTAATAATAATAACAATATTAATAATAATTAATCTGCAATCAAAAGGATATTTTAGTCCAAGTTTTATGGGGTGTTACATTTCTAGTGTGGAGCGATTTAACGAAAAAGTTGTCTTATACATTAAGTACAATTTTGGCCGCTATTTGGAATTGAGCCATTATTTACTTGAGTAGTTGCTTGTTATTTTTATTTGGCAACTAACCAATGTTTGCTAGAAAAAATATACCATATACGCGTACCTAACTAAGGTAACTAATACTAATTGCGTGAGGGGAGCAACGTTAGGCCTCTTCATTGTATGATCTGTGGTTTTTTTACTGTAATTAAGGGAAGTTGAAAGGAAACACTTATAAAACTAGAAGTGGTACATGATGTACGGGAGACGAACTGTCAGTTTTAATAACAATTGAAGTACCTCAAGTGTAACGGCAGGGAAAAAAAACTGCGGAGATTTTTGGAATCAGGTTTATGTAAGTACTGCGTATGTTATAATATATTGTTCCAAGGAAACATTCAGCTGTTCGTCAAATAATACTTAATTCAAAACACATATTGGGCATGACTGTCTTTTACACGATATTATTTCTTCAACGACGTGTGCCTCTGCAGTACATTCGTTAAGCCTCATGGGATGAGTGATAAAGCTCAAGGCTACGAATCCAAAGCTCTCGGCTTCGATTCCCAGTCAGTCTTAAAATTTTTATTTGTGACTTATTTTATTCTTCATTCCACGTTAAACTGGAAGTTTGGTAGAACCAACACATTTCGTAACTTTTTAGTAATTTTTATTCAGTTTTAGTCGTTCGAGCTAGGGTACTTCCTTTGCAAGAGATGCGATTGACTTTCGCCATCGTGTCAGTTTTTTGAGCCCAAACCCAATGCAGTTCTTCCAATACACTAGCAGGACATCGGCGCTGAGTATTAGGGTATCAGTGTATCGAGTACAAGTCGTACATTAGTTTCATTCGTTCTGCAGCCCCGTTCGAGAGAGGACTCTCACGGGTTTGGAGTATGTTAGCCCCAGAAGTACTGCTGCACGTCATGCGGGGAGGCGCCATCTATGACTGGAGCGGCAACGCCGTTGCCGAAAGTTGCCTTCGGCCAGCTCCAGCCCGGCAGAGCGTTTATCGCGGCGACCGCTGCCGTGCTGTTAAATGCAAATTGGCGCGCAGCCGGCCGTGTGGTGATACACAAAAGGGCCTACTTTAATTACTGCGTCCGTTGCGATGTAGCGCGGCTCCCCTGTTCGAATTTTCCCTTTTTTACCCACGATCAGCGTTCTTTTTTATTTATTTTTTTACCTCGCTCTGCAGATTCGCGGAGGTGGGGGGGGGGGGGGGCGGAGGTGAGCGCGATTCTCTGGTACATCCACATTCGCCCTCTGCCTCCTTCCCTCCCTCTCCCCTACATGCCCTCCCCTCCTTCATTACACTTTTCCGTATTTGACACGTGGACCTGTGAGTTTGCCACACCACGATGTATGAAGCGTTTTTCTGGAAGTCGTCAAAGTGTCATGTCGCAAGAATCTGTTGAACGCAACGTGGCTACTTCTCCTACGTGAAAGTAAGGTAACGCGAAAGCAGCGTTTACTCTTTCGTCCGTGCCGCGGAGCTTCGCAGCGTCGTGCGAAATCACCCACGTGCTCACGGTCAGAATCGAAACCAGTTTTGGTGATGTGTGGCGCAATAGACAGCCTGCGCGACGTACAGCTCTGCAGATTAATCGGAAACGTTCGGTGACGCTCGCGGATTAATTCTCTGCTCTGCTACACTTATAAATTAGCACTGCGTTCTTCAAACCAACCTTGGGAACAAAGTTTAACCTCCGACTATTCAGAGATTAATTATTACGGGACACTCAAAAATTTCGAGTGCTGGATATGAATATGATCACCGCCTCGGGCTGTCTCCTAGTAACAAAATTTGAATACAGTTCAAAGTTAATGGGGAAATGTAATTTATATACTTCAGTGAAAATCTCGCCTAGTTCTTCTCCTTCATCAGACATCAACTTCCACCTAGCTATAACTGACCACAATCTAATTTCGAGTATCTGCCTATTAGGAGTCTGCCACCTCGCTAAAAGTTAACACACTCCTTGAAATCCGAATTGACTCCACCTAAAATCCGTGACCGCGCACGAGAAAGCATTTCTGGCTTCTGTCGAGATTGTGTACTGCAAGAAATAACTCGTTGATCACGAAGGATCGCCTTCTCTCGACACTACAGAAACACCACCTCTGCCCCAGAGCGCACGCAACTTCTACACACCACGAGCGTTGTCGGCGTATATCTGGTTTCGCGAGGTCCAAATCTATCCACAAAGTTATTTACATCTCCCAGCCAATCAGAATCAGGAGCAAAACGTAGACGTATTTATTAGCCACTTATTGCTTCCGCTTATAACGCTGCTAAATGTGCTTCTGCAGGGGGTGGACAGAAGTATCGGAACACCAAAAACACAAAACATTAACTTGCCTAACGCTCTCTAGGAAAACCGTTGCATTCAAGACAGCTTTCAGACGTCTCAGACCATACAGGCTCCTTATAATTTTCAAGCGAACTTTATGCTCGTATGGTTCTTCCTGCATAATAGTGGCATGTTCAGGTAACGTCGATGGAGGTGGATAGCGATCACTCACCCTTCTCTAAGAAGTAGGCCACAAATGCACAATAATATTGACATAAGGTACTGTGATCGCCAGGGGATATGCGACAATACATCTTCGTGCTCACAAAACAAGTCTTTGACGATGCGAGCTGTGTGGATGGGGGTCCTCCCTCTGTGTTACATGGGATGGACCTGATCTTTAAAGGTAACATCGTTATTCTTATGTATCGCACAACTAAAGGGACAAGTTGTAAAATACAAACGAATTTTGTACAGATTTTAAATTTCCGTCCGTGCTATAAGCAGAAGAAACAAACATACAAGTAATAATTACGGACTTGAGAGATTTTTGTTGCTGTCAGTGGTGCTAGTTTTTTTTACAGAGAAGTACTGCCAGCATTTTTGTACTATCGAATGGGGCTGTATAAGAAAATGATCGTATCCAGTGTTCCGCGCATATACCGTGCCTGGAATTGGCTCTGAGCACTATGGGACTTAACTTCTGAGGTCATCAGTCCTCTAGAACTTAGAAGTACTTAAACCTAACTAAGGACATCACACACATCCATACCCGAGGCAGGATTCGAACCTGCGACCGTAGCGGTCGCGTGGTTCCAGACTGAAGCGCCTAGAACCGCTCGGCCACCTCGGCCGGCTACGTGGGATAAATATCTCTGTTACAAATATGGGTGTGGCGTTTCCTCCCTGTCTCTCAGTGAAGAGTTTTCAACCGAAAGTTTCCCCAAGGGGTGACATGAATTAGGAATTCATAAGATAAATAATATTGACCTAAATTAATTGTTGTGACATTTAAGGAACCCACGTTGATGATGAACAGTCAATTCCCTTATAGCACCACATGGTGCGATTTGCAGGAACTGACTTAAAACATTACCTTCCTGGGTCCATCACAAATCATTTGTATCACAGCAGAGGCTGCTGCAGATCCTTTAGTAGGCTGGCAGGCGTCATTGTTCGAAGGCGGAAACGGATGAAACCCACACAGTTGTCACGATAAAACGTTACATCTAACAATACATACATAAAATATCCCAGAGGGGTTCTAGCTTCCGACAGAGGGAAGCAGTTAACGAAAAACACGAATAGTGTTTGGTCATTGTTCCCCCGAAGAATTCTCCTCCAACCTCTCCTGTTTGGCCACTGAAAAAAGAAATACGTGTAAAATGGAATTCAGAGTATGAGACAGGGCGGTTGTTCTCTTTAAATAATGAACTCGACAAATTATAATGAAATAGGTACTTTTTACACCAGCGCAATACAATGGATCGTAATTTACATTTTGACAGCACAAACTCACTATTACGAAAGACGAGATGATGGTTGGATGGCAAATGGTGGTCCGATGGCAAATAAATTAACGCCTGTCATTTTTCTCTGCGGCTTTTGGACATTTCGACGTATTGAGTCTCTCATGTATTCCTTGTCTCGAAAATGGTAACGAATAAAAAAATTCGGAATTACGCTCATGTTAGATCGTATGTAAATATTACATGTTGAGAGATGGATGCACACACACACACACACACACACACACACACACACACACACACACACACACACACACACAGTCACAAAGATCCAGCACGAGATAAAAGACGAAACAAATTTTGTCGTTTCAAACGATTCTTACTGTCAGTTGTAACAGTACAGGGCAGGAACACGGACCTGTGACATCTTAAGAGTCCCCGGCAATAGTCTCCCAACGAATCCATACACACTGCCAATGCTGTGAAAGACGCCGAATACCTGTGTCCTCATCATGAGCGAATCGTCGGATCTCACCTGTCACTGTTTTGGCAATGTATTCATATGTTCGAAAGCGTGTTCCTCGCTGTGGCTCTTTCAGTATTGGTATGAGGTCATAATCGGAAAGTGATAAAGTCTGGCGAATATAGTGGATGGTCCAGTACTTTTCATCTCCAACGCGCGGGCAGATTCCGCATGCTTACTGCCGTATGGGCTATAGCGTTGTCCTGAAGAATTAGTGCATCGTGTAGACGTTCAGGACGCTTCTCCCAAATAACCCGTCGTAGGTTTCGTTGCAGGGAAGTGCGACAGTAGTACAGTGCATTACCAGTTCATTCACATGGCACGAAATGACATAGAATCATTCCTCTGATATCGTAAGCTATGATGATCATTAACTTAATAGGAGAGGGATTGCGAAGTAATTGCCTGCGTGGTCATCCTGGATGGCGCCATTCCGCAGACTGGCGTTTCAGTTTTGGCTCATAGGCGCTGGCCCAAAATTGATCCGTGGTAGGGCCGGCCACGGCATGGCAAACTGCATGCATGCAGTGGGCTATCTGAGTACGAGCGCAGTCCATACGCACAGTAACAAACCACTCGGTCCGTGCATGGCGACCGTTGCATCTCTGCCACGCCTGCATGCATCTACCCACCGAGCAACTGTTCGGTGCGGTAGAGCAGCGTTTCCTACCGCTTCCACAAACTCCTCGTGGCATTGGCGTGCATTCCTTCCACAATGAAGTGCAGTCTTTACGTATGAGTGCTGTTCAAGTCGGGTAACATCCATCCTGAATAACTGCTCAACTCCCAGTGTGGTCTCTCTTCACGCTTCGTTCTCCTGGAAAGGACTGCCATCTAGCGTCATGTCACATTAATATGCAACGACCAACCTCTTTATTTTTTTCTTGTGCTATATCTTTGTGTGTGTGTGTGTGTGTGTGTGTGTGTCTACACGTAATGTTACATATGAAATGACCTTCCATTTGCATATTTCAGAATATTTTCTTACCATTTTCGAGACAAAAAAAAGTTGCCATACTTTTGCAATGACCCCTGTTGACATAACTGTACAAATGGAAATGAGCTTCATCATTCATCCAGAAGCTGTTTCCAGTGCCTTCACTTCATTAGTTAAGTTCAAAATTCCATGCACAAAAGGCTTCGTCACGTGTTATCTGTTTCTTCGTATTTTAAATGTGACTGTGAGACAGCAACCAAACAGCCAACCGATTGCAACAAGATTTGACTTCAACCTGGTTTCGACACAGGCTATGTCTATTTTCATCAGAAGGTCCAAACATTTATATAGAGTAACAGATGAACAGATTTAAGAGCAAAATGCTCTCGTCGTTTAAAATACTTCATAATAAAATATATAAAATTACAGACAAAGGCACTGACATAAAATTGGTAATTATAGGTAAAATTATAGCCACATGGCGTTGTACACAATACGCGCTCTAAGGGCTGCATGAGGAAACAGACATGCAGTGCAGGTGGCATCAGATAGTCTGGTAGGCCAAGGTGGATTCCTCCCCCATATCTGGTCCGCCCTGAGGGCGAATTGTTCAGCTCCGGTGGTAGGAGGGGAACGACGTATTACTTGTCTTCATATCAGGAACAGCCAAGCGTTAAACATCATTTAATCTGTCTGTAGCGACGAATGCTAATGTATCTGTAGGTTAAAGTAGGTACGAGTATCGTAGTAGCCTCGTCACCTTCAACTGAATGGTGCTGTGGCCGAGATACTGACGCAGCTCGGATCGCAAGGACGCACGTGACCATAAGGGCAACCGGGAGGTGGCACTCGAGCAGCAAACAGTAGCAGCAGACGCGGGGCGACTAGCATGAATTATGGATGGCCGACGTCGCCTCGAGTGCAGCGCAAGCACCCAGCGCGCTGCACACGACCGCACCTCTCCTGCTCGGGAGCTGCGGCTGTGACCGCTGAGCTGAAACGCGCGCGTCCGCTCTCGTCCCGCGAGACACACTGGCCGTACCAGGTACGCTGTTGGCCGTCACGGTGCATCAACTGTTCAGCGCACGCTGTACGCAGCCGGGCTAGACTAGTGGCAATCTTACTGCGACTGTAGCTTCAGGTCCAGTAATTTATTTGACTGCTGAGGTACGTTAAACGACACACACACACACACACACACAATAGTGACGCGAAAGTGCCACGGCTAACCCGGGGCTCTGGCGGCGGTCTTCATCTCATATGGAGGTACATTCACATACTACCGTGACTGCCTTTTTTGCAGTTGATGCCGGAGCATACGGCAGATTGTAGTGATGTAGCAATTTTTTCCATTCAAAGAATGTTTCAGCAAACTCTTACCATACCAAACACTGAAGTTCGATGGTTATTACAGCTGACGAGACATTTCCTGTTAAAACGTACAAGATGATGAGACCTTACTTAGAAGATGATTTAGATGCTCGGAATGTATTTAACGTTTGCAATTGACCAGTGAGCTACTGCTAGAGTCTCTCCGAAACAATACGAAGGAAATATCTTAAACAAATAGGCGTTGTAAGATTTGTTCGTACTTCTCCAGTTGTGCACCATATGCGGCACGCCTGGAACCGGCGCCTAGCATACTCTTGTCAGAAGGTACCGCCGTGAATAAGATGGTTTCCGGCGGGCCTTTCTGGTCAGCATCTTCTGCATTCTTCCCAAAGAACACTGCGAAGAACTTCACAATTTACATCGAGTTCACTCTCACTGAATTACCAAATCAAAAACATACTCACTTTTCCTTTACTGTGAAACTGCATTTGTGAGTCGGCCGCTGTGACCGAGCGTTTCTAGGCGCTTCAGTCTGGAACCACGCGGCTGTTACGGTCGCAGATTCGAATCCTTCCTCGGGCATGGATGTCTGTGATGTCCTTAGGTTAGTTAGGTCTGATGACCTCAGATGTTAAGTCCCATAGTGCTTATAGCCATTTGAATTTTTTTTTCTTTAATAGATGTTATCGAAATGACGGTTACTGCCTCAGAGTTCAGGCACCACCTTACAGCGACGTATCACTCTCTTCCTCTGAGGCGCATGTGGGTTCTGGAGCACGTTAAGAGTAACAATTTCTGTCAGTGCATTCATTGGTATTGCGTGTGAAGCTTAGCAGCGCATAAAGTCTTGTATGACGATGCAGAACGGACGGACCGGCAAGGTGCAGACCTTAAAATCAACATTATTTGCTTCATATCTCTCTCTGTCTTTATTTTTCTGAATTGCAAATCTCAAGGTTTAATTCACGGATACATTTTTCGTTGAATAATACTGACTGTCGTAGTGTGAAATATGTCAATTTTACAGATGAAACCTCGGTGTTTCAGCTGAGTAATAACTTCGTCCTAATCAGACGTTCCTACAAATTTCATGCTCTGCACCTTCAGCTAAAGACGTCGAAGGTAATTAGGAAACTTGTCGAGACACTATACCAGAAGACAGCGCCGTTACTTAATGACTGGTTAAGATTTATTGATCATAATTTGTTTCTTCGCGTCGCTTCTATGAGTATTCCTATTTTTTGTTGTTTGGATTAGCACTAGTGGTGTGACGTCTAGCAGTATATTTTGTCTTAGTGCAGAGCTTCTGCATGCTGGCATATTTCACTCCAGTCGGCAAAATGGGGGGGGGGGGGGGGGGGACGTGCTCATTCGTTCGCAATAGTTAATCTCGCATTGGTTGCGCTTTTGTGTGTAATGTCTACGTCTATTGGTATTCCATGTGATAGTGTGAGAGCGTTTTCCAAGTGTTTGCGAATCGTGTATCTGAAGCTGGACGTTGGTACTAGTCCAGTATTCTCCTAGTCGGATTTGGGGAAACCGCCTATAAATCACATCCAGATTTGCCGGCATAGCGGTGCTCATCGTTAATCCGCCAGGCGGATCCGATCCACGAATCCTGGAAACGGCGTGCTGAGGCGAGCGGTTATCTGGACAGTCGGCCGTACAAAGTTACTAAGGAAGTAAAGTTACTAAGGAAGTGATTTTTTATAATCTAGAAGCTGCAGCCAGTACTCCAGTGGAATAGATACACTAGAAAGGGAGCGGCACTCTTGTGGTAAGAAGCATGCTTCTGTTTGGAACGGGAATGCTACCTCGGCGTTAGCTTAACTATATGATAAATGTATTACCGTTTTATTTTACAGACTGTGTCAAGTAAAGGCGGTGAAACCATGTGGTTAACATGGGTGTAGAATAACGAGCAAATCTAACTTGGAACTGGTACACATGTCTTCGTTTTGTCATACCCGTAGTTCCATAAACTTTGACATACTACTGTTGTGTGAGCTTTCTAGCAGATGACAACACGGGATTCGACCCCGTCTTGGCATACGGCTGCCTGGAGAGCCATGGTGATAGTAAGGGACACGTGAGATTTAGTTTGGACGTTCTCCGATTTATTTTCGCCTTAATAAGATGTTCTAACACCGCTTTCCAGTAAGGATGTTTTACTAGTGATTGTATTGGTAAATGAAAACAAAAACAATTAATAAATAAATTTGTCCATGTTGCATGGAACTGCTTAAGGCCTACGGCTATATCATGGAATTGATAAATTACCTTTTTTCAGCCTCAGCCGCAGTTATTTTTCAGTATTTAGCGACACCGCGTGCTTGAGCGGTATTCTATACCGTCAAGTGCCCAACTGTTATTTATATATCATTTGTCAGTGACAGATTCCTGTGAAATGCGGAAAGCTTTTTTACTGGGTTTGCCGGTGAGGTGCTGGTTGTTGTTTTCATCGTACCCTTGCAGCTCTCTATGTTACGCTATCGCACGCAAGCCTGTTGATCTCTGCAAAACTACCACAACGTACATCCATTTGAACATACTTACTGTATTCAGACTTTGGTCTCCCTCTATGATGTTTATCCCCCACACTTCCTTCCGTTACCAAATTGAAAATTCCGTGATGCATTAGGAAGTAATCTGTTCTTTTAATTGAGTGATAATACAGTCTTCTTTTTTGCCCAGTTCGATTCAGGTCATCATTTGTTGTTCGAGCCATGCATCTAAACTTCAGCAATCTTCTGAATTTCTTATCGTCTTTAGAATTACCTTCAGAAAAGACTTCCTGACAAAATCTATAGTCTATATTAACAAATTTCTCTTCATTTTGTGTCTGCTTTCCTTCGGCCATCATCGGTTTTAATACGGCTACATTCTATTATCCTTGTTTTACTTTTGTTGATTTTAATTTAGCAATCAATTTTTGAAGAATAAACGTTATTTCACGTTCTAAATTTCTTTTTGTTTTCCTTTACTGCTCGCTCAGTGTGCAGAGCGAATATGATCGCCAATGGGCTACAACCCTGTCTCACACCTTCTTCCCTTTCATGTCCTCTTATAATTACAAACTGGTTTCTGCGCAAGTTGTAAATAACCTTTTGCTCTTCATATTTTATCGTTGTTACTTTCAATATTTCGCAGACTGTAGTCCACTCAACATTGTCCAAGGCTTCTCTAAATAAACGAATGTTATAAACGTAGATTTGACTTCAACCTACCTTCTAGGATAAGTTGTAGAGCCAGTATTGCCTGCCATCTTCCTACCCATACCGACTGCCCTCGAGATCAGTTTCTACCAGTTTTTCCACCCTTCGTAAATAATGTTCAATATTTTGCAACCATTATTTGTTAAACTGATAGTTTGGCGGTATTCACACCGGTCAGCACATGCTGTCTTCGATACTACAGTTTAGGAGGAATTTAATAAGTCTGAGGATATTTTTCATGTCTCGTATCTTGAGCACTAGATGGACTGAACTGGCCTTGTTTGGACTTAAGTTTTTCTGTACTCCATAAAATGCTTCTCACAGTGCCGTAACTCGCGGCCCATCTTCACATACATCCTACTCTCTGTCTATAATATTGACCTCAGGTTTGTATCTACACACACACACACACACACACACACACACACACACACACACACACACACACACACACACACATTGTATCGCTCCTGTGCCTTAAAGACTTCCTTTTGTTTGCTAATAATTTGGCTTGCCATCTGAGATCTATTCAAACAGCTGCCTCCTCCTTCTTCAAAGGTCCTTTTGTTTTCCTAGAGGCGGAATCTTACCAATGCTTATGCGTGCGGAGAGGTGTCCTTTTCTAATTTTTACCATGTCTTCAAATATGATTTCCTAGCGACGAAACGAAAGAAAATGATTCGATCGTAATCGTGTTCATTGTTGGCTGTCGTCATTATTAGGTAACGTTCGACCGCGTCAGTTGACTGCGAATCTAGTACATAAAATTATCCGACGGCAGATACAGGTTCGTTATGCAATCAAGAAACAAACAGTAGAGAGCAGAAGGAAATCGATCGCTTCGCTACCTGCCAATCCGCCACCAACTTATTTAAGACTTATTTAAATTAATTCCTTATGTTTACTGGAATAGCAAGAATGAATGGTAATCGTCTCTAAGAAATTTCCGCACTACCTAGAACATAAGAACATTGTTATTGAACAGATAAAATACAGTTTGCGAAACTTAACGTCTTGTTCAGACAATACCAGAAGAAGAAAATAGTATCTTTGGTGTCGTATCTGCTACTAATAGAAGCGCTGTAATGCTTATACAGCCTTGTATTAGTCCGAGTCATACCTTCTTAGCTATTTTGCTCTTTTCTGTCAAACTTATTTTCAGACACTTGTATTCTCTTTCGCTTGCCAGTAGGGTTATGTTCCGAAGTGTTCCCTCCACAAGCGCAACAATATTTTGGAACATAACATCACTGGTACACACACACACAACACTTTTTCGTACTTCACAGGAATCTGTAATTAACGAGTGATTTATAAATGACTGTTAGGCACGTAACAATGGGAACATACTGCGAAACATTTAGAAAATGTCTGAAAGATCAATGAAACTGAAGATTGTCGTTTTATAAATTATAAAATCCTTTGTCTTTCAAGAAGACAGGCTCATACTGACTATTAATTTATTATTGCGCAAGCAGGCATAAACGGCGTAAAGTGGTACTTGGTGATTATTTCAGCTTGTTGTGGTCTTCAGCCCTGAGACTGGTTTGATGCAGCTCTCCATGCTACTCTATCCTGTGCAGGCTTCATCATCTCCCAGTACCTACTGCAACCTACATCCTTCTGAATCTGCTTAGTGTATTTCTCTCTTGGTCTCCCTCTACGATTTCTACCCTCCACGCTGCCCTCCAATACTAAATTGGTGATCGCTTGATGCTTCGGAACATGTCCTACTAACCGATCCCTTCTTCTAGTCAAGTTGTGCCAAAAACTCCTCTTCTCCCCAATTCTACTCAATACCTCCTCATTAGTTATGTGATTACCCATCTAATCTTCAGCATTCTTGTGTAGCACCGCATTTCGAAAGCTTCTATTCTCTTCTTGTCCTCCGGCCGAGTGGCCGAGCAATCCTAGGCGCTACAGTCTGGAACCGCGAGACCGCTAGGGTCGCAGGTTCGAATCCTGCCTTGGGTATGGATGTGTGTGATGTCCTTAGATTAGTTAGGTTTAAGTAGTTCTAAGTTCTAGGGGATTGATGACCTCAGAAGTTAAGTCCCATAGCGCTCAGAGCCATTTGAACCGTTTTTTTCTTCTTGTCCAAACTATTTATCGTCCACGCTTCACTTCCATACATGGCTACACTCCATACAAATTTTCAGCTTGTGACTTCAAAAACATCCCTTCAATGTAATCCAAAAGAAATAAGTAAGTAATGGCAGTGCCTGTAACACAACTGCTTCGACGATCATCGCAACAACAAATATGAACACGCGGGTCACGTTAGTAACCTACAGCGTCCCAAGTGTTGGGAGGGACTTCCAGTGGCAGCCGGCTTCATATAATAATAGTAATGGTAATGTACGGGGATGAACAGTAGAGCTGTACGCGACTGTGGGGTTTCCCGTTTTATTCCGGCGTTGTGTCCTAGTGTAAGTCCGGGTGTGTTTATTGTCAGGGCAGCGCGGCCTGGAATGTTTACAGAGTTGACAACGCGTGAGGCGTGCTGCTCGTGTAAACTTCCTGCGGCTCCCGTGCAGCGCAACAGCCGAGCCCCCGGCAGCCGGCGCGTGGGAGTAGCCATTCACTATCAGCGCGGCCAGCTGTGTGCCCTCTGCTGCGCTCTCTCTCCGATGTGTCGTGCAGTGAGCACAACCACTGCCGCTCGTGACGTCACTGCAACGTGTTCTGCTTTCAGTTAAAGGTGTGGCGTTGTGGGAATGAGGCAGATACCTACAGTACTGGCCATTAAAATAGCGACGCAGCGGAGTCAGCATGCATAAACCGCCAAATCGGCGTAAAGCGCTCTATCACATGCTTGCATCTGCAAATGATTAATCTTTCGGTGCACTTCACAAAATAGGTAGGAGTAACGCCATCTACATTCTGTGTATAAGCAAATATTACACAGCGGATTTCTTTTCAAAAAATGGTTCAAATTGCTGTAAGCACTATAGGATAAAGAACTGAAATCATTAGTCCCCAATATTTATTTATTTATTTATTTTTCAGAAATCGCATTTGAATGTTTCCTATTTGTGGGAACAAGTCGGTACGCCTCGTGCAAAAAGCGAAGCTTCTACTGACAAGTGTCGAATTTCGACAGGGGCAGGATCGTGGTTAGTCGTGATACGTTGTATATCTTGACAGTGCCTTATCGTTCCGCGATATTGCTACTCTCATTGGTTGGGATCCCAGACTGCCTTGCGAATGTGGAATCGATGTGTTCAGTTGGGCCATACTCGGCGCCATGCTGGGTATCACAGGTCTCTCGTGACTAGTGGCCGATAGGAAAAGAAATTTTTTTCACTCGACAATACAGAATGCTGCAGTCACGTGTCATACACTGAAACAGGTAATGGGGTTGGTAACACTCAGTGACAGTACTGGGCGCAGGGCTGACACGACTTCGCTTTTTCAGGAGAGAGTCAGTTCCGACACGAGATTTTTGTAATTTTTTTTAAATATGTACGGTACGTGAAGTGCAGAACTCAACTATTAATGTCGGGAAAAAGTTCGATGCAACTCTCATAAATGCTCGAGAAAATCAGCTTGAAGTCTTAATATAATGATCCTCTAACTACGGTTCGAAAAGCTATATTATATCATTAGTTGTCTTATCTTACATGCCACTTCGTTGCTGTCATGTCCTGTCTGCTTTAGAATTACTTTCTCCCCGATTCCCGACTGATGCAAATTTTTAAAGAGAGGCGCATGTTCAGCTTACAGTTCTGTGACATTTAAAACACAGAAAGATGAGGAAAAAGGCATTAGCGTTCGCTGGTTCGAATCTCGTTTCGCTCCCCTTTTTTCGGTTATTAATTTTTTCCTTCATTCCGAATACCTAGGTCATCTACACATAAAACTCATCAAATTTACGGTAACTGACAGATATGTATTGCTGTTTTCATGAAAAATGCAGGTCTTTTTATTTCTAATGGCATCAAACATACAAAAATCCAGTTTAAGTTTCAAAAATATACTGTTGTTTTCTAAAAGATTTACTTAAAAATTACAAGAATGAAAATTAAATTCTTTTTCGTCCTTACGTACTTCACGCTTCAGAGAGATAATCATGGAACATGCACCACTGTTTAAAATCTTGCCAGGGCGGGGAATTGAACCCGCGCCACACACGTTGTACGCGAGCATTCTGTATTAAAGACATTCGGAAAACTCCAGAGTAGATTTTCTCGGGAATCTTCGGCAGCTGCATGAGGCTCCGCCGCTTGGGATGAGCCGAGCTAAGGCTCTGCAGTCATGGACTGTGCAGCTGGTCCCGCCGGAGGTTCGAGTCTTCCCTCGGGCATGGGTGTGTGTGTTTGCCCTTAGGATAATTTAGGTTAAGTGGTGTGTAAGCTTAGGGACTGATGACCTTAGTTCTTAAGTCCCATAAGATTTCACCCACATTTGGGTTTGGCTCCGAAGAGGACGAACGTTGCCGGATCGCATTCTTCGTAGTCATATGGACACGGCGCTTGGCGTGATGGTATGGGACGCCGTTTTGTACCTAACAGTCACCTGTCGTTAGCATGATCGTCAGTTTCGATAACAGCCGTCACATTTCTAACATGTTAAGGCCGGTGGCTGTGTCCTATCTTCGAGGTCCCAGTGGCATCTTTCAACAAGATAACGCAATACTACATGTTGCTTGCTCTATCTTGAGCTACCATGATAAAGAGGCCCATGTCCATTCTGCAGGTCTGTCAGCCGCTGAAAACATGGGATCGTGATTTTGCTGAGAGACTGGAACGTCACCACTAGCCAGACCATGTTTGATGGACTCTGGTACAGAGTTGAAGCAGCACGTAATGGCATACCCCATGCCTCATCCAAGTTCGGTTCGACCCGATTCCCAAACAGGTTAGAACCTTTGTGTGCTGAACGTCACACCTTGCATACTTCTAAAGCCCTTAAAAATTTAATAATTTTTTTTGCCACTGTACTGCACACTGACAGAAAGTAAAATTTCGCTGTTTGCTATCCTTCTATGTGTTGCAGTTTCAGTACTCAGTAGTGTACAAAGCCCAGACATCACTGTGACTTATTTCGAATATTTGTCGCTGTATTAATAAGAGCCCGGTAACTGTTCTCCTGTACGTTGTTTCTCTCTCATCCTCTTGGTTTAAGGATACATCGACAAGGCTGTAATTTATTTATTTATTTATTTTTCAAGGCTGCATTGAGAAACTACGATCCGCCACGTGATATCCTTCGACAGCAGATTCTTGAAAGGCAGTTAATTTTCCGAATGACACAAGATTTTAGCATAGCGCACAAAAAGTCACCTCGAAGCATCACGCTGCTACCATGTAACATGGATATTGGCATAAGTTCGGCGAGGAAGAGTGTCCACAATGTTTCACTTGTATCGTATTCAGCTACTATGTATGTCATGTATTCTTAATGTAAGTATATAAAATTTATATAATCGTGTGTCGTACTAACGCAGTTTTCTCTTTTATTGCAGGTAAGCCATTTCCCCATCGGCACCAATAACACTGCAGTAAGTTAAAAAAAATTCCTTTCGCCAAAATTCTCCTTCTTTAATTGCATGCGCCCGAAGCTACAAGACACGAAGGGTATAACGTAAGTAGGGTCCAAGTAACCTGCATTGAAACTTCAACTGTGACCATTCAGATTTATGGTGAAAATCCTCCCCTGGTTCATGGTTGCATTGTTGTCTCGGAGAGTCTTAGTTTTATCATATTCTTGTCATGCTTGCTAATCTAAGTAACGCAATAATACTTAATCGACTTGGTACTCACAGGCACGGTGTCCGCGGTAATTTAATCGATAGAGGGTTAAAAAAAAATTGATATTTTTAAATTAAGTGATTCGACGAGTCGTGCCCCAAGCACCAAGTTTAATAGGGAATATACAAAACTAAATGTATATCAAACAATTGTTAATTATCCACTTAGTATTTTAAGGTAGAATATGTCGACACCTAAACCCAATACATATTCCAGTAGGGCATGCAACCATTTGATAATGTAAATGTGGATGCAACCTTTTTTATTCGACAATCTAAAATTATGTTACATCATTACATATAGCGTTACCAGTTAGTTGGAAATATAGGTAGAAAACATTCACAAAAATATTATAATCTAATAATGTTAGGCTGACACTGAAGTTTAAAAAATGGCCCTTTAATGGTCTAAGGGAAAAAAAAAAAAGTTAGTCAGCTTCGACGACATCTATAACATTCGTTTGTGTGCTGAACGAAACATCTGATCGTTTTAATGAAATTATTGCGTTAATTCCATGCTTTCTGTTTTTAATTCTGACTGGCATAAGTAAATGTCGGTAAAATGATTTGAAACCTATATTTTTGCGTTGCCTGGCGGAAAATCTTTCAAAATTATCCACAGATTTGCTGGTAGAACCAACTTTTAACAGCCTAAGACTGAGCCAAGACAGTCCCTGTCTCTTGTCGCGTTATTGAGCAGTCATGCAAGTTAAACAACAGAATTCGTAGCTCAGTGACTGCATTTATCGCTATGCTATGCCCCGTAGAGTTTGATACAGTCCTGGTCTTGAAATTTCGTTATTTTTTTCCCTGTCTTCTATTGCAGAAAATGGTTTCTTTGTTCAGCTGATGTGATTAGCTTCAAAGATTAAGTATAAATTGACACACATGTAGTGTTCCTCGGCGAGCACAGCAGTAGCCCTGGCGTGTTAAACTGATTGTTTATTCAGCAAGCCATCAAGGTTTTTCTTCGTCCACATGAAATTGCCAACTACTGTTGTGATGCCCGCTGTGCAGCAAAGAGAGGAGGCTGGAGGACAGATGACGGGCGGGAGTACCGCTGCCGTATTTTATTTTGTTGTGAAAATTGACATCGGAAATCGCGCGGCAGGAGTCTGCTTTCCTATAAGGGCAGAATGAGGAAGTAACTGAGGAAAGTTGAAGAAACCGTTCCGGCATGATTTTGTGTATTTCCGCACCCACCTTCACTGCAAAACAGCGCTGACACCGTTGCCGCATCAAGAAATACTCGTAATTTTCCGTGAACTGAGATACAACAAAAAATTTAAAGCTTGCTTAAGTCACTGTATTTACCGTCAGACTCGGCAGTGTTAAATGTGCAGTTCAGTCGATTCGCTTATAACTATTGCTAGAAAAGTGAGAGCATCCTGTACAGAAAAAAGCGAACACGCGCGCTCTCAGACTGTCGTGTATCTCAAAATAACACACGGAAATTGGATTTGTGCTTCTTCTATATTCGTATTTATGATAATTGGAAGTTCACAACTCAGATATCACTCTCCGATAGTAGTCCGATGCAACTCTCATAAATTCTCGAGAAAATAGACTTGAAATAATCCAAACATGTTTAATTCCGTAAATCGAGGTCAGTTTTTCGAAGGGGCACGTGGTTCTTTGGTAGAAGCTCACATATGCTGTTGGTGGCCACGGTTCGATTCCCAGCCGGTGCAGATTATTAAATTATGATTACTGTTTTGCGAGAATTTCCCTGAAGCATAGAATACGATAGTGCAGTGCCCATGTTACTCAGATGTACGATGCACCGTTCCTTCGGACATGCATACACGTCTGAAGCAACAGGCACTGCGACGACTACAGCGGTTATGAGATGAGTGAAATACATTAGCAGTTGCAAGTATGGACAAACATTAGCTGTACAGTGGAACGACGACAATGAAAATTTGTGGTGCATTGGGACTCAAACTCTGATTCCGCGACTATTGCAGGCGGTCCTCTTACCTACATTCACGGGCAGGGCCGGTCACATGATTGACAACATATGGAAATTTGGGTCTCGCCGTGATTCGTGCACGGATGGCCGAAGCAGCTACGGCTATCGCGCGCTTAAAGCAGAAAATCCGGTTTCGAGTACGGGTTCTACACAAATTTTCTTGTCGTCATTCCATTACACAGCTGACGGCTGTTCATATTCGCAACTGCAAATACATTCAAGCCTAGAATCCATAAAGATGAAAGAAAGTTTAATTTGTAATGTTTTTAGATTTAAACAATCTTTATTAATAACTTTAACAAAAGAGTGCTTGTTACGAATTTGTATATGCAATGAAACCTGTATTTTTGTGTGCGATATTTAATTAGAAATAAGGTGACGTGTATTTTAAAAAAAAATGGTTATTAGATACGTGGCAAGTACCATATATTTGATAAATTTTATATTTAAATGACGTAGGTATATGGACTGAAAGGAAAAAAAAGAAATAATGATCCAAATATACCTATTATTTTTACCATTACTATTATTTTACACTTCATAGAAATACTTGTAGAACATGCAACTTTGTTTAAAAATTTTCATCGTCCAGGATTCGAACCCAGGCCACCTAAGCGGGCAGACACGCATTGTGCCTCAGGAACACGTGGCTCTTTGCAAAATTATTTTGATGTTGAAGACGCTAGGTGCTCAGGAAACTTGAAAGCCCAATATCTAGGTTTTGCGAGCTGCATCGAACTGCTTTCGGAGAATTCTGATTCTCTCATAACCATAAATATAAGAAATTACAAAAATCATATTCTTGTGTGGTCTTGCTGTCAGCACTACTTGAGTCTTCAAAGGTCGTGCGGAGTTGCCACTATTCTAATTCCATTATTATTAGGCCGATCAAAAAGTTTCTGTTTGAGGGCGTTGCTGCAAGGTATATGCAACGTAGTGCGACTCTTGGTGCTGCTACACACTCGCATATATTTACAGGCACAGTGTCCTATAACAATGGCGCTCTGTAGCATCGATGGATGACGTTTCCGGACACGGCTTCCTATGTAAAACTTGATCTTCTGAGTCCCATCTGCAGCCTCTAGAAGTATGTAACACTAATTGTGAAAACCCCTGTATAAGCACCGACATGTAGACAAGGTATTAGTGTGAAATTCGCGACTTTCTTGACGTGTGTGCGGTAATTGCGGAAACGTGAACTTTACGCCATTATTGCCGAATGCGTCTAAATGGAACCAACATGCTGTTACGCTTTTCTTGGTTGCCAAACGACAAACACCGTTAGACATCCATCGGAGAATGAAGAATGTGTATGCGGTAGAGTGTCTGTCGGAAACCACCGATGTGGAATTGTGCACTAAGATCTGTGCTGGTCGCGATTCGATACAAGAAGCCGGTCGATGGTAGGCCAGAAGGTACGCCATTTCAAGTGGGAGACACCCGAGCTCGCACCATACGGTCCTGATCTTTCCCTATGCAATTATCACGCCTTCGGTCCCCTAAAAAAGATCTCGAAGCGTCGACAAGTCCTATCGGACGAGGTTGTACAGCAGGCAGTTACGGACTTCTTCACGCATCAGGACACGATGTTTTACCAAACAGGTAAACCTGGTGCGTCGGTGGGATGATTGCCTCAGTGGTCACGGCGGTTTTGCCTGATTAGCGTACCGAGTCTGGACTGATGGGGTTTAGAATGGAAATGTTTTGGTCACCCCTTATGTATTTTGCTTACAACAACACGAAAACTAATCAGATATGTACTTACAAGAATTAAATGACATCACTGGTTAAAAAATTTGTCACTCAAAGGGGATATCTCGCTGATATCGTGTAACATCGTACCTAGTCTAGAGAATGGCCTCTGTTACTTTAGGTATTCCATGTCCAGCTGAAGTCGTTCATTGGTGATTAGAACCCGTGGAACTACCATATTACAGGCATGGTGATTGCTACGCTGTTCCGAATAGTCAGTGCACATTTCCTGCTGGATGAGGTTCGTTGAATTAGCGCGCCAGTGTTTGTCAAATCAGCACCTTAAATGTGAACGCGTCTACCGTCATTTTGGAAGAGCGGCATGTTTTCAGCATATCTATCTTAACATTTTGAGCAGGTCCCCGATTCAGTCGACTTTTTTTCCGGGCGTGAGGACTGACACTGACTTTCGTTATGAGATGAGTCCAAACGAGAATATTCTCCCGTGTAGCAAATTACCTGCCAACAGTATCGACAACTTATTATTAGCAGGTAAATGATTGAACTCTGAGAATGTTTCGATACAGTCGCTGATCGAAACGCAGCAATATATATTTACAACTAATGAGAGAACCTTTAGCTTTATGCCTGTAGTGTAGAACCAGGTATAGTAATCAATTTTGCACTCAGAGACTATGTTCTCTTCTTGCATAGAGTGGACAGCGCGCCACGTTTCAGTAATATACTCCTCTCCCTGCTCCCCCCCCCCCCCCCCCTTCCGCCCTCTCTCTCTCTCTCTCTCTCTCTCTCTCTCTCTCTCTCTCTCTCTCTCTCTCTCTGTATCTGTATCTGTGTGTGTGTGTGTGTGTGTGTGTGTGTGTGTGTGTGTGTGTGTGTGCACTTTTCTCCTTTCATTTCGTCACGAGTCTGCGAGGTGATGCAATTTCACTTCTAACTGCTGGGTAGGAAGTGGCTTTTTGCTGGAAATGGCGAACACCAGACGTAACGACGAGATCTTGACAAAATCCACCCTTCTGACATCAATGAAAGAATCAAAAGACCAACCTGTGTAAGTCACCGCCCAAAAACTGTTCCACTTTCGCCGGAAAAAGACAGGTAGTTTAATGGTCCCGCGCATTTTCCTCTTTTTGATCTGCAGATGAAAGGTGCTGCATTCTAGCTAAAAATGTAGGCCGTGGTAATAGGCGGCGGCAGCTTTCGTATGCTACATGGCAGGTTCCACTTGCGGATGCTGCTGCTTGTGTTTTCACGACAAACTCGCTGCATGTCGTCTTCAGTGGTATGAATTTGGGAACAGGATTGTGGCCAGCTTTCGATTCGTGTTATTGTAAACAGCGAAGTTGTTACTAAGTCCAAAGTGGTGTTCTCCGCCATGCACGATATTCGAAATACGAGTATAAAAAAAATACGGGCAGGTTTCTTCATAAACAGTTTTACTTGTGGACAGTGAATATCTTAACTGCATATTTCGCAGCATCAGCTCACTTAAGGCGAAATAAATGTCTCAGCAAGTTTCAGTGTTTTATATATTTGTTATTTAGGTCCTCGGTTCAGAACTGGAAAACTCTGGAGAACATCTTTCCCACGACTTCTAGGTGATTTCGAGTATCTTCTCCGGTTCTTACCTTAATGTTTAAACAAATTTTGAGGTAATGCAGTATTACGAACGGCTAAACACTGCTACCACTTGACGAAAAATGTGATTTAATTTCCCCTTCAGATAGTCTTCGTGTATGCTTATTTGTTTATCGTAACACGGCGTAAGAATGATGGCATTTTAACGAACAGGGCGCCCCCTGTTTTCCACTATCTGTGCAGTTCAGAGTGAAGAACCACTGTCCTCCCAAATACGTTGATGCAATATGCGGTCGATATCTGCGTTCGAGTGTTAACTTTGAAATAAATCATTAGCAGAGTGGAAATGGTTGTCCGAACGCGAAAGCTAGCGCTTCTTCTTAGCAACAAAGATTACTTTCCTACTGAATTTATAACTTCACACTGCATTGTTATATTATTATTATTATTATTATTGTTGTTGTTGTTGTTGTTGTTGTTTTCTTCTGTTTTATTTTCCTATTGTCCAACTAGATGTTTTATTTTCCTATTGTCCAACTAGGCTCACGTGACAACGTTAATCCCTCTTCTTTGTTTTGTTTCTTTTTTTTCTCAGTTTTCCCTTATTTTCTCCCAGTATTGTCTTTTCATTTCTTCTGTGCATGTTGTTTCTTTCTGTTGTTTCAGACTCTATGATGTTGATTCCTTTTATTTGTAATCCATGCTACTGACAATTTCTTGTTCCAGAAATACACAAATATTTGTTTCGTTTATCTGTTCTCTTTCATTTGGTAGAGGTGCCCATAAAAGATTAATCTTCGCTTAGACACTACTTCTGATATTTTCTCTGTTTTTGCACTCCCCTCATTACTTCTCATTTACCAACCATTTGTAATTTGTATTGCACCCATTATTTTTCTAATAATCCGGCTTCCAAGTACCCCTGTTCTCTCCAGTTATAGTTCAAATTTACGAGACCATCTGTTTCACATTTTCCAGATGGCCTAATTGGATAACTGCTTCTATCAGAGTTCCTGAAAGTGTTGCAAAATCTTCTGCAAAAGCCAGTTTTCCGTAATTCCATTTGTTTTCCTTCCCAGAATTATTCCAATTTTGTGATATTTTAATCCCAAATTCCAGAGCGTTACAGTTATTTCTAGGGCGCAGTTAAACGGTAAATGTGATAAACCATAGGACCATCCTCTTGTCTGACACCAGATACCGTATTTGTTGATAGTTTCACGACTTTTGTTCGCCAGTTTTGCTTTAACACCTAAATTTCTGTAGGTTTTATCTATTGTTTCTCTGTCTACTGCTTTCTAGAAATCAGTAAATGGTATTACTATAGGTTTCTCTTTTTTTTCAGTCGGTAGCGAATTACTGAGCTTAAGTTGAAAACCAATCCTGTGCAGGATCTTCTCTTTTGAAAACCACACTGGTATTCTCCCAGTTTCTACGACTGTATCCAGGAGAATTTTTTACAATATTTTATATTCTACTGGAAGAAGTAACACTGCACTGTAATTGTTGGCATTTCGTCTCCCTTTCACGTGTGTGATCATCATCATCATCATCATTCCTCGAATAAACATGATATCATTATAGTGATAAGTGTTTCATGGAGGATTAGAAAGGAAAAAAAAAAAAAAAGACGTGACTCAAACGCAGTGCGAGCATTCCACCGTTCTGCGCCTTGTAGGTTTGCGCCATCGCCGCTGTTAAACGTATGAAGCTCTCGTGTGTTATTCCACTGGCTCGTAAAAGTTTTTCGAAAACGGTTGAGAAGTGCATCGTTCTAGAGGAGAATCTGTTACATCTAAGTATGTACTACAGTCGAGCGAAAGATAAGCAAAATCGGGGGCATGGTGGAAGTACGTTTCCCTTGTTCCCTTGCCAGTCTCGTAAGGTCAGCTGAGGGTCCGGTTGGAGACGTAGCGGATCAATTGTTGTAAGCTGACGTTAACGGCAGGGAGAAGGGTGACTGACACAGTGCCCTTCCATCCTGCCATCCAACGACACTTCAGAGCGGTGCGGCCCGCGGTTCGCAGCCAGATTTTATGATGATGAACGTCTAACAACTAAAAGTCGACTCCAAAAAGTCAAATAACGCTAAGAATTTCTCAAGAGTGTAGCTTTAGGCAGTAATACTTTAAGTTGCACGTAATTTTAATGGACGCTGGAGAATTCGTTGATCTAAGTAAAGTTAAGACGCCTCTACACGTTCAATTTTATCTGAAGAGACGATGTTTTTGTGCACATTTAGTCTGCAGTGTTCCATTCGCATTTATCCCTTCAAACTACAACGCAGATTTCGCAGAGTGCTGAATCAGTAGATCGGGACTGCAGAGTATTTGCTGGCCATGACCAAATAAAGTAGATTTGTTTAAGATAATTATTCTGTCCATTGCTATTACTTCAGAAGCTATAAAAATTAGTGTGGGGAAGATGGACAAAAGAGTGACTTTTTAGATGCGTAACGCATTCTCATTTTAATTTTTTGAAGGAGCTAACAAATGAAAATAAAAAAAATGGGCTATATACCTGGGACGAAGAGTCACTCTTTGTATTGTGGCTATATGCTACACCGTATGCAAAGAGGAATTACACTATTGAGGAAATTATTAAGTGCTTACGGAAGTTTTATAATAATAGTAAGATACTTGACGCAGAAGCTATGTCACCGCTGAGTCGTATTATTCCAGAAACGCGTAGTGCAATGTTTGACGTAATAACGCATTTCACCTCGTCTGCACAACTGCGTAAATTGAAGCTACGCCACCAGACTTCATACAGGCCGAACACAGACAAATTTTTTAGTCCATGACGTACTCGCTCGCAACGATTTACGTGTGCAAGCCGTGCGGGATTAGCCTAGCGGTCTACGCGCTGCATTCATGGACTGTGTGGAGGTTCGAGTCCTCCCTCGGGCATGGGTGTGATGGGTGTGTGTGTTTTGTCCTTGGGATAATTTAAGTTAAGTAATGTGTAAGCTTAGAGACTAATGACCTTAGCAGTTTAGTCCCATAAGATTCCATACACATTTTCGAACCTGTGCAAACATTGTTTATACAGACCAGTCAGTGTAAATACCTAAACGTGTAAAGGGCCTCTAAGCCGCTTGCCGCAGGGGCAGAGGGGTGTGCAGTGCAGAATGTGATACGGCGAATGTTATATTGTTCGTCATCGGTACTGACAACTCGTGGCGTTCTCGACTGGTACCGATCAGCCTCTTTCGGTATAAATTTTGACTCGAAAGGAACACAGATTCGTAATTGCACGCTACACGAACGGACATCTTCAATACGCGGCACTTATGAGGTTTGTTCAGTAAGTAATGAAACATTTTTTTTTTCCTGCAAGCAGGTTAGTTTTATTCAAGATTCCAGTACACCTTATTATTACCCACTCTGATGGCTACAAAAAAACCATAATCCCAGTTCAGTGGTGCGAGATCTTCCGTTAGATGGCGAGAAATTCTTTTGAGTACTCAACTGGTGGACGGGAGTGTCACCACTACTAACCGAAAAGTCCAGTTGAGGAGCGAGGTGTTTGATTGTGATCCTTCGATCACCTCGAATGAGAGTGTGTCCGCACGTTCCAACATTGCAGAAGTCAGAGCTGTGTGCGGTCGGCCGGCGTGTGGGAGATCGGACAGGTTTCCGCAACCTTGTTCCGACGATGACATGCACCTCGCCCAATGACTCTTCATGCTTTTGTTCACTGCCAGGTCTCCGTACACATTCTGCAAGCGCCTATGAATATATGCGATGCGCAGGTTGTCCACCAAAAGAAAGTGATGGCTCTCTGTTCGGAACGTGCCTTCGTTACAGAGACCATTTTGAAGGCTGTGTGTAGCTCCGCCACCTATCGGAACTTAATGAAACTATAGGGGCAGAACCGGGAATATTCCATGATGTCCCACAACGAATTCCGCATTTTTTCAGCCAGAATAGGCTGAGAAAAAGGTGTTGCATTACTGATTGAACGCCCCCCGCATTTGAAATTAAATTCAGGCTGTTGTAATAAAAAGCATCGTGTAGAAGAAAACTGACGTACAAAACATTTAGTAAAAGTTTGTGATCGTGTCCCATTTTGATTATAAACATTTAGCAGAAATTTGTGATCGTGTCCCATATTGCATTATGCATAAGTCCAGCTACGATTAATCAATTTACCGTACTGTCGCACAAACAGCACACTACCACTTCATCAGGTAATAAGTGTCACAACCTGGGGTTCGCTGATGGTGGCAGCAGTCTGAAACAGAAGTAGACACGGGATGTTTCCAGTGGTACCTCCGCCTCATTTGCGCCCCAACGTGGTGCCCCGTACTGTCAGCAGCATTGGCTCTTGAGCAAAAATGTGTGACGACCACTGCTTTAGAGCGTAGAATAAAGCAACAGTCAATCAGTGTAAGACAATCCCATTGGCCTGCGCGGGGAGTTGATTGATTTTTACGAAAATCGCATTCAAATAACGATAGAGAACTGAGCAGAATAAGTCACGAAACTTGTGCATGATTATGGTACTAGAAGGTTTGAAGTTAGCTGGAGCAGTGGAGAGTGGCAGAAGCACCGGCTGGTACGTCGCCGCGCGCCGCGTGTATGCTGGTACAATGCAACGCGTCACCTGTCGGCTGCGGGCGTTGTTTGGTTTCTGTGAGTGGCTGCCACCTGTTGTTGCGGAAACGCCGGCGATAATCTTCGGTCAGAGCAACGCCAATTAGCCGCTGACTCCTCCGCGCATTATGCAACGGCGCAGCCGCTTGCGTCACGGGTCGCTGAGCTCAGCTCAGCTCGGCGGCCGCTCCGCGCCTCTGCCAGCAGTCGCAGCTGCTTCTTTCTCACGACGCCAGCTGACCCGTTGGCTCCGGTCTCCTGCGGCATCCACATGTGCCACGACATACAGTGGGCGTTGCACTGCGTCTGAAACCTTTTGGGTCAAATTGAAACAGATGATAGTGGGTCCACAACACAGTATACCGAAGAGCAAAAGAGACTGGTGCACCTGCCTATCGTGGAGGGCACCCGCAAGCACGCAGAAGTGCCGCAACACGACGTGGCGTGGGCTCAACTAATGTCTGAAGTAGTGCTGGATGGAACTGACACCACGAATCCTGCAGGGCTGTCCATAAATCAGAAAGAGTATGAAGAGTAGAGCTCTCTTCTAAACAGCACATTGGAAGGCATCCCAGATATACTCAATAATGTTTGGTGGCCAGCGAAAGTGTTTGAACTCAGAGGAGTGTCCTGGCGCCACTATGTAGCAAGTCTGGACGTGTTGGGTGTCGCATTGTCCTGCTGGGAGTGCCCAAGTCCGTCGGAATGCACAATGGACATGAAGGGATGCAGGTGATCAGACAGGATGCTTACATACGTGGCACCAGTCATTTCTAGACGTATCAGGGGTCCCATACCACTCCCACTGCACACGCTCCACACCCTTACAGAGCCTCCACCAATTTCAACTGTCCCCTGCTGACAAGCAGAGTCCATGGATTCATGAGGGTCTCTCCATACCCATACACGTCCATCCCCTCGATGCAATTTGAAACGAGACCAGGCAACATGTTTCCAATCATGAACAGTCCAAAGTCGGTGTTGATGGGCCCAAGCGTGGCGTAAAGTTTTGTGTCGTGCCGTCATCAAGGATACACGAGTGGGCCTACGGCTCCGAAAGCCCATATCGATGATGTTTCGTTGAATGGTTCGCATGCTGACACTTCTTGATGCCCCAGCACTGAAATCTGCATAAATTTGCGGAAGGGTTGCACTTCAGTCAGGTTGAACGATTCTCTTCAGTCGTCGTTGGTCTCGTTCTTCCAGGATCTTTTTCCGGTCGCAGTGATGGTGGAGATTTGATGTTTTGCCAGATTCCTGATATTCGCGGTACACTCATGAAATGGTCGTACGAGAAAATCCCCACTTCATCGCTACCCCCACTTCATTGCTACCTCGGAGATACTGTGTCCCATCACTCGTACGCCGTCTATAAAACCACGTTCAAAATCACTTAAATCTTGATAGCCTGCCATTGTAGCAACAGTAATTGATCTGTCAACTGCGCTAGGCACTTGTCTTGTATAGGCGTTGCTGACCGCAGCGCCATATTCTGCCTGCTTACCTTTCTCTGTATTAGAGTACGTATGCCTATACCAATTTCTTTGGCGCTTCACTGTATATTAACATCGCGAACCAATGACCGGAAATGCATTTTTAATCTTATTAGACATGAAAGCGTACGCCACATAACAACAACGCAGCTCTTAGTAACTATTAGAAGTGACGATCGCCAGTCTCAAGGTATGTATGGCAACGACGCATGAAGTTCTGCCCCTGTACCAAGATACAAGCAGCTTGAACCTACGTAGCAGGCCGTCGTCTGTTTCTACGGGGGTTTCTTACAAAAGCGTCTTGACGTAACTCCAGAGGAAAAGGTCCAGAGGTATGAGCTCCGGCGATCGCAGTGGCCCGGAGGTAACAGCACTCCATCCAATCCATCCATCGATAGGGGGGGGGGGGGGGTACGGTTTTTTCCTGTGCTCGCGGACATTAAGATCGAAGTGGGCTGTTGCGCCGTCGTGTTGAAACTACATCCTTTCGCGGACAACTAGGGATATAGTCCCCGAGAAGTGCGGAGTGCCCGCCCATACGTTGACGCTGTTGCTGGTCGCCACCGATGGCGGTGGCGTGGGGTTGTCTTTGCTCCAGACATGGCCGTTGCGGCTGATGAAAACACCATTAGGGGTGAATGAGGCCTTGTCCGTGAACGACACAAACTGTACGAAGTTCATCACTACAGTTCTGCGGATATTGGTTAATGCGCCGGTGTGTTGCATGCGGTCGTTACATGACACACGTGTTTCATACGTAATTGTATACTGCATGTGTGTTTGGT
The DNA here is from genome assembly GCF_023897955.1 of Schistocerca gregaria. NCBI lineage: Eukaryota > Metazoa > Arthropoda > Insecta > Orthoptera > Acrididae > Schistocerca > Schistocerca gregaria. The sequence continues at coordinate 369,799,362 of NC_064923.1, forward strand.
AGTCAGGGGTGTACTCTGTTTATTATCTGCTGTCTGTTCCGGAGTGCAACAGACATCCGGGATCTTTGCGAGACTGTGGCAGAACTGCATGCGCGGTTGCAATACATGTATTGAGACTGGCGGTCGTAGCTTTCAACAGATGCTGTGAGCTATGTTGTTGTTACGAGGTATATGCCCAGTATGCCCATAACGCAATAAATATGCATTTACGACCATAGGTTTCGTATCACAATATAACAGGTTGTGTAATTTTAGTCGTTTCAGTCAGTTTCTTTCACGGGGTCCTGGGTTCGATTCCTGACCGGATCGGGGATTTTTTTTTCGCCTAGGGACTGGGTGTTTGTGTTGTCCTCATCATTCATCATCGTTTGGAAAAATGCCGAGACTGGACAGTGAAAAGATTGGGAATTTGTACGGGCGCTGATAACCACGCTCTTGAGCGCCCCCACAAACTAAAATCACCACCACCACCGTCAGCGTTTTGCGAGATCAACATTAAACATGTTTAAACTAAAAAAATAAGTAAATAGCCTTATAATTTGACAATTTGATACCAACTAAGTGCTCTGTTTCCTAATCACTCAGTCTTCTTCTTAAGATAATGTCATATCAAACTAATATTTCGTGGATAAAGAAAATAAACAATTATCTGTGATTCTGAAATGGAAAACGAAACTATATTCAAAAAATTCGGTCTTTTCAATTATTAAAATAAATAACAGTAATCTGTAATGAAGTATTAACATTCCTCATTGGGACCCAGTTTCTGAAGAGCTTTCGACAGCATAATTTTAGATTACACAACAGCAACGTCTTTATGATTTTGTCGATTTGAAATTTGCTTTCCTTTGTCCATTGGGCGTTTGTGGTGGAGAACACCCTTAAGATGCTGGCGTTATAACCTAGAACTGCGAAGTAGTATACAGCCAATTTCAGCAATTCCGAATGAAATTTTTCATTATGCTGTGACTTGAAATAAACTGTCCATTTTACAAGTATCAAAAGCTTTTTAAAGGGAGATTTGTCGTTTTTTGTTACATGAATTCCGTGAAATTCTGCTGCTAATTAAAGAATTTACTGTCATCTGTGTGATGATAGGCACATTCCAATATGTCTCGCCCGCTCTGCACATAGCGTGCTTGTGACATCGTGTGTTTCGGTCGTTCGACCTGTGGGGAAAAAAAGACAAGGACGTAATAGCAGCATTGGTTCGTAAATTTGTATATCCTAATGTCGTATCTCCTTAATTATCCTTATTCTGTTTATGCTTCCAGACAGGCTGGAGTTACATGTGCTTGGCCGGACACGACCGTGAAAAATCGGACCTGTCAGCCCTGCCCGTGTCTGAGATCTGAAGGCCATTTTGTGCACTGACGACCCAGATAATAAGATTCTGCGACGCGTTTACTAATCTGAAATGTTAAATCATGTACTTTATTGATTACATAATATGCCAATGAAACGAAACATTTAATGATAAGAAATTTAAATGATACTGTAATTTATTGTAAACAGTGCCTTCGAACATTCTATCAGATTAAACACATTACTTACAATTTGTCGGTTAACATTATTACATTCAGACGGGATGGCAGCACAGGCTTAAGTAAATAGAAAAAAAAAATCTCCAAATTCACGTGCAGCGCGGCAACAGCGCACAATCGCGGTCCTTGGCTGGCAGTAACGGCACAGTGACACTGAGCTGTCAGACTCACACCTGTGGGAAGTCACTGCGGCTGGAAGTCGCAGGTGTCGACACTTGCGTATTGAGGCGGGCTGTTGCTTTAAGCCAGCTGAACCGCCTCCGTGTATCCATCCAGCACGCAGTCCGCCCACCACACAATGTCGCGAGCAAGCGGCGCACCCAAGGTCGCTCCAAGGTGACTTCCACTGCTTGGGATAGGCAATGGTCTGCACCAGCAGCGAGCACGACAGGCGTACATAAACTCCAATACTCGAAGAATACGGGCTATGGAGCTTCTGTCCAGCAGTAGAATATACCAGGATGCAAGCTATATTTTAATAGAGTGTTGTTTCCATCTCTGGACTCGGCATATATTACATTATAATCCGATTAAAATTACTTGATAGTAGACACTTAGCGCGATGGAGCTAGTTTCCTACAGTGAAAGCGCTCAACGTCACGCCCGAACCGTTCGCCGTTGCCTACTTGCCACAAAAATTGGTCGGTTCCCAGTTCATTGTCCGGCATTTTTTCTTTATGTGTTTAGATACAGGGTCATGGATCTGTCACTTTTATTTCGTATTTCATCAAACATGATAAGCACACGCAAAATCTCTCTCTACCTACGTTGGTACGCTTCATACACAGCACTAACCAAACACTACTGGATACTCCGCCCAAGACGCGATTCAGCGTCAAATATACAGTTATAATAATCATACAGATCGGCTTATCTTAGGTAAGCTTCGCACCAGATTGTGTGAAGATGAATTTTTGAAGGCACAGTTCATCGTTGCGACCGGGTCACCACATTCATAAATATAACTATTTAAATCTTTGTTGTGTCATAGCGCAATCGTTAGCCTATAAAACTGACGTGTACAAGGTCACTGTTCGAATTTCGACAAATGTAGCGGTTTTTTTATTTCTAAATTTAATCAAAATAGTTTGATTATTTTTTGTTCAAGTAATCGGTTTAATTCAAATTTCTTGTAATTACTAATTCTTAGCTGCGTCATTTCCATCGCCGTATTGACTTTTTTATTTGCTCTTAATTTTCTTATTATTGTTCTTGACAATGCAGGCAATGCACAAGTTTGAGCTCAGCAATTTGTCCTATATGTTTTCGTTTGGAATTTCCCTGCGTCGTCTATAATCTGCAACCAGGTGCCAATGGGGTCTGCTCAACGGTTCGTAACGTAACAGCTCGTGTAGCTAGTGTGAGGATAATTTCAGGTAACTAATGATACCGAGAAATTACATTTCGCTTTTACCACTGAAACTGAATTTCTTCTGTCTTGCGTTTGCTCCGAAAGATAAGCTTTAATCGCCGCCACAGATTGTTGACCGCCCATATCTCGGACACATTGCACATCATGAGGCTGTGGTTAGCTTAGGATACGAGTTTAAATTCAGTGCTGAGAAACGTGTCGATTGCTGCAGCTCAGTCATTGCTCACTTAAAATCAGCTGTTGACAGAGCATCTCGTAATTCCGACATATCTCGCGGCGGTCCCCTTCCAACATTGCTCCACGTTATACATTAACCGCATTTGTAAAGTGACACGCTGTGTTCGTGTGTCACGTATAACTGAGCGGTAGTCGGAGCCGATGTGGCAACACTGTAGCGCCAAGTGGCAGACGTCAACTATCAAGTAATTGTGATCGGACTATAGTCGCGTTTGACAGAGAACGGACAGGGTTGTTTCCGCCGACAGTACTCCAGTGGAAGCGTGGAATTATCTGCGCGCACTTGGTTGCACTTCAGCTACGCGAAGCATTATGCCTGCCAGTTTCCAAGTAGGGAACTTCCTAGAGCGAAAATTACCCCTGTTTCAAGGAGGCGCTAACTATAACGAAGAAAAAAGGATTTTTAACATCTTTAAGACAATTTAGTGATTTATACCGTTATTGATTTTCAGAATTTTTACACGACTTGTAGGAGGTAGCGACTATAAACTTCACACATATTTCAACATCAAGGGTTACACCCTTTCTTGTTTGTTATGTCGCCAAGTATTTCTCTCTGTCCACATTTTCTTCCGCCGATTGATCCTGCTTCTTTATTGCTTTGGGTTATATTTAAAAAGTTACAGAGATGTTCCGGCGTCTTGCATTCTTATGTACTCTTTCTATTTGTTTTTTGCCCCCGTAGGAGGTTCGAGACCTCCCTCGGGCATGGGTGTGTGTGTTGTCCTTAGGGTAAATTAGTTCAAGCTAGATTAAGTAGTGTGTAAGCCTAGAGACCGATGACTTCAGCAATTTGGCCCCATAGAAACTTACCCAAGCTTCCATTTGTTTCTGTACTTCATACTCGTTATGAGTTAAATGATGACAAAATGGCAAATGGAAAACGCAGTGAGGTTCGATACGGAAGATCCATTACCGACGGAGGCATTGTGGCTCTGGCTCTGAGCACTATGGGACTCAACTGCTGTGGTCATCACTCCCCTAGAACTTAGAACTACTTAAACCTAACTAACCTAAGGACATCACACACATCCATGCCCGAGGCAGGATTCGAACCTGCGACCGTAGCAGTCGCACGGTTCCGGACTGCGCGCCTAGAACCGCAAGACCACCGCGGCCGGCGGAGGCATTGTGGTACATTAAAAAGTTGACCACCTTTGAGAGGGGTCTCGTGCACTGAGCATTCAGTACAAACTTAATTATGTAGACAGTTCATCCATTCCGAAAATCACGATCTCGACCATTTTTGCTTGTTATGAACATAGATCTTCGAATCTATAAAACACATGAGGGAAATGCAATGTTTCCATATAAAAGTTTGCTTTTGCTTGATTAGTACTTTTTTAATCCTTTATGCGATCGAAAAGCTGTAGGAATTTGGACAGAGTTGGTAGTCTTAAGCATTACCTCTCCTTCCGTGCATCAGAATGAAACACGGTCCTCCTCAGTAGCTGCCCGGTCAGCGTGGCCGATTCCTAGGCCTGAGGTAAACTCCGCACGGGAACAGAATGTTGTGTTCATTACATTCAAATCGTCATAATTGACATCGCACTGTTTGAGATGGCTGTATGAGCACGTCAAAAAAGCCAGTGAAATGCGAAAACAAAAATAAACACAATTTTGTAGGGGGGGGGGGGGGTTGCTGATGAAAAGTTCGGTGACTGGTGTCAGAAGATAAAGGTAACTGGAATTAAAAAACAACGTACCTTTTACTAACTAGGCTTCAAAGTAGTTACCATTATCTACAATACATCGGTTGTAAGACCATTGGAAGCTGTCAGCAAACACTTCTTATGGAATCGGTCCAAACAGTGTGGTCACACGTTATCCGCATTATTACAGGAAATGGCGCCACCAATACGATCTAGGGACCAAGCGACAGACAGTGGTACGGTGCTAATCGTCTCTGCCGCAATCCTCATATAGGAATCCATCATGACTGTCGAAAAAGCAATCAGCATCGTTTTGATCTTGAATTTGTTTATTTTTTTTAAGGCGGGAAAGACAATAAACACCATGCCACTTAGTACAACGAGTCCGGAAAGGTTGTCACTTGCTCACCCTTGATGGAGCCACTGTGATGATTGTGTTGGTTCCTGGTTACGTCGGTCTGACACGAAACGAGGCCGCTGCTGCCAAGGCTGCAGTCCTCGTACCTCAGCCCGCTAGTTCTTACAGTCTCTACAAGGATCTCTGTGTTGCCGTCAGTCAGTAGGTGGTATCTTTTTGGCATCACCACTGGTCTTCCCGTCGTGGGAACAAGTTGCGGGTTATTAAGCTTCTCTCAGCGGCTTGGACGACCTCCTCTCGACCCTCTCGCTGCGAGGAGGTCACTTTAACTAGGTTGCGTGTTGGGCATTGTCTCTTTAGCCATCGCCATTTATTAAGTGGTGCTCCCCCACCATTCCTGACGGAATACCCTTTTTTAAACTCTTTACGTTCCCGTTTGTGTTTGCCGTCTGAGTTACCGCGCGTTTTAGCAAACGACGCGAGGGCTGTCGATCGCGTGTTACTTGTTATCCGTCGTAGCCATATGACGAAGGCCACTTAATTTTTAGTTATGGATCTCTGTTTCTCTATGGCGTATTTTATAGATCTTGCTCCACGTCCCTGTTTCCCCTAGTTGTTTTTTCCTACTAAAAAAAAGCAAACCAACCAACCAGCCACGCCACTGACTGTCTCTTGGTCTCCCGACCGTATTGGTAGCACCAGGTCTGTGTTGTATTAAAAAAGGGCATTCCGTCAGGAAATGGTGGGGGAGCACGATGGCTAAAGAGAATATGCCCAATACGCAACCTAGTTAAAATGACCACATGGCAGCGAGAGGGCGGAGAGGAGGTCGCCCAAGCCGCTGACAGAAGATTAATAACCCGCAACTTGTTCCCACGACGGGAAGACCAGTGGTGATGCCAAAAAGATACCACCTACTGACTGACGGCAACACAGAGATCCTTTGTATACTTTTGTCAGTACTTTTTAAGTTGTCGCTGCAGTAAGAAATAAGTTTTGTCCACACCCGCATTTCCTTGACTATCCCATAGGATTACGAAGATACGACCTCATTGCTAAGAATGGAGAGAGAGGAGCGTCGTTTCAGATTGGTATCGAATGTGAAAGGCAATCGACAGTTCCATTATCCAAAGTACCGTCTCAGCATTCACCGTAAGCGATTTAAATACGCAGTGAACAGACGGGGAATTTGGTTCAAGTGGCTTATCATTTCTCTCCCTCCGCTGGTTATAACTAGGAGCTTTAAGACTGATGAAAAACGTAGAGGCGCAAAAACTTCCTATAAGGTTGGTGACATTTAGCCCAGCCACCGTGAAGCAGAGGTGAATTGGTTCGTTCTCTCGCTTAACTGCGTTCCGGAAAATTAACTGTATTCTCACTTCCTTATTACGCTGAGCTATGTTTCACTGCGCTGGGTGATACTTTGCAGCTGTTGTCAGAGTGAGGCAGGTAATATGTCATTCATGAAGTTCCGCACCGTGTCATTCGCATCGCCGTGCACATTCACTTAGCAGCGCGTTGAGTAACGCGACGTGACGCGCGTTGTCGGCTGCGGATGTCCTTGGCTGTCGTTTCTTTCGTCACAAAAGGCACCATTTTCGACTTCTCGCTGCCGCCGATCGACAGGGTTGGCTTTGTGGAGGAGCTTAGCGTGGGCGCAGTCTGCTCTGCCCTGTCCCAGTTCACTGACTGCAGGCGTGAGGTTGTTCGCTTCACGTAACCAAGCTGCCCCTTCACTTCTGCGTCTTTGGATCGATACTGGCTAGGTGTACTTGCCTTTGTGTTGTTTTTGCGATCTTGTGACGCATGTATACGTGCGTGGCTTGTCATTTCTGCAAGTCTCAGAGCTTCGCGAATTGCGTTACCGTTTAATTTTCCGTTTTAGAGGAAAAGCGGGGATTATCAGTACACTTGTTTCCACCATATTGCTGGGTGTCAAAAAGCCTTCGAGTGGTTATGTTATTCACCAAAGATGTTATACGTCAATAAGAGAGTGAGAATAGTTAAAAAAGGAGGAAAAGTTAAAGTTCATCTCTTGTATTTTCACTATCGTGTTTACTTAAAAAACAAAATGGTGCAAGTGGGTCTGAGCACTCTGAGCCTTAAAACTACTTAAACCTAACTAACCTAAGGACATAACACACTTCCATGCCCGAGGCAGGATTCGAACCTGCGACCGTAGCGGTCACGCGGTTCCAAACTGAAGCGCATAGAACCGCTCGGCCACCTCGGCCGGCGTGTTTACTTCGCCAGTGTAAATTTCAAACCTCAGCTTCATCATCACGGCTTCAGATGCATATCGGAGAACCTTCGTCGACATCGCAAGAACCAGAAACGCCTATCGGTGAATTTTTCATATTTTTGTTGTATATCCTACCGTAATGTAATTACTTCCACCTGTTTGTTACAATATTATGTGAATACTAGCTGACAAAACCGACAATGCCAGTCTTCTGTTAGAAACGAAAGCAAAACTGAACTATATTTGTAGTGTAATACCCCGGACAGGTTCTGTACACTGGGCTCAATTTTTGTAAAGGTCTCTACGGCTACTCGTCTTCGAGAACTCCATAGACGGCTATTGTTTTCGCCTACAGCCATTTGCGCTTGGCAGCTGTATGCTATCAGAAGAGGTGCCAGGTGTCAGGATTAACCTTGACTCGACTGTAGGAGTCTTTCAGTAGCAACGAATAAATGCATTAAAATTTGATGCAATATGTGGCAATTTTTCACGCATCTCAGTGTGTGTGACTTATCTGTTGACCTGTGTGTAATACAAAGATGCACGTTGTTCCACATAAAACCGATACACCTCACTTATCGGTGAATAATCTCTAGTCGAATTGGTTGTGAAGTGGCAAGGATTCCCAGCCCCAGTTCCAGCGTCTCTTATAAACAGGTAACTACATGTTTTTAACGTTACTGTTATCTGTTATTTTTATTTACTTCATTGTTAAAAAAAATGGTTCAATTGGCTCTGAGCACTATGGGACTTAATATCTGAGGTCATCAGTCCCCTAGAACTTAGAACTACTTAAACCTAACTAACCTAAGGACATCACACACGTCCATGCCCAAGGCAGGATACGAACCTGCGACCGTAGCGGTCACGCGGCTCCAAACTGAAGCGCTTAGAACCGCACGGCCACACTGGCCGGCTACTTCATTGTTACCTGACTAGTGCGTGAGGCATACCGTTTTCTTGTAGGACACACTGTGTATTTGTTTAGGTACATTCAGCGGAATACTAGGATACTGTCTGCAAAACATGTTGCGTATGGAGTTAGTACCAAAGAAATGATAAATTTAAACGTCGTGCACAGTGCAGCAGTTTTTCATGCAATAGCCACTAGGCTACCGTTAAATAAAATTGCTGCCACTTGAAAGTGATACAAATTGAAACACTGTGTCCTATACGTTAAGCAGTTTGTGAAACATTGGGGGTGTCAGCGTCGCGTGAAGCACACTGTACGTTCGGTATTAGTTTTTAAAACCAGTGTCGAAACTCTGAGGAGAATCGGAAGATATCATTTATATCCATGTTCCAGGGATTACGTAAAAGACCATAGTTCGAGAAGACCACTGAAGCGCAGATAACCGCACGGCCTGATAGTTGACGGGAACCGTGCTATAATGTGGCTGCCCCATTCCATGGAGCGCGTTGTTGGCCAGGCTCCAGAGCAGTGAATTCTGCGGCGTCCGCCTTCCATTCTCGCGGCACAACTCCACTTTAACGCCTGCCGCCGTCTTCCTATGTCTGCTCAAAATAGCAGGCCGCTCTCTCTCTCTCTCTCTCTCTCTCTCTCTCTCTCTGAGACGACAACACGCGGTGTACAGGGAAGCCCGGTTTACATCGTTAGGGAGCTTTTGTTCGTTAGTTCTGTGTGAATGGACATATTGAATGTGTATGGTGTCACCAAAAACGACAACACTTACAAGGGGACCGTGTGAACTTCTCACCGATTTGATTTAAATTGACCCTGTGTGTAGGGCAGGACTAGGATTCAAGATATGCAAACAGAAGGACGCAGCCCTTATCCGTTTTCGAGAAAATGGAGTTTGAAAATTTTGAGTGTGCTTATATACTTGGTATGCTCTATACTACTCAAGAAGATCGCAGCAGAGCGATTTAAGTGCGAGATCTGTGGTTCGAATCTCTCCTACTGTTGTTTCTCATTCCCATGTAAACTTTTCAAGGTGGAGATGGTCTGCCAACGTGCAGTATTAAAGTAATTCCTTCAAACTGTACTCCGCTAGTGCAGCCTTGCGATGTTGTCTTTACAGGCAGGTAAAAAATTTTATAAATCGATTACAAAATCAGGTACATCGTCGAACAGATGAAGAGATAGCTTTTAGAGAAGAGTGCATACAAATTTTGTCAATCGTACACCACGAGTTGTCTGCCTCAGTTTTCGGTGATATACTTCAGTATCCTTTGCACGCACCGAAACTGTGTGATGACAGAGAATAGTTTATAAATGTAAACCAAATACGTCTTGCAATAGACGGAATAATTATTGTTTTCCATGTTTCTACGAGTAGCGTCATCCCGATTCGTGCAGTGCTCGATAGGTTACACATTACACGAGTGTTGTCCAGAAAGTAAGTTTTACGCACGCCACTTTTTTTAGATTTGTTGAACCGGTTCAAATTTTGTGAGAAGGTGGACAAATGCATGCTTGTAATTAATGGCCGTCCTGTTGTTTCGTTTCTATCTACGTTATTACATATTAGGAAGACTTTCCAGTTGTATTAAGATGTGTAAGGAACATTTCGAACTACCCATACTGGCAATCACCTGAATGTCGATGATCCAGCGGGGTTTGACGTAGCTTCTCTTGAGTAGGAATCTAGTGGCTCAACTACAATATTCACGTCACTCGATTGCTGTAAAGGGTATTGCAAACGAATGATCCCCTTTGGAAAAGTGCAGAAAGGTCGTCTCATTCCCTTTTACTGAAATAAATCTTAGATCCAACTAACGTACACTTGATTGACTCTCTTCATGACCTTATCATCATCAGATTATAATGACCTAAAAATCTCAATCGGCAGGTGAAAGTTACTTTCCTGTGGTAGGGGCCGTTCGAGAACGTATCATGCCAGCGACGTTCGCATTACTAGGGATGGATGTTGTTGCTGATATATTTCGTGCTATTACGGCATTCCAACATGCTCTGCACCCCCGTCGTTATGTTGTATCGTGCGACGTGTTAAGTTTGGTAGGCGCCCAGGACGTACTGTTGCGCGCACCTTTTCGTGGTAGATATAGTGTAATGTGTCTACCTAATACGATCATTCAAACGTGGAGTACATACATTAAGATACTGAGTTCGTAACTAGCAGTAGTGTAGTCCTCAGATACTTAATCTGATAGTTATTGACGATGGAAAATTCCGGCCACTATTAGAATTACTACCCTCTGTAAGCCGTAAGAGCTTTAGCTGTTGAATGACAATATGTCTGATGCGGTCGCGAAACTCGAAAAACTACTAACAATTAAACGAAGGCGGGATTTAAAATGAATGAATTATCATCATTTTTAACGTTTGGGATTGTGTGTTCCATCTTCAAGGGAAAAAAGCAAAAATAAACCAACATTTAGACTGGTTCATTAACACAGTAAATAGCGGTAAATGGCACTGTGATCAAAGAGGTATTTTGTTGTTTTTGCTCCCTAATTGTGTGAAGCTCAGTAACACACTTTTGGAAATATTACGAAATGATTATGGTAGCTCTTAGTTTATAAAGTACGGTCTCTGTTGACCCTCTCTTAAAGAACTGATATGATTGCAATCACTTTCAGTGATAGGTAGGAAAACAGTGGCATGGCTCGAGCATGTCAGTAGGAAGCATCGGTATAAATTTCGCAATGCTTCTGCATCTAATGACTGCATCACCGCTGACATTGGAACTGGCCCTGTGTTGGTAGAGTTGGTCATTTAATTAATCATGTAGTGGTTATTGACTGAGAATCATTTCATATGTTTTAATTATACAGTCACGCTTCCGTTACTGATAAAATATTCGAAGCAGACATTCGCTCTTTAATCTAACATAGTAATTAATTTACTGTTTGTAATTTATCCATGTACACAATTTCGAACTGCAGTTGAACATTTTATGGTGTGGGAAGTTGCCACTGTGCCATCATCTGCAGACTAGTAGTTGCCTTTAAATTTGAAGACGAAACATTTTCGTGTAGGGAGGGTAATAGTTGGGTGGGGGGGGGGGGGGGGGGTTCACGGAGGGGCGCTTGGCAGGCAGCAGAAGCAGCGGGTCATGGTACCACCCGCATCGGAGTTCCGTCCGTAGTTACATAAGGCGATGCCGTGCACCGGCCGCCCTCGAAACACTGCCCGCCTTTCCTGCACGCTCTCCAGTACGCCCACTGCGGAATAGTGACGTAGCTGCTGTACACGTAAGACCCTGCTGTCAGCTGCGTACCAGGTTCTGTCTACATTACTTTGGATGTGCAAAGTTCACCGAGCATCCTATACTTGTCGTGTAAGCTTCAGCCCAGACGATCCTTATGCATACACTCGCTGCTTCAACTGCGGCGGCAGTAACGACTGATGTGGTCAAGATTACGTCATATTTGAGATACAGGATAACATAGTTGTTAGAATAAAGAGAATTATCCAAAGAGCCACAACAATGGCGTAAATATTAATTTTTGTTTTTGTTTTCGAGAGACGTTGAATAAGTAATTTCTTTCTTTTTCTCGACTAATTTCGGTTGAAAAAATGCGGAATTTGTTTGGGACGTCGTGGAATATTCGCGCTTCAGCCCTTATAATTTCATGAAATTCCGATGCGTGGCAGCTCCTTCAACATGGCGTCTGTAATGGCGGTACGTTCCAAGCAGAGAGCTGTTATTGAATTTCTTTGGATGGACGTTCATAGTCACCTGTCTTAGAAGAAATGGCAGTGAACAAAAGCACGGTGAGTCGCTGGGCGACGCATTTGTCACCATCGCAACAAGGTCGGACAAACCTGTCCGATCTCCTCGCACGCCGGCCGACCACACACAGCTGTGACTCCTTCAATGCTGGAATGTGCAGTGTTGATACACTCGTTCACCAATTGGAATACTCAAAAGGTGTGTGCCCGCTGGGTTACTCTCCACCTACCAGAAGACAATAAAGGGCAAGTGCGGAGTACCTTGCGCGTTACGAGACTGATCGCGACAAATTTGTTGTTGAACATAGTCACAGGCGATGAAACGGGTTAATCACTTCGAACCGGAAACAGAGCGGCAATACTTGGAGTGGCGCCACACCACCTGTCCTCCGAAGAAAAAGTCTTGCAATAATCTTTTGGGACTTTGAGGGGGTAATTTTGTTTCATGTCCTCTCTCATGGTGCCACGATGAACTCTGAAGTGTATTTTGCTACCCTCAGAAAACTGAAGGAACGACTGCAGAGTGTTCATCGCCACAAAAATGCTAAAGAACTTCTCCTTCCCCGTGACAACACAAGGCCCCACACAAGTGTGCGAACCCGAGAGGAGCTCGCAAAACTTCCTTGGACTGTTTTTTCTCATCCACCCCACAGTCCAGATCTCGCACCTTCCACCTTCCCGACTGGCTCAATGAAGGATGCACCTCGCGGGAACCACTACGTGGATGATAGGGAGCTTATTTACGTAGCCGGACGTTGGTTCCGACGTCGATCAGTTAAGTCTTACCATGTTGGCACGTAGGCCCTCCCACTAAGGTGGCCCAGGGCCGTCGTTTTGACGGAGGTTACGATCAAAAGTAGGGTTTTGTATCCAAAGGAGTGGGGAATAATATGGTGTATTGGGATCGTGAATAAAACCAATCTGCTTTCAGTAAAAAAGGTGTCTCCTTACTTATTTCAGGCCCGCTTGCGTGAAATTCCAAACTGCTACGCTATCTAATGGCGAGTTGCGGCGTTAAGGATCCTACGTTTCAACAGCTGTGAACAAGATCAAAGCGCTACCATTGTTGCAGCCGGCGTCTTGGTCACGGATGAAGCAGTACGCGTCTGACACTCATCGGAAAGCGGCGGTGGAGCAGCGAGGCAACATTTCGTTTTATATTTGTGGGAATTCGTCGGATTCGATCGGAATACAGAGGCAGATTCCTTGTCGCTTCTCTACGATAACGACCCAGCTCACAAAACGTAGATCGCGCATGTGTTTCTGGCCATGAAACAAGTCACAGTCCTGGGTCACCCTCCCTATACACCGGATTTAGCCCCAGCCAACTTCTGGTTGTTCCCTAAATTGAAGTTTGAGGTTGGCATTGAAGGGACACCGTTACAGTGCAATTAAAGTACTGCAGTACTAAAAGCAATTCCTAAAAAGGACTACTGTGACTGTTTCAAACTTCATTTAACAAGATTTCACCTTTGCACTGATTTAGAGGGAGGCTATTTTGCGTAAATACAGTGATTTTATGAGCATAATCCACGACTCTTATTTTTTCATAGCCACAGTCGTAACGGAACTGGGACATGCTGTGTAATCCGCAAACCGATGTACAGAGCGTGGGGCCCGCCTCCCTAGCTGAGTGACCATCACAGCTGAATGCCATGGGTTCCATTCTGGGTTGGGTCGGAGATTGTCTCCGCTCGGGGATTGGGTGTTGCGTGCTTCTCACCATCATTTCATCATCATCGACACACCAGGCGCTCGAACACCCTGATACGGGACTCCAGGCCAAATTATGCCATACGCACATTTAAGTGCATGTGGGAGGGTATTTCGTACGGATATTATCGTATTTCTGCCCTACTCTATTCGCGTATTGGACAAGGGAAAGACGACTATCTATATGACGCTGAACGCTCTCTGATCTCTCTTACCTTATTCTCATGATGTCTATGCGGGACACACTATGGCGGCAGAGTAATGGTGACACAGTCAACTTTGTATACAGTTTCTCTAAATTTACTGTAGAGGATTTTGCAAGAATAGTGTCACCTTTTCGCCTTTCGTCCGGTGATTTCCATTTACGTTCCCCAATCACTTCTGTAACACTATTGTATAGGCTATACCGATCAGTTACGATCCTAGCAATTCGTCTTCGGAATCATCCGACGACTCTTGTCATGCCTACTTAATATGAGCTCAAAACAGAAATAGTATCCTAGAATTGGTCACAAATATCCAACAAATTTAAGTCTTGTGTTCGACTGCCCTAATTCTGGTTATATCCGATTGCCTCATTTCATATCGCTTCTTAGCGTTATCCATAAATGCTTAGGCGATCTGATATTCGCCGCTGATGCTGTAATCGGGTGCCATAGGATTCTTTCACTTTTTAATGGACATTGATGTGTGAGTTTTGTTTAAACTTATTAGTCCCCACATCGTGCTCTTATGAAATTCCTTGTTGTGAAGGGTTCATGGACAACGGAAAGCCGGTCGCGGTGGCCGAGCAGTTTTAGGCGCTTCAGTCCGGAACCATGCGACTGCTACGGTCGCAGGTTCGAATCTTGCCTCGGGCATGGATGTGTGTGATGTCCTTAGATTAGTTAGGTTTAAGTAGTTGTAAGTCCTAGAGGACTGATGACCGCAGATGTTAAGTCCCGTAGTGCTCAGAGCTATTTGAACTATTTTGACAACGGAAATTCATGCGATGAGTGTCCACTTCTTTAATTAAGGAATGGATGACAAAAATCAAACGCAGATGCAGTGACTGTCATGCATTTCACGTGACACACGAAACAGAATCAGAGCATTAATTCTAAGTCGCCCCCCCCTCCTGCTCCCCGCTTCAAATTTGATTCTTTAGATAACTTAATTTGTGAACTTGAGAAAAAAAATAGTGAACAGTACTCTGCAATTTGCACAAGCTGGCTGAATAATCAACTTAAACATTCCCCGGTTTTCAGAAGAAAAGATTCCGACAAAGCACTGGTCCACCACTATGCTTCGACAACGTAAAAGCGGATGTATGCGAAACTTCGCTTGTAGGAACGTAGACACGGTTGATAACACTTTCATTAACCACTCATGTAAGGAAATTTGATAGGAAACGTATTGTGTTCAGTAAAGAGATGCGTTAGTCTGTGTGGGTATTACCCAGACTTTTCAGAATGTACTCACCTTATAACTGTTGGACTAAGTGATGGCATGTAAAACTCGTCCTATAAAATAAGCTCATTGTTATGTAAAACAACTGTCCTCAATAATGTTGACTTGGATTAGAATTCCACAGTCGATGAATTTCTCTCACAGTTAAATTAGTTCGATGGTCGTGTCAGGATGTATCAACCTATTGACGAACGCGTGTTAGAGACATGTGGGGCATATACGCGTCACTGGTGGAAGTTTTATTTTAGGGGAGCCTTCATCTGGCGTGCCTTGGAAATGTGTTCCGGATCACGCAAATGTTGACGGTGTTTCCTTGCATTGCTTTGTCCAGGATGTCTCAACTAACAGACATGACATTTCGAAACCGGTGACGAGACGATGCACAAGTCGTGAACCGGACTACAGTAATGTTTAATAGCAAAAACATGAATTCTAGCTAATGTTCCCAGCCCCCAGTTTCTCCGGATGCCTAATCCACTTAAAGAATTTGGGACGTCCTCGAGAGCCAACTTGGAACTCGCAACCCTCGTTATTTCCAATCTGGTTGCGTGTACCTTGGATAGCTAGCGATGAACATCTCGAATCTGGTTCTCAACGAATTGTAACTGCATTATGAGACAGTCATTGTACCCTGATTGATCTACAAGCGTAATGAATGAGACCGTGTTTTGCACCATTTTGCAAATATGCAACAGAAATATGTTGATCTGCAGGCAGGGTAGCTCAAGGAAATATTATGTTATGTCGGTGAAGAAGAGTTATGTGGAAAAGTAAATCAGTAGGTCTGTTGTTATTCACTAACGCTGTACTATCACGTTGAAAGTAAAGCTGATTGAAATAACTGGCGTGTTAAACGTAAAGAAACTTGCGTCGGCGGGGCAAATGACATCTTGTAACTAAGAGAGAATCCGGGTGGTGGTGTTCATCTGTGCCTTTTCCTTGAATTATCCGTTTTTCAACAAAGTTAATCGTAGAATACATTTCGTCTAATGTTTTCATTGTATTACTCTTCTATATGGATTTATTCATAAAGGAAGTGAGTCTAAAAACATGCAAAAAGTTAAGTGGAAACGAAATGCTTTCCTGGACTTTTTTAGACCGTAAGCCTGGGGTTTGTGCAAGCATTTTGAGCTTGTGACTCGAACACATCTGCTGCCGCAGCAGACTGTCCGCTGCATTAGGCAACCCACTTACTTTTTTTGTATCTAGCTATCAAGAGCAAGATAGCAGACCTTGACTTGACATAACGTGCTGTGAATCACGACAGACGATTCATACCAGTCAGTGTTCCAGAACCATCTGTGAGGCTCCGTTCAGACACGTCAAAGCAATGTCTCGCTTCGGTTTCTCATCCATACTCACCCCAATCCTAAATTTGCTGGACGCTGGAAGTACGAAAGGAGGTTCTTTTCTCACTCTTCCCATGTTGAATATTACGTATGAAATTTTAACAAAAACATTTTTTTCTGAAATGTGGCAGGGGATACTGAAAAGGATTAGATGACAAGTTACGGGATAAAGTGATCGTATATTGGAAGTTGATTTAGTCTTCGTCAGTTATCCCTTTTGCTTCGCTTGTGTACTCGCTGTGTAATAGAGCTCCTATATCGAACATGTCACTGTAAACTACGAGACCTTTAACGATGATAAGCACAGTTTGCACTTGTCCGAGCTTCGGCTGCGACGTCCAGTTCTTAATCCATCACATTTGTGAGGAGAACTGCGCACCCAAGTTTAACTTCTAGGAATTGTTGATTGGCTTTACTTTGCTATGATAACTAAGATGCTTTCCTTTCAGAATAAGACGATTATGTTCCTTGCGCACTTTGGCACATTTTTTTGGTGAAATTTGAGCGAAGAGACTGAAAAAACTATTAGAACGCTAGCGAAAAATTGGGCTGAGAAATTAATTGTAAAAGCTAGCTAGTCTCCTGCTTAAAAGAAAGATAAAAATCGGATGAATAGAATCACAAACTATTATGTCGGACGCCTGTTCAATTGCAAGATGGTAAACAATATCGTAAGGTCGTAAATAATGATATTCCTTGAAGACAAGAAACTTCTCTCAAAGATTCAGCGCAGTTCATGAAACATAAAATTTGTGAACAACTCGCTCTACACACACACGCTTTCTTGCAAATAGGAAACGCAGGTAAATGGGGAAATCTGTGTTTCCGTCTTCGTAGATTTTTGCGAAAAGCGTTCGGCATTGACGTTCACGGTTTGAGTGGTGACCACGATCTTACGGAATATCTTCTCAGACATGAAATCTCCTCAAGGGTTGTTTGACTGTTAAGATCCAGTTTACGTTTTAGTCCTTGCCGAATTATTAATGGGAACGAAGTGCCTCAATAAAGTGCTAATGTGAACACCATACATGGGTAGTGATGTACGTATATACAGAAGACGGTAGTACCGCGAACGCGAGGTACAAAAGGTCAGTGCATTGGCTGTCATTTGTTCTCCGGTGCTTCATGTGGAAATCGTTAGGGAATTCAATACACCGCGATCCTCGGCGTCAAGAGTGTGCCGAAAATACCACATTTTAGCCATTAACTCTCACAACAGACAACGCTCTGACCGACGACATTCACGTTAACTACCGACAGCAGCTAATAGACAAACAATACTGCATAAAAAACCGGAGAAATCATGTGGGGCGTACGACGAACGTATCCGTTAGGACAGTGCAGCGAAATTTGTCGGCAATGGGGTAAGGCAGCAGATGACCGACGCGAGTACTTTAGCCAGCAGTCTGCAGCGCCTTTTCTGGGCTCGTGACCATATCGATTGGACTCCAGCCGACTGGGAAACTGTGGCCTCATCATGAGCCCCGATTTCAGTTGGTAAGAAATGATAGGGACTTTTTTTGCAGCCGTTCGTGGACCTCATGTTTCCAGACAACGATGGAAGTTTTATAGATGACAATGCGGTAAGTCACCGAGCCACAATTGTTCACGATTGGTTTGAAGAACATTCAGGACAACTTGAGCTACTGGTTTGGCCACCCGTATCACGTGACATGAATGCCATGGAACATGTATGAGGCGTAATCGAGAGGTCAGTTTGGGTCCCTGCCGAAAACACTGCGCCGGCAACACTGTCGCAGTTATGGACGCCTATAGAGGCAGCGTGGGTCAGTATTTCTGCATGGAACTTCCAGCGACGTGTTGAGTCCATGCCACGTTGATTTGCTGCACTATGCCTAGCAAAAGGAGGTCCGACACTATATTCGGAGGTATCCCATGACATTTATCACCTCAGTGTACTCGTAATTATAAATAAACGTGTTATCAGATACTATCAGCAAGGTTATCACATTATTCGATGGCGGTGTTGTTGTCTGCAATAAATCATACTCATTTTCTGATTGATGGAAAGGGTATGAAGAACGACTTCTTATTTCCCCATAATCTACTAAAGGGCAGTCTCAGCAATGCAGATTGATTCCATAATGATGTTACATACTTCTGGGTTGCTGGAGAAGCATAAACGTATCAATTTGGGGTAAGCGACCCTGGTCCGGAAACGACAGAGTCGAAAGTTATAAGCGGAAATCTTTCTGATACCTCTTAATGCATGTACCTGTACTGTTTTTGCTTAGACTGTATCTTAGACAACTTTCAGAGGTGCAGTACGGACCAAAATGCAAACCTTAAGAGGCTATGAGCGCTTGTTCAGTAGAAGAGATGTTTCACTGTAGTAAAAGTGAACAAGTGCTCAGAGCTCTTAGGATATGCATTTTGGAGCCCATGTTTACCAGACTCTTTTTCTCTTCTTTTTGTCCACCTCTGAATGTTGCCTACCCTACGATCTTAGCAACAACAGTACGGGTACATCTACTCCATTATCAGAGGTTCATAACGATTTTCGCTTATAATTTTCGACTTAGTCGTTTCCGAATCAAGGTCCATTACCTCAGCCTGATTCATTTACCTTTCTTCATCATTCCTGAAAGTTTTTATCATCATCCTGTACATAGGCAATATTTCAAACCATACGAAATAAAAGGAAGACGTGAAATGAGTGGTAGGAATTTGGAAAACTGACCTACCGTGGGAGCATGTTGGGAGGGTACAGTGTATCTGTAGCGTGACCATATGTAAGACTTCAGCGCTTAATCCTCCGTAACCTCTTCCTCCCAATACAAGACTCCCTGTTGTGTTCTAGAGAACCGCCGCCATGATTGTAAAATGTCGGTGTAACTGATACGAATGTTTGAGAGAAGTACTCGGTAAACTAGAATTAAGATCATTGGACGAAACGCAGCGTTGTTCTTACGAAACATTATTAGGTAAATTTAGAAAACTTGGATTTGAGGTAGACGGCGCAACATTTTTGCTGCGTCTGTATTTTAACTGTCTTGGGGCCCATGAGCATAACAGAAGGGAGATTAGATCACAGAGCGAAGCTTATAGACGATCATTGTGTAGTTAATCGAACAGGACAGAGAGTGGCTGCTGTTGGTGCAAAGCTCTCTCCTCCACGTAGCGTTTATTAGGTTGCGGAGAATATATATACGTGTAAATTTGGAAGCTGTCTAAGCTAGCTTCGTGAATGAATGCGAAGCACATCGAAAACCTACCTGATAGTAGTCAATGAAGGTGCTTAAACATTTGCCGTTAATGATTTAGTAGTGCGGAAGGCAATCTGTTGTCAATCATCCTTACTCTATAAGAGCAAAAATGAGCTTGTAAAATTTGTGTTAGAAGCTTTGATAATCAGTACTCTGCCACCAGCCAACACAGTTTATCCCTGCAGTAGTTAAAGTGCGACGCAGGTGTCACGGCTTGGCAGGCGCAGAAAGGCTGCAAGCAGAGCGCCGTGAATGTAGGCTTCCTGCGCGGCACAGGACGTTGATCAAGTCACGCCCGGCTACCTACGTACGCAACACAGCGCAGCTCCGCCATCGCCATCGGAAGTTACGCCGTTTTCGGCATTGTTGTTAAGCCTACAGGGCTGTCGTCTGTCAACGATACCTTACTATCTGTAATACATGTTATTTTCTTAGCAATGAACGTTTACTGACAGTAATTTTAGGAGTCTGTTATGCGTTGTGCTAAAATAGACTGCATGTAGAGTGATTAAACGGGACAGGCATTGGCGATGGTGATGTAAATAAAAATATTGATATATTTGTCATCCCCTTTCCTGTCTCCTATGTTGCCCTGTTTACCGTAATCGTTCCTCTTTCCGTAAAGGATACGAGCATGTTGGCAAGTTTTAAGAATTTATGCGGCATCGACAATCACAATAAATTTTATTGGAAAAACGCTTAGTGCTAACGGACTGAATTCATTTCTTTTTCCCAGTATAATTATTAACAAATTTTTCAGTGAGCTTTGATACACAGGCCGCTTTTGGAACCGTATTCTCACCTTCCTTGTTACTTCTATACGTTGCTTGTTAAAAAAGCCACGTAATTTTTCGTTTTGTTTATGGTACTACCATTATAGACGGGGAGTAAACGCAGGGGCGCAGATGTCAGATTAATGTTTCAAAACGATGTGAAACAACAGCTCTTTCCCTAATCTGAAGTAGTATAGACTTTTAAACATCCACTGTGTACTATATCGAAACTGACTGCGAGATCATTACGAAAATTCTTAACCTTCGCTGCGTACCACATCCAGCTGCATTAACTGTAACAGGATCTTTGTTGACATCTACGTCAACTTACTGTTTATGGCTGAAGGGCCAGATGGCATTCCTACAACGAACATTATCTCTGTAACATCGATCGTTACAATAATTTCACGTTTAGAGGTAATACGCTTTGAGAAAAAGGCCTCGAATTCTTATGCAAGCAGGGAATCATTTGTTTTTGGACACATTTCTTAAAAATGGGGTGTTCTCATATCGACCAAAGATGTCGTCGCTCATCTTTCCTTAAATCTTTCCAGTCTTTTAACTCGCACTGTGTCTTCTTAAGTAACCCAGAAGAAAGAGCAGTACTCTAAAACTTGACACAGGTTTGTCTCGGAAGCTTCATCTTCCACATATAACCTGAACATGAAAATTACGGATTCATGTGGATATTCCAGTTAACGTCACGTTGATCTGGCCGAGACATTTGTCTGACATCGGTGACTAGGTGTTCATTACTGATGCAGTGGTGAATCGATATCGGAGTAGCATCATCTTTTGTTTATACTTACGGAGATGGGAGAGGATCATAAACTAAATATTTCAAGATCACAAAACCTAGGAAATCGTAGAGAAAACATTAAATGAGACTAAGTTAATGCACGAGAATATTGTGAACAAAAGTGGTCCCGTAACACTTCCTTGTGACGAACTTGATTTTATATCATTTCGTAGTGACGCTTTCCAATTTAATACTATTGCACCTCTAGTTAAAGACTGGACAGATACCCAGATGCAATTGTTATTGCAAGCAATGGTAGTGGGTGCATTTACCAGTACAAGTTTGGGTGTCAAGTGCTCACTTGTCTCGGCCGAGTCGGACGATGCATAGTAAATATGGCAGGATCGCGCTTCCTCGAACTACCTGCGCCACTCTGAGCAGACGACAACTCACCGGCTGCTCTTAGGGGAACCCAATTCAGGGTCTGGCGCAGTCCGTATTTCTGGGGCGGCCACACCTCACTTAGTGCCGGCCGGGAACGCCGGTTTCCCGGAATAATGTACGAGGCAGCCGGCTCGTACCACGCTTTCGTGGACCCTCTTCCTCCGGCGTTATATTTTTCAAAGGCGTAATAGCTGGGCCCGCCCCCAGGCGCCGTGGAACACTTGGAGCCTGCAAAAGTGCGGCACCCGGTAAGCGCTCAAATTTACTGGGGCGCCGGCACTGTGCGAATATCAGAAGCTACCTGAGTCCCGATATTGTTCCACGGCGATTGACAGTTGAGCGTAATCCTAGTGATATGAACCCGTAAATATTCTGAAGAGGAAAGAATACTTTCCTTAATGTTGGAGTTCGAAGATCTAAAACGACGTAGAAGTCGTAACAAAAGTAGGTGATGCAAGATAAGCCCCATTTGTCCCGTGGATTTGGAAGAGCTTGAAGTTAATTGTCTAAATCGAGGGCCGTGACGCAGCATTCGTTGCCGCCTAATTTTACTTAAAGTTACTTAATAAATAATTGCTTACATTTTTGCCTGTTACTTTCAGTTGAAAAACAGATTGTGCTTACTCCTATGCGTATTAGTAGGCGGCTGTCTACAGTTAACATTCTTTGTGCCACATCAGCAAATAGTGAACTTTGTTTGAGCAACGGAGTATTTTCTGAGAGACGCTCAGTAGCTCGGTACGGGCTTTTGTTAAAGTTTCGAGAACATACCTTCACCGAAGAGTCAAGCAGTATATTGCTCCCTCCCGTATATCTCGCGAAGAGACCATGAGGATAAAATCAGAGAGATTAGAGCCCACACAGAAGCATACCGACAATCCTTCTTTCCACGAACAATACGAGACTGGAATAGAAGGGAGAACCGATAGAGGTACTCAGGGTACCCTCCGCCACACACCGTCAGGTGGCTTGCGGAGTATGGCTGTAGATGTAGAAATCTAAGGTTTATTGCTTAAGAAGTTACGCCGTCGTTAAACGTGTGCTCGAGGTAGTTGCCAAGGAACTTGGACCACATGGTTTCCAATGAAATGAAACACATGTCAGTAAAGGAAAAAAAAGGTTATCATCTCTCGCACGTTTGACAAAGCGATTAATATACAATATAAGACAAAAAACGACTCACCGCGAAGGACTCACTTGAGTCGGACGGAAATCGGTAGATGTGATGTACATATACAGACAAACAAATGTCAGTTCCAGAAAAAAAATTGATGATTTATTCAAGAGAAAGAGCTTCACAAACTGAACAAGTCAGTAACATGTTGGTCCACCTCTGTCCCTTACACAAGCACTTATTCGGTTTTCCATTGATTCACAGAGTAGTTCGATCTTCTCCTGAGGGATGTCGTGCCAAATCCTGTCTAATTGGAGCGTTAGATCGTCAAAACTCCGAGAGTCCGCTGCTCGTGGTCTCGCGGTCGCGTTCTCGCTTCCCGAACACTGGGTCCCGGGTTCGATTCCCGGCGGGGTCAGGGATTTTCACCTGCCTCGATACGACTGGATCTTTGTGTTGTCCTCATCATTTCATCATCATTCCTGAAAGTGGCGAGTCTGCACTGAGCTAAGGTTGGAAATTTGTTCGGAGGCTGATAACCGCACAGTTGAGCGCCCCACAAACCAAACACATCGTCATAATCATCATAATCCTCATCATCAAAATCCCGAGTTGGTTGGTGGGCCGTGCTCGTAACGCTCCAAACGCTCTCAATTTGGGGGGGGGGGGGGGGGGGGGGGGAGTCTGGCGACCTTACTGGCGAACGTAGGGTTTGGGAAGCACGAAGACAAGCAGTAGAAACTCTGCCCGTATGGGGGCGGGCATTATCTTGCTGAAATGTAATCCCAGGATGGCTTCCCATGAAGGGCAACAAAATTGTACATAGAATTTCGTCGACGTGCCGCTGTGCTACAAGGATGCCGCTGTTGATAACCTAAGGGGTCCTACTATGAAGTGAAATGGCACCTCAAAAAATGGTTGAAATGGCTCTGAGCACTATGGGAGTTAACATCTGTGGTCATCAGTCCCCTAGAACTTAGAACTACTTAAACCGTAGCGGTCGCGCGGTTCCAGACTGTAAAGCCTAGAAGCGCTCGGCTACTCTGGCCGGCAAATGGAACCCCAGACCATCGCTCCTACTTGTCGGGCAGTCTGGCGGGCGACAGTCAGGTTGGTATCTTACCGCTGTCCCACTGTGGCACTAGCTATCTACGCACAGGTCACACATCCCCCGTAAATTCTGGGCCGGTGGTTTGAGAGGGCGGAGCTGGCGAACGGTAGCGTTCCAGATGTGTTCTACTAGGTTCAAAGCAGGTGCATTTGGTGGCCCAGAGTTTACAGTAATGCTACTAAAACTTCTGCAGGACGATTCTGGCGTTGTGTCACGGATAATTGTCCTGTTGAAAAATACAATCGCCGTCGATCAATACATCGAGCCTGAAAGGTTGCAGGAGGACCACAGTAATGTTCACGTAATCCATAGCAGCCGTACAGCCTCCGATTATCACGTGAGGTCACATGGAAGCCCTGGTGAATATCCCCCTAGCACAACACTGCACACACCTGCCTGCGTCCATGGCCCGGTGCGTGTTCCGAGCAGCCGTTCGCCTAGATGGCGGCGTATCTGGACGAAACCATGATCAGCTGTTAATTAGGTATGTGACTGATCCGACCAGACGAACCGTTTCTATTGATCCACTATCCAGTGCCTATTAGCACTGCAGCTGTAATTGACGATGTTGTTGGGTCAGCATGAGGAACACGTAGGAGGTGTCACCTGCTGAGAAGCAACATGTTAAGACAATGTGCGCTGAACAGTGTGCTCCAAAACACTTACACATTACAGCAGCCTTGTACTCCGTCGTCAACTCTGCCACAGACCGCCTCTCGGTTCAAATGGCTCTAAACACTATGGGACTTAATATCTGAGGTCATCAGTCCCCTAGGCTTAGAACTACTTAAACCTACCTAACCTAAGGACATCACACAACACCCAGTCATCACGAGGCAGAGAAAATCCCTGACCCCGCTGGGAATCTAACCCGGCACGGAAGTACATCTGGAGTTCCCTTCCTTACACTAGGCTTAGAACTACTTAAACCTACCTAACCTAAGGACATCACACAAATCCATGCACGAGGCAGGATTCGAACCTGCGACCGCAGCAGACGCGTGCTTTCAGACTAAAGCGCCTAGAACCGCTCGGTCACCGCGGCCGGCAGGCTGCCTCTCATCCTGATACACAAAGCGGACAAGCATTCGATCTCCACATTCTGTAATAAAACGTGGTATTCCAACACATTGTCATCTGCTCATGATTTCGCCGTTTGTGAACTACTTAAGACAGCAGCATGGCCGCGCGGGATTAGCCTAGCGGTCTAGGGCGCTGCAGTCATGGACTGAGCAGCTGGTCCCGGTAGAGGTTCGAATCCTCCCTCGGGCATGGATGTGTGTGTTTATCCTTAGGATAATTTAGGTTAAGTTAAGTCCCATAAGATTTCACACACATTTGAACGTTCGTTCCCAGACCCTGGGCCATAACAATCTGACCTTTACCAAAATCGCTGATGTCAGTGGATTTTTCTCCTCCGCTTATATACTTTCCTTCTTGCCTCATATGCCCCACCGCAACCAGAATATCGTGCTCTGTCGGCAAATGGGTTCTCTTCCATTTGCAGTGTTCACTTCCATTTACGGTTTTTGTTTAATATGCTGACCCGTTATCACGATAAACTGTTCTCTTATATTCAACCCTTAACTTTCCGGGAGGAGATTGTGGTCTTACTAGTATTACTGCGTTTAGGACAAAAACATGTAAACATTCACAAATCTGTCATTCCACCAATAAGTCACCATATTAAAACAGGTACTATTGGAAGGAAGGATATTGCGGAAGAAGGCAGAGCTCCAAAACTAGAATTTCAGTCCGGCACACAGTTTAACCTACCAGGAAATTTTCAAATAAGCGCGTGGTGAAAACTCATTCTGTAAACAGTCCCCTAGCTCCATGTTTCGCAGACTTTTCGTGACGATCAAATACTGACATTTTGGTGCGCTATGTCGGGCCGAATATTTACCAACGTTGTTATTAATTGAACAGTGGAAACTCCAAACGTTCAACTGCCAAATCTCACGTTTGCCAGGAGAAGAAAAAAAGTCTGTCTTTTTATATATAACGCATTTGTATCCAAAAAAGTGCCATACCAGAAAGCCGACTGGTTATAACCGACAGTTAGAATTTTTTTTATTTCAAGTGTCATTAATACAAAGCCGCTACGTTTTATTTGTGGTAATAGAAGCATAGAAATACAGTCAACGAAAACCATTTCACATTCGAAACCAGTAACTGTACTTTTGAATGAACTAACGTAAAACCAATTTGTGGTTGGTTGCTGTACACTATCAACAGTTCATTTCTCATTTAAGTTTTTTTTTTTACAAAAGAGTAAAATAACTAAATTTATGGAAAAATCTCTCTGCATCGATTTGTATTTCTTACACAATTTCATTCTTGGGATCAAATGTTACAAATTTTACTGTAAAACTCCCTGTGCTATTGAGGAAGAAATGGGAACATCGTCAACAGGTCTTCCTGTTTTGCCACTGACTAATATGGCTGGACTTTCAGATGAAGTATGGAATGGCGTTCATCTGCAATGTGGGTATTCGAGGTGGACGAGTATGAGAGATCTGGATCACATTGTTACTACATTTGGAGGTCTTATACGTCTGCAGTGACAACAAAGTTTCAGAGTGTCTTTAAAATCTAAGTAGTCAGAAGTATGCATTGGAATTACATAAATTTGGGTCTCCGCTTTAACGACCCAACAGCCTTGTTTAAATCTTGCGGAACAAAGGCCTTGCTTAACTTTCTTCGTTTCTGTGTAATTTCAAAATCTCTGTTGCAGCTCAAAAGGCTGCAGCGCCGGCTCACCTCAAAAATTACGTGTTATCTCTCCTCAGACGATCCTGGGCTAAATGGAGGACACCATGACGCATGGCAGTTGCAACTCCGTTTGGAAGCACGAACAGAGAATCTTCACATTTTCTCCATGATTTGACATTTGTAACAAATCTAGGGGCATGCTACACAGTACGGGGAACACAACGGCACTGAAAATTCGTTTTGTGAAAAAATAGCACTCTTAATTTGTAACCTACATAAATTTAGTATGTTATGACCCCCTCAATAGTACAGTAAGGACGCGATAATTTGGCCGCCAGACCCCAGGTACTGACCTTTAGAAGTTGGCATCATTCGACACACTTCGTGTCGACTGTTGTGTGTTTCATGTTACTGCCACTTCAGTGACCCCAGAGTTGTGACACTGTAACTGCCTGAAGGAAGTGTTGCTGTGTTGTCTTGTCGGAGCAATGACTAGTTGATTACTCACAGTAGTTGTACTTATATTTAAATCATTCTGCTATATGAGCCACGACATCAAATGTTTGTAATGTAATTTTTATTCTAGTCGTTGCGTTGTATTACAATACATTTAATTACGTTTAATGTTCCTTGCTGCAAATAAGTACTGCATTTGCAGATGCACGTCTCTCTAATGCGCATTTACGAATTCATGTTAGCTTTACTTTCCTGTGCGTCAGTAGCAGCTGACCGGTACGAGTCGCGCACATGCGTGAGTTGTCAGCACTGGAAGACAAACAGAAACATCCCCCCTCTCACGTCCTCTAAGCTCTTGATGCATGTTGTTCTACAACAGGCTGACAATTGCGGGCCGGACGAATATTTGAACCGGGCCGCGTAGTTTGACGACCACTGCCCAAGGCTGTGGGTGAGCCACTTCTCCGCAGTTTCCTTTGTCCAGGGGTGGTGGTCGCACAGTGCACGCAGGAGAACTTCCGTAAAGTTTGGAAAGTAGTAGAGGTGAAACTGAAAGTCAGGGTCGCATGGTGTGTCTGGATAGCTAATTCGACTGCCCACGAAAGTCAAAGGTTCCGAAAATTCATTCTAGTAACCAGATATCACGTTTGTATGTTAACTCCCTTACTAACCAACACTCGACAACTTCTCAAAGTGTGGCAATGCACGTCTCGAGTTTTTCGTGGAAAAACGTACTACATTGGAAACATACCATTTTTTCCTTCAAGTGATTGTAGCTCCGGCAATCGGAGTGACTATACCGGTTTATTCTTACAGAACAAGTTATTACTTCTTGCTTCGTGTGCTGACATTTTCATTTTGTTATTTTAACAGCTCAACCTCCTTTTTCCGTCACGTATTACCATCAACGTATTAACCAAAAGTTGGTTAATTTTTCATTGTTTATTCTTCTCGCGTGTTACCTTACCGTGTTGTTCCTGCTCTGGTGCCAGTTTGATGTCACATTATGTTCATTCCCTCGTACTTGTATTGATCGTATCCCCTAGGGCTGGTATACGCATGCATTATAAAAATTCTAGCAGAGAAGAGAGATTTGTGTAGTGATTCGATAAACGATGTTACGGAATTTAAATTGAGGCCTTCATGTATAAATGAGAAAAACATCAACGCATCTGCCAAGAAGTAAATACGGAACAATCAGCACAGTATGTTCTCATTGTAAATTCAGTACCAAACGGAGATTAAATAATTATCGTGCCATGGCTGTTTACCCATTCGTAAGCACTTTATAGTTGTAACCGAAAAAAAAGCGCATTTCCTCAGAGAACGCAGGAAAACGGTGAGAAGAAAAACTCCTAAATGCTACTACTTAAGGGGTCCGTATCCTAAGATGTACATCTGATCGCTAGTGACTTGCCTATAACAGTGGGAATGAAAGTTTCATTTGGGAGAAAAAACTGAATTTCATTTTTATGTAGTTTGTGACTGTAATGTTATTCGCCGCTACCTCTGAAGCTTTGCCAATTCTATCCGCAAAGTGTTTGAATCGTCTATGGCATTATTTAATGTTCTACAGCATTTCTATAGGAAATATCGACTTAGCGAAGTTGTGGTTGGATGTTTTAAAAACAGCAGCAGAGCGGGCAGCTCTACTGGATAGTGTTAGTGTTGAAAACTAATGCCTCCTAACTTTTTATGTGAAAACTATTGAAGCTTTTTAAGTAAAACGATTTTTTTTTAACATTCTAAATATACATCAAACACCGACCATGTACAGTGCTTGACTTTTTTGACAGAGCCACAACTTCACCTCTGCTTTCACCGATTCATCACTGTTAAGTGAAGTTCTTGAAGGTGCTTTTAAATTTTTGAAAACAAATGAAAAACGGATGGGATCAAGTCGAGGCTATATGGAGGATGGTCGATGACGGTGAACCCAAGACGCTGGATTGTTGCACATGTCGCAGTGCTCGTGTGCGTTCCAGCATTGTTGTCATGCTGTAAGAGAAGTTGCGCCATGTGTGGACGAACTCTTCGAATTCGTGCTTTCAGAGTTTTTGTGACGGTGCCTCTGGGCATAAATTCCAAATCAACACATCTTGAACATCCCAGAACATTGTGAGCATGACTTCACCTGCTGATAGCGTGGTGATCCTTTGTGGTGGAGCTCTGTCGATGTCCTTTTTTTGGAGTCAAAATGTTGAACCCAGCTTTCATCACCTCTCACAATGTTGCTGCGAAACCCATCACCCTCAAGCTCAAAACGTAAAAGAAATTGTTGTCCAATCTCTTCTATTTCATATCAGGCGTAAGATTTCGAGACACCCACCGTGCGCTCCGTTTATTGTGCCGCACTTCTGCAATGATGGCCTGTATACGCTCTCGTGATAGGCCACACTCAACTGAGAACTGTTTGCGCCTTATCCGACGATTTCCTCTCATGGGTTCATCAGCCCGATTAATATGAGTCTCGTCGGTTTCCGTAAGCGGTGGCCCACTCCGAGCTCTGTCACACACGCTGAAGTTAGCAACATCGTTGCACATTACTGGTGTCAACACAATCATCACCGTACACAGCTTTCATTCTTATATGGATTTCAATTGGAGGCACGTTTTGTACTGTTAGATTCTCGATTGCAGCACGCTGTTTCTTACACGCCGACATAATTACACTACACACCGCCAAGTTAGACGTCATAATTTGGAGCCCCCTAGCGGCATATGGTTGCAACTTCCGTCAGCGAAGCGGGAAAATCTACCGAGTAATGTGCTTGAAATATAGTACCTCAACCGCTATTGAGAACATAATGAAAAATTCGTAGGCATTACTTTTCAGCAAGCCTTTGTATTTCGGCGTGAACAAAGAGCTCGTATAATGGCAAGCGTGCCATGTGCCACCATCTAATAGATGTTGAAGGGGACAGTTGTTTGCAATTTTAGTGTACACACATCGCATGAACAAAACAATACAGTTTTAATCGAAGAGAAGAGTCCTGAGGGTGAACCATGAAGACGTGCGAAACGGCTATAAACAATGAAAAGCGTATCTAACATTCCCCAAATAATTTAAGGGGCGATCAAAAAGAAACGAGCCGGAGGCATAATTACAGAAACCAGTACCTATTTGTTAGAAATATTGACCTTGGTTGTTAATACACTATTGTTAAGACACTTGTCCCACTGTGGCACAAGGAGGTGAATGGCTGTCTCATAAAATTTCCGGGGCTGCTTTGTTTACTAGTTCCGCACTTACGTCGTCGTCCGAGGTGAATAGTTTGACCCTCAGAGCCTTTTTAAGGGAACCAAAACCGACGTAATCACAGGGAGAGAGGTCCGTACTGTATGGAGGGTGGCCGAGAACCTCCCATTTGAATTTCTGCGGAAGTGCCGCGACTGTGTTGGCCGTACGAGGCTTTGCATTGTCGTTGAGCAGAATGACCCCATGGGTGAGATTGCCTGGTCGTTTTGATTTGATCGCTTGGCGAAGGGTGGTCATCAAGGTTTGCGAGTAACGCTGAGCATTCGCTGTTGTCCGTACTGCAGGAAGTGAATCAGTAGTGAATCATTTTTGGTCCCCTTAAAAAGGCTCTGAGGGGCAAACTATTCACCTCGGACGACGACGTACAGCTGTACGTGCGGAACTGGTTAACATTGCAGCCCCGGGTATTTTATGAGACAGCCATTCACCGCCTTGTGTCACATTCGGACAAGTGTCTCTAACAGCCAGGGTCAATACTTCTAACATACAGGTAATGTTTTCTGTAATTATGCCTCCAGCTCGTTTCGCTTTGGACGCCCCTTATAAGCAACACAGCAGTATCTTTATACCTGTCTTCACAGAAAAACTTAAGACACAAAGGATTGCTGTTTCTCTGCCCTCCTATAGTAAAATCAGTGAGTTGTACGTCAGAATAGTAGCAATTAAATAAAAAGGCAAGTAATAATCAAAACGATAGGGATTGCTCAGCGTTGTGCCTAAACGCTTATGTGCAAATACATCCTAAATAAAACTTCCTGGCAGATTAAAACTGTGTGTCGGACCGAGACTCGAACTCGGGACCTTTGCCTTTCGCGGGTAAGTGCTCTACCAACTGAGCTACCCAAGCACGACTCACGCCCCGTCCTCACAGCTTCTGCCAGTACCTCGTCTCCCACCTTCCAAACTTTACAGAAGCTCTCCTGCGATTCTTGCAGAACTAGCACTCCTGAAAGAAAGGATATTGCGGAGACATGGCTTAGCCACAGCCTGGGGGATGTTTCCAGAATGAGATTTTCACTCTGCAGCGGAGTGTGCGCTGATATGAAACTTCCTGGCAGATTAAAACTGTGTGCCCGACCGAGACTCGAACTCGGGACCTTTGCCTTTCGCGGGCAAGTGCTCTACCAACTGAGCTACCCAAGCACGACTCACGCCCCGTCCTACTTCTGCCTGTACCTCGTGAGCTTCTGTAAAGTTTGGAAGGTAGAAGACGAGGTACTGGCAGAAGTAAAGCTGTGAGGACGGGGCGTGAGTCGTGCTTGGGTAGCTCAGTTGGTAGAGCACTTGCCCGCGAAAGGCAAAGGTCCCGAGTTCGAGTCTCGGTCCGGCACACAGTTTTAATCTGCCAGGAAGTTTCATGTCAGCGCACACTCCGCTGCAGAGTGAAAATCTCATTCTGGAAACATCCTTAATAGTTTCTTCAACGGAGGACGTGACATACAGCTGCCGGTGTCCGCTATACGCTGTTGTAATGAACACTTGCTGCCGATACTGTTTGACACTGATGAAAATTTTGTACTTAACGACGTAAGGCACTCGCTTGTAGCTGGAAACTTTGACTCGTGGACAAATTCATCTTTTATCATTTATTACTGTTTATCAAAGTTTTCTCTGTTTGGTATATTGAACTTAGAAGGAATTAATGTACTA
This sequence comes from Schistocerca gregaria, assembly GCF_023897955.1. Taxonomy (NCBI): domain Eukaryota; kingdom Metazoa; phylum Arthropoda; class Insecta; order Orthoptera; family Acrididae; genus Schistocerca; species Schistocerca gregaria. Next base: position 369,831,426 of record NC_064923.1, read on the forward strand.
CCTCCACGTTGAAAGAATAGCACGATTTTTTCACCATTTGTGAAATTATCTTCCAGTCCAGGTGCTGCAGTCTGATGTTGCAGCAGTACAATGAGTTCTTCGTGCTTGGCGCTCCTGCTCCATTAGATTTCAGTACGTTGTACATGATTACCGTTACGCCCAGTACCGTAGGAGCCCAGGCCTGCGAGAGAATAACCACGTTGGGCTTGACAAGTGTTGCTCTCGCGCCTAGCACAATAGGAAATAAAGGGAGGGCGGTAATAGGTGCATAGCGCGGCTCTATTGTCTTGCCGTGTGCTAGGACGGTGTAAGGAGAAAACGAGCGAGTTTCAGAAAACCAGTAATGACGGCTCGTTGTCCACTTTCTGTCCGTAATGGCAGCGCAAGATGTGTTTTTCGTCCTGTAAACGTGGCTCCATTTAGGGTCGTCGCCGAACGGAATTTCGTTCTCCGGACTCATTGGCTGTGTACTGTCCTCTTCCCTCTCATTATTGCTTCTGGTATGTTACGCCACATAAGAACGGTTAGGTGCTATATTTGTTATACTAAGCGACGATTTCCCGATTTGGGTCGTCAGTTTTCATGTTGACGCCTAAATTCTGGCAATTCTCTTCCATTTCTCCAAATCGACTCTTCAGTGTTCTGTATTACTTTGACGTAGTAGTTTCAGCTTGTGATTGTGACATAACGTTTATAGTCTAGCCAAGACGATATTATGTAATGTAATATTTGCACTGCCTGAGCACAGTATGTAGGAGGTGGATTACTTATTTTCATATCTATTTGCCTGTGAGTTCATGTCATAATTTTTTTTTACCCTCATCCCTTTCGCTAACCTCACTTGTAAGAGTCTCTACTGCTCAACGTATGCTGCATTTTTCCACTTTGGCTGTATTCATTTAAACTACCACAGTTAGTTTCAGGTTTAAAAATAATTAGCCAATGTGTAGCTGTTTGTAGGTGCCATACGTATAAAAATCGGACAAGTGCGAATAGAACTCTGACGGTATGGGTTCCGTACAGACTTTTTATGTATGTACTGTAGATAACAATAATTTCGTATGTTTCAACGACTTGGAGCAAGTCTTTCTATCGGGCTCCACTTCGGCGATTTGCATGTCCCTTACCTACTGCAGTTATCCAATCGAGGAAAGGGCACCTACAGTTCAGTGCAGAAATCGAACCACGTGTTGTTGCTAGCGACTCCTCATATCATTGAGTGGTGAAGGGTAGGTTAAAATGGAAATCTGAGGTCCAACTGAGATTCCATCCCGCGACCTCTCAGTTTCCAGGCACGCGCTTTGCTGATTTCCTAGACTAGACATGTATATAGATAGTTAACCTATCGGTTTTGATGAGTTTCTGAGTATCAATGTATATGACATATATGGTCATATCTTTCGATTGTATTGATTTAGAAGCTTAATTTTTTTTACACCAGCAAGGGACCTTACAATTGAGTATTTGATACAAATTTCAACTTGCAGCCTGTACCCGTTCCTGAGAAAACAGTGTCTATAGTCGTTGCGGACGGATCCCGCGTTTACTCGTGTTTCGCACGGCATCTGCCGTGGACGGATCTCGAAATAACTCATGTTTTCTACACGCTGTCTGTAGATGCTACCTGCTGTGACATATTTCAACTAGGTGCTTCGTTTATTTAGTTGTTTACACCAGTAGCTAGTGTATCAGACTTGATTGCCTCCATGTGCTTTTCTGTTTATTTGATATTGTGTTGTATTTTGATATTTCGAATTGTTACAATTTTCGTCCTGAAGTTTCTCTTAATTTTAGAAAACGGAAAGAACAGCGGGAATCTGAAATACTCAGGAGATTTTCGACGATGGTTATTCTGATGTTCCTAGTGAGAATGAACATGCGGATGACCATGTGTGAGAACGTTTTTTATGGTTTTGAGGACGATTACAGTGAGATTGAAGTCATTAGATCTGTAAAGAAGCGCAAAGGGGAAGTGCTTTCACATGATTGCGTCATTAGCGATGAAGGTGATCCTGTTGTGAATGATTCGTTTTGTCATAATCTGAGCCGGCACCCGAATCTCACTCGCACGCTGGCTATACCAATGGACGACTGAGACTCTGGCGCCGTCTCCGTCTCCAATATGTTAACAGGCGACAACAAATGGCAAAAAAAAGTCTTTGTGTGGTATAATTACAAATTAACAATTTCGGATTTCCTTCTATACCTGCAATGTGATACCTTACGTCTTGTTAAATTTTATGAGTCTGCGTTAACGGCAAGTACCCTATAGGTGTTGATGAATGAGTTTGCGAGTATCGGAATATTTGATATTAATGGTCGCATCTTTTCATTGCATTGACTTAGAACTTAGTTTACAACTTTGAATGTTGTTGTTTGTTTGAATGATACTTAAGATGGAAATGGTAAAATAATTTACACACACACACACACACACACACACACAGAGAGAGAGAGAGAGAGAGAGAGAGAGAGAGAGAGAGAGAGAGAGAGAGAGAGAGAGAGAGAACCCCCTTGCCGTATCACTGTCGTTACAGTTGCAGAGTCAGGGCTGTATGAATGTCACCGATCGCTATGTACTTTCCTGAAGTTACACGCTAATGTGCGTCATAGTTTCACATGAGGTCGTTCGTTGAACGGTAACAAAATTGAAAGAACATTGGCATAAAAACTTATTCCTGTCCTGTCGTGTTATCCATTTCTTTTTTGCCTTCGGTTACAAGAGACGTTTGCAACGTACGTTCATTGTAACTTAAAGATATAATATTGTGTGCATATAAGTGTGTGTTCTTGTGTTTGTGAAACATTACCGATCCCTTGTCTCGCGAGCTATCGCTCAATCATCATTATCAGGAGCAGCAGTAGCATTTCGACCTCCACTGCTGAATAAAGGCTTCCTCCAGACTTCTTCGTGCCTTACGGTTTATAGCTATTACCAGCCTCCCATCCAGTCGTCGCTCTTGTCTTACCTCATTGGATTCCATATGCTGTGTCCCACTGTGTATATCTACAGATGTCGATCTCCGATATAAATGGAGACTTGGACGTTGCATAACATAATGGCAGAGACAGCTAAATAAACGAAAATTTTGCTTATATATTTTCCACAACGTTTCTCCTGGTGTTCGACAAGTTCCATCCATTAATGTGGCACACGCGATTGTGACTGACCTACCAGGCGGCCTTCGAATACAACTTTGGGAAAATCGGTGCGTGTTTTAAAACTTGTAAGCGGTTTTTAGCTGTGTGCCGGACCGGGGCTTGTACACCGAAAGGCAAAGATTCCGGTGGTCGAGTACAGAGTTTTCATTTGCCAGGAAGTTTCAAATCGCCGCACACTCCCCTACAGAGCGAAAATTCATCTGGAGTACGTATTTCCTCAGCGCTTAAGATTGTCACAGAGTTTCTATCTTAGAAGAATGTATAAGGGGTGTTCAGTATATAATGGAAGACATTTGCTATGTTGGTCAGTTTCTATTGGAAAAATGCAGAATTTGTTCTGGAACATAAGTACTCCCGCTTCAACTCTTATATGCTCATAAAATTCGGATTGGTAGCGGCGCTCTACGTAACCTCCAAAATAACTGCGCTCCTAGCAGAGAGCTGTCATTGAGTTTCTTTTGGCGGAAAACCAGAGCATCGCTGATATTAATAGGAGCTCCGATCCTGACCAAACAAAAGCACGGTGAGTCGTTGGACGAGGCGTCTGTTGTTATTGCAACAAAATCGCGCAAGCCTCTCCGATTTCCCGCGTGTCGGCCGGCCGCACAACGAACATGTACGCGCCCGTTGAGTTCCTCGCCGCCTAATACAAAAGGCCACCTAGAGCAACGAATGAAGTCCTATGAAGGACACACTCCTCGGGAAGCAGTACGTGGATAATGGGAAAGTTATTGATGCAGCAAGACGTTGGCTCCAACTTCGATGAGTAGAGTGGTACCATGTGGGAATGCAGGTCCTCCCAGTAAGGTGGCCGCATTGAACGGAGGGTATGTTGAAAAATAGGATTTTGTAGTCAGAAGAGTAGGGTCTAAAATTGGGTATTAGAATCCTGAAAAAAAAACCGGCTTTGAGAAAAAAAGTGTGTTGCGTTACTTACTGAATCCCCATCGTAAATGAGTCTCATCTTCCGTCGTTAGTTTCCGAAACGGGCAGTGACGATTAACCTTTCTGCTGCGTAAATGAAAAAGAACGACAGTAGCTTGAGTAATTATTTGTCGAGCGCCAGGGTCGCTCGTAGGATGCAGCTGCAAATAGCGTTGCCGGCTCTGGGTGGAGCTGGTTTACGGCGCCCTAACTGTGCCGGCCGTGAGCAGGACGCCTCTGCATGTCACGCCACACCGCGCCAGCGGCTCGTCGTTAACGTCGGGAATAGTATATCGTTAACTCTTATCGTTCCCTGTGTGCGTTTCACAAGCTGCGCTCCAAGTCACACTTCCTGTCACTGAATGTCTGCTCTCTGGACATATTCTTTGCGAGCCAAGCGTGTTATCTCGTTTTTCGCCGTTATGTTACAGAGGACCACGCTGCTTTCGCTACCGTCTCACTTTGCTCATGCCCACATAAATATATACAGCCTTAGAACTTATATTTTCCGAGAAAGTCGAAGGATACCTCTAAGAGACCTGTACAACGGCCTGAAGCAAGACATGACCAAGTTTACGCGACCTACTTTACATCACCAGTGATCTTTGCCTCAGTGATAGGAAATGCACTAGAACTATAGCGTACACTTCCAGAATCTTCTAAATGCCAAACTAGCTACCGAGCGACTCCCAGTTAGAGAAGCTACTAATCCCAACACCGAGCACATCACTATTCCCACATTCGAGGAAGTCAAAGAAATTGTAAATCTCCTCAAAAACAACCAAGCTTCTGGGGAAGATGGGATAGCGGCCGAAAATCTGAAATTAGCCGGAGAAATCAGACACAAGCATATACATCCAGTAATCGTGGACATATGTGCTAACGAGAAACTTCCAGACAACTGTACGTCAGCCATTATCCACCAAATTTACAGAAAGGAAGCAAAACAGACACCGGCAACTGTAGAGGAATGTCGCTCCTTGCCCCCACATACAATATCTTTCCGAAGATCCTCGAACGACACGTAACAAGACAACTGGGTAGTGAGTTTCGGAAATGTCAAGTGGGGCTCAGGCTTTTCCTGTTCCACTCGCAACTGCAGAAAGTGAAAACAGACTGTCTGTACTCTTTCGTGAAGGCCCCGGTTTCATTTACCTTGTTTTCGCGGCTCTTATGCGAAGTGTACGTTGGTGGCACTGTAATCGTTCTGCAGTCCACCACAAATGCCACTTCTCTAAACTTTCTCGAGTGTGTTTAGCGAAAGGAACATCTTCTCTCCACCGATTCCCATTTGAATTCACGGAGAATTTCATAATGCTGGTGCGCTTACGGAACCTGCCAGTAACAAATTTAGCAGCATGCTTCTTCCTTTATCCGACCTGATGGGGATCCCACACACTCGATCCGTAGTCAGGAATGGGTCACACTGGTGCTCAGTACGCAGTGTCATTTAGAGATAAGCAACACTTCCCTAGAATTCTCCCAATAAACCGAAGTCGACCATTCACCATCTCTGCAGTAGACGTTACGCGCTTGTTCCATTTCATGCCGCTTTGCTACGTTACGCATATCGACGTGACTGTGTCAAGTAGCACACCACATCCCTAACGCTGTATCGAACATCGTTTTTCGTACTCACATACATAAACTACCCGTAATAATATATTTCCCGTAATAATAATAATAAACTTTCCGTACACATCCCAAATGAACTTTTACAACATCGATAGCCTACTTCGCAACACACACACGGTACTCCTATGTTGAAATGTTGACAAATAGCGTCACGCAGATTTGACTCGCAAGACACCCCTCGCGGACAGGCTGTGAAGCTGGGAAACTAAAGGCCACAAGTGAAACGGCCGATGTAGGAGACAGGTGCAGCGGTTCAGTTGTGGCGGACGTTGCTCCACTGTTCCACTGGCTGGCCGGAGAGCAATGTGTTTTCCCTTTTTATCGACGCTGACCGCGACTTGTTTTGCTGCGAGGCGGAGAGGCGCGACCGACTGCGGCGAGAGGCAGGCGCTTAGCGAATGTGGGCCGACCGCCGGTTGCGAAATCTGCGCCCGCTGCCAATAAACACGGCTTGCCAAATCGGAAGGTCCTTTCCCGCCACATTAACGCTCTAGAGGACCCACCACGCAAGCAGGCGTTGGTGTTTCTGAGGTATCTGCAGGCGGCTAGCTAACACTGCACGAATAAGCTGTTGGACTCCAGATGCTTCCATGCATTTGAGAAACAAACACACCTTGCTAGATTAATCAGACTTTCAGTAGGTAGCCATAATATCGTTAGTGCATTTTACAGTTCGCTATTTTTAGCAGGTATATCTGTGAATTTATGAGCAATCTATTACAAGAAAACTAACCGAGCGCCGTAAACGAATAATCGGGTGCGAAGCGAAGGAAAAGAAAAACGTGTTGCTCTCCAGCAGTGTCTCATTCGTAGATGCCTTCCATGTAAGACAAATTGTGGTAGCAAAATAAACCATCATTTGAGAAACTTCTGCTTAAACGACCCCTTAGTGATGTTTGTAATAGGGATACAATTTTCACTGAAGAACAGTGTCCTGAACCTGCGAGTGGGGGGGGGGGGGGGGGGGGGTCAGGTGATTTTCTGCGACGATCAGCAGTTTAATTTGGATGAACCGGCGTATTTTAGTATTACTGGGACGCTACCCGTAAAAAAGGACAAATCGAATGAGTATAAATTTTGGCGGCGGAAGGGCGAACGCTCTGATGAGTAACATTGTGCTCGCAAGGTTAATTAAACCGAGCTTGGGTGAACACAAAATGATTTCTGATATTTACATCGAAATAAATTCATGTGTGTATAGATTGTTGTGATAGCTTGATTTTAATCCCCCGTGCCTTTGTAAGCGGCCAGATAACGTCTCAATTTCAACGCAATAACGAACCCATCGGCGATCCTTGGAAGGGGACTCCATCCGTGATGGACGGCACTTGGGGACAGTGAAATGGGAAATGACATTCGTAAAGAGTAGCTGAAACTTCAAGTGAGTAGGCCAACTTCATCCAATTAATTTTACATAGAATTTCTGAAATGATGTGTTGCTACCTCAGGATCACGGGGTCCCGGATTCGTTTCCCGGCCGGATCGGAGATTTTCTCCGCTCGGGGACTGGGTGTTTGTGTTATCCTTATCATCTCATAATCATTCGGGAAGTGGCGAAATTGGAACTAAAAAGATGGGAACTTGTACGGGCGTTAATGACCACGATGTTGAGCGCCCCCCACAAACCATCATCATCATCATCGGACTACATATACTATAGAAGCTACATGAATGTGTTGTTTGCTGCGAAAGCCGAATGCCTTTATATTAATGTCCTCGGCACAGTATCATATGTTAGAATGGCGACCTATGATCCCCGTTACCACATCCCAGATCGGCTCTAGAAGAATAAACTTCAAAGCATAAGCGTAAGCTCCAAAATTCTAGTCTGCGGCTGCTTGTTCATATGCGTCAGTTGCGCAAAGTCATAAATTTGCAGCACTCGCTAACCGTGACACACTTTTCCGTAATTACTATATAATTAGATGCAGACACGAGCTCACCTTTGGGCAGCAGCACGTGAACTGGAGTGTATCCCTGTCGGTGGCCACTGGTTTGTATAGGTCAGCATGCGGTCGTTCAGAAGACGTTAAAAGCTATCATTAAGAGTTATAGCCTCGACAAAGTAGTGTGTTTCTGCACTAGCTTGACCACCAATTTTTCCTATGTTTAATTTTTCCTACGTTTGTGCGCTTATACATTCCCCAAGTCTTAGTTCCCCACATTCCCAAATCATAATTCCTCTGTTGTTCCCCTGCCGCTTCATCATGCAAGGTTAGTCGCTTATTACCGTGTATTTCAGTACCTTACGAAGCGCTGTTTCGCCACTCTAACATGGGAAACGTAACAGCTGTATCTCACTTTTGGCATAGTCGCCGAATCTCTCTTATTGTCAGTGGCGCTATCGGGTGGTGGAACGAAGATGGCAAATAACTCGTTATGTGCTTAGAACGGATTCGCACATGCTGTAAACAGAATATGACATTAACTTTAAAACTGATAATTTACAGACAGTTCTGAAGTTCTAGATATCACAATAACACTAGCGTTCCAGTTTCTCTGTCTCCCACAGTGTTTCCCAACCACACGTGCTCCCTACCAGCTATTCCACCTCACATTACAATGTAGTTGACTGGGAGAATAAAACAGTAATTAAAGTCCGGTTTAAGTTTCAGTTTACGGCGTAATATCTTACTGAACCATGAGACTTGAGAAGACTATAGCAGAGAGCTGCACAGGCCCTGAAATAAGAATTGCTATGTATGGGCCACCTTTTGAAGTAGCGCTTGACTGAATTATCGCTGCTTCTTCTTAGTGGAACAACGTTTGAACTTGGGTTTATTACATCCCAAATATATCTCCCTTAATACCGAACTTGTCGATTTTTAACGTCCATCATATTGATCACTGGTATCTCTTCTTCTTCTTCTGTCTTCCTTTTAGTTGATTATTGTTATATCAAACCCTCATTAATTAAGAAAAACTATATCCCATCGTCTCGTGGCGGGAGTTTAGGTTGTCAATGTCAATAATTGTCAATAACATCATTCTGTTGCCACATCACACTGAAAACTGTCATTTTAGAGCGCGAAATGTGTGTAAATGAACGCTCCAAGCAAAGGTGTGGTTTCACAGACGCCCTTTATGCCACCTCTTGGAGCCTTTTCGTGTCGATTCTGAACGGTGGTGTGTCTGAAACGTTTTCGTCGGCCACTCATAAGAAAACTGCGTAATTTCAATGCTAGGCGTCGCGGTTGTGACCTGCATCCTGTAGGAGAAAGGGTAAGATGTAGTTAACCCTAGGATGCATGCTGACGAAAACACACATGAATGCATATGCAGGGCTCCAAGGCCCTGCCCTAATTTAAAGTTTTCCTCTTTTCATATAATCATTCTTTGGAGTTAAATTTCTGTCAAATTTATCGTCATATTGAAAGATTGCTAATATACAGTAACAGGATCTGGTGGGCCTGATTGACATTTTATTAATTTTTTTAAAAAACTCTAAGAGTGAAAATTTTTATTAGTTACATTCATTTACATACAACATATACAAATAATTTTATTAATTCACTTATAAGTCGCAGTTTACGTTTTATAACATTTATTACAACAAATTTCTTCAATTAAAACATACGCATTATTCACAATGTTATGTATATAGGCAATATTTTGACAAAGGTTATTATTCATTGTTCACGTAAAATAGCATTTCTTTTAGTACGAAAAGTTGCAGGAGGATCTAATTTCCAAATCGTTCCATTCCGACTAATGTATGTGTGGTCTTCTATACCTTTTTGTGGTGGTTTTTCATTTTCAGACTCTGATGAAGTAATATTATAGGAAGGACTGTCATCTGCCTCAATATACAAATCTGCAGGCTCATTGGCTGATTCTTCACTATTTGCACCTTCAAAAAATTTCCATCCTCGCAAGAATCATCATCTTCAAACCACTGAGCCACAACACTTACAAAACTAGCTGCATTTGCACGTACTGACTCTCTTGCTTTGCGTGTCCAAGCCATAGCAAAAGGCGTGTCTCTCGAACAGCAGCTCGTGCAGTTCTAAACGAGTCATACTCGTAACAATATGGACCTTGCAGCAACAAACTAACTACAATAACAATGAGGCTGACAAGATCAGCACAGGATAACAATACTATGCAATAATAAAACATTTGATAGCAAAAAGATCAATGATACACCGACATTGCCAATATGTGAAAGTAATGTGTATTATTTTTTATTTATACTATTACTACTACAGCTACTGCTGCTGTTAGCACTACTGTTGCTGGAAATGCCACTACAGTTATTGTTGAATTAATAACTGCTCCCAAAAAAATGTTGAAGACAATATAGGCTAAAGAACATTTATAAATGTGTAAGGGCTTCTGAAGCCCTGCTTACGCATTCACGGTGTATGGGTAAACGTATTGCATTATACAAAAAACTTAAAAAGGTATCTCGTTCAGACTTGATAGGAGGAATGTCACAGTGTTAGTGAAAGAGTACTGGAAAGCAGTTTGAAATCAAACAAAAATGTACAGGTTTTTTTGAATGAAGACCTACAAGGGTCTCGGAGGCCCTGTATATGCATCCTAGGGTTAAGGGAAAGGGAAGCAGTGGTTGGTAAGGGAGTGAGACAGGGTTGTACCCTCTCCTCGATGCTATTCAATCTGTATATTGAGCAAGCAGTAAAGGAAACGAAACAAAAGTTCGGACTAGGTATTAAAATCCATGGAGAAGAAATAAACACTTTGAGGTTCGCCGATGACATTGTAATTCTGGCAGAGACAGCAAAAGACTTGGAAGAGCAGTTGAACTGAATGGACAGTGTCGTGAAAGGAGGGTATAAGATGATTGTCAACAAAAGCAAAACGAGGATAATGGGATGTAGTCGAATTAAGTCGGGTGGTGCTGCGGGAATTAGATTAGGAAATGAGACACTTAAAGTAGTAAAGGAGTTTTGCTACTTGGGGAGCAAAATAACAGATGATGGTCGAAGTAGAGAGGATGTAAAATGTAGAATGACAATGGCAAGGAAAACGTTTCTGAAGAAGAGAAATTTGTTAACATCCAGTATTGATTTAAGTGTCAGGAAGCCGTTTCTCAAAGTATTTGTATGGAGTGTAGCCATGTATGGAAATGAAACATGGACGATAAATAGTTTGGAAAGAAAAGAGAATAGGAGCTTTCGAAATGTGGTGCTACAGAAGATGGCTGAAGATTAGATGGGTAGATCACATAACTAATGATGAGGTATTGAATAGAATTGGGGAGAAGAGGAGTTTGTGGCACAACGTGACTAGAAGAAGGGATCGGTTGGCAGGACATGTTCTGAGGCATCAAAGGATCACCAATTTAGTACTGGAGGGCAGCGTGGAGGGTAAAAACCGAAGAGGAAGACCAAGAGATGAATACACTAAGCAGATTCAGAAGGATGTAGGCTGCAGATGGTGCTGGGAGATGAAGAGGCTTTCACAGGGTAGAGCAGCATGGAGAGCTGCATCAAACCAGTCTCAGGACTGAAGACCACAACAACAGGGTTAAGGGATGGGTAGAGGAGACGCTTTCCCATCGTGTGACGTGACACGTCCACAGTAGCGTCGATCAGTATTGTAAAATTTTGTGCCAATGTGAGTCCACCGTACACCTCGTACACCTCATATTAACTTTGAGCTCTGGCCTTTTTTCGCATATGTCGACACCCTGCTGTTTGTAGCGTTGCCGAGCACGACGGTGACGACACAGGACGCCACCCTTTTACACCAATACAGGATGGTTGTACGCATCTTCGAGCCACTTCTGCCTCGCAATGGGGAAAAGTTATTGGGTTTCAAAAAATGACCCTTTCGTTCTTTAGTTTGTGTTTACACAGCAACTACTGATCTCACAGTCATGCAAATGAAGAATTTGACCGATATTATTCCGGAAGTACTGTTACGGTAAAAAGTGTGTCGCTCAGGGCTCACAGTCCGTTACAGTGCATTCATGAAAACGTTTTTTACAGCGGTGCTTAGTTTTCTAGCGCAGGTCCAATCCACATACGACTCGCTGCCGCATTCCTGTCGAGCGCATCCTTCTCAGTAGCGGACAGTACTAGTATTCACAGAATGGCAGTAAATGGGGACACTTCTCAGACGTGCTGTACTTACAGGGATGTTTTTGTGTAGTCACGATTATCTGAAGAAGTGGTTTAGACCTGGAATGATGTCGCAGATCTACGACGTAAGTACAATGAGCTGACTAAAGTCGTGGGATAGGCGCGCGCACACACACACACACACACACACACACACACACACACACACACACGTATGCCGGTAGTGTCGCCTGCGCAAGGTATAAAAGGGCAGTGCATTGGCTGACCTGTTATTTGTACTCAAGGTGATTCATGTGAGCCGCACAGGATTAGCCAGATATGAATCCCATCGAACATTTAGGGGTCATAGTAGAGACCTCTGTTTGTGCACAACATCCAACTCCGACAACGCTTTCGCAGTTGCGAACAGCCGTAGAGGCAGCAAGACTCAATACTTATGCAGGGGACTTCCAACGATTTGTTCAGTCCATGCCACATACGTTTGCTGCTCTTCGCCGGGCAAAAGGAGGTCCGACACGATATTAGGAGTTATCCCATGACTTCAGTCACCTCACTGTAAAGAGCCAATAAATTGTGACTGATATTAGAAATATTATTGTTAATATAAGTAATACAGCGGTGAGGTGGAAGTAGATCTTAGTGCCTGCATTCCCTACAGTTATGAGAAAAGTCACGCTTGGCGGTTAATTCTATTGCGGTAATACACTACACTCGACAGTGATGCAGATGGCATGTCAGCGGTGTGAGTGGCGGTGAGCGGAAGACGGCTGACTGAGCCGGACTGGGCTGCGCCGGTAGGTGACGCGGTAATTTAGTCCTTGTCGTCTCACGGCCGTTGCTAGAGCTGCCAGCGGAAACTGCTAATTACCGTACAGGTCCACCAACTTTCCCGTCGGCCGCACTCAGTTGTGGGGCTCCGATTGCCACTTGTACGGCTACCGGAACACAGTCGGCGAACTTTCGGTTACCGCCAGCCGGGCGGAAACTTGTGCGGCCGGGCTCCCGCTGTGGCCCAAGTCGGTTCCCCCAGCTCTCGTTTGGGAATAAGCGCGCCACGAGGAAAAGTCTGTTGCGTCGACCAAACCACAGACGTCATTCCAGGGGCCGGCAGTTACTTAACTTTCAGTGTTTTGTCCATAGTTGCTAAGAGACGTAGCACGCGTTCTTGATATTACGTTCTTAAAAGGCTCACTATTGACGACCCCCGTACATGGATATTTTCGAGCTTCAAAGCGCTTTCTTTACACACACGTGTTTTCGTTCCTCAAACGCTCAGTATTTAAGTCATGATCATTGTTTGTTGGTATTGATCCCAAAAATGAGGGAAGATGAAATGCTCTGCTTGACGGGGTTTACATCGCTTTAACTTGAAATTTTCTGACACGTTAAAACTGTATGCTTGATCGGGAGTGGAACCTGGAGACTGACAAATCCACGCACTACTCAGGGTCCCTCCTCACAGCCTTATTTCTGCCAGTAGCGCTTTCCTACTGTCCAAACTTTAATTATTTTTACTACGATACACCCAACGATCAGAAGGACTGCGGAATACTTTCGCGGACATCTTCAGAGGAATAGGAAGTGTGCAAAGAAAGAGAGTGCTGTTATCACCGCGTGCATCTGCCCTTCTACTCCATGATCGCTCTCTGACACGAATTATTGGTGATGGCTTTTATTTCCACATACATAAGTTGCCTGTGGTGCACGCGAGTTTGTTAATCGTAAAATTTATGTGGATAGCTGCTTGTAAAGTTTCCTCACTACATGCTGGTTTTCTTTAGTGAACGAAGCACGCTTTCACTTTGCTGTGTGTGCGTTAATACATAAAATATACGTTACTGGAATGCTAACGATGCCAAACAACTTCATGAGAGAGGCCCCTTCGTTTAAAACGTGTAACTGTTATATGTGCTTTTCCGAGAGTGGGGTTGATTGGCCGTTAATTTTTCTCTGTTAGAAAACAAGCGAATAGTAATTCTGATTTTTCAGCCATTTGTCAACGAGACTGACTTTTTCCCACAGTCTTGGGCTGATTGATATTGGGAATGTGTGCTTTCACCCAGTTGGCGTCACAAGACACACTCAGCGCAAATTGCAATGCTTGTTTTGCGGGAAAAGTATCCCAGGCTCGTGATGTTTTTGAGGGGGCAATATTCCGTGACTGACGCGTTTGCCAGATTTAGTTAGCTTCGGGGATATCTAAAATGCACTGTTTACACTGAGCGACCAGGTACCTTTGCACACTTGCCGAAGTATAATCACAAGCTATAGCATGCACATCCAGCACTATGCGTGAAAGAGTGGAAAGAATTTCAGAATTCGAGTAAAGGTCGAATAAACTGGATGTCGGTGCTACGGAATCTAACGTCAAAATCAAATGCAGCTGTATTCGCACTAGACGGAACGTCGTCGCTGCGTCACTTCGCTTATCCCAGTGCAAAATGGTGATGCGAGATACCATCCGGCCGGCCTACGTGGCCGAGCGGTCCTACGCGCTTCAGTCTGGAACCGCGCGACTGCTACGGTCGCAGGTTCGAATCCTGCCTCGGGCATGGATGTGTGTGATGTCCTTAGGTTAGTTAGGTTTAAGTAGTTCTAAGTTCTAGGGGACTGATGACCTCAGATGTTAAGTCCCATAGTGCTCAGAGCCATTTTTAGATACCATCCATAGTACAAGAAGTCCGAATATAGTATAGGTATTAAGGACCTACCTGTGTCGCTTTATTAGTAATGAAAACAAAATTCGTAACGGATATGCTTAACAAATGTATGTTAAAATTTCCCGTCTGCGGAGAAGTGAAAGAATAGGAAAACTGTCGCCTCTAGATATGTTAGAAAATGGACATTTATTTGTCCGGGAAAATGCGTTCCGACACACAATTGTTTATCTCTCTTTTAATAGAGCGTGACATTTTCCCTACTAAAAATATTTTTAATGAATATTGTTTCATCGTTCTTCTTTGTGCGTATTATAGGCTTCTTCTTTGTGCAGGTATTATAAAATCTAAATCATTTCTCGCTTTCAGATATTTTGCTTCTTTTGTGACAGAACGGTCGTACGAAAACTACTGAAGTCGTCACGGAACTTCTGCAATACGTCACGAAGCCAAAGCAAACAATAAAACAAAGAACGTAGGCTTTTGTGGCGAAGTCCAATTTAATAAAATCCTTCTATGAGTATATCCGCACAGTATCAGTGAAAATGCCGGCAGTTTTATTGCGCACGTCACGGTAAAACACTGAGGAAGATTTTATTGAAGTATAATAAAGACTAAGAAGACACAAAATCCACTACCATAACCGAGTGACTGCGGCAGAAAAGGTTGACTTCCGATGTTAGCAGACGACGCCTGTCTCCCTCTACGAATGACAGTGTCTGAACTTTTACCTCAAGAATCCTTGACGTTGACGTCCCGTTCCTTTGACGGCCTCTGTGAATGCCACCATTTGAAATGCATTTCACAGTTTATTCAAGACAGGGAAAGAAAGGTATATAAGAACTGACTATTACTGCACACTCATTTTCTTCAAAAAGTAACAACTAGTTGAACCCCAATCCCGACAATGCACTCTAAACTTGCAGTGTAAAGGGGACTCACTCTGGTGTGCTTTAGCTCTAGCAGCGAGTGTTTTCTTTATTCATGCACTCACATGAAACGGTGCCTCGGTAGTGTGAAGCCACTTCTACTCGGTGGCTTGACGATATGGGGCTTCATTTGCCGGATATCACTTACACAAACAGATAATTGTAAGTTTAAAGCTATGTAGAAGCACGGTTAAGTATTTTTTTCCAGACTTAGGTCACACAAGATTTAGTCTTACTGTCAAGTCATCATCAGGTGATTTGAATACGTTACTTGGTATTCTTGAACCATAGAGGCCAGAGAGGCGCTACAAGTGTAAATAAGGCAGAACATACCGAGGTGATACTGCTCCGTGGGAGAACTGCCAGCACTGAACACCCCTTCCCCTGTAAGCGTACCTTCCTGTAATTTTTTATAATTTTGTAAAGAAGTGCAATAAAAATGAAATATTATTGAAAAATATAAGTTTATGGTCTCTGTTGAAAAACATTGCACACAGACACTTAATGTATTGTTCTAGCAAATAAATTATATATATATATATATATATATATATATATATATATATATATATATATATATATATATATATATATAAAGACTTTGAGGTTCGCCGATGACATCGTAATTCTGTCAGAGACAGCAAAGGACTTGGAAGAGCAGTTGAACGGAATGGACAGTGTCTTGAAAGGAGGGTATAAGATGAACATCAACAAAAGCAAAACGAGGACAATGGAATGTAGTCGAATTAAGTCGGGTGATGCTGCGGGAATTAGATTAGGAAATGAGACACTTAAAGTAGTAAAGGAGTTTTGCTATTTGGGGAGCAAAATAACTGATGATGATCGAAGTAGAGAGAATATAAAATGTAGACTGGCAATGGCAAGGAAAGCGTTTCTTAAGAAGAGATAGTTGTTAACATCGAGTATTGATTTAAGTGTCAGGAAGTCGTTTCTCAAACTGTTTGTATGGAGTGTAGTCATGTATGGAAGTGAAACGTGGGCGATAAATAGCTTAGACAAGAACAGAATAGAAGCTTTCGAAATGTGGTGCTACAGAAGAATACTGGAGATTAGATGGGTGGATCACATAACTAATGAGGAGGTATTGAATAGGATTGGGGAGGATGGAAGTTTGTGACACAACTTGACTAGAAGAAGGGATCGGTTGGCAGGACATGTTCTGAGGCATCAAGGGATCACCAATTTAGTATTGGAGGGCAGCATGGAGGGTAAAAATCGTAGAGGGAGACCAAGAGATGAATACACTGAATAGATTCAGATGGATGTAGGATGCTGTAGGTACTGGGAGATGAAGAAGCTTGCACAGGACAGAGTAGCATGGAGAGCTGCATCAAACCAGTCTCAGGACTGAAGAATACAACAACATATCTTTTTTAACAAATCAAATGTTAAACAAACTCTTCATATGTTTAATTATGGCAGCTATTATACAATGGTCCATATGGCTACGACTAATTGAGACCGCGACCTTCAAGTGAGAATTAAGATGTATGTGGGTTAAGTGTTTATTAAAGAGATGTGAGGCTTTCGAAGCTTTTGCTTGTGTCATGGGTTTCATTCGAGCTAGAGTAAGAACAAAATGCCTAATGCATTAGTAAGGTTTACTTGTAGTAGTCTTCCGAGACCAGGTGCTTTAGTAATGCAGCCAGTGACCACCGACAGTGAAGCTTCAGATTAAATGAAGATACTGAAGCTATATACTGGCGCTACGTTGCCGTTATTGCGTTCAGTCCGAAGACTGCTTCGATGCAGCTCTCCGCGCCAGTCTTGCTGTGCGTGCCTCTTCATTTCGGCATAACTACCACAACCTACGTCCATTTGAACCTGCTTGTTGTATTCAAGCCTTCGTGTCCCCTTGCAATTTTTATCCTTCACAATTTCTTCCATTATCAAATTTACGAATCCTAGGCGCTTCATCCCTTCATTCAGTGAAGTTATGCTACATATTTCTTTTTTCGTCAATTCCATTTGATCCCTGGGTTGCGAGTTCGGTTACCGGTGTGATTGGTGAATTCCCCCGCTTGGTGACTGCGTGTTCGTGTTGCTATCATTTCATCTCATCATCGACATACAAGTCGCCGGGGTGGCTTCAAATAGAAAGATTGCAGTAAGCAGCCGAACTATCTCGGATAATAATACCCGGGTGTCCAGAAAGTAAGTTCCGATCGGTTGCGAAATGTAAACCTCAGTGAAAAACAGAAACGTTTTATTTCCAACAGTTAGGTACATTTTCCATCTACTTCTCTACATAGTCGCCGCTCCAGCTTCGAGTTTTGTCGTAGTGATGTATCAGCTTTACAATATCCTCGTCATAGAAAGCACCCGCCTTAGCTTTCGGCCAGTTATCTGCACTGGTCTGTAACTCGTTGTCTGTAGAAAAATTTTGTCTTCATAGCCAGCGGTTTTCGTGAGCAGAGGTGATACTCAGGGGGAGCCAATTACGGACTGTATTGTGGATTATCAAACACGTTTCATCGGAAACGCTGCAGGAGCGTTTTCATTGCCTCTGCAGTGTGCGGCCGAGAATTGGCACGAAGAAGGAATTGCTCGACAGTTGCGTTATGTGGGCTGCATGACACAGGCGAAATCTCTAACCAGGCCCTCATACTTGGCGGGAGACGCTATTCCCTACGAATATTTTCGTGCTCACTGTTCACTCAAAACTGAAAAGAGCGACGCGACACGATCGACAGGCACAGTAGACACACTGCCCAACACATCTGTACAAAGCTTTACCAGATTTTCCCTGTGGTTTCCATTTCGCGACCGATCGGAACTTAGTTTCTGGACAATCCTCGTACCAAACAATCATTCCATTTCATCACCCACGTTTCACTTCAGTGGAAGACATGTTCCATACAGATACCTTCAGGAAAGACCTTTTTACTCTTAAATTTATATTCGACGTTGACAAATTCCTTGGGTTCAGAAATGATTTTCTGCTAGTCTGCGTTTTATATCCTCTCAATGACTAACTATTCACGTAACACTATTAATCAGCCACGGAAGGCCTTTTTTTTGCATAGATCATACCAGCCGTAGATCGGCGAAGCAAAGTAGTGGCTGGAGGGGTAAATAACTTACTTTTTCCCTTCCACCTTCTTGGCTTGCTTCTTCCACCGTCACGTCTGCAATGGCTGGCAGGAACCCGCAAAAATAGGAAGTCTTCGGTCAGATCATTTTTGTTTCATCACCCGTTGCCGACCTCTTGAGATCCTACAATACTTCCCTGACCTAGCAGAGTGCCAAAGTGAAGGTTTCCTGTTGTAAGCAGAAAAGGGAAACACAAGGCGTAGGCGAACTCTCGTACATCTCCCGGTTGATTTTTAAAGCCGAACTACTACTTCTTTCTTTTTAACTCAGTACAGCCTTGAAACAATGTAATCAGAGCGCAGATACGAGGATGGTTTCATAAGTCTGGTAAACACAGTATCCATGAAAGAGCGGAACATTCTTGTAATGCCATCATGGCTGGTAAGCTTGGTTATTCCAAGGATCGTATGAAGAATCTCCACAGTTTACAGCGTACAGTTCATTATTAACAGCCGTCTGAATTGGTCAGTGTGTCGACTTCGATTGAAAATGGAGAAAACAGAGTTTTGTGTTGTTATTAAATATTATAATTTGAAGTACTCACTTGGAGCACAGATCAGAACAGAAGTGGATGATGATCACGCGGCTGTGCATCATCATTTAAACCATTTACTTTTGGTTTAATATATTTAAACGTGGTCGGACAAGCACCATAGACGAAGCGCGCTCCGGCCGTCCTGTTGAGGTCACCACAAAGGAAACCATTGACAAAATGCATGATACGGTGTAATTTGTGATTGCTGGGACTGTAGACATCTGAACTGAGCGAGTGCGTAGTATCCTTCACGGACAATTAACTATGAAGGATCTGTGTGAGGTGGATGCCGCAGTTGGCCACAATCAAGCAAAATCGCATCCGACACAGCATTGCAACACAACGAAATGATAATGAAATCAAGACCCTAAGTTGCTGACAGCCGTTGATAAACATCAACGGCGACAGCTGAAAATTTGCGCCCCGACCGGGACTCGAACCCGGGACCTCCTGCTTGCATGGCAGATGCTCTTTCCCATATGAGCCACCGAGGGCACAGATGATAGTGCGAGTGCAGGGATTTATCCCTTGCACGCTCGTCGTGAGACCCACATTCCCCAACTTAATGCCCACACACTTCATTCGTAGTGCCCCTGCCCATTACACTCATTACTCGCGGCAGACAATCTTACCGAATCCCATATGAGTTCGGCAATGCGTGTGCATCCGCACAGGAGGTCAGTGGCCGGTTAGCCTTAACTGCATTTCCGAAAGAACAGATACCATCTTCATATGATTCATCACTGTGTCTGGGGATGTGTAATAACAGTCCGCAAGACTTTTCGCTGCGATTTGTGGCTGTTGATGGAACTTGGCTCGACCATTGGACACCAGAGTCGAAACGGCAGGCAAATGAATCGACAAAGGCTGGTGAAAGTGCAGCAGAGAAGGAAAAGACCATTTTGTCAGCTGGTAAGGTGATGGTCTTGCTGTTTTGGGATTCCCAAGGTATAACCCTCACAGATTAATTGTAAAAAAAGGTAAAACCATAACTGAAACATTGTGTTTCATTGTTGGATAGTTCGAAACTTGCATTGGCTGAAAAAAGACCAAGATTAACACGCAAAAAATGATAATGCAAATGATAATGCGCCATCCGATACATCAACAACAACAATGGCAAAAGTGCGTGAATTGGGCTTTTGAACTGGTTCCTCATCGACCCTATTCACCAAACTTAGTCAATGACTTACTAGCCTGTTCCGTAATTTTGGCTTACTGCGAAGAAATTTTCATCAAATGAAGTCATAGTTGCACTCTACGGGTATTTTGCAGAGTTTGACATAACCAATTTTTCCGATGGGATACAAAGCTGGAGGATCGCTGGACCAAGTGTATATCCTTCAAAGGAGACTTTGTCGATAAGAGTAAGGTGAGCTGTTTACGAAACTAACATTTTTTCTTGCGTTTTTACTAGATTCATCAAACCACCCTCGTAAGTTTTCATGATGAGCGCTTCTCTGAGGTTTCTCAGTTGACTTGGTAGTAATCCGAAACCGGTCATGTTACTACCAGTTTGCAGTGAGGCGGAAATTACAAGACGGTTACTGTGTTTCCCTAAGGCCTAGACTTCGTACTAAGGAGGACATTGTATTGTATTGTATTTTAACCGAGGATCTAGAAACGACTACCGCAGTCCACTTCACCCATCTGCCGCCCCCACACCGAACCCAGGAGTATTGTGCAGTTCGGCCCCCGGTGGACCCCCCCCCCCCCTCCCCCCAGGGAACGGAACGTCTCACACCATACGAGTGTAACCCCTATGTTTGCGTGGTAGAGTAATGGTGTTGTAGGCGTACGTGGAGAACTTGTTTGCGCAGCATTCGTCGACACAGTGTTACTGAGGCGCAATAAGGGGAACCAGCCCGTATTCGCCGAGGCAGATGGAAAACCGCCTAAAATCCATCCACAAACTGGCCGGTTCACCGGACTTCGACACAAATCCGCGGGGCGGATTCGTGCCGGGGACCAGGTGCTCCTTCCCGCCCGGAAAGCCGTGCGTTAGACCGCACGGCCAACCGGGCGGGCAAGGAGGACATTACAATCTTAGTCAGACACTTTTTCGTGTTATTGGTTTTTCAAATCGAGTTTCATTGCCGCAGCCTGTGTGAGTCATTGTGAGATTGAGAGTAAGGCTCCTTGGTGTGAACCAGTTGCTGGGCTGTTGCCGCTATTCTCGTGGCCGCTCCAGACAAGAGGAGCGGCACGGCACTGTGGCAGCCTGGGCTGCGTGCGCCGCGGAACAAAGCGGAGCGCTGGAGCGCGACCACGCACGCGCGCACGCAACAAAGGCCAGAGCGCAGGTGGCCGTGCGAGGCAATGGCGCGGCCGGCGGCTGACGGACCGTCGCGTCGCGTCTCGTCCCGCCTGCACTGGGCACAATGCGGCGCGCTGTGGAAATCAGATACACGCGCTCGCTGCCAATGAGGCAATTAACCGGCCGCCAGCTCTGCGGGCCGCGTCGATCAATGACGCGCCAGGACCGTCCCACGGACACCGCCGGGGGTGTGCCTGCGTGTGGCGTGCGGCGCAGGTGCCGGACGCGGTCGCACTGGCCGCGCCGTCCTCCGCGTTCTCACTGCCCTCTCATCTGAGCTGTTGGGTACCGCACGAAATAGTTACTGAGTAACACAATATACTACGACACTCGAAGTTGAGTTTTGCTGTTGCTTGAAACGAGTCGTTGCACGCACGTCTACTTCTCGTAGGCAGTTTGTGCCAATTATATTTCTTTATTAATTCTTCACAATCACAGCTTATTATGTGGGAAGTTATAATACGATCTTTTTACAGTCGTCAGCTTTCTGAATGATTTGCTGCTGCCGCCTATGAATTACTCTTTAGTGCCAATCTCCGTTTCCGCGTATAGTTTTTACCGTCTACAGCTCTCTATTGTACCAAGGACGTTCTTTCCTGGTGTCCTATCATCGTGTCCCTTCTTCTTCTCCTCGGTGTTTTCCATATACAAAGCATAGCGAGCATAATTCGTTCCAGAATCATACTCGTTAAGCGAAACAATTTATCCCATATAAATTAATGTAAAATACGATGTGTTCCATGCAGAAAAAGTACTGAGAGTTTTGGTTTTATTCATGTCATTTATTCAAAGAAAATTATACACACAGTGTTATGAACTTGATTATTAACGATGAATAAATTTGACCATACAATTTATCTTAGAAGAGAGGTTAAGGAAAGGCAAACCTACATTTATAGGATTCGTAGGCTTAGAGAAACCGTTTGACAGTGTTGACTGGAGTACTATCTTTCGAATTCTGAAGATGGCAGGCGTAAAACACAGGCTACGAAAGGATGTTTATAATTTGTACAGAAACCAGATGGAATTTTGCAAGAGTCGAAGGGCATGAAAGGGAAGCAGTGGTTGGGAAAGAAATGAGACAGGGTTGTACCCTGTCCCCGATGTTATTCAATCTGTATATTGAGCATGCAGTAAAGGAAACAAAACAGAAATTTGCAGTAGGAATTAAAATCCATTGAGAAGAAATAAAAACCTTGAGGTTTTCGATGACATTGTAATTCTGTCAGAGACAGCAAAGGACTTGGAAGAGCAGTTGAACGTAATGAACAGTGTCTTGAAAGGAGGGTGTAAGATGAACATCAACAAAAGCAAAACGAGGATAATGGAATGTAGTCGAATTAAATCGGGTGATGCTGAGGGAATTGGATTAGGACATGAGACACTTAAAGCAACAGATGAGTTTGGCTATTTGGGGAGCAAAATAACTGATGATGGTCGAAGTAGAGAGGATATAAAATGTAGACTGGCAATGGCAAGGAAAGCGTTTCTGAAGAAGAGAAATTTGTTAACATCGAGTATAGATTTAAGTGTCAGGAAGTTGTTTCTGAAAGTATTTGTATGGAGTGTAGCCTTGTATGGAAGTGAAACATGGACGACAGCAACAATTAATTCTTCTTAACGAGGAAGCTATATATAGTCGTTTGTTTCTGCCGACACTTCAACACTTGGCGAAAAAGCTACATAGCATTATCGTCCAGTTTGTAGCGCTGCTTTATTGGGATGATGATTTTCAATGTACGATGTAACCGATTTCCAAGCTTTCAGCATTTTAATTGCGCCAGAAGATTGCCGCTTTGCTTTTACCGCCCCCTTCTCCGCCTCCTCTTCCTCCTCCTCCTCTGAAATTGTCTTAACAACTTCCCGCTGTGAAACACGCTTCAACTCCATAAACTCTTCGGTAGTAATTTATTAGTTGTGATCTTCCACAAGCTGATCTATATCATTGTTATCCACTTCTAGTCCCATGCTCTTGGCCAAAGACACAATCTCGTTGACTACAGGCTCCACAGGTACTGACGCAAATGCCTCAGAGTCGCATTCGACAGTGCACTCAGGCTAAAGTAGAAGTGAGAGTTCTTTTGGTAACCCCTTCCCACGCTTTTCCGATCATCTTGACCCAGGCAACGATGTTCGAGTGATATTTCCAAAAACTCTCTGAGTGAGAGATTGTCAGCTTCAATCAACTGAAAGCATTGCTTGAAGAATGGTTTAGTGTACAGCATCTTAAAGTTAGGAATAATCTGCTGGTCCATAGGCTGTAGTAACGTAGGCGGAAATTGGATCTTGTTGAATTAAAATTCTTCAAGGAGTTGGTCTTGTAGGCCTGGAGACTGGGCAAGAGCGTTGTCCATAACAGGCAAGACATGAAGTGGCACATTCATCCCAAACAAATATTTTTTCACCGAATGTCCAAACACGCCATTGATCCATACACAAAAAAGGTGATGTGTCACACAAGCCTTGTTGTTGGACTTCCACATCACATGTAACCTGCTCTTCTTACACTTCTTAAAGGTTCGTGGAGCTTCTAAATGTTTAACAGACAGGGGTTTAATTATCAAATCGCCGCTTATGTTGGCACAAAATAGCAGTGTGAGACGGCCTTTCATTTTCTTGTGACCCGGCAGTGCATTCACCACTGTATTATAAAGGCTTGCCTCAGCATCGTTTCCGAGAATAGACCCGTCTCGTCACAATTAAAAACCTGTTGCGGCAGATTACCTTCAGAATCTACGAGCATCTTTAAGTTGCTGATGAAGTCCTCTGCTGCCTTTGTGCCGGAGCTGGCTGCTTCGCCATGCCTCTCAAGGCCGTGGATGCTGGTTCTTCTTTAAACTTTTCGAACCACCTACGGCTTCCCTTAAAAACTTATTCGGCAGCTGATGGTCCTGGCGCCTTCTTAACTCGATTGGCGAAAATCACTTTCTCCTTCTCACAAATGATGTTCTCGTCAGTAGTGTCGCCTTGCAATTGCTTTTCATTTATGCATATAAGCAGCAACATTTCCAAATCGACCAGAACACGAAACTGTTGTTTGCTTACTCTTGTCACTCTCATTGAAACATGTCTGTCCCTAATGTTGTCCTTGTTTTGCAAATAGTTGTAGACCGATTGACAAGCAGTTCTAACAATGGCTGCTGATAAAACATCGATACATGTCGATATTAAAATGTCAATATCGAGTGCCGATATTTTTACTTTATATTATATTTATATCACAATTTTAATAAGTATTTGAATTTGTTCTTTTGAAGTTGTGGTAGAACATAATTTTTCGTTTCACTGTGTGTAGGAGTCTTACTGCTTTTGAGCTTTCGTCACGCCCAATCTTTCTCTTTGGATTGTGTGAATCAAGTATAAGTTGAACAAAAGAAGTAGTAGCTCGACATTTTGCACCTTAAAAATTATTTCCACAGATTCCAGAATGAATCTTTCACTCTAAAACCGAATGTACGCGTTTCCTAAACTTAGTGGCGGATTAAAGCTTTGCTTTTCACGGGAGCATTGTCCTCGAGAGGCAAGGTTCCGGGTTAGATCTCCCGTCCGGCACACAGTTTTAATCTGCCTACGCGTTTCATGATGATAGGTGATAGCAGAGATAAATGAAAAAGCGCAGAACCGACTGATAGCATCCATTCAAAATAAGAGTTTAAATCGAAAATCCAGTAATTTGTGAAATCCGGTCTCGTAACATGGTTTGCAGTTGGAATCAGTCTCAAGACTATTGCTATTTATCGCGTAATTCGTGCGTTATATGGACCAAATGTAATGAACGAAGTTATTGTGCGTCGATGGTGCTGCGACAATAAACCCTAATACATGATCCTATCGGAAGCACCTTCTTTCACGTTCTTAATAGTGGTATGTAGAATAGCAATGTAGATGTGGTCCCTCGTCTGTAGTCGACAATGAACTGGCACATATGAATGACACACAAAAAAATAAAACTGGCGAAAACCGCTATTTCACGCTATTTATCCTTTCGGATAACTTTCCGCTGATTTCTAGGAGTGTTTTGCACGAGATCGTGACACAACAATTAGGGTACAGCAAGTTCTGTGCTCGTTGCGTTCCAAAACTCCTGTCTGAGAACCACAGAATTGAATGGATGACTGCTTCTCATTTTCTGCTTCGTTACCATGCGGAAGGAGAAGGCTGACTGAAGAGAATCATTGGTGAGGGGTCATGTTACAGATCAACAAACAAACAAGAGGAGCACAACAAACGTCGTCAGCCAGAAAGGTTGCGGCCAGTGTTTTTTGGGACACGAAAGGGATCTTGTTTGTGCGTTCTACAGATATTGAGGGTAAAAGTAGATATGAAGCCTAGAGTGAGAGAAAATGTGTGGCCTGCGACATACACGATCAATATGTATTCACCCTCGAATTTGAAATCGTAGATTTTTCTTTCTTAAATATGTTACAAAAAACATTCAAAATCCTTTTAAGTTTACTTTCTGGCTCGTAGGGAAAATAAAGTCTCGCCACCGAAAATAAATTAATCTAAAAGTTCTTGGCAAGACTCAACGCGGTCGTCCAGTTGTTCGCGTGCCAGGTCATGTGGAGACCGCCGTCACTATTTCGAATATTCGAGAAAGAATCGTAAAACTATTGGTTAGGACATGTTTTGCCCTTCTTACACCATGAGAGACCTCACATTCCTTGCTTCTTTAATCTGTTTTGCAACAGTTGTAGTGGTCTTGTTGGTCCAAGTTGTAAGCTGACCACTGCGTTGCCGCCCTCTTTATCTTTCAGCTTGCACGAAATCATTTGTGCCACTCAAAAACGATTGTAGGACAGTGCTTATTCGCCGAACGCCTGCTGAGTCAGTTCTAGTGTGCACTATTTCTGAATGGAAACGAAACAGAAATCTGCATCTACGTATACTGCTCAAGCCTGCTTACGGTGTGTGGTGGACCGTACATTGTGTACCGGTGTCGCTCCCCCCCCCCCCCCCCCCCCCCACCACCACCCCTCCTCCCCCTTTCTGTTGAAGTCGCGAATGACACACAGGAAGAAAGATTGTTGGTGAGACTCTGCGTGAGCTCGAATCTCTGTTTTTATCTTCACGATCTTTTCGCGAAGTATACGTAGGAGGAGGCAGCATATCTGTTGGCTATTCTAGGAACGTACGCTCTCGGAATTTTAACATAATTTTCATATTGTATGGGACAATGCCTCTCTTGCAGCGTCTGCATCGGGAATGGGTTGAACACCTCTTTGGTATTTTCACGCTTACTAAGTGAAACTGTGACGAAAAGCGTTGCTCTTCTTTGGATCTTCTCTATTTCATCTATCAATCCTATCAAGTATGGATATTAGACCGAGTAGCAATGTTCAGTTAATTGTCGAAAGAATGTTTTGTAAGCTACTGATTGCTCCGTGATTGCAGTGGCTATAGTACACGCTGTTATATTTTCGTATGTTTTATGTTGGTTACTTTTTATTACTATATGCGCCATGCCATCGTCTTATGCTCTGTGCTGGAGGAGGATCCACACCATACCTACTACGAAAGTCATGCTGAACGTAGAAGACAAAACGCTTTCTGTTGTCCCAACACCATTCTTAGTTGAACAAAAATAGGCGCACACTGCTGCTATCTAGCGGGAACCATTTGAAACTCGAGAGTTTGCTCTTTCCCAACAGTACATTGTTCACACACATATCTCAAATAACGTAATAATTATGATTTTTTTTAAATTGCATGATTCTCTTTGATACACCCAACTCGGGTAATTTGCGTGCTGTGAGTTGCGCTGCCTCAAGACGTATACTCATTGTCTAAATTTAGTATTTGAGTTATTGTGTTAGAAATTTTCACGTAGGATTGCACTGCTTCATAAATAGGTCATGACAGCATTTTGAATTTTTTAATTCGCTCAAAAATTATACGAAATAAAATGGAATTTTCGTTGCCCCCGGAAAGCCTTTATATAGGCAACCAGCAATTGGAACTGCCGTTTTGATAATATCGTCAATTCACGTAAAGCCGCCGCCGGTGCTGCTGAGGAGGGAGGCCACAAAGAGGACAGCGCCGGGACGCGGGCGCTATGGGACACGGGTGAGGCGAGGCTGGGCGCGGGTCGTTGCACCGCCGCGGTGCCGCGCGGCACGGCACGGCACGGCTTGTGAAATACGGCCAGCGGTGGGCGTCGCTCAGCACGAAACGGCCCGCGCTGCTGCTGCTGCCGCCGCCGCCGCCGCCGCCGCCGCCGCCGCCGCTCGCTTTCTAGACGCCGGAGCGGAGCGGAGTGGCCGCCAGCTGCTCACTCCCGTTGTTTCCCCTGCCGGTGAATCTACCACCAGACAGCTGTCGCACTCTAGTGTAGTAAATAGTGTACGTACTAAGTCATTATCGTGACCGGTAGGCGACTGGGCTGCGAGTTGCCGACCAGAACGACTCTCATCGTTGTTTAGTGGGAAGAGTTCGTCCGAAGCGAAAGTAATAGCTGGCATAAGTCGAGCAATGGTGGTACCAGCGTTACTGATCGGTGTGTTTGACCACCCAGTTGTTAACAAGGGCCACGTAGTTAGAAGGATGTTAGTGCGTGCGAGAGACTGGAAAACGATCAATGCTTGGTGCGAAGACTGGAAAGTGAATAAATACAATGAAAAGTCTGTAAACAGCCACAAAACCTATGTCGTTCTACTATTATACGATTAATATTTCAAATCAGTAGGACCTTCAGCCTGCTGTATTTCCAATTTTATTTATGCAACCAGTTTTGGCACTTCGTTACATCATCTTCCAGTCCCCTGATCGACGTGCATGAGGAATCCAGCTTCACGTGCAATCGAAATAGGCGCCATCATTCAATAACTGGTGTTCGTAGACTTGTTTCTTAACAACACGGGCCCTTCATCCGTCGATTGGGGGAAAAAAAAAGGCTCTGAGCACTATGGGACTCAACTGCTGTGGTCATCAGTCCCCTAGAACTTAGAACTACTTAAACCTAACTAACCTAAGGACATCACACACAACCATGCCCAAGGCAGGATTCGAAACTGCGACCGTAGCAGTCGCACGGTTCCGGACTGCGCGCCTAGAACGGCGAGACCACCGCGGCCGGCTCGTCGATTGCAGACTGCAGTTGAATTGTTGTGTAAAAAGGAAGTCTTCGGATAGCAGTTACTGAATGCTGTCCCCTATTGTGATTCCACGTGAGCTTGGATTCCTCATACGCGTCGATCAGGGGACCTGACGATGGTATAGTGAATCTCCGAAACTGGTTGAAAAAATAAGGAACTGTAAAATTCGCTCACGGAGGAGATGGCTTACTTTGAGTATTTCTTCAGAAGATTTGTCAAGTTTGCATCCTCATCCTCATCATGTTGTATAATTTGCTGCTGTTACGCGTGGCGTACCACCTGGAATCCCTAACGTGTTGTGTTGTGTGTGTGTGTGTGCGTGCGCGCGCGCGCGCGCGCTTGCTTGCGCAGGTGGGAAGTGGGTATATATATATATATATATATATATATATATATATATATATATATATATTTTCAAATCTAGTTTGCCCTACAAAATGCCACCCCCAGAAGATAGACATTACAAAAGCATCCGATGCAAATTATTGTATTAGTTTGATGCAGTAGCGCTACTACGTTCTGAAGAGCCAAACAGTTTGAACCTGTTTCTAGTAAGTACACTATAGATTATAATTAAACTTTCGCTACTCAAGAGGCCCACCTGAAAAAAAGTGATTGTAGAACAATGAAACTTTGTGAAAATATTTGTAAGGACATGGGGAAGATAAATAACGAGTAAATAATTTAACGAAACACGTTTTAATTGCCACTTGTGAGTGTGACATTTGTTGATTGCGTACCATGTTTACGTTCCAGGTTACAAAAAAAATGGTTCAAATGGCTCTGAGCGCTATGGGACTTAACATCTGAGGTCATCAGTCCCCTAGAACTTAGAACTACTTAAACCTAACTAACCTAAGGACATCACACACATCCATGACCGAGGTAGGATTCGAACCTGCGACCGTAGCGGTTGCGCGGTTCCGGACTGAAGCGCCTAGAACCGCTCGGCCAAAACGGCTGCCTTCAGGTTACAAACTTTGTTCAATGTGACGACCATCTGCGTGCACGACAGCCTGAAACTGCACTAGAGATACAGTTCCACAGTTGTTCGAAGCACTTTTCGAACGGTGGGCCATGTTATGTTCAGCTGTCGTAACACAGCGCATGCACTACTAGGAGCTGGTATGTTGCGTCCAGTTTTCTCACCCATGGCAAACAATTTGTGGCGCAATTGACTATCGGCCTCTGCTAGGAGTAATTACCAAATCGCCAGTTATTCGAACGTGCGAACCATGTTCTTCAACCTCAGTGCAGAAAGAGCAGCTCTCCATATTCCTTTGATGTCTCAATGCTCGCGAAGAGCAGCAACATTATTGCTATTATTCCGATAAAACAGCTTTACGAGTAAAGCCCTGCTCACCTCGTCCAGATCCACGTTGACTGTCTGCAGCTGTAATTTACACGGATGCTTATGTTTCACCACTACGTCGCCGTACCATTATCGGCGCATGAGAACACTGACACCGCTTACAACGCAAATCCTACAGCGCACAGCCTGAACATCATTTCTATAAAGTTGGGCACCCACACGCTAAATAGTTTTTCGTCTACACTGGTTCGAGTAGCGAAAATTTAATTAGAACCACTTCTACTCAGACGCTATGTTATAACTAGATTCACCAGAAAAGCAAACGCTCTCAAGATGATAAATATTGTACAACGGACTTCATGTGTTGACAATGTGTTCGGAATGATAGAGTTTTTGTGCGGTTGCACAATAGTGTCAACGCTTGACGCAAGATGGAGATTGATCCACATTGGATAGTGGGCGTAGAATGTTATGTAAGTGTACTGATAACGCCCTAGAGGAGATATATGCTGTGGATGTCCATAATAACTATGAAGTGTTACGGATGAATGTGAAAATGAAACGAAGGGAGGGAGTGAAACCAGTGACGGCACACTGGCTTCTACTTTCTGAACGCGCCAAGGGCGCAACAGAGCTTGACGTCTTACGAAACTCACCGCCGTATGTTCTTACAGTCGTTCAGAAGGGAGTCTGTTCATTCAAATGCATCAGTATGTATACGAATGGTGCCATAGACAGCTGAATGACGTGGTTTCGACAGGCTCGGCAAACATGACACCATTTGTGTATGTTTAGAAGAAAATGTGCGAAGCAGTGAGGTGTTACTATCGGAAGGGTCCTGCATCTGTACCACTTCAGCCGACACATCATCCAGAGAAGACTGTGCTCCGTAATGTGAACGTGGACTGGAGAACTATTCGTAGCACCGTTTGGGTCTCCCTGAGTGAAGGGCACATACGCCTCGCCTGATACGGTTCGTCGGAGATCGTCCATTTTCAACAGGCGGTTCTCAATACTCTCTGTCTGCGCATTGTGACTGTTTCGCGGATGCCATGCCGCCATGATTTTGTCTAGTCCATTGATGCGTGGTGGGCAGTTTGACGACAAATTCCTCGTGTTCTTCACACATATCGCCTCGTACATGATGTAAGAGATTCCCAAAAATGAGAAACACATGACAGGTGTTTTCGCAGACGAAGGTATTATGCACATAATAAATGATCGCGTCGAAAATTCCTAAGCGATTAGAACTCTGTGCCGAACCAAGACTCGAACTCGGGACCTTTGCTTTTCGTGGGCAAGTGGTTTACCGACTAAGTTACCCAAGCATCAGTCGCGACCCGTCGTCACAGCTTATTTCCGCTAGTACCTAGTCTCTAACTTTCAAACTTAACAGAACTTCTACGAAACTTACAGGACTAGCGCTTCCTCGAAGAAAGAATATTGCGGAGACCTGGCTGAGCCACAGTCTAGAGGATATTCTGTGAAGTTTGGAAGGTGGGAAATAAGGTACTGGCGGAAGCAAACCTGTAAGGACCGGTCGCGAGTCGTGCTTGGGTATCTCAGTCGGTAGAGCACTTGGCTGCAAAAGGCAAATGTCCCGACTTCGATTCACGGTTCGGCACATATTTTTAATCTGCCAGGAAGTTTCATATCGGATGTTAACAGTTCTTGAAGATTTCCCCGCAGCTCCACTGCCTACCTACATCTATATTTACATAAATACTTCGTAAACCAGTGTACAGTGCATAGCAAAGATTCCGCCGTACCAGTATTGCCGGGCGCTGTTTTTGGGTGCATTGTGGGGTAGCGGTTAGCGTCGCTAGCTTGCAAGGTGCAGGTCACCAGTTCAAATCCGTTCACCAGCAAATATTTGTTACTTAACATGTATCATTTTTGGAAGGTGCTGAATATTTAATTATGTTTTCATAGTCTGGGATATTTGATGTTTGTATGAGTAGCTGCATTCTCCGTCCGGGAGAGAGCTGTGCTCTGTCTGTACGTTGCTTTCAGAGCTGAGTATTGTGCTTCATTGAAGACTGTGCTTCCGGGTTTGTGACGTGACAATGTCAGTTTTCTATTCCATTCGCTTGTGTATTGTGTATAGAACCGGGGACCTAGAAACGACAGAGATGCTTCGTCCCGCAGTAGCCCTCAGTGTTTCGCAACAGGGTACAGCAGTCTACCCGCCCCACCGCCGCCCTATAGCGAACCCAGGGTTATTGTTCCCACTGTTCAGAATCGTCCTGTCCAGTTAAGTGCTTGCGAGCGAATAGTGGGCATTTTTCCGGCGCGCGAAGTCTCCCCCAGCTTTTGAGTCAACATTGCAATCTGGCGCCGGCGGAGTGTTTACGCGAACGCTAGGCGGCCGGCCGGCCGGGCGGCCGCTCTGCCGTGAATCTGGAGCGGCGCCAGCCACCAGGCGACGCGGCTGGTTTGCTGTGTCCCGCGCAACCTTCCCACGGGCCGACTGCCGATCGAATCCGCCGAATTTTGCAACCGAGGGAGCTGCTCTCACAGGTCACTTGCTATGTAGCTTCGTGCGTCCACCTGTGAGCTACCAACCAGTCTCAAAATTATTAGGCTGCTGCCTAAGTTCGTATCGTTTGTCCGTAAGTTTAATAAACACAGAAGATAAACATAACAGAGACTTTAGTTATCAATACTACATTGTCCTGTACTGTTTACAACAGTCTGCCGACACTGTGGTAGCTTTTTGAGTGTAGAAATCACGCGCTTTTGAGGCGAATAACTCTACGAGCTATGTTCGGAGCGCATTTTCATCCGGAAAAGAAGTTCCTTGAAGGTTGTTCCTTAGAGAGCGGATAAGGTTAAAATCTCAGAGCGTACGATCAGCTGAATAACGTGAGTGTGGAATTACCCACCGATCCAACTCTTGCCTGATGCTATTGTCCGTCTAGCAGAATACAGGCGCACATCTTGTTGCGTCACTTCACGCAGTCTTCTGGGATTACGTCTGCAAGACGTTTCACTTGCTGACAATAAATGTCAGCAGTGATGTTCAAACCTAGGCGAAGCAATTCATACTACACCAAACCATCGCTGTTCCACTAGATGTGTAAGAGAATGTTGTGTGGATGCGCACAGGTTTCCGTACGGAGAGTTGGCTGCTTTATTTCGACTCAACCATTCCTTTCTTTTCCTTGTATTAGATAAAGACGCCGTTTCTTGTCACTAATAACGGTACAGGACAGGAGTGTTGGGTATTGTTCATGACCCAATTTGCGACCAGCAAACAGAGAAGTACCACCTGCTGATTTTTGTGATTTTGTCGTAGAACATGCGGTAACCACGAACCCCATTTTTTAACCTTCGCCGGCCGCGGTGGTCGAGCGGTTCTAGGCGCTTCAGTCCGGAACCGCGGAACCTCTGCCAGGCACTTAGAATGTGATTTGCAGAGTATCCATGTATATGTAGACTGCTACGGTCGCAGGTTCGAATCCCGCTTCGGGCATGGGCGTGTGTGATGTCCTTAGGTGAGTTCGGTTTAAGTAGTTCTACGTTCGAGGGGACTGATGAACTCATATGTTAAGTTCCTTAGTGCTCAGAGCTATTTGAACCATTTTTTTAACCTTCCTGAGCGTGGAGAGTCACCAATGTCCACTTTAAAAACGAGAACACCATTTTGTTGCCGCGCTAGGTCCAATGGCAATATCCTCACAAACGGCGCAAATGTTCCTGGTCGCATCCTATCACCCCTCTATTGAACTCAAACAGAAGAACACGTCGGAAATGTTCCGATTTCTCCATTTGGCACTCTATTTTCTAGCGTCCACTGCTCCACTTACTACCTCTAAATGACAAAATAGCGTACATAAACTCAAATAGCAACAGCGAACTGAAAATAAAATATGAAAACCGATAAATAAACCAATAGCAAATAAAAAAGAACTATGAGGCTATGCACCAACCCCATAGTCCCAAACTCGGTGGCTAAAGAAAACTCTGCGGAAAGCATCCTTTGTACCGTGAAAAAAGGCTGAGATATTAGGTTTCATCTGCATCTACACGGATACTCCGCTAACCACACTTGAGTGCCTGGCAGAAGGTTCATCGAACTATCTTCAAAGTAATCCTATAAGCCGCGCGGGGTAGCCGAGCAGTCTGTGGGCGCCTTGTCACGGTTTACGCGGCTCCCCCCGACTGAGGTTCGATTCCCCCCTCGGGCATGGGTGTTTGTGTTGTCCTTAGCGTAAGTTAGTTTAAGTTAGATTAAGTAGTGTGTAAGCTTAGGGACCGATGACCTCAGCAGTTAGGTCCCATAAGACCTTATTACAAATTTCCAAATTTTTACTAATACTCTATTATTCCAGTACCGTACAGCGCGCGAAAAAACGAACACCTGTATCTCTTCGTGCGAGCTCTGGTTTTCCTTATTTTGTTATGATGATCGTTTCTCCCTATGTAGGTCGGCTTCAACAAAATAGTTTCGCATTCGGAGGAATAAATTGGTTATCCAAATATTGTGAGAAGATCCCGCCGCAACGAAAAAAGCCTTTCTTTTGAGGATGTCCACCCAAAATTCTGTATCATATCAGTGAGACTCTCTCCCCTATTTTGTGAAAATATAAAACGTGCTGCTCTTCTTTGAACTTTCTCGGTGTACTCCGTTAATCCTATCTGATAAGAATCCCAGACCGCGCAGCAATATTCCTGAAGAGGACGCACAAACGTATTGTAGGCAGGCTCTTTAGCAGCTCTGTTACATTTTTTTAAGTGTTCTGCCAATAAAACGTGGTCTTTGGTTTGCCTTCCCCACAACATTTTTCTACATGTTCTTTCGAATTTAAGTTGTTTGTAATTTTAATTCCTGGGTATTTAATTGAATTTGCGGTCTTCAGATTTGACTGATTTATCATGTAACCGAAGTTTAAAGGATTATTTTTAGCACTCATGTGGATGACCTCACACTTTTCATTATTTAGGATCAATTGCCAATTTTCGCACCATACAGAAACCTTTTGTAAATCGTTTTGCAGCTTTTGATCTTCTGGTGACTTTACTAGACGATAATGACGACAGCATCATCTGCTAACAACGTAACACGGCTGGTAAGATTGTTCCCTAAATCGTTTTTATAGATAAGGACCAGCAGAGGGCCTATAACCGTATCGTGGGGAACGCCAGAAATCACTTTTGTTTTACCCAATCACTTTCTGACCTCTCTTGACAGGAAATCACGGATCCAGTCACATAACTGAGACGATATTCCATAAGCACGCACCTCCACTTCAAGCCGCTTGTGTAATAAAAGCCTTGCGGATATCTGGAAATACGGAATCAATTTCAAATCCCTTGTCAGTAACACTCAGCACATCTTGTATGTAAAGAGCTAGTTGTGTTCCACAAGAATGGTTTCTAAGTCCTTGACGATTGTGTGTCAATAAACCGTCCTCTGCGAGGTAATTCGTAATGTTCGAACACAATATATGCTCTAAAATCCCGCTGCATATCGACGTTAATGATATAGGCCTGTTATTTAGTGGATTGCTCCTACTACCTTTCTATAATGTTGGTGTGACTTGTGCAACTTTCGTGCCTTTGGGTACGGATCTTTCGTCGAGCAAGCTGTTGTGTATGAATGTTCAATATGGAGTAAGTATGGAACGCTTTGCCATGCCATTCCTCGGGTCAGTTGAATCCACCGATACCTAATTTTGGCTCCGATTCGTGACATGATGTAGGGTATGACATTACACGTGAGCAAAAACAAAGAGAACAGTATTATCGTAATTTTTACCTGTTTGCGTCTTTCCCTTAGTGGCCCTAAATTCGTGGGGGTATGTACCGACAATGCAACATAATGAAGGCAGTATGTTTATTGCCATACGCGTTTCGCTTCTTTTATATGGGAAGCATCATCAGTGACCTGAAATATCACATTAAGCAGTGAATATAAGAAGAAACTGGCGAAAGCAAATAAGCAATTGTTTTAATTAAGTGGTTTCGGTTTGCAACTTCTGGGACTTAACATTTTCCAACCATCCATCGTTTCCTGAGATATATTTGAAAGCATTTTTGCATTTTTCCTCGACACAATCCCACATCTCGAAACTTTCATGAACTCATTATGCCCAAGACAAATTATAGTCCTAAGTAACACGTAAAAAATGATCAAAATTTAATAGATGTATGTTCGAAAGTAAATACTGCTCCATTGGTTTAATTTCAAAATTGCTCATAATAACGGCAGTAGTACAAACTCAAAACTTATGTCCCAGTAACTTTAGATATACTTACTTTCTTGTCCGTAAAATCCTCAGTATTACCTTTTTTTTTTAAATGCCACTGTCTCCTACAGTCACGTAGCACAATCTCCGACGCTGTAAGTGACTGCTATAGTGCACTACATTCGTAGATGTAAC
Organism: Schistocerca gregaria; assembly: GCF_023897955.1. NCBI lineage: Eukaryota > Metazoa > Arthropoda > Insecta > Orthoptera > Acrididae > Schistocerca > Schistocerca gregaria. The sequence goes on from NC_064923.1 coordinate 369,867,538, forward strand.
TCCGCGTACTACTACTAGATGCCTCTGTCCTGCAGTAGCTTCGGAAGTATTGGACAAAAACATTTTGCCTGCCTTCAACAACTACAAAAGAAAAGTAATGATGATGGAATTTCTAATCAAAGACTACTTCTGCAGCACTGTGCTGCATGCACACTGGTGACTGAACAACATTTTCTTTATAATTTTTTTTTTCTTTCTTACACCCAGAAAGTTACCTGAGCTGATCGAGAAAATGGGACATCATATATATGGCGAGGGAGCAGCACTTAACTTCATTCTTAACATGTTTTACCCTGTCTGCGCTCGAGCATGATAAGAGATGCTCATCTTTGGTAGAAACCTTACGAGAGCCAGTTGTCTGCAAGGTGGACGAGGAGAGGCCTCTCATGCACTAGACTCACTCTCTCTGTGTGTGTGTGTGTGTGTGTCTTGTTGTTGCCGGCTCGCATCGTGTCGGCGGAAGGCCTAGCGGCTGGAGTGGACTCGGCGCGGACAGTCTTGGCGTCCCGGATGCTCGGCTGGTGCGCAGGCGTTGTCGAGCGCGCGGCTTCCGACACGGAACCCCACTTAGCGGAATTTCAGCCGGCCGGCGCTCCCAGGGGCCCTGGCTCAGCACAGCTGGCATAGCCGCCCTGCCCTGCCCTGCCCTGCCCGGCTTCCGTCCGTGTCGCACCAGCCCACCCACTGCCCTCCCTACCTCAAGCGCACCTTAACAGTCAAACGACCAGACACTACCATGTAAGTAGAGGTCTGCGCAGATGCCGATATAAGTGCAGTAATACGAGGGGAGTTCCATAAGTAATGCAACAGTATTTTTTATCAGCCAATTTCGGTAGAAAAAAATCGGGAATTTGTTAGAGGACACTGTGGAATATTCCCGCTTCAGCCACTATAGTATCATGATGTTCCTTCAAAGTGGCATCTGTAACGGAGGCGGATTCCAAGCAGAGAAGTGTCATTGAGTTTACTTCTGGCGGAAAACCAGAGTATCGCAGATATTCATAGGCGCTTCCAGAATGTTTAGGGAGACCTGGCAGTGTACAGAAACACGGCAAGTCGTAGGGCGAGCCATCTTTCGTCATCGCAACAACTTCACGCAAACTTCTCCGATCTCACGCGTGCCGGCCAGACGCGCACACCTGTGACTCCTGCAGTGTTGGAACGTGGGGACCCGCACATTCGAGGTAATCGACGGATCTCAAAAGACACTTCGCTGCACAACTGGACGTCTCTGTTTTTAGTGCTGACGCGCTCCTCCACCAGTTGGAGTACTAAAAGGTGCGTGGCCGCCGAATTCCTCGCCACCGAAGACCATAAAGAGCAACGAAGGACCATCTGTGCGGTATTGCTGGCACATTAGGAGGCTGATAGTGACAATTTTTTGTCGAACGTCGTGACAGACGATGAAACATGGGTTCATCACATCGAACCGGGAACGAGAGCAATCCATGGAGTGGCGCCACACCACCTTTGCTCCGATGAAAACTTTAAATCCGCAACCTCAGCCGGTAAAATCAGAGCGACGCTCTCCTGGTACTCTGAAGGCGTTATTCTGTGTGATGTCCTCCCTCATAGAGCAACGATTAACTCTGATGTGTATTGTGCACTCTCAGGAAATTGAAGAAACTCATGTCTGCGCACCGAAACCAGCTCAGAAAACTTCACTGGCCTGTCCTTCAACAATCACTCTACAGCCTGGATCTCGCACCTTCCGACTGCCATCTGTTCGGCGCAAAGAAGGATGCGTTACACGGGAAGCAGTACATGAATGATGACGAGGTTATTGATGCAGCAAAACGTTGGCTCCATTGTCGACCAGTAGAGCGGTACCATGTGGGTATTACACGCCCTCCAAGTAATGTGGTATAAGGCCGTCGCACTGAATAGAAATAATGTTCAAACATATGGTTTTATAGCCGGGAGGGGGGGGGGGGGGGGAATACAAAGTAAGTACAGGTGGTAGCCAAGTTTTCAGGTTTCATTGTTGTATTTGACCGCGAACGCCACGTTTCGTCAATACGTTTCAAATGTCAGTTGAGGTCACAAAGGTGTCTGTGTAGTAGTGAGTGCATTGTGTCAGAGATAATGGGATTCGAACGCGGACACATTATTGGTGCTCGTATGGTAGGTGTTGCCATAACAAAGGTAGCCGAAGTGTTTGCTGTTTCAAGAGACACCATATCGTAAGTTTATACCGCATACAGGGAAGCGGAAGAACATCCGCTAAGTCACAACGCGGACGAATGTGTATGTTGACGTAACGACCGTGGCAAATGGTCATTGAAAAGGATTGTGGCAAAAAAATAAGTGGACACCAGCTGTAAAAATCAGTGCAGAACTGAATTTCGCACTCGCGAACCCTGTCAGTACCAGAACAACACGAATGGAGTTCCAAAAGTGGGGAACTCCAAAACTACTCATTGTTTTTGCAGATGACCTTAACAGGAAAACGAGGTGCCGAAGCCATAAAACCTGGACTATGGAGCAGTGGAAGATAGTTATTTTATCGGATGGGTCTTGTTTACACACTTTCCAACTTCAGCTCGAGTTTACGTCACAAGAGTGAAACGTGGTGGTGATGCGGCGGTGATCTGGCCAGCGATATCGTGGTATTGCATGGGCCCTGTGGTTATTCTCCAAGACCGCAGACTTGCCAAGGATTATTTGACCATTTTGGCTGCTCACGTTCATCCCAGGTCCGCAGCTCGTGGTCTACTGGCTAGCGTTGCTGCCTCTGGATCACGGGGTTCCAGGTTCGATTCCCGGCCGGATTGGGGTTTTTCTCTGCCCGAAGACTAGGTGTTTGTGTTGTCCTCGTCATTTCATTATCATAATCATTTGTCGTTGGTTAAATTGAACTGTGAAAAAACTTTGTGTAAGAATTGGGACTTGGTACAGGCGTTGATGACCTCGCAGCTGAGCGCCCCATAACCCAAAAATCATCATCATCACGTCCATGATGTTTTCCAATTGTGAGTCTGTGTTGCAAGACGACAGGGCTCCTGTTTACACAGCTCGCATCGTCCAGGACAGGTTTCGTGAGCGCGCGAGTATGAATTGTCGCATTCCCCTACCTCAATATTACTGAGCCTTTGTAGACTACCTTGGAGAAGTGGATGCGTGATCGCAACCCATCTCCATTATCGCTATTTTAATTTGCCTCTATTTTCGAGGAAGGATGGTGTAAGAGTCTCTTGAAAACCGTATTTAATGCCAACGATTTTCCTACACCATATTGGGCATGGTAATGTGTTGTTTTTGGTGTTCCCATATACTTGTCCACCCCACCCCGCTCCCGTACATCTCTCGGTCCGACCAAACCTTGGAAGGCCAACCGTGCCGACCAGCCGCCGTGTCATCCTCAGCCCACAGGCTTCACCGGATGCGGATATGAAGGGGCATATGGTCAGCTCACCGCTCTCCCGGTCGTATGTCAGTTTACGAGACCGGAGCCGCTACTTCTCAATCAAGTAGCTCCTCAGTTTGCCTCACAAGAACTGAGTGCACTCAACTTGCCAACAGCGTTCGGCAGTGCGGATGGTGACCTATCCCCAGCCCGACGGGAACCGGTGTTACCACTGCGGCAAGGCCGTTGGCCCCTGTACATCTACATTGACATTATACTCCGCAAGCAGTCTTACAGTGTGTGGCGGTAAATTTTTCTGGTGTCACTGCCTTTTTTTTTTCTCTCTACCTTACCTGTTCCGTTCACAAATGGCGCATGGGAGGAATTATCCTCGATAAAGCTCCGTATGACATCTAATTTCTCTGATTTTCTTATTGTGATCATTTCGCGATACGTATATGGGAGGAAGTAATGTTGCGACAATCTTCTGGGAATGTGCGGTCTCGAAATTTCCGAAATGAACAGCGCGTCTCTTGCATGTAGCGTCTGCCGCTCGAGCTTGGTCAGCTCCTCTGTAACACCCTCACACCGAGTAAACGATCCCGTGATGAAACGCACAGACCTTTTCTGTCTCTAATACTAATCACATTTGATAAGGTTCTCAGACGAATGAACAGTGCTCAAGAATCATTATAACGTGTGTGTTGTAAGCCATTTCTTCGGTAAGTGAGTAACATTTCCCTAAGATTTTCCCTGTGGACCTGTTTGTCATCAACTTTTCCTACTATTTGTGTTAAGGGGCCATTCCGCCTTGCGCAATTCGTTACACTTTTTTACATTCATTATCAACTGCCAGTCCGTCAATCTATTTTCGGTCCTCTGCAGGACTTACGAGATTCGTTATGTTCTTACCACAGAGAACTGCGTCGTCCCTGAATACTCCCACGGAGCCTCCATCGTTATTCACTAGATTTTTAATATAATTTGGAAATTGTAGCTGCCCTGTAACATTCCCCTGGAATCACTTTCAGGTTTGTCGATTTTATTCCGTTAAGAACGAAGAAAGTCCCGCACCCAGCCACAAATCTCTGGTCTGAAGCTCGGTAAGCTTGTATTTTGTTCACAGAACGACATTGCGGAACTGTATCAAATACGTTCTAGAAGTCAAGGAACACGGCATCAACCTGGGCACTTTTGTCTTCGGCGCTATGGGTGTCGTGGACTAATAGAGCTGGCTGGGTTCGCAAGCTCTGTTTGCGGAATCACATTGATTTTTATGTAAGAGACCTTCGTTTTCCAAAAGCGACTTAATACAGTCAGTATTACGATTTTCGTCTGTTTGATTTACAATTTTTCATACGGTCGATAGGACTAATTATTATATCTTAATTTTATACGTTGCTATCAGCGTGGTATCCGTGATTGTATTACTTTCGTAAAATAAAAAACAAATCGACTTCAGCCACTAGTGATTTTTATTACAGTGCAGTATGTAGTTCGAGCATTGGAAGCTAGTCTTCAGGTGTTTGATCAGTCTACATCATTTTTCGACTTAATGCCAATACTAGTCGTGTCTAGACTACAAAGACACGTTACAAAATGGCACATTATGAATATAATTTTTAAAAAAAACTAAGACAACACGGAAAATTACTGTTTCCATTAATGGTTACATGGTTTTCAAGTATAGTATGAGTAACAAATTATTACACATATAAATGTAGCAACGGCCTGTCGACAAATCTCGTAGTAGTTGAATACAAATTTATTTTTTCAGCGTTTGTCACGCCTTTCTTTGAAGGGGTGTACTTTCGATAGACAATCCACTATGGTCTTGAGCCAATCATGAAAAGAGTAAATCGCCATTTGACTGTGTGTTACTGTATTTATCTTCTCTACTATCTCGATTTCAGCTTTTATGCCATTATCAAGTGCAATGCTAAAAGTTCATGGACCATAATCATGTTATATCTGTTAAGGCAGTCCTGCTTGAGCAGTTTACTCTTAAAACAGATAAGGACAGTATATCGAAAACTGATGCAAGAAATGTAGAAAATTACCCCATCATAGGGGCTACATTGTCCCACGGCTGTTGATTCGGAATACTGGCATAATGTTCTTTTGGATAAGCTTCGTTTCTTCATTTTCATTCAGCTGTCCAGTCGCATTAGTCGCACGCTTCGTTACTTCTTCGTGCGCATCTGTCTCGACGTGCTGTAAACTTTGTTCTGTGTGCCTTCGTTTTTTAACTGTGTATCTTTGTTGTTTCTGTGGCAGATACGGGGGACCCCGTCCGGCATTTGCATAGGCAGATGTGGAAAACGGCACCAAAGCAGAGCAACCATCGCAAATATGGCGCACGTATCCGATCTGCATATTGCGTGCCTTCCGAATCTAACACTCCAGTATGCTGCTTCTGAAGTTAGAGAGGTAGATCTGTCTATTTCGTAATGACATTGAGCGACGAAGTTTTAGGTAATTCAGACTTCGTTATGGCAGAGATGAGCGTGGTTGCAAACAGGTGGTATAGTTAAAATAATGTAAAGTTTTACGTCATTTCATCAACTGGAGGTTAGATAAAACAAACATGGATGATTTTCCTTAACGCCCTGATCGACGGGATGTACCTGCTCCTTCAGAACATGTGAAACGTTCCTCCACATTGTGCTGGAGAGAGCTGCTGTCTCTAGCAGCTGACTAAGGAAGTGGCTGGAGAGAGCTTTATGCTTAGCCAAAGAAGAGCATACTGATCTCTGGCAATTGATAGAGATATTAGATTGCGATGTGACACTATTAATGTGTATATGTCAATATATACTGTAATTTTTTCTTTCAGTACCTTGTATAATGTGTTCAGTCGTATTATTCTCCGTTCTTTTATTACTAATTTATAGGACTAACGATCGATAAAAGCTTAACTGTAATATAAATTTGTCTGCAGCCCATAGTTCGACTTTGCACTTTGTATATTTACACAAAGTTCCCCTATTATTTTGGGAATCAACGTTTAATTTGACATAGGTATATTTCCTGTTTTCGAGCGACGTAAGTATAAACCGCTCCCCGTCTACATTTCCGCCATATTTACTAGAGTTTTTTTTTCTTTTTTTTTTTTTTCATCTGCTCTGCGTGGCTAAGACGGCAAAACGACTATGTTATGCCATAACAAAGCAGACACCCACATTTCTGCAAAAATGTATTTCGTTACCTTTTATTTTTCCTGATAAGCTGGTGAAGGTACGGTGGCATTATACGCTATGGTTTTACGTCATTTGTCTGCACGGTATTAATAGGCTTTATTCGGTAGAGATATAGGACAAGCCACTGCAGCAGATGAAGGTAATGGATAAAGAACTGTAGGCGAACTCGCCATGCCAAGTCCAGACAAAATCTCAAGCTTTCGACGTTGCTTCCATCATCGTCGTCTGGACCAAGGTCTGACTGTTGCGATAATAGCGAGGAGGTTAGTCTCATGATCGCGGTAGTAGGCTCTTGACGAAGGAAATTAGGGAGGAAAAGTTGACATAGTTTACTGCCTGATGAGAGAGTAGTGGCGCTACAAGCGAGCACAAACGAAATCTCTGGGCGCAAAGGACGCCGATTCAGCATTCGCCATATCCGTCATATCATGATGTACGAGTAATTTATCCAATGAGATGGCGTACTCGGAGCGTAAAATTGTGAGCCTCGTCTTATTCACGACAGTTATACCTAGCCTCTGACGGCAGCGATGGGTTGGGAATAGGGGTGAGGGCGGGGGTGGAAGAAATAATCGAAAACATCAGATTTTATACGAATTTGACGCGGCAAGCTAGCTGAGAACGCCGGGAAAGACTACGTAGGCAGGTCTATGTTGTGATTTAAATTAGTTGGCATCTGACATTGAAGATCAAAAGCTGCGACGTTGCCGTGACAGGTTCTGTCTTCATGACGCCGTTACAGCGCTCCGTTCTCGTCGGTAATAGGAAATCATTTTGAAGCCTCTATCCCCCACAAAAACTGCGGGAAAGATCCGAAGTTGACGTATGGTATTGATCTATGTAGTGTCTCGAAGGCTGCCAGGAATCTGTCGTTAATTTCAAATAAGGTCGAAGTTACATTTTTTCGTGGAATTGACTGTATTTTCGCGTCCGGAAAATTTTCTGCTTAAGATATGGCAGTACTGTGTGGGCCGACAATACCAGATCCTCCCCAATTTGGGATGTTGATGGTGGGAACGTCCGTCCCTCTAGTTGTCAAATGCCAACTTTTTTAATTCGGACACTAGCTGATGACTGCCAGAGCTCTAGATCTGTAGGATGCTGTATCGTGTATGCGTATCGTGTACTTACTGTATCCTCAGGAGGTGTAATTTAGTAAAAAATGCAATAAATGATGTACAAATAGACGCAAAGCTTTATGGTATTGTGCTGCTGTGAATTTAATAAGTATGGGGTGATGTTCAGGCCGTAACGATGACGTAGTCAGTTGGCGTTTTTAGCAGAATATTCAACATTTCTGCCCGTTAATGAGCCGCATGCCAATAGCGGTCGTTATGTTTCTGTTGCAGGAGGGCCCACCTGCGAAACTGCCTGGAGAAGCTGAAAGAGATGGTGCCGCTGGGACCCGAAGCATCCCGGCACACCACCCTGGGCCTCCTGACGAAAGCGAAACGGTTCATAAAGGTAGCGTCCGCCGCGTTGTCCACCTGCTTGCATGCGGTTGCTGGCAGCCTCACCCCTAGCCTAGACCTCGCTTCAGACTGCGTAAGGAGCGCTCCTACCTACTTGTACAACCTGTCACTAATGTTGGCCCGCCTTCTGTTTTGCACCCACTATGACTTCGAGCGGTATTTCTCTTGTATTAGGGTAAGTAGGTTTCTCACATTATATTACCGCAAGTGAAGTCACTACAGCCACAGGGTGGCGACTTGGTTGGAGAAACGGAAAATTGAATTTACTGGAAAACTTAGGAAGATCTCGGAGAATTCTGAGACACTCGTAGAAGAATTGAAGCGGTCGTTACAAATCACTTTTGAGATTCTGCTTCGGAAACAACCGGATGTGCAGTCGCGTAAGGATAGGCAGAAAGGAGTAGGGGTTGGATAAACCGACCGGTTAAGACCGATACCGTCATTTTAGTTCTTAATAACCTGTATTTTCATTATTTTTTTAGTCTCGGTTACAACAGGTATTTTTACTTCTCACTTATAAAAAACGGTATATCAATTAGTCATAGCAGCAAAGCAAAAATTTTTCGTTTTTAAGTAAACCTTTTTTTTTAAAAAAAAGAGTAATTTTTATTCGTAAATGTGCGTTGGTTTCAAATACAGAAAATGGGAAAAGCGACCAGTGTTGTTTTGATAACAGGTCGACAGAAACGAGCAATAAACATATGGCATAAGAATTGGTAATGTCGCTGTCCTTGCTGCTGCGTGTCGTTAAGGTATGCGTGTACCTGCAATGTTCAGGTACACCTACCTGGCCTATATGGTAGTATCTCTGCGGTCGCTTTAAATCAATTGATCAATTGAATAGTAGAATGGCACCAACCCTAGTCTCTAAATACTTTTACGAAGTGACGTACCAGTGCTTCGTTTGCTTTAAAGGATTAATCTGCCATTTCTGCGAAATTATAAAAGAGGAAGAGCACTGTGGAAACGGTAATTAATTAAAAACGTAACAATAATTCATTCAGAGTATACAATAAAACTAGAAAGTAGCTGATACGCTTCCTGTGTGAACGTAATAAGCCTTTAACTGCTTGTAGCCATTGAAAACGGACGAATTAACACGAAAAACAAGGATTCTTCAGCCTCAGTTTTCATTCTTTAGCGCTGACTATTCGTAATGTTCATATAGTGTAATGATCCGTGATTAAAACAAGTGAGTTAAAAAAAAATAGAATCAATAGCTGAATATTGATGAGTTTTTGTAGTATTCAATCATTCATCACTTTTCGCCAGGAAAGCAGTGAAGAGTGGTTGGAAAAAGTTTTCTTTTATTTGCCCATTTAATATTTTGACTCTAGAAAAACTGAATTAAAACTGTCCAATCTTCGTGTTATTTCTGATTTTATTACAGGAAGTAGTAGGAATAAAAAACCGAAAATCGCTTTTTTCAGAAACTTGTTATTTTGAGCAGTTTTTAAAGTTAGGTTAAATCTGTGTGGGGAAAAAGCGATAGAACCGAAAGGCGGTTGTTTCAGCAGTAACAGCCATCCCTGTCAAGAACAGCTTTAAAACGTTTAATGTTCGTTGCGCGATTGTGGCTTTCTTAGGCACCCTCGCCGACCTCTGAAATCTTCGTCATTGTCCGCGGGTTCTCGGACACAGGTACGTTTTCCATTGCGTGATTAATTGGGACGTGCGCGTCACAAATTTTTCAAATAGCTGTGAAGTCGTTATTCGCTTAAAAGCAAACACCTGGGTTTTAATTTTATAGAAGAATATAATTACAGATCCATTTATGAACGCACATGTTTTGTACATCAGTAATTAATTTTAAAGTTTCGCATCGTTTTACTAATGTCATTCATTCGTCTTCTGAATTTCTGACAGTCAATAATGAAACGTGATGTGTCGTAATTATTTAAGGTCACTGATGGTTCCTTCTAGTGATAACAGTGCGAGCCTATCACCAGTAATCACTAATAAGTGACGTGGAAACTCAAAAAAATGTCGTTAACGGCCACGAAAACTAGTAAAGCAAAACTTGGTGTCGCATAGTTGATTCAGGAAATTTTGAAATTCCAATCTGTAGGTCTCAGGGAAATCTTTTGCAGAAAAACCTCGCTGCCCTGACCCAGTGCCGATGTCGAAATGTCATAAGAATTGCATGTGACACTCGTATGGCATTACCAACATCCTGTTCTACGTTTTAATGATTTCTGATATGAGACAGCAACGCGCGTATTCTATGGGAATATATAGCGAATCGACGATTTTTTTTCCTCGTGGTTTCAGTTACTACAATTATTCGTTCATAGTGTTCTATTGGTCTGACTTGCTTACGTAAATGAAAAAAGTAGTTTTGCTTATAAGGCCAACGGCTTGCTGAGAGATGTGTGCTTATATGGGCACCTAGACATGAATGTAGGTCAGACGTAAATGATAGTACGTACTAACTCATTAATCGACAAAAACTGAACAATAAAAATAATTTCTGTGTGCAGCCTGTTATATATTTGCCGCCTTGCCTACAGAGTTTATATGGATTAACTGTAAAAAGTCGCCTTTTGTTTACGTATTCGCTTGCGAAATATGCTCTTCTGGTTACACGTCCCGTCCACCCACCTCTTCATTTTCATTATAGTCGACATTATGTCTTCCATTCCAGCCATTTCTTTGATTTATTAGTTTAATTTCCTTGTACACTTTTTTTCCAAAATCGTTTTGAGCTGAGGCAAGGTGTATTTTTGTGCGCTTCCTAGTAAATAAAAACTGAGTAATGACATTAACGAATTCTTCCGTTGACACCTGCTGTCGGTGTATCAAGCTGTCTCCAATAAACAAATGTCACACACAAATAAACAAGCTGTTAGAAACGGCAGATTATATAGAAATTTCAGTTTTAGTGCAGAATAAAAGTACTGGAACTGAAACGAGGACTTCGAATATAGGAAGAATGTTCACTTGAACTAGATCATCCCTTGGATTCAAAACAGTGTCTGTTAATAAGTATTGAAAGTAGTTGTTTATAATTATTGATACAATTTGCAGAATATAAACAGAATCTAATATTAAGTCACTAATTATGTTAAGTAAACATCAGCATCAAAATTGGTTGGATCTGCCCAGTATGTGACTACAAACAAAACAGTTGTTTCGGATGGTAAAGGGTACGTGTGGAAATCAGCAATTGTTGGAAGCGTTAAAAACTGTTGACGTCGCTGTCGGGCTCCTCCGAATATTTATTTAGTAGTTCCATAACCCAGCGCCATGTTAACAATTTTCACTGTCAAATACATCATTATGGCCACATATTTGTACGCCTCTCCTTACAATACCACGCCGCTGAAAATTTTAATGCTGTACGAAAAGTGTTTAACGTGTACACAGTGTTAAAGTTAGCGAAATCTGTACATTAAGGAAAGTGCGTAATTTTATCTCAAGGGTCACTCCTTTTTACAAAGAAATGTCCTAGATATACTTTGTCACGAACTTGCTGATATTCTATTTGTCAGTGAAAGATGACTGAGATGCAAAGGTCACTGCTATATAGCCACACTGATTGGAAACATCCCTTGTGAAATTTTAGACGTAAATTTTCCAACTCCCCGCTCAACATGACCCTTTCCTTAAGACTGCTTATTGATGAATATCTAGACGAATAAGTTGACTCATAGGTAGAGCATTTTGTAAACACCCACAGATGACTGTTCTATTAGAACTACCAACAAAATGGTCTTGGAGTAGATTGAAGAAGCCACGTATGGAAGAGAGAGAGAGAGAGAGAGAGAGAGAGAGAGAGAGAGAATCTTGACGTGTATTGTATGATTATGAGCTAGGTCCGATAAGTGTGTTCTGTGTAATTATTTTAAATATCAACCTGTAGAAATAATTAATTTCCTTTTGAGAAATGCCTTAATGACACATAAAATAAATATTCCTTGTAGAAGCTGTTATTGATGTCAGAACGAATAAAATCGTAATGCAATGCTCTATTTATTTTTTCGCAGATAAAACTTATCTTAATGAAACGTAACGTAATTATCAAGAGCAATTGGCGGCGAAGGGGGAAAAACACTTGAAAGAAACACATTTTTGTCGAGCCTGACAAAGTGCCTCGGATACCGTGCGAATTATCAGAACTTGCTTCGTGCCGACAGTAAAACAAGCTACAGCACAAGCAAGGCTGAGTTTCCTTGTTAAACCTTTTGTTAGATGAAAATCTTTGTTCCGGATCTTTTGGCTGCTTCAAACCTTTTTAAAAAGCTTTTATTGAATAAGAACGGCAAGCATCGCCTTGACAGCGAGACTTAATTAAACGACTCGAACTAAATTGCGAAAAACGCGTTGCTGAAGGGCACATTTTGTCGAAATAAAGAAAGTAGCGAGCAAGGAAAAAAAGATCTGTTCTGCGGGCCTTCAGAATGACGTTGACGTTATTTCGGTAGTGTCTTAAATCCGTATAGAATGGTAGGTAAGGAAGGGGACACATTTGCCGTATTCATACCATATAATTTATTTATCATTTATTGAGTCATCTTATAACGAGAGCTCTGTAAAATATAAAGAAAAAAAATCTACTTGTTTTGGAAGCTCTATTAGTAATTTTGTACTAAGTATACCAGAACTTTCTCGTACAGAGCGACCATTGGTTTCTTACGGAAAAATGCGTTTTTTTCTGCCGAGGATGTGAAATATTGCCCTTAACATTTTTATAATGTTTTTAATGCTATCTACTATTGCAGATGTTATTGTATTGATTGTATAGTAAGTATAACAAAAACTACGTTGAGTCACAGTGTATTAAATTCTACATTAAGGGATTTGTGGGTTCATCTTCAGTTGTAATTTGTTTTTTACCTTATTTACGTTGCTGTTGTGGAGCGATTACAGCCATGGAGTATTTTTCCTGTTTCGTGATGGTTTTATGCTGTGTTGAACGAAGTGATGAGCCAAGCTGACATAACCATAGTGCAACGCCATGGAAAGCTCCCTTTCTTTTATTTTTCTCGTTCATGCTTGAGGGAATCATGATCACTTGTAATAATTATGGTGAAAAAAGACGGTTTGTTTCACTTGGGGGACTGATGACCTCAGCTCTTAAGTACCATAGTGCTCAGAGCCATTTGTTTCACTTGATAACGTTTTATTAACATACCGGTTAGCACAAAATCGATAATCTACTGCTCTAAGGCATTCGCTGCGAGAAAATCTCAGATCACGGGGAAGATCTTCTCCACGACTTCAAATTCGACGATGGCGCTGCAAGCCCGAAATGCATTGCGTGATAATAGGCCATAGACACGGGTTCCCAGATGACCTGTTTTTTGACTTCCGCAAGGCGTTTGATACAGTTCCCTACAGTCGTTTAATGAACAAAGTAAGAGCATATGGACTATCAGACCAATTGTGTGATAGGATTGAAGAGTTCCTAAATGACAGAACGCAGCATCTCATTCTTAATGGAGAGAAGTCTTCCGAAGTAAGAGTGATTTCAGGTGTGCCGCAGGGGAGTGTCGTAGGACCGTTGCTATTCACAATATATATAAATGACCTCGTGGATAACATCGGAAGTTCGCTGAGGCTTTTTGCGTTCTGTAGTATATCGAGAGGTTGTAACCATGGAAAACTGTACTGAAATGCAGGAGGATCTGCAGCGAATTGACGCATGGTGCAGGGAATGGCAATTGAATCTCAATGTAGACAAGTGTAGTGTGCTGCGAATACGTAGAAAGAAAGATCCTTTATCATTTAGCTACAATATAGCAAGTCAGCAACTGGAAGCAGTTAATCCCATAAATTATCCGGGAGTAAGCATTAGGAGTGTTTTAAAATGGAATGACCATATAAAATAAATCGTCGGTAAATCAGATGCCAGACTGAGATTCATTGGAAGAATCCTAAGGAAATGCAGTCCGAAAACAAAGGTAGTAGGTTAAAGTACACTTGTTCGCCCACTGCTTGAATACTGCTCGCCGGTGTGGGATCCGTACCAGATAGGGTTGATAAAGGAATAGAGAAGATCCAATGGAGAGCAGCGTGCTTCGTTACAGGATCATTCAGTAATCGCGAAAGCGTTACGGAGATGATAGATAAACTCCAGTGGAAGACTCTGCAGGAGAGACGCTCAGTAGCTCGGTACGGGCTTTTGTTGAAGTTTCGAGAACATACTTTCACCGAGGAGTCAAGCAGTGTATTGCTCCCTCCTACGTATATTTCGCGAAGAGACGATGAGGATAAAATCAGATAGATTAGAGTCCACACAGAGGCATACCGACAATCTTTCTTTCCGCGAACAAGACGAGACTGGAATAGAAGGGAGAACCGATAGTGATACTCAAGGTACCATCCGCCACACACCGTCAGGTGGCTTACGAATTATGGATGTAGATGTAGAAGGCATAAATATTTTAAGACTGTAGGTGGAGTTAACTATACTCCCTGTATATTTGTTTTCCCGCTTGTCTAGCAGTTGCTGAGCCCTTTAATTGTTTTTGTAATTACAAGTAGTACTGTGCACTTCCGTTACATGTGCAAGCATAACGATGGGCTAGACATTGTGTCACGCAACATACAGAATTAAGACTTCATTAGATTTTACGGCTGCTTTGCTGAAGAATAATGTAAAAGGGAAGAGATTCGGCGGGAATTTTTTTTAGACATTCTCATCATTTTAGACAGTCACACGGAGATTGTAGGCACATTTAAATAGGCGCGCGGAATCGTAGGTGCATTTAGATAGCCACACGGAAATTGTAGGCACATTTTTAATTTTTGATAACGCCCTTGAAAAGTGTAATCTCGGGTGTACACTAGCTGCTTAACAGCGAGACGTAGTAATGACCCTAGACTCAGAGAAACGTGACAGATATAGGCCAGCTACCGTGCGGCCTGTATAACCTTGAAGTAGGGCTGCCAGTGTGTGGTTGTTTGCGAAGTGTTGGTGTCGCAACTTTTGCCGGCTTGCATGCGGTGAGTAAGCGGCCGCGCCACCGGAATCACGTGCCCTGTCGGAGAACAGGCCACTGTGACAGGGCGAGAGCCGCGCTGCGGTTCTCAACGCAGCGGAGATGCGGCGGCGGTTCAGACTCCCGTCCAGACATAGTCTTACAGTGGTTACTTCCCATAGCTGAAGGCAAATGTGAAAAGGACACGGTTGATTTCCGCCTCCAGCGGGAAGGTACAGGACTCGAGAATCACTCTTACAAAAACATTGGCGTAGATCTGACTGTCACAGACGCTACACTCACGGCTGAACATTTCAGAGTGCCACTGAGTGTCACAGTGCTATACTCCGTGAAAATCTCTGTTTGTAATATTGTAGCAGCGGTAAACGACGCACACCAACTTGAAGGAATCTCTTCTCAACGGTTCGGTGTGACACTCTGTTACCTCTGTCGAGATTTCAGCTGATACCATCTGTGTGTTTGCAGTGTCATTTGAATTATCCTGCAACTTTCTCACGATCCAATACGGACTCCGCGTGCCACCCTTTTGTCCTTAGTCGATCTCATTGTCGCTCGTTACGCAGTCACAGCTCTGTAGCCGAGAGTTCGTGCGATCTGTTGGTATGATGCTCGCTTCTATGCCACTCATGCCAATGTTTCGTCGAAGTCCGAAAGGTTGTGACATGCTGCACGTGCAAAGTTGCTGTAACGTTAGTTACACTCAATAACCATGGTATACTCACTCCATTCATGATCTGTAATAATCGCTTTTTTTTGTACTGAAAATCAGCTCGCGTGAAAATGAGATTGTAATACAGAAATCCCACATTCAAGGAAATACTAGAGTATCAGTTTAGTAGCGTTCGATCTATAGTCCAATAAAAATGACTAGATAATTAACACTTCACGCAGTGGGTTTCGTCCAATCAGAGCCCTCAGGGTCACGCCTGAACTGCAACAACACCTAACACCCCCCCCCCCCCCCCACATACACACACACACACAAACGCGCGCGCGCGCGTGCGCGATGCCAATGGTGGAATGCACACAATTTATGCACAGCATTAACAAAAACGCTACAGGATACTTCCTCACAAGATGCGATTCAGCTTCACGTATACAGTTACAATAACCACAGATAGCTGCTTACATTAGATAATCTTCGCACGAAATTGCGTGAAGCCGAATTTTTTAAGGCTTCAGTTCATCGTTACGACTGTAACACCACATTCATAAATATAATTACCCAACAGTGTTGCGACTAAGCGCAATGGTTAGCGTATGAAGCTGACGTGTAGAAGATTATAGGTTAGAGTACTCGAAACTGGTTTATTTGAAAAGATGTAAACGAAAATTGCAACAACAAAAATCTCGTCAATCGTTGATAAGATTTTTATTTCATAATATAATCAAAAATGTTTATTATGTTTATTCAGTTACTTGATTTAAGTGCAGTTTTTGTATTTCTGATTCTTTGCCGCGTCATTGCAATTATCCTATTGAATTTGTATGCTCTTAGTTTTCGTCCTATAATTATTTTTTGTTTGGAAGGTGTCTGTGTCGCCTATAATCTGCACCCAAGTGCCAACGACGAATGCTCGTCGATTGGTAACTATACAGCTCGTGTGCTAGTGTGAGGGTACCTTCTGGTAACCAATGAGAGCAGGAAATTCCAGTTTGTTTTTACCTCTGAAACTGAATGTTTTCTGTGTGGAGTTTGCTCGTAGAGATTAGCTTTAATCGTCGTGAACAAAGCGATCGTGATTTTAGTTCTGCCGCAGACTGTAGACCGCTGTTTCCTCGGATTCATTGCACATCACATGGTTGTAGTTGGTTAAAAAGCGCGTCGTCTGCCGAAGTTCAGTCATTGGTCACTTAAAATCATCTTTAGACAGAGCATCTCCCGTTTCCAACATGTCTCCAACATTGCTCCGCGTTACACATTTAACGGCATTTATGAAGTGACCAGCCGTATGTGTGTGTGTGTGTGTGTGTGTGTGTGTGTGTGTGTGTGCGTCGCCCATAACCGGTCGATATCCTGCAGCCGATGTGGCAACACTGCAGCGGCAAGTGTAAGAAGTCAACTGTCAAGTAATTTTAATCGGACTGTAGGTGTATGTTGACAAACACTTTCTATTTCGTCGGCACACATGCATAATTCACTAGCACTACTACCACCACCACCACCACCACCACCACCACCACCACCTTACGGACATCCCCCCCCCCCCCCCCCAAACACACACCACACACACATATACAGGGTGACTCAAAAATCCGTTAGTATTTGAAAATGCACTAATTCACGGAATAGTGTATTTTGAAAGATAAAAATTGATACACATGCTTGAAACGACATGGGATTTTATTGAAACGAAAGAGCGCGCTAAAACTGCCAGCAGATGGCTCTCGACTGCAACAAGTCAGTGAATCCGCATGAGAATCGTGTATAAAATTAGCTGCAGGTACGCCGTTGTGTTATAGAATCGCATCGTCCCTAACCTGACTGATAAACACCTGGTGGAAGGTACGAACTTTCGTGCAGGATGGCGCGCCACCCCATATTGCCACACGGGTGAAATATCTCTTGCGCACCGGGATGCGTGAGTGTGGGTCGCGTGCTGAGCCGCCACGGTCGTCATGTTTGATCTCCCAGGTTCCCAGACCTTAATCCGTGTGGTTATGAATTGTGGGGTTACCTGAAGCCGCAAATCTACTGCGATCGTCCTACCTTATTTGTGATGCTAAAAGACAACGTCTGACGGCAGTTTCTCACCATTACCTACTGATAGGCTTTTCGGTGTTATTCATATTTTCCCAGACTACAGTTGTTTTGTTGATAAATGGCTGCCAGCATGTTGAGTGTATGTTATTAAAACTTACATTATCACGTGAAGTATTGAGTACTGCTTTCCGTCTTTTAGCGGGAGTTAAATGGAAATGAGATGTCGCGAAAACATTTTTAAATTGCATGTTCGTCTTGCACCGGAAGAACAGCAGTTAAACAGCGAAATAGACCGCAGTCTTGTAATCAGCTGTATACCCGGATACGCGTCAGGCAAAAGACGATTAGCAACAGCTTGAAGTCAGTGGGCGTTTACGATTCTGCTCGTCTCTTCAGACGTCAGGAAACTTGTTACGAAAGTTTTACTCTTCTTTTCATGGATCTAGACAGAGCGTGCCCTTCGTAGAAGCACTTGACTGCCGGTTTCTTTAGTGTCCTGGTCCTCTCTGTACGTTGAATGTTGCAATACATTTATGTGTGGTTAACTTTTCAGAAAATTCAGCGTTGTTCAGAATTGCTCGTACTTTTGTTACTTCGTAACCGTTGATAGTCTGCAACATCGAAAAACATCTTGTACTCCCCCTCTCACCTTCCTCATACCACTTACCTTCCGTTTTCATTTCGTAATATTCGATATTCTTCCCGTTAAACTGTCGGAATGTACACATTATAACGTAGTGAAAGCTTTGAAACGTATTTCATATAGTTTCTTCTTTCAGTCAACCTGCATGTACGATAAAACGCTGCACTATCCAAGGCAATGTTTCAATGAGCAGTTGCTTTCATTTCTTTTCTATAGCGCCTTCTATGCATTTGCAAGGCATATAACGCTGAAAACTCTCATTATAACGAAATTCAGTGTGTTTTAAGTGCAGTTTTGGAAATAAATTGTCAGCTGGTAGTGACTAATGCGTAAATAATGCATTGGGTTGAAACTGAGAATGAATTTGCGTCAGACTTCAGTTAAATGATATGCAATTTTAATGTAACGTGATAGATTTCAAGGCTTGTACCCCCGTTTTCTCACTATTTCGTCAATGATGTAAAGTGATTTATAGGGCGAAAAAAGTATTTGCATCAATTCCTGGTGATATTAGGTACGCATTTGTATTGGTTATGCCCCTGAGGGGCGGCAGGACGTACGCAGAGTACAGCCTGCCTTGTGTGTTGCCTGTAATCGAATCCTCTGCTCCACATGAAAAGTGGTAGGCCCAGAAAAATTAAAGTTCGTGTTTCGCTTCCAGACATCTTTCTCCCCTTAGAAACACTCTTTCTTGCGGTTCTTTTTTTGGTGAACAGCACACTGTCAATTTACTGGCGTAGGCACTATGCAGCACACCTGCGTAGTAAAACCTGGTAGTCCTGTCGTCCCAGGGTCAGGCTAAAGGACGCCTAGCGTCAGGGAACATTTTGTCTCTAGCAGAAGTTGCTCTCCATGACGTATCACTTCCAGACGTTTGATACAAAGACTTCATATTAGGTAGGTCATAAAGAAAGGTAAATGCATTGAGGTGATTCTGAACTAAAAACGTCATATGAACATATGTGGTGTTTTTAACAGTTTCTGAGGAAACTAATGAAAACAGTGGGGAACAGGACAAATGTAGGTGATAACAAATGAAATGTTGTAATCTATGTTTTGTTTACTTGTCTAAAGTTCCTCACAAGAGATATTCAAAAAGTACATCGTCAACTGCAATGCATTTTGCAGCACTTGTAGACAGGTGCTGTGTTGCTGATCTGCGCTCTTTCGTACGGCCCTTTACCAGAGCACAAGCGTGTAAAATAAGAGTGGGAAGTTCCATGTAGTAAGGAATGACGTGAATTTTGTTTCCTTCGAAATTTCTGTAATTTAGAGTACCATAAGGCCGGCCAACTGATGTTAAAGGCAGTTGCCATGAAGTCATACCGGTACTGCATTGATTGACTGTTTCGTCAGTTCTTGGTTGAATATGTAGTGCGTTACACACGACATTGGCGCAATAGTAAAAAAATCTTACGTGGCATTTTCACTGAAATAATTCCTCTTGTATTCTTGAATCTAACATTGAAGTTTTTCATCTTTGCGAACTGCGTTAGTCCGTAGATGTACTATTTTAAAATCTTTAATCTTAAAAACTTTCGCTGCACGGCATACATATTTTTGTACCTGATGACACCGTAACAGCCGAAAACGGGTTTGTGAAATAAATAACAAGTACTGTAGAATATTACAGCGGTGTTTCGTGTGTTTTCATTCACAACGTATCGGTACTCTACTGCTGGAAGCAGCGGCCCACTAAGTCAATGTTGATGTGGGGAAAAAGCGTGTGGTTTCAGGAAAGTGACAACACTACTTAGCCTAATTTCGGTTTGGTTGCATTCACATGTGCGTGATGGTGAAGGACGACATGCGTCAGAATTCTATTATTTTCAAACACCTGTACTTCGGATACTGTTAAGAAAAGGGCATGTGTTCATTTGAAATTATTTGTTCAGAATCACCAATAGTATTACCTATCAAAGTTTGTACCTATCCTCTTGACTCACCCTGTATACCTCACCAGGATAGGGAACTATTCGAGCGTACATATGTAGATAAATTACAAGGATCTTGTTACAGTGAAACTGAAGATCATTTGTTTTGCGTTCTGATACAAACTCATTCAGACTTTTAATTTATCGTACGACTGCCTTCTCGCGGTTGGAACGTCAAAATATTACGCAATAGGTTTTCAGATGCTATATGTAGTACGTTTTGTAAATGCAGTGAATAACACCTGTGAAAACAAACCTATTTTGATTATCCCTGCCCTTCCCGTTACCCGCGGAGTCTGGGGTCTAATAACTATGATAATCGGGAGTTTAGTGTGTTTCGTATGTGGCTTGTCAGTTGTACATTCTGGCATCGTTTGTTTCTTGAGCATATTTCCAGAAGAACAGGAAAGGCAGTGGGAAAGGGAACACTTCAGATTTATTTGGCAAAAAGAACCCGCTCGAGGCTGGATGCGTTGACGTGTAGCCGGCAAGGCATTTCATTAGAGTGGGGGTTGAGGCGCGGACGGCGGGATGTCAGGTGGCTGGCATGGCGACAGCGGCGCGGCTCGGCGCAACGCGGGCAGGTGGCCGTCTCTGCTCGCGGCACTGCTCTTTCTTGTCAACTCGCGGGGACTGAATGTAGCGAGCCTGCCACCTCTCGAATTTACTTTCTAATATCTTAGCGGCGCGGACCGCTTTTGTGTTGCGCCTGACGCAGCTATCTCATCCCGCGAGACAATGCGCTCCCCTGGAGACGGCTGCCGGCCGCGCCTGCGCCCGCAGAAAGAAAGCCAAAGCAGCAGCAGTAGTCTGGAGAGAGGGGGTGGCGGGCAGCTGTCGTTGCCTCTGCGGCTCCTGGGAGCTGCCCAAGGACGCACCGCGGACACACAAACTACCAGGGATTTCCGTAATGGGCTTTCCGCTCCACGACTAGATAATGCTATCTACTAGCTGCAAATCGATGTCTGGTCCTCCGCCCTTCCGTCTGTCTCCTGGCGTTACTGGGCCCGTACTCCGATTTACACTACAGTGCGTACTCCGATTTACACTACAGTGCGCAACAGAATTAAAAGATCAATTTTTCGAAATTTCCACCCATTGCGACGTATATGTTTGAAATTCGATTGAAATGTGCCCACAGCCTTTCTCTGTAATGGTGCAGAAGCGAAGGGCCCTGTTAAGTCACCCTCGGGCTCAGACGTGCTTCAAACAGAAAACTTTCGGCAAATGCGAAAAGTGGACCACAGCTCAGTTACTAATGTGAGCTTCAAGGTGGGTTAATGATCTTTCATTCGTGTCAAATTTCACCGCAGTTGTGCCCAAAGCCACCGTGGACGTTGCACACTATGCGAAGGTCGTCACACCCCCGCTTACCTTTATTTCACCTCTTCTTTTGCCGCCTCTGCGTTGGAGGTTAGGATCGCGACACCTGGCGATGAAAACACGCGGTTTTTATGTAGATGATCGAGGGAAACACTTCAGACACACCGCCACTCGGAATCGACACGAAGAGGCCTCAGGAGGTGCCATGAAGGGCGTCGATGAAACCTTGGGGCGTTGAATCCCACGCATTTCGCGCTCGAAAACGGCGGTTTGCAGTGGGATACGTTCTTTACAACATTCGACACGGCCACGGCCCCTTGGGTGTTCCAACTCTACTCTAAGGACATCATAGGGTTGCATCCCCATTGAACGTGGTATGACTCTTTTGGAGTGTAGTGCGACAGCGATTTTTGCTCTGGTGTGTAAGGTGGAATCACTAGGGACCGGTCAAAACGATGGACGAAATGCGAACTTGATCTGTACCGGCAAATAGGTTTTATGCTTCCTTCAACTCTTCTGTTTCGCATGATCAGAGGATGTGCTGAATGAACACCCCCCCCCCCCCCCTCCCTCACCAGTTCGGCAACACTACCGCTTCCACGCACGCGTATTTGTTGAGCACTTCAAAAATGTATTTGTCAGAGACTTAGCCAGCATTGTAGTTTCAAACCTGCTCTAGCGCCTGTAGGTAGACAATCTCCCATCTAAGGAGTGTCGAACGAGTTGTCTACAGGGTCGGGCGTTGTAGAGCAGCGGTGAGACTAAATTGGTATCGACGTATCCAACAGGGTTTTGTCGATCTGTGGGATGGGGGTGTCATAGAGTCACCTTGCACTGCACATGATTATATAGTCCCCCCCCCCACCTCCACGCCTCCCCTGTGATCCGCCACAGAAGAGCGCGAAACAAAAGCGCTAAAAAAGCATAAAGCCCTTTGCTGCTTTGGATTACGTTCTGATTTCGTCGAATGGTTTTGAACGGTCCGTAGTGATTCAGAGAAAATATTATAGCCGCACTACACTGCACTACACTCGCCTATTTCGCAGTGATACAAAACGACCTGATCTGCTTTTTACTTCTCCGATGTTCTTCGTCAGTCATATCTAGTAAGGATCCCGTACCGCTTAGCACTACTCCAGAAGAAGACGGAGAAGCTAAGTGTAGGCAGTCTAGTAGATGTGTTGCATCTTCTAAATGTTCTGCCGATAAAAGTGTCTTTGTTTCGGCTGGACCACAGTGTTTTCTTTGTGGAGGTTCCAGTTTAGGTTCTTCATAGTTGTAATTCTTAGGTATTTAATCCAGTTGACAGCTTTTTAACCTGTGTGATTTTTTTGTGTAATCGAAATGTAACGTTTTTTTATATTTTTTTTTACTACTGGTATTAAGAGGATCAATTGACACTTTCCTCACCACACGGACATCTCGTCTAAATTATATTGCAGTTTGTCTCGATCTTCTGGTACCTTTACCATTAAGGAAACACCAGATAACATGAAACTTCCTGGCAGATTAAAACTGTGTGCCGGACCGAAACTCGAACTCGGGACCTTTGCCTTTCGCGGGCAAGTGCTCTACCAACTGAGATACCCATGCGCGATTCACGCCCCATCCTCACAAGTTGTTTGAAGCTATTTTATACATGGGAGTTGGGTTCTTTAAAGAATAGGGTGTGGATACCTCCCGATTTGGTAGAAAACTCGCGATTTTCCGCTTTTACCCCAGTCTCCCAATTATTCTATTATTTCTCTCAATTTTTACTAATGCTCGTCAAACATAAGATATCTGTATTGAAAACTTGTCATTTCAGTGGTTTTTTTTCCAATTGTCGGAATTTGTTGGCTCATTTGTCGAATTTAGTCGATATGCGTATCATAGTTTATAGAAAATAAAAAAGTTATTTGTCTTCTTTCAGTGTTTCCATTTGTTTTTTTATAGCTGTTATATAGCTTTGTAACGTCACACACAGAGAGAGAGACTCAAATCAGTCGTCTTGAGTATACTCAAAAATGAGTCGCAGCTTTTTGATTATTCGTATCTCCTTATCCTCCTGATTTCTCAAACTGAATCTTCTAATTTTTGTTTTTTGAAGGTTGGCAGGTATGGATGTGTGGGGGGAGAGGGTGCTGCTCTCGCGGCATTAGCGTGCCCGCCACAGAGGCGTCGCCGCGGCAGTGTTACAAACTCTGACATAAGACTGCAGGCTGGCTGCGCCGAGCCCTCGGGTATCGAGTTTCGAGGGCGTCGACAAGCGCTGTCCTTCGTCGGTGGCCGCGCCGCGGACACCCGCGAGGCTCATGTTGCCCGGTCTGAGATACGAAAATAAGCGCCGGCTACACGGGTTTCTCTCTCCGTGGCAACGGAAAACCCACAGCATTGTGTGCGCAGCGTCTCCCGCGCCGAGATAGGTTTTCAGTTGTCATACCTTGTCACGGTGAACACGCTGTAAAAGCAACAAGTTAAGTACAGTTCTTGCGGGAAAAGTATCCCAGGCTCGTGATGTCTTTGAGGGGGCAATATTCCGTGACTGACGCGTTTGCCAGATTTAGTTAGCTTCGGGGATATCTAAAATGTACTGTTTACACTGAGCGACCAGGTACCTTTGCACACTTGCCGAAGTATAATCACAAGCTATATCGTGCACATCCAGCGCTATGCGTGAAAGAGTCGACCGAATTTCAGAATTCGAGTAAAGGTCGAATAAACTGGATGTCGGTGCTACGGAATCTAACGTCAAAATCAAATGCAGCTGTATTCGCACTAGACGGAACGTCGTCGCTGCGTCACTTCGCTTATCCCAGTGCCAAATGGTGATGCGAGGTACCATCCGGCCGGCCTGCGTGGCCGAACAGTCCTACGCGCTTCAGTCTGGAACCGCGCGACTGCTACGGTCGCAGGTTCGAATCCTGCCTCGGGCATGGATGTGTGTGATGTCCTTAGGTTAGTTAGGTTGAAGTAGTTCTAAGTTCTAGGGGACTGATTACCTAAGATGTTAAGTCCCATAGTGTTCAGAGCCATTTGAACCATTTTTTGTAGGCTCATCTCGATCCCAGTAACTGCCATTCCTTCTTTCAACGCTATGAAACTAAAATGAAAGATAGATTACCGTGACGTGCGTACACGTCTTGGTGCACAAGTTTTGTTACAAGGGACCCGTAGTCTCCGGTGACTAGTTAGCGGAAGAAAACAATTTAGATTTATTCGGTTTTCTGCCTCTGTTACCCTTGTTTCTGTGAAAATGCCTTCACAACAGCGAAAAACACGCATCAGCAAATATTCCGCACTAAACAGAGAGAGAAATGCAAAAACATTCACGCAGGTGCTGCAGTACTGTGATTTGGTTGCTGCCGCTGCTGGAAAAGTTTAGCATAGATTTGTGCCGCTCTTCCGCTGCCACAAGTGAGCACGTGCACCAGGGGAATATCAGCCAAAACTTTATCACCAAACCTATCCGTTCTTCTGATAAAACAACTAAATATGTCGCAAAAACCAACTCGAGTCGAAACCGAGCAGTATTGAATGCAAGCGAAGAATAAACTGGGCTTTACTGTGGACTATACAAGTGCCGTGAGTGAATGAGACAAGACCGTTTCCAAAGGAGAGAGACAATGCTCCAAACATTTGCGCTGTTGTGCATCTCATTGAGGTATTTTAATTTCACTGCTTTCCCATATTTTTTGCCTAAGGCTCCCTGCATATATTGCAAAGATATGCTCTACGTTTTCACCCTATGTATGTGCACGAGTCGTACCTCTCTATTTGCAAAGGCAACCATATTCTACAAATTTTCGATCCTACTTATGACAAATCGTCGCTTTGGGGAATTATGGGCGAAATGCACGTTGCACATCTAAGAATGGATTTAAATTTCGCTAATTGCAGCACACAAAACGATCGTTGCTGTGGTGACACCATTTCCCTACGAACAGGCAACGGCGCCACTGGGGGTGAATTGATATTTTACGCGGGATTTTCAAAACTTTAATGTTTCATCTATGAGCGTTGTCTATTTTTGCTGCTTGTGATAGGTAAGTTAATGAAATCGGCTCCTCGTTTTTGAATGCCCCGTATTTGAACGGTGTGACGTTCTCTTGATGTTGGACACTAATATTGTAATCAGGTACCATCAGGTTCTTCCCCTTTTTTGGGGTCTTTGTATTACATTTAATCACACTTCAAGAATGACATTCTTTAGAGCTAGTGAAAATTTTGTCCATATCTATGAATTTCCTTAAGATTGTCCAACGATGATGTTCTGCGACTGTTTACTTAGAAGCGGACCGTACAAACATCCCACACAGATTTCATTCATATTGACAGGCTGTATGGAGCACAACATTGACTTCAACATTTGTAAATAGCAAGGCGCAACTTTCAGCCGTTTTTGAGAAAATTGATTTTGCACATTTTAGGCGTGCTTTACATACTTCGTGTTGTGGTTAGTAATCAAGAATTCCGTAGCCAAGTGAGTGAACATTTAGTTCGATAGACGCGGGGTATGTGTATTAAATATCGCTTCCCTTACTCTCTCTCTCTTTTTTTATTTTATTTCATTCCCAAGTAATTCTTACAACTGATATGCTAGGTACGCCGCGAAATTGTGTGATGAACGAGCACCGCTCACCAATGTAAGCTAAGTTTGTTTTGCATTAGACACACTGAAAAAAACCATTCACCTGGAAAGATTTGGCGTTCTTTACAAGTCCTATGTCGCAATAATTATTATTTCCCGTATAATTATACTTGGCACGCATGTGGATAAAATAATATAAATAAAATGACGATATTGATTTGATTGAAAGTTCGTATTTTTCCAGTCTCATTACGAAAGCTTTTCTCTCCTTTTTTTTCAGGATAAAGATTGTGAAAGTAGCAAATGAATCATTCAAAAATGAATGTTTGAACAGTTCGCACAGTCATAATAATTCTGTGGAAGAAAAAAAAAGGTAGAAGATCAGGCAGGGATATTCGAGCCATGGACCCCGCTCTCGTGAAACTAACAGCATAACACGCTAGACTGCGGACGTCCTGAGTACTAGCGACCATACAAAATATATAAATACGCTTATAATTTCTCGTTTCTCTCTAAAACTGTTGAGATTTCAGTCGTGCCGTGTACACATGCTGATGTAGTAGAGCGGTACACATCCTGTCAGTATGAACCATATCGGTGAGAGGAAGCTCGTACGGTCCTTCTGAAAGTCCCTCGGGCTTGCCGCCTCAGCAGATGTCTAGCGGCCTGTGCGCGGACGCCGGCTCCCGAGAATGACGGGGATTGTCCTGTGAGGAGCAGCGTCGGTTGCCTGCTAGACTGGGCGGCGCTGCGTCGGTGAGCCGCAGGTGTCCTTGGCCGCACGTCACACCGCCGGCTTGCCGTTTGCCGTTCCAGGAACCGTGGTGCTGGCGGCGCGGCGGCACGGAAAGCGCAAGTCCCTACGCTTCTATCTGTGGGCGTGTTTTCGTTTTGACTACTGCTCAGCTCTTTGTGTGCAGACACTACGGATCAAATGTGTCGGGTTTGACCCCAGTAAGTACTAGGATATTTATCTTTCGCTTGCCACTTCTCATATCTCTGGCAGTCTTTGTTAATGTGAAAAATGCAGAGGTGTATCGTGGTATACAGTCCGCGTTAAATCCTCGGTTCCCCTGTTACTGGCTGGGTAAGTCAGTTCGAAGCGCATACCACTTCCAATGGGACGACGCTAAGGCTGCACAGTGCTGCTGAAACCAACCGTCTGGTCAGAACATTTTTACCTATTTTTAACTACCGGTTGTGGCTGCCAGTATGTATATGACTTGCGAATGAAGTTCAGAGAATTTTAGTAATTTCAGACATCTAGAATAATAGAATGTCACAAATGTACGAAGTTCGAAACAACAGGCACCATCTACTCAAATAAGCGTTAATAATACATAGGAGAAAATAATAACTACACGTATCAAAGACTGTGCCTCACATTAGCAGTATCGTAAGTGAATGTTAACGGCCGATTCTCATTTCATGCCGGCCTCTATGTCAGTTCTATATAACGATCGACTGAACGGGGTGATAAGAGATCATACCCATTGAAGAACTCTGTCCTAGCCTGGCAGTAGTGAGATCCCAACTGGCAGTAGTTGGGAAAGGAGTATCAGCTGCAGCATTTGCCTTACAACCAGAGCATACCTACGGAATGCCTTGGTCGGGACAGGGGTTGGAGCTAACTAACGCGTTTTTATTGGGTCGCTTTTTTATGTTTTTATTCTTTTTTTTCGGTGCAAATTTCCGATTACATTTTAAATAAACTTCCCGAAGCGCTAGACTTGAAACTTTCAACATAACTCAGAAATGGAGGACAATGTAATAGTAATAGCTTTCTTGTCTGATGTGTGGAGGAGGGTACCTGGTTTATCATTATCATTTCGCTGTGAGCTAGAGATTTGAAACTTTCAACATAGCTCAGAATTGGTTGAGAATGCAATATTAATGCACTATTAACTTGCTTTCGTGTCTGGTGTGTGGCGGAGGATACTTCGTGTACATCACTATTTCCCCCTTTTCCTGTCACACTTGTGCATATTTAGTGGTACGAACGGTTGCTGATTAGCTCCGTGTAAGTTCGATTCTCTCTATGTTTTATCTTCGAGTCCTTTTCATGAGATAATCGTAGGAGGAAGCAGTTTATTGATGGACTCAGATGAAGAGAAACTGAAATAATCCTGAAATTTTCCACATGTCTTTGTAATCTCAACAAAATCTTTGAAATTGACTGAAAAATTTCAAACACATAGGGCTAAAACGCAGAAAATAACTATTAAATAAAAAGCTTTTTAATAGGCAACGTTTTTAAAACTTAGTAAAAAGTACAAATAATTCCCCCTACAGCTTCCTATTACCCTTACAAATACTTCTGAAAATTTGTGCTCGCCAGTTTTTAAAAGCCATGAAAATACCTCTAAAATTTAACACGGAAAGCATGGGGTGTAAGCAACACATAATTGAAGCATGAGCAGTCTACCTCCTTACTATAATAATAGTAATTAATTATTAGATAATTATCTGTTGCATGTGCCCCACGTTTTTCGTTTGAAGTTCTACATGTACTCTGACGGAAATAAAAATCGCAACACAAAAAAATTAATGTAGAATAATGAAATTTAGACGCTAGGTATTATATTTAAGTGATTAACATTGCAAGATGACAGGCTAGTGTAAGGGCGAGATAAGCCGCTGTAACCGCCAGAATGTTGAATGCAAGCATGCAAACTTGAATGAATTGTGTCAAACAGGGCGGGACGTCAATTTGTGGGATGAAGTTCTATGCCTGTTGCACTTGGTCGGTCAATACAGTGACGGTTAATGCTGCTTGTGGATGACGTTTGAGTTGTCGTCCGTTGATATCCGACATGTGCTCGATTGAAGACAGATCTGGTGATCGAGCAGGCCAAAGCAACATACCGACACTCTGTAAAGCCTGCTAGGGTACGACAGCTGTGTTTGTGCAAGCGTTATCCTATTGGAAAACACCCCCTGCAGTGCTGTTCATGAATGGTAGCCCAGCAGGTCAAATCACAAGACCGACGTACAAATTTGCGGCCAGGGTGCTTGGGATAAGGACTAGAGTGCTCCTGCTGTCATTCGAAATCACACCCCAGACCATAATCCCTGTTGTAGATCCAGTGTGTCCAGCACTCGGTTCAAAAGGCTCTGAGCACTATGCGACTTAACTTCTGAGGTCATCAGTCGCCTAGAACTTAGAACTAATTAAACCTAACTAACCTAAGGACATCACACAGATCCATGCCCGAGGCAGGATTCGAACCTGAGACCATAGCGGTCGCGCGGTTCCAAACTGTAGCGCCTAGAACCGCACGGCCACTCCGGCAGGCGGTTGGTTGCATGTCAGGCCCTCAACTGGCCGCCTCCTAACCAACACACCGTCATCACTGGCACCGAGACGGAATGAGCTTTCATCAGAAAACGCAACAGACCTCCAACCTGCTTTCCAGTGAGCACTCGATTGATACCACTGAAGTCGAAAATGGCTATGGTTTCGAGTCAGTGGAATGCACGCTACAGGGCGTCTGGCTCGGAGCCATCCTTGAAGTAACAGATATGTAGCAGTTCGTTGTGTCACTGTGATGCCAACTGCTGCTCAGATTGCTGCAGCAGATGGAGTACGATGCGCCAGAGCCGTTCGCCGGCTACGGTGGTCTTCCCTCTCCGAAGTGCCACGTGGCCGTCCGGAGACCGGTGTTGTTACGACTGTACTTTCTCGTGACCACCACTGCAAGAAATCATGTACAGCGGCTACATTCCTGCCAAGTCTTTCCTATCACAGAGGGAACATTCAACTTCTCGTAGCCCGGCTACACGACCTAGTTCAAACTCAGTGAGGTGTTGAAAATGGTGTCTTTGTCGTCTTAAAGACATTTTTTAGTAACAGTAACTCATAACTTCCGATCTCAAAGGAAAATATTTAAAGTAAACCTTATTTGCATCCTCAGAGAGGCGCTGCTAGTGTCACTCTCATACGACTGGCGCGAAATTTGAATAGATGTTATCTTTCAGATGTAGAAACCCGGCCTACCACTATTCGTTTATGTAGCACAACTCCTCCTTGTGTGGCGATTTCATTTTTCCGTCAATGTAGTATCAGATCTATTAAAAATTAACAAGCAAGATGTTTAGTCCGTTTTAAAACGCTGTCACCTTGTAAGTTTTTTTATGTAAATAATTATTTTGATTTACTCACGAGAGGAGAAGTCCCAGAGAAAAGGATCGGTGCGTGTTCGAGTACCATGTGAAAGAGAGAATAAAATCACCTACGTGCTCCACAGACGGTGTACACCTTGCTCTTGGCTAATTGACAGTCGTAACGCGAGTACAAGTACAGTTGGTTTTGCAGGCAGCGAACTAGAACAGATGGCGTCAGAAACGTAAGACTCAGATACACGTAAAGAAACAAACGTTACCGAAAGAATACAAGAAAGTCACTTCTGAAATGTCTGACTTGTATTGCATCATTTGATGGATTTTCAAAGCATCCTTTGGAAGGCACTTAAACATACATTCAAAGAAAGTACTACCCTGAAGCTATAAAGGTATTACTATAAATTCGGCATGCTCCATACTGTGGTTTGTAGAATGTATATATAGAAATTGATGTACACGTGGGTGTATTCAAGCATAAGACGCTACGTTTTTCAGAAACTTGACGTCAGATAACCTCTTATAAGTTACTAGAACACAGTTCTGTTTAACGTGCCAGGCTGCCAGATACAATTTTGTGATAGCGCTGCAGCTAGTGTAGCGCTGCTGATTGAACAGTAACAGCCGCTACTACTGCAAATTTAGTGCTAACACGGTGAATATAACTTGGTCGTAAGCTGTGGATGGGTATATAGTCGTGACTCAGGGTGGGAAAGAGCCCAGTGGAGCTTATCATGTTAAAAGAAACCTCTAGAGCTCGCGGTGAGAGTTGTCGGCGCGGTTAGGGGAAACGTGACGCTTGCGAAACGTGAAATTAGCGGCGTCTCGGCAAACTTCCACCGAGGACGATGTGCAAAACTGTGCGCCGGGCCGGCGCGTGGCTGGTTAGCGGAGAAGCTGCTGCGGTGACACATGCCTGCCGGCCTAGGCCACGCTCCACTACAGGGAAGGCCTAGAAAGCCCGAGGCTGCAGAATAGACGAGCTGAAAGATCTTGTTTGAGGAACTATTCTACCCATAGTTGTGCGCTTCGGTTTTTTAAGTGTCTACCTATTAGATGCCAGGAAATAGCCTTCTGGTACTTAACGTCACCTGTACCGCTTGTAGTGTGTGTGTGTGTGTGTGTGTGTGTGTGTGTGTGTGTGTGTGGGTGGGTGGGTGGGTGGGTAGGTGGGCGCGCGGCCGCTAGCGCGAACACGCACCCATGTTCCAGGAACAACCGGTGACACTGTGGGATGTTGTTGTTGCTGTGGTCTTCAGTCCAGACTCTGGTTTGATGCAGTTCTCCATGCTACTCTACCCTGTGCAAGCTTCATCTCTAAGTAACTACTGCGCCCAACATCTTTCTGAATCTGCTTAATGTATTCATCTCTTGGTCTCCCTCTACGATTTTTGCTCTCCAAATTGGTGATCCCTTGATGCCTCAGAACATGACGTATCAACCTATCCCTTCTTCTAGTCAAGTTGTGCCACAAACTCCTCCCCAATTCTATTTAGTACCTCCTCATTGGTTAGGTGACCCACCCATCGAATCTTCAGCATTCTTCTGTAGCACCAGATTTCGAAAGCTCCTGTTCTCTTCTTGTCTAAACTATTTATCGTCCACGTTTCTCATCCATACATGGTTACACTCCATACAAATAATTAAGACTTCCTGATACTTAAATCTAAATGTTAATAAATTTCTCGTCTTCAGAAACGCTTTTCTTGTCATTGGCAGTCTACATTTTATATTCTCTCTACTTCGACCATCATCTGTTATTTTGCTCCCTAAATAGCAAAACTCATCTGCTACTTTAAGTGTCTCATTTCATAACCTAATTCCCTCAGCATCCCCTGATTTAATTCCATTATGCTCGTTTTGCTTTTGTTTATGTTCACCTTATATCCTCCCTTGAGGACACTGTCTCGGACGTTGTGGCCGATCGGTTCTAGGCGCTCCAGTTCGGAACCGCGCTGCTGCTACGGTCGCAGCTTCGAAACCTGCCTGGGGCATGGGTCTGTGTGATGTCCTTAGGTTAGTTGGTTCTAAGTCTAGGGAACTGTTGACCTAAGATGTTAAGTCCCATAGTGCTCAGAGCCATTTGAACCATTTTTTGAGGACACTGTCCATTCCGTTTAACTGCTCTTCCAGGTCCTTTCCTGTCTCTGACAGAATTACAATGTCATCGGCAAACCTCAAAGTTTTTATTTCTTCCCCATGGGTTTTAATTCCTACTCCAAATTTTTCTTTTGTTTCCTTTACTGCTTGCTGAATATATACACACATCAAAAAAAGTGTTGCATCACGCCGGTTCCCAGAACTCCTGAAGGTAGAAGTTTTGACTGTGAGTAATGTATCACAGACCGACAGCCGATCAGCTCCAGTCATTCCACCAGGAAGGAGGTACACGGCTCCTGTTGTCTGTAGTTCAACCATGCCTAGACGGTTTTTTGACCGCGTGCGCATTGTTACTTTGTGCCAAGAAGGGCTGTCAACAAGGGAAGTGTCCAGGGGTCTCTGAGTGAACCAAAGCGATGTTGTTCGGACATGGATGAGATAACAGAGAGACAGGAACTGTCGATGACATTCCTCGCTCAGGCCGCCCAAGGGCTACTTCTGCAGTAGACGTTTGGTGCCTACGGATTATGGTTCGGAAGAATCCTGACAGCAACGCCATCATGATGAATAATGCTTTTCGTGCAGCCATTGGACGTCGTGTACGACTGAAACTGTGCGCAGTAGGCTGCATGATGCTCAACTTCACTCCCGACGTCCATGGTGAGGTCCATGTTTGCAACCACGAAATTATGCAGCGCGGTACAGGTGGGTCCAACAACATGCTGAATGAACCGCTCAGGATTGGTATCACGTTTTCTTCACCTCTTCCATTTCCATAATACTACTCTCAAGTACACCACCCTTGTAAAGACCCTCTATATACTCCTTCCACCTTTCCGCTTCCCTTCTTTTCCTAGAACTGGTTTTCCATCTGAGCTCTTGATATTCGTACAAGTGGTTCTCTTTTCTCCAGAGGTTTCTTTAATTTTCCTATAGGCATTATCTATCTTACCCCTGGTGGTATATGCCTCTAAATAATCACATTCGTCGTCTATCCATCCATGCGTAGCCATTTTGCAGTTCCTGCCGATCTCATTTTTGAGACATTTGTATGCCTTTTTGCCTGCTTCATTTACTGCATTTTTGTATTTTCTCCTTTCATCTATTAAATTCAATATCTTCTTTTTTACCCAAGGATTTGTACTAGCTCTCGTCTTTGTACCTATATATTGATAAATTGCAAGCTCGAATATCTTTTTCTCGTCGCAAAAAACGAAAACATGAAAATGAGACGATCCCCTCCAGAAATAGATTTTCTTAAATGGATATCTTGTTTGTAAATATAAGGGTGCTACCCTGATAATCCTAAATTGAAGTCATTATTCATTCGTTCTTAAACAACTTTCGTAGAACTTCGTTCTCTCACTGCAGCACACGAAGCAAATTTTGATGAACATTTCGGCTTCTCCCTGGTTTGACCAGCATTTGTTTCATTTTATCTTTCTTGTCTAGAAGTAGGCGCCTTACCTTATTGAGATGAAATGCTTCTGCCTAGAAAGTTAATTGTTCGGCGGCCATTCCCGAACAACCATGATGTAAAATGTTGCTGTAGTGTAAACGTAATAGAAGACGGGAAGTAATTGTAGAGATCGGCGATAATGGTGAAGCCCTTAGTACAGAAATAACTGTCCGGATCGCACTTTACTTATTAATATAGAGGACGTGTTTTGGCGTGCTGCCATCTTTGGATCTGTCATAAGGCAAATAGGAAATAAGCGCAGCACAAACATGTTGTCTAATCTTACAATAAAGAAGATTTGCATACCAATAAGCAAGGAAAAAATACATGGTACACAAATCGAAAATGTACATACGAAAACACAAGGAGAAAATGGTCAAAAATAGCATTTCAACGTACCGTGTATACGTGCATAATGGCGATTACAAGCATTCAAGTGAACAGACAAATTATACATTCGCCGACTGCTGACGTTTGTAAAATTTATCTTCTGACTTTCAAGCTTTTAACTGGTAGTATGCACGTCTGCATGCTCCGTTTGAGCATTATTTTCACCTGATACACAGTACTGATTATACAGGGTGTTCTGGGGAGGAATGGTGAATATTCAGGGATATCACAGGAACGATTATTCGAAGACTAAAAAGTCTAGCAAACATTGACTCGAAAATGCATACGTATGAAACAAATCTCTTCTACTGCTTGCTCTTTGATTTCCATATTTTGAGCGTGGTGCTGTAAACCAAAACAAGGCAAAAATGTCCAGCAACATGGCCTCTAAAATGCGTATGGGAGCTTGTTCATTTCGCTACTGTGAAGTACATCCCTTATACTGAACAAGAGCTCATGGCTCTTCAGGCATGCATTGTAGAGTCCATATTTACTAGACTTTTTTAGTCACGTACCTGAACATGGACCATTTCTTTTGGGACACCCTGTATTTTCTGCACCTATACTGCGCAAACTTCCTTATGGTGTGTAGCGGATGTACGGTGTGCATACCTGTCATTTCTCTTTCCCGACGCGCTCACGAATAGTCAGCGGGAGGAACGGTTGTTGGTAAGCCTCTACTAGAATTCGAATCTCTCAGATTTTACCTTCATGGTCTTTCCGTGAGGAGCAAGTGCTTTCTCAGTTGTCTCAGTTGACCCTTCTAAGAACGTACGCCCTTGCGATTTTAAATGTAAAACGTTTCTCTCCTAACTTTTGCCCCTTGAGTCTATCTCCTTGACACTTTAGTGCTTACCAAATTAACCTGTATCTAAACGCGCAGCTCTTCGGATTTTCCCTATTTCCTCTTGTCAGTCGCCGGCCGGTGTGGCCGTGCGGTTCTAGGCGCTTCAGTTTGGAACCGCGTGACCGCTACGGTCGCAGGTTCGAATCCTGCCTCGGGCATGGATGTGTGTGTGGTCCTTAGGTTAGTTAGGTTTAAGTAGTTCTATGTTCTAGGGGACTGATGACCACAGATGTTAAGTCCCATAGTGCTCAGAGCCTTCTGAACCTCTTGTCAGTCCTACCTCGTATTTAGGTGCTACTCTAGCTAGAATTATGTAAGCTACCCCTTTACTGGGTATAGGTACGCTTCCCGAGGTTTCTTCCAATGAATCTCTGACATCTGCCTCACCTGCGATTAGTTTTATTAAGTTGTTCAACTTTAAAACACACTAAACGCCTACTCCCAGATATTTAATAGACATGACTCCTTACGGCGTTCCTCTGTAGCCGTGAAATCGTACAATGAGGGGTCTTCGTACCTATTTGTGCACAATACGTTACGTTTCTTTATGTTGAATGTCGACTGCCAATCCGTGCACCAAGGATCGGCACTCTGCAGGTGTTTCTGCATTTCGATACAATTTTCTGTCCTTGAACACTGTTTTTCTCTTGTCTGTTGGTATGCTAATTTTAAATTTGATAATGTATGAAAAAAATGTGCGTCCTGCTTGTGTTCCTCTTTTTTTCCGACAGTTTGGATGATAGAGGTCCACCGTAACGCGCAACCTATGAGTATGTGAATAAATGAAGTGCGACTTATTTTGTTTAGTGTTATGGCTCCAGTGAGATACTCTGTGTTACGATATATTTCACAAATATATTTATCAGATTTCTTTTGCTGTATAATATGGGTCTTAAAGCTGTGGCGTGCGTAGTATGGTGCGAGTGTGCGGTTAGAGCTATGGAGAAGGGAGGAGGAGGCAAGCAGGTGAAGGACCACGCGGTCACTGGCCCCAGTAGGCCCGCTCCACAGGCTGCGGATGTGTCGACAGAAAGAAAGCAGCGTCTTCTGCCGTCTTCCACTTGGCGGCGCCACGCGCTCTAACCCCGGTACCAGCGTTACTCACTCCCCCACAGATCTGTCTAACCTTCTGGGCTCTTGGTGCAGTGAATCTACATTGTTTTCAGGACCATCCTGGTGGCCCTCTGATGTGTCAGATAAAATATTACTAATAAAAAATGAAATACAGTCTCATGTCACGTAGCAACGTCATAATGAGCGTGAAGATTGCTAATCTTGACAGATACACACCGTCTTGAGCACTGGCATTCCACATGACATCCCGAGCTCGCGTAGTGCTTCACACCATTACGTGGTTTCTTTATGAGAGTAGCTACGTTGTCACATATTCTGTTATACACATACGCTGGACTTTCGACGAGACTCTAGGGTGTTATGTGACTTCACCAACAGCACGCGGTCTTAGAGCGATCCACTAGTCAATTCACGTGCCAAGTCAGCATGCCTGTGATTTAGACTGTCATTCAAACGTTTGTTCATTGTTTAATACGCTCTTTACGTGGGCCTAAAGTGAGTACTTGCTATCCTTCCTCAAGTCGATCTCGCCGAGCACGATGTTGCAGTGGTTGGAATACTGCACTCGCATTCGGAAGAACGGCGCTTCAAATCTGCGTCCGGCCGTTCTGAATTAGATTTTCCGTGATTCCCTAAATCGATCTAAGCAAATGCCGGGATAGTTGCTTTGAAAGAACACAATCGATTTCCCTCCAAATCCTTGACACCTTCGAGCTTGTGCTTCGTCTCTAACGATCTCGATGTCGACGGGACTTTAAACCCCGACCTGTAAGGAAGAAGCTGTGGTTCTTACAAACAGTGGATGTGCCAAAATACTCACACATAATGCTTATAAATCGATCTCGATTGTCTACAACCGTTGAAAGAAGTATGTTTTACCTGCACACGAAGGGGGGTGCTAAATTGCGGTACACTTCCTTCGCTATTGACAACGTGGCTCAGTGAAAAATTCAGTCATAGGCACATGAAACAAGAGTATACAGTTTGCAGGAAGACCGCACACGTAATTGACTGGATTCTTCCTGTTTGATCCAGAAGCATCTGTTGTTTGCAATGCACATTCAGTAAGAAAAGTGATTTAGCTGCTTAGTTCTCCGTGAATGTGCATGTTGTTTTTCTTCTAATTCTCAAACACAGATCTCTCATTTCTTGAGCACTGTCTCAGAAATGTCGAAGGCATTGTCCCCGGAGACTAACGTTTAGTGATGGAACTAGAACAAAAAATGCGTTATTCGCGCCGCTGCAGTTAGTATAAAATTTTGCCAAATAATCCATCCGTTGAGTAGCGCCAAGGGTCATCAGCTTGTTACGATGAAATCACTGTCCACTGTGATGAAACTGTGGTCGTTTCTTTGCTTTGCGTGTTTCAATGTCGTCATAGCTAGGGCGTTGTAAGCCACTATAACGTAAGCGGCAACACGATGCCTACAGTACCTGATGAAGATCTCCACACAATGTAGGCTAGTTAAATTTCATTGCTATACTGCAAGCTTCAGTCATAACGACTACGAGTTTTCGGGAATCGGCGATGAAGATGATTTTGCAAAATACGCTATGTGGTAATAGCATTATTTCACTGAATTAACATGATATCATTCATCATCCGTTGTTAGTTTTGACTGGCGAGACTTGGTTCACGCCATCCATATCTTTCTTCACGCAGAAAAGTCACTCGTTACTTCTTGAACCATCTAAGCCCTAAGTAACTCCTCTTCGCTATCATTTCACAGCAGTCTTACATAACTTTCTGAAACTTCTTATCGTGTCACCTCCATTCTGTGCTTAATTGTGTTCTCTTCCGTCCGTAGACAAGTTTGATGTCACACTTTACGCTAGTGTGTGCTATGTCAGTCTCCTCGCCTATCATTAACTAGTGCAACCTACATCCATTTGAACTTGACCCCCCCCCCCCCAAAACACACACACACACACACACACACACACACACACACACACACACACATTCCCTACTTTATTACACTCAGAATTGCTCGATGTCTAAGAATGTGTCTTATCAATCAATCTTCTCTTTTAGAATAGTTATAAAATAATTTTTTTCTCCTTTTCCATTCAGTACTACCTCTTGAATTATCCGATCCCCTCATCTAACCTTTGGCATTGTCCTTTAGCGCCACACATCAAAATTTTCTAGTTCTTCTTGTCTAAGCTCTTTATCGCCCACTTTTGTCGTTTCGTATGCTCTTGATGACTGCACGACACAAAGCTTTACGCCTCGCCTGGGCCCTTCAACAGCGACATTGGACTGGAAACATGTTGCTGGTCGGACGAGTCATTTTACAGTATAATTGGCAGGCGTCAAACTGTATATTTCTTCTCCTTGAACTTTGGTTCACTTCTAAATTTCTCGTTAATGTCCTTTTCTGCTTCGCCGTTGTACGGGAAGAATACCATAGGTAGAGTATGCCAAATGGAAACAGGTCGTTACATTACAGAATGGCTGCCAACAGCAACTGTGTTGCCATTTACGAACGTATTTAGATATGCAAGTTTTTTAAGGGGAAGACGTGATTTTCCCAGATGGGGCACCTCGGAACTTGGGCCGTACTAGTGGGGCCCGAGTTGTGTGCGCCGCGACTCCCGGTTAGCGACTGGACGGCGCAGCACGCGGGCGGAACGGAGGCAGCAGGTGGCGCCGTAGCTTTCCCCCGTTGCGCCACGCGCTCTGCGGCCCGTCACGGCGATCCTTGTCGCGTAACGGTGCGAGGACGGCTCCCGTGCGTGCGTACGCGCGCGCGCGCGCGCGCCTGTGTGTGTGTGTGTGTGTGTGTGTGTGTGTGTGTGTGTGTGTGTGTGTGTACGCACCGCGCGAATTAGGCTGCGGCGCCGGCTCGCTGCGGCGGACAGAACCGGCTTCTCTTCCACACAGCAGGCTCCAGTCTAAAGACGCGGAAGTGGCGCCTCCTGTAAGGTTCGCTTCATTATTCTAGCAGAGTTCTGTGGCTGCTAAACACGCTGCTCTTCAAAACTACTGGCGTGCCCTCTATTTTCCCATAGTAGGGGTCCATGGTTTTTGATAGTTACCTAAATTTATTTTTCTACATCCGCATTTATACTCCGCAAGCCACCCAACGGTGTGTGGCGGAGAGCACTTTACGTGCCACTGTCACTACCTCCCTTTACTGTTCCAGTCGCGTATGGTTCGCGGGAAGAACGACTGCCGGAAAGCATCCGTGCGCGCTCGTATTTCTCTAATTTTACATTCGTGATCTCCTCGGGAGGTATAAGTAGAGGGAACCAATATATTCGATACCTCATCCAGAAACGCACCCTCTCGAAACCTGGACGGCAAGCTACACCGCGATGCAGAGCACCTCTCTTGCAGAGTCTGCCACTTGAGTTTGCTAAACATCTCCGTAATGCTATCACGCTTACCAAATAACCCTGTGACGAAACGCGCCGCTCTTCTTTGGATCTTCTCTATCTCCTCTGTCAATCCGACCTGGTACGGATCCCACACTGACGAGCAATACTCAAGTATAGGTCGAACGAGTGTTTCGTAAGCCACCCCCGTTGTTGGACTACATTTTCTTAGGACTCTCCCAATGAATCTCAACCTGGCACCCGCCTTACCAACAATTAATTTTTATGATCATTACACTTCAAATCGTTCCGTACGCATGTCCCAGATATTTTACAGAAGTAACTGTTACCAGTGTTTGTTCCGCTATCATATAATCACGCAATAAAGGATCCTTCTTTCCATATATTCGCAATACATTATTATAACTAAGCAATACAGTATTTTCTCAATCTACAGAAATAATTTAGGAGGTAATCTGAACTATACTTTAATGTTGTTTGCAGGTAATAACGTGACGAAAGTGCTCTTCCGTTGCATGCTGCTGTCGGCAGTTCGTTATCGATGGTCGTAGCGTCTGGTGATGGTCTACAATAGCAGTGAAAATCTCTTAATCTTATCTTGGTTGTGTCATTGGCAAGATTCTAGAGGTGGTGGTTGCCGTTGCCTTCCTTCGATCTATTGTAAAGTGTCGAGTGTTCGTTGTGTGGATCACTTGGACATTGTGAAGTCGGATTTGCGTTGTCATGGATGAAGGGAAGGGAGTGGGTAAAACTCTGTTCTGGCGCATAACCTACTGCTCTCGAAGCGCACCATGTATTCACTGAGCTTAAAGTATCCATCCGACTGAAAGATCGCCATCAACATTGTCACACACCCTCATTTCACGGAACGCTGCGGCGAGAGTTGGAATTTTATCCAAGACATTGGCGCAAAGACTGGCGATTAGGAACTTAACGCCACCTCTCTCCCCCCCCTCCCCCGCCCCCCAATTACACACACACACACACACACACACACACACACACACACACACAAAGCCGGCCAAATACTGCCAGCGAACATTTTCCACCACTAGGATTCGAACCGGCTTATCTCCCTGTCGAGCGCCGCCGTACAGGTGTGCGTTAGCAACCTAAGCTACGGAGAAACCTAGGGCGTAAAAACACATCTTAAATTTATTAAATTCATAATATTTTTGTCAGAAATATTTAATGCTCTTCCGCAGTTTCTTGTGATTTCCGAAGTGGCGATTAGGGTGGGACCTAACAGCTCACCTTAAATTCCTTCGAGGGAAACAAAATACTAGATAACTTCATTTACTAAGCATCGTGATTCATCGTGCTTACTTCCCATCATTCTCCTCGCGAACTGTTACCAAAAGCAGCACATAACGGAAAAGCCGCGGACGCGTAAGTTAACGTGTGCCGATACCGTCGGTTACGTCCTAGTTAAGTGATCAGCGTATCACAAAGAATTGCAGAATGATTCAGGCGCGCACACACAGGCTTAAATGTGGTAACTCATGTTTAAAGACTCGCATGTTTGCCTTCAGCTGAGCACATTTATTACCTATTTTCTACCGATATCGATCGTTAGCGACCATCTTTACAGGAAGAAAAGTAGCTGTTTGTTAAAGGGATATGCAGTGCAACTTTCCATTGAATTTCACGTGGTATCATCGTAATTATCGTTCTGTTTAATCATAGTGAAGTCAATTTTGCGCTGGAGTCGAAATCATTGTCCGTTGTAAGTGATTCTGTAAGTGTTTTAGACTCATGGTTTCAATTTATCCAACCAAAAGTTCAGTAGCATGGCCATCTAATGTACAGAATGAGATTTTCACTCTCAGGCTGTGGCTAAGCCATGTCTCCGCAGTATCCTTTCTTTCAGGAGTGCTAGTTCTGCAAGGTTCGCAGGAGAGCTTCTGTGAAGTTTGGAAGGTAGGAGACGAGACACTGGCAGAAGTAAAGCTGTGAGTACCGGGCGTGAGTCGTGCTTCGGTAGCTCAGATGGTAGAGCACTTGCCCGCGAAAGGCAAAGGTCCCGAGTTCGAGTCTCGGTCGGGCACACAGCTTTGATCTGCCGGGAAGTTTCGTTTCATCTAATGTAGAGCTTCTTTTTTCTGTGAAGATCGTCGCTACGACCGAAACCGGTAGAAAATAATATTGTACAGCATGATAGCAGACATGCAGTTTCTCCTCTTCTGGCAGCTGTGGCGAATCAACTCATTAAAATGTTTTAAATTTAAAAGTTGTTGATCCAGCTAAATATCTGGAGATTACAGAAATAAAAGCATTAAATTAGAACAATCGCATATAAAATGTTATAGGGAAAGCTAACGGAAAAATACGTTTTATTGACAAGATTTGAAGGTGCAACAAATCTTTAAGAGACAATCTACTCTACGCGGAGCGTTCTGCCCGGTGTGGGATCAGTTTCAGAATGGACTCACGAAACACAAGCTCAAGAAGGAAAAGGTCGTTTTTTCGTTGCGGCGAAATTTGCTCCAGGAAATTTCAATCACGAACTTTTTCCTCTGAATGTCAAAATATTATGTTGACTCTTAGCAAGAACTGATCATCATGATAAAATAAGGGAAATTATAACTCGGACGGAAGGATTTAATTGGTCATTTTTCCAACGTGTTGTTCGACAGCGGTACAGAAATATTCTGCAAGTCGTTCTATGAGGTCTTTGCCAAACTTGTCAGTGTAAACTGGAGAGTAGCCATGTAGATGTAGATGTAAATGTGGACGGATGCCCTTGCTGCCGCGCATTCCTCCGTTGAACTCTTTAAGGGAAGAACATCGTGGGCACCATCTGTCTGTGTATTGTATAAACATGGTTATGCGCGTTGTCGTATTTTAACAGTTTCTGTATCGTACTTACTTTATGAAGCAGAAACTGGGCAGCAGTCCACAATTTGCTTAAAGGAACTTGTAAAACCGCCTAAAAACCATGCTCAGGTCGTCCGCTGTATCGCACCAAGAGTCGTTAATCCGCCACTCTTTTGGCTTACTTCCCTCTCTCGCGAGATAGCGTACTGTGGCGCAGGCTAAACGAGCAAATTAGCAGTTGACGCTAAACGTAAATAAATGTATCACGTTGGGCATTAATAGGCGGAGGGATCTGTTACTGTCTGGTTATTCTGTTGGTGATAAATCAGTTGGAACAACTACATCCGTAAATTGTGTGGGAGTAACCGCCCGCAGCAACCTGAAATGAAAAAATTACGTAAAACTAGCTGTAGGAAAATCGGA
Source organism: Schistocerca gregaria (assembly GCF_023897955.1). Lineage (NCBI taxonomy): Eukaryota > Metazoa > Arthropoda > Insecta > Orthoptera > Acrididae > Schistocerca > Schistocerca gregaria. The sequence continues at coordinate 369,910,245 of NC_064923.1, forward strand.
TGTTAGGATACGATACATTGAAAGAGTCTTACAGAAAGGTAATTCAGCAGCTTACAGGCCACTAGTTAGACTGTGTAAGTACTGCACATCTGTCTGCGACCTTGATCTGGTAGGACTCATAGCAGTACTGAAGCTCTAATATCTTCTGCGTCAGTGTGGCATTGCACTACAACTTTCCTTCCGTCATTCCTCTAGTGTCCGTTCTGAATCTACCTTTGTTGCACCTGTGGTAACTGAACGTCCCAGCGAGTAGTGGTGGAGCAGAGTAACATTGCTTCAGGAAAAACACTGATTGAACTGAAACTTCCTGGCAGATTAAAACTGTGCGCCCGACCGAGACTCGAACTCGGGACCTTTGCCTTTCGCGGGCAAGTGCTCCACCATCTGAGCTACCGAAGCACGACTCACGCCCGGTACTCACAGCTTTACTTCTGCCAGTACCTCGTCTCCTACCTTCCAAACTTTACAGAAGCTCTCCTGCGAACCTTGCAGAACTAGCACTCCTGAAAGAAAGGATACTGCGGAGACAGGTCTTAGCCACAGCCTGGGGGATGTTTCCAGAATGAGATTTTCACTCTGCAGCGGAGTGTGCGCTGATATGAAACTTCTTCTGTAAAGTTTGGAAGATAGGAGACGAGGTACTGGCAGAAGTAAAGCTGTGAGTACCGGGCGTGAGTCGTGCTTCGGTAGCTCAGATGGTAGAGCACTTGCCCGCGAAAGGCAAAGGTCCCGAGTTCGAGTCTCGGTCGGGCACACAGTTTCAATCTGCCAGGAAGTTTCATATCAGCGCACACTCCGCTGCAGAGTGAAAATCTCATTCTGGAAACTGATTGAACTGTTGAATTTCGGCATACGTTAGTATACACTAAAACAACGAAACTGTGTAGAAAAGCAAGATATTGTACAGAGTAGCTGTCTGACGAGTCGTCCCAGGAAAGTGGGATTATTGAAACAGATGGCATGTCTGTTACTCACTCTCTAGCCAATTAAAGGTCTTGCTGAAAGATCGGTTATACCCAAATCCTCGCGAACACTTCCGGTACCCTTTCGAAAGAGATGTCCGTCTTGATCCTCGCTCCAGCCAAACACAGTGAGCTGTGAGTGCTTGTTTGGATAATCACGGCTCAGCATGACCTCTAAACATGAGGAGTTTGCTGTGTGATCGAGAACATGAGCATTCGCCGCCTCATCAGGACGAAATGTGCATTTTCTTTGCTGATTAATGTAGTATAATCACTGTTACAAAGTCAAAGGTGAAGCCAGTCCCTTAATAGAGAAATGAGCGTCGGTAAACAAGACACGTTAGCATCGTGGGCGACTGCGTGGTGTGCATTGTCCAGTTGCGGAATAATCGGTGCGATGTTCCTTGATGGCACGGTGATTACCGAAAAGTACGTAAAGGTTTCGGAAGGTGAGTTCATCCCCATAATCCTAAGTTACCATGATTTGGACAAGATGTGGTTCATACAAAATGGAGAGCTCGACCCCATCGAAGCAGGAGAGTGTTTCATGTTCTGGAGGAACACTTTGGGGACCGCATTCTAGGTCTGGGGCATCCAGGGTCCACGGGTATAGACCTAGATTGGCCACCATATTCTCCGGAACCAAACACATACGGCTCCTGTTTGTGGAGCTATAATAAAGACAAGGTGTACAGCAATAACCGAAAAACCACTGCTAAGCTGAAAACAGCTATTGAGGAGATCATCGACAGCATCGATGTTCAAAAACTGCAGCTGGTCATGCAGAATTTCACTATTCGTCTGCGCGCATCATCGCCAACGATGGCAGGCGTATCGAACGCCATAACTTAAATCCGAACATCTGTACTGATGTTTACATGTTGAATAAAGTGTGCGCACGCCGTAGTTTGTAACTAATATCGTACACAGTGGTAAGGCGAGATGGGCTACGGAGTTGTGCGGCAGCTCTCCTTGTAGGAAAGCTGGAAAGGAGCAGGAATGATTAGGGAGAACAGTAAACAGAAGATTTACTTGTGTTCCTCCAAATGTACAAAGACTCAATTAGAAATAATGCAGCTAGAAATTGAGTCCAGCTCTCAGTGTCAACGAGGATGAGACACACTGAACTAAAATACGAACGATGGTGTCGGAGCCACAACTAGGTGACGTCTGTTCAATGGTTCTGAGCACTATGGGACTCAACTGCTGAGGTCATTAGTCCCCTAGAACTTAGAACTAGTTAAGGCTAACTAACTTAAGGACATCACACACATCCATGCCCGAGGCAGGATTCGAACCTGCGTAGCGGTCTTGCGGTTCCAGTGTGCAGCGCCTAGAACCGGACGGCCACTTCGGCCAGCGTGGTGTCTGTGTAGCGTCACGTAACAAAGAGGTTCAGAGTGCGAGTTGGCTCCGTGGCTACCACTGGCCATCTTGTATTGCGGTGGCAGAGGGCGTACATGTCATGGTGCTGCTGGAAGCGTGGCTCAGTGGGCGTGTACCATTGGGTCCTCGAGATCCCGGGCTACCGGTATCGGCGTCTCGTCAGATGCTTCCAGCTCCATTGTCAACTTCGACGCCTGTGGGGTGATATCAAAACGTGATACCACAGGGACCTGACAAACATTTCCCTAAAAGAGCACATAAAACCACATTCAATGTAACGGACTGACAATCGTTTATCAACCACACAGATTTGATCCAGATCTGGCTCTCATTCCTGTCTTGGAAACTAGCTCATAGCTCACTGTGTCCTGCGAGACGGTGGTTATATTTTTCTGTGTGGTTGGGATATTTGCCTTTACTGTTTATGTTTGTATTTGATTTTTTACTCAATTAGGTCCATGCAGACTAGCATTATTAGCCCTTCTATTTCGATAAAATCCTGTTGTGTTTGAGAACAGATAAAAAACACATCGACAACGCAATCAGTACTTTGGAGAGTTGTCGATTTGATGCTTTTGTTCTGATTTCATCCAGGAACCATTACAATCTGCATCGTTATGAAATATTGTATGGACCCTTTGAATTTGGCAACACTCTAACATGCTTTGGTGATCTCGCTTTATGGAGACTGTAATTACAAGGTAGGGGAAGAAACACTTCAGACTCGGAAAAGCGTAATAGCTTGTATGTGATATTCAGCAGACTTAAGTCTTTCTTTCGCAGTTGGAGGATAAACTTCCTAATAGTAGATAATGACAGTGTCCGCAAAACAATTTAAAGCCACGTTCATCTCAATGTAAATGTCAAGATGGGTAGTACACACTTCCAAGCGAAAACAAATGTGGGGGTCAATGTGGTGACCCTGCAAAGTGTTAAGAGGATCGTACTGGAGAGAAATTTTCAGGTGTAGAAGTAACATCGAATGCACCACAACCGAGCGTTATAGGACGACAACTGAACAATACGACATGTAAATCACGTAGCGGATCACATCAAAAGCTCTTTGAGGCTGTTCGCAGATGATATAGTTAAATACAAACAAGTTGTAATGCTATAAAATTGTGGGAAAATGCGACAACAGAGGATCAGCGGTTGGTGCTGGGATTGCCAGATGACGCTCAGCGTAAAGAAATAAAAGATATTACAGCTAAATAGGCGGAAATAACCTTTGTTGTACAACTAACCTTTTCCCTGTGGATTCACCTGCGTATGCTTTTGATGCATATACTGAACACACGTCCTCTTCCCCATCTGTGTCCTACTTCCTTCGTTTGCCTGTCCTCATTATCCACCCACCTCAGTCCTTGTCCTCGTCACCAGTCTATCTATCTCTTCACCTCCACCTCCTCTCTCTCTCTCTCTCTCTCTCTCTCTCTCTCTCTCTCTCTCTCTCTCTCTATCCGCTAGTCTATCCATCTCAGCCTGTCCCGAGCTATGTTCATCAGCACATATCGCCCCTGCAACGCAGTTCAACAACGGATGCCGATACTACTCCCACAACACACGTGTCATGCAGAGTAGCCTACATGTACAGCCTGGAAAACCGTATCTTGCCCCTGATGGGCTGGCTGCCTTGCAAAGCAAGTTGATTTGGCAGGCTCGTACTGTTCCCAAACAACTTGCCTGGCTGGTACTGTTCCCAAACAACTTGCCTGACTGGTACTGTTTCCAAACAACGTGCCTGGCTCGTAGTGTTCCCAAACAACTTGCCTGTCGTGGAGCACAACCTAATGCCAGGAGGGTCTCGAAAAAACACGTTTTTAAGGGAACGACCACATAGAGATGATCAAAAACTATGCCAGACAGATTCTTTGTAAGAATCCTTACGAAGTGTAGACCGCTCACAAAAGAGGCAGCTTATAAGAACCGCGTTCCTTCAAGAGGAACCGAGTTCCTTACCAGGCAGGACTCGCAGAGGGAGCAGGAAACTTGAAAAAAGAGCAGTTCATTTCGTCACAGATTCGTCTAACAAACGCTAACGCATCAGGGTTATGCTTATCCGATTTCAATAGCAGATGTTGCAAGAGAGATGTTCGGCATCATGGTGTGGTTTACTTATAAAATTTAGAGAGCGTACGTTCCTAGAAGAGTCAACTAGTGCATTAGAAATAGAGTGGTGGGTGGAGAAATCATTGAGGAAAACAGTAAATGTCTACGATAACAAAAAGTGCTCGTGCACTGAGGAAAGGAGGAGGAGGGTACAACTTGAAAAAGCCGCTAGAATTAAATTAAACAAATTCCTGAAGCAAAGGAAATTGCCACTATTGCCCAAAATAAAAGTGACTGAATTGTTGACCTCTCCTGTAATTTCGTACGGATGTTGGTGGTGGACAATGAAAAGAATTAGATCACAAGAAAATCTGTTCCTTTGAAATGTGGGTTTTGCAGACGTATACTGAGGATTGGATGACCTGAAATAGTAAAAATTTTTGTCCTAGTAAAAATAAAACAATTTTCTTTGGAAGCAGATGACACTGAGGTACTTCGCATATCGTATGAGGAGAAGACTCACTATAAGAAACTGTAGTGGTCAGAAGAAAAGCATCGGAATGGCCCTTGAACAATAAAGGTTCGAAACAATGGTCCAGGATTGCATGGAAGCACGTGTTTCATCATGACACAAGGTGTTGGTGGATCATAACAACGAACGTAAATCTCGTGAAAAGACCGTAAAGGCAAGACTAGAAAGGTCTGAGCTCAACATTCGACTGTGACAGAAAACGGGTGGAGAAGGGGGTGGGGGATGAATTGATGCATGGAAGATCCTCCCATCAACACCATAAGGTGGCTCGGACGATGTAGACATATATAAAGAGGAAAACGTGTAGTGCGGTTCTCTTAGAGAACGATGGTGGTGGTTTTCCTTTAGACGTGACACGGCTCGTCAGGACGTGACTAGCGGCGCGCCGTTGTGTCAGCTGCTTTCCCGTAACGCATAGGCAGGCGACGCGAGGCAGCCGTGAAAGTGGGTCGCCGCTTGGCTCTGCGGTACGGTAGGCATCGGACATCGCCGCCACCGCTGGCGGCCGGCCGTTGCCCCCGGCTCGCTGTGTCCAGCACTCCAGTCCCCAAGCGGTTGCCGTCCTCTGCTGCCAGTCCAACCTTCCCGCGCTTTAAGGCCTCTTTGTGCGTGCCTCCTCAGCCGTTCGCCTAATGGCTTCCGGCCGCAACACCAGAGAATGCTATCGCATCTCTGCATACATTCTACGTCGACCTGGTGTCCCTACCAAGTGTCGTCAGGCGCATTTTCTGTGGTGTTTCGGTAGATATTTGCAATTTAGTTTCGTTGGAGTGCTTCTATTTCTTTACCATTCCAAACAAAATTACCTTTAAGGTGGAATTTTACGTGCTTATTCGATAGAGCAGGGCAAAATTAGGCTAATTCGATGTTCCGTTTATCGATATGTATCAACAGGGAGAGTAAAACGGGAAGATTAGCCAGCACTTCAGCAATGACTGAGCAACTCTGGTGCATGGCGCGAGCAGCCGGTACGGACCAAACCGGCACGCGAGTCGCTTCTTGTGTTCCGGTTATTCTTCCTGTTTTAATGTTCTTATTAGTACATATCGACACATCGAATATCGCATTAGACTAATTTGCGACCGCTCTATCAAACGGGCACGTAAAATTGTTGTTTGTAACGGAAAAAACCGATGCTTCCGTCCCATGAAAAATATGACGAGCATTATTTGTCTGGGCTGAGTCAAGCTACATATTGCAAAACCGAAATTGCATATATCCGCCGAAACACCAGAAAAATGCGACTACGTTAATGTTGCCACCTTGCTACTGGCTGCTCGCAGGCGTGGCCCGGCGATGACGAATCAAGCTCATGCCCTCAGAGTTTTACCGCGTAAATTAACCTGCATCGTCACCATTCGTCCTGCTGTTCGCTATGATCCTCGCCAGGTGATGGTATCAAGTTGGTTTGTTTTTCGTGCCTCGACCGTTTAGTCCACTCACTGAAGGAAAATTAAGGGAAAAGTTTGTGTAGCTGCAAGTTTTAACTGTCTCTGAAACATTGGCGTCTATGGAAAATGATTCCCAGTACAAAATTGTACCTTAAATTTCCTACAGAAAGGTTATTAATTTTTTTTTAAGATTAATAATTTCAGCGTTGCAGGGGATGGAAAAATCGGAAACTATTAAAATGGTGTTTTAATAGTATAATATTAACGTATATTGTTAAGTAATGTTTGTACCACATCTTAGTGCTATAGAACGGTATTAGGGGATAAATTATGTAACAGGGTGGAAAGGCGGGGGTTGGAGATTAGAGGTGTGAGGGAACGTAGGTTGTTGGATTGTGGTCAGGCAATTTCCCATTCCCTCTGTCGCACTGCGTCACAAGAAGCAACAACAGTATGTTTCACAAAGTTGTATCGATCATTCCGCAACTCGCCTTTAAAGAGTCACTGGCGACGCAATGTGCGGACATAACCCGGGGGTGTTTATTTTCCACTAGGTGCGTTAACACTACATGGAGTACTGACTTGAGTACTAATAATACTAACGCGAGAAACGCGTATAGAATCTACGTAAATCGTTGCACACCTTTCTACAATGCAAGAGGGGAAATTGATCATTAATTATGGTGTACGGCAGCTTTAGCGTTCTTCCGGGAAAGGCAACTTACTCCACCATGAGCGCTGCCAGCTTTTCAGTTTACAGACACACTATACCTTTGCACCACTTCCTGTCCAGTTCTCTCATTTTAGTACACAAAATAACTTCACTCAGCTCGCGTTTATGCAATAGTGGTGTTTTCAGTCTTGTTAGTGAGTGTTAATGTGCGGTTCTTAGATGAGCTGTTATGACAAAAACCTCAACAGCTGGAACTGTCTGCCTCACTGAAGAACCTGCTCAAAGTGTAAAATGCTGTCAGTATGCATTCGACAGTGTCGATTTGATTGTCTCCACTATCAGTGGCTGGAACTCTTTTTGCAGTTTGGGGGTGTCAAACGTATCATACCAGCCTCAGTTTATCCAACATCTGAAGAGGCGGAGAGGCTTAAATTGTCTTCCTCAGTAACAGAAGTGGCTCACTTAGGTATTACGGAACTTGGGATATTTCAACTCAAGTTAGGCAATGCATTACATCAGATTACTGTTCCAGGTTGGAGTATTAAGTCTTATTCCGTCAGACATACTGATGACACCCACCTTGCAGGATATATTGTTGATGTGTGGTAAGTTTTTCCATTCATTGCAGCCCACTCTACAAGTGCCTGCAATTCCTCAGTGGAAGAGATTTATGCAGTCTGCCATAACACATTTAATTATACGAGTAGTGTTGTAACTTTCTGGTCATTCATTAATTCACCCACAAGTGTCTACAACACGGTTACGCAGCCCTACAATATATTGTCAACGACAGGCAGAAGCGAAATGCCACATTTACTAATCCAGTCCCGTTCCTACCAACACTATACAGGTCACTGACATCACACTCACCAGTTAAGCACTGCTCAGTCATTGTTTATAGGAACGTATTTTACATAAAAGCTCGCTTAACAGCTGCAAATACGTACGTGCTCAAGAAATTGAAAATAACTCCCTATATGAACACAAGTTCAGTGAAGATAATTTGTCTGCCTACATACCCCATCGGTGTCGATTTTTAGTATGTTGTTCATGAAAGCCCCCCTACCCTCTGTACAAAAATGTGCGATTGCACAATTTTTTCCGCAGTCGACACTTTTTAGTCTTCGTTGACTGGGCTACTGACCATATATCGCCGTGATTGGCTGCTTCAGGATTACTCAAGCAGTGCTGTGTTTGACTACTATGTCTCAGCTTTCTATGTGAAGAGCTGCAGGGTAATTACTCCTAGCGAGCAGTGAGGCTGAGCGTAAATGTAGCAAGACTCCGAACGAGCAGTGAGGCCACAGCAGCGAGACCGCAGCATAAACGTACCGTAACATAGTAGATTGGTATTCGGGTGGGGCGGGATTCCCTTGCTCCTGCAGACATCCGTAATTCCCCAAATGATGGAATGATTCCTTAATCCTTTTACTACATTCTCTTCTGGAGAGAAAGACGTTATTGCATGTCTATTTTAATTAATATCGTAGGCTGAAGTAATAGTGCCCTGAGTTTTGTTTTGTAACGTGGGAAGGGGTGTAAGGTACAGGGCTAGTCATCAATGCGTCCGGGGCTTGGGAAGCGGACTACGGAAAAACTGTAAGACTTTCAGGAAACTGACGCACTTCATTGGATAGCGCATCTCTCCTAGTCTTAACTCTCACTGCAGATACTCAATACGGGCACCGTTTGTGACTTGGCAATCGCCAGTAAGTGCGTGCAATTCATAGACACGAATCGGCCGGGAAGGCGCGACAGCGGCCCGCTTTGTAAATCTGTTGATTGGGTCGCTTAACTGCTGGTGAGAATTGACTCGATGCAATGCGTAGCGGAGCATGGGGTTAGCAATGAAATTTTAAGACGCCGCAACCTACAAGTGGAAGTTGTAATTATGAGAATTCTGCAAAATATTAGCGGGTTTCCCTATACCAGCGGGACATCGATACATAGCAATAACATACAGCACTTCCCACTGGTTCTCCGATAACCCATTGTAGGACATGTTAAGGAAAGAGTTAAGCGAAGTCAGGCCCATTTACTTCCACGGCTTTCCCTTCGAAGAACAAGAGGACTGCAGTACATCCAACCATTACACCAGGGAAACACACCTGTATTTGTCATTCAGTATGCATGCAGTCACTTCCGGCATACACACAGAGGAAGTTACAGTTGTCTCTCCAGTTTTCGTACATGTGTTCATAATATTTTACTGCCAGGAAAGAATACCAGTGCTACAAACAGGTTTCAGCAGCATACAGAAAAATATTTTATTTGAAGTTGCAGTATATTGCAACACAACGGTACAGAAGCAGTGAGAAAGCATGCATACGTTTTAAAATGACGAATACAAAATATTTATCGGGTCTGCGAAGGTAGTAACTTCGGTTGTAAGATGTCTGACTTCTGCTGTGGCAAGCCAGAAAATGCTAGCTAATTTTTTCATCGAAATTTATGGATTTATTTAGAGATTTGCGTAAAAAGAATGCATTAAGTAAACAAAATACAAGAGTTAAAATATGTTTTTGTTTTCCAAAACTGGTCCTCTGTAAGGCAAAAAATCCTTTTCTGAGTATATCATCGGATTGTTGTTTGTTTGGTAAAAAGGCTGCGTAAATACGAACTGTCATCCAGAATGAGATTTTCACTCTGCAGTAATACCAGTAAAAAGTAAGTTTATTATTTCAGTCGCTATCTTGGCGTTGTTGTTGTTGTGGTCTTCAGTCCAGAGACTGGTTTGATGGAGCTCTCCATGCTACTCTGTCCTGTGCAAGGTTCTTCATCTCCCCGTACCTACTTCAACCTACATCCTTCTGAATCTGGTTAGTGTATTCATCACCTGGTCTCCCTCTACGATTTTTACCCTCCACGCTGCCCTCCACTACCAAATTGGTGGTCCCTTGATGCCTCAGAATATGCCCTACAAACTGATCCCTTCTTCTAGTCAAGTTGTGCCACAAATTTCTCTTCTCTCCAGTTCTATTCAATACCTCCCCATTAGTCTGATGTTCAGCATTCTTCTGTAGCACCACATTTCAAAAGCTTCTATTCACTTCTTGTCCAAACTACACTCCTGGAAATTGAAATAAGAACACCGTGAATTCATTGTCCCAGGAAGGGGAAACTTTATTGACACATTCCTGGGGTCAGATACATCACGTGATCACACTGACAGAACCACAGGCACATAGACACAGGCAACAGAGCATGCACAATGTCGGCACTAGTACAGTGATATCCACCTTTCGCAGCAATGCAGGGTGCTATTCTCCCATGGAGACGATCGTAGAGATGCTGTATGTAGTCCTGTGGAACGGCTTGCCATGCCATTTCCACCTGCCGCCTCAGTTGGACCATCGTTCGTGCTGGACGTGCAGACCACGTGAAACGACGCTTCGTCCAGTCCCAAATATGCTCAATGGGGGACAGATCCGGAGATCTTGTTGGCCAGGGTAGTTGACTTACACCTTCTAGAGCACGTTGGGTGGCACGGGATACATGCGGACGTGCATTGTCCTGCTGGAACAGCAAGTTCCCTTGCCGGTCTAGGAATGGTAGAACGATGGGTTCGATGACGGTTTGGATGTACCGTGCACTATTCAGTGTCCCCTCGACGATCACCAGAGGTGTACGGTCAGTGTAGGAGATCGCTCCCCACACCATGATGCCGGGTGTTGGCCCTGTGTTCCTCGGTCGTATGCAGTCCTGATTGTGGCGCTCACCTGCACGGCGCCAAACACGCATACGACCATCATTGGCACCAAGGCAGAAGCGACTCTCATCGCTGAAGACGACACGTCTCCATTCGTCCCTCCATTCACGCCTGTCGCGACACCACTGGAGGCGGGCTGCACGATGTTGGGGCGTGAGCGGAAGACGGCCTAACGGTGTGCGGGACCGTAGCCCAGCTTCATGGAGACGGTTGCGAATGGTCCTCGCCGATACCTCAGGAGCAACAGTGTCCCTAATTTGCTGGGAAGTGGCGGTGCGGTCCCCTACGGCACTGCGTAGGATCCTACGGTCTTGGCGTGCATCCGTGCGTCGCTGCGGTCCGGTCCCAGGTCGACGGGCACGTGCACCTTCCGCCGACCACTGGCGACAACATCGATGTACTGTGGAGACCTCACGCCCCACGTGTTGAGCAATTCGGCGGTACGTCCACCCGGCCTCCCGCATGCCCACTAGAGGCCCTCGCTCAAAGTCCGTCAACTGCACATACGGTTCACGTCCACGCTGTCGCGGCATGCTACCAGTGTTAAAGACTGCGATGGAGCTCCGTATGCCACGGCAAACTGGCTGACACTGACGGCGGCGGTGCACAAATGCTGCGCAGCTAGCGCCATTCGACGGCCAACACCGCGGTTCCTGGTGTGTCCGCTGTGCCGTGCGTGTGATCATTGCTTGTACAGCCCTCTCGCAGTGTCCGGAGCAAGTATGGTGGGTCTGACACACCGGTGTCAATGTGTTCTTTTTTCCATTTCCAGGAGTGTTTTTATCGCCCTTGTTTCACTTCCATACATGGCCACACTCCGTACAAATACTTTCAGAAACGTTTTCCTTGCCATTGTCAGTCTAAATTTTATTCCCTGTCTACTTCGACCATCATCAGTTATTTTGCTCGCCAAATAGCAAAACTCATTTACTACTTTAAGCGTCTGATTTCCTAATCTAATTCCCGCAGCATCACCAGATTTAATTCGACTACATTCCATTATCCTCGTTTTGCTTTTGTTGATGTTCATCTTATACCCTCCTTTCAAGACACTGTCCATTCCGTTCAACTGCTGTTCCAGGTCCTTTGCTGTCTCTGACAGAATTACAATTTGAGGAATTTAAGACAGTAACACAATGCGGCTACTGTAAGTGACCTAGGCTGTGTGTGTGTGTGTGTGTGTGTGTGTAGTGGTGTCCAGACGTAAAATTAAGGGAACGGGAAGTAGAAGGCAGTAAGGGGAAGTCAGACAGCGTAGTAACATCCATCCGTGAATGTTTACTAATTATCGGCAGCCCAGACGCGGAAGAATGTGTTGGATCACCAGTGAGGTGATTCCTTACGAATCGCCTTGCCGCTTCTCTCTTGTGCTCCTTGTCTGAAGAAAGTGCGTTTCCGGCAAGTCGTTGCGAGATGGCGGCAGTCGCTTCCTGCCACCGTTGCAGTTACGCACCGCCGTGGGGAGGACAGGAACCGCCTGAGCTGTGCCGAAACTGCGCGTCCGCCCCTTCCCACCCCCAATTTATTTTTCTGTGGAGTAGAGGCATAGTTCATCATTAATACTGCGGTGAAAGGAGCGTAGCCGCGGCGGTATCATTAAATTTAACGAAGTGAAACAGAACGGGAGCGACGAGTGGGGCGCAACCCCGAGCAGGCAGCGCGGCGCGGCGCACGGTAAGTGCGGACTTCCTGCCGCTTCCCCCGTGACAAACATCGTAATTGGGCCGATGCGGCGGCGTCGGCGGTGGCAGGGCGCGCACCAGAGGTCGCTGCCCTCCTCACACCTACGGCCGTGGGCCGCCTCGCTGACTCTGGGATTGGGCTTGCGGGGCGTCGCCTCAGTTGGAGGAAGCGCGGAACTGCCTGCCAAGGGTGACCCAGTGACATTCAGCATCATCTTCCATGCTTTCCCAAGGAAATGATAGACTTGACAACTTCCTGTAGAACTTAACGGGGTTCAGTAATAGTTATTACATTTTATGTAGTTGTGGCTGGTGAGGATCCTGGCTTTGGTTTACGGGGTTGGGAGCGTCACAGTTTGTTACTTTGTCTGTTCGTCCCCCTTCACCCCCCCCCCCCCCCCCCACCTTTTTCATAATTTGCGTCACTAACATTATTGAACGTGCCACAAATGCCTACGTATTGTAGTAAGAACGATCATACACACACACGCACTTTTAACATTATATATAGAGTAAACGTTAATAAAACCGACAAACTGTAGGGACGCATTCCTGGCTTGAAATGGGAAAAAAAGATCCTATGAAGGCGCTTCAGTCTGGAACCACGCGACGCTACGGTCGCTGGTTCGAATCCTGCCCCGGGCATGGATGTGTATGATGTCCGTAGGTTAGTTAGGTTTAAGTTCTAGGGGACTGATGACCTCAGAAGTTAAGTCCCATAGTGCTTAGAGCCATTTGAACCATTTGAGATACTATGAAGATGTATCCGGAAATGGACGAGGTGCGTGCAGCGATAATATATCGTCCCGGAACACAGTACAGATCTGCAGGCATCCAAGTCACAACACATGTTCAAAGCGGCCTCCATGGGATGGCAGGTAATAGGGATCGTAGCCTTTGTCATGCTGGATACACATTATCGTTGCCTTACACAATGTTAACGGGCCACACGCCTGGAGCTTGTATTACGGTTCGTCTCAATATCCCGTACAACCTGATCATCCAGATCTGGTGTACGCATAGTCCGCCGCCTCCCTGCACGTCTATCTCTCGGAGAGGACCCATGATCACATAGACGTCCGAAAAGGGCTTGAAATGTTGTGTGATGTGGTTGGTGTGTGTGTGAGGGGTACTTCTTTTGGTATGATCGTGTTGCCTCTCGACCGTTTCCATCTGCTTGGCCGTACATAAACACAACCTATTAGGCGTGTTCCCTACGTGAATACCGGACCATTCTGCTGCTTACAGAAACACTGCGTCAATCTCACAGCCTGCAACACACAAGGAACACACGGCACGAGGTCAGAGAAACTAGTTCGTCAGCGCCATCTACCGTGGCAGCGACGCATTTTCGGGCAGTGTTCATAGGATCTTTTTCACTCCATTTTCAGTCAGGAATCCATCTCTGCAGTTTGTCGTTTTTATTAATGTTCACCCTGTATATATATTTGACCATTTTCAAACGGTGCTGCATAAGCTAAAAGAATACAACCATGAGGTACAGAGTATATTTACAGCACCGCACAAATATATCATGTGTACAGTAGCATATCACAGGCATGTTGGAAATAATAATAACAATAAATCGCTTTTTGCTTCAGCATGTGTCATACCTCAAGATCATCCGACCTTTTCACTGTAGAAGTACAACATCAGGTGTTGAGTTGGGTTGTTTCAGAGAGAAGACCAGACAGCGAGGTCATCGGTCTCATCGGATTAGGGAAGGAAGTCGGCCGTGCCCTTTCAAAGGAGCCATTCCGGCATTTGCCTGGAGCGATTTAGGGAAATCACGGAAAACCTAAATCAGGATGGCCGGACATCATCACGTGTGTGCGAAGCTGTGTACATCATGAAATGGTGTAAATTGTATGATCTGTTAACATCCGTCACACAAATCACTACAAATTAGTGTCCTGATAAAATGTTTACTTGTGAACTTAGGCCGCTGGCGCGGAAATAATTCCGAACTCAGACTGTCCGTGCACTTATCGAAGATAATCTATTATAACTATAACAATTTTAAGTTTCATATCATAACAACATCTTATATCTGTTGACACGTTACAGCTTTCTCTAAGATAATACAGTCGTAAGTAAGGTACAAGCGCACAGGGTAGGAAAATTTATGTACAACAGAGTGGTGTAAGAATAAATATGTTACCTGTTCAAAGGGTCTGACAGTGACTTGCGTAGTCATACAGAATATGGCAAGAAATATAGTTTTGCATAAACGATAAAAAATGACATAGAAGGCACAAAATGCTCGCCATTGACACAGCCAACAATGCAGCACAATAAATGTGGGCAATACATCACAAGACGCTACCTCTTGAATACAGAATGTCTTTTTACCTATCTCTAATATGGAGATTGTAGTTATGTAAAACCATGTGTACATATAATAATAAAATTCGTGTGTTGACGCAAAAAGTGAATGGTGCATTATTTTCGACATTTTTGCAATGTGCTGTATGTACATACATGTTTGTGCTGTTCTGTATGTACTCTCTGTGCTTCGTTTTTGCATTCTTCCAGCTTTTGCAGTACCACTTGGAAATGGTCCAAAGGCCGAAATTGGAATTGTGAAATATTCAATTTCTACAGTCAACGGCGAATATGATGTCTTTTAAAAAATTTTACGTGACTGTGAATCCCGACAATGAGAAATTGTTCAAAATAATAATAGTTTGTTTACATTAGTGGTTAGGATTGCAGGAAATTACCAATCAGGAAATAAATGATTTTGAAAGCACTTGTCCGAAAATTGACAATTTCGCGCTTCAGAAAATTGATTCAAGAACAGTAGGAGTACCAAACCCTCGCAACTCTGACATTCTAATTTATACGATACCGGCGACTCGCTCCGGCTTCGCACGGTTAGCACTAAGTAAGTACGGCGTCTCTGGCATAGCGGTAACTTTATTTCCTGGCCACTGCGTACATAGAGGTTTGATGGAAGTGCAGAGAATAATGTTAGGCAAGTGAATAGCATCACTTTCATATAACTTAAGGACGAATGTTCTGTGTTCTACATTTAATTGGCGTTCGGAGTGACATCTCGTGGCATTAATAGAAGCTGCGAGCTACTGCGCTATCCGGTCCGCCCTGAATCAGTGTATCTTTTGGTGAAAACCGTAACAAAATCCCTCCAGTAGTTCGTGAGACTATACTTCACAAGTGGTGCGCTGATTTTGTTTAGCCATCATAGAAAATCTCTTAATATCATAGCTCAAAATTATTTGTTCAGTGTTTTTTTTTGTTTTTTTTTATTTTTTTGTCTTGTATCGTTTAAGTACACTATTATTGTACTACACAACTTACCAGAGATTTTGGTTCTTAGTATCGTATTACACATTTCTTGTGGATACTCGTTGCAGATGTTGACATGGTTTTCTTTTTAAAGTAACATGGAAATATTCGTAAGTGCATTTATTTTCAACTCATGATTGTCGAATGAGACAGGGAGTTTATAATTTGCGAATCAGTATGTTTTTTGGTGATCGATTCCCCAAATGACAAGCTACTTCATGAACCATTATTTTTTCAAGGACTTGGGATGCATATGTTTGTTATACGAGAAACGGTGCCGAACTAAAAATGCGTTTCATTCACAAGTCAACCTGATAATACTAGCGAATTTATCGAGTGTGCTGAGGATTTTCAGGTAGTCCACTGTGAAGGAATGTAAGGTACTTTTTATCTTTTTGCTGCTGCCAGTTTCTCAAAAAATGGTTCAAATGGCTCTGAGCACTATGCGGCTTAACTTCTGGGGTCATCAGTCTCCTAGGACTTAGAACTAATTAAACCTAACTAACCTAAGGACATCACACACATCCATGCCCGAGGCAGGATTCGAACCTGCGACCGCAGCGGTCGCTCGGTTCCAGACTGTAGTGCGTAGAACCGCACGGCCACTCCAGCCGGCCCAGTTTCTCACATATATCCACACCGTAGAAAGACATACTACATTCTGCCGTGGGTTGTGCAAAATGTTGGCCCTTACACTACCAGTGAAGAGACCTGTGAAAAACGTAACTTAGCCGTTTATTTTCTCGAGAATAAAACACTTCATCGGTAACTGATTTTAATTCATACTTACACATTGCGTAACAGTTTTATGCTGCGAATGATGCTCTTCATTTTACAGAAGTCTTTTCCTGGTTCATCGATTTCATTTTGTAGAAATTACGATGTAACATGTACAAATAACATAACGTTTCGTATAAAAATGCTTGAGAGTTGGTATTTTGTAGTTGTTCATCACGAGCATCAGTTCATATCATTTGGGTGACATTGAATTGATCTTCCCAGAGACTTAACGATTTATTGCACAGACGGTTTACTGCCGATAACGATCAATCCTTGACCGGGAACGTTTACATCGGTAGCTGGAAATTTCTCCTTGAGAGTTGTAGACTGTGTGCCGACCACAGATTCAACTTAATCCCTGCATTCATTTCAGTATAAATCCAACACAATAAGAACACAAATTACATTCTGTTCTGAGTGACACCATCATACAAGTGCGCTAATTCCCAGTATTGGTCCTTGAAATACACGCTGGTGTACACAAAAAAAACCAACTCTTGTTAATACTGACATTTTAGCTTCTGCTGTCCAGCGCTTAGAAGCTGCAGAAATTAACGTAAAACCCCTCGTCTTTAAAACACTACCTGTTCAGTTTTAACATACACTTTTAAAATGGGTGATATACCTAAAAGCTATGAAACAGCGAAGCCGTGTTTGTGATCACAATTTAAGATTTTCATGATGGTGCGCCTCAGGTAATTTCGTAATTCAACACTATTTGCAACGTTTCAAACGCCGTCTGATTCTAAGCGTAGTTTAAGATCATCGTATGCAGCTTAGGCAGTGCCCTCGAGTGCCTGATGACGCCTAGGAAGGCGCTAGAAATGATTTGGTTAATGTTCACCTCTACCGGAATTGCCACAATGTCTACCATGGACCGTGGAAAAGAATCACGTGGAGAATAGTGAAAGAGGTAAATTTGAGGTTGCTTAGAATTCACAGTTCTGCACTAGCAAACAGGAATGTGAAATCAAATTTCTCTAAGTGAAAATATAATTTGCGAGGCCACTTGAATTTCACGCATTTCCTGCTACAGATGAAATGCATTTATGTAAACCGCAAAGATCTTCGTCCACGATTGAAGATTATGTAGAGTCCCTAATTTGAAGTGGTTAGATACCCGTCACGAATTGCCTGTTCGTACTTACACTCTCGAGCTTTAGATAAAGTCTCATGTGTGGAACCTGCCGTCGCACAATATTGCCTGCATGTCTGTAACGTATTTGAACGTCGCCTATCAGTGGAACTAATCACGAAAACAGGGGGTTCCGTTAGTGTCGTGCGCTTTTATACGTCGTCGACACGTGGGCAGCGTTCGCCGCTGTTGCGGACTTGAAAGGGCATCAGCGAGACGCTGGCCGTATATTTCGTACGCGATAGGACGAGGGGAAAGGCATTACAGGTCACCGAAAGCCTGATAAGTGCCGGCACGTAAGTGGACCGCGAAGGGGAACGCACGGTATATTAACGTACATTATCTACATCTGCATTATCCGCTATACACACGCGTGCGTATTAGCCGCTAATGCGACTGAGATGTTGTTTCCACAGGCAGCTTAGCCAAGGATTTGGGAGCGATCGATTTGCTCGATCTGCAGGTGAAACCGTGTACCAGATAGTAGCCCGCATGACACAAATTCGGTCTACCTTTTACAGGATACAAGCGAAATAATTTCTTCCGTGTATATTGTAGTATAACGAATTATGAAAGACTTGCATGGGATTTAACTGAACCTAGTGAAGGAATGATGGATATCAGGGCAGAATCTGAAGACTACTTGTTTCTACACTAATCGTCGTTATTTGTTAAAAGAACGGCTCAGGAATCTTCCAATATGACAGCAACAATAATTACAGCGTTGCCTATTGTACTGTCACGCCACACAATAATAGTGGGTGTCAATAATAGTTGCTATAATCATTACACACAGATTCATTGGAATATCTCATAAGCTTAGCATTTCACATAAGCCCATTGCCAAAAATAGGTTAATCGAGTCATCCTTGACTGAACCTCGAACCAAGATATTTTTTAAATCTGTACATTTGTTTAGTCATCAAATTTCGGGAACGCAGCCGCGTAAACTAGTCCTCCTAATATTTCGGCCGTATAGCTTTCGACCGTGTTCGGAGTGAGCCGCCAGACCCAAGCTACCGTCCTCGCTCCGTCGTGTTAAACGATAACTACACAGGTGCCAGGGACATTGATCGATGGCAGAGAATATACAGAAATTATACCTCTGGCTTTTCGGTCGTTCCCTGCTGAAATATTTATGTATCATTATTAACGACGTGTTTTCGGGTTCATTAAAGAAAGCTAATAATGATATATCGATATTCCAGCGTAGATCGACCGCCTAGTCATTGATTAAATTTATGCATGTCACCTTCTCTGGCACTTGCGTGTCTTTGGTTTAAAACGACGGTACGAGTACTGTAGCTTTGGTCTGTCGGCTCATTCTGCTGGTAGACGAAAGGTATACGGCCAAAATTATTATTGTTATTATTATTGTTAGAAGTAGAAGAAGAGTTTTTGTGGTTGCGCCGTAGAAATTTAATGAATTATTGTTAAAAGTTTCAGCACGTCCTCAATAATCTAGAAAATTCTCTCTATTTGTGCTGTATGTCTTTTACGGATATTCAGGCGCAAATACTGTACCTTACGTGTGCATGCGTTTTCCTGTCTTGTTCTTGAAACCAGTCCTCGAACTGAAGACGAGAACAAGATAAACACCAGTAGGCAATGTACATAACCCACTTACATTGATTAATAATGTGTGTTCAAGATGAAGCTGGCCCAAAAAAGTTAGCAGTATTTCGTAGTCACATAATCTAATTGTAAAGAGATGAAAAAGTGGACGGATATTTTCAAGAAATTGGAAAATAGCAGCAGACACCGAATATACAACTTCGGCACAGGATTATGACGTTGTCGTTGTAGAGCGGATCCTCAGCAAAGGCAGTAAAATCTCTTATTTCTCTCAACCCCCCCCCCCCCACACACACACACACACACACACACACACACGCGCGCGCGCGCGCGCTGGAAAAGCCACAGCCCAGCCCTGAAAACGCGGTTCATCAAACGGAGCTGATACGAGTGTTCTACAGTGTGATTAATCTCGCACAGGTCTATACCAACAATGATGGTCTTTTCCAAGCACCTTCAGTTGAGAGCATTTTGGTGTTCATAGAGTGGTTGCTTTCCTTTTCGCGGCAGACCTTACAAACTTTTTCCCGACCAGTTTTATTCTGACTGTTCTATATATTGGCCGCTTGGCCGGCTCGCCTTTATCTCATTCATAGCTTGTCATTAGCAAAACTCTGATCAGTAGAATAGCCTGATAGAGTCCACACCTTTGGTACACCCCAGGAATAAAGGACCTGATGACCACAAAATGTAGCGGTTAAAAACAAAACAAAAAACCAATCAATTGCTGTTGAGCAGTTAACGAACTCCCTTCAGAGTTACGTAAGTTACTAGGACATAACGATCGGAGAACTCTCTTTCCAGCAGATGCTTCGTATTGTTCCATTGGTCCGAACATAAAGGTAGTCGATGGAGTCCTTTCACGAGGCGCTCAGTCAGCGCCATTGACGCAAGCCACTGCCGGTCCGCCGATATGAATAGCTCGGCGTTCTGCCGCAGCTGTTCCCGTGACGTAACGACGGCCAGGCTTTGCGACCCAGTCGCCGGTGGAAGTGCGCCCCATCGCAGGCTCAGCACAACGCGGAGACAGTTTTCCGCAGTCTCTGGGAGTCACTATTGCGCGTGATGGTTATTCGGCTGGAAAGGAATTCTGTAATGGAATTATCTGTAGTCATATTGGCGCAAAAGTGGCAGAGACTCGTTACAGTTATCAAAAAAGGAAAACCACATCTGTATCCGTAATCTGCAAGCAACTATGAATTGATGACAGAGTACCTTCCCGTTCCATTCATATATAGATGCGGGAAGAATGACTGTTTAAACATCTCTCTGCGCGCTGTAATGAGACTAATCTTGATGTGTCAATCCCTATGGAAGTGATCTGTAGCGTGCTGTTGTGTACCTAGATTCCATACTTAAAGTAGGTCCTTGAAATTTTGTAAGTGGGATTTTCATGGAGCATCTTACATCTGTCTTCAGTTGTCTGCCAGTTCAATTTTTTCAGCATCCCCTGCAACGTACTTCTTGGGTCAGACAAATGTGTGACAATTTGTGTCGCCTTTCTTTGTAGATGTTTAATATCTCCCGTAACTCCTATTTGGCACGGACCGACACACATGAGCAGTATTTTAGGATAGGTCGCACGAGTGTTTCGTAAGCCTCGTCCTTCGTAGACTGTTTTCTTAGCATCATACCAGTGAACCCAAGCCCATCGCTTTGCTTTACTTGCGACAGAGCCTATGTGATCCCTACAAATTCTTACACCCAGGCATTTGTATCAGTTCACCGATTCCAACTGTGACTCACTGATATTGTAATCAAACGATGCTACACTTTCTAGTTTTGTGAAGTGTACAGTTTTACATTTTTGATTATTTAAGTTATACATTTTTGATTATTTAAAGCAAGTTTCCAATCTTTGCACCATTTTGATATACTATCAGGATCGACTGAATATTTGTGCAGTTCTTTTCAGGCAGTGTTTTTGATAACTAGATCGCCTGCTGAAAGTTTCAGGTTACTTTTCATATGGTCTGCAAGATCATTAGCTTACTTTGCTTATTTTCATTCGCTTATGTCGTATGGTATTATATTTTGGAGTAACTCTTCCCATTCTCAAAGGATATTTTTGGCCCAGAAACGGGAAGTTCAGCAATAAAGAGATGTAAGCTCGCGATCATCGTTTCGACTCCTGTTCACTAGTCTCGACATTCTGACACTGGCGTTTCAATAGATATATTCTTTACTGTCATTTCTTGTTAACGATATCAGCTTATTTCCAAGAATCAGCAGCTAATGCTAGGCGAAATCCAATCTGAATTTGGATCGCACTTCCTTAACTCTCGTGCAGAAAGGTGTGCAGTATACTGCTGCATCCATTTTCAATAAGCTACCACAAGAATTCGAAAATCTTAGCAGTAATTCACGCGCTTTCAAATCGAAACTGAAGAGTTTCCTCATGGATCACTCCTCCTATTCTGTTGAGGACTTCCTTGAAAAATTAAGCTAATTCCTATGTTATGTTGTCGATTGCGTTTACTTAAACTTGTCGCTTGACTTTTTTGGGTTCATAAACATTTTATTTTATCTGTTATTACTTTTAAGTTGTAATTTCATGTACTGACACGTTCCGTAATCTTGGAGATTTGCTCCTCAATTCGGTTCTACGGAACTAGACGTGTAAATAAATAAATAAAATAATGTGCAACATGAACAGCAAGGGTCCCTCTACACACTTCCATGAAGTATATTTTAAGTTGGTTCTACTTACATCGATGACTCTCCATACTAGACAACATGCTACGCCCTCCCTACCAAGAAAACTTCGGTCCAATCTCAATTTTCGCAAGATACCCAAAACAACAAGGGGCACTATTATGTTACTCGCTTCTGGTTGCTTTAAGAGAATAAGTTAGATGTCTCGAAACTCGTAGCTCATGTTCAGGTTTCCACTCACTGTTCAAACAATCAGAGTCCTGAATGTTCCACTGTATATAGGAGTCTACCTTCAGCAGTGATTGGTCTTACAGTCTGAACTATCCAGATAACATTCACTACAGTAAACCTGAAAGGGTTCATGTCCCGGTCCAGCCCAAAGCTTTAGACGGTCAGGAAGTTCCAAAACAGTGGTTAGTGCAGTGAGATTTGCAAGAGGTGTGTGAAATTTGGAAAATAGGAGAGAGGTAATAGCCGGGCCGACGCTGTAAGGGTGGGTCGTGTGTCATGGCTCGTAAACTCGGATGATAGCATTCCATGAAACGCAAGCTTCGCCGGCCGGTGTGGCCGTGCGGTTCTGGGCGCTACAGTCTGGAGCCGAGCGACCGCTACCATCCTGCCTCGGGCATGGATGTGTGTGATGTCCTTAGGTTAGTTAGGTTTAATTAGTTCTTAGTTCTAGGCGACTGATGACCTCAGAAGTTAAGTCGCATAGTGCTGAGAGCCATTTGAACCATTTGAATGCAAGCTTCCGAGTTGGATAGTCCCAGTTCCGAAGTCGAATCCCAGACCGAGACCCAGTTTTAGTCTGCCAAGGGGGCTATATCACGGCTTAATGTCTCGCAGATGGTCCTCTTTATTGTTCTTAAAGGTTAGTTGTGTTTTATTAAGGTTTTCGCCGTCTCCTACGTTTTTGTTGCATATTTCATAGCGAGAGAGCACAAATCCGTGGCTTTTGGTCGCATCAGATGGAGCCGACACTTTTGTAACGGCGAGTTAAGTCAAGGAGACACAGAAGAGATACAGTACAGTGGTATTACGTTGTGTATGTACCACTTAGTGTTTCACTACTCCCACGGTCTTTACTCGCTCCAGATCGTAGAAGTATACACGTCGATAAATAATATCTCCTTCGCCAATAACGCAGTTTGTACATGCCCACGTAGGATATTCAGTAATATTTAGATAATTGGAGTCTTTCTTTCAAATAATAGGTGGTATCTTGATTGCAACATGACGTTAACATATAACCTTCGTTTCAGGAGACCCTTGATTGTTACATGAGGTAGTACTTCAGAGTGTAAGTCAACCTGATACACCTAGGAGTTTTGCCAGATTTTAAAGTGTATCTACACATCATCAAAATCCAAATTAATTGAAAAAATGGCTCGAAAATCAAGGACAAAAATTATTTACGTCAGTCGTAGAATGTGTATTTGGAGACATATTGAAAGTACAGAGTATTCGCAATAGCATGAAAGATACTAAAGTTCTGTAAATGACATGAATGACACATGCTCGAGTAAGAAAGATAACTGTATGCTTTCGGAGAATTCTTGAAGCCTATATGAGTTCAACACTCACACAGAATTCATGGACCTGTCATACAAAATAACGAAAACAAAAGCGGCGTGACGCAGAGGGTATTACAATTAAAAATAAGAATATACTGAAAGAAATACGCCTAAAGGGTGCACTAATCCTAGCTAAAGCACTGAAATGGCAGTGCATAGAGCACATCACGGGAAGAACGAATGACGGAGCAAACTTACATCAGCACGGATGCCCACACAAAGAAGGGGAACGCAAAGAAAATGTTGGCGAGATAAACTGAGGACATATGGAGGACCGTCATTGCCAGCGACAGCGCGAATTAAGAGAGCAATGGAAGTGGGGTTCTAATACCAAATGACAACAAGTAGTAGACGCGGATGTTACCCAGTGTGTTACTTAATGCATCTTGCATATCACAAAGTGAAGATGATGAGCGCTTCATGACACGCTGGGAATTTTGCACGCCGCTTCTCCTCAGATATTGATCATAATATCTTGAGAAGTAGTTCGCTAAACTGTACGTATGAAATATTTGAACTTAAATGACGAGTTATTAATAAGAAATCGTAAATATGTGTTCCAAAGTAATCGCAGTGGCATTTCCTAGACTTTTGTGGGACTGATTTCTTTCATCCCTTCAGATAACATCGGCTCAAACGAACTCTGCAACTTTTAAGTGCTCAACAACTGAACTACGCAGCTTACTTGAAACTGCCTTTACCACTAGTACCTGAACTCCGCAACTTACTGTAAACCTGATTTTTCTCTTTGGTCCTCCTCGCTACGCGGCACCAATCTACATCGTAGGAGTGTTGCATTTGTGTGACAAAATTGAGATAATTAAGTTAAATACGATAGTTGGAAGAAGAATACCGAAAAAGCGTTTAAATAAAACGTATGTACAGTGGATCCTGCCTATAACAACAGTCAAAGGACCTTGAAAATTGTGTGTTATAAAAAGTGTCCGTTCTAACCGCGATCCTTATTTTCAGTCTGTAGTTGTGGCAGATGGAAAGGAATAAATTTATATAGCCTTGTTTTATTTTGCATACAGTATTCACTCTCAAGCTTACATGAATACAGCATATACAGTTCACTGCTCCCTTCCCTAGCTTCAAACGAGGTTCACTCCAAAAGAAATGCACACTATTTTTGTGAAAATACAGTTTTCATCGTGAATGTGTGAAAGTTTTACAGCGTGTAGATACATTCTTCCAGCTTGTTTTCAAACTGAGTTCAACCTGTTCCCGTGAGTGGCGCCGTCACAGCATGTCTTAAAGATGGCTGCTACACTTGACGTTCGTCAGAAGCAACTTGCTGTCATAGAATTCCTGTGCTGTGAAAACGAGACGGTGGGAAACACCCACAAAAGGTTGAAAAAGGTGTATGGAGATGCTGCTGCCGGTCGCAGTACAGTCAGTCGGTGGGCAAGCAGGTTACGCGATGAAAGCGGGCACGGCAGTATTGACGATTGTCCTCGCGGTGGCAGGCCTCGTACTGCACACACGCCGGACAATGTGCCGAGAGTTAACGAATTGGTGACTGCTGACAGACGCATCACAGTGAACGAATTGTCACGCTACTCTGGGATAGCGGAAGGAAGTGTTTGCAGAATACTGAAAGTGTTGGCGTTACAAAAGGTTTGTGCCACGTGGGTTCCCAGGATGTTGACACTGGCTCACAAAGAAACAAGAAAAACGGTGTTCAGCGAACTTTTGGAACAGTACGAGAATGGTGGACATGAATTTCTTGTACGAATTGTGACAGGTGATGAAACGGCTCCATCATTTTTCACCAGAGACGAAGAGGCAATCAATGGAGTGACATCATCCAAATTCACACAAGGAAAAAAAAAAAAAATCAAAACCACACCTTCTGCTGGAAAAGTTATGGCTACGGTGTTTTTAGATTTTGAAGGACTCTTGCTTATGAACATCATACCAAGTGGAACCACCATAAATTCTGATGCATATGAGATATGAGGCGAGACTGAAGAGACTTCAAGCTCGACTGAGTCGTGTTCGACCACATCGGCAAAAGCAGGATGTTTTGCTGTTGCACGACAATGCACGTCCACATGTCAGTCAAAAAACTATGGAAGCGATCACAAAACTAAGATGGACAACACTGAAACACCCGCCTTCCAGGCCTAACCTGGCTCCATATTACTATCATCTCTTTTGGAAACTAAAAAACTATCTTCGTGGGACAAGGTTTGAAGATGATGACTCCCTTGTGCATGCTGCCAAACAGTGGCTCCAACGGGTTGGTCCAAAGTTTTACCGTGCGTGTATACAGGCGCTGGTTCCAATATGGCGTAAGGCAGTTGGGAGGGATGGAAATTTTGTGGAGAAATGAAAATATTGTTCCTAAAGGATGTATCTACACACTGTAAAACTTTCAAACATGTAGAATAAAAGATATATTTAAAAAATTGTGTGTATTTCTTTTGGAGTGACCCTCGTAGAACATGTTCACAATTCTAATGGCTTCCAAAGTGTCACTCACAGCAGCGATAGGCACTTAATATCTTTCTTATTCTTCTTCTTCGTCATCCCCCTCGCCAGCTTCATCGTCATTGTGGCCCACATTCTTCACTTCATTTGCAATTTCGTCTTCAGTTTGCGCTTCGGTTGTAACAAGGTCATCATATGTTGCATACATTTGATAGTTGCACTGATGTACAATATCACAGTTGAATTCTGGCAGCAATGGAGATAGCAGCAGATCATCAGTGTTAACGAACATGTCTCCAGTTTTGGCGGCATTTATCACTTAAGTTGTGATCGTCGCAAGACGGAAACAGTTCTTGATGATTTGGCTGTGAATTGGCTCCAAGCTTTGGCAATGCATTTGATCGCATCCATCAGTGTAATAGAATAATCCTACTTTTTCTCAGTGCATTATATCATTTTCAGTGATATGGGCTAACCATAGTGGCATTTCAGACTACTAAATACTACTTGCTCCATGTGCTGCAATACGCTTGTCGTACTTCCAGGAAGAAAAACAAATTGTTCAAATGGCGCTAAGCACTTTCGGACTTAACATCTGAAGTCATCAGTCCCCTAGACTTAGAATTACTTAAACCTAACTAACCTAACGACATCACACACATCCATGCCCGAGGCAGGATTCGAACCTGCGACCGTAACAGCAGCGCGGTTCCAGAATTCCCGGTCACAGCGGCCGGCGAATAAAAACATGTTAAATATTCTCCAGACCAGAATGTGCAGGATGTAGTGGACAGTGCTCTAGAAGAACCAGTATCTTCATTTTCTGACTTCTAAGCTCCTGATCCCAATTCCTTATTTCAGTTTCAGATAGTTCGAAGGTGATCCAGGACTTTTTATCAGTATTTTAGTGCACTGGCAGATTTTGCATATGCTTAAAACACTTGGCATTTGATGATTTACCTTTGTACTCAGTTCCATCTGCGTTAGCACAAACCAGAACTGTTACTCATTCCTTAGGTAACTCGCCACCATCACAGTTTTCGCCTTTGAATTCCAGAGTTTTGTCATGTGTGAATGTAAAGAAAACACCAGTCTCTTATGCATTAAAGATGCTACAGTCTGTGCATCCTTCACGAATTGTAGGCCACACGGCATTGGGCCATTGTGGATTGTTTCAGTATTCACACTGTTAGTTTCACCGTTTACTTTGCCATAAGTAATGCTTTGACGTTGCTTGAGTCGGTCAGTCCAGTCATTCCTGCACGCACATTCCTCATATTTTAATTTCTTGACAAATTCTTCTGCTTTCACCATAAGGGAAGATACCCTGATGGATACATTGATGTTTTTCTGTTGCTTAAACGACTTAGCAGTGCTTCATCCAAGTCGCTCCGTTCAGATTTTCGTAATCCCTTAATTATAGATTCATTTTGTTCCAACGTAGAAACAATTTTATCCTTGTTTCTCCAAATCCTTTGGACTGTAGAATTTACGAGACCAAATTGACGACACACGTCAACAGTTTTAGGTCCATTCCCGATTTCATTAATCACTCTCACCTTTTCTTCCTCCGTTAAAATTTATACTGGCCACGCTGTTCTAAAATGCGTCCACTACGTAACAAATTGCAATGTAAACTGACATCACGTTTACTGTTAACAGAGTTCTATGATTGTCACTGCCACTATAGTGTGAATGCGCCAGGCTGCCATATTACAGCAACAGATTTCCTTCTACAGTACATTGATTCTTGGAAAACCTTGTCCGCTAAGCCTGAAAATGGCATTATACACAAGGTACACACACATACATTTGTCCTATTAAGCAAGGATGAGAAGTATGTTCCTTACGGAGAACATGGCCGTAGCACAGAAATCTCGACCATATTGCCCAATTGTCGTTGTATCCGCTGTCGTTATAAGGATTTTCAGCTGTGTAATAACGAGCCTCAATTGCAACTACCTTAATTCAGTAGATATATTGTAGCTATCGTTAACGTTTAAGCTTATCATTTATTGCAGTATGTTTCGTACAATCTGTCCGTTTTATGAATTCGCCGTTGCACAGTTTTGTTCTGGATGAATACGTGTTGTTATTTGGTTTTCTTGTCAGTTTCTGTTGCGGAATCAAAGCCGACAATATCTTGCGGAATATGAGAGTCTATACTGTTCTCATAAAAATGTAAACGTCACGTTAAGTCGATTCTCTACGGCGCAGATGATTCGTGTGAGCCACATATATGTACACACTCCTTCACCTGAAGGGCAAGTTGCGGAACTCGTGTAGAGGCATTATTATACACTTCTTCGACCTCTTCTGAATTAAGAAGTTCGTGTCCGCTCGGTAGCGTAACTTTTCATAAATATGGCGCCTTCACTCGTCTGTACTGCCAGTTACATTTGCGCATTTTCTAACAGAATACCTAGTATAGACGTAGTATAACGTGCTTCTTTTCCCACTCCAGTTAGGCGTTTTTTTCGCGATCCTTTCATATCAGCGTGCATTTTTTCCGCATCCCAGTCTTCTTTCCTTGTAGTACCAGAAGACAGTAGTTCTCCAACTGCCGCCGTTTAAGAACAGCACAGTCTGTTCTTGGAAAGCCATGTGATAATATCTAGTTGACTATATAGGCGACAGAAAGTCAGGACCTGCAACATTGACCAAGATGTGCACGTGAGTGGGTGCGAGATACGGCGAGAAACACGAGCACTGAAGGCTGGGACATCTCGCTGTGCCAAGTACCTCGCGGGAACGTGTCGTCTTACGTAAAGCGTTTCGCAAGGTGTCCTCGCTCAACCGTTGTCCGTGTGCTAAATCTTTACCATGTACTCTTAAGAAGCGCTGGTGAGAGTGCTGCTGCTAAATGCCGCGAGCCTTGTCTTGACTCTTCCGCATTGGGCTCTATGTTTCAGCAGCTGAAAATCTTATTTCATTTGTGGAGTAAACACTGTTGTCGCATATCGAGCAGAGAAGAAAAATACAGGGTACACAATACGTGAAAGACAAACTGTCAAAATGGTGTGTGTGTGTGTGTGTGTGTGTGTGTGTGTGTGTGTGTGTGTGTGTGTGTGTGTGTGTGTGTCTGTCTGTGTGTGTGTGTGTGCGTTATAAAGTTTATAAACATTTTATGTGTTCCCTGCGTGACACAGCACACATCTGTTCGGTAGTCAAATCCTGCCCATAATAGGCCTACATGTCGGGAGTGTCGCTAAGAACAGGTGTTGCGATGTTTTTGTGGTAGACATGAAACATAAACGCTATCTTTTATGTAACCTCACACGAAAAAATTGTGAGGCATGGAGTTCTGTGACAGTGGTGGCCACTTGAGAGCGCCAGGTCAGTGGCCGCAACATGACCTATCCAGGAACGTGGCAACGCCTCATTTAGTTACTATCGTACAAAGTTGTCGAAATATAGATAGGGCGCTTTGTATTCTTATTTAAAGACGGGACTTGTGCTATCATTTTCAAGTTGTAGCATGAGCCACAATTGCAGCACGATCCCTTTGACAGTTCCTTCAACGAAGGACACGGCGCAGAAAACGGTAACTTTCTCGGAGTCGCTGGCGTGCTCGACAGTTGCAAGTGGCCCCTCGTCTCCCATATGCGTGTGTTGTCTCGGTGGAACTACGGTCTGTGACGCCCCTGTTGCTGTTTTCCCAAACCAATTTGTAGGCACCAAATGAAGACGAAATAAAAAAATACACTTAGAGATTTGGTCTTCACGTACTGTGTCCTTTATTACGTTAGGTTAAGCTGCTTACCTACCTGTACCGATTTTTAAAATCCTTTATGATTACCCTCATGTATGTGTAAGTTATGTAGCAGAATATGCGGATGGGATAAAACAGTTTCCTCTGTTTGTTGACGTATTATGTACGTATTTATATGTCTAACAGTGTTGAATTCACAGCGACATAGTTCAAGTAGTGTGTTCTTGAGGCCTACTCTTGCTTTAGGCAGCTTCGAACCAACCGCTGTAAGCCAGATGTCGCGTGTGCACTGGAGTGTAAAAATTAAGGACGAGAATTACTTCCTCATACTGTGTCACTGCCAAGTACATAGCTCGATGAAACTGGTAAAGAATGGTGCAGAAGGTAACAGAAAGATGTACGCCACGAGATAAACAGAAATGACACATATTCAAAGACAGTGATTACACTGAAAACACCGAGATCCATAGTGGTACTCTCGGCATGATGATGAAAGGCGGGACACGGTTCTGAATAGGGCGCGTGACCACTCGGAGGGCTATACATACTCTATAATATGCTTTCATGCTGGTCACAAGGTTGGTAAGGATTTCTCATGGTAGGGCGCTCCATTTTACCACTAGCGCTGTGGGAAAACTGCTGGATAGTCGTTGGTGCGTTTGGAGCTGCTGCAATCCATCTCCTCAGGGAACCCTACACGTGCTTCATGGGATTCAAGTCGGAGGAAGGGACTGGCCAGTCCATTCACCGAATAGTCTCTTGTGCCAAGAGTTCCTCTACCTGCGCTATTCGGTTCGGTCGTGCATTAGGGTCGAATGCACCCCTGAAATGACGCACGTGAGGAAGTAGTACAGTGTCACAATGACGTAGATCACACAGTGTTCCTTCTTAAAAGTTTTGTAGGTGAGCAAGTCTTTGGAACGTTATGCCACTACACACAGTAAAATCTGGACCACAAAAACGCTCATTCTCGACAATGTTGGACATACTCCTTATATGGTGAGACATGGGAACTCGTAATGAACACTGAAACATAGTCGAACATGATCGTTGATTAAGAAGCATGATAAATTTCGATGACCTCAAAAATTAAATGGGTCCAAGCACTGTGGGACTTAACATCTCAGATCATCAGTCCCCTGGACTTAGTACTACTTAACCCTAACTAATCTAAGGACATCACACACATCCATGACTGAGGCAGGATTCGAACCTGAGACCGTAGCAGCAGCGCAGTTCCCGACTGAAGCGCCTATAACCGCTCGGCCACAGCAGCCGGTCCGATGACTTCAGTGTAATTATTGTCTTTGAAGAAAAGTGTCATTTCTGTTCGCCTCATTGCATGTTTCTTTTTAGTTACTTTCTGTACTACACTGTATCAGTTTTTTTATATTTCTGGTCCGATTTTACATCGAACTACGTGGTGGTCATAACTAAAGTTTTGCTTTTTGACATGGCTCCCATGAAAAACGAATGACCGCAGGACAATTAAATTTTGTGGAGACATTTGTAAGGACAAGCGGAAGAGAAATAACAGATAAACATGTTTACGTTCCAGGTTACAAATGTTGCTCAATTGAATAGACGTCGCCGTGGATGACGTGATGCGCAGTATTTGGTTGGGCTGACTCCAGCTACACACTGCAAAATGGAAGGGCAAATACCTTCCGAAACACCAGAGAAAAAGCGTCTGACTACTCTTGGCGGAGACACCCGGCTGTACTATACACAGTAACGGTCCTTTAGCGCTCTCTTAGGATACTGCCGAGGCAGGTTACGGTACAACGATATGACTAGCGTAAGCTGCCATTAAGTTGTGCTTTTCCCTTTCTGTAATTTCTGCAAAAGTCACAATTCGCGTAGTAAGTGCTGCTCTCTTCTTGAAACATCGCTCAACATTTTATAAACGCTACGATAAACGTATCCACTAGAAAATTCCAACTTGAGAAATTTTGAAATTTGTGGTAAGTTCCTCTGGGACGAAACTGCTGATGCTTACACACTACTTAAACGAACTTACGCTAAGGACAACACATACACACCCATGCCCGAGTGAGGACTCGAACCTCCGACGGAGGGAGCCGCGCGAACCGTGGCAAGGCCCCTTAGACCGCGCGTCACAACTCTAGATTTTCTGCGTTGCCAGAGTAATAAAAAAGTTGGTATGTTGGTGTTTTTCCTTCACAAGAACGAACACAAGGCATATGTACTTAAAGAAACAGCATCCTTCAATTAATGTTACTTTCTTTAGTGTTTCGAGCCAGACTGGCTCGAGGCCATTTTTGTAATGGCCATTAAAAGCTAATAACAGAAAGTAAATGTTCCTGTTTTATTCAAACCATTTTGTGGTGAAATAAGTCACAGATTTTCGCCATAGTTAAAATTATTACATTCTGTATCTCACAATTATCTCAGCAACACTCGAGGCATAATTGTATCATCGAAAAAAATTTGTTGCTAGGCTTAAGTTTGGGATATCGCAGACTTCATTCAGAGATTTACTGATAACCTGTCTTGGCATATCCAAAATTACCCGTGACAAACAGCTGAAGTGCTTGATCGGGAGATCCACAATCGGTATTTTAATTGTTCAGGTTCCTGCACCATGCTCTCTAACGGAAATTTTAAATTAAATTTTTACTGAATATAAATCAGCAAAAAATTACAAACGACGTTTGCGAATCTGTTACTTATGATGAAGTGCGTCTCACTTTGTCAAAGAAGTAATAACAATCATCATCCCGTATGAGTATAGCTAGTACTTCCTCGGCATGCGTTATTATATTTAAAATGAGGCAAATCGGTTTCCGGATGCGACTTCAGCGTCCCTCCTCCTAACTGTAACACAGCCGAGCATTGCCTCTATACACGTCCTCTCGTTAAACACCGCAAAGACTAAAGTAACAGCGAAGTACCTTCCTTCTCGTGCATAGTTTAGATATCCTTTCAAACAAGTTCCATAACAAGTCATAAAAGTGTCAGTGAATTTTTTTTTTTTTTAAAGCGAACTTTTACGGTAACACACCTTTTCCCCTAAATTACGTCGTCAGTTTCACTTACTACTGTGTAGTCGGTAGCTTCACAGTGTTTTAACTATGCGTCTCCAGAAAAGGTAGGCAAAAAGTACATTCAGAAATATTTCAGTGGTACCGAATATGTTTTGCTGTCTGCTACGCGGTTTAAAAGATTGCTGATGATGCTCCGCAATCAATGTGCATTTCCTATGTCGAGTTTGGAACAGACGCCTCACTTAGCTTAAAGAATGACAGTTTTAGAGTTGTTAAATGCACAGATTTTAAAGCGCCGTGCTGGATTTAGATCTAGGGCCACACAATAAACATGTATGACTGCACGCGAAATAAATTTAGTGTGATGGGCAGGTAAGTGGGTTAGGCAAGCGTCATTCTGTCCACCGCTGTGGAACTGATGAGCATTCCGCTTGCAGGTAATTCAAAATGCAATAAATCAATATGATCCGTTCGCTGCACTGGGAATGGCTGGTGCGGTTTTGAATAACTTCGTGATGCAGACAGTACTCGCGAACCATGCTGTCACATGCTGCATTCCAGAGCTGACAACGTACTCGGCTCCGATGTACACACTGTGTACGCGATTGAATGACTTTCCACCATTCTTATGAGGCTGAGTTGGTTATATCTTTCTTTCTTTAAAGTATCGCCAACCTTTTGTTGACATTGTTACTGAGGGCATAAATGTCTTTTTTCAAAGTGTCGTGCTCGGTTTTCCAACTATTTGGTAATAAGTTTCTGCTTTCTCGAGTATTTGGAAAATCGGTAAATGTGCTTGGGATTACCGTTTGCATTTTTGCAAGCATCCTAAAATACAGCGATCTGTTCGCTTCCTACTCTTTGCTTTAACTTAGGCCTTATTTTCGTCTGCAGCACGACCATAGCGTCTAGCTGCAAATGGCTCAGAAATGTTTTTGTAACATATCCATCTGATGATGAGACTATATTGACTCGAAAACTAGTTAACTATACAATAAATCGCATCAAATTCAAAAAGCGACTGATTGTATACCGCACGAAAAACAGCCAGAGATGTCAAAGATAGTGAAAGAGGGGAGGTGGCTGAACACAAGTAATGAGGGAGGAAAAGAAAGACGCAGGCTGACTAGAAAGAGGAAGAAGCGCAACTGGGAAAAATGAGCATTTGCCTTACTGCTTGGCAGGGAGAAATGAGCATAATCTTTAAGTTTTTAGTGAAAAATTATGTGGATGACAAAAGAGGTGATTCGTCGGTTCCTTAAATGCAACAGGATTCTTGAACGGGCAGCCACTATCTTGACAGTGTCACGAACTTAGACTTGTGACTTTGTAGGAATCATTAAGAAACCAGTGCGACAATGACTGGG
This sequence comes from Schistocerca gregaria, assembly GCF_023897955.1. Classification (NCBI taxonomy): domain Eukaryota; kingdom Metazoa; phylum Arthropoda; class Insecta; order Orthoptera; family Acrididae; genus Schistocerca; species Schistocerca gregaria. The sequence continues at coordinate 369,944,180 of NC_064923.1, forward strand.
AAACTAACCACTTCAGGTTGTATGTGACGATGACGCACCTGAAATATACCACGGGCACGTACGCACAGATTCGGTGGAACGGACTTCCCGAACTTTTAATGTGGAGATTAAGAAGATTTTGGACATATGGTATTTTTATGTCAACGACTGAAGCAGATGAGGCACGCCCTAGTTGTGCATTTGAAAAGCAGTGGTGCTAGATAAAGTAGAGCTGCAGCGGTACCTATCTCTCCCACAGCAGAGAGACAGAACAGGAAAAAACAGTTTCTTGAGTTACTCTATATATATATAGGATACTGGATGTTGTATATCATGCGGACACTCTATGCCGATTTCTGAACGAAATGCTGGAAGAATAGTTTTCTGTATGTTGTTTTATTTAGCAGTAATCTAAGCCCCCCCTTAACTTCCACGCCTACGGCATCACTAAACTACTATCTCGGGCGTGAACTCCATGCTTATAACAGGAAAAACACAGCCATAATGTGCCGTGTTTCACCGTGCCAGCAAACAAAACATTAAAATACATTACTGTAACTGTTTAAGTGACACACACACACACACACACATACATGCTATGAAGGTCGCGTTTTTCATTTTTTGCATGTGGACTTCACGTCTTAAGATAGCAGCATGATAATTCCGAAGGAAACGAAAGTGGTTAGTTGCTAAAAAATGGAATACAATGTTAATTTCAGAATAAAACAGCAGAGAGCCTCTGCGTACAAATGACGTGTATCAATGACGCGGGCGTATATATATCTATATTGGAATACAGTCAGCAGGTGCTGATACGGTCTATGACGTCTTACATGTATCACAATATATAATTAGTGACCATTCAATTTAGATCTTTGGTGTTATAACGAGACACCTTGCGAAAGACAGAATAGATTAATTTTAAATTTCGCGAAGCTCTATGCGATCAGTTCAATACTTTTAGGGTTCCGCTCCTCAATCTGTCAAAACAGAACCCGTACAGGATGTCTTTGTTGTCTGTCTTTCTGCCTGTCTGACTTTTCAAATCTCTTTCTATCATGAATGAATAGATGTATTAATTTGAAATTTGTCATATTCTAACGTCTATGGCCTCCCCCCATGAACCATGGACCTTGCCGTTGGTGGGGAGGCTTGCGTGCCTAAGCGATACAGATGGCCGTACCGTAGGTGCAACCACAACAGAGGGGTATCTGTTGAGAGGCCAGACAAACGTGTGGTTCCTGAAGAGGGGCAGCAGCCTTTTCAGTAGTTGCAGGGGCAACAGTCTGGATGATTGACTGATCTGGCCTTGTAACATTAACCAAAACGGCCTTGCTGTGCTGGTACTGCGAACGGCTGAAAGCAAGGGGAAACTACAGCCGTAATCTTTCCCGAGGGCATGCAGCTTTACTGTATGATTAAATGATGATGATGTCCTCTTGGGTAAAATATTCCGGAGGTAAAATAATCCACCATTCGGATCTGCGGGCGGGGACTACCCAAGAGGACGTCGTTATCAGGAGAAAGAAAACTGGCGTTCTACGGATCGGAGCGTGGAATGTCAGATCCCTTAATCGGGCAGGTAGGTTAGAAAATTTAAAAAGGGAAATGGATCGGTTAAAGTCAGATATAGTGGGAATTAATGAAGTTCGGTGGCAGGAGGAACAAGACTTCTGGTCAGGTGACTACAGGATTATAAACACAAAATCAAATAGGGGTAATGCAGGAATAGGTTTAATAATGAATAGGAAAATAGGAATGCGGGGTAAGCTACTACAAACAGCATAGTGAACGCATTATTGTGGCCAAGATAGACACGAAGCCCACGCCTACTACAGTAGTACAAGTTTATATGCCAACTAGCTCTGCAGATGATGAAGAAATTGAGGAAATCTATGATGAGATAAAAGAAATTATTCAGGTAGTGAAGGGAGACGAAAATTTAATAGTCATGGGTGACTGGAATTCGTCAGTAGGAAAAGGGAGAGGAGGAAACATAGTAGGTGAATATGGATTGGGGGGAAGAAATGAAAGAGGAAGCCGTCTGGTAAAATTTTGCACAGAGCAGAACTTAATCATAGCTAATACTTGGTTCAAGAATCATAAAAGAAGGTTGTATACATGGAAGAATCCTGGAGATACTAGAAGGTATCAGATAGATTATATAATCGTAAGACAGAGATTTAGGAATCAGGTTTTAAATTGTAAGACATTTCCAGGGGCAGATGTGGACTCTGACCACAATCTATTGGTTATGAACTGTAGATTAAAACTAAAGAAACTACAAAAAGGTGCTAATTTAAGGAGATGGGACCTGGATAAACTGAAAGAACCAGAGGTTGTAGAGAGTTTCAGGGAGAGCATAAGGGAACAATTGACAGGAATGGAAGAAAGAAATACAGAAGAAGAAGAAGAAGAAGAATGGGTAGCTCTGAGGGATGAAGTAGTGAAGGCAGCAGAAGATGAAGTAGGTAAAAAGACGAGGGCTAATAGAAATCCGTGGGTAACAGAAGAAATGTTGAATTTAATTGATGAAAGGCGAAAATATAAAAATGCAGTAAATGAAGCAGACAAAAAGGAATACAAACGTCTCAAAAATGAGATCGACAGGAAGCGCAAAATGGCTAAGCAGGGATGGCTACAGGACAAATGTAAGGATGTTAAGGCTTATCTCACTAGGGGTAAGATATAGAGAGCCACTTGTATGAATATCAAGAGCTCAGATGGAAACCCAGTTCTAAGCAAAGAAGGGAAGGCGGAAAGATGGAAGGAGTATATATAGAAGGTTTATACAAGGGCGATGTGCTGGAAATGGAAGAGGTTGCAGATGAATATGAAATGGGAGATACAATACTGCGGGAAGAGTTTGACAGAGCACTGAAAGACCTGAGTCGAAACAAGGCCCCGGGAGTAGACAACATTCCATTAGAACTACTGACGGCCTTGGGAGAACCAGTCCTGACAAAACTCTACCATCTGGTGAGCAAGATTTATGAGACAGGCGAAATACGCTCAGACTTCAAGAAGAATATAATAATTCCAATCCCAAAGAAAGCAGGTGTTGACAGATGTGAAAATTACCGAACAGTCAGTTTAATAAGCCACAGCTGCAAAATACTAACACGAATTCTTTACAGACGAATGGAAAAACTGGTAGAAGCGGACCTTGCGGAAGATCAGTTTGGATTCCGCAGAAATGTTGGAACACGTGAGGCAATAATAACCTTACGACTTATCTTAGAAGAAAGATTAAGAAAAGGCAAACCTACGTTTCTAGCATTTGTAGACTTAGAGAAAGCTTTTAACAATGTCGACTGGAATACTCTCTTTCAAATTCTAAAGGTGGCAGGGGTAAAATACAGGCTATTTACAATTTGTACAGAAACCAGATGGCAGTTATTAGAGTCGAGGGGCATGAAAGGGAAGCAGTGGTTGGGAAAGGAGTGAGACAGGGTTGTAGCCTCTCCCCGATGTTATTCAATCTGTATATTGAGAAAGCAGTAAAGGAAACAAAAGAAAAATTAGGGGTTGGAGAAGAAATAAAAACTTTGAGGTTCGCCGATGACATTGTACTTCTGTCGGAGACAGCAAAGGACTTGGAAGAGCAGCTGAACGGAATGGACAGTGTCTTAAAAGGAGGATATAAGATGAACATCAACAAAAGCAAAACGAGGATAATGGAATGTAGTCAAATTAAGTCAGGTGAAGCTGAGGGAATTAGATTAGGAAATGAGGCACTTAAAGTAGTAAAGGAGTTTTGCTATTTAGGAAGTAAAATGACTGATGATGGTCGAAGTAGAGAGGATATAAAATGTAGACTGGCAATAGCAAGGAAAGCGTTTCTGAAGAAGGGAAATTTGTTAACATCGAGTATAGATTTAAGTGTCAGGAAGTCGTTTCTGAAAGTATTTGTATGGGGTGTAGCCATGTATGGAAGTGAAACTTGGACAATAACTAGTTTGGACAAGAAGAGAATAGAAGCTTTCTATATGTGGTGCTACAGAAGAATGCTGAAGATTAGATGGGTAGATCACATAACTAATGAGGAGGTATTGAATAGAATTGGGGAGAAGAGGAGTTTGTGGCACAACTTGACAAAAAGAAGGGACCGGTTGGTAGGACATGTTTTGAGGCATCAAGGGATCACAAATTTAGCATTGGAGGGCAGCGTGGAGGGTAAAAATAGTAGAGGGAGACCAAGAGATGAATACACTAAGCAGATTCAGAAGGATGTAGGTTGCAGCAAGTACTGGGAGATGAAGAAGCTTGCACAGGATAGAGTAGCATGGAGAACTACATCAAACCAGTCTCAGGACTGAAGACCACAACAACAACAACGTCTATGGTCCCTTGGTAGTGTACTATCTGTAAACTTCTAGGCAGACGCAATCAAAAGATGGGGGCCATTTATGTCGCTTATTTTGATATTCGGAAACTCACTCATTAAAAACTTACCAGTATTTACCCTTTTCGTAGAATCATGAAATTTAGCAAGAAGGTAGGTTTCATAGTACAAGTAGGATTAGTAAAAAAAAAAACCAGGTAATTGTTAATTTATAATTATATCACACGATAAAATATTTCTTTTGTTATTTGTTAACAGACTTCAAATTTGAAATCAGATCATTCTCGAAAGTCGATGGACTTTGCGTAAGTTTGTAAGTAATCCTCAGTAATCGCAACTGACTATTTTTTTATTAGCTTTCATTTTTACAACGAAACAACTATTTCCATGTAGGACATATTTATACTCTCGTCTACCCACACTTGCTGAGTATCAAAGATAAAATCTCCCCTCCAATATCTCTCTCTCTCTCTCTCTCTCTCTCTCTCTCTCTCTCTCTCTCTCTCTCTCTCTCTCTCTCTCTCTCAAACACACACACACACACACACACACACACACACAGACACGCGCGCTCGCCACTTTTTCAAACCAATCGCAAATAATTGTGGCCCGGTGACATTGCGCATCCATCCATAAAAATTACATCGTTGTTTGGCAACTAGAAGTTTATGATTGGCTGCAGATGGTCTCCAAATAGCAAAACATTACCATTTCCAGTCGATGATCGGTTCAGTTGGACCAGAGGACCCAGTTCATTCCATGTAAACACAGCCCACGCCATTATGGAGCCACCACCACTTTTTACAGTGCCATGTTGTTACGTTCTGTCCGTGGCTTATTGGGGTCTGCACCATACTCCAATACTACCGTCAACTCTTACCAACGGAAATCGGGACTCATCTGACCAGGCCACGGTTTTCCAGCCTAGGACCCAACCAATACGATCTCGAGACTAAATGAGGCACTGCAGGCGATGTCGAGCTGTTAGCAAAGGCACCGTATCCTATCTGGACTGTACGACTTTGGAATGGAAATTTTTAGATCGTCCCCTCATTATGAGGGAGTGTGGTTTCAGTGGCGTATTTGAATACATTGCAGAGCCGAAACCCAATGCAGGCTGTACTAAGTGACTTAAGCGAATCAAACATCTAGAGGTCCACAGAAGCGTTTTAGAACATATCTCAGGCTGGGGGTTGTTTATGGAAGCAAAAACCGAGCTGCCACGTTAAATTACGTGTACTGGCACAGTATTACCAAGCTTCATCCCAGCAGTCTTTAAAGAATGTTACCGCTTGCTGCGAAATGGCGCAATAAAAGGCCGCCTGATGGATAGAATACCTCAAAAAGACTTACCTCGCTCATCGTGGATAGCTTTAATCAAAGTTATATGGCGTCGCTGAGGGATGTGCACTTCATTAATTCGCCTCTCGCTGCGCGATGCGATTAATTACCATCAATTTACTCGAACAAGCGCAGACTTAGCAGAAAGACGATAAAGCCGGCAATTAACTCCGCTGCGCAATGCTACAAACCGCGCAATACGTAATGAGGATCGTCCCTACGGACTAGAAATTTCGACCGACATTCTGATAACGAGAGTAATCACTCGACGAGAGCCTATGGAACGATGGTGGTTGTCTTCCGGAGGGATTCCGTTTCGCCGAATGCCATTTTACATTTGTCAGCAAATTCAGACGCTCCCGCACTAATCAATTACCTTGGACCTATCGCCAGGAACGGGTGCGAACATATCGGATGAGAGGGTGAGAGCGCGAGGGGGGGGGGGGGGGAGGATTGAAGAAGAAGACGAGGGGAGTGTGGAAGGAAGAGGAAAACTGGAGAAAGAGTTTTCTGAGAACTTCCGATTCCATTGTCGACCATACCTGCTGCGGAGTTTTGAAAGGAAGGAAGGAAGGAGAATAGATATAAAGGAAGGTAGATTGGGGGACGACGACCACAAGAATACTAGCAACTGCGCAGTAGTTCGAATTGTTAAAGGGTAGGGAAGGAAATCGGCCGCTTCCTTTTCAAGGGAGGCATCGTAGCATTTGCTCTTAGCGATCTGAGGCTTATCTTTTTCGACTTTAAACGGCCTCAGAAATCTTACTGAAATATAAGAAACGGAATTTTATAAAAATGGACCTCCATTAGTAAATTTTTCTAGTCCATGTATCGCAGACTTTGTCCACTAATTTTTGTTTTGAAAAACTCCTGTAGCAGTAATATATATATATATATTATTGTGTGTGTACTACAGCCATCAGCTAGCCCACTGTCGCCATTTAAAGAAATTACGATAAAATTATTCCACTCGTTTCTGAAAGCGACTAAGGAACCTGTTGGGTGCTGTTTGCTGGTTGAAAGTGGGCAAGTGGTTGTTTTTTGATTTTACCTTGTAGCACAGTACTTGCTATGGTAAATGACATTCGCAGCCTGATAAATACCTCCCCTCCCGCCCTTTACGGTGTAGAGCTTTCCATCTCCTCTAACGATCTTTTCCTTTGTGCTGGATTTCATCGCAGACCACAATAAGCAGATTCAAATGAATGTAGGCAGGAATTAAAATACTTGTACTGGGTAGAATATCGTTGAGATCTCCTTCTGAGTGAGGACAACAACAATAATTCTTAGGCAACTCGTTGAAGTCGCTATGTACGTCACCGCTTCACATCTAAATGTCACAAAAAACTGAATCAGCGAAACAAATGCTGTATACGGTATCTCCTATTTCTTTGGACATTGGAACGAACTGGACATAAAATAAGAATAGTTTGCAATCGAATTACAAGCAGAACATCATTATAAGAGATTGTTACTGATAATAAAAATAAGTTTGACATAATGCACTAGTTTAGTTGCTATGTTATTTAACTTTAAGACCTTGATATTTCAAGAGTGTTTCAGGACAATAATAGCTGTCGGCGAACGTAGAGGGGTCAAAATGGTTTGGAGTGAGTGGGGGTAATTAGGGTATGACAGGTTGGACAGATGCTCTGCAGGCGCAATTCCGGCAGAGGTGAAAAACAGAGCAAGAAGAAGAAGAAGAAGAATACTAAATGTATAGGTAACAGAGATGAATGAAAGGCGATCTTAAGAGGATACGAACTGGATTCTGTTGAACAAATACATACATAAAATCTTCCATTCACTTAATAAAGGGACGCTTCTTTCTTGTTTTGGCCTACTAGATGGAGCGACTCTCGTTAGGCCAACTGGGTGACGTCGATGAAAATGACGAGAATATATTTTGCGTTGGTTATTTTTTTACCGGCTAGCATTGTTTGGCAATGAAAAAATGAAACAGGAATCGTGTTATTGTTACACGTTTTGAACTGCAGCACACAATAAACAGTTACTGACACGTGTAAATTTATTTCATTTTAAAGACGTTTTTATCTGAATAAAAAAGCTAAGGCTAAACAGCAGTGAGGATGTGGGTGACGTCAGTGGGGTGGAGGGTGGGGGGCGGGGCGGTCAATCTGAATGCCAGAGTTTGCCTCGGGGCGTTAGTTACAATAGTTATGCCATTGGTTTGTGCTATCAATAAATTAACAAACTTACGCCGAGGAGAATATGAGACACGATCGACCGAGTACGCTTATGCTATATGTTGTCTGTTGTGATTTTCGTCAAGCCGTGGTGAGAGTGGCCTGTTGGGTTGGCCCTTGCAGGGAAGATGCTACATGTTAGAATTTGTTTGGGGGGAGGGGGGGGGGGCGGCTTGGCGGGCAGGCCGTTTTGCGGCGTACACGCAAAGGTTAGCAGAGGGCGCAGGGCACGGTACGGCGTTAACAGGGCTGCGAGCGAGGGTGTCCGCTAAATATACTGGCGGGGCCAGCGAGCAGGAAACACAAAGGGCCGCCTGCGCGAAAGGGCGGCGCGGCGCGCCCACGCAGCTTTCACCGCAGTTCAAGTGCGTAAACTGCGTGCGGGTCGCGGCCCTCTGTTTCCGAGTCCAGTCGGAGAAAACGGGACGCGACGGCCGCATCGCGGGCCCCCACACGGATCAGCGCAGCGGCGTTATCTCGACAGGGGCCGAGGGCCTGCTGCGCGCCGTATCATGCCACTGAGGTGTTCCTTTACGCAGCGCGCACTTCAGAGCTGCAGCCAATTTAATTTTGTACTCTTATAAATAAATAAACGCAGTAAAATTACTTCCAGTAATCTACACTAAGGTAACCGAAGCCTCGGGCTAGCGATATTCAAGTTTACAGATGGCGGTAGTATCGCATACACAAGGTACAAAAGGGCAGGGCAGTCCATTGCCGAAGCTGTCATCTGTACGCAGGTGATTCATGTGAAAAGGTGATTATGGCCGCATTACGGGAATTGACAGACTTTAAACGCGGAATGATAGTTGGAGCTAGACGCATGGGACATTCAATTTCGGAAATAATTAGGAAATTCAATATTCCGAGGTGCACAATCAAGAGTATGCCGAGAATACTCAATTTTAGGGATTACCGTTCACCACGGACAACGCAGTGGCCGACGGCCTTCACTAAGCGGCCGAGAACAGCAGTGTTTTAGTACAGTTGTAATTGCTAAGAGACAAGCTACACTTCGTGAAATAACCGCTGAAATCAATGTTGGACGGGACGAACCTATCTGTTAGGACAGTGCGAAATTTCGTGTTAATGGGCTACGGCAGCAGACGACCGACGCAGTCAGGTAAAATCGCCACGAGCACTGAGACAATCATCCCACCAACACACTGGCTTAAAGATATCTCTTTAGTAAATCACCGTATCCTGCTTCGTGAAGAAGTCCGTGACTGCCTGCTACCATCCTTGTACAACGAGAATCGCCGACTCATCACAGCCTTCTTTAAGGGACTTGAAGGCGTGCTAATTGCCTTGGGAGAGGTCAGTACTGTAGGGCAGGTGCTCAAGTGTCTCCACTCAAGTTGGCGTAACTTCTCTCCCTGCCTTCCCCTAGACCAGTGTCTGGTGTCGAATAGCGACCAGCACGGGACTTGGAGCATCATTCCACGATCGTGGTAACCTGGCGCATCATTCCACAACAATGGTTGTCGACGGATATGCTGCCCCGTAAATTCTCATTCTCCGATGGACGTCTGCCGGTGTTTGTCCTTTTACTGCCGAGAAAAAAACAGCAGAATGTTGGTCTTCTTTGGACACGTTTCATGATAATGTTGCCATAGTTCAGATTTCCACATTTACTGCAAGCATGACAGAAAGACGTGAATCCAACACTAATCCCTTGCCTACATGTTCGTACTTATGTGTGCGAATCAGAGTCGCACTACATTACATAAACGCGGTAGCAACGGCCTCAGACTGAATCTTTTTGATCACCCTTTATACACTGTACTCCAGAAAGAAAGGCCCAGCACTTGCGGCTCGCCGGCCTGAGTTGCAGAGCGGTTGTAGGCGCTACAGTCTGCAACCGCGCGACCGCTACGGTCGTAGGTTCGAATCCAGCCTGGGGCATGGATGGGTGTGATGTCCTTAGGTTATTTAGGTTTAAGTAGTTCTAAGTTCTAGGGAACTGATGACCTCAGCAGTTAAGTACCATAGTGCTCAGAGCCGTTTTGCCGTTTAGCCCTAAGCACAAACGTAGGTCCATTACATCTGCACACAAGTAACGAAGTTATCAGCCCTCAAAATTCTAAAATTAAGAAATAAAATAACAACACAACCAAACAACAATATACAACACTAATGAAACGATTAATATCGTTGTCTGCACTGATGGAAGAAGGTTAAGAGTTTTATAATTGAAGTTTCACTGGTAGCGGAATGTGCCGGACAGGGACTTGACTATTGAATTTTTGCCTGTCGCGGGCAAATTCTCCACTGACTGACCAATCCATTGACATTTGCTTTGGAAGCAGTTTCTTTCTCTTAAGGTACGCATGTGAATCTGGGGCACATTTTGTGAATTTTAAACCCAGTATGTGGTGCTCTAAAACTTAGAAAGTTCGTTACTAAATCAGTTATTAGTGAATTATGCACTAATTCGTAGTTCACGTGCAAATAGGGAAATTTCAAAAGAAGTTGATAAAAATAAGCGATGAATGTGTCGCTCAGGAACATACAGTAACTGAGTATTCGCCAAATTAATACTCGAGGACATGTTGAAAAGCAGTGCCTTCGAAATTTTAATATGAAAGCTGGTAAAGTTTTTCAAATAAAACAAACGTTATTGATATTGCACGTATTTCTCAACATAGACACTCTAGCGACGAATACATCGCTCCCAAAGAGAGATCAGTTCGTTGGTACCGCCACTGTACAATGCTTGATTTCGTTGACGGAGGGTGGCTGCAGTGGCCGTGCGGTTCTAGGCGATACGGTCTGGAACCGCGCGACCGCTACGGTCGCAGGTTCGAATCCTGCCTCAGGCATGGACGTGTGTGATGTCCTTAGGTTAGTTAGGTTTAAGTAGTTCTAAGTTCTAGGGGACTGATGACCTCAGAAGTTAAGCCCATAGTGCTCAGAAACATTTGAAACTTTCTTTGACGGAGGCAGACCGTCACTCTGTTTGCACCGCTCCGCTTCATCACTATCAAAATGAAGACTCGAAGGTGTTCTCTAAGTTTTGGAAAGAGATGAAAATCACATGGGGCCAAGTCGAGACTGCATGGAGGAGAATCGATTACGGTGAACCCAAGGCGTCGTATTGTTGCAGGTGTCGGAGCGGTCGTTTGTGGTCTGGCATTGTCACGCTGAAGGCATAATTGCGGTACGCACCGCCATATTACACGCTACAATTAAAGTCTTCTTGCGGCAGTGGGTTGCAACTTGGGTCAGCAAAGGAAAAAAGACAGAGCATAATATGCATGACATGTAATACCTCAACCGATACTGAGACAAAAAAAGTCGGAAGCATTACTTTATAGCACGCCCTCATATCATCCACTTTTAGACCATTTGTTGTATGGTTCCTAAAGCTCTCACAGCACTAAACAGCGAAGGAGCACGAAGGGAGACCCAAACATGAAAGCTTGGAAGAGCCACCTGACGACGGGTTATTCAGTATGTTTAAGTGTGGATAAAGTTCTTGTGTCTAAGTGTTGTGTTCGTTATAATCTTTGTGAGAGATATGTAGTACTTATTGCCGTCAGTTGGTGAAGAAATACATTTATGGTAGAGGCAGGCGACCACAAAAGATTTGGCACAACGTTGAAATATAGAAAGGTCTTCCTCGCACAATTCCTTGTTACGCGTTTCAAAATTTCGTCGTCAGACTAAAGCTGTGGAAAAAAAGTGTACAGTGATATTAACGATAGTAAATACGTACATAATGCATCTTAGTATTTTACACAAAGAAATTTCAATTAGCACCGTTCTACTGTCGTAGTTAGAATACTGTAATGTGGCTACAGGTGGCCATACTCTTGTAGCATTTCATTTTGTTATGGTTGTAAACTGATAACAGCTGGATTGTTGTTGCGATCTAATAATGTACTATTAAATTAAAAAAAAAATAAGAATTCCTTTTATTGCGATAATAACTAACTTTATTTCAAGTTGTTGCCGCTAAAATAGACTCATCTGAAAGATTCGTTTATTGTATATTCGACTGTCGTAATACGATTACATGTGGTGATAATTATGTAAAATTTTGTTTAATGGTCGTTGTAAACTTATTCTTTCACAAATTATTTTATTTCTGGTCCATCTCAGTTTTATGTTTATTTTGTACCAGAGCAGTTAATGGTCGCAACTATGTCTTCTGTTTTAACTAATTACTAACGACTGTCTCCGTAACGCTGTTCACGAAACTACCTAGCGACGCACATTTCATGCTGACAGTGTACGAGTTTCTCTTCCATAAAATTAGCATAAATGTATCTTTGCCAAGCTGTTCACGGTGTTCTGTCATGTAGTTCGTCGCATTGCATACTTGCTTGTAAAGATACTGTTTGGCCTCATTTCTATGATTAATGCTGCGGCCTTCGCTTACTTCTTAGATAGCTTTATCCCCACAGTCATATTGGCAGCGGTTTTCTTCGAAAAGACAACAGCACTGTCAAATATGCGCATGTGACACAAGATCTGTAGTATACTCAGTCTTGGAGCTCACCTTCGTGAGCTTCTCATTAAACTTAAATATAAATGTAGGTACGATACTAACTGAAATTTCTGTGTATGGAATACGAAGGTGCATACTTAAGTTATTAAGTACATCTGCTTTTGTTAATTTCATTTTACACTTTATTCCACATTTTTAGTCTGATGATGAAATTTTGAAACGCGTAACGCTTAATAAAGAATTGTGCGATGAAGACTTCTTATGTTTCAAAGTTGTGCCAATACTTATTACAAATGTGATTAAAGTATTACTGTACTGGGAGTAGTAGTTAGTATTCCCCGTTCCTTGAGCAGGCCGCTGGACGTGGCAGCTGCGCAGCCGACGCACGAGACGTGGGCCCCGGCTCCTTCCGCGCCAGCTAAGCCCCGTGGGGCTTTGAATATTCATCGCTCGGTTTCTCGGCGAGTCGCCTTGCCCGGAATGATATGCTCGCACGGCAGCGTGGCGGAAATCTCGCAGCCGGCACCGCGATAGCCTTGAGATAGATTGAAATTTTCTGCCGCACGGTGCTCCTTGCAAACGAAGTTTCTCCCTTCTCACTTCGTCTGTTGCCATATGGTTGGAGGGAGGGGGAGGTGTGTGGGCGGAAGCAGGCAGAGCAGATGTGTGGAACCAAGTCGTCACACGGCATGCGACGCTGTCGACAGGAAATAATATTAGGACAGGTTGTTGGCGTCGCAGAACGCGAGTCGGGAGCAGCCCATTGTGCACATGCCAGCGTGCAGCTCGCAGCGAGCTTTTCGTTCGTCACTACCTTTCTCGTCCGTGCGTCTTCGTCACTTGTTCATCAGATCTGTGCTATATTCTAGTTCATTCCGTAAGGTGTTTACTTTTTGTGTATCGTCATCCAGCGGTTAACTACGCTGATCAGCCAGAACATTATGACCACCGACCTACTATCGATATAAACTCGTCCAGGCGATAGCGGCATCACCCGGTGAGGAATGATTGCTAGTCGGAAACACGCACGGTGCATGTAGTGTCAGTGAGCTTGCTGTCCGTGTGTAGAATGGGGAAGCCGTGCGTTGTATGTAAGTGTGACCATGGGTAGATAATGATAACCCGGAAGCTCTGCACGAAAATTTCGGAAACAGCGCGACTTTTCGGATGTTGGAGGAGTGCTGTGGTGAGTGTCTTCAACACGTGGGGAAACCAAGGTGAAACCAGTCCAGATGTCGTAGAGTTGGGCGTTCACTTCTCATTACAGATGTTGGACGTCATAGGCTGGGCAGACCAGTAAACAGACTATGCATTGAATCCTGATACCTCTTCATCATGCCGATGGGAGGACGCGAATCCATCGTCTTTAGGGGACCTGTACTGCGGAACGGAGACAAGCCACAGGCGGCTTCATTACGCTCTGGGGAACATCCACGTGGACATCCATGGGTCCAGTGGAGCTCACACAAGGAACCATGACGGCCAAGGACTATCGTACACTGGTTGCAGACCACGTACACTTTTTCAAGACGATCATGTTTCCCGACGGCAGTGGCATTTTTCAATAAGATAATACGCCGTGTCAAAAGGCTGGGAATGTGATTGAGTCAAGGGATACATTCGGATGTGCTGATCCCCAAACTCGCCAGATCTGAACCCCAATGTAACACTTCTGGGATGTAACTGAACGTGGCATCAGAGCTCATCGTCCCTCAAGCGCCGAATTTATGGGAATTAGGTGACGTGTGTGTAGATGTGGTGCCTCATGGCTTCCATGTCACGACGCGTCGCCGTTGTTATCCGTGCCGAATGTGGACATATCCGCTATACGGTAGGTGGTCGTAATGTTCTGGCTGATCAATGTTTGTTGGGAATGATTTTATACGGTGTGTAAACAACAACTGTTTACAACATACCACAGTGGTATAGAGGTGAGAGACGAACAGTTTGATATCGGACAGTGTGGGCTATGAAGTTGGGGAAACTACCACAAATTGGTCTACAAAAACCACCTATGCTACATGTCATGCGCGTCCCGCAAGATTTGCAGTGCGAACTCCTCTCTCTCTCTCTGCGCGCAAACTACAGGCCCTAGAGAAAGAAACTACTGGTACTAGAAGAAAATGAGTAACAGTAAATTTAATGTAGTTCGAAGTTTTCGCGGTACTTTTTTCTGCATAACTTGAATTAGAAATTAGCAAATTGATGTATTTAAAAATCAGAACATTTCTCGAGCTATATTGTTTGGGGGAACGGGCGATGATGCCGACGACCGTTGCCTTTGATCTTTGGCTGATTGCTGTCGATAATTTCGGGCGTGAAGGGAAGAGATATGGCGCGACCTGATACAAGTATACAGCCTAGCAGCATCCTGTAACATCGAGCTCAGATGTCTCCATCTCAGGGATGGATCATCATCAGCAATGAAATTTCATGGGAGAGTGAGTCAGGAGGAAAGGAAAGGTACACGCTTTGAGGGGTGATTCTGAACAAAAAATGTCATAGGAAAATACGTCCTTTTCTTAAGTTTCCGAGGAAACTAATGAAAACAATGGGTAACGGGAGAAATGGCAGATGATAGTAAATGAAACAATGTGATGTAATGCTTTGTTTAATTGTGTACATTTCCTCACAAAAGCTGTACAAGAATACATTGTGCATCTCTTGTGGACATCTGCTGTGTTGCTGATCTGAGCTCATTCGTAAGTCTTTTATTTGAGCACACGCACGTAAAAACTCGTCGTTCTATCATGCAGAATTGAAGTGCGGGTGAAAATCGTCAGCAAAGACGTCACTGCGTAACCTGGTGTCGCTTTGGTTGTATTCGCATGTGAGTGTTGGTGGAGGAGGACATGTGACTGACGCTTGTGATTTTCAAACAGCTGTACGTCGGACACCGTTAAGAAAAGGGCAGATCTTCATCTGAAATTTTTTGTTCATAATAACTGTTATCACGCCTCAAAGCATATAACTTTTCTCCTCATTGACGCAGTATATCTGTCAGCAGTCAAACCTTTCCGATTTACCCGTACAATTTCATGAAGACAGTGATAAACCTAATCCCTGCCCACACCATTATCGATCCTACTCGATATCAGTCTCATTCCACAATGTTCGGTTTTTGAAATTGTGTTCCACATTCCTTCAGATGCGAAATGGTCGAGAACTACTCTCCAGACCAAATCGGGACTCATCTGCGAAAAGGACATTGGCCAATGTTCGACTGTCCAGGTGGGATGTTGACGACTCCACTCTAGACGTTCCCTTTTGTGCAGAGGTGTCAGAGGCGCACACACACACACACACACACACACACACGCACACACACACACACACACACCAGGTCTCCGACAATAAAGGACACTCCGTTTGCATCGATACAACATATTCAGTGGATGCTGCGAGGTCCGATGGTAGTTGCTGCGCAGCACTAAGGCGGTATCATCGTGCCTTTACATGTGGGTCTCCTTGCCGTGGTCTTCGGGATACAGTTTCGGTCTCTATAAACTGTCGCCACATCCGAGAAACAATACAACGATTCACGTTAAGCCACTGGACCACATGAGTTTGCGATTGTCCTGCTTCCATTCTTTCCATGGGCTTCCTTCGCAATATGTCTTGTAGGCGTGTTACCTATGCCATACTACACCGCCTGCGACTGTGTACACAGCGATTGTGGATATGGGACTACCCGACAAACACTACCCCGTTTCATAGGTGCACTGACGCCATCGTTGGCGTGGTTTTCCGCTGACCGAAATGCTATCTTCCGTGCAGAACTGCAATCGTACGGACATCTGTTAACAGTTTGTATGATCATATCGTGAATTAGATACAGGTCTGGAAAATAGCTGTGTGTTGCTTTAACTTTGGAATCCAGTGTATTTCCAACTGGGTTTCCTTCTGCCCCACAACCAGCTCGCCTGCTATTTCGTTGACGAAGTCTTGACTCTGCAGTGGTTGATTTCTCCAACAATCCGTTCGACCTTTACGGATAGCGAATGAAAAATATTTTTTTAAAAAAAAGATGCTGCATTTGGCCAATCGATATGGTGAGTATCCTCTTTCATCTGAGGGCCTTAACGTGTTTTTGTTGCCGTAGTCTGAATTTTTTTTCTTTCATCGACAGTTTGTGTGAATGGTTTGATGTATCACGTCACGACCACCTCTCTCGCGCCAACCTCTTCATCCCGCTTACACAGCCTGACTGTAGCAAACTTTGTGTTAAATGCAGCGCTCGCTGTCGGTCTACGTGTAGAGTGTAGACCGACACCGCCGTCGCTGGCTGTGGGCCGGAGTGAAGGAGTGCGCCTGCTTGGCGGTGTTGCAGAACCTGGAGGACCGCGAGCACAAGCACGCCGTGCACAAAGAGCAGCTGAGCAGGGAGCAGCGGTTCCTGAGGCGGCGCCTCGAGCAGCTGCACGCCTACTGCGCCCTCTCCAAGCGGCGCTCCGTCTCCGAGTGCTCCACCTCCACCGTCTCCAGTACAAATTCCTCCGCATCGTCCTCGCTGTCGTCCGCGTCGCCCTCCTCCATATCCGAATCGGGTAAGTCGCTCGCGCCGCCTGCCTCTTCCACTCTGCTCCTTCTCAGACGGCCACCACTAGTTTAACGCTAAGCGGGCTCATTGAAGCCTTCGATATCGCTACTCCATCTCACGACCGAACTGTCACCTTTCAACCTGGCCTGCAGTCTGTTCAAAGATACTTCGACTGACACTTCCGCGTAGGAGCACATCGAGGCTGACAATAGGGATGGGAAAAACTTACCGGTTAAAACCGATACCGGTATTTTGGTTCTGAATAACCAGTAGTTTTCGTTATTTGTTTGGCCTCGTTTGTGACAGGTTTTTCTTATCTTTTACTAATGACAGAGTAAAAAAAAATTAAATATCAGGTATCCATAGAAGGAGCAATTTTTATTCGTATTTTTTGCATGGGTTTCAAATATTTCCGTGTTATAGAAAATGAGAAAAGCTATCAGTGCTGATTTAATAACAATGCAGACAGAAACGAGCAACAAACGCAGCCATGAGAACTGTTGCATCACAGCTGTGACAATAATGTCCCTGTGAGACATGGCGATAAATAGTTTAGACAAGAAGAGAATACAAGCTTTCGAAATGTGTTGCTACGGAAGAATGCTGAAGATTACATGGGTAGATCACGTAACTAAAGAGTAGGTACTGAATATAATTCAGCAGAAGAGGAATTTGTGGCACAACTTGACCAGAAGAAGAGATCGGTTGGTAGGACATGTTCTGAGGCGTCAAGGATCACCATTTTAGTATTGGCCGGCAGCGTGGAGGGCAAAAATCGTAGAGGGAGACCAAGAGATGAATACACTAAGCAGATTGAGAGGGATGTAGATTGCAGTAGCTACTCGGAGATGACGAAGCTTGCTCGTGGCTTAAGGTACGCCTGTATCTGGTAGTGTGCGAGACATGCCCCCACCTAGTTCATTCGGCTGTCGTCGCTGGACATCCGTTGTATTGCAAAACGGCACCACCTCCAGTCTGGAAGTATTTCTGTGAAGTGAAGTGACGTAGTACTGAAGTACGTTTCATCTGAAACACTAAGAGAGGAAGGAAATTATGATAACAGTAGTAAATTAAACACTTTACAATAATTCATTCACAGTACACAATAAAAATGGAAAGCAGCTGATCTTCTGCCTGTGTCTACATGATATTCCTTTTCTTCTTGCAACCCTACGAAAAAGGCACCTGCAGTAGGGTCGGAAACGCCGTAGTCGAAAAGCCCACTTAGCCATGGTGTAGTGGCGATGTTGGTGAAGATCTGGCAACCGTAGGTGGTTGCTGCGGCTACGGGTCCTGTTGGATTGGCCGAATGTCTGCCTTGCCTCACGCACGTGGCACCACCACCACCACCACGACATTGCATCCTGCTTCATAGCAGATGTCCGCTGTCGGTAGACTCAACTGACCCAGCGAACGCACATACTCTCTTGAGTAAGCGGTAGAGAAACGAAAGAAAACAATCTTCAGTCGTGTTCGGATCACATTCACAGGTGTGTTCCTCTGGCAGACGCCTTCCAGCGAACCGTCAACGGGAACTGCGCTCTCCGCGTCGGCGCTTACAGCGCAGAGAACTGGTGGTCTGTGCGCGAACCAGCTGACGGTTATAAAGTGCAATTACCGACAGAGGTCCTGCATGGGCTATGTTATCGTCTGGCAGTGGAACGGACTTACACCGGAAAAATAAAGTTCCAATTTTGGCCACCAGCTGCGAATCTGAATGCAAGAAAGACGTATAGAAATGCTTCCTTATATGGTGGATTAGGAATAGGACGTGGGAGATCATGTCAAGCAAGTGAGAAAGCCGTAATGTTGATTTTTTTTTGCTAACCGCCGCTTATACAGTTTGTTCAATTTGTGCACTGGAGACGTCGACGAAATGCTGTACAACCCCAGATTCTCACCTGGTGGCCAAAAGTGGAACTAATTTTTTCCACTCTAAATCGGTTCTGCCTTAACGCGTTAGAATCTCTACCAAGTTTCGCTGAAAGACAACTACAGCCCACACTAGGCCTCTGTAATTAGCTGCACTTCAATTATAACCACCGGTTATATTTGTTATTGACATGAGATAGTGAGCAATAGAATGTAATATTGCTAATGGAATAGATATCATGAGCCCTTGTGGGATCAAAGAGATTTGTGGCACAAAATGCCCAACAGAAAGAAATGGGCTACGCTGGGTATAAACTTGCGGAAGTACTCGGAAAGATTCAACGGAGGACAGAAGAAGACGATAAATTCATTGCTTGCTCTATTGGGAAGGAATAAGAGGCATAAGCGTTTGTATTTCGCATTTTCGTTGCTTACATTTAAGATAGCTGCAATTACGTCCCAGATGCATCTGTTATTTTGAGAGCTTTTAATGTAATAACCGACCAAATAAAAGTCTTTTTCCCTTCGATCACGCTACCTCCTCTCCAACCCACTATATAACATATTTTAACAATAGTTTTATTTCATTGTTCGTGATGTAGGTTTTACATTACATTAATCAAACTTCATTATCAGTGTCTTCCTTAAACGTAATTCAGAGAAATCCTTGAATGCTTCGCATATGCCACTGCAGACATCACCCTATCTAAGATATACAAGCAGCTGAAATGCGATGCAACTTCTTACGTAACTGCTTCCAGTTGCTAAGAATCTGGTTGTGTTGCTCGTCGGTAATTAGTGTCCTACCTTTAAATTGCCCTTTGAGTTGCAATAAGAATGTAAAGAACAGCGTCGCCCGATATACGTGCAGGGTTTTAGAATAATGTTAAGGAATAATGAAGCTGCAATTCAGTACTAAGTATAAGACCTTAGCGCGTTTCACACGTGCCTAAAAATTCATAAGCCAACTTTTTTTCTTTTTTGCAATGTAATTGTGCTCGCTTCCTTATAAAGAACCGCTCGTCATAAAAATAATCCTAACTGAATATCACTATTTGGCATCGCCGCTGTAACTAGCGCTATATCGAGTAAATTCTGTGTGCTGATTATTAACACCAAGAAGATCAATAAAACAGTGTTCATGTGGTTGGTACGCTATATCTCTGGATGTGCTCGTTCTCTCTTTTCTCTCTAGTGTAAACTTTTGTTCATAGATAGCGAACAGTGGCATGTTTTTCTGCGAATACTTGTTCGCTTGTGTTCGTTTCCGTTCGCTCGCATCTAAACGCACCTTTAGAAGCGCTTTGGAGCAGATTAGAGCGTGAATCGCAAATCAATCGCTATATTTATGACCTGCTAGAATTAATAATGAAATCTGAGAAACAGAATGAAACTATTCGTCTAATGTGGTTGGAGGGGGGCGGGGTACACGTTCTCATTTGTTCGGCATAACTTAATCGCCATCCAATTCTGTTTCATCGCGCGCGCGCACACAAAGCCAAGCCGTGATAGACTTCCGCCGGTGGACGTGCCTCGCTTACAGGAACAGAAACGTCAGATGACACCGCCTAGCGTACCCAGTTCTTCAGTCGAATTGCCGTCTCTTCGGTGTCCAAGGGTCAAACGATTACCCACGCGTATTCTAGAAAATTATGACTAATCTTTTGGACTCAGGACCCCTAAATCGTTTGGATGTCACAAGACACGGTAGGAGAGAGAGATGCAAGAGGCATCGAGAAATAATTGTCAGTGCTGTGTTCAGAAGACGGGGAAACATTACTTATCGTGATTTCGTCATGTGGAAGCTAGTGATAACTCAGTGGCAGCGCAATAGTATCGTGGAAATGGCTGGACTTTGTGAATGTTCACTTACTGCCCCTCATTTATTTCTGTCGGAAGTGGAAGAATGAGCGTGAAACTGGTACTAGACGGCAACTCGGGCCCACACACATTATCGTTTTGTACAGGAGAAAAGGGGACAGTCCGCAGAGCAGCTTTTAATACAGTACCATGATGATTTTTATATTGTTCATGCGGTCTGATGCAGTTCTCCAGCCCTGTCGCGTTGCCAGCCACCGTCTTCATTGCAACATCCCGTATCATCATCATCGGAATGTCTTGTACAGGCGTATCTTATCCTGACTCTGTATGTCTTTTCTTTCTATGTTCCTCGAATTGCAGTTTCCCGACCATTCGTGTCCCTTATTGGGAAATTTTTCTCGTGACTCGTTGCTTACGATTATCGTTCATTAGGCGAATAATCTAGCTGATGTTCAAGATTCTCTTACAACGTCAAATTTCAGAGACGTATTTCTACGTTTTCATTTCAGCCTTCTGCATTCCCCACATTCCGCATCCATACAGAGTTGTCCTCTGAAAATAATAGGCGTTTCCGGCGAACAACATGCTCTGTGACATGCGCTTTAACGAGTTACAGAATAGACAAGCTAGAAGATGGAGAACCATAAATAATGCCGTACCTCAGTAATCAGTCCTGATCTCTATTGTGTTTAAACTGTATATTCATGACATGCCAGACACGGACTCTATAAAAATCCAGAAAGCAGACGGCATAGCATTAGTCTTCCAGGGTAAAGATATTATGCACTGTGAGAATTTGCTGACAGCGATCTGACGAAATTGCGTGACTACTTCTATAAAAGGATGCATTAGCCCAACCCAAATAAAACTGAGATTACTGCAGTCCATCTAATAACTACAATCCTCCGTTTCTAGAAATCGATCTGGATCAGTCCTTGACATTCGAACAACAGCACATCAAGTTATCTGAGAAACTTAAGAGTGAATGTGCTTCGCAAGATAGCCGGAAGCAGTTGCGGTGCGGATGTCAGTTACGCCGTGCTGCACTAGCTCTTGTGTGTTCTGCTGGTGAATATTCCGTTGGTATGTGGAAAAACAGCGCCAACACTACAAAGCTCGATGTGCAGCGTAATGAAACTACGAGAGTTTCACTGGAACAGCTGCTATGGTCGCAGGTTCGAATCCTGCCTCGGCCATGGATGTGTGTACTGTCCTTAGGTTAGTTAGGTTTAAGTAGTTCTAAGTCTAGGGGACTGATGACCTCAGATGTTAAGTCCCATAGTGCTCAGAGCCATTTGAACCATTTTTCACTGGAACTGTTAGATCTGTTCCCATACAGTCGTTACCTGCCGTAGCTAACATTACTCCACAAGATCTGATGAGGAAAGAAAACTACAGTAAATTTGCTCAAGAGTATCACCTATCAAAAGAACTCTCCCTCGTACAGTACCAAACAAGACCTACTAACAACTCGTCAGAAGTTACATAGACCACCCTGGATTGAGTCAGAAATTACCAGTTCTTTTGACGTGACCTCAAAGTGGAGATAAGCTGGGAAGGACATCACCCCCAAAGGTGCTCACCTGTTTCAAGATTCAACAGAGATAGTGAAATGATTCATACTACTGTGTCAAACCTGGTCGGAAGATGAAAAGCTTTACTACGGTCGAAGGGAGGTGTGCATCTGCTGACTGCGAATGAGGAGCAAACAATAGACCACACTGTCAAGGAGTTCTCACTTCGAGCATTTGGTGGCGGTGTGAGGACTCTGCACAAGTGGCTCATAGTGCGCTGGGCTAGAGATACTTGGAAAACTTATATACAGAGCGATTCACTGCCACTACCGATGGGCATAATGCATCCTGCAAATAGCTTCGGAAACCACAAGCGATATTTTCATATTCTCACGCTCACCACAAGTAAAACTATTAGTCTTACAGAAAAAAAATGAACAAGACCTTTTTAAGAAATTCAATGCAGTTAAATTTAGTACTTGAATACGGTTCCGCTGGAGATCTTGATCTTATTAGAGTTACTGATGAAAAACGCGTTTGAAGATCTCTTTTGTACGTTTTTCTGGAATAATTCAAAACTACAGCCTGTAGCGAAAACGCATCCCTGTACAAAATTGAACTTCCCACGAGAAGGTCCTGTTCATTTTTTCTGTGAGACTAATAGCTTGCGTATAGCAAGTGAGATAAAACGAAAATATTGCGCGTGGCGTGAAAGACTTTGGTGTCGCATAAAACCCGCCGTAGAGGCAGCTGAATCGCCCTTTATTCATATGCAGAATTTCATATCTCTTTCTGGTCTCAAGGCTTTAATTTTTGTATGTATCGTTTGTTTTGTTTCTTTTTGTAAAAAGCCCGTTGGCCTTGTGCAGTAGTTGGCATCATGATGTGCCTCTTTTCCTTCTCCATCTTTTTTACTTCAGACAGAGTAAAATCCATTCCGCTCTTCCAGTGACTGTTGTCAAGAGTTTTCAAAGTTTAGCCTTGCAGTATGGCTACCTAATGTGCACACCATTACCTTAGTTTTCTTTTTGGTCATACATAGATCATTTCCATCAACTGTAAGTGATGTGCAGTTTAGAAGGCGGCTGCGCGATGCACTCTGCGCAGTGAGAGAGAGAGAGAGGGGGGGGGGGGGGGGAGACTATTTTTGCGGCGCCGTCGATGTGCTTTCTGTCTCAGTCCCACACCACAAGGTTCAACTGTTATCTTTCGTGTCAACTACCAACGCAGAGAGTGTTTCATGTGGATCACTTGATTCTGCTAATAACACTCTTTCGATTAATATATATATATATATATATATATATTCTTGGAAAGTAGCCCCATCTCTTCTTAACGTTACAGTTTCAGCTTATTACGTCATGACCATTACAACGGCTCAGTGGGATCATCATGCCTACACAAACTTGGCGGTCAACACTAAAAAAGCATATTCTAGGCGCAACCTGAAGTGCACATATGGACGATGCGGCGGAATGGCACCACTGACCGGTGCTTTATGTTGTACAATCTGCCACTTTTCTGTTGTGCTCACCAGTTGCAGGTGGTGTCGAAATAAATATGTGGCCGGAAGGGAGCTTTCTCCTACCGAAAATAGTTCTTCTAATGACGTGACATGCTTTCACGTCACCGGATCCTATTAGGGATATCCAAAATCAATGGCAAAATGATAGCAATACAGATCAGCAACAGTTTACAATAATTTATTTATATAAAACTTACAAACACATAACTGTGGTGTTTAGAACCGTAGTATGAAGCTGCTGCGAGGCAATGGATCACTGTTTACTTTCACTGATCCGTCTCCAACTCTGGTGTAGTCCTGAATCCAGAAACGATAGGTGCAGTCACTTGCAGAATGTTCAGTTGGGCACTATTTGGCGCCAAATGCAGACACGGTCCTGACATTGTATAGAGGTACTGTGCTGATACTAACTGGTGAATGGAGCCAAGCCTCCGCTTGTGTCCACGTTTAGCGGATGGAAGGCACTTGGCAACTATTTGGGTGACGTATGGTGGATGCATAAAATAGTTATTGTTATCGACACGTACCGTCTCAGGTGGAGTGAAAGTCGCACCAGAGTACTCGGCAGTTGGGCACTCTTCTATGTATGTCTGTGTTCATACACAGGAGAAAGTGCCCCCACCACCCGCCTTCATATGTGCGTACAGCACTCCAGTACAGGTTTCGTTCATTTAGTACTCGGTAGTAAATAGTCTGTGAAAACTGAACAACTTGGTTGCGGCCTGATGATCCTTACGTTCTATTGTAGGTACGAAAGGGACAGAGGAATATGCGAACGACGTTAATATTTTTCGCGGTCGCTTATATCTCAACACAGCCCGTTCCTTCATAACGAACATTACGTTTTCCAGCAGCAAAACTGACCATGCAACTGGTCTTGAATCGCGCGACGGAGCATGATGGCAAACTTCGATCATATCAGTCATGTTGTTGGTACTTAGAATAACTACGCGACGAGGGTTAGAATCATACATGTATCGTTGAAATGCAATCTTTCTGCTTCCTCGAGGTGTACCAACTTGTCAGAGCACGGGTTCCAGAGAGCGTACCATTTGACATTTTAAGAAATTTGGGCGTACCATCATAGTTTGTTCATTTTTAATGAACCCTGCTAAGAGGTGGAGGTGAAGGGAGAGGGGGTGGGGTTGGGCGGTGCTCAATGTTGAGCGACGAGTGGCGCAGTGGGGATGTGGAACGATATGAGGGGAATACCTTTCGCCATATTGTTGTTGACAACACAATTCAGTTTTGTATAGTGCCGAATGTGACACACTCAGGGTTTCGTGGAAGCGTCTTTTTTACGGAATCGCTCGTGTTCACATGTGTTACTTGTTTGAAGACCGAAAAATCGGCTAACGAAAGTTTAGTGTCTCTTTTGGCCGGTTTCTCCCCCAAAACTGCTTGGACCAAGCACGTATGTACGGGCAGTACGGAAGACTCACCAATTGTGTGAGGTTTTCCTTCCTTTCCAGTTCTCAAACTAGCTAGTTATGAGGCTTTTATGTAGTCAGTATCAGTGTTAATAAAATTTGACATGCATTTGGAGTTTTTTTAATTAGAAAATGCAGATTTCCTTTGAAAAACGTCAATAAGTTTATCAAGTTAATCAAAAGTTTAAAGACATTTTAATAAAGAAGGCTTCATGCTTTGATTCGAAAACATTGCTAAGCATACTATGCATTGGGGGATTGGATCATCACCGGTTACTGTACTGGCCTTCATTGTAAAAGCAAATTTTACCTTTCAGCATACTTGCTCTTGGCTATTGGTTCAGTTTTATTAACTGCATCCTTGGAGGTACAAGGAATTTCCTGGCTTAAAAATCACCCGATGGCTAACTTTAAAACACAGTCACGTGTAAGTCACAAAATGAAGTTAAACTTCATATCAAGTTATAGTAGTCGAGGATCAGCTCGTTGTAATACGGACACTCCGGTTCCAGACACAAGGTTTCTGTGGATCACGATCCCATTTAAGGAAACACCCAACGAAGTGGCAATAACGACAATAAACCGTTCGCTGCGTAATGACTACTGCGGCGCTACACATTGGAACTTCGCACATGTTGGCAGCAGCTGTAAAGCGACACGAAAACCGTGGAATAACTGCCGACAAGACCCGATCAAAATTTCACCAACGTCAAAAGCGTATGAATCATTTCCGGACAAAGCGAGATGACTAATGAAGAGAGGGGTGGGGAGGTTACTTTCGGATATTCCTGTGTCCTGCGTGCAGTCCGATAGAGACGACATAGGGTAAATCCATTTTCTTTAACATTATACAGTGTTACTATTATCAGTAAGTTTTGTCACTATCATTGTCCTTCAAAAATATAGTAAAGTGATTGAATATTTTACTTAATCAGTGTTTTATTTACTTGTACCACCTTCCCCTGTAATAGAGGAATGCTTATAATGATCTAGCGCGTCTGTTAGGTATGTATTATCTTTTGTAGGTTTTACAAACGCAAGTCAGTCGCCGAATAATCACTGCATTATGAAAGAGCTCTAACAAAATAGTAGACTTTAGACTCGGTTTCCGATGGAACGTCGAATGGTAGTAGGCAGCCCCAACTGTGGGGCGCCGCTCGATATGCCGGAGCTGGGGGCCGCAGCACGCGCCCGCCAATCACCCGTTGCCTGTTTTTATTTCGATTCACGCCGCTGCCACCGTGTTTGTTTGCCGACTCAAAAACATGGCCGGCTATTTGAAGCGGAGGGATAAATGACGCGGAAGAGCTAGCAAATAGAACCGCTGCCACCCCGCGCGTGCGGCCTTCCTCGGCGCCGAAACAAATTTAAAAGCCTCGTGTCCAGTTAGCGTACTGTGAATGTTTGTTTATAGACATATATAAATTTCCCATTACCGGGAAATTGCGCTGTGCGCAGTTCTGGCTTTCGGAAGGCTGCCATTGACCAAATTTCAATTGGCGAGTAACGTGGTACATGTCAGGGTTAAATAATCCACTGTTTGGTTTCACATACCAAATTTTATACGCGACATGGATTAAGTATTGCATGTGCAGCACCAGTTAATTCTGAGAACGAAATTCGCACAGACATTTTCATGTTTTTGTGTAATACCACAAATAATTCTAGTGTGCTTACAAAGACCGTGGGAGGAGTTTTCATCGCTTGACCAGTAACAAAATGAAACAACGGTGTTGGACTCTGAAACGCATCATAGCTGAGTGAATAGCCTAGGAGCCTTCCGTTCCAGTCCAAGCGGTATCCACTGAAGTGAAAAACATTGTTCCACGTCTTCTTGTGACAAAGAAGCCCTGTAGCAAATTTGTAAAAAAAAATTTATACAGCTGCTTCTCTCCTTATCGAGGGCTCGTTAATTACATTGCGGGAGCGTTGACTCTACAACACCGCTTTTGCTAAATGGTAGCAAAACTAGTTAAAACTGTTTAATCTGGATGTAGGATTACGATAGGGACTTTAACGAGCTGATCTGCTATCCTTGTAACACATATAGCGACCGTGGTGATCTACGGTCTTCGCTTTCGACTGCTCTTGTATGATAGTAACGAAATGAAATATCCGCCAAGTGTCCCTTGAACCATGTGACACATTAAAATTGTTGCCCGGATCAGGACTTAAAGCGAGATTTTTGCAATCTGTGGGACTGCCGGTGCCATTTGAGCATTGTCAAACGAAACACAGCAGAGTTTAACTTTTGATTAGATCCTCAGTTATAGTCTTTCATATTGCTCTAGATAGTAAAACTGAAGTCCACCGAAGTTATTGAAGGATATTTTCTGAGTATTTTAGTGTAAAGGGTCCGTCCTCTCCGGTGGCTTGTTACGCAGTATCTGCAGTTTATTTATGCGCATTCATCTTTGTATTTGAACTGCAAATATCCGCCCAACAGCGCAGATGTCGACTGCATGCGGTGCGTGTCATATTTGGAAACAAACTCGTCCCATGCACTCGCGGTGCTTGCTGTTGACAACAGTAATTTCTACTTTATGCTTCGCCCTCAAGCTTGCTCTGAGTAGAGCTGGGTTCTGTATCCGTTTTGTTTTTCCGGGACTGTTGGTTGTTCGTTGACAGCGGTACACAGAAATATGTATAGATCAGCTGTAAATAGTTGCAAATGTTACAGATGCGATGAGCGCTGTGGTAGGGGCTGCCGCAGTTGAGGGAGGTAGCACAGCATAGCGTCGCTGTGGCGGTCTTCCATGTGGGTTCATTGAACCCATACACGATGTGCATATCGTCCGAGCAATCACTACTGGGGAAAGGAAGGGGGGGGGGAGTTTTTGTAGGATTCTAGCTTACTCTGACACAAGAGATATACAAAGTTTCCCATACATGTCGCGACAAACTTCGAGGGTTTGTAGAGCGCTTCAAATCGAGGATAGGAACCCGTGTCCGAAAACGTCATCCAAAGAAGCTACAAAAAGAGCAGAATTTACAGGCACCAGCGTCTGCCACTAGGACAGCCTTTCGTCGGCAAACGTGACTTCATACGTTGACGGATCCTGGGCGGAACTTCTCGCAATGTTGTTTGTTATTCTGTGATCGCGACTCAATACCACGATCGCAAGCGAAAAGATGGAGCTAGCTGCTGCGCAGACAGCCCTTGTCTCCTATGAATGCCTCGGTGGGTAGTGATTTTGGACACGGGTTTCCATGCTCAGTTTATTTTTCCCCAGGGATTCGGTATACAGGACAAAAACTACAGAGCCGGCCTGTGTGGCAGTGCGGTTCTAGGCGCATCAGTCTGGAACCGTGTGACCGCTACGGTCTCAGGTTCGAATCCTGCCTCGGGCATGGATGTGTGTGATGTCCTTGGGTTAGTTAGGTTTAAGTAATTCTAAGTTCTAGGGGACTGATGACCACAGATGTTAAGTCCCATAGTGCTCAGAGCCATTTTGAACCAAAAACTACTGATGGAAATCCGTGTCCCAAACCGTCATTCACCAAGGCAACAGAGCATCGCATTCATAGGAGACAACGCCAATCTGCACAGCACCTAGTTCCGTCTTCTTCACTGGCGATCATGGCAATCAGTCGCGATCACTGAATAACAAACGACCTTGCGAGATGTTCCGCCCACGATCCGTCACCGTATGACGCCATGTTTGCTGCCGAAGGGGTGGGCTACTGGCAGGTGACGGCACCTTAATTAAGCCTCTTTGTAGCGTCATTGAATGAAGTTCGGGACACTCGTCACAATCCTTGATTTCTTTCTCAAGACACATTTCGCATCAATACGACCGCAGAAGTTGTTGGGGGGAGGGGGGGGGGGGTCCTACGTTTTGATTCGTCTCTGTACAGCTGGACTGAAACAGTTTAGCTGTACTCCCCGCTCTCAAGATGTTACACTAATACGATGAAATTCGCTGAAGATTAATGACTAGAGAGTCACTGCAACTACCTTATTCAGTCCTGTAAAATGGTTCTGGCTAGGGTACAATAACCTTCCCAGCGTAGCCATTTAAGCAATGTAGTCAGCTTGTTAAAAGTCGACCGGGCCTGAGTTCTGACTACAGAGCAGAGGGAAAATGAAAAAGAACAGCGCGGGGGAAAAATCGATGAAATAGCTGACGATAATAAGCAAGAGCCGACGAGTGCGAGAATTATCACAGTAGACTGGAAAAGAAAATAGAGAATCTGGTAGATGACGATCAGTTTGGCTTTGGTAAAGGTAAAGGCACCAGAGAGGCAATTCTGACTCTGCGATTGATAATGAAAGCAAGACCAAAGAAAAATCAAGACACGTTCAAGGACTTGTTGATCTGGGAAAAGCGTTCGACAGTGTCAAATGGTGCAATATGTTCGAAATTCTGGGTAAAATCGGGGTAATAGGGAAAGGCGGATAATATGTAAGACAGGGATGTAGTCTTCGCCTCTATTGGTGAATCTATATGTCGTAAAAGCAATGACGGAAACAAAAGAAAAGTTCAAGTTGATATCAGTGATAAGATTCGCGTATGACATTACTATCCTCAGTGAAAATGAAGGAGAATTACGGATCTGTTTAATGGAATGAACAGTCTGATGAGTACAGAATGTGGATTGAGAACTAGTAGAAATGAGAACAGAGAAAAAGTTAACAACAGAATCGGAGATCACGAAGAAGAGGAAGTTAACGAACTCTCCTACATCGGCAGCAAAAAACCCATGACGGATGGAGCAAGGACGGCATAAAAAACAAACTAGCACTGTCAAAAAGAACATTTGGCCAAGAAAAGTCCACTGACATCAAACATAAGGCTTAATTTGAGGAGCAAATTTCCGAGAATGTACGTTTGGAGCACATCCTAGTATGACCGTGTAACGTGGTCTATGGGAAAACCTGAAACGAAGATACTAGAAAGATTTGAGATGTGGTGCTACAGGCGAACCTCAAAAATTAGGTGGACCTGTAAGGTAAGGAACGAGAAGGTTCATGCGGAATCGGCGAGAGGATGTGGAAAACACTGACAAGATGATAGGACGTATGTTAAGACATCAAGAACAACTTCCGTGGTTTAGAGGGAGCTTGTAGAGGAAGATAGAGATTGGAATACATCCAGCAAATAATTGAGGACGTACGTTGCAAGTGCTAGTCAGAGATGATAAAGTTGGCACAGCAGAGGAACTCGTGATGGGCCGCATCAAACCAGTCTGAAGACTGGTGATTAAAAAAAAAAAAAAAATTAGCAGTGGCATCTGAGACCAAGTAGGTGGCATTCGTGAAACCAGTGAGCGAGGTCAGCGCGTAATAACGCTGAGAAGACGGCGAGTGAAAACCAGGAGATGTTTGCGAATGTCAGCGCCGGCGCCCGAGAGGCGGCCGTATCTCCGTGTCGGAATTGGCCGGGAAGTTGGCGCGCCGCCGTAACGCCGGAGGGTCCCGGAGCGTCTCTCCCCGAGTTTTCGCTCTCGGCGGAGCAGAGCGGGGCCCACACTAAAGCAACCTGCCCGCGTCGTTAAAGCGGGGCGTCCCGTGGCCTCTGCGGCCGCTATCTGCGCCGGCTATCTCCCCTCCAGATAGCGAGCGGCGCCGCGCCTAGCCGCGCTCTAGCTTCTGTTATTTTTCGGCCACCCTTTTATGGCGCGTCCGCCGTTACCCCTGCGGCCACGAGCTACACTTGTGTAACCGTCTCTCTTTTTTTACTCTGCTGTCAGTTTTGAAGTCGGTCATTCACAAACTGGCCGCTACCAGAACTCGACTGTAGTGTAGTGCTTGCTGTTAGTTTCATTCGAATTCGCGTTTACTGGGGATTGAACCTGCCAGTACCGAAAAAGATTTCGACGGGTGGCGGAAAGGTTCAAATGGCTCTGAGCACTACGGGACTTAACTTCTGACGTCATCAGTCCCCTAGAACATAGAACTACTTAAACCTAACTAACCTAAGGACATCACAGACATCCATGCCCGAGGCAGGATTCGAACCTGCGAACGTGTCGGTCGCGTGGTTCCAGACTGTAGGTGGCGGAAAAAGGGCCACAGTCCACCTCTGAGGAGAACTCCTGTAACAAGAGTACGGTAGCACACTCATGTGCATTCTGACGTAATCTGTCTATAACAGAATGGTTCTTACCATTCTAAAACCATCACCGTTAGTGCAGCGGCATCAAAATTGTGCTAGTTGGTTGAATGTTCCGTAGATCATTGGAACGGTTCTTTTATCGAGCTGATGGGGAACGAGTCCTTTACAGCATATGCGCACATGATTATTGATTGCATAAAACGTGAGTACAATACTTTGAACAAGAAATGATTGTAGGTTACATTTGAAACTTCCTACCTTTCCATCTTATGGCATTGGGCAAATGATCAAAGGTTTGTGTTGCTGTATATGGATCTCCTTTCTGAGCCACTGACAAATTTAATTATGGGCAGTGAAGGTCATTGTTTCCTCTAGTGTTGTAGATATGTTCCTCATTGTTCTTCTTAAATTGTGATGGATTATTTGTAATGAATTTCATTAGCGAAAATAAAGTGGTGAGCTACCCCAGAAAATTATTCCGTAAGATCCGGCCGCGGTGGCCGAGCGGTTCTAGGCGTTTCAGTCCGGAACCGCGCAACTGCTACGGTCGCAGGTTCGGATCCTGCCTCGGGCATGGATGTGTGTGGTGTCCTTAAGTTAGTGAGGTTTAAGTAATTCTAAGTTCTAGGGGACTGATGATCTCAGATGTGAAGTCCCATAGTGCTCAGAGCTATTTTGTTCGATAATACTTCATTGAGTGGAAATACGCAAGAATGTAAGGGAAAGTAAGGAAATCCGTTTGTTTGCAAGATAGCAACTATATGAAGAGCAAAAGTAGACGAACTTAACTGTTTAAGAAGCTCAGTAATGTGCTTATTACATTTCAAGTTTTCGTTAATATGTACGCTCAAAAATTTCGAGCATACCGTATTCACTGAGTCCTGCTCATGTGCTGCAGCAGTAGTAGTAGTAGTTGTTGTTGTTGGTGTGACTTTGTTGTACAAAATTGAATTTAAGTGTTTTTTTTTCTTCAGAATTTAGAGTGAGTCCACTTTCTGAGAACTATTTAGTAATTCTATGGAAAACATCATTTACAGTCTGTTCTGATGCTTTCTCTCAATTAGGATTTTTTATAACACCAGCATTGTCTGCAAAAGGTACCAGTTCTGCTTATTGAATGTTAAGTGGATGTCATTCACAGCTATACAAGGAATAGGAATGGACCCAGAATTGAACCATGTGAGATTCCTTTCGTCGTTTCTTCCCAGTCGCTAAAATTTTCTACCCTTCCATCACTGGTTGATTTATTAAGCGTAACGTTTTTCATTCTGCTAAGCAAGTATGATTCGAACCAGCTGTGTGTAAAGAAAGCTGTGAGTTCCATAAAACTTGAACTTTTGTAAGAGAACATCATGATCTGCACGATCGAAGGCCTTGGCGAGATCACAAAAAATGACAACTGGAGATTTTTTATTACTTCAGACTTGAACTATTTGATGTATAAATAGCTTTCTCAGTCGAGCAATCCATTTGGAATCCAGACTGTGATGTGCCAAGTGAATTGTTTCTGCTTAAGTGTGAGAATGCTCTTGAGTACATTACCTCGAATGTTTTGGAGAAAGATATCAGTAAGGAAATTGTACGATAATTGTTTAACTCTGCCTTGTCACCTTTCTTATGAGGAGTTTTAACAATTGCATATTTTAACCCGCCTGGAAAAATTCCCTGTACCAATAACGAGTTACATATATCACTAAGGACATTACTTACAGAGATGGACTGACTTGTTTGCCTCCCAGTGACATACAAATATGAAATCATCGCATCTATTCAGTGTACTGACACTGAAGCGCTCCTTTCCCCCGTGCCTTGAAGCTTGCGTGGCCTCGTACGAAGTCGCATTCGCGGCTGCGGCCAGAGTCTACGGACACGGACTCACGGCGGCATGCGGCGCGTGAGACAAATTCCTCGACTTACTGCTAAGCAGATTTAATCAGAAACGTTTATTGGCAGACCCATATTAATTTCCTGCACTATTGCACATGTGCAAACAATTTAAATAACGGTCTTTAACATTAATTAGACCCATAAGAAAATATTGAACTTCTTACCTCTCCAGTATCAATCACTGAAACCGGTGCAGAAATCACACACTTTCAGAAAGATACCGAGATCTGGCAACTGGACTGGACAGCTTGTCGTTCCTACAACGCCTCAAGCGATCTGCAAGCAACTTCCTGTGATAATCTCCACATCATGAAACAGACATACAGTTCACTGTCAATAAATGAAAAAAGTCTCACGAAAACACAGCACTTAAATTTTAACAGAAGGAAATGGAACTCACTTGCTTTATAGGGAACGTATATGCTGTCGTAAAGGTAACATTCTCCAACAAACCGAGAAGTGCCTAATCAGAATCCTACGCTTTCCCTCGAGAATGCACTTTCGGTTCTTGTAGGCTTTCCGTAGTGGAAAAAATGATTGTGTTGATTATTCAGGATCACCAACTATTGACTTCAGAAAACACACTTTAGATCAAGGTATCCACCGCAAGGGCACACACCACCTACACTCACGAGGGCTATCGGCCGATTCCCCCACTTCACGAGCTCCAAATCGCGCCACGAAAATATTTAACACTTAGTCCTCACAGCCAAAGCAAATAAGAAAAAGGAACATTTCCTGTTTCTGCTAATAGCGCTTCTGTAAGGTGCTACTCGCTGTCAATAGTTTCTGTGCAACAGGCGTTGGGGAACACCGGCCATCGAGGGAAATCTCTAGACCCTGAGCCGCTCTCTCATGCTCAGATCTCTACCCATGTAGAAGGATTAAGGAAAGAGCAACCCTTCAACTCTAGGTTCAAGAAAACCCTCCTCCTCTGACGTACAGAATAGCCACAGCAGCGAAGCAAACAGGCACGGCCCGGAAATTATACCGAGTGGTTGTAATTAAAGTGCAGCTACTGACGGAGATCCATTGTGGGTTGTAAATGTCGTTCGATAGCGAAACTTTGTAGATATGCTAATGGGTTAATGCGCAACCTATTTACTCTGAAAAAAAAAATAGATTCCAATTTTGGCCACTAGGTGCGAATCTGGCGCTGTGCAGCACCCTACCGACGTCTCTGGTGCTCATATTGAACATTTTGTGTAAGCAGCTCTTAATAATAAAATCAACATTACGCCTTTTTCATTAGCTTGGCCTTTTCTGCCCACGTCCCGTTCCTAATCCATTACCTAAGGAAACAATTTACTCGTATTTCTTGCATTCACAGCGGCAGCCCTTGTGGCCAAAATTAGAATTATTTGTTTTCCAGCGTAAATCGGTTCTGCATTAACGCATTATAGTATCTGCCAAGTTTCGCTGCAATATTACAGCCCACACGGTGCCCCTGTGAGTAGCTGCAATTTAACTATAACCACATGCTATTATGATATCATGCAGTACTTCCAGAACAGCAACTCAAATTTTTCATTTTTGTGGCCAACATATCAGTAACTGTTCGACAAGGATTTATCAATTCTTGTACTATGCATACAACAGCTGAGAGTTGTCTCGTCTAATCGAAACATAATGACCGGGGAGGGGAGGGGGGGCGGGAGGTTGGCTTAAGTGGTTTGGGGGTTAGTTGGTTGTAGCACTTACATTTACCTCAATTGTTTCTTCAAATTCAAATCCAGGGGACACTAATACACAAAGTTATGAGTATCCAACTGGAAAAATGACGAATTTAACTCGTATGGCGCGAACGGTGAAGTATGTTTTGGTGTCAGAATGGACTGTTCGTTGCAAGATTGAAGTAACGGAAGTAACTCGAATGAAAGAATATAATATGGAAGGAGAGGAGACTGGAATTCGGCATCCAACGAAGGAAGCAAGCAAGGAAGAAAGAAAGAAAGAAAGATTAGATTTTAACGTCCCGTCGACAGCATTTGACGTTCAATCGATTTGCAGGTCGCTTTAGAGAGAACACTTACTCCATTAGACAAAGAGGGTTGGAGGAAATTGACCATGACGTCATTGAACGAACAGGACCAGCATTCGCGTGAAGTGATTCAGGGAAATCACCGAAAATGCAGGAACTAAGAGACGCATCTGTAAGGAACCGTTGAAGTGTTTACTAGCTGCTATCTGGAAAACGAACAGAAGATCCACAAGTGAGCCTTCTAGGCACTTGAGGTCGCTCGATCAGCTGTAGTGTGTGCGTCTTTGTCTGGCAAGTGGTGAGTGGGAGGGATTATTTCGAAAGATCCCAAGAGTCCGTGGATCTTGGTTATACGTAGGGTGCTTTAATAGTAGCGGTCCATTCGCATGCGTTGTTCACCCCAAGCATTCAGCTGTAGATTTCAGTGAGCCCTTTCCAGAAAATCCTCTTCAGCATCGAGGAAACGATGGGATGTTCCAGTGGTGTTATCTACCCGAATAGAGAACAAAAAATTATAGTTTCAAATGAATTTCTTGACGATTTCTGAACAAGGGAACGGATGATTCTTTCTTGTACCCTCATCCAACTGATAAAGTGTTCGCTCTATATTTACTAAATTTTCGACTATCGAAGCATCTGGGAACAGTGCGGTAGGGGGGAGCAGTTGTGGCATCCTGACATTACAAAGGTTACTTGTAGAAAGGTGATGGAGGTGCTGTCCTAGAACGGCCAGACTGGCGTTTTGCCGAACTACAGTTGTGTGACACAGTGTTAATCCTGGCGGGTAGGAGTTGCCTACTAGCAGGATCCACGTAAGCATGCCTCTGGAATATTTAATTTGTCGCAGTTTGCTTGGTTGTTAGCACTTAACATTACCGAATTAGCCGGGAGGGACTGTTTATTTTAATTACAGTGTGTGATTGGTGGGGGGGGGGGGGGGAGGGGGGGAGCCTTAGTCGTTACTAGGGTAATCAGCAGGCTAGTGTGTAGAATGTCCGGTTTTTGTGTCCTTGAAATTTTCATGCTTAAATTAACATCATCAATAGTTCAGTAACCCCTCTTCCTCCAGCTCTCTCTCTCTCTCTCTCTCTCTCTCTCTCTCTCTCTCTCTCTCTCTCACACACACACACACACACACACACACACACACACACGTTTGCGTCACTCCCATGCGTAAACGTCACACATAACCACCTCCCCTCCCCACTTTTTTCTTTTTTTTGTGACTCCTTAATTGACGTGCAAAATAATCTGATGTTTCGCTATTATGTAAACCAGCGTTTCTGGAGTTACCTTGAGTTTTTACACCGATGAGCGAAAGGAACTGATACACCTGCGTGATATCGTGTAAGCCCCCGTGAGCACGCAGAAGTGTCGCAACACCATGTTGCGTGGACTCAACTAATGTCTGAAGTAGTGCTGCAGGGAACTGACTCCATGAATCCTACAGGACTGTCCATAAATCCGCAATAGTACGAGGCGAGGAGATCTCTTCTGAATAACACGTTGCAAGGCATCCCAGATATGTTTAATAATGTTCATGTCTGGTAGTTTGGTGGCCAGCGGAAGTGTTTAAACTCAGGAGAGTGTTTCTGGAGCCACTGTGTAGCAATTCTGGATGTGTGGGGTGTCGCATTGTCCTGCTGGAATTGTTCTAGTCCGTCGGAATACACAATGGACATGAATCGATGCAGGTGATCAGACAGGATGCTTACGTACATGTCACCTGCCAGAGTTGTATCTAGACCTATCAGAGGTCCCATATCACTCCGACTGCACACTCCCCACATCATTATAGAGCCTCCGCTAGCTTGAAAAGTCCCCTGCTGACGAGCAGCGTCCATGGAGTCATGAGGTTGTCTCCACACCCGTACGTCATCAACAGTCCAAGGCGAGGCGTAAAGCCTTGTGTCGTGCAGTCATCAAGGGTACACGATTGGACCTTCGGCTCCAAAAGCCCACATAGATAATGTTTCTTTGAGTGGTTCATACGCTGCACTTGTAGATGGCACAGTATTGAAATTTGCAGCAATTTGCGGAATGGTTGCTCATCTGTCACGTTGAACGATTCTCTTCACTCGTCGTTGGTACCGTTCTTATAGGATCTTCTTCCGGCCGCACCAACGTCGGAGATTTGATGTTTTACCGGATTCCTG
The DNA here is from genome assembly GCF_023897955.1 of Schistocerca gregaria. NCBI lineage: Eukaryota > Metazoa > Arthropoda > Insecta > Orthoptera > Acrididae > Schistocerca > Schistocerca gregaria. The sequence goes on from NC_064923.1 coordinate 369,981,290, forward strand.
ATATTCACGGTACACTCGTGAAATGGTAGTACGGGAAAATCCAAATTTCATCGCTACCTCGGAGATGCTGTGTCCCATTGATCGTGCGCCGATTATAACACCACATTCAACCTTACTTAAATCTTGATGACCTGCCATTGTAGAAACTGTAACCAATCTTATAACTGTGTCGTAGATAAGCGTTGAAGACCACAGCGCCGTATTCTGCCTGTTTACATATCTCTGTTATTGATTATGCTTGCCTTTACCAGTTTCTTTGGCGCTTCAGTGTAGATAAGGAAAATGTGTTAAATATGGAGTGAATGCAAGGACCGACGGATTCTATCCAGAAATAAAGATGGCTGGAACCAAGTGGGTTAACACAGAGTTTCACAAATCACCATAATACCTTGTATTGTATTCGATATGAAGTGAATGTTGCCACGGCGAACCTAGCTACGCTACATGTCAAGAGGTTACCACAGCCGTATTTTTCGTACTCCATTCGTTTGCTACGCGTTGCAACCTGAAGTAGAACGACTCTACACTACAGATCAGTCTGTAACAACAAACAAAATTTGGGAGAACTTTGGCCCGAGCCCACTCTTAAGCTTGTTACACCAGGAAGAACAAGACATCAAATTCAATATATTCAGTTGTACGTTTCAACGTGTGCTACAATTCCATTGTTACATATAAATAAAAATTGTTTCAATGCAAAGCTTAATAATAAAATCAGTATTCTGTCTTCTGTAGCGTTTGTACTACACCAGTGTGCATTTCGCTGGGAATTGTTCATTGTGATGTCATTTACTAAACAAATGACCAAGATTCACAGCTACGCGTTTCTAGCATGTTGGCATCGTAGTGAAGGAAGATGCTTACAAACAATTGAGGAACTAATGATGCTGTGATCTCGAAAAGTACATTGGAGTAGTTTAAGAACTTTCACTATGACTACAGCGAAAAAAATCTCTTATTTTCGGCCATTGTGACAATAATTTGAATATTACGGGTGGAAACAGTCAAGGATACGTTCACAGTTGGACCAAAACGGCCGTCAGACGCCGTCGCCAGAAGTAGCACGATAACATCGTCCGACAGTTTAGACAGTGTGTCCGATATCGTTCATCAGTTTTTGTCGAGGTCAAGGAGGTTCGAGTCTATTGTATGTACGAAGTAGGTCAGATTTTAATCTCTTAGAGTGGGAAGGATACCACGACGCCTCTGTGCTGTGCACTGCGGCTTTTGCTATTAGAAAGACGCCAAATGCTGTACTAGTCTCAAAAAGAGCGTCACCAGTACTGCACACTTCCCCAATTATTCCAATAATCAGACATTATTACGAGCGAGAAAGAGAGAAACGTTCTACTATGAATTCTCGTGAATCGTGGTGACATTGAAAAGCAAGAGCACAAACACTCCGCCTTGCTGTATTTATTTGTAGTTGTGGAAATGTCAGTCAGCGCACGTATGAAAGACAGGTATAAAGGTTAGAATAAGATGCTCCGATTACCTAAAGCACTGAAAAGTGGAAACACATACCATATTGCAAACCACTTCATACAACAGAATCAACTCCCTTCTGACTTAAAAACGCCAATAAGCAGTAATAATAAATTGTAGAAATTTACTACCCATCTACCACAACCCAAAAAAGACCTCCTACAGTAACCACAAACATAAGATATGCCACCCTTCTCACTACAATTGATTATTTTTTTGAGGTTATCATTTATACATAATTTTTCCGGTAAAGCTTTTACCTACTCGTGGTTACCAGTAAACCAGCGATTTCAGTCCATAGATTCCGAACTATATCCCGATTATATTTTTCATCCTCAGGGCGCCACAAGTTCTTGGGCTGAACTTACCAGCTTCCCACAGCCAATATTCCGTGTGAGAGAACGTCTGTCGACTTCTTTCAACTGATTTGAATTTCCCCGATTATCATCCGAAGTCTGTACACTCGGACAATGCAATCGGCTACAGTGTGACCGCGCACGTAGTGGAATACTGATCTGAAAAGATCGGTCGTCTTCGGCCGATGTCTGTTGTCGGTGGAATCAGCAATATCAGAGCCACTGTGCCCGCAGCCACAGACAGAGATGTTATTGTGCCGCTGCCGAATACACTTTCGTGCTGACAAAATGAGTATCACGCCATTACTCAGTTATTTTTCGTATCTTCGGGACAGCGAAGAGGGGCAAAATAAATCTGCTGACTTCGCGTTCCTCGTGCGTATTACAGCATTTCACAGCAAAACTGGCTTTTTGACGGAATAATATAGATCAGCTCTGCCCTACTTGCCAAAGAAAAGTGTAGCCGTAGTGGCCGTCTTGGTTTTGATTTGTTTTGGCGCACTATGACGGGTCAACTTCCACCAGCCGTCGAGCGACCCTGCCCCAGAAATAGATCTCCTTGGGCCCGCATTACACAACTAACCTGCGTAACTACGGCTGCCGTGAGCCAGGTGCACGGATGCGCACGCGAAAACTGCCCGCCTTTCCAGCCGACACCCTTCCCCCACTTGCCGAAGCAACATAACAAACATTTTCTCTCATGCACTTTCCCTCTAACTTTTACATGGCGACCGTTTTTGTTGGGAAAGCAACTGGACTCCAACATCCCTCCATGAAAAATCGGTATCTGTACTTCGAAAATCAATGTAAAGCACATTTTCTCGTTCCGTAAGCCCAAAAAGGCATGGGAAATAGGCCGACATTCTGCCGAATTACTGAGATTCTTGGGAGAAAATACCATGACAAATTTATTCCGAGAGGTATGCAAGATATGAGACATAAAAAAAGTACTAATAATTGCAATTCCTAAAAAGAGAGTTGCTGACTGGTGCGAGTGCTTGATTTGTGATGGTATGAACTGGCATGCCGTACTGGTCACTTGTATAAGAAACAATCATAACTGCAGATTTTGATAAGTGATACGATGGAACTTTGCTGCCAGTTTAAGTGATATAAAACAACTGTTATATTCATACTTTTAAAATGTTCAGAAAATGGTTAAAATAATGTTTAAAGAAGTCCAAATTTCAAAAACAAACCTTGAAAGGTCACAGTACCGGAGCCCTTTTTACAAATCAAACACTGTGTAGGAATATTTCCAAATCATCAGTTTGGAAAATACTGACACGAATTACTTTCAGAAAAATGGAAAGACTAGTAGAAGCCGATTTCAGGGGAGAATAGTTTGTGTTCGACAAAAATGTAAGAATATGTGAAGCAATACTGGTACTACTTCGTGTCGTAGAAGACTGACTCTGAAAGGCAAATCTATGTTCATAGTATTTATAGATTTAGAGAAAGGTTATGACAGTGTTCATTGAAATCAACCCTTTACAATTTCTGAAGGTAGTGAGGATAAAATATAGGGACCAAAACATGATTTAAAATTTGTATGGAAACAGATCTCCGTTACAGACATCGAAGGACATGAAATGAAAGCAGTCGTTGAAAAAGGAGTGAGACAAGTTTGTAGTTTCTCCCCAGTGTTATTCCTTCTGTATACTGAGTAAGTAGTAAAAGAAATCAAGGAGACATTTGGAAAAGGGAAGAACATTCAGAGTTTTCTCGATATATGTATGAATGAGAAAACATTGTCTTCCACAATTCAACATTTACCCTATTTTATGCTGAGAATTTTGTCAAAGACAAAGTCCTTTTTATTCTCATTAGTGAACTACGGGTACAATATGTGAATCTCCGATTGCTGTACTAGGAAACCTCTCTCTCTCTCTCTCTCTCTCTCTCTCTCTCTCTCTCTCTCTCTCTCTCTCTCTTTAATACTCATTTCATTCATCTGACTGCCTTATCAAGGACAATAATAAACCAGTTAAAGACATTGTTGAGTTGACTGTATACATTTCAATAAGAGGCAGTGCAGTGTATCACCCTGCCTATATCTGTTAGATAAAAAGGCAGTGAATTATATATATACAAATAGGTGAATAAATAATAAAACTAAAAACTTCACTTTTAAATATTTGCATATAGTTTAACTAAATACCTAGGCCAAAGATAAAGTTTCTGTCCCTGTTGGGATAATCTTGAATTTTTTTTAATGTGTAATACATATGAATAAAAGTGAGAAGTCTCTATAATGTTCCATCATTATAACTACACAGATCAAGATGAATTTAAAAATACGTGCTAAAAAGTTGGTAGTTGTTTGCTGTGTGCATCTTGATCTGAACTCCTCCCTCATTTGTACTGAAGGTTCATTTACTTAATAGAAGAGAAATTATATGACTTTTGTCTAACTATGATTTGTTACATTCCAGATGAAGTTGACGTGATCGGTTACACGAGCAACCAGAGCGACACTGATGACCATAGCAGTGTGCAGTCCACCTCCAGTGATAGCGGGGTCGCCATGTCCACCAGTCGCCTCACCCTCTCTGAGATGGAAATCATCTAGGTCAGTGTGGTGTGCCACAATTTAAATTGATTTTTGATGCAGAAGATGTAGACACAAGAGTGGCTTCTCGTCCTCTGGGTGTACCTTTTGTTTTGCTTGCCCAATAATATATATTTTGAGCTGTACTTTTCTTTCAGATTTAGGCATATAACCCAGCTTGTTTTTGAAAACAAGTTTTACATTCATTTACCACAGTATATTTAGCCTGTATCCAAGGAGTGTCAAAAAATTGTGGACACACAGTTCCGACGCAGGTTAGTGCCATTAGAAAAAAGAATGAAAAACACATGGTTGAATATGGTTTCGTTTTGTGCTGTTACTGAAGAACATTTTATTTAATGTTACTGATTAAAGCCTATCCAATTGAGAAAGTTTTCAGTACCCCAGGAAGGTGGCCAGGAAGTAAGAGTAATTCACACAGTTTATGTATAACTGCGCTGCAGCATATTTTACTCCCACTGTTTCAGTTGTGCTGCCTAACGTCTACTGTAGAAATGGATACTACAGTAATAATAGATCATGGTTGGAAGTATAAAAAAAGAAGGGTGCACTGCATGATCACCATCACATCTTTCTTCTTCTTTTGCTTCTCTTTTTCCTCTATCAACACCCCTTCTGAAAGTATTTTATTGATCATTCTGATCCTCTTGATCTGAAGGGATATATTAATGTATCATTCTCTGTAACAGTCCCACCTGAAGGACACTGATCCACATTCTTTATATGTAGGTCCATAAAGTGAGCACTTTTCAAATTTTCACCATCCAAATCAACAGTTAAAATTAACTCTCCGATAAAATTATTAGCAGAAGGAGTAATACATTCATATATATCATTATATGATTAGTAACAGAGATGTAATAAACACAAAAGGAGGATGACTGGACAAAGCGGCCACTGAAATTTAATTAGCCATTGTACATGTGTGTTTTTTTGAGTCACTGCTCTGATGTTGCAGGTGAACGGGGATGAAGCTGGGAGCAGTTGAGGGACAAGACATCAGCCTGCCCAAGATCTGCCATGCCCTGCCTTCTCCTCGGCCTGCAAACCATGCACCGTCTTAACAGAGCCAGTATATTGCATTTGTATTAGTAACCCACCACACTCATTTCTCCTCTAGTCAACAATGGTAACATCTGTATTATAAAAGAGATTTGGGAAAATAAGCACAATGCATACACTGCATGTGCAGATTTTATTTATGTAAATTGTACATATATTCATTTTAAAGAGAATATTAAAGGCCTTTCTGTATTATTTGCAGGTGTAGATGGTCAGGAATAATTTTTTCTGTCCAGTTTTATTTGGCATTAGCATTTTTGAAAGTGCAGATATGTTTTAACAAATACTAGTGCTGTGCATGGATTAAGAGACTATTTTTTAAAGAAATTTCTCATAAATGACCCTAGCAGGCAGATCTCTGGATGGTCTCCTCTGAACTCTCTTCTGTAGTTTACATCGGTTAAGTATATGTCGTTATATTTCTCCAAAGACAGCCAAGACACTGCCCCGTACTTCGGTTTACTTCTGCCGTGCAGTGGTCCGAGAATCACATTGAAAATTAGTATGACTGTGTATCCTGTACATAGGTTAATTGTTTCCTCACAGAGGGGCCAGGGGACAGGGAGAAATGTTATTTTTACTTAAGTGATACGTTGCAAGAAGAGTGTGAGGAGTGGATCTGCAAGTGGAACTGATGCCTGGGCCGATGTGGACCCAGTGATACCCGCCCACACTTGCGTGTGCCAGATCTCTAGAACCAAAATGTTGTCTGTCCCTCTGTTCTCCTTCCTGACAGCCTGGGGAAGAACATGGAAAATATTATTATATTTAAAGATATAAAAAAATATTAAAAACATCAAAACTTTCAAAGAGTACAAATTCTGTATAAGTCCCTCATGATAGTGGGGAACTTTTTATGTTAAAATTTCCATGGACTTGGGTTTCAGCAGATAGTAAAGTAGGGCACAACACTCTTATTTTACTATTTAATGATAAAAGTGGAGAAAGGAGGATAATGTTTACCTGACCAACCTCTTTCTCCACTGACTGAAAAAGAAAACTGCATTAGAGGCCAGCCCTGTGCTATATGCTGAAACGCTTGTGTTCCAGTGGTTAGAACTGAAAGCCTCTTCACGTGTAGCAACGGTGAAACGGAAATGTGCGACTGAGTGAGAGTGACTGCTTGTGTCAGTGCGAAAGAAGGGTATATACCGTGAGGAATGGCTAAAGCTGTGTACAATAAGATTGTGAGTGGACTGAGTGGGATTGTATCCAGGAATCCAATACTAATGTGGTAATAAAGGCAGAATGATCTGAAGGAGTCATTTTAACTACTCTTTGAATTAAAAATTCAATTGTGCAATTAATTAGACACGTGAGATACTGTTATTTCAGTCTTTATAATTATATTATTAATATAAAATATTATTATAATTATTATAAGTAAGAGGTATGCCTGTGATTAATGTTGTCTCTTGTGGAAAAGAATCCTGGATTCTGTCCCCTCTACCCAGTGATCGAGACGACTGAAAATAAGATAGTATTTTAAGCCACCTGAACACTGATGACAGAAAGAGGCTGTAGTTTGTCAGCTGTTTAATGTGTCTGCTTCTCTTAGCTGCAAGGTTATAGAAAACACAAAAAAATACCTAACTACCTTTCTGTTTAAAGAAAAGAGCTTCAAGGATTCTTCACAAAACCAAAAATGAAAAACAAACAAAAAAATACATAGAAGTATATGTTACTGAAAGCACTGTCTGTTTGGTCTCAAGGTATCTATAAAGTGTGATACAACAGGACAAGAAAATTTTTTGTAGATTAATTTTTGTGAAAGTTTTTGTGTAGCAGCAATATGAATTGATACCAGTACTGTGAATATTTGGTATCTCAGCTTAGGTTCAGCCACATCTGTCATGGTTTTGTGTTTGACATCTTTGTTAGAAGCACTGGAAAGAATAGAAAGGCTATCATCTTCATGTTTTGAAGCCACCTTGCTGCTTTTGTGTTATAGATATACCAGACAGACCTACCCTCCAGATATTTCTGTTTCCAGATGCTTTCTGTGGTCAGTTCTGTTATGTTACCCTTCACGTGATCATATTATGAACAGTGACCTAATGCAGAATTGCATGAATGAATTCTTGTAATAGACATTTAGAAAAACATTTTATGTCTATTATTCCAATGATTTTTCTCCCTTTTTATGGCTGTCTGAAGAACTGATTGTACATATTACTTGTAACTATTCATATTGCATCATTGTTTTGTTCTTAATTTTCTTGATTCTACAGAAAATAAAATTTGTGTATTATTGTAATATTTGATGTAGTTGTCTTTTTGGTTCTCCATTTCCCAAAATTTGAAGCAAAACACACATTTGTAGTTAACAGGATGTTTATAGAGTATATATTTCAGTCCATTATGTATCAACACCAAGTGTTGTATCATGCTAAAGCACCCTGTTCCAAGTAGTCCACATTTAGGAGGTCAGTACACAAATAAAATATACTGAAAGTCTTAAAAGAAATTGTTTTTGAATGTGTATCCTCCTTCATTTAAAATTTATAATGAAATGAATTTTCCCTAGTGTTCATAAATGTGCTGCATGAATAACTGTGCTATATCATACCATAAGGAAGTTGGTATTGACAATAAAGTACTGATGGCAATCAATTTAACTTTACCTGCATGTACAATAGAGCACAAATGAATCAGACTGATTGGAGTAGTATTGGTCCAGATAACGTTAGCATTATAGACATTTATTACAAATAGTGTTACACAGTACAATGTAATGGATACATATTAATGCTGAAAGTATATTTTAATCTATTTTTAATAGAGTATTCTTTAAAGTATTGCACAAAATGTAATGTAATGTATAGTATATTAAATGTGATTAAGATAATAGCTGAATAAGACATACTGTAAATTAGATCTCATTTATTTGCAGCCAATAAGTGATCAGTTTTTAAATCAATAGCTCAACATTTTGTCTCCCCTCCCACAAGCTTTCTTCGACTGGTTACAGATATATTTTTGGCATATTTTATGAGTACATATATATTCTTGTTAGTACTTACATTTAGATCAACTGAGCTACACCTAAAAGCAAAAATATATGTTATGTTACACAAGAACTAATAATTGTAGTGTTAAATGTACAAACTTTGTCTCGTTTAAATGAAATTACGTGTATGCTGTGCTAGGTAGAAATTTCAAAAGGAACTGAATTCAGACTTACAGTTACACATACATAATAGCAGATGAAACCAGTGGCGTACATTCAGTTGCAAATCAAGCATACAGTTTGTTTACAGAAGTCATTGAATTATATATGACGTACATAGCTGATGACAAATTACTTTGAATGTGTTCTAAAACAATTCTAAGATGCCATATTACTGCAAATGCACAATTAATTAGAGAAAAACAGCATTGTGAAACTGTGTTTCAGACGTAATTGCATAAAAAGCCATTACTAAGGACTTTGAATTAGATTGCATTGGGTTAATGATAGTGATGCTTGTAGTGCAAAACATTGGGTAGACTGAACTATTTACACTTTTCCCTACTACATCGGCAACCAGGTTTTTTTCCTGTTTGAACCTATATCTGCCCCTTCAGTTTAGTGCAGTTCTGGTGTTTTCATATATTTCTTCACTTCTCTTAGTTAAGATCAAATCTACTTTCAAAAATAGTGTGTCAAGACATAGCCAATTGAACATATATCAGCCCTACAGCTGTTTTTACTGATTTAATTGGGCAGAGACTGGGAGGTAATTGGTATTGCAGTTAATGATGAAGTAAGAAACTTTTAATCCTGTTGCATAAAAATACATAATGGAAAAATTCTTTCTACTGTCAGTTGATTTAATAGCTTTTGTCTAAATACCTGTAACAAATTTATTAAGAACATCCATTCAAAATGAAACAAATCACATCTTTCAGCATATGTATGATCAGTTGCATATATGTTTTGACAAATTCTGCCTCAGTGTAATTTCATGATGATTTAGTAATTTGAAAATCATTATGGTGATTATTTGAACTGCCAATGCATGTGTTGAATATTCATCCTCAAAACACAAATATATTATCACATTGAAAATATTGATGACAACTGAGGTTAATATTTCTTTCTCTGCTCCCAAATGATACTTACTTAAACCAGTCACAATTCTCAAACCTTTCTTTCTTTACATTTTACACCAGAGCATCCCATCTTTGCATTTTATGGTTATATGAGGATGAATCAAATATAAATGGGATTTTTGTTCCTCTGCATTAACAGTTTGTAGGACCAGGCAAGTGCTTCTAGTGTTTGGTGGGTGGGCCACGAGGAGTCGGGAGAGCTGGCCATTACACACTTCCAACAGCCTTATCAGTAAAACTTACAATATCAGAGCAACACTTGCACCCCTCCATTGCACAACACATAATTATAAAATTTTCTGCTTGTGAAGGAGTTCAGTGACGAAAATTTTCCAGATATTGACGGCACAGTACAGTGATCAAACATAGTCAAGGACACTTGTGTGTGCCTTGCATAAAGAGTTCATGGAAGGATGAGAATGTGTGGAAAATAAGCAACATCATCATTGGACCAGTATTACAAATCAAAACATTTATGTGATTCAAGTTATTTTTGTAGGTGATTAACAGGTGAGAGTATTAGAAGTTGCAGAACAAGTGAGGAAAAGTTATGGGGGCCTGTCAAGTGATCGTCACAAATGACATGAAGTTCCATAAAGTATGTTCCAGATGACTCCCTCACCTTTTGACCAAAAATCCAAAGTTGAGATGTTAGAGGCTTACAGCAATATTTCCAAAAGAAGGCAATGCATTTTTGAGTGAGATTGTCACCAGTGACAAAATATGGGCCCACCATTATACCCCTGGATCCAAACAAACCAGTAAGAAGTGGCAGAGGAAAGGGAAATGAGCCCTAGTGAAAGCAAAGACACGACTGGCAAGGTTCTTTCAATTTTATTTATTTATTTATTTATTTATTTATTTTTACCAGCAAGGCATTTTGCATGAGCAATGCCAAATCAGTGCTACGTTTGTCTGCAAGCTGTTCAAGATGATGGGGGAAGCTTATCACCACAAAAAACAAGACTGACCAGTTCAACATTCTGCTCCACAACAAAGCCAAGCCCTTTACTGCAGCTGTAATGCTCTCCAAACCACAGGAAATGCACTGGACTCAACTTGATCATCCTCTATATAGCCCGGATCTACCCCTATACGATTTCCATTTGTCTGGACCACTTAAAGAAGCTCTAGGAGGGTGTCGTCTGGAAGATGGTGAGGGCGTGGAGGACTACATGCCCAATTGGCTCCTGATTCAACCAGTTTCACTCCAGTGTTGTGAAGGGGGAAAAAACATGTTTATTAAGTGGGATGATGTTGAAAAATAAATTGTAATTGCATTTTGTTTTTAAATAAATGATTTTTTAAATAAAAGCCCATTTATATTTGATTCGCCCTTATATAATTGTTGATGTAAGGTACTGTAGCCCTTTTGAAAATTAAACTTGTAGATGTTGTTCAAAGTTTTGAAACATTCAGATTAACTGCACCATACTGTTATACTACATGTAGTAAAGCAACATTGTGATTTACTGTCATTGATATGAAGTTCATCTCTTGCTTGTCAACATAGTGAAAACTACTTCAGTGCAAAACACCATGTGATAAAGGCAATCAAACTAACACTCGGTTATGTATCAGAAGACAGTGCTTTATTTGTCCTTCTCCTGCATTGCATACCATTGTCTGTCCACCACATTTTCATTGGCAGTGCTTATTTCGTGGTGAGCATGGGCATGGGAATGAGTGTGGGCATTAGTGTTGGTGCTCATCAGGCCACCTCCTAAGTTGTGCACCTGTAAGTAAACACAGCACAAAAATAAATATTAAACCTTAAATTTTTTGAAAAATATAACTGATTACTGAGTGGTTACAGTGGAAACTCGTTTACTGACTCTCTCATCTTGTGGAACTTTTGAGAAGCTTAATGTTCAACATACTGTAAACATCGCCCTTACCTAAATGTGCCATTATGGTGTGGTTCAGTATTGTGTGGGGTGTATGTCTTAAATCGTGGTATTGCTTGGCTTCTCGCATTACCTTAGCAAGTTACATTGTGAATTTAGCTCAAATCCAGGAGGAGGATGATGTCTCAAATCCCTGCCCAGTCATGCAGATTTACATTTTATGTGGTTTTACAAAACTGATTAGTTAATTTGGGACAATTCATTCGAAAGTGATATGGCTGATTTCTTTCTCCATCCTTGCCCAATCAGTGTCCTGTGCTCAATCTCCAATTGCTTTGTCATTGATGAGACATTAATCCCTTGCTCTTAAAAAAGAAAAAAGTACTCTCATTTACAAGATAATGTTATCAATATGAGTTTCTAGAAAGTAAGTGCTAGCAGGAAGACCAACAGCAGATGTGAAGCTAATTAGTAAAGTCAGCTCATTAAGGTACTGAGGGGGTGGGGGCACCCTTGTGTTTGTTTTCTCAAAACCTGTAAGACAGATAATGAACAGTGTGCACACAAACATAATTGTCCATTTTTACATTCTGTTGTATACTATGTAAAAAGTAACAAAATAAGATTGGGGGGGGGGGGGGGGGTGAGAGAGAAGAAAGAAAACATGGAGTATCTTCCACTTGATATAAAATATGGAAAATGATTAGAAATCATTGTGCACTTTGGTAAACAGTGTGCAGTTTTCCCCACCTAGAGTTGATAGTTCTTTCTTGTTGGATACATTTATACAGCAGACACTACATTACAGCTGGTTTCCCTTGCGTCAAATGACTTGTTTGGTATAAGGTGATGCAACAAGCAAACACTCCATCATAAATGCACCATATTATAAGTAAGACTGAGCATAGTTAAAAAAAAAAAAAAGCAGATACTACGAGCTTAAACATTGAAAGACATGAAACTGGGCCTCAAGTTTGAGTAGTTACTGTTGAAAATCTGAGACAATGTATTTTGAATAGTGTTGGTGCAATGCCGACAATGTAGCCCGTCTGTGAAATTATGCTAATTTGGCTTGAATAGTTTCTATGTTTGTATGAGATACTACTCAACACAATGATGGGTGTGTACTTACAATCCTTGAGTATGTCCACTCACTCTTCTAGCAGACTACCTGAGGTAATTACATACAGTTGTAACTTAGCAGTGTGGAAAATATTACTATGTAGTTTTCATTCTACTGCAAAGATGGTGTACATCAATAATTCATGCAAAGCTGTTAACTCCTGTGAGGATGAATATTACCTTCGTTTGTTTGCCCTCTGTTTCATATGAAGTGACTAGAGTATTGTTAAGTTGATTGTTCCACACTTGACTTTTTTGGAGGTTGAGGATAGGATTGTCGGTCATTGTCCAACCTGTTCTCATGTGATCTATTGTCATTTGGCTTCAAATATACTTCATAATCTTTATAACACATTGTAATATGCAAAGTGTACGCATTACTAAGGGCCTGACATATTTCCCTCTAAATGAAGTGAAGTAAAACATATTGTTTAACTGGGCCCTTCCCATTCTCATGTGCTTTTTCTGTGATTCTCTCAAATAACATAGGCTAATATCTGGATTCTTCCTTGCATCTAGACTTCATCAGTTACATTATAATCATAAAAATTGAGTTAATACTACGTCATTTGCTCATTAAACTCTGAACAGAAAACTAGGTGTATTGTTGCTTGGTGACATAGCAGAATACAAAATATAGTATGTTATGGAAGTAACACTTTTGTTCAGTGACAGCAAAATAGGATTTTGATGATGGTTGGTTGTAATATTGTTGCCCTCTGGCTACACCCCACACTTCAGTATTAATATAAAAATTGTTCTCTTAACTATCTGTAACTTGTCAGCAGAAGCTAGAAAAGAATCTAGACTCCCCATTTATGTTTATCAGCATTAAAACTACAGTCTGTTTTATCCAAGATGCACAAGTGGTTTCTAAAGTAGAATCAATCAAGCAAATTTTAGTGTACACAGTAAGTGAACTGCAACAACATTTAGGAGCAATTGTTAAAAAAAAAGTTTTTAGATGCTGTAGGCGCGTCATTTAATTACACACAATTTTCATGCATATACTTGTGGTAATTGTAATACAGATGGAAAGTTTTTCCACTGGAGAAAAGTCTCCTAAAATAGGCCACTTTTCATTTGTGCTTAGACTTCATCCAATTATTACCACTGTCTCTTTTGTCCGTTCTTTGGCAGTTCAGCTGATGTTTCTTTATATTAAACACTGTCCTATCTAGAGTAGTGTCAAATTCCAAATACAGCTACCAACTGTGGAATTGCAGTAATGGAAGTAACGGACACAAGGTTTGTGTGAAGAATATTGGATTTAACAGTGTTCTGAAAAGAATTGATGCTACTCACCATGTAGCAGACATGCTGAGTCACAGATAGGCACAACAGAAAGATTGTCAGAAAGTGAGCTTTCAGTCAACAAGGCATTCGTCAGAAATATATAAACACACACACAGGATCACAGTCTCTGGCTGCTGAGTCTGTCTACCTATCTGCGATTCAGCATCTGTGCTATATGGTGATTGGCAACTGTCCTTTTCATAATATTGTTACATTCCATCCTAGATTTTCTATTGTTTGAGTATTGGACTTATGTGTCAATGAACCATGGCAGGATATATTTATAGGGTTTTCTCTGATGAATAGTGTTTTACTGTACAATCTGAAAACTAAGAGAGTGACTCACATTAAGCCTTTGGGCCACATCAATTTGTGTCTGTCCTGTTTCCATTCTTCCTATGGGCCTCCACTCTTCTCTGTGCCATACTGCACTGTCTGTGACTGTGTGCACAGCGATTGTGGATGTTGGACTAAGCAACAAACACTATCCTTTGGTAGGTGCCCTCAAGTTGTCATTGGCATGTTTGTCCGTTGGCCAGAATGCCATCTTCCATGCAGAAAATGATCATACGAACATCTGTTGACAGTTTGTATGACTATATCATGAAGTAGACTCAGGTCTGGGAAATAATAGTTTGTTGTTTTAATTTTGGATGCCAGTGTCTTTTAGGTCGTTTCCTCGTAATAGGCTGCTTGAGTTTCATTGTGACCAAGAGTATCCTGTGTTGTGAAGTTTGTGTTTCTGCAGGAATTACTTTACAGCCCTTAATACATTAGAGATTCCATTATTCTATCAAAAAATATGTTTATTGTTGCAAAGTTTTGAGATAATGCAAACTCTAGCAACACATCTTCTTCTTTACTTTTCTTCCCAGAACCAAAGCCACCATACCCCTCAAAATCAGCACTCTCCTCTGCCACATGCCCATTAAAATCGCCACACAACAGTTTTTGCTCTGATGCAGGTGCCCACTTTAGCTATGTACACAATTGTTTTCAGAATTACTGTTTCATGGCTTTGGGACATCCCACTTGCAACACAGAGACAATTGAGATGGTAAGTCAAGGCTGTTTCTCCATAGCTAGTTTTACACAGATGATATGGTCGCTTGTTCTATTTATTTCAACAACATAGTGGACCAAGTGTTGGTCTAATATTATGCCAACACCCTTTCTGGTATCCTCTGTTCCATTATATGCTGAAGTACCAAAGAAACTGGTTTGACATGTGTATATGAATACAGAGATATGTAAAAAGGCAGAATAGGGTACAGGTTGGCAACATCTATATAAGACAACAAGTGTCTGGCACAGTTGTTAGATTGGTTACTGCTGCTACGTGGCAGGTTATCAAGATTTAAGTGAGTTTGAACGGGGTGTTACGTTCAGTGCGCTAGCCATGGGACATGGCAGATCTGAGATTAGTAAAACATCACAACTCTGACATCAATGTGGCTGAAAAAGATCCTTCAATAACAGGACGAACATTGACAGAAGTGCAACCTTTCTGCAAATTGCAGCAGATTGCAATGCTGGGCCATCAACAATTGTCAGTGTGCAATACCATTCAATGAAACATCATCAATATGGGCTATTGGAGCCAAAGGCCCACTTGTGTGCCCTTGATGACTACACGACACAAAGCTTTACTTCCCACCTGAGCCCATCAACTCCAACATTGGACTGTCGATGACTGGAAACATGTTGCCTGGTCGGACGACTCTTGTTTCAAATTGTATTGAGCAGATGGACGTGTATGGGTATGGAGACAACGTCATGAATCCATGGACGCTGCATGTCAGCAGGGGACTGTTCAAGCTGGTGGAGGCTCTGTAATAGTGTGAGGTGTGTGCAGTTGGAGTGATGTGGGATCCCTGATACATCATATCTAGATTCTGACAGGTGACACGTTCATAAGTATCCTGTCTGATCACCTTCATACATTCGTGTCTCTTGTGCATTCTAACTGACTTGGGCAATTCCAGCAGGACAAGTGACACCTCACACATCCATAATTGCTACAGAGTGGCTCCAGAAACACTCTTCTAAGTTTAAACACTTCCTCAGGCCACCAAACACCCCAGACGTGAACGTTATTGAGCATATCTGGGATGCTTTGCAATGTGATGTTCAGAAGAGATCTCCACCCCCCCTCATACTGTTAAGAATTTATGGACAGCCCTGCAGGATTAATGGTGTCAGTTCCCTCCAACACAACTTCAGACATTAGTGAAATCCACTCCATCTCATGTTGCAGCATTTCCATGTGCTTGCAGGGACCCTACACAACATTAGACAGGTGTACTAGTTTCTTTGGCTCTTCAGTGTATTTAAGTTTATATCCCTTCCCTGTCTGTCACAATTTTGTGCCCTTCCATTTTGTTTCTTAACCACAGCAGGTGTCGATGTGACATCTCCCTAAAATAGACTTAGTTCAGCACTGAACCCTGTAGTGGAGGGGGGGGGAAGGGGAGGGGGTGCCCTAGCATTTTCTTCACTTGAATTGGTTCCCCTAGCATTATACTTATTTTGTGTGTATCTCATGATTAGTGTCAGTTTTTGGGTTAAATATTTTGTGATTGGTGGCCACCTGACACCGAGGTCATAATCTTCCTGGAAGACTTGAGAGCTGCCTTATAACCTGTGGGGGCTTTTCCACTGCCATTGTCAGTGGTCACTCCTACCTGAACACTCATCACAACTCTGGACCTCTGTTTTAGATAGGTCAAAGAAGCCATGGGGCTGGATTTGGAATCAAAGGTTTCTCTCTGGCCTTTATGGTCCACAGGAGATATTTTATTTTCCTCCTATCTTTCAGCTGCATTTTCCACTGTTGAGCATTTCTTTGTCATGGGCAAGTGTCTAGGGAGAAGTTCCCCCAAGGGCATATTTGCAGAAATTAAATTCTGTAAGTTTTTGAAAACAAAGATTCAATTCTGGAATTGTACTGAAGGTCAAAAGAACAGTAATGCAAACAATAACTACACAATGAACAAACCAAATAAAATTAAATTAGTAAGATTTAAATTGGCCAATTTTCTTTATACAGGATCACTAGTAAGTCAGAATATGAGTGTACAAAAACTACACGACACGAATATTTATCCATCAGTCAATAGACATATTTCCAAGTTTTAAACGTTCCTAATGTTGCTCTCCCTTGAGATACCTAAAATGTCAAAGCAGTCATATTTTACCATATAGATCACTTCATATTATGACCAATATTAGCAACTACAATTAGCAATATATCTCACAGTTTTTCAGACCATGGCATTGGAAGCATAAAAACACAAATAGTGATATTACAATATGTAGAAAAATGACAAAAATATTCGTGATATGAAGCATGTCTAATCCAAAAATCTGGAGGTTTGATATTACTATTTTAATGGGTACCTTAATGAAAGTGATACGAAGCACCGTCATATTGAGGCCAAGCAAGCTGGCACAGTAGTAAGACTCTGGATGCTCCTCATCTGGCCATCCAAATTTAGGTTTTCAATCGCTTAAGGCAAATGCTGGGATGGTTCTTTCAAAGTAGACATGAATGACTTCCTACCCTATAATTCCCTAATTCAAGATTGTGCTGTCTTTAATCTCATTGTTTACAGGACGTTAAACCCTAACCTAACATTTTTTTATCATTATATTGCCAAATAAAATCTTCATAATAGATTTATTAGGGTTCCAATAAAATTTTCTTTCACTTTCTCTATCTTCTATAGTGATGGTTCTTACTGGCATATTTTCTTTACAATTTGTGTGAATGCAGCTAGACTTTGATTTGTGCTTCTTCACAACATTCTGACACTACTGCCCACTAGTGCTGTATACAGCAAGAACTTTGAGTCAGAATGTGAAAAGATTCTGCACCAACTAAAGTGCGTCTTTTCTTCTGTTTCTTAGAGGTGTTGGACAGTCGTTTTCTTGAACACCAGAGGTACTTGAGAATAATGCTGTGTTTTCCTGCTCTTTGGTGTTTATTTCTATGAAACAAAAGAGGAAGAGGAAAAAAATCTAACTACTGACAAAATTGGGTTTCTGGTTAAAAGCTTTTAATGTTTTCCCCATTTTTCAACAAATGTGATAAAGCTCACTTCATTTTGATGGGCAGGAAAAGGAAAAACATGTAGATAAGGAATGTAAAGAATAGTTAAGTAACTTGTTTCTAAATATTTTAGTAGTGCATGTGAGGAAAAACCAAGATGCAAAATGAGAATACAATTATTACAGAAAGAGACATCGGTTAAATAAAAGATGAGTACAGAGCTCTATTTTGATTGATAGTAAATTGTTCATTGTTCGCTCAGTTGTGTATGAGTATGCTGACCTTTCAAAGAATAGACAAAGGTAGTATCATGAATGGCATTGTGATTGAATTATGAGTAAGGTAGTTAAGGTGGCACATAGAAGACAAGAAGGGCTAATTTGGGAATATGACAGCTAGAAATAGAGCAAGTCTTTAAAATTGCAGTAAACAAAGGGAGGTGTGAAGATCAGGAAGTCAGGACGAAGGAAAAGAAAAACCATTGAACACACAATAGGAATATATTGTGCAGTACATGCAGGGCTCTGATGGAGGGGAACTATGAAACAGAATCGAAGGAATATGTTACAAATACTTCATCTTGCATTACCCATTGTACCCAGACACTAAATAACCTGCCATTCAACTCCTGCCTTTACAAGCTTTCTCCTCACATGGTGAAGAAGGATTACATAGTTCTGAAAGTTGGATTGTTATTGTCGACTTTAAAGTGTTTGTATCAGCAGCAGTAACAGTAGTAGTAGTAGTAGTAGTAGTAGTAGCAGCAGCAAGAATTTTCTTGCTTGGAGGTAAGTATTTGTCAGTCTTTGAGCCTCTCTATAATTTTCTCAATTGAATTTTCCATTTGATACAGATACCAGTTTTAGTAGTATCATTCATTCTTATGAAACAGAAGTACAAAATTAATTATTCACAGGATAAAAATCATGAGATAAGTACTTAAAATGACTAGGATTTAATGTTCTGTTGATGAGACCATGGGGAAGGAAACCAAGTTCTTTTCAAAGGAAATATTTTGATATCCTTAAACACTTTAGATAAACTGTGGAAAAAGTAAATCTTATTGGCTGTATGAGTATTTCAATCACCACTCTTCAGAATGATACAAGTCCAAACATTTTAATCACCATGCCACTTCACCCAGAGAAGTGCACAAGGAGAGCTACCATGCTACTTGTTCCCTCCATGCTGCCTCATTGCTCCTCTTGAATAGAATCTATCTACTGTCAGCAGGAGTTAATACCACAATTTTTACTGTGATTTTTTTGTTCCCTTAAGTATTTTTAATACATGAGGAAAATAGAGTACATTTGGTTAAAGATTGATTTGCCCCATTTCAGTTGCTAACCCTTACTCCAGATATTTGTAAAAGTTGAATCTTAGGTAGCACTCTACGAACACACACACACACACACACATGTTGGCTTTGTGCAAAAGTTCATAGCATTTTTCCGTGGGCTTTATTAACACCATGGGTAATGTAAAAGAGATTTCAGTCATCAATAATATATTCTCTTTCTCTATTTACAACAGTCTGCCAATGTTGGAATAACTTTTTGATTCTGCAAATGTAGAAATAATGTGATTCCAAGGCAAAGAACTTGCCCTGTTCAGAGTGCATTTTCCTCCTGAATTTGTTAGACAGAGAGCGGAAAGGTGAAAATTTGAGGGTGCAAGATCAGGTGAATAAGGTGGGTGCAGAATGACTTCCCAATACAGCTCGTGTGTAGCATTTTTTGTCAGTCAAGCAGAATGCAGGCAGGTGTTATCATGGAGTAGTGTCACTCCATACAGTCTTCCTTATCATAGTTATTGAACAACAACGCTACAAACCTTTGCGCCAACCTAAAATGTACGAGAACACACATCAAAGCTATCTGAAAATTATTGCCTATGAAGTTTTCATTATACTACTGGAATATCCTGTTTTTTGTAAAGGGTGCAAAGCAGATCTACAACTACATCCATCCTTTGCAAACCACTGTGAAGTGCATGGCAGAGGGTAATTCCAATTGTTCTACATATTAGGGTTTCTTCCTTTCTATGTGTGTAAGGAACATGGGGAGAATGACTACTTAAATGCCCCTGTGTGCTGTAATTAGTCCAATCTTGCATTTGTGTTCCCTTTGGTAGTGATATGTAGGAGGCTGCAAATTATTCTTAATACTTACTGAAACTTTGCAAGAAAGATAATTGGTGTCGTACCTTCAAACATCTAGCATTTTCCATTATGCTTTCTCGTGAGTCAAACAGATCTGTTACTGTGTTTGCTGCCCCCTTCTTCCTATACGTTCAGTTTCTCATGTTAGTCATACCTTGTATGGGTTTTACACTCTGGAGCAGTATTCTAGAATGGGTCACACAAGTGTTTTGTAAGCAGTCTTCTGATTGCATTTTCCAGATATTCTACCAATGAATCACAATCTTCTATCTGCATTGTCTTCAATTCAGCCTACATGGTCATTCCAATTCAAAAGACTACAGGTAGCTGCAACCAAGTATTTTTTATGAGTTATCTGATTCCAATTGTGACTCATATTGGTGTCATAGAATACTACAGGGTAGGCAAAACAATAATGGCCCACAAAATATTTACAATAAGACTGATATGGAATTGACCCTTATTAATGAACATCACATAAGATGCTGGTATGATTGCCATAGATGCTGACACAACATTGAGCTCTATTTATTAAACAGTGAGACATGTAGTTGCTCTGCCTGATGGATAGCAGCACTCATATTTCAATGTTATGTTTTAGATATTCCAGTGTGTGAGGAGTATTTGAGTGCACCTGACCCTTCACTTTACCTCACATGGAGAGAGGTCAGGTGATCGAGATGGCAAGGAAATTGCACTGCCTTTTCTGATTGTCTTCTTCTTACCAAAAACTTCTTATACTCATGACATGCGGGTTTAACAATGCCTGGATCTAATGGTTAGCATTAACAGTTTGGTGAAAAAAATCACGTTATGATGCAGACAACAGTCACTGTGTGCCAAACACCAGTCTTGAGATTATGCAAGGCTCTTCAAAGTACTGATAGGAGTTTTCTGAACCAAGTCTCATCTGAAGAAATGAATATTGAGGGTTTAAAAATCGTGGTTCCACTTCAATCAAAAACTGCCAGCAGAACTGAACACAGGAAAGTTTGTCTGGATGCTTTAACTCGTGCAAACCAGTAGATTTGTATGGACAGAAATGCAGGTCCTTTTTAATAATGTTACAACAAGATTACCTCTAGCAAAGACAAATGGTATAGAAATATCATTGAACTTCTTTCGAGAATAATGTTCACTCAAGCATTGTTTTCTAGTTTTCAAACTCATTTCAGATAGTTACGATTTTTAATTGTTGCAGAGCCAGTTTCACACCATGGTGCCACTAAGTTTTGCATTGCAAACTTTGCTGGAAGTTTTGTCAAAGCACTTCCAGTCTTAAACTCCTGCATAAACCGTTCCACACACTTCTCTTCTCATGAGCACCATTTTGTGTTGCATTCAGCTGGTCAGTAAAATGTCTGCTACTCTCACTCACCCACATGTAATTACACAGAATGTGCAGGAGATGTGCATGTGCAGATATGTGACAGCAACCTAGTAGTGCATCAAACACATTTGCAGCATTTTCTGTGGTGGGCAGTACTGCTCATTAACAGGAGTCAGTTTCACATCACTCTTAAAAATATTTTTTGGGCCAGTTTCAGTTTTCCCAACCTTTACGTTTTTGTTTTAGTTAAGTGCATAATTTTATATTTATGGCCATTTAAAGCAAGCAGCTAATGTTTGCACCACTTTGAAATCTTCTCAAGGTCTGAATGGTCACTTATGCAGATTTTTTGTTGATTGAGTGTTGTTATAAATAACTGCATTATCTGCAAAAAGTTTGAGGTTGTTAATATTGTCTGCTAGATCATTAACATATATTGTCAACAGCAAGGGTCCCAACACAGTTATCAGGGACAACTGTTAATGACTCTCCATCTGAGATAACATGCTGCACCCTCCATACCAAGTAATCCACATACCAGCCACAAATTTTGTTTGATACATCCTACGATCATACTTACATTAATAACTGTCGGCATGGTACTGAGTCAAATGATTTTCATAGGTCAAGAAACACTGCATTCATCTGATTGCTTTGATTGAAGGCTTTCAGGATACCATGTTAGAAAAGCATGAATTGGTACTGATGTGGCCAGTGTTTTCAGAAACCATGATGATTGGCACAAGGGTCTTGTGTGCAGATGTGACCTGTACTTTCTTCCAACCACTGAAGAGGAATCTAACTTTGGTGCCACTGACAGCCGTCACATTCAAACAGAATTTCTTAGAGTTTAGTGTGAGATCTTTCAATAAACAGTCACTGATGGCTGCACTCACTCCTTTCTTAATAGCCATCTGCATTTCAGTCAGCAACACTCTTACTGAAGCCCTATGCGATGTTTTAAACCTGTTGTGCAGTAGTATGTGTTTTAGGAGTTTCCTTTGCAGAGGGTGTTTTACCCTGAAAGATGCATTTTATTATGAACTTTTCTACTAGGTAAATGTTTGTCCAGTGCCTGGTCAACTATTCTTTGAAATCTGGGCCACAATTTCTCTGTAGATTGTGCCATATCTGCACTGCATAACACGGTTAAAGGATCACTATCTTAAAACCTCAGAATTGTTTCCTATTGGGATGCAGAAGTTTGAAATGTGGCTCTAAGGTGCCTGATACTTTTGTTCATAATAATGCAAAAGCTTGGTGCCCAGTGACCTCATCCTCAGGCTTTCAAACTGCATGGTGTCAGCACATGCAAAATGAAGGTCAGAGCTCAGAAGTTCATGTGATGTGGGTTACTGATGTCACAATGGCATAAAATTTCCCTGCATTTCTGCTCAGTGCCATTGTGGATGAGTCACATGATGGGGAGGTCATCATATGCCCTCTTACCCACATTTCACCCCTTCCTTTGACACCTCCGTGATGGAGATTAGAACTGCAATGCCCAGCATCGAAGTCACGCATTTATCTGAAGGGTGCCCAAGGGAAATATTTCAGACACACTGGTACTCAGAATTGACATGAAAAAGCCTTAGGTGGTGGCATAAATGGTGTGAGAGAACCCACCCCTTTCTTTGAGATGTTGATTCCCACATATTTCATGGGCAAAAATGACATTTTGCAGTGTGATGAGCAACAGAACAAAGTTCTTGGAAACATTTGACACTACTAACACTCCCTGGACACTTCAACCCTTCTCTAAAGACATTGTGAGCCATGAATTCCATTGAATGTGGTCACACCCTTTTGGAGTGCAGTGCAACCACAATTTTTGATCTGGTGTGCAGGATGGATCCACTAGGGATTGTTCAAAAGAAATCTGAATGTTATCCAAATCAGCAAAGAGTGTTTATGATTTTTTAGCCCCCCCCTGTTTCACACCCTCTTGTGATGTGATTACCGGGAAGGGTGACATTGACACATCCATGGATAAAATGGCAAAGAATCTCTCAGACCACTCATCACGGCAACACTTTTGGTGTCATCCACCCACCTGTGATTGGTGAGCACTTTAAAAATGTACCTGTAACAAAGACAATCAACAATAGAGTACCATGTTCCTGCAGGAGGCTACACTGATTGCCTAGCACATGCTAGTAGCCATGCCGAAGCATAAGGATCTTACAGTGTTGCCTGTCTGCAAGTGCCTAGGGTTCTGTTACAGGTCGCCTTTGTACAAGTACATTTTTAAAGTGCACAACAAAGGCTAGCTGTTGGCACTGAGGATGTTTCCAAATTTTGTGCCCCCCACCCTCTCCCTTTCCTGTTTCATCCACACATGAGTCAGTGTCACACCCTTTTGTGTTCACACCACAGGATGGTGTGAAATAGGAGGGCTGAAAAAGCACAAACAGCCTTTGCTTCTTCACGTCACATTCAGACGTCATTGAGTAGTTTTGAATGGTCCCTGGTGGTTGTGTGTTGTACACCAGAATTAAAAATGCAGTCATGATGCACTCCAAAGGGGTGTGATCATAATGAGTGGAGTTGCAGGCCCATGATGTCTTTAGAGAAGGGTTGAACTGTCCAGGGGATTCAGTACTGTCAAAGATTGTCAACACAGTTTTCAGTCAACCGCTGTATTGTGAACTGCCACTTTTGACTGCAAAATATGAGGGAATCAGCACCCCAAGGGAACTGGTTGTTTTATTGATGCCCTTTATGCCAGCTCCTGAGGTCTATTTGGGATGATTCTGAGTGGCGGTGTGTCTGAAATGTTTTCCTCGGCCACTTAAAAGAAAACCGACAGATTTCAGTGCTAGGTGTCGCAGCTCTTGACCTCCATCGCAGGGGCATGAAAGGAGTTGTGAAATATGGATAAGAAGGGATGTGATAACCTTCCCACCATGTGACACATCCACAGTGACGCTGTGACACCTCACACCAACTTCTGAGCTCTGGTCTTTCTTTGGCATTTGTCAGCACCTTACCGTTTGAAGCATTGCCAAGCCTGGGAGGTCACACTTTTGCACAATCACAGAGAGGAAAGTGTAGGCACCTTTTTTACATTGCAATGAGAGACAATTATGAAGTTTCACAAAAGTGATCTTTTAATTGTGTTGCACAGTGTAAATCACACATACAAAACCTATTACTTCATTCCAGGTAGTTGTCTTGTGTGGTAAATCATGGATCTATTGTTATTCCTCTGTGACTGAAGAAGAGCGAGGATTTGTGACATTCAGGTTTCTCCACACACAAGGAAAGGAAATTGCAGCTAATTGTTGGGAAGAATGTCATTATGTGAACTGCTCCCAAACCAGATGCATTGGACCACAGCTAAAGCTGTTGCTGGCTGTAAAAGCCACTAGCTCCTTTTCATACTTACAGGGGTGATTTCTTGAGAGAGAGGACAATATAAAAGAAATGTGTAATGTTGGACTGAGTTGGATAAATCAATCACAAATTGTCTGCACAGAGACAGATATAAGACATTATAAAACTGAATTTCTACTACAAAAGAGCACAGGTAAAAGTGAAAACAGAATCATAAAGAATTCAATAGAAATAAATGAACAAGGTAACCAGAGCAAATGAAATTCACATAACACAATCAGAAAACAACTCTGGGCCAATAGTTGCTAGAGCCAAACTGTTGGAAAGCATTGCCTTGCTGTTCCATATTTGGTGAAATAATTGTGTGTGTGTGTGTGTGTGTGTGTGTGTGTGTGTGTGTGTGCGTGTGTGTGTGTGTGTGCGAGAGAGGGAAGGAGAGAGAGAGAGAGGGGGGGGGGGGGGGAGTGGGAGTATGTGCTCAGATCATTATTACCTGGCCCATAGCTTTTTCCTTACCACCAAAATGCTACTGATCTTGCGTACAGCTATGCAAAGGAAGAAGAAAGGATCACCAAGGCGGTCATTTTAGCAGATATCTGTCATTTTAATAATATTAATCACTGTGAAAGTTATCTGTAATACAAAATATTCCTATATGGAGATTTAGGTTCAGTATCAAAATTTGAGGGAATTGGGGGTCAAGAAAGTGAAGGTATTGGGGACAATTTGTGCATGTAGTGACTATTTTGATGTCAAATATTATTTCATATCACTTAAGAATGCCATATGAAATACCATTCAAAGCACTAGACTTTTGACTGTTGTTGGTGAACTTGTTTGTTCTGTGTTATAACAACACTTACTGCCCAAGTTCCTTATAGACCAAAAGTGATTGTGCATGTCTCCATCCTCGTTTAACATCAGTGGTGACACTGTGTATAATACCTTGATTAATGTTGGTGGAATAGAAGTAGGAGACAGATTCAATGTTATTACATGTGCAGCTGATCAGGCATTCCCAGCAGAAGGTGAAGAAGATCTTTTGAAAATGATGAAGCAACAAGAATAACAGGAAGAGTATGAAATATAAATCAACATTTCAAAGACAAAAGAAAACTGGAATGCTGTAAAAACTGGAGGTGAAGGCAACTTGATAAAGTTAAATGAAACAAAAACATATAAAAGATTTTTTCAATGATTAAACCCTCATTTGACTCTGTATTACTATATTTCTCTTCTGTACTATGTAGAGTTTGGCTTTTTTGCCGTTATCAAGTGTAAAGCTAAAAGCTGGAACATGCAAATAGCAAGACAAATATTAAAAAATTGAGATTTTTATAAAAAAATATTAGATATACTGATATAAAATTACGAGATAGTCACTTACTTGTTAGATCATTATTATGACATATCTATTAATGCAGTCCAAAGTAGGTAAACAAGACTAACACATGCATTTAAAACATAATTGTCAAATGAATGTAGACTCTAGAAGACATAGTAAATACAGAAGTATCACAGATTTAAGCTTACAAGTATTAATGTCGTCTGAGTGAAAGCAATTACCTTTTCCCACCACCCTCATCCCCTTTCTGATCTACCCCATTTCAACACTCAAACAAATACTCACTCATGTTTCTTCTGCTGCTTTTCATCCTCCTCCAAGACCCCTCTACCTCCCCCCTCCCCCCACATCTATCTACTTTTAACACTGCATTTCATTAACTGACATCTACAGTTAGGTACCCCTCCCCCTCCAAAAACCAACCCCCCTCCCTCTCTTACACTTTCAGCCACTCTTTTCACCTTCTTCTTTTTCGTAATTTGAAACAGCTTTCATATATTAATATCTTCTATGCTACTGACTTGCATTATACCTATAATAATTAAATCTGAATGTTAACATGCCACATGCTAGTTACTTGTACGGTGGTTTACCCCTGTGTTGCTGACTAATTTTCTCTCATTTAGGTGTATGTAATAATACCAGAGAAGGAAAGCTGCTACTCACCATATAGCGGAGATACTGAGTCACGATAGGCACAACAAAAAGATTCTCACAATTATAGCTTTTGGCTATTAAGGCCTTTGTCAGCAGTACACACACACACACACACACACACACACACACACACACACACACACACACACACTCTCTCTCTCTCTCTCTCTCTCTCTCTCTCTCTCTCTCTCTCTCTCTCTCTCTCTCTCTCTCTCACGCAAATGCAAGTTGCACACATGTCTGCAGTCTCAGAGAGCTGAAACTAGAAACTACACTGCAAACAGCAGCACCAGTGCATAATGGGAGTGGTGACTGGATGGGGGTAAGGAAGAGGCTGGGACAGGGAGGGGGAGGGATAGTATGGTGGAGTGGAGGACAGTGAAATGTTGCAGTTTAGATGGAGGGCAGGAGAGAAGGTGCGGAGGGTGGAGGGGGTACGTAGCAGAAAGGAGAGAAATAAAAAGGAATTAAAAGACTGGGTGTGGCGGTGAAATGACAGCTGTGTAGTGCTGGAATGGGAACAGGGAGGGGGCTGGAGGGGTGAGGACAGTGACTAACGAAGGTTGAGGCCAGGAGGGTTACGGGAACGTAGGATGTATTGCAGGGAAAGTTCCCACCTGTGCAATTAAGAAAATTTGGTGTTGGTGGGAAGGATCCATTTGGCGCAGGCTGTGAAGCAGTCATCGAGATGAGAGATATCATGTTTGGCAGCGTGTTCAGCAACAGGGTGGTCCATTTGTTTTTCGGCCACAGTTTGTTGGTGGCCGTTCATGTCGACAGACAGCTTGCTAGTTGTCATACCTACATAGAATGCAGCACAGTGATTGTAGCTTAGCTTGTAAATCACATGACTGGTTTCACAGGTAGCCCTGCCTTTGATGGGATAGGTGATGTTAGCGACCGGATTGGAGTAGGTGGTCATAGGAGGATGTATGGAACAGGTCTTGCATCTAGGTCTATTACAGGGGTATGAGCCATGAGGTAAGGAATTGGGAGCAAGGGTTGTGTAAGGATGGACTAGTATATTGTGTAGGTTCGGTGGATGGCGATTACCACGGTAGGAGGGGTGGGAAGGATTGTGGGTAGAACATTTCTCATTTCAGGGCACGATGAGAGGTAATTGAAACCGTGGTGGAGAATGTAATTCAGTTGCTCCAGTCCCAGATGGTACTGAGTTACGAGGGGAATGCTCCTCTGTGGCCAGACTGTGGGACTTTGGGAGGTGGTGGGAGACTGGAAAGACAAGACACAGGAGATTTATTTTTGTACAAGGATGGGAGGATAATTACAGTCAGTGAAGGCTTCAATGAGACCCTCAGTATATTTTTATAGGGAGACTGAGAGAATCTGTGCTCTCATAGACCAACACCTTCAACCTATTACCTGGAACCTATCCTCCTATATAAAAGACACCAACATTTCCTCAACTGACTCTCCACAGTTCCTGCTCGTCGCTATTAATGCCACTTCCCTGTACACTAACATTCCTAACCCCCATGGCCTTACTGCTATCAAACACTACCTTTCCAGATGCCCTATGGATTCCAAACCAATAACCTCCTTCCTAGTCTCCATGACCAACTATATCCTAGCCCACAATTACTTCTCCTTTAAAGGCATTACCTACAAACAAATCTGCGGTACGGCTATGGGCACCTGCATGGCATCGTCCTATGCTAACCTATTCATGGGCTATCTAGAAGAATCTTCCTAAAAACCCAGAATCCTAAACCCCTCACCTGGTTCAAGTTCATTGATGGCATCTTTGCTATGTGGATTGAAGGTGAGGACACCTTATTCACATTCCTCCAGAACCTCAACCAGTTCTCCCCCATTTGCTTCACCTGGTCCTACTCAACTCAACAAGCCACCTTCTTAGATGTTGACCTTCACATCAGAGATGGCTACATCAGTACCTCCATCCATATCAAACCTACTAACCACAACAATGCCTCCACTTTGATGGCTGCCACCCATTCCATACCAAGAAGTCCCTTCTGTACAGCATAGCCAGACGTGGTCGTCGCATCTGCAGTGACAAGCAGTCCATCTCAAAATATACCGAGGGTCTCGCTGAAGCCTTCACTGATCATAATTACCTTCCCATCCTTGTACAAAAATAAATCTCCCATGCCTTATATTTCCAGTCTCCCACCACCTCCCAAAGTCCCACAGTCTGGGCACAGAGGAGCATTCTCCTTGTAACTCAGTACCATCCAGGACTGGAGCAACTAAATTACATTCTCTGCCAGGGTTTCGATTACCTCTTGTTGTGCCCTGAAATGTCCTACTCACTATCCTTCCCACCCCTCCTACCGTGGTATTCCGCCATCCACCGAACCTACACAATATACTAGTCCATCCTTACACAACCCCTGCCCCCAATCCCTTACCTTATGGCTCATACCCCTGTAATAGACCTAGATGCAAGACCTGTTCCATACATCCTCCTACCACCACCTACTCCAGTCCGGTCGCTAACATCACCTATCCCATCAAAGGCCTGTGAAACCAGTTGTGTGGTCTACAAGCTAAGCTGCAACCACTGTGCTGCATTCTATGTAGGCACGACAACCAATAAGCTGTCTGTATGAACGGCCACCGACAAACTATGGCCAAAAACAAATTGGACCACCCTGTTGCTGAATATGCTGCCAAACATGATATCCCTCATCTCAATGACTGCTTCACAGCCTTTGCCATATGGATCCTTCCCAACACCAGCTTTTCCGAATTGCGCAGGTGGGAACTTTCCTTGCAATAAATCCCCCATCTCCCCCATTTGCTTCACCTGGTCCTACTCAACCCAACAAGCCACCTTCCTAGATGTTGACCTTCACCTCAGAGATGGCTACATCAGCACCTTTTTTGCTGTTATCAAGTGTAAGGCTAAAAGCTGGAACATCCAAATAGTAAGACAAATATTAAAAAATTGAGATTTTTTTAAAAAAAGTGTTAGATATACTGATATAAAATATTGACCTGGCCTCAACCTTCGTTAGTCATTGTCCTCACCCCTCCAGCCCCCTCTCTGTTCGCATTCCCATAACACACAGCCGTCATTTCACCGCCACACCCAGTCTTTTAATTTCTCTCCTTTCCTCTACTTACCCCCTCCCCCCTCCACACTTTCTCTCCTGCCCTCCGTCTAAACTGCAACACTTCACTGTTCTCCACTCCACCATACTTTCCCTCCCCCTCCCCACCCCAGCCTTTTCCGTAACCCCACCCAGTCGCCACACCCATCATGCACTAGTGCTGCTGCTTGCAGTGTAGTTTCAGCTCTCTGAGACTGTAGACGTATGTGCAAGTTGCGTGTGTGTGTGCATATGTGTGTGTGTGTGTGTGTGTGTGTGTGTGTGTGTGTGTGTGTACTGCTGACAAAGGCCTTAATGGCTGAAAAGTATAATTGTGTGAATCTTTTTCTTGTGCCTATCGATACTCATTGATGACATCTTTGTGTGTTGTGTACATAGTACCCGCGTGGTCAGCGCGTATACAACTTTCCCACTAGAGTGCGCCCCACTAAGCACAACAGCGCAGGCGCAGCACTCTTGTGTCTCTGCACTATGAGATGGCGCTGCCTTAGAGACAGACCGAATTCTGCTTCCGCCAATCCGTGTATTAATATGTAATGCAGCCAATGAGATTGCTGCTAACGTAGAACCTTTTCTCCTTGTGGATCACACTCGTGCAGTGATACCTGAATGCGTGAGGTATTATAACGAGTGTACAGACCTCCGATTAGTCAGTCTGCACCAGTATGTACCAGTTTGTATTTGTCTGTACCAGTCTATAGCCAAGTTTCAATCTGTGTCTAATAAGATTACCATATTCCTGCACATAGCCATGAAGATAAATGAGTAGACACTTTGTCAAGTATCAGAGATATGTGTGAATAAGATTAACGTACCAAGACCAAAGGAACTTCAAATTGCCAATTGTAAACAGCATCCAGAATCAAGTTACGTAATGTCTACGCTTTTTATTATTTTAATAAATGTGTGTGAAAATTAATCAGGTTCTGTTTAAAGTTGGTAACCATCAATATGCTACTCTAAGACTGTAAGTGGCATTTCTATCGTCTGACCTAATGGCAGAAGATAAACACGCCACGATAAGACCACGAGAGTTATTGCTGACACTCGCCTACTTCGTTAGAGCGACAAGTCAAATAAACTGATGGGGTGTATACCGAAGGTCTTACAGTACACACACCACATATGGTGAGTAGCAACTTTCCTTCTCTGGTATTGTTACACTCCATCCAGGATTTTCCTTTGTTTGGTGTATGTAAGATTTTATGTACAGATGTACTTTGTTGGAAGTTGTGGTAAATGTTTTGTATGAGCAATGTATTTTTGGTTACTGGTTGACAATGCAAACATGACTATTATTGTTTCTGTGTTAAGTTATTGCTGACCCATTCTGGCACTATTTGCATTTAATTTACTATCTTCTTTGAACAGAATAATTCTGGTACTGTCCACAATCGAAGCATGTAATAATTTTTGCACACTTAGCCTGCTTGTTAAGTTAAGGTCCACTGTACCATTTGGAGTTCTAGTAAATTCCCTGCTCCTAGTAAACCTCCTTCTAGTATTTAGACTATGTAGCTATTGTTAATAAGGTATGGTGTACATGTACTCAGATGTACTCCTGCTTTGTTGAACCAAAGTTATTTGTTGTAAGTATCTTTACTTATTAAGGAGCAGTTACCCCATGCAATATATTTTTCTAATGCATTATTATGTATCTGTAAGCATATTATGGGCACTATGTATTTTCTCATTCGTGTATTATGTTTGATATGCGCACCTGGATGCTTCAATGTGGCTGCAGTCCCATGTTATTTCTTCCCCTTTGTTCGTCCCTCCCTCCACCTATCCCACACCATTGTCCTCCCACACTTTACTACCCCTCTTTTCCTTCACCTGCCCCATTTTTCTATCTTGTTAACCTTCATTATACATGTCTGCCAGTACACTTCTTTTCCCACCTCCTCCATTTGTTATTCATCTCCATTTCCCCCTGCCATCATTACTATACTAATCCAATCCAGTGGATTACTCTCCTTCCCCCACCCACTGTTTCTTCAATCTTCAGCTCTTTGTATATGATAATATCTCTTATAGTTTGCTCCTGTCCCCTCCCAAGTCCCCCCCCCCCCCCCCCCCCCCAATACCCATCCACATTCTGATTTACCCAAATTCAACACTCAATCAAATATTTATT
This sequence comes from Schistocerca gregaria, assembly GCF_023897955.1. Taxonomy (NCBI): domain Eukaryota; kingdom Metazoa; phylum Arthropoda; class Insecta; order Orthoptera; family Acrididae; genus Schistocerca; species Schistocerca gregaria. Next base: position 370,013,240 of record NC_064923.1, read on the forward strand.
CAGATTTCTTATCTGTTTCCCTCCTGCAAACCCCCTCCTAGACCCCTCCTCTATCACCCCCCCCCCCCCCTACATATACCTACTTGTAACATTAGATTTCCTATGTATCTCTTCCACTAACTGACCTCTATAGATGGGCATTCGTATTGTTACATTTCATAATTCTTATATTAGTACTAGCATTTATATAATTAGCTGTGATTCATTGGCTTCTGTACTTTATTTTGCCTGTTCCTTGCAGACTTTAGTTTCTCACGCTGCATAACATATGTTTGCTTCATATTATTAACAATCTGATGTATACGTTTAAATGCAAGGATGATGATTCACAATGCTGTCTCATAAAGTAATCACATGTGGTGAGACAACACGTAACACTTGTAAGGTTATATCTGTGATAATTTTATATTTACTATGTCACCTAAAGTCTCCATTCCTTCTATTTTTATTATGTCATCTGAAGTCTTCATTCTTTGACAGTTATATCTTAAAGAAATGTGTTTGTCTTGTTTACATGCTTTGAACTGCCTTCACTGATATGACATAATAATGTTCTAACAAATAAGTGAATATCTTGCAATTTTATATCAGTGTGCATCTAAAAATTTTTAAAGTGATATTTGCATGTTCCAGCTTTTAGCATTGTACTTGATAATGGCATAAAAGGCAAAATCTAAATAGAACAGAAGATAAATATAGCCGTACACAGTCAAATGAGGGGTTTACTCTTTTAAAAAAATATTGTAAGGTTGTGGCTAAACACCATCGAAAACATATAAAAGAAACAAAATTGCTCTTGAAGCTTAACAGAAAAAGGAAAATCAATCTGGTCAGACAAATTCTATGCAAAAGTTATCTGTGAAATACTTTTTTAAAAGAAAAATATTATGCAAAAGTAGTAGAGGGAGAAGTAAATATGGTTTTGTATCCCACCTAGAAGGCGGCGCGTTGGTAGGAGCAGGAGCAGGAGCAGGAAAATTACGTTGGTACTGCACATAAGTAACAGTGGTTTACATACAGAGGCATACATAACTTTGTACAGTCTCAAGCTAAAGCAAAGTGTCCCGGACGTCTGCTCTTGATCAACTGGGCAGAATCTCTAGCGGAGCTCGTACAGCTCCACAGCACCAGAGAGAGGGCGTTGTCGTCAATGTCTCGTGGTAGTGCCAACCTAAGAACTTTTATGTGCAATGGTATCATTGCTATTGATACCACATATGGCATGGTAAACTGCTGAGAGATGAAATAACCTGCCAAAAGCTAAATGAAGCAGCACGGGATAGGAAATAACGGAGAACAAGTTCAGTTGAAACCTATATTTTGAAAGATGTTTGTTGTTGTTGTTGTTGTTGTTGTTGTTGTTGATGATGATGATGATGATGAGGCTTTGTATTTGATAGCAGAGATGACTAGTGACATTTTTTGGGAACAGGATGATGTATGTCCTATAAATGTATTTCAAAAATAAAACCAAAAAGAAAGAAAGAACCAGTTAGAATTAAAATAACAAAGAAATTGTTTAGGTCTGTGTGCGTCTTAATCAAGTTCAGAATCTCTGAGGATTACAGAATAGTGAAATGTAGGTTAATAAAATTGTGAAAACAATTAAACCCAAAGAAAGCCATTAGGAACAAGAAAGGCATGAAGTTGTTGGAACACAAAGTAGCAGAGGAAATGTGCCATTAACGCAAGAAAAGATGAGTATTGAGAGCACACAATGATGGAAAGCATAGATAACTTACCTGAAACCTGGGCTAAGACGCTATGATTAGATAATGAGAGAATGAATCAGAGAAAACTAATTTATTGTAACATACCTGTTCCTCATGCTTGATGGATTTAATTGTGAGAAATAGGCAACACAGATGCCTCAACAATGTGATGTTGGGGTCTTTATTGTAATTGGTATTTGCTGTACCCACAAGTCCCCTAGGACAGGACAAGTGTAAAAGTGGGTGGTGCGGTGAGGATATCAGGGAGAGAGGATGTTATTCCAGGGCTTAACAAGTTTATTTTGTAGCTTAGACAGAAAAAATTACTACTGAGACATTCAAGGTCTGCTTGATACTGGGTAGTAAGTGGAGTACATTTTTTTTTTTTTTTTTTTTTTTTTTTGGAAATGAGAGCTTTATTTGTTAGAGAATAAGTCTGTGTGTGAGATTTGTTTATGAACAAGATCTGTAAAGTAGAAGCAAGAGAGGAAAGCCTGAGAAAAATTTGTTAACACGGATATTATGAGATTTGTTGCGAGTGTTTGATGTGGAAACAGTAGCAGTTCTAAACAGTCTACAAAACTATCGAGAATATTGAGTTTGCTACAACAGCTGGAGACAAGAAGAATCGAATACCAGTCCAGTCTGTCACTGCTCAAGCCCTGCTAGACGGACCTTCTGTTTGCTCTGGCTGCCGACTTAATTTTAGTTTAGATATTAATGATTCATTTGGTCATGGTAATGGATGGTTTACTGTAGCTATTGTTCGTGGAGGTTCTGCAGTACCGAATGTTCCTGGACTTGAATGTTTCGTCGACAGAGATATTATTGCATTTCGCACTTGTTGCTTATTGGTTGGTTTTATGTTTACCGAGTTATGGATTTGAGCTTAAGTGAGATGGAGGTACTAGTCAAGAAAAATGGATTTGGATAATTAGTAAGTGAATGTGTGCTGGGAAAAGGAGTTTACATGTTGCAGTAAGTGGAGGAGCTGTTCTTCCATGTGAGTCCAGGCCTCAAAGACATCATCAGTACCAAGCCATAAGACCTAGCTTCCGGTTGTTGAGGAATGTCTCTCCTGTGCAGCTCATAAAATGGATGACATTGGATGGGGCCATTCAAGCTCTCTTAATTGTCCAGCTAATTTATTTGTCTGTCTGATCTTCCAGTATGGAGTAAATATCAGTAATGATGAAATTGGCTAGGACACTGGTAAATGAGATGGGGATTGAAAGAGGTGGTGTCCTGGGACATAAAGGCCTTGCACATGTGTGAAATTTGTATTCAGCAAGGTGGGATGGATTTGAAACATTCCAGGGACGGCTTAGTGTCTTTTTATGCAGGATGTAAGGCTATGCGTGATGGGTTGCACGTGCTGTCTTGCCAGGTCTGAGATGCATTTGGCTGGGTCTCCCAGGATAGCTGTGTGACATTACATGTCACAATGGCATGATTGGAGTGGGTGGGCGTAATGCTGTGGCATTCAGGTAAGAGGAAGTTTGAGGCCTCATAGACAGACTTTTGATTAATATGTGTTGTGAGCAAGCGGATGCAAGGGCACCAAACAGAAATGCCTACAGTCTGCTGGGTAGTTTTTATGGAGACTGTCACCAAGGCTGCAGAAATACAAAATATACCAAAAAGAAATGCCTACAGTCTGCTGGGTAGTTTTTATGGAGACTGTCGCCAAGGCTGCAGAAATACCAAATACTCAAGTACTATATTATATGTGAACAGCTATGTCTCTGCAAAATGGACTGATAATTCTTATGGCATATAAATACTGTAAATTAATAACAGTTTCTACTGTTATATTCCAACAACATATGAGAGCTGAAATGTAGGCCATAGAGGAGTTCTTTCATTTGACCTCAGCACCTAAATAGGCACTTTCACATACAGGCTCTGGAGACCAAAGACTAGATCTATTTGTTATAAACAATTTTGAAACACCGCTTCTACATTCCCGCATAAACAAATAACTATATTGGGTAGGCTTAGGATAGTTTCAGCATCATGAGTTATTGTGGTATTATTGTCTTACAGTGTTTTTAGGCACATTTCATGTGCTATTGCAGTTTTATTGTTTAAGCTGTTGCCATATTTTATAAACAGCACATGCTCTAAAAAGACTGACTCCACCAATGAAACCAAAAAGACAAACATGCCATGCTTATTCATTATATTATTCTAACTTCTTCCCTGTTGTAACAATGTGTTATATTTTTGTAAATTTGTAACTAATAATTTCTGATAGTAATTTTAATCATAAAATTCTAGTTGACATAAATTTTAGTATAACACCTATGTGTGTATACAGTGATGCTGTTATTGTACTTCTAAGGTAATTAATGTATGTATGTACTAATATGCAGTGAGACAGTTCTATTGGTATGTGATATACTTGGGGAGTACTTAAAACAGCCTAAGAGAGGTCTGTAATGTGAAAATAGTTTGATATGGGTTGAGGTCAGAGAAGGCCATGCGGTGGTATCAGTGGCAAGAATGTCACTTAATTACAAGAGATTAGGCAGACATTTAGCAAAAGAGATTCACAAGTAGTTACATGTGAAATGATTCATGCTGCAACAGTTTAAAATTCTTTGGGGATTCAAACAAATGCTGTAAAATTAGAATTGTTTGTCAGTGCATTATTCACAGTATATAACCTGCACCGAGGGACTTTATGTAATTTTGCCCATTGCAAATTTTAGTAGTTGAAGCTGATAGACATATTACGCACATTTATGGTTAACTCTGACAGAGTGAGCCAAAATATTTTTTTAGATCACACATGACCAAATGAACACTACATATAAAGTGTGTAAGTCAGGGGCAGTGGCATCATTATTTAGGGGACTGTCTACAAAGAAGACATTGCAGCTTAATGTTAAGTTGAATTCAATGTTTGGAATGTGCTTCCATATTGGAAATTAATTTATGTTGGTTGAGTGCAGTGGGAGTCGTTGGACACTGGGATAAGAATACACAATGCTTCATGCAGGACTAGAACAGTGGATTCGTAGTGCAGTAGAGGTACTGTGAACATTAATAGACTACAAGAACAGTAGCATGTGTCAAGGAATATGCATGGGCAGTGACTGAAGGATGGCAAGTTTTCCTGCAATTTCTCATATACAGGTGTGTGCACTGGGCAGCAGAGGCAAGTGATTATACACTCCTGGAAATGGAAAAAAGAACACATTGACACCGGTGTGTCAGACCCACCATACTTGCTCCAGACACTGCGAGAGGGCTGTACAAGCAATGATCACACGCATGGCACAGCGGACACACCAGGAACCGCGGTGTTGGCCGTCGAATGGCGCTAGCTGCGCAGCATTTGTGCACCGCCGCCGTCAGTGTCAGCCAGTTTGCCGTGGCATACGGAGCTCCATCGCAGTCTTTAACACTGGTAGCATGCCGCGACAGTGTGGACGTGAACCGTATGTGCAGTTGACGGACTTTGAGCGAGGGCGTATAGTGGGCATGCGGGAGGCCGGGTGGACGTACTGCCGAATTGCTCAACACGTGGGGCGTGAGGTCTCCACAGTACATCGATGTTGTCGCCAGTGGTCGGCGGAAGGTGCACGTGCCCGTCGACCTTGGACCAGACCGCAGCGACGCACGGATGCACGCCAAGACCGTAGGATCCTACGCGGTGCCGTAGGAGACCGCACCACCACTTCCCAGCAAATTAGGGACACTGTTGCTCCTGGGGTGTCGGCGAGGACCATTCGCAACCGTCTCCATGAAGTTGGGCTACGGTCCCGCACACCGTTAGGCCGTCTTCCGCTCACGCCCCAACATCGTGCAGCCCGCCTACCGTGGTGTCGCGACAGGCGTGAATGGAGGTACGAATGGAGACGTGTCGTCTTCAGTGATGAGAGTCGCTTCTGCCTTGGTGCCAATGATGGTCGTATGCGTGTTTGGTGCCGTGCAGGTGAGCGCCACAATCAGGACTGCATACGACCGAGGCACACAGGGCCAACACCCGGCATCATAGTGTGGGGAGCGATCTCCTACACTGTCCGTACACCTCTGGTGATCGTCAAGGGGACACTGAATAGTGCACGGTACATCCAAACCGTCATCGAACCCATCGTTCTACCATTCCTAGACCGGCAAGGGAACTTGCTGTTCCAACAGGACAATGCACGTCCGCATGTATCCCGTGCCACCCAACGTGCTCTAGAAGGTGTAAGTCAACTACCCTGGCCAGCAAGATCTCCGGATCTGTCCCCCATTGAGCATGTTTGGGACTGGATGAAGCGTCGTCTCACGCGGTCTGCACGTCCAGCACAAACGCTGGTCCAACTGAGGCGCCAGTTGGAAATGGCATGGCAAGCCGTTCCACAGGACTACATCCAGCATCTCTACGATCGTCTCCATTGGAGAATAGCAGCCTGCATTGCTGCGAAAGGTGGATATACACTGTACTAATGCCGACATTGTGCATGCTCTGTTGCCTGTGTCTATGTGCCTGTGGTTCTGTCAGTGTGATGTATCTGACCCCAGGAATGTGTCAATAAAGTTTCCCCTTCCTGGGACAATGAATTCACGGTGTTCTTATTTCAATTTCCAGGAGTGTAGATACAGATGAGGCATTCCTTTGAACTGGGAGTGGACAAGCAGTAATGGTTGTTTACAGTGGACACTATTTTCCAAGAAAGTTACAAGCAGCTTTTGAACCTGTATTTGTGTTTTCTGATCAACAGCAAAGGCTGATAGTATTAAGCAGTCAATGAGTGACTATGTCCCGAAGGGTGCAGGTACTGATGCATGGAGTTCTAGGGAATCAGCGGCTGATAGGAAATCACTTCTTATGAAGTTTGAACACAATGAAAGCATTTCAGACAAGGTTAAGTCAGATTCTGATAAAGTAAAATCAGATGATGCAGATAAATTTGATAACTTCAGTGTTGGATTTTGTGAAAATGAAAATGGTTTGGCAATAGCTTTGATGCTGTCGAAGATAAATTTTGGCTTACGAAATTGCACTTTGGTAGTAAAACTGGGGAAATGATAGACTTTTATAATAAATTTAAAGTAGTCTGTGATAAATTCAGTCAGCTGGAGGATTGATTTAAGGGAACTGAAGGAAAATTCATGATAATACAAAGGTTGTAAAGTAACTAAGATGGAAGGGGATCTCAGGGGAACAAATTGAGGCACAAGGACTAAAGTGAGACTAATATGACAAGGAGACCAAGTCATCAATAAAACTATTAAATAAATGTGTGTTTGAGTAGGAGGGTGATATTAAAGCTAATCTTGACAAGACAACAGGAAAAATATACAGTGCAACATAATTACAGGGTCAGTTTTTTGAAACCCATTATTGTCTCCCATTGTGAAGCAGAAGCTTGAAATCTTACTAGGCATCCCTACAACCTCATTCTGTAATCGTGCAAAAGCATGATGCTTTGTGACATAATCCTCAGACTCGGTGGCACTTCAAACAGCAAAGTTTTGACAAATGCGAAAGAAAGGCCACACTTCAGAAGTTGTGGATGTCACATGATGAGAAGGTCATCACACTCCTTCCTACCCCATTTCACACCCTCTTTTTACAACACTGTGATGGAAGGCAGAACCGCAACACCAACTGTTGAAACCATGTGGTTTTCTGATGGATGGTCAAGGAAAACATTTCAGACACACCACTGCTCAGAATCAACATACACAGACCTCATGGGAGGCAGAAAGGGCATCAGTGAAAGCACCACTTCCTTTGGAGTGTTGATTCCCACATAGTTTGCATTTAAAAATGGCAGTTCACAGAGTCATGAGCAACAGGAAAATGTTCTTAACAGCCTTTGGCTCTCTTGAGGCTGCCTGGAAGATTCAATTCTTCTGTGAAGATGTCATGGGCTGCAATCCAATTGAACATTATAGCTCAACTTTGAAGTGTAGTATGACTGCAGTTTTAGCTCTGGTGTACAAGGTGCAACCACCAGGGACTTCAGAACCATTCGACAAAATTATAACATGATAAAAGCAGCAAAGGCTGTTCATGCTTTTTGAGGCCTCCCGTTTCACTCCATTTTGTGGCTTGATTTTGAAGGTGTGTGAGACTGATACATGTATTAATGAAATGACAAAGGGGCCCTCTAAGACCACCCAGTTTGGCAACACCCTCTATGCAACCTGCACACCTTTTTTGAGCACTTTAAAAATGTACCTGTACTCAGATAGCCAGTCATTGATTCCTAGGTGTTGATATGAGAGGCAACCATATTGGCACCCCTCAGCTGAGTGGCCATATGATGCTGAAGTAGCACCTGCTGGTCGCATGTGAAATATAAAGGATGTTGAAAGAGATGCCTATCATGCCATCACCTAGAATCAACCACTGGTTCTCTCTGTACAGGAACATTTTGAAAGCGCCCAGCAAAGATGCTTGGGTGGCGTCCAGAGCTACAGCCCCTCATGATTAAGCCACAGTATGGTGTGAAACAGGCAGGCTGCAAAAGCGTAAACACACTTTTCTGCTTTGGATCGTGTTATAATTCCATTGAAATGGTTTTGAACGATACCTAGTGATTCCACTCTGTACACCAGAGAAAAACGTTTGGTCATGAGACTCCACTCCAAAGATTTGCAATGACATTCTATGGTGTTGCACACCAATGCAGTCCTTAGAGACGGGTTTAACGGTTGGGGAGTGTCAGCAGTGTCAAATGGTTTTAAGATTGTCATCCTGTTGCTTATCGGACTGTGAACTGTCATTTTTCACTGCAAAATGTCTGGGAATCAATGCTCACAACAAAAGAGGTGGTTTCATTGACACTCTTTATGCCAGTTTTTTTAACTAATTCTGAGCAGCAGTGTTTGTGAGTTGTTTTGTTTGACCACTCGTAAGGAAACCGCATTATTTCAATGCTGGGCATCACAGTTCTTGACCTCCATCACAGAGGCATAAAAAAGGTGGTGAAATGTGAGTAAGGAGGGGTGTGTTGGCCTTCCCATTGTGTAAAATGTTCGTGGTGGCATAAGGCAGAATTTTGAGGACATTTGGTACTGATGTGACATCATCAACTGAACTTGCGTCTCATATGATCTTCTGAGCTCTGTCTTTATTTTCTTATGTTTCTACACCTTTCTGTTTCAGTCTGAGCCTGAGGGTGACATCTTAGGACAGGCAGTCAGGATCTAACTTATGCTTCACAGTCAACATGGAGACTAGGAAATATGCTATGAACATGACTGAGATGGTTTTAAATTCAAACAGTGTGTCATTAGTGAGAAGGATAAGACAGAGATATTGGTATACCGCATTTGGATGCTGTTCTAGGGAATGAGAAAATGTGTTGTAGTCAGAATACGTACAACAGATGCTATAGAATGGTAAGGTGTAGCAGAAATGTTTTTATTGTGGTGGTATTCGAAAGAAATGGAGGTGCCAAACAGAAGGCCAATGTGTAAACACGGTGGTTGTGGCCCCTAAGGAAATCAGATATATGTGTGGGATTTAGGCTGTGAAGTTACTGGTGTTTTTAAGGAACTAAAGAGTAATGTGAATAGTAGCGGGGAATTTGTTAGTAAGGGGTTGAGTTTTGAAAGATCATAGATTCGAAACATTGCATTCAAGCAGACAAAGTTGGTTTGTTGAGATCTCATGAATGTGGATCCACTGTCCTATCTACTCAGAGTGGAGTATACACTGAGATGAAGAAAGTCATAGGATACTTCTCAATATGGACGTCTTTTTGCCTGATATAGTATCAAAACTGGATGTGGCATGGGCTCAATATGTCTTTGGAAGTCCCTTGCAGAAATATTGAGCCTTGCTGCCTCCATAGACAACTGTAATTGCGAAAATGTTGCTGGTGCAGGATTTTGTGTCAACTGACTTCTCGATTATGTTCCATAAATGTTTGATGGAATTTATGTTGGTTGTTCTGGGTGGCCAAATCATTTGATCAAGCTGTCTAGAATGTTCTTCAGTCCAGCCGTGAAGAGCTGTGGTGTAGTGATACCGGGGATTGTCATGGAACATGAAGTTCATGACCAGCTGCAAATGGTCTCCAAGTAGCCAGACATAACTGTTTCCAGTCAATAATTAGTTCAGTTGGCCCAGAGGACCCAGTCCATTCCATGTAAACACAGCCCATACCATTATGGAGCCTCCACACTTAACCCTACTATCAGCTCTTATCAACTGAAATCAGGATTCTTCTGACCAGCCCACAGTTATTGAGTCACCTATGGTCCAACTGATTTGGCCACAAGCCCAGGAGAGGTGTTGCTGGTAACGTTGTGCTGTTACCAAAGGCACTTGTGTCAGTCATCTGCTGCCATAGCTCTTGAACAACAAAATCACTCCACTGTCGTGATGGTATGTTTGTCATATGTACCACTTTGATTTATGGGGTTATTTCATGCAGTGTTGCTTATCTGTTAGTACTGACAATCTATGTGAACACTGGTGCTGTTGGTAATTAAGTGAAGACCATTGGTCATTGTGTTGTCTGTGGTGAGAGGTAATGCCTGAAATTTGATATTTTCAGCACACACTTGACACCATATATCTTGGAATATTGAATTTTCTAATGATATTCATAATAGAATGTCTCGTGCATTTAGCTTCAACTATCATTCCACGTTCAAAGTCTGTTAATTCACATAGTGCAGCCATAATCACATTGGAAACCATTTCACATGAATCACTTGAGTACAAATGCTAATTCCACCAATGCATTGTCCTTTTATACCTTGTATACGTGATACTGTCACCATCTGTGTAGATGCAAATCGCTATCTGACACTGGCAATCATCACTTTGAACGATTACTGTGAGCCACATTTTCCTTATGCAGTGTACACTGCATATGCCCATTACACACTAAGTATGCATTTCCAACCACTCCATCCTTATCTCAGTATATAATGATAGTGGACCCACTATCACTTGCTTCAATTTGACCCAAAAGTTTTGAGATAACCTCTAGTTTTTCTAATGATGTGCATGAATGGTCAGTCATGAAAGTGTTGTCAGTGAAGATTTCCACGAGTAAGAAGAGAAAGCACACGTTTTCATGGACAGTGGAAGTTACATGGTTCTAGATCAATATGCCTGTGGTGACTAGGTGATGAGGGAGAAAGCGGAGTTCACTGTGATTTATTAGCTTTCTTATGCAGAGCTTCATCAAATACAAATATCTCCTATGAACAGGAGATGCAAAAGTTTGAAATGGATAGAAAAACTGAGGAAGAAATGTTGATATTATACACTGCTTTGCAAAAGTTACAGATGAGTTAGATAAATAAGATAACATATTAACAACTTGGTGGACATGAATGAAAGTGAGGGAGCATGTTGCCAGAGGTCTACCAGTCTCACACACAGAAGGCTGGACTTGGCATGATGTCAGAGTTGACAGTAGTGCCAAATGATGTGCCCCCCCCCCCCCCCCCCCCCAATAACAAGAGGCATGTGAAGGAACGGAAGAAGACATTGTATGTCTCAATCCTCAATCAGCACTCTGATGGCATTCGTCATTATAAAACAGCCTGGAAACAACATATGGTTGACTTAAAACATGGAAGAATCATCTGTAAACTGGGAGAAAAACGAAGTGTGACAAGTGTAGTCCTGGAGTTTGGTATTGCTCACAGCATTGTTTCATGTGCATGGGGACTGTTCTGAGCCACAGGCACTGCTGCCCAAAGGAGAGGAGGTGATGGCTGACCACATTCAGCTAAAGTGGCAGATGGGCTGCTGCATTGTGCAAAGGGCAAGAAGGGACCTACATCAAACAGCAGGTGCAATTGCTGCTATAATTAACATGACTGCAAGGCACTCAATATCACACTCCCGAATTGGCATTGTGACTGTTTGGGGGCTGTTCTCTTTATCTGACAAACATTTTTTTCTCCTGACATCTGCACATATATGGCACAATCTGCAATGGTCCCAAGAGCATAGGGATTACACCGTTGAGGAGTGGGGCCACATGCTCTTCTTGGACAAGAGCAGATTCAATCTGAATTAGACTTCAAGTTCTATGACAATTCATGACACGACATCCACAGTTTGTACCCTCTCTACATAGGTTTGTCTCTCTTGAACTGCTTTATACACAATCTGCCTTTGACTGTAACTGTTGCCTCATCAGTAGTAAGGTTCTGGTATGGAGTGTAGCAGTCTTGGAATTTCCTGCTCAGATGATCTAGCAACAGACGTAATCTGAATAGTTTGTTGTAATTCTGACTTTCTGTCAAGAGGCACAGAATTATCATTTAGGTGCAAGTTACTCAGTAACTGATAAATCTTTTTACTGGCATTTGCTGATGCCCACGTATGATTTATTCCAATAAAAGTTTTTATTTTATGTTCATTGGTGAGAGGAAAGATTTATCTGTCTGTGTTACATACAAATTGGTTTAAAACATTGTATGATTCACCAGTGTTTCATGAGAACCTCACAAGGTAAGTCAGCTGGCTTTAGGTCCAGTTTGTTCTTTATTTCTGCAACCACACCATCTTGTCCAATAAATAATAACACTTGGTCAACACTTGGTGAACAACAAGAGGCACCGCATTGTTTTCACTTGTCTCATCACTTTCACTGTTATCCTTAGAATCACTACTGCTCGACACATGAATGTAAACAAGACTGGAACTTGCACAATCTGTAGTGAATGTCAGGTCATTGTCATCACTTTCATCCCTGTCAGCAATGTTGTCATTAGAAGGAATTTCATCAGATTATATTTGGTAACACTCTTTCTCTGTTGTTCTTTTTTGGCGAGACATACTGGACAGAGAAGAAGGGTGATCATTACCGCCATTTATCATGTAGAAATCCATCTGTGAAATATAGAAAATTGTATTAGAATAAAAAGTAATATTACTTGTAGGTTTATGGAAGGTCAATACATAAATATAAACTATTACTTATCAAAAATAGACGCATAAAGAGGAGCTATAGAGAGAAATGCACAACGCTTCCATGAACAACACCAACAATGCATTAAAATCTCAGCTTGTGTTGTAAATATGTGGCAAAAATTCTGCACTGTGATTCTCCTGCCATCTAGTGAAACTTAAGACAACAATTAGTTGGTTAGCTGAGAGAACTACCATCCCTAAAACGAGAAAAATATGTGGTTAGACACACTGACCACCACTCTGTCAAAGCTTCTATATGCATGGCAGATTACAATGATACCTGCCCATCAAAAAGGCCCTCATTTCATTTTTATGGATGACACTGTGTGATCGGATTGACCAGCACAGCTGTTAGCCTTGGAACAAGAGGATACTTGATGAATGGACTGCTCTGCCAAATGCCCTGATTTAAATCCCATTGAGCACACATGGACGCATTGGAGAGGTGTCTGCAACATGACCGTATACACCAAGGACCATCAAGCATTTGCCAACCATGGTGGTGAAGGAATGGAAAGTCCAGCTGCAAAAACTTCTTACCAGCCTTGTGGGCTGCATGGAAGCACACTGAAGAGCATGTGTATCTAGCTATGGTGATCACACACCTATAAAGGGCTATGTCTTGCCTTTTGTAGTGTCTAGGGTGCCATCATGAATTGTGGTGACTTCAGTTTAATTTTTGTCTTTAAATAAAAGTGCCATTTCTGTCCATCTCATTGAGTATTTCTGTCAATTATCTTCTGTACTATATTGTATCCATTCTATCTATGAATAGTCCAAGTGTCATCGAGCTATGCTACTTCGTAGTGACACATCATGTGACAGTTACTTTCATCCTTAAGTTTTGTACACCAGTGTATCTGAGGATAAATTCTAGGGGGTGAGGAGATACAGCCTGTAAGTAATAATAAACATAAATTTATAACGAAAAAAGAAAGCAGAAAAGATGCTGAATCAAATTTGTTGAATGAAAATGTAGAATGGAGCATCTGTTGAAGAGCTTCTGCCAGTTATTATTGTGGAAGTAGAAGAAGTGGCAAGTGAAGCACTTGTGGATCTAGATAGTGCAATATGTGGTATTTCAGAAACATTCCTGCAGCAAGTAACGGACAGAGCGTTCATAGAGCCATCTGTGCATGGAATGGGAATAAAAACAACAACTGGCATGTGCAGCAAGTGAGTAAGGAAGGAAATTATATTGGAGTTTGTGATAGACAAGCTATGTTTCGTAGCTTATTGTTTGTTGTACCTAGTTTATAAATTGATGTTATTCTAGGTATGGACTTCTGTGTTAATATTCATGTAATATTAAAATTAAGGACAGAAATGCAGCACATGTCTGATGAACACAAAATTAAACATTTTGAATTTTTATGTAAATGTCAGTATGTTTTTTATATTAAAAACAAAGATTCCAAGACTTACCAAGCGGGAAAGCGCCGGCAGACAGGCACATGAACAAAACACACAAACACACACACAGAATTACGAGCTTTCGCAACTGGCAGTTGCTTCGTCAGGAAAGAGGGAAGGAGAGGGAAAAATGAAAGGATGTGGGTTTTGGGAGAGGGTAAGGAGTCATTCCAATCCCGGGAGCGGAAAGACTTCCCTTAGGGGAAAAAAAGGACAGGTGTACACACACACACACACACACACACACACACATATGTTCATGTGCCTGTCTGCCGGCGCTTTCCCGCTTGGTAAGTCTTGGAATCTTTGTTTTTAATGTATTTTTCCCATGTGGAAGTTTCTTTCTATTTTATTTACATCATCATTAATTTGAACCCAACAATTACGCTTGTTATTGTCTCTGTTGCATTTCGAAATCTTCTCTATCGTCTTACTTTCTCTTTTCGTTTGTACAAGAAGTTCCACTTTGTATTCATCTTCCATTTTTCCGTAATCTACCATACATTTTATCCTGCCTAATTATACTCAATAATACGTAATTTACTTCCAAACCATAACCTAAAATTTTCAACGCTTTCAACATAACCGCTGCTATAAAATCCATTGTTCCAAGTTTACAAACATTTCGTGTAAACTCGTGAATACTATTTCACAACTTCAGTTCCTTTCACCCATTACACAACCATCTCAGTTTTTTTCCAACAACTTTCGTTTTATTTCCATTCCCGTTTTTCCCACAAAAACGATAATTTTTTAGCAGCTTCCCACAGGTTTACACGTTATTATTTCTTCATCAAACAATTGTTAGCCTCATTATCATAACCTGCCAGTACATAACCAGTCCTTTGAATACATTTACACACATATTCTTCGAGATTTTATTCGAAAATTTTTTTCGAATTTTATTTTTTCGCAAATTATTTTTTCGAAACTTTTTTCGAAAAAAATTTTTTTTTTCGAAATTTTCTTGAATTTCCCCACCCTTTAACGTGATCTGGAGACAACATAACTACCCAACCTTTGCACCCATTGTTGTTCACCAACCTAAGTTCAGCACATGATCAACATTTGGGATATGTGTGTGTGTGTGTGTGTGTGTGTGTGTGTGTGTGTGTGTGTGTGCGCGAGTGTACACCTGTCCTTTTTTTCCCCTAAGGGAAGTCTTTCCGCTCCCGGGATTGGAATGACTCCTTACCCTCTCCCAAAACCCACATCCTTTCATTTTTCCCTCTCCTTCCCTCTTTCCTGACGAAGCAACTGCCAGTTGCGAAAGCTCGTAATTCTGTGTGTGTGTTTGTGTGTTTTGTTCATGTGCCTGTCTGCCGGCACTTTCCCGCTTGGGAAGTCTTGGAATCTTTGTTTTTAATATATTTTTCCCATGTGGAAGTTTCTTTCTATTTTATTTACATCAGTATGTTTTTTGATAGAACTGGGCAGTTCACTATTACTGTTTATAGTGAGGACACATTAGGGCCAGAATTCAAAAGGTCTTAGACTGCAAAGTCATAGAGGTGTGTAGATGTTAATACTACAGTCCAATAGTTGTGTCAGAAAGAAAGATGGGCCAATGAAGATTGTCTAAAACAATCTTGTTTTAGATACTAAGAAACTGATTAAGGTAACTGTAGTGTAGAGTGACCAACCAGCAAACATGAATGAATTAATTCAAAATTTTAACAAATGTGAAGATTATGGCTAGTGTGAACTTGACACCTAGAGTTTGGCAGGTGCCTGGCCAAGGAAAGTAAGCAGGATACAGCCTCCTCCTTGAATGGTGAACTTAAGGTTTAGGATGGTCTGGGGCAAACATTGTAGGTCATTAGATGAAATATTCAGAGGCTTGCAAATAGCAAGCATGAATCATAAAATGAGCAAGTGAGAGTAATTGCAGGCACAGAATTTGTTTCTGAGGCACCTATTAATAACTGACAGGCTGCTGCTGAACAAGGATAAGTTTAAGGCAATTTCGGATGTAAAGACTGTGTTATAGGAATCCCCTAAAGTCATTTACAGACATTTGTAGTTTTTACCAGAAGTCCATAAGTGACTAAAATTTTAACTCCCAAACCCAAGTCATTTGTTAAAGAAACATGTCTGTTACATATCACTGTTGTGCTTTGGAGCTAGCACACATTGTTTATGCAAGAGCAAATTGTTATATTACCCGCATACACTGATCACCCAGAACATCACGATCATTGACCTGCACTTGATGTAAACCTGTCCAGCAGTGTCACCTGCTGAGGAATGACTGCTAGTCAGACACACAGGCGGTGTGTGTAGTTTCAGTGAGTGAGCGGTCTGTGTGTAGAATGGGGAAGGCTGCAAACTATCTGAGTTTGACTGAGTGCAGATTGTGATGGCCCAGAGGCTCAGAATGAGCATTTCAGAAACTGCACAACTTGTATGGCATTTGAGGAGTGCTGTGGTGAGTGCCTTCAACACTTGGCAAAACCTAAGACAAACCATGCTTAGACGTTGTAAGGTTGAGCTGCCTTCCCTCATTACAGATGTCAGACATCATAAGCTGGGAAGACTGGTAAAACATGACAGGCAGCAAACTGTGGTGGAACTAACACCAGACTTCAGTGCTGGGCAGAGCACAAGTGTGTCTGAATACATAATGCACCGAACACTCCTAACGATGGGCCTACACAGCCGACGACCCATGCTAGTGTTAATGTTAACACAACAACATCAGTAACTATGACTGAAATGGTCTCATGACCTTCAGCATTGGATATTAGCACAGTGGCAGAGCACTGCATGGTGTAATGAATCCTGATATCTTCTTCATCATGCCCATGGGAGAGGCTCGAATCCATTGTCTTCTAGGGGAACAGCTCCTTGACACCTGTACTGCAGGACAGAGACTAGCTGGTGGTGGCTCCATTATGCCCTTTGGGACATTCATGGGTCCAGTGGAGCTCATGCAAGGCAACATGATGGCCAAGGAGTATTGTACACTGGTTGCAGACCACATACACCCCTTTATGGTGATAATGTTTCTTGACGGCAGTGGCATTTTTTAGCAAGATAATGCTCCATGTCACAAGGGCAGGAGTGTGATGGAGTGGTTTGGGGAACACAGTTGTGAGTTCCAGTTGATGTGCTGCCCCCCCCCCCCCCTCTACTTGACAGATCTGAAGCCAATCAGACACATCTGGGATGTGATTCAACATGGCGTGAGAGCCCATTGTCCCCTGCTTGGAATTTACGAGAAGTAGATGACTAGTGTGGGCAGATGTGGTGCCAAGTCCCTCCAGTGACCTACCAAGGCTATTGCTTCCATTCCATAATGGGTACCACTATTATGTGTGCCAAAGGTGGGCACACAGGCTGTTCGGTAGGCAGTCATAAAGTTCTGGCTGATCAGTGTGTGTCTCTTACTTTTTTGCCTAGCTGCAGAATTTGATTTTATTTTTTTAATTTAGTGTAGCAGATTACATGTTGTTCAAAGAATGTACTGGTCATAAAGGATATGTCAAGTGTGTTTCATTATTCTGGTTGTATTGTTCCAGGAGAAAGTTTTAAGTGGAATGAATAGACACATTTTGCCAGCAGGATGTTCTCCAGGCTCCAGCTTATGTATATTGTTTATGTAAGGAGCTACTGGGTGTTGTATTTAGATTCATTAAGTTTCAAATATATCTGGCAGGTAGGATTTAGTTATGTCCTTATTATAAAGCCCCAGTTTACTTGTAAATTGCTGAGAATGGTAGATCGATGATGTGAGCCAAAATCCTTCAACAAGTCAAGTATGATAACCATGGGTTGGGTAAAAATTTAGAAACACCACAAGAAACACATTCTTGAACATAAATGCAGATTCTAGCTGGGCCAGCAGGTTACCCTGTTGTATTTGACTATGAACGGTGTGTAACGTCCTCAATACATTGTACGTGCCAGTCATGGCTCTGTGAAATCATGGGTGAATTATGTGAGCTAAGTGAATTTGAACTTGGGGAACTCTAATTCAATTGTGAGCTTCCATAATTAAGTTAGCCAAAGTGTTTGGTGTTTCGAGATGCACCACATTGAAGATTTCTACTGCGTTTTGGGAAAATAAAAAAAACATCTCTGAGTCACAAAATGGACGAAAACATTTCTTGAACGTTCATTACAGATGATCATTGAAGAGGAGTGTGACAAAAAATAAGAGGATAACTGCTGCAAAAGTCACTGGAGAAGTGACGTTTGCACTCCTAATATCGTGTCGGACCTCCTTTTGCCCGGCATAGTGCAGCAACTTGATATGGCATGGACTCAACAAGTGTTCAGAAGTCTCTTGCAGAAATATTGAGCTATGCTGCCTCTATAGCCATCCATAATTGCAAAAGTGTTGCCATTGCAGGATTTTGTGCACAAACTGATCTCTCAATTATGTCCTTATAAATGTTCAGTGGGATTCATGTCAGGTGGAACAGGTGGCCAAATCATTCACTCAAACTGTCCAGAATGTTCTCCTGACCAATTGCAAACAATCTTGGCAAGGCGACATGGCACATTGTCATCCATAAAAATGCCATCATTGCGCGGGAACATGAAGTCCACGAATGACTACAAACGATTTCCAAGACGCTGAACATGACCGTTTCCAGTCAATGAGCCCTTCAATTGGTCCAGAGGATCCAGTCCATTCCATGCAAACGCAGTCCACACCTTTATGGAACCACCACCAGCTTGCACATTGTCTTCTTAACAACTTGGGCCAAGGGCTTCATGGAGTCTTCACCACATTCAAACACTACCATCAGAAATCGGGACTCATCTGACCAGACTATGATTTCCCAGTCATCTAGATCCAACCGAAATCGTCGTGAGCCTATGAGAGGTGCCACAGGCGATGTTGGTCTGCTAGCGTAGGCATTCACATTGGTCTTCTGCGGCTGTGGTTCTTAAAATGCTGGGTAAGACCAATGGTGAGGGAACTATTAGTGGAAGAACGTGCACAGAATGTTTTCAACGCCTTAAGAACGGTGATTCTGAAGTCGAAGAACGGCATGGCAGTGGAAGACACAACGTTTTCGTAGCTACTGAAACGGACAAAGACAGTCACAGGACATCATTATCGAAAGTAATTGATACGTTCGAGCCCAGCAGTGAAACACAAACGGCCACGATACAGCGATGGACACATAAAGGTAATTTTGCAGCAGGTCAGTGCTCGACCCCACGTCACAAAACCCATCAAAATATACATGGAAACGTTGAAATAAGAAGTCATATCCCTCTCGCTGTACTCCCTCCATACGTTGCTCTCTCTGTCTACCACATTTTTCGATCCGTGGCATACAGTCTGGCTGACCAGCACTTCCGATCATATGAACAAGTGCAAAATTGAATCGATTCATGGATCCCCACAAAAGACGCCCAGTTCATCCGCCACGGGATTCATACGCTATCCGAAAGATGGGGGAATCTAGTGACCAGCGATGGGCAAGACTATGGATCATAATTTTTTTGTAAGTTTTTCACAATAAAGCTCCGAACTTCGAAAAAATGGCGGAAGCAAAGTTGTAGACCCAATACTTTCATGAGTGAAGCTATATTCATCAGTCCATATCACTTTGTTTAAAACATGTTTGTTATCTTCCCCTTGGTGGAAATCAGTTCACAAGACAGTACTCGTTGAATGAAGTCTTCTGGCCACTGGTGTTGAGTTAACGTGTGCTATATGGGTGCAGTTCTTCAGTGTGCAATGCTTCAACAACTAGCCTTTGAGATATCTGGAACTGCCTTGCAACATTGTGGGTACTTCGCTGCGGTGACTGGTGAGCATTTTTGAGACTTATGTCCTCTGTGGAGTACATTTAGTCCTTGGACGACTTCTGTCCATTACTTGTGGATGAAGATTACCATTTTCCTGAAAGCTTTGCTTCAGGCGACGAAACGTATTGTTATCACTATGGTTCTTTGAGGGAGATGTTATTTGTGTGTCTAAAGAATGTGTGAGATCAGGATTCAGGGTGTTGCTAAGGTGGTTTAGACTTTGTATTGGCAGAACTTCCAACTATTTCTCTGGCGAATAAAATAAAGAGGGAGTTAGATGGAGTACACTTGTACTGGTGAATGTAGCTGGGAGATGAAAGATCACCACAGCTATCTCATAATTCATGTCTTTCACCAAAGTAACACTATTACGTAACTCAAACGTTATCACAGTTCCAGGTGCAAAAACTGAGTATAACCAATGCGCTCTTACATTTTGAAAATGAGGCTATGGTGTCAATATTTCTTTTTTACACTCCGTTGGCTCTGTTTTCCCCAGAAGCAGTTGCACTTCATGAGTCTGTATGTCAGTCTGCATGTCTCTGGCTGGACACATGGTGATATTCTCCTTCAACCACTCTTATAGGTACCCTGGTGACGTAAGGGTGTGCCTTCTTCATGGTCAGAAATTATTCACACCTCTCACGTCTTTATTTGTACCCATTTTCCCGTCACTGCCGATCTTACTAGATAAAGATGAACTATATAGCATTGATAACGCATGTTCATCCTCACCATTGGTATTTGGACCAATGCTCTGTTTGGATTTGCTTCCACGGCTGCTATGTGGTAAAACAAGCTACCTCTGTCACGTATCGAAACTTTTCAAACAATTCTTTTTCTGCTGGCCACAACTCTGTCAGTAACTGTTACGCTGGCAGTAATACCAACCTCAGTAGTATGTTTACCACATGGTAGACTGCTTCCAGCATCAACCCCATTCCAATTGTTGCGTCATTGAGTCCCTCTTTCCCTATACTAGTTTGTTGTCCAATAACATGTTATTTTAGTATTACTCCCAGATCACTGTTCATTGTTCATTTTGGTGTTATTCAGAATGCTCTGCTCTAAATTCGACAGTTTCATGGTATGACAACCACTATGAGTTTGGCGGTGCCCACCATCTTTTGCACTTGTCTTCAGCTCCTGAATATCTTCATTATGTGCTTTTCCGAACATCACTTTTAAGATTTTTCCTCCTGCATCCAGCCACCCTATTTCCCTACAAACTAATGTCAGCTGTACATTGTCAATGATTTGCATCAGTTGACCTATCAGTTTGCCATACAATAGCCTCAATTCATGGTATTCACCTTGCACCTAAGTGACAATTTTGATACCCTGCACTTTACTAATGCAATTCTATGAATATCTCCCTCAATATGTGAACTTCATTTCTTATCGCCGACACACCATCGTTCAATGCCTATTGATGACTGGTCAGTAACTCGTCTGATTGTTGAGAAAATAACACACCTGCCTCTAATGGTTAAATGCAGACTGTATGCATTGCTTCTCCACTGATGACATGCAGAAATATCAAGACGACCACAAACCATTCACTTGTTCATGATCATTCGCCACCTAAGGAAAAGAACTTCTGTCATTCCCTATCTTCTTTGAAAATGGGTATATAAAACAAAGCAACTAAGAAATAACATGCAATCAGTGTACAACTGCAACAACCTATGGGAACTAGAACAAATTCAGAACACATATGAACAAGAATAGAAAATCTAGCATTAAACAACTCATAGACATAACTAAACTTAATACTACTACTTGTCACATTATCTCAATGGGTAGGATACGTGCACAGCCTGCTTGCAACTGGTATACAATTTCCAATTTTTCTGGTCATTTACTCATGTCCTGACTCGAACATCGGGACTTGTGGCAATGCATCTTCCATTCCTCTAAAAGATTTAATCCTACTTACATGGACAATGGACGTTTCAGTTGGAAACTGAACTTTAATATTTACTGGAGAAGTCATCTTGGAGACTTGATAAGGACCCTGATCCTTAGTCAAGAACTTTCCCTTTGTCATGTAGAGGTCAGTTATTAATACCCACTGACCAACTTGACACTGTAGAAACTTTCTGAAACGTTGTGTGGATGGTTCTTGTCTCTCCAGTGCTTAAATATTGACTCACTTTACGTTCTGCCACACTCCCATATTCATACAAATTTTTTAACCAATTCACAATTTGGTCCTACTTTAGGAATCATGACATTAAAGGGGGAGGGCATTTTTCTACCATACACCATTTCGAGACATGAGAGACCTGTGCTGGTATGTACTTGAGAGCTATACGCACAAACTGTGTATTGTAAATTTGTATCCCAGTCTGTACGATGGCTGTTAATGTAACAATTCAACATATTAAAGATGGTCATATGAACTTCTTCCATTTTGTCATTAGTTTATTGATGGAAGAGCATATCTGTTTCATCAAGTCTTATTCAAAATATGTGCCGTGATCCTTAACTATGGTATCAAGTACCTAAAATTTAAGTATCCAGACCTTAACTAAAGTTACAGCCTGCTGATCATAAACTGCCACCATTGCGAAGAACTTTGGAAAATGTTCTCTAATTGTCAGCACATATTCATTTCAGGTGACTGGTCAATTAAAAGATCTCAAAACATCAAGTTCACTCATTTGAAAGGGTTTAAACGCCTCTGGTACTCTTTGTAAAGGGATATTTTGATGACTCAGACCAGCTCTTTGTGCGCAAGGTATACAGTTCTTCATGTATTGCTCAACATAATGTTTTCTTGTGCTCCACCAGAACCTTTCCACTTCTCAAATGTCCATTGTTCGGCGTCCTCTAAGACCTGACAACACATGGGCATGTAACTGTCACAGCACTTCATCTTTGGGCACCCCCGGAACCACTGTGTGTTGTCTACGTTTCATCATTCTACAGAGCAAGCCCTCATGCGTCACAAACTGTAGTTGTGACCTGAATGCATGACAGTCTTAGTTGGCTGCTTGTGATCTCTACCACTCTGTTACACTTTTTCATAGTGTGTGTAGTACTGCAACTTTCCTATTCAACATATCTGTATTTGTGTGCCGTGCCTGTTACTCAGTTTATGGATCATCTCATAATCAAACTTGATGAGTTTCATTTCCCATCCAGTTAACCTACTCAATGGGTCTTTCAGTCCCAACATCCATATAAACAACAACAAAAATACTATTCCATACATCACTGCAAACATTTTTTTTCTGTAGTGAGATAAGTACACACTGCTTTGTTCAGTTGCCTTGACACATATGCTACAGGATGTCCCTGCCCATCGATGTTCTGGCTCAAAATACAGCCAACCATCTGATTACTGGCGTCTCATAAGAGGATAAATTCCTTCTTAAAATCGGGTAAAACTAGTACTGGATCAGAAACTAATGCCGCCTTCAATGCTTCAAACTTTGTCGTTCTGCGGACCACTGGCATGTCACGCCCTTCCTCAAAATCGATTCAGAGGTTCTGTAATGTGTGCAAAATTCTTTATGAGTGTTGTTGATTTGTAGTTTATGTGCTGCGAAGTTTCGGTATGATTTGAACACATTTGCTGCTAATCATGTGACCAAGGTAGCTTACCTATGTTAACACAAAATAACGCTTGCCTGTGCTAAGTGCCAGGTATGCAGAGCGTAGCCTGCTCAATACACCTCCCCAGCATTTCATGAATATGATAATATCGCACAAATAAGCAAGTTTTCGGCTTTAACCCACGTAAGACCTCTGGAAACTGGCTGGAGCGTTTTTCAGCCTGAAAGGCATCCTTTTATACTGCTAATGTCCCTACGGAACGGTGAAAGCAGTCTTTTGTCTATGTGTTGGAAGCACCTCTAGCCGGTGATGCACACTTCTGAGATCCATTGTTGTAAAGTACTGGCAGGGTCCTAGATTGTCTAATATTCTCTTAGTATTGGGGACTGGATATGCATCTTTCACTGACTTCGCATTCAGGCGGTGGTAATCGCAACATAACCTGTACTTCTTTGTACCACCTCATGAGTGTTTTTCTTTTGGTATGATGGTAACATTGTGCTCCGTGGGTTATCACTGCGGATATACTGTCCGCTAACTGCTGATCCATTAACAACTGCGTTACGATGGGTTGAAAATGTTTCACTGTACTTCATTACTTTCTATAAATTGGCGCATTATAACCTGTAACTATCTAGTGCTGGGTAATTGGTGTTGCTGGTAAAGGACTTTTCAATAAACCGTAATAGCAGGTCTTCCATTGCCTTGCAGGTGACCAACGTCTTCACATAACGCTGCTGCATTGATGATTTGCTTGAGGCTCTGGTGATCACGTGACCTATCAGTATCTTCTTCATTTAATAGAGAATGTGACAGTCATTATGTCCTTCAAAAGACTAACCATGTCCATGCCGAAGCTGTCCAAACTTACAGGAATGTAAATTGATCACTGATATTTCGTACGCTTGCTATGCTTCTACGAACAAAGCAGTGCATTGTCTAATTCTTCATTTTCCCTTAGTGGCTCTACTATATACAATGAATACTTCAGGTGGTAAATTGGTGTCATTGAACACCTGCAGTAGCTTCTCTGCGCCTACTGGTATTGTATCATGGAACTAATCTATAGTGTATTTCCTCGAATTTTAGTCAGCAACACGTTCATAAGGGCTGAGCCTTGCGTCTTTGCCTCACTTGCAGCTGTTTCGTCCAACGGAAACAATGTCCCACACATTTCTAGTGTACAATGTGAGAGATCGATTTTGGCGTAATGATTGTCGAGAAAGTTTATCCCAATAATTGCTGAATACCCTTCACCCACATCCAGTAACACTCCCATATAGTCCTGAAAATCTCTAGTTCCGATACAGAAACTGTGCATGTCGTACCCAACGACTTTACGTTATTATCGCCCACATCATACAGTTTATAATGTGGGGGACCAGATCTCCTGCTGCCTACGAGGACCAGACTGGCAACAGACAAGTGCGCTTCTCTGTCCTCCAGAAATTAATTTTCTTTGCCTCTCACAAAGCCCGACAAGCAGCATTTTGTCTATACATCTGTTTGTGAAGTATTACATCCTAGTGGGAATGCCTTCTGACGGTTCAGGCACTCCCATTCGCATTGAACATTTGCTTCTGTTGAAATCATTCCCCCTTTTTATACTGCGCACAATTCTGTGCTCAGAGTGCAGCTTGGCCATACTTCTAAAACTGAGGTTGCTGACGTTGCTTCCATTTGTGATCGTCACGTCCACATCTATAACACTTTGTTTCTGCAGGGAAAAAAAAAAAGAAACACGGTGGTCGGCACATGTTCTTGTAGCAATCTAAATCTCCTCTAATAGTGTCATGATCATAAATGCTGCAGCTAAATCCCTAAAATTTTTCACCCTTACCCTAAGTGACATCTCCAGGGGTTTACCATATAAAAAACGGTCCAAATCCCTATTCTCGGCTCCTCGCAGCAAAACTCTATGTGCTTCTACATTTTGCATCAGTCGGTATGACTGCACATCGATCCTCCAGATTCTATCCAAAGACGTTTCCGCTGAGTACTTATGTTTCCGTGTTAAGGTACAAAACTTTTTTTTTGAAAACAACCTCGCGCTGTTTTGCTTCTGATAATGTTGCCGTAAATGAATGTTTGTGAGTTACTTAGAACTTCCTGGTACACCATGTACCGGTATGTCTTTGCTTCGCCGTGCCAATTGTAAAGTAGTCACACCGAGAGTAATCTATTTCACCAAACACTCATTGCGGCGGTAGCCTTAAAACTGTCTATGAACGCTGCTATATCCTCTGCCGATTTGCCTGAAAAAGGTGTTATTAACGTAGCTGCCGAATGATGGAAAGAAGTTGGGGATGGTACACACACACAATTGCTGAGCCACAGTCTGTAAAAGTTCTACCTAAGTATGTACAAGTAACTCATCTTTTTTCCTGCTGTTGGTGCGAATTTAACCGTGACAACAGTTGTACCTGCTCCATCAAAGCGCCAACTGTCTCACCCTTAGCAGCAGAACATATGTCTGACACGTAACGTAATTTACTACATCTACATCTACATTTATACTCCGCAAGCCACCCAAAGGTGTGTGGCGGAGGACACTTTACGTGCCACTGTCATTACCTCCCTATCCTGTTCCAGTCGCGTATGGTTCGCGGGAAGAACGACTGGCGGAAAGCCTCCTTGCGCGCTGGAATCCCTCTAATTTTACATTCTTGATCTTCTCGGGAGGTACACATAGGGGGAAGCAATACATTCGATACCTCATCCAGAAACGTACCCTCTCGAAACCTGGACAGCAAGCTACACCGCAATGCAGGGCGCCTCTATTGCAGAGTCTGCCACTTGAGTTTGCTAAATATCTCCGTAACGCTATCATGCTTACCAAATAACCCTGTGACGAAACGCGCCGCTCTTCTTTGGCTACTGCTGTTTGCAACAACAACAAAAATAAAATCAGAAAAACGTACCTCCAACACATAAACAGGAATTACACACAATCTTTGTAGCGTATCATCGCCCAATAACACTCGGAATAATCCTGTGCCACATGCCAAATCACCTACAAGTACTACACGTAAACGGCACAATCCTATGGTAATTCATGCTCTGACAAATTACAAAACTTACGTTTAACATGTGTTAAATAAGATTCCGTAACATTCCTTCTAAACATTGACAAATCCATAGGCTCTTGTGGTTTAACAAATGACTGCTGCTTCTGTTGTCTCTGCGGATTGACATGGCCCAAAGCAAATACACATATATGCTCAAAAGGCCATCAACAAAGAAGAAGTTCACTCACCACACCACGATGTGCTGGTTCTGTTAGGCTACGGTCGGTACCGTAGATGTAGCTTCACTGACACCGAAGTCTTGAGGTGCCTGCCAATTCTGACACCAATGTTGTAACTCAGGGTCCTGGGGTCACGTTGCAAACAGGAGGTCGAGAGTGCATTGTGGTTGAGTGGTCCATTTCACGCCTGGAGGTGTCAGTGACGCAGTGGTATCTGCAATAACGTCTATTTATTGTGCAAAATGTATAGAGTTGTAAGCGTCTTCAGAGCTGTTGTCGGCAGCTAAGCGTGAGTGTGCATGCCGCAAGGAAGCGCTGATGTCTTGTCAGCGGGTCGTAACGACAGTACAGCCAGCGGCGGAGCAGGGATGGAGCAGCCCGCTCGATGGTTCAGCGACGACCCAGTGCAGTTTCCACCTCAGCACACTCGAAGACAGCCTGTCGCATGTTCATTTGGAGACTGCAGACTGTGGTCCGGGGTCTGGTTGCTGTGAAGATTAGTTTCTGGTCATCCACCATGGATTGACCAGGACGGCTGTAGGTGCTCACTAGTCGGCTAGGAGGCCACGCATATGTGCTGCGGCTGGTCGGTGCACAGATGGCAGCTTACAGATCATCTGCAATGGTCATAACGTAGGAGGTCATCCGCAAAGACCCAGTGGGTAGCAATGGCGGAGCACAGCTGCTGTGTGCCTCAGGTTGGATGCGCCTCGGTGAAGAAGGCAACAAGCAGGTTGCAGGCTAACTATCATCAGTCAGCTATCACCGAACTCAATAGACTGCCATTCTCTCTGGTTATAACAAGGCAGACAGAATGCCAGCATGACTGAATGTGTTCTCGAGCTCCAAAAGTCTCGTTATTTAAAGGGCTGAGCCCGCGCTTTTGACTCGGTGGTTCTGAGTGCCTGAAAGCATTTTCCCTTTTCTATCGTTCCCCTCAGCTCTTCTTGCTTTGCTGTGGTAATTCAGTAGTTATTTTGGTCACCAGGCTGGGTTCCTTCTGTCTACGCGACGCCTGGGCGGCGAAGTTACTTAGTGTTACCTCACAATGCCTTGTTTCGTAGCACAGCATTGATTGCGTTTCAGTCTGCCTCACCCCGAGGACATGTGACGATGCTCGCCTCCATGCCTTACTGGCATTCCGATAGGAACGTCGGCCCGGCGCTAACCTTCTCTGCTCTGAGCTTGTCTGGGAGAACATTTTAAAAAGTTAAACAAATACAGTTACTGTATGCTGCTGTGCAATTCAACTTTCGATTACAGTTTCTGAACGAGAAAGCCGCTGTCTAATTTTCCCCTATGTACAGAATGTAGCTCGCTTTATTACCAACTCTTGTGCTGGAAATTATAATCATATGCAGATCCAAACATGTTATATCCTTCATGCCAATTTGACGTTTTTTGTATATCTCATTAATGGCGTTAAAATTTGAGTGGAAAAACTGACTTTGTCTGAACAGGCTTTGGAAGGCCCAACGGTACTGACCGACCGCCGTGTCATCCTCTGCCTACAGGTGTCAATTGATGTGTGTATAAAGGGGTGCCTCAGAAAGGCTGAGTGCAGTCTGCTTGCCAACATCGCTCAGCAGACCGGACTGTCACCCGTCCAAGTGCTAGCCAAGCCTGTCAGCACTTAGCTTCCGTTATACGAAGGAAACCGATGTTACCCCTGCGGCAAGGCCATTTACGAAATTTGAATGGGTAGCAGATTATTTGCAGTTTATCACTTGCATCAACGTACTTTGTGTAAGTTTCTTCCACCTCAAATATAATTACTTTAAGTTCAGGAACATTTTACATACAGATGTGGTTGATCCAAGGATGGAGAATGGGTCAGTGTTTTCGTTTCAGAACACACTTTTTCCCGACATCTATTACATTTGAGGCAGCAGTGTCATAAGTAAAGGCAGATCAGGTTAACTATGTATTGATACCTCAGATCCCTATCTGGATGACGACGACAGCAACAATGACGATGTCGACGAAGACAATGATGTTGAATAGTGCCTCCAGAGTGTGTAATAACATGGCACATAAATGTTTGGTAATAGTCTTATACACTGATGTTAATAATGCTTAAATGGAAACACGAGTCTCAGTTAAAGGGGAGTTATGACGGAAAATATTTTTTTCACATTTTCGGATATTTATCTCATCATAAAATTTGCAATTTTCCAAATAAAATAATGTCTGTATCACTTATAAACTCACATGGGAAGTATTTCTTTCTTTTTTTTTTTTTTTTACGTATGATCTACACCGGTTGCAAATGTTAAAATTTTTACGTGCCTTACTTCAAGATCTAATAAAATCGGTGATTTTTATATAGAAGGCTATGGATTGCTGTGTTATAAAGGTCATGTCCAGAAGAGGATGGACACCAGGTTGAGGAAGTTGAAACAGAGTTTGAGAGACAAGAAACTTTCTGATGGTCAAACCACAAGGGGCTCGCTGACAGACAAAATGATTGATGAACTACAGCAGTATTATGGGATGACGATTAGAAATAATACTGAGGATTTGTTAAAAATGAAGCAGGCAGTACGGGCTACTTTCTTCCACAGACAGTCAACTGATGAAGAACCAGTACACTAACTTTGCCCTCCTAGACCTGATTGGTGGTACAATTACCGTAATGCCCAGTACTCAAACAGTTCATACAGCCATAAACATTCCATCCCAGCAGCAGTCATGGATATCATGAAACCTGTTTACAGCGACCTGTCAAATCCTGAATAACTGAAAAAGTGTGTGCGTAGTCAGACTCGAAACCCCAATGAGTCTTTCAATAATCTTATATGGGCTCGCTTACCAAAAAACGTTTTTGTTGGAATGAAGACACTAAAGTGGGGGGTCAGTGATGCTGTTATTGCTTTTAATGATGGCAACATTGGCAGGGTGAAAGTGCTACAGTATGTGGGGATTAGTCCTGGAACAAACTGCATCAGATATCTTGAACGGATGGACCAGGTTCGCATTGATAAAGCAGAGTATGCAGCACGTTTGGCCACCAAGGAGTCCAGAAAGCAGAAAAAACTTGGAAAAAGATCAAGAAGATGATATGCAGTATGGTGCATGGTACTTATGAGTGACTAAAAATAAAAAATTAAGCATATATTAAGTGAGTCATAGTCTTTTGAAACTTTAGGAGCAATTCCTGAAAATTTACATTTTCTGTTGCATTTTTCCCTAAATATCAGAAACCACTTCGAGTGGAGTATTCAAATTTTCAGGGAATGATAACATATATATCATGAGTCTACTGAACTAAAAGAGGAACATAATGTTATGTATAATTATAATTACTTAGAATAACGTACAAAAAATTCGCAAAATTTTAACTGTGTAGCCGGACGGAGTGGCTGATCAGTTCCAGGCGCTTCAGTCTGGAACCGCACGACCGCTACGGTCGCAGGTTCGAATCCTGCCTCGGGCATGGATGTGTGTGATGTCCTTACGTTAGTTAGGTTTAAGTAGTTCTACGTCTAGGGGACTGATGACCTCAGCTGTTAAGTACCATAGTGCTCAGAGCCATTTTTTAACTGTGTAATTAAAAATTGTATTTCCGAAAGTAGCGGCTGAAATGGAATTATTGTAGTTCAGTAGACTCAGAACATACAATTTAATGTCCTGTGAAAGTTTCTTGTCAACGGCTGAATACAGCGAAGCCAAGTCACTAAATTTAACATTGTCAGGATAGTGCGTTCCAACTCCCCCCCCCCCCCCCCCCTTAAAATTTTTTATGACAAACCAAAAAATCTTAAAACTTTTCCACACTCGTCTTTAAAACAGTGGACGAATCACTATCATGAAGAACTGCTGCCCCCTTGTCAGCACGTAAAACGCAGTCATGTAAGATTTGGCGCACCGGCATTGATGCACCAAGTGTGTCACACAGTGGTGTGTCCTCCAGCCAAATAAAGGGCCTGTGCCAGAGGTTAGTGGCCTATTTTGAGTAGTGTTAAAGCCAGTTCTTTCCATCTGTACGACTGGAGCGATGTTTAACGTGGTAAAACCATAGCCTTCATCTGCCTTTGAGTTCTAACACGTTTTTTTTAGGTCGCTGTCTGTCCAGTATAAATTTTGCTCTTGAATTTACAACTAACTTCCCGATGAGTCAGAGAACTCAAGTTTCAAACATAGCTCAGAGCTGGATGGCAATGAAATATTAACTGTCCTGATGCTTCAGAATGACAGGCAACCAGTTCTATCATAATATATGGGGATAGCAGATGACATATTTTAAGTCAGATGGCTCAACCAAAAGGGTGCATAACGACCCCACCACACGAACTACGTACACTGCTGGATATATAGCGTTAAAAGGACAACAGTGTCGAGTAAAAGATGGAAGTGTGGTAAGATCACACGCGGAAGGCGCTAAGAAAGGTGACAGGTGAACAAAACAAGAGGAATCAAACCGTAAGAAATTGCAGAAACCAGGAGGATAGTCGGACCAATGTAAACAAGGACGCCAAGAGAGGGTAAAGAGCCGGCCGGTGTGGCCGAGCGGCTCTAGGCGCTGCAGTCTGGCATCTAGCGACCGCTACGGTCTCAGGTTTGAATCCTGCTTCGGGCATGGATGTGTATGATGTCCTTAAGTCAGTTAGGTTTAAGTAGCTCTAGGTTCTAGGGGACAGATGACCTCAGATGTTAAGTCCCATGGTGCTCAGAGCCATTTAAACCATTTTTAGAGGGTAAAGAGGAGGCAGACGGGAAGCAACCAGGACAGCGAAGGAGGGGCATGGGGAAAGGAATGCAGTCCGAGGACGACACGCACAAACTCACGAAAGAACCGTGAGCCCCCTTGGGTGTTGTGTTTTTCTACTCCTACAGGATAATGACCAAAATTCTTGAAGTTTAGAAGTGTATTCGCTTGGCGAGACGTAGCAGTTTCATCCAAAAGCGATCTCTTGCGAAGTTGTTTGAATGACTTCACAGTTCCAAGAATACTTTCCAACTTTCTTTATGTAAAATGAGGATACTTTCTCTGAAGATTCGTCTTCGATTTATCACAATGAAGACATTCTGACACTGTTGTGCCGTATTATTGCTATCAAGGTTCGATTCTCGTAGTAAAACTCCAGGGGGAACATTCTATCGAACCATCTTAGTTGGTTGCATGTTGATGATCTCTAAATATCCACCCATACTATTTGGGGATTTGTTTTTGTGTCTGTGAGGTTCCACGGTGTCACCACGAACGGCTAGGGATATATACAGTCCACCCAGGCAGAACCCTTCTAGCCTAGGTAAAACTTGATAGATCTGAGGTGCGTCCCCCAGAGTTTGCTCACCAACGACTGTTTTGCCTTAACAGCCACCGAGCGAGATGGCGCAGTGGTTAGCACACTGGACTCGCATTCAGGAGGACGACGGTTCAATCCCGTCTCCGGCCGTCCTGATTTAGGTTTTCCGTGATTTCCTTGAATCGCTTCAGGCAAATGCCGGGATGGTTCCTTTGAAAGGGCACGGCCGATTTCCTTCCCCATCCTTCCCTCACTCGAGCTTGCGCTCCGTCTCTAATGACCTCTTTGTCGACGGGACGTTAAACACTAATCTCCTCCTCCTCTCCTTAACAGCCATCCACCTCATCGGCGCACAGCACATCTTCAGAATAAGGTTTGTGTAATCTAGTTTGGTGTGATTCGTGTTCATGGAAGGAAATGAGCGGGCTTTTAGCTGTATTTCGCGAACCTTCTGTTATTGGATAATCCATTCGGCTGTTTTATTGATGGGACTTGATTCACATAATCGATTTCAAAGTTATAAAATTTCATCTTCAGATATGCTTTTCGCAGTCGAACTCAATCGAAATACTGAAGTACGTAAAGTGATTGAAAAAGCAACTACGTCGAACAGTTTTTTAAATGAAAATAATTTTTTATATAGCACGTTTTTAAATAAGACTAAAGAGCATAAAATAATTTCTCCTAGTTCCCAACAGATTTCCAATACCATACAGACAGTCCTGCGAATTTGTGATGGTCAATTTTTAATAGCTATAAGAATAATTGTTAGATTTAAAACGAAAAACCTGGGACACATGCAATAGATAACGGCAAGGAGATTAACTATTCAGCATCAGTAAGTAGTGCGATACAAAGGGGATGAACTATTCGTGCATCAGTTATGTATTGTACCCGTCTCACCTTTTTCGTTTTAAATGTTACAGGTATTTTCATAGCTCTTAAAAATTCCCAACAGAGATTTTCAAGGCTATCTCTCTGGGGTTAATATTCTGTATGGGAATAGGAGACATTATTTTATACTTTTTAGTCCGATTTAAAAACGTGGTATATTAAAAATTCGTATTTATATACGTAATTATTTTCTGCGTTTTGGTCTTGTGCGTGAAATTTTTCAGGCGATTTCTAATATTTTGATGAGATTACAACAGAGACCTGTTTTAAATTTCCGTGACTCAACCAATAATTTGCTTCCTCCTACGTATATCTCGCAAAATGATCGTGAAGGCAAAGGTTAGACATGTTTGAGCTCTCACAGAGGCGTACTAGCAATCGTTCTTCCAGCGAACCATTCATACTAAATATCCTCCAACACACAGGAGACAAGAATGAGAGTTAATACTGTGTTGCCATCTATTTCTGAGCTATGTTTAAAAACTGGCTCTGAGCACTATGGGACTTAACTACTGAGGTTGTCAGTCCCCTAGAACTAAGAACTACTTAAACCTAACTAACCTAAGGACATCACACACACCCATGCCCGAGGCAGGATTCGAACCTGCGACCGTAGCGGTCGCGCGGTTCCAGACTGTAGCGCCTAGAACCGCTCGGTTTAAAATTTCAAGTCTCCTGCTCATGGAAAGTTAGCTTAAATCAATTGCAAAATTTGTATCGAAGATACTGACAGACAAGAAAGCGCCTGATAAAAACATGGTGGAAACAGAAGTAATACTGTAAGTGTAAAATGGACAATAAACTTAATAAGAGCACTTTTAAAACTCACACTCTTTCCAACGGCTGAATTTGCACTCTGTCCGACTGAGGAGGCTTAGGTGTTTCATCATCAGCTAGAGACGGTATACACATAATAGTTCTACCTACCAACGTAACTCTTTGATCAAGAAATTGGGTTCTTATTTAAAAATCCTTCCTCAATCATCCTCCAACGAACTTCGTACTCCACCTCAAATATCCTAGGAATAGACTAGTTCTTAAGTTGTAACTTTACTTTCTTCGCAGATCTCAGTTCTAGTAGGAAATATGAATATTGAAGTTACGTATTTAATTTAAAGAACACTTTGCTCGACTTTTCCTTTGAAGTGAGGTTCGTTTTGGGGACAGATGACTTCCAGATTTCCTCCATATGGTAACGTATTTCCTGATTCGATAACCTCCATAACACAAAACTGTTAGGTGACATCGAGGCTTCCAGGTCTCCCTTTATAACCGCGTTTATTCACCAGCTTCTCTGATGTGCAGTCTTCTAGTAAATACAGTGGAGCAGGATGTAATACGCTGACGCTAGCGAGCTTTTCCTTCTGTAATAAGGACTCGAACGCCAGGTGCTTACCACTATATCGTTCCGAAGATGTTTTTCATTAATTTCGCAAGTCTAGTTCTCGTGTTCGATCGTCGAGGGCTTAAGATTTCTTTTTATTTATAGCAATGAATAAATTCGGGATTTTGTTTGCCTTATTTCTTGTTGATTTGTGTTAAAGTAATCCACAGAGTTTCGCTTCGTGCGAGCCCGACGTAATCTGCACTCTCTGAATCTGCAACTATCAGTTTTCTGTTAAGCACAATCCATCCTCGAAATATAAACGCACTTCACCCTATGCAGTTAATCATATGAAATGCTGTTAATTAAACAATTAGGATATTACTACCCTTCTTCCGTTGAATTACAATAAATCAGCGTTAATAACTCACTTATCGTAATGCATAAAAGCCAGCGCTATTAGTAACCTTGCTGACTTCAGCTCAGCGCTACGTGTAATGCTTATTTCCCATTTCCTGCAAACGTGACGTCATTTTGACGTCACGCGCAATATAGATGATCGCAGAAACTGCTATCGACTTTGTGACAAGCAAGAATATGGATTTTTAGATCTGGCTTACATTTAGTCGCAGCAATTAAGCTTTCTTCTTAAGTTCCTCCCTTACCACAAACTCGTAAGTCACCACATATCCAAAAATAAAAAGCCAAATGTTTGTGAGAAGGGAGAAAATGAATTTTATTCCTGCTAGTTTCAGTCGCAGCCATTTAAGCTGTCCTCTTAGGTTCCTGCCTATCCACACACTTGGAAATCGCTAAACGTTTATTTCATCCTTCGTTCTGTAATCATACAGAAATGCAAGTAACATTAAACATTACAGAACATAATTTTATTACATTCATAAGAAAGTCCCACAATGTGTAAACAATGCTAGCATGAAAAACGATTTGCATGTGGGGAGATGCGAACTTACACTTTTGACTCCAGAAGACCGACGTTCGCCATTACGCTAGCACCTTGTTATTTGAAGATAGTCTACTATCTTAGTTGTCATAGTATCTCTTGAAGGTTTATGTGGCTGATGCGTCATTAACTGACATTTAAGTATAACGTGAAGTATTTGTGATAAATTTTCACTGCTCGGTTACATTGAAACAGCATAATACAAACGTGTTTCATGGTTAATTTGAAAATTATTGACGGTAGCAACTTTCTCCTGAGAGAGCGCTCTCACATGAAGGCATTAACCGTCGATAAACCATTATGTGACGTTTAGAGATAACAATAATTATAATAAATCATTCCCAGAATGACGTGGATTCGCATTCAGGAGGACGACGGTTCAAACCCGCGTCCGGACGTCGTGATTTAGGTTTTCCGTGATTTCCCTAAGTCGCATCACGCAACTGCCTGGATGGTTCCTTTGAAAGGGCACGGCCGACTTCCTTCCCCATGCTTCCCTAATCCGATGAGAACGATGTCTTTGTTGTTTGTCCCCCCCCCCCCCCCCCCCACACACACACACCAAATCAATCAATCAGCTCAGTTCTCTCGTATTACATTTGGAACGTATTTCAGAGTAGGTGGTGTAATGAAGAATCTAATAAAAGATGATGTGTTTTTTGAATGTTGATTGTTGGAGAGGTGAGACATAACACTGACTGCAGCAGAAGAATAACAATAATGACATGCATATGCAGAATTTTATTTTAATGGTAAAACTGAAATTCCTATTGCGTTGAATAATGTCACTTTACCTGAGATTCTCAAATTCCTTCACAAGTCTGGCGCAGATTCGCCGTTGGAGAGCAGAAAAGCTTGATGACGCAGGACCGTAGTAATATTGAACTTCGGTGTAACAAATAATAGCAATGATAATGGGATTTCATAATAGGAAAATTATGGTGCAGAGTCGACTTGTGACAACGAAAACTGTACGTTCAACAGTGCGCTGTTGGTGTGCGATCGTCGCATCACCAAGCTGTACATTTCCAACGGTCTAATCAGCAGGAAACATAGTTCACAATCAGCAGGATAAGATCATAATAATTATGAAAACGAATGAAATAAAATGCATTTCTAATTACCAAGTATATTACGACATTGAATACAGAACGTCTTTCTTTGCATGTCCATTCGAAAAAGCCAACAAGCAGTAAAAGACAAGCATTAAAGCAAGAGAAAGTCGTCTATCAAGTTTTTAAAATAGATTATTCACGATTCTGTCACTAGTAAGGTATTCTCTGGATGATAATTGTACCCTTGACCTACAGTTACGAATCGTAACAGTAGCTTCAATACAACGTAAACCGTCGCATAATCACAATTATTCGGAAAACTGGTCCTCAAGAGGAAATTAAAATATTTGAATAACTTTTCACACTTCTTTTTTGCACAGAGACAAGATTGTGACAACTAAAACATTATTTCAGTTGCTGAATAGTTATTGCCTAAGCATGGCTAAAGATGAACTTGTAGTGAGGAGCTTTCGCAATTTTATGATTGATTCTTAATGAATTTTATTCCTTTGTCCTCATTGTTAGCACAGTGTCTGTTGAGTTGCTTCGGGGTATCTTGGCAGACTGATGTCGATTCGTTGTCGATAGGATCCTGTGATGGTTTTCTCGTCTGGGCCTGAAGATTCGTCTTTGCGCTCCTGCCTCCGCCAAGCCCCACTTGAAGAACATGAAATACAAGAAATAAAACATATTTTAAAGAATGACATATGCAAATTCGATAATATTTCTAAATTTATTTACGTGTACTTTTCATGTGTACTGGGGCGGAAAATTATTGATGTTAGGGCTTAGAAACCACTGTATCGTCGCAAAAGACGAAACGTCAGTGGGCAGGAATTAATTCGAGTATCGGAATATGCGACGTCACCTGATGGCTGTTCTGGTAAGAAGCTTCTTTAACCAGTATCCCATATGAGCAAACCTATTGCGACTTTGCCAGATGTTACTCGCACTTTAGGTAACTGGGCTACTCATGGCTCTGATTAAAATGAATAGCTCGATAATTCATAGAGTCGAGCCGCACACGTCTGTTTTCATGCCCAACAGTTAACGTGCTGAAAATAATAACATGTAGATACGATCCTGCAGTCAGTCTGCGGATTGACTAGAATGAATTAACAAAATAGACAGAAGTATTGAGCAAAAGACAAATTAATAATAAATAAAAAGGGCGCTTTCAAACGTCAGTAATTGATGTAGATTTCATCAGAGAATTCTGTTAAATAATGTTTTTTTCAAGAAAGTAAATCTCGAACATATGGAAAGTGGTCCTACAGTCACCAATTACAATATAAACAGGAAGTGCAGAAAAATTAATTTGAGAGCATTAGGAGAGGGTAGTAACCCCCCCGCGCTAAATAGCCATCTAAGGCACGCAAAAAACTAAGTCTATTTCGTGACCACAATGCACAAAATATTCGCCACCTCATATTAACTCAGAGTTAAGTATAACAATTTACGCAATAACACAAGAGAAATAACGAGTAGAATGTCATACTCTTTCTTTTTTTATATTCTGCAATGAAAGTGGATAAGTTAGAGTTCTGGATTGTAGCACATCCAAGCCTCGTTGAAGTGAAAGAACACGACACCAACCTCGTCGCTAGTATCTACTGCTTTCTGGTACTGGTTGGCGAAGAGTCAGCGGGGTTCACAAGATCATTGTTTGCGGAATCGATGTTGATTCTTAGAGAGAAGATTATCTGTCTTCAAAAAATTCATGAAATCAGAGTATAAAATGTTTTAAGGAATCCTAAAAGAGATTGACGTTAGTGATGTAGGCCGACACTTATGTCTGTCCAGCGACCCTTCCTGAAAGGCCGCACGTTGTAGCCACGCGGTCTAGGGGTGTGTTGTCACGGTCCGCGGGGCTGCCTCCGTCGGAGGTTCGAGTCCTCCCTCGGGCATGTGTGTGTGTGTGTGTGTTGTCCAGAGCGTAAGTTAGATTAAGTAGTGCGTACACTTAGGGACCCATGTTCCCTTAAGATATTACCACAAATTTACAATTTCCCTTCCCGAAAACGGCGGAAACGTGAATATTTTATTGTCACATCAAGCGCTTCATTTCTCGAGCGCCCTGCAATAAACTCCTGCTAGAAGAAGAGAGATTTCTTTCGCATAGTGTATGAAGGATCGTGTAGGGATCACATCAACTTCAATCATAAAATGTTCTTGACAGCGCTTGTTACTCCTACAGATTACGTCATGTCACTAATGTAGTACTGAATATCACAAAAACACAGATAAACCAAAACCATATATGGAAAGTGGTTTAAGGTGTTAAACGTGCACGCCTCATCAAAGAACGTGAACGTCGCACGCTTGCCCGCTCTGTAAACGAGGATAGGCCGATCTGACGACTGAGTAAGATACTGGTGCAGGCACACCGCTCAGACCACGCTGTTGAACACGGCGCTTCGCAGTAGACCGTCCATACGTCTCATTAAGTTGATCCAACGAGGCCGTCAATTATCAATGCTGTGAGGACGGGATCAGCGAGACTTGACCGTGGGTCAGTGCAAACGTGTTGCTTCTTCGGACGAATCACGTTTTCTCTTACCTAGGTCGGTGTTCATTTCCGGATACGGCGACATACTCGAAGGGATGCTACAAACGTGCACCGAGCCACGGATGCAGTGTGCTGGGGCTATGGTGGACGTTCTCTTATGGTTCCATGGCACCTGCGGTAGGAGCCCACCGTGGCAGCTGCGTGCTACGTGAACTCTACTGAAAACCACCTGCATCCCTTCATGCTTGACGTCTTATCCGACGGCGATAGGATCTTCCAGGAGGATAACTGTCCGTGTCAGTAGACCAGAATCGTGCTATGATGATTTGCGCAATATGATCGTGAACACACGTTGTCTTGGCCATGAAACTGTCCTGTCCTCGTCTGAAGCCGACAGAACACTTCCATGAAGCAATCAGGTGCAAGTTTCGCGCTCACAAATCATCCGTTCGTATTTAAAATGAGAACTGCGTGGCCTTTGCGTAAGCATTTGGTACCACATATTTCCGGAATCTTCCCAAGCGCTTGTCGAAATCCGTGCCACGCAGAATGGCTGTTGTATTTCGTTCAAAAGGGGCACCAACACGCCATACAATCGGCTCAGAAGTGTATGTAACTAAGCTAAGCAGTGGGTTTAGAGACGTCGTCGCCTGAGCTACAAGAGCCCTCATCAAGCGACTGGGAACCGATCAGTGGTGCAAGAACATTCGGACCTCTGTCGCGCACGGGTAATACCGAAATTCAGTTATACACTGTGCAACAAAACTGAAGGATCACTTTTTCCAAACCCCGTAACTGTCTCCCATTGCGACGCATGGTTTTGAAATTTGGAAAAGTTGCCTACGACCTTCATCTGTAATGGTGCAAGAGCATGGTTCTCAGCGACGCTCCATACAGCAAGGTGTCGAACATGCGATAAAAAGTCACAGCTCGGAAGTTCAACTCAACTGTGAGGTGGGTTAGTGTTGTGACATCGGCACCAAATTGCACCGTAATTCGGCCCAACGTCTCCTTGGACGCGTCACACTGTGAGAAAGTTGTCACAGCCTCTCTTACCTACATTTCACCCCTTCTTTTCACGTCTCTGCGATGGAGCTCAGAACCGCGACACCCAGCGTTAAAATCACGTGGTTTTCTGGTGGGTGGCCGAGGAAAACATTTCAGGCACATCGCCGCTGAGAATCGACACAAAAAGGCCTCATGAGGTGGCTAAAGGGCGTGAATGAAACCACCCCCTTCCCAGTCGAGTTGATTCCCAAACATTTCGCCTTGGAAAACGACAGTTTGCAGTGTGATGAACAGCTTGAAGATAATCTTAGCAACCCTCGACAATGCTGCCTCCCTCGGACGATTCAACCCTTCGCTAAGGACATATAGGGCTGTATCTATACTGGACGTGATCGCACCCCATTTTAGTGCAGCACTACCGCAATTTTTGTTCTCGTGGATGCGCTGGAACCGCCAGGGACCATTCAACACCATTCGACGAAATTTGAACCAGGACCCAAAGCATCAAATGATACTTATCGTTTTCCAGCCCTACTGCTTTACGCCCTCCTGTGGCGTGATCACGCGGGAGGGTAACGTTGACACGTGCGTGAATAAAACGTCAGTATGGCAACATCCTCGGTGGTACGCACGCTACTTCACTGTGCACGTTACAAAAGTATCTATCGGAGTCTTCGACACCAAATCAGCCTTCCGGCTGCTCTAGCGCGTGAAGGCAGACAAATTCCACCCAAGTGGTGTCGAAAGGCCGAGCTCTATAACAGCCGCTACGCTGAATTGGTGTCAAAATTTCTGAAGCTACAATTCTGTGCTCAACAAAGTTGCGTGAGTAGCAGAGAGGGGGGTGTGGGCGAACTACGGGTTCTTAAAGGGACCCCTTGGCGCTTTATTAACGCACATGTTTATGTTGCACACCCCCTTGATCATGCCACATTAGGGGGGAAAACAGGAGGGTTGAAAAAGCAGAAGTACCCTTTGCTGCTTCCAATCACGTTCAAATTTTGTCGAATGGTTTTGAATGATCCCCAGTGGTATCAACGTATACAAAGACAAAAATTGTGGCTGCGGTGCCCTCCAAAGTGATCAGGTCACGCTTAATGGGGATGCAACCCCACATGTCCTTGGAGAAGGGTTGAAACGTCCGAGGGTTGTGTCCAAGGTAGTTAATCAAATCTTACTGTTGCTCATCGTACTACAAACTGTTGTGTTCAACCGAAAAATATGTAGGGGTCACAGGCTCAGGGAAAGACGTGTTTTCATTGACGCCCTTTATACCACTACCTGCCTGAAATGTTTTTCTCGGTCACCCATAAGAAAACTACGTGATTTCAAGGCTGGGTGTCACTGTTCTGAATTCCATCGCAGAAACGTCAAAAGAAAGGGTAAAATGCGGGTGTGACGTGTGAGGCGTCCACGGTGCCGTTGGTCAGAATTGTGGCATAATTTGGTGCCAATGTCACAACACAAACCTACTTTGCAGCTCACGTGAAGCTCCGAGCCGTAGCCTTTTTTCGCCTATGTCAACACTTTGGTATTTCGAGCGTCGCCAAGTCCGAGGGTGACGTCAGAGGGCGCTACACGCTTGCACCATTACAGAGGAAGTTTTTAGGCATCTTTGAGCCAATTTCAGTGTCTTAGTGGGAGGCAGTTACGGGTCTTCAAAAAAGTGGTCCTTTAACTCCGATGCGCGACAATGGTCTGAACTGACCCCCATCGCCGAGCGTAGCATCAAATCAAGAGTGTATGGAAAAGAGGGGAACGGCGTTATCCGATGGCGATAACGCGCATACGCACGAAGCGCAGTGGTGGGCAGGCGCCGCGACGGCGGGGACCAAGTTACGCCGTGGGAGCGGATGAACCGTAGCAGCAACTCTGCCCGGTCTTCTTCATCTCTTCTTTGGAAGCTTGTGTTTACGCTGTTTGGAGCTACAGGGGTGAGACTATGATCATTGCTCCTATCATTATTTGCGGTATTGCCTGTTGTGTGTATGTGAAATGGCTCTGAGCACTATGGGACTCAACTTATGAGGTCATCAGTCCCCTAGAACTTAGAACTACTTAAACCTAACTAACCTAAGGACATCACTCACATCCATGCTCGAGGCAGGATTCGAACCTGCGACGGTAGCGGTCTCGCGGCTGCAGCCTGTAGCGCCTAGAACCGCACGACCACTCCGGCCGGCTGTGTGTGAAATCTTATGGGATTTACACACTACTTAACCTAAATTATCCTAAAGACAAACACACACACACACACACACACCCATGCCCGAGGGAGGACTCGAACCTCCGCCGGGACCAGCTGCACAGTCCATGAGTGCAGAGCCCTGACCGCTCGGCTAATCCCGCGCGGCAGGTATTACCTGTTCTTCATTCGTCGTTGTTGTTGTGGTTGTTGTTGTTATTGTTATCGCCTTCAGTCTGAAGACTGGTTTGATGCAGCTCTCCACGCTCGTCTATCCTGCGCAAGCCTCTTCATCTTTGCCTAACTTCCGTAAGTTACATTCACTTCACTCAGCTTACTGCATTCAAGACTTTGTCTCCCTCTACAACTTCCATCCTTTACCAAACTAACGAATCTTTGATGCCTCAGGACGTGTCCTATCAACCTATACCTTGTTTTACTCAAGTTCTGCCATAAACTTCTATTTTCCTCAGTTCGATTCGGTACCTCTTCATTTGTTATTCGATCTATCTGGTGTACAGCTTTATTCCATAGCACATAGTTTGAAATTATTCTGTTTTCTTCTTGCTATAAACTCCTTATTCTCCATGTTTCACTTCCGTGTAAGGCTACAGTCCAGACAAACATCTACAGAAAAGACTTCCTAACACTTAAATTGATATTAGAAGCTAACAAATTCCTCTTTTTCTTACTATTGCCAGTCCGCATTTTATATTCTCTCTAGTTCGGTCATCATCGATGATTGTATTTCCAAATAGAAAACTCGTCTACTCTACTTTGTTTCTCATTTCCTAATCCAATTTTCCGTACCATCACCTGATTTTCAAGTCAATTACACTCCACTACCGTTGTTTCCCTTTTCCTGATTTTTATATGTTTTTAAGACACTATCTGTTCAACTGCTCTTCCAAACCATTTGCCGTCCCTGACAGAATTACAATGTCATCGGCAAACATCAACGTTTTTATCTGTTTTCCATGAATTTTAATTTCCTTTCCAATTTCTCCTTGGTTCTCTTGACTTATTGCTCTCTGTGCAACTTGAACAACATAGGCGATAAGCGCCAACCGTATCTCACTTCCTTCCCAACAACGCCTTGCCGTTCATACCCTTCCACTATTACAAGTGCAGTCTGGTGTCTGTTGAAGTTGTAAGTGACCTTTCGCTTCCTGTATTTTATCGCTGCAACTTCCACTCAACATTGTCAAAAGCTTTCTCTAAATGTACGAATGCTATAAATGTAAGTTTGCCTTTCCTTAAACTGGCTTCTAAGATAAGTCGGAGGGTCAGTATTGCCTCGCGTGTGCCTACATTTCCCTGGAACCAAACTTATCTTCCCGACGTCGGCCTCTACCAGTTTTTCCATTCTTTTGTATAGAATTCGTTTCAATTTTTTGTAACCGTGCTTTCTTAAACGGTTGGTTAGAGTGTATTCATACCTGCAGCACCTGTCTTTTGTTATTCTGGGTAAGCTCATAAAAATAGCTGATACTCAACACACTAAGGCCTACACTAAAAACCGCAGTTTCGTAGTGTGTCGGTGTATGTACGGAAACAGAAGGAAATGTCACTTACCTGGTTTCAAGAATTGACATTTGCATACAAGCTTTGCATACCACTGCGAATCGAATGGAACCGGTTACTTCTCGTCCCGTTTTTATGTTTAGCATGGGAAGACTGATTGCTTTAATGCCTCTGTGCGTGCTGTAATTAGTTTAGTACTCGCCTTTCGTACGGGATAGGTATGTGGCAGTTTTAGTACATTCCCAGATGCGTCACTTTCTCCTGATTCTAAAAAAAGGTGGAAGTAGCATTTCGTGAGGTAGCTGCCAGTTCAGCTTTTTCAGTATCTTCATTACGTTGTCTCATGGATCAAACATGTGATATTTTGTGCTGCCCATTTCTTGTATACATTCAACATCATATGTCAGGCCAGTTTTGTATGGGTCTCACACACTTGTGCAACATCCTAGAATTATTTTGCAAGCTTTCGTTGAATGATTGCAGTGTCCTTCCAATGAACCGAACTCTGCCACCCGCCTTACATACGACAGAGTCTACTTGATAATTCGTTTTCATATCCCTGAAAATTGTTACGCCGAGCTATATGTACGAACTGACGGACTCCATTTGTGACTCGTTTATATTATAGTTATTCTACAACACTCTTCTGCGTTTTGTGAAGAGCACAATTTTACATTTACGAAAGTTTTAATCAATTAGTCAAACTTTGCACTAATTCCATATCTTGTCGGGATCTGACTGAATATTTGTGCGGATTTTTTCAGTCAATACTTCATTACAGATAACCGTATAACCCGAAGAAAGTCGTGGTTACTACGATGTTAATATTGTCTGCTAGGTCATTAATATACCAGATAAGTAGCAAGGGTCGCGACATGCTTGCCTGGGCCTCATTTGAAATTTCTTTTTCTATCGATGATTCACTATCCAGTATGATATACTACGGCCTCACTACCAAGAAATCTTCCAACCAGTACAAAATGTCGTTGGAAACGCTGCTAGGCTGTTTTTTCCTAAAATGTGAATGTTTATTGTAGCTGTCTCTGTACGCGTCCGCAAACGAGCGCCCATTTTTTCTGACCGTCACAAACAGGAGCCGCGACAGATCGTCAATACCACCAAGGATTTTTCCTGGTGGGAGGCCTATGAACTCAGTCTCATGGTGACACCAGCGGTGTTACTTTAGAGAATTGATGACTTCGGCCTCCATAGCCATCGCTAACGAAACGGGGACTGCTTTGCTGATCATTGGTCCTCAACAGTATTACAACGCGAAGAAACCCTGCGCAGAAAATCAAGCAATGTTGAATGGCAGGGTAATGTCGTACATGGACTGTAATGCCACGAAATTGAGTATTTGTTAAGTATGCCACTATACAGGGTAATTTTTTCCACCGTGTACAAACTCTAGGGACT
Organism: Schistocerca gregaria; assembly: GCF_023897955.1. Lineage (NCBI taxonomy): Eukaryota > Metazoa > Arthropoda > Insecta > Orthoptera > Acrididae > Schistocerca > Schistocerca gregaria. Next base: position 370,057,970 of record NC_064923.1, read on the forward strand.
GATTGATGAGAGGATACGGAACAAAAAGGTCTAATGGTCTTATGTCCGGAAACGCATTGTTTCCTTGACAGAGACCGTTTATTCAATCCTATATTGTTACAGAGACAGCGGTCTAATACGCACTGTACCATGCAGAGTATGTGTTGAAAATGATTTCCATGTGCCCCAACGCATGTGTGTACGCGCCGTAGAGTGTTCTGTCTCACACGTTCACATCGGCCAGGCTGTATCCGAACAGTGGCAAAGGCACCATGAATACGCTGCTCCTGTGTCTCCACATCTGCAATGGGCTCTGAATACACAATACTTTTGAGATGGCCCCATAACCAGAAATTGCACGGGTTGAGATCCGGTGAACGAGGCAGGCCATTCAACTGGACTCCATCATCCGATCCATCGACCAGGGAAGACATGATTGAGATGCGTCCATACGTTAACGACGAAGTGGGCTGGAGCACCATCATGTAGCAGCCACATAAGCCTTCGCATGATCAATGCAGTTCTTTGAGCAGGGAAGGCAAAGTCACCGGAAAAAACATCGCTAGTTGCGGCCTTTTAGGTGACACGGAAAGAAAACTGGTCCCGAAATACGGTCACCAATTATCCTGGCCCCACACATTCCGGCTGCACTGATGCTGATAATTCGCGGTCACCATATCATGGGGGCTCTAGATGACTATTATGAAAGTTGAATATACTATCCGCTTCAAGATAGCCTCATCTGTAAATAGGATGGATGACATAAATCCCGGAATCGTGGTTGGCTGGCGAAGAAATCAGTGACAAAACTGCTCCCGGCGTGGAAAGTCTGTCGCTAGTAAGCCCTGCACACACTGTAAGTCATAAGGGTAGTAACAATTGTCATGGAGAATATTACACACTGTCATCTGGCTTATCCTGTTCAAAAATGATTCAAATGACTCTGAGCACTATGGGACTTAACTGCTGAGGTCATCAGTCCCCTAGAACTTAGAACTACTTAAACCTAACTAACCTAAGGACATCACACACATCCATGCCCGAGGAAGGATTCGAACCTGCGACCGTAGCGGTCGCGTGGTTCCAGACTGTAGCGATTAGAACCACTCGGCCACCATGGTCGGTCGCTTATCCTGTAACGGCGGGCCAACTGCCTGGTACTCACACAGCGATCGCCTTCCACAGTGTCAATCACATTTCTTCCAAGTCTGGTGTCCGCACGTTTCGGATACATCCTTCAAGATTTCCTGAAGCGACGCTGTCTCGAACGCCGAAACACTGTTGCAAGCACTGAATGTTGTGGTTGTTTTCGGCGGGGATAGGTCTCCTGATACGACCTTGTTGCCTGTCGCCCGTTGCTATTTGCCTTTCTGTAAGTGAACACGATGTCGGCAAGCTCTCGATTCGAATACTGAACCATCGTGTGTAACGCTGTATCTGGTCCACTACAAGGTGATTCACCAAGAGAAGTGAATCGGACACAATATTTCCAATTACGAGAGGGCGCTAGGGCATGGTGTATGAGGAACAGTACCACTCTCTAGGAGATAACCATGCATGGCGTAACTCAGGCTGCCTTGTACAGCGCGTATTAGACCGCCGTCTCTGTAACAACTGTGTGATTGAATAAATGAACTCTAGCATGGAAACCAAGCATTTCCGGACATAAGTTCATTAGACCTTTTTTGTTCCGCATCCTATCATCGATCAGTACCTAGAATTTGTACACGGTGGAAAAAATCATCCTGCATATTTATCTGTGGGAGTTTGCCTGTATTGTCAATGGTAATAAAAGAGATGACTGGACGTAATAGTTGCGGTATTAAGTGTCTTAACAATAAGATTTTAGAATGAGAATGAGCGAAGAAACACGGTTCTAAATAATTAGGGGAACAAGTGTATCAACGTCCTGCATGTTAAATTTTGACATAGGCAGTGCTTGTGTCATTTTGCATGGCTTGAGATCTTCGCTTTCAGTGTAGGTAACAATTACAATCATTCGCCATCTATTGGCTGTGTTATGCGCTAGAGTGTCAGATGACCACTCAGAAGGAAGTGAGTGCCGGTATCTCATTGTTTTTTTAGTGAGGTACACAGATAGAAGTTGTCACTTGTATTCAACAAAAAACGTGGAGTGCTAAATCTTAATGCAGTGCGAGTTGCAAGGGCGGTCTATTTGATCAAAAAAGGATGGACTTTCAGTCGTGTTGCTGCAGACTCCGCCGGCCGCGGTGGTCTAGTGGTTCTAGGCGAGCAGTCCGGAACCGCGGGACCGCTACGGTCGCAGGTTCGAATCCTGCCTCGGGCATGGATGTGTGTGAAGTCCTTAGGTTAGTTAGGTTTAAGTAGTTCTAAGTTCTAGGGGACTGATGACCACAGAAGTTAAGTCCCATAGTGCTCAGAGCCAAGCTGCAGACTCCAATGCCTCTCCATATGTCATCCATAGGTTGTGCACACATTACAGTGAGAGGGTCAATACAAAAGACGAGTTGGACGAGGTCGCCGACGCATTACAATCCGACGTTGCGTTGCGGCGCAATACAAATACCGCCAGAACACTGCAGGCGATGTCAGAAGGGCCGCTGGAGCCGCTGTGTCTCATCAGACTGTAACGAACAGGTCCTTCCGACCCAGACGTCCTGTTTTGAGGATTCCGCTTATCACGACAACATCTTGTACCTCGCCTTCAGTTCTGCCGTTCCCGTTTCAACTGTCAATTTCGTCACTGGCGACTGTGATATTCGCAGACTATTCCAGATATCCTGTGACGCTAGGTGATGGCCGTATTCGTTTGTGGAGACCCTTGTTGAGCAGTACCTGCCAAATGTTGTACCGGAAATCGACAGATTTCCACGGTTCTGTGATGTTATGGGGTGGCTTCAATGTTGACAGCCATACGGGTCCTGTCGTTGTCTTTGGTCGCCTTACCACCATGAAGTACCCCGGACAGGTCATGTTGGTCCATGTGGTGGCTACTGCATACGGTGGTGGCCCTGAATTCCTTCTAATGCCAGGGTCCTTGTGTCAGCAGAGATGTCTTATGAAGCATGGGCATTGAAATAATACAACGGCTGGCGATGAGTCCCAATGTAAACACTATCGTGCTTACGTGGGACATGCGTGACAGATGTGTGAGTGGCCGTCCTGTTCCACTATAGACTCTTCAAGTAATCTCACAGGCTCTCATTGAAGAATGAGAATGGAAACCTCAAGAGGAACTCCTTACAGTTGTGCGGAACATACCACATGATTGTCAGGCAGTGGTAAACGCTCACAGAAGGCATACTTGTTACTGAAGCTCTCAGAGTCCAATGCAAAGTGCCTAGGATGACACGATGAATGATTGAAACTTCCTGGCAGATTAAAACTGTGTGTCGGACCGGGGCTCGAACTCTGCGGCGAGATGAGATACTGGCAGAAGTAAAGCTGTGAGGACGGGGTGTGAGTCGTGCTTTGGTAGCTCCGTTGGTAGAGCACTTGCCCACGAAAGGCAAAGGTCCCGAGTTCGAGTCTCGGTCCGGCACACAGTTTTAATCTGCCAGGAAGTTTCATATCAGCGCACACTCCGTTGCAGAGTGAAAATCTCATTCTACGATGAATGATTGTTCTACTGTGTTTTCAACACCTGCCAGACATTTCAATACTTTTTATATAAATGATCGAGGATGTAATGATGTCTTGTTTGATACTTAATTTGTGAAAGATAGAGGTAAAATATGGCAACGTTGCAGTGCTCAATTATTGCTGGATGGAGTATGGCAGACGCCCAAATTCGTGTTCCCCTAATTCGTTTGAGCAGCGTATTACACCAAAATATCGGACTATAAACTACCTATAACATTCGCATTCAGATACAGCCTGCTCCTTTGAACAGCAACAAGTCTATTGCTAGGATTAACTTCTCCCTCTACAAAGCTAATTATATTCTAAAGTGTGACACTTCGTTGCCGCACGAAAAACTGCAGAGAGATTTGGAAATTAAATAATTAGATTTTCAGATAGCGTGAGAATGATGAATTGGAAACGCAAAGTGGGAAACCCTTGCCACCCAATTCTTCCGAAGATTTAAATGTATTATCGGAATGTAAACCAAGTTCCTCGTGTTTCAGCATCACGACACTGGTATGCTAAATAAACGAGCGCGGAGGTAGATTCAATTGACGCTCGTATAGAAAGATTCCTTTCTGTTGGTACTACGTCTAGGGTGCTAAATCTCATGACTCCCATTCCTCTCTCTCTCTTTCCAGTAAACATTCTGAGCGACCAACATTTAATATTTTATTCTACATCGCCATGTGTTATTCAGTCTGAAGATTGGCTTAATGCAGCTCTCCATGCTAGCGTATCCTGAACAAGTCTCTTTCATTTCTGCATGACTACTGCAATATACATCCGTTTGAACTTGCTTACTGTAGTCAAACTTACACACGCCTAACACACGCACACACACACACACACACACACACACACACACACACTGACGATTAATCAATGCCTCAGGATATCGATCCCTTCTTGCAGTCTAGCTGTACCATAACTTTCTTTTCTCTTCAGTACAATTCATTATTTCTTCATTGTTATCCAATCTGTTCTGCTCTTCTTCACCGTTCTTCAGTTGCTCCGCATTTCAACAACTTTTATTCTCTTGTTTGAGTTGCTTATTGTCCACGTTTCACTTCCGCACTAGGCTGCACTCGTCTCAAATATTTTCAGAAAAATCTTCCTTACACTTACACATCCCTATGTTGTGTAATACCCAACGCAGATTACTTCAAACTGTTTACTTCTCCATTGGTACTCCGCATTCTACCTTACTGCCTGTTACTGAAGGTGGCTTGGTATCAACATAATTTCCCCTATTTCCTGTTACCGTTCCGAAATGAGCGCGGGAAGAACGGACTTTCTTTGAAAGCTCTTATCTCTGATTTTCCAGTCAAAGTTGGGCAATCACGGAAGTTGGAAAGAAAAACATAGGTGCATAGAAGATAACTGTCAAGAAACCATGGATAACGGAATAAATATTTTAATTGATCGTTGAAAGAAGGAAGTACAAAAATCTTCAGGGATATTCAGACGTACAGAATTACAAGTCACGTAGGAAGGAAATAAATAGGAAGTGCAGGGAATCAAATGAGGAAAGGTTCCATGAAAAATATAAAGAAGTCGAAATAGATATGATTGTCAGAAGGACTAATTCAACATTTAGAAGGGTCAAAACAACTTACGGTGAAATTAAAAGCAAGTATGGTAACATTAAAAGTGCAATGGCAATTCTACTGTTAAGTGCAGGGAGAGAGCTGATAGCCGGAAAGAGTACATTGTGAGGGGGAAGACTTGTGTGATGTGCTACAGGAAGAAACAGGAGTCGATACAGAGGAGATAGCGGATCCATAATTAGACTCAGGCTTTAAAAGAGCTTTGGAAGGCTTAAGATCTGATAAGGCAGAAGGGAAAGATAACATTCCATCAGAATTGCTAAAACCATTGGGGAAAGAGGTAACAAAACGGTTACTCATGTTGGCATGTAGAATATATGAGTCTGGTGATATACTATCGGACTTTCAGAAACAATATCATCCAAACAATTCCGAAGATTGCAAGAGCTTACAATAACACAAGAGTGCTCAGATTATCGCACAGTCAGCTAAACAGGTAATGAATCTAAATTGCTGGCATGAATATAATACAGAAGAAGGGAAAAAAACAGAATGTACTAGACGAATATCAATTTGGCTTTAGGAATGGTAAAGGTGTCAGACGGCAATTCTGACGTGGCTGTTGATAATGGAAGCAAGACTAAAGGAAAAACAGACATGGTGCTTGGATCTGTCGAGCAGCAGAAAGCTGTAGGGGAAGACAGGCAGTATACAGTATGTACAAAAGCCAAGAGGAAATAATAAGAGTGGCCGAAAAAGAACTAAGTGCTCAGACCAAAAAGTTTGTAATATAGGGATGAAAAATAGGGGTAAGCTGTAGGAGAATACCGGTAGTATACAGTATGTACAAGAGCCAAGTGGAAATAATAAGAGTGGGCAACAAAGAACGGAGTGCTCAGATTAAAAAGTTTGTAATATAGGCATGAAAAATAGGGGTAACCTATAGGGGAAGAGGGGTACTATACAGTATGTACAAGAGCCAAGAGGGAAGAAGAAGAGTGGGCGACCAAGAACGAAGTGCTCGGATTAAAAAGTTTGTAATATAGCGATGAAAAATTGGGGTAGGCTATAGGGGAAGACTGGTAGTATACAGTATGTACAAGAGCCAAGAGGGAATAATAAGAGTGGCTGACCAAGAACGAAGTGCACGCTCTAAAAAGGTTGTAATATAGGGATTCAGTCTTTAATCGCCTACTGTTCATTCTATAGATAGAAGAAGCAATGCCGGAAATAAAAGAAAGGTTGAGGAAAGGAATTAAAATTCAAGGTGAGAAGATATCAATGGTAAGATTTGCTGATGCCATTGCTATCCTCAGTGTAAGTGGAGAAGAATTACAGAATGTGCTGAATGGAATGAACGGTCTAACGAGAACAAACTATGGACTGATAGTAAATCGAAGAAGGACGGCAGAAATTAGAACAACGAGAAACGCAACATCAGGATCGGTAACCATGGCCGGCCTAAATGGCCGAGCGGTTCTAGGCGCTACAGTCTGGAACCGCGTCACCGCTACACTCGCAGGTTCGAATTTTGCCTCGGGCATGGATGGGTGTGATGTCCTTTGGTTAGTTAGGTTTAAGTAGCTCTACGTTCTGACCTCAGAAGTTAAGTCCCATAGTGCTCAGAGCCATTTTTCGCTAACCATGAAACAGATGAAATTAAGGTGTTCTGCTTTTTTTCTCAACAAAATATTCCACGACAGTCATATGAAAGAGGACAATAAAAGCAGACTAGCACTGGCAAAAAGGGGCATTCCTGTCCAAGAGACTAAATTTGTAACATTCTACATTTGGAGCACCGCATAGTATGGTAGTGAAACATGGACTGTGCGAAAACCAGAACAGAGAAGAATTGAAACATTTGAGATGTGGTGCTACAGGAGAATGTTGAAAGTTAGGTGGACTGATAAGCTAAATGAATGAGGAGGTTCTCCGACAAAATCAGCGAGGAAAGGAATAAGAGAAACACTGACAAGAAGAAGAGACAGGATGATAGGACATCTGTTAACACATCAGGGAATAAGTTCCGTGGTACTAGAGGGAGCTATAGAGGGTAAAAAGTATAGAGGAAGATAGAATGGAATACATCCAGCAGATAATTACGAACGTAGGTAGCAAGTGCTGCTCTGAGATGATGAGTTTGGCGGAGGAGAGGAATTCATGGCGGGCCGCATCAAACCGGTCACCGGACCCCTCCTCTCCCCCCCCCCCCCCAAAAAAAAAGTCGTGAAAATCCGCATTAGTTAGGGGCTTTGCCCATAACACTCCAACCGTTCTCAGTTGGAGAGAGATTTGGCGACCTTGCCGGCCAAGGTAGGGTCTAGCAAGCACGCAGAGAGGCATTAGAAACTCTCGCAGTGTGCAGGAGGCTTTATCTTATTGAAATTTAAGGCCAGTTTGGTTTGCCACGAAGGGCAACAAAACAAGGTGTAGAATATCGTCGAGCTACCGCTGTGCTGTAAGGGTGCCGCGGATGACAACCAAAGGAGTCGTTTCTGCTACGAAAAGAAATTGCACCACAGATCATCAGTCCTGGCAGTCAGGCCGTATGGCGGTCAAAGTGGGGTTTGTGTCCCACCGCTGTCAGGAGCGTCTACACACACGTCTTCGCTTGTCATCGGGTCTGATTTTGAAGTAGGAGTTGTCGCTAAAGACAACTCTACTTCAGCCAGTGAGACTCCAGGCCAAATGTACCTGACATCACTGCAAACAGGCTTGTCGGTGTACAAAGGTTACTGGTAGTAGGCACAAGGTGCGTCGTGAGCTTAGCCCCCTTTCTGTGAGCCGACTGTTAGTGGTCCTTGTGGTCACTGAAGTACCAACACAAAAAGGACATCAGCATCAAAGGATGCAGGGCGAACACAGGAAGAATGAAGACACAGGAACCATCGGTATAACGGTTGTTAATTGTCGTAGCGGTATTGAGAAAGTTCCAGAGCTCCAAGCTCTAGTAGAAAGCACTGATGCTCAATTCATTATAGGCACTGAAAGGTGGCTATTGGTGGAGCTAAGTCAGCCGAAATTTTTGCGAAGGACCTAACGGTGTTCAGAAAGCACAGGCTAAACACAGTTGTCGGTGGCGTGTTTGTTGCTGTTAGAAGTAGTTTATCTTGCAACTAAATTAAAGTCGATAGGTCCTATGATTTAGTATAGATAGAGGTCATTCTTGGCAACCAGGACAAAATGATAACTGGATCCTTTTACCTACCTCCCAACTCAGTTGATACAATTGCTGAAAGATTCAAAGAAAACTTGAGGCTAATCTCAAACACGTGCCCGACTCATACAACTGCAGTTGATGGTGACTTCAATTTACCGTCGATATGTTGGCGAAAATACGTGTTTAAATCCTGAGGTAAGCATGAAACATCGTCCAAAATTGTGCTGAACCCATTCTCTGAAAATTATTACGAGCAGTTAGTTCATGAGACCACTTGAATAGTAAACGGTTGTGAAAACACACTGGAACTCTCAGCAACAAATAATCCTGAACTAACAATGAGCATAGAAACGGATACAAGGATTAGTGAACACAAGGTTGTCGTAGCGAGACTGAATATTGTAGGTCTCAAATCCTCCAAAAAAACAAAAAAAACGAAAAAAGCAGATAGAAATTCATTTAACGCCTTACTGAGAGACAATCCCCACTCCTTCCAAATTAACAATGTAACTGTAGACCAGATGCGGCTTAAATTCAAAGAAACAGTATCGTCAGCAAATGAAAGATTTATACCAAATAAATTAAGAAATAGTTGATCCCCCTTAATACGCAAAACGGGTCAGAACACTGTTGCAAAAACAACGAGAAAAGCATGCCAAATTTGAACGAACGCAAAATCTTCAAAATTGGCGATCTTTTACAGAAGCTTGAAATTTAGCGCGGACTTCAAGGCGAGATGCTTATAATAATTTCCACAACGAAACTTTGTCTCGAAACGTGGCAGAAAATCTAAAGAGATTCTCATCCTATGTAAAGTATGCTGCAAAACACAATCAATGCCTTCTCTACGTGATAGCGATGGAAACACTATCGATGGTAGTGCTGCTAAAACAGAATTTCTGGACACAACCTTCCAAAATTCATTCACCAAAGAAGACAAAGTAAATATTCCAGTATTCGAATCAAGAACGACTACAAACATGAGTAACGTAGAAGTAGATACCCTCGGAGTAATGAAGCAACTTAAATCACTTGATAAAAGCAAGTTTCCGGTCCAGACTGAATACCAATTCGGTTCCTTTAGGAATATGCTGATACAATAGCTCCAAATTTAACAATCATATACAACCGCTTGCTCGACGAAAGAACCGCATGCAAAGACTGGAAAGTTGCTCAGGTCATACCAATATACAAGAAAGGCAGTAGGGGTAATCCACTAAATTACAGACCCATGTCATTAACGTCGATGTGCAATAGGATTTTGGAACATACGTACATCAAAAAAAGTATTGCATCACGCCGGTTACCAGAACTCCTGAAGATAGACGTTGACTGCGGATATTGTTATTACAGACACAGCCCCTTTGTTCCGAGATGTCACTAAAGCCGTCCAAAGATGTAAACAACCATGCATAAGCACCGCCTATTAGACGGAGGGGGTCCGACAGCCGATCAGTTTGTCATACCACCAGGAAGTAGGTACACGGCTGGTGTTGTCTGTAGTCCAACCATGTCTAGACGGTCAATACCGCGGTTCGATCGCGTCCGCATTGTTACTTTGTGCCAGGAAGGGCTCTCAACAAGGGAAGTGTCCAGGCGTCTCGGAGTGAACGAAAGCGATGTTGTTCGGACATGGAGGAGAAACGGAGACACAGGAACTGTCGATGACATGCCTCGCTCAGGCCGCCCAGTGGCTACTACTGCAGTGGATAACCGCTACTTACGCTCGGAGGAACCCTGAGAGCAACGCCACCATGTTCAATAATGCTTTTCGTGCAGTCACAAACGTCATGTTACGACTCAATACGATTCAAACTGTGCGTAATTGGCTGCGTGATGCGCAACTTCATTCCCGAAGTCCATGGCGAGGTCCATCTTTGCAACCACGACACTATGCAGGGCGGTACGACACTATGCAGGGCGGTACAGATGGGCCCAACAACATGCCGAATGGACCGCTCAGGATTGGCATCACGTTGTCTTCACCAATGAGTGTCGCATAGCCCTTCAACCAGAGACTCGTCGGAGACATGTTTGGAGGCAGCACGGTCAGGCTGAACGCCTTAGACCCACTGTCCAGCGAGTGCAGCAAGGAGGAGATTCCTTGCTGATTTGGGGTGGGGGGGGGGGCATTACGTGGGGCCGACGTACGCCCCTGATGGTCATGGAAGGCGCCGTAACGGCTGTACAATACGTGAATGCTATCCTTCGACCGATAGTGCAAGCATATCGGCAGTATACTGGCGAGGCATTCGTCTTCATGGACGACAATGGGCGCTCCCCATCGTGCACATCTTGTGAATGACTCCCTTCAGGATAACGACATCGCTCGACTATAGTGGCCAGCATGTTGTCCAGACAGGAATCCTATCGAACATGCCTGGGACAGATAAATGGCTTTTTATGGACGAGGTGATCCACCAACCACTCTGAGGGGTCTACACTGAATCGCCGTTAAGGAGTGGGACAATATGGACCAACAGTGCCTTGATGAACTTGTGGATAGTATGTCACGACGAAAACAGGCATGCATCATTGCAAGAGGACGTGCCACTTGATATTAGAGGTACTGGTGTGTACTGCAGTCTTGACCACCACCTCTGAAGGTCTCGCTGTATAGTGGTTCAACATGCAATGTGTGGTTTTCAAGAGCAATAAAAAGGACTGAAATGATGTTTATGTTAATCTCTGTTCCAATTTTCTGTACAGGTGCCGGAACTCTCAGAACCGAGTTGATGCAAAACTTTTTTTTGATGTGTGTATATTGTGTTCAAACATTACGAATTACCTCGAAGAGGACAGTCTATTGACACACAGTCAACACGGATTTAGAAAATATCTTTCTTGTGATATACAACTAGTAGCTCTTTACTTACACGAAGTGTTGAGTTCTCTTGACAAGGGATTTAAAATTGATTTCGAGAAGGCTTTTGACACTGTACCTATCAGGTGGCTTGTAGTGAAATTGCGTCACAGTTCGTAATAATTGACCGAAAGTCATCGAGTAAAACAAAAGTGATTTCTGGTATTCCCCAGGGTAGTATTATAGGCCCTTCGCTGTTCCTTATGTATTCAAACGATTTAGGAGACAACTTGAGCAGCCGTCTTACGTTGTTTGCAGATGACGCTGTGGTTTCATCAGAACAAATTGCAAAACGATTTAGAAAAGATATCTGTATGATGCGAAAATTGGCAACTGACATTAAATAATGAAAAGTGTTAGATCATCCACTTGAGTGCTAGAAGGAATCCGTTAAACTTCGTTTGTGCGATAAATCAGTCAAATCTAAAGGCAGTAAATTCATCGAAATATCTAGGAGCTACAATTGCGAACAACTTAAATTGGAAAGAGCGCACAGAAAATGTTGTGAGGAAGGCGTACCAAAGACTGTGTTTTATTGGTAGAATACTTAGAAGATGCAACAGATCTACTAAGGAGACTGCCTGCACTACACTTGTCCATCCTCTTTTAGAGTACTGCTGCGCGGTGTGAGATACTTACCAGATAAGATTAACAGAGTATATTTAGAAGATTCAAAGAACAACAACACATTTTGTATTATCGAGAAACAGGAGAGAGAGTGTTCAAATGGCTCTGAGCACTATGAGATTTAACATCTGAGATCATCAGTCCCCTAGAACTTAGAACTACTTAAACCTAACGAACCTAAAGACATCATCCACATCCATACCCGAAACAGGATTCGAACCTGCGGTCGTAGCAGTCGTGCAGTTCCGGACTGAAGCGCCACTGCGGCCGATCACCAAAATTCTCTTCCGAACGAGAAAAAATTTTGTTGACGCTGACCTACATAGGAAGAAGCGATCATCATAATAAAATAAGGTAAAGATAAATGTGCGCTATTCAGGAGTGGACTAATTGAGAATTATTGTGAAGGTGGTACAGTGAACCCTCTGCCAGGCACTTAAGTGTCATTTGCAGAGTATCCATGTAGATGTAGATGTGGATCTGGAGCTCTATTTGCCTTTCTCACAATTGCTCCGTCCTCACGTTCTGTCGTCTTCTAGGCCAACCACTTCCTTCTTGACGCTGTGTGCGGCCGTAGTTGGCCCATTCCTGACAGAATAATCGAGTAGTGTCATCCCTCCCACTCAAATTTCGAGCGGTTCGCCGATTACTCCAACCGGCTTCTTTGAGCCCAACAAATCCTGTCTTAAATTCTGACATCTGTGAATATTGTTCACGCTCCTGTCTGTGAGGCATAGTTACTGTCCAGCTGATCACACGGAATGAAATTCGCTAAGACTTTATGCCCTAGTGTCGACATGTCCCCTGTTACTATTCTTGCCAGCTGCGCGACGAATAGCACTACAGCGTCTGCATTTTCCGTCGATAGCTTTATCAATATCAGGTTTTGACCAATTTGTATAACTTCTTCGTGTTGTGCCTTTTCTTTGTGTCTTAGTGTTTACACGAGGAAACAAAATATAGGTTGACTTTTCTAGTAAAGCATGCTCTCCGAATTTTGACAATAAATCACTTCGTGATACACAACGCCTTTTATTTAGCGTCTGCCACGTAATTCGCTGGGCGTCCCGGCGACGCTATGGCGTTTACTCTCCAAATCTGTGTCGAATTTGTCTTCTGTATTAATCATAAACAGTTAGTGTTTCAGACTGATGAGCAATACTCAATAATTAGTAGAACTAGGGTTTTTTAATCTACATGGTTCGTGGTAGAATTTCATTTCCTTAGAATTCTCCAACGAATCTCACGTTGGTATCTACTTTTTCTGGAACAAGTGTTAAATGGTCGTTTTACTTTATGTCGCTTCCGACGCATACATCTAGGTGTCTGATGGTAGTCCATAATGACTGGCGGGCGGTCGTGTAACCGAACAGTAGTGGATCTCTCTGCCCGTTTGCATTGGGGACCCAAAACATTATGGACCACTTGCTTAATAACGTGTTGACTCACCTTTGGAACGCAATACAACCGCGGTTCTACTGGAATTAGTTCAGCAAGTCCTCGGTAGGTTTCCTTAAATTACAGACCAGAAATTTATTTGGTGTGGAACTGGCGCCCAATAGTATCTCAGCGTGACTTCACTGGCACGCTTCTGAAATGATCATACTCGTAGTACGGTTCGGTTCTGGCCTTGCGACACGGACAGTTATCTTACTGGAAAATACCATCGTCATCTGAGAAGACATCAGTCATGAAGGCATACGAGTGCTTAACAGTAATGTTCAGGCAGATCACAGCTGCCTCCGATTACCACTACAGATCGCATGGGAGCCCTGGTCAATATCTCACACGATAATACTAGTCTCACCAGCCTGCGTCGCAGCTACATACTCATTTTTCCACAGAGTCGTCAAAATTCTTTATGCAGGGCGTCAGATTAAACAGCTTTCAGTCGTCTAGTTTCTAAACTTGTTTCATTTGACTATCAGTTTCAGCGTTTTACTACGCTATCTTCAGGCCCCTGACCAATGTGTAAAGATTCTACCTCTGTTCTGATCAAAACAAGGGAAACTAGACGGCTGAAATGTGTTCAGTTGGACATCCTGTATCGCACAGCCTAGTCCCTCAACCACCTCTGAAAAGATGGGCTTACAGAGATTCTTTGTCTTACGACTCTGCCTCTGGGTAATATTGCCCACGAAGTCCATATTTTATAGACCTTGTGATTGAGATGTCAGTGCTCAGTGAGGATTGTACGATGGATCTAGTAGGACAGTCCATTTAAATCTAGCTGCGAGTTGCATAGTCTTGTTTTGTTGCCAGCGGAAGTTCGTCTTCTCTGGCATTATTCTGGAAATTCGGGCTTTGATATTAATCAGTATCGCCTTGTGACAGTTGCTGTAGACTCCAAGAAATTCCAAAGAACAACAGCATTCATACGCTAGAGGTCACTGTACATCATTTAAGCTGTAGACGGCTGCGACTTGAATTACTGCTTTGTTGCGTAATTCGTATTTCGCAACTCTATGGATTGTATTTTGAGTCCTGCTGGTGTTTCTGAAACCATGTCTCATCTCCGGTGACGATGCTGTTCAGTATATTATCACGTTTCCCGTCGTACTGGTCACGCAGGTCCCAAACAACTTCCATTAGGTTTTTGATGATCTTGCGTAAACATCTCCGGAACCAGTCTACAAATATACAGGATTTGGACAAATATATGGAAACACTAAAACACACCATATTAACACATCTAATACGGCGTAGGAGAACCGCTGGCACTTGGAATAGCTTACAGTGGTCTCGAAATCGATAAATACAGGTCCTGTACACATTTCAAGGGAATCTTATGCCGTTCTTCCTGCCAAGTAGACCACAAAGGCTCAATAATATTGAGGTTTGGTGATTGTGGTGATGCGACAATCCATGGTTGTGCTCACAAAACCAGTCGTGGACGATGTGAGCTGTGTCAGCAAGGGTCTTGGAACACAGCAACACCGTTGGGAAGAAACATTGTACCATGCGATGGACTTGATCAGCGACAATGGTCACGTAATCCTTGGAAGTAATATGACCTTGAAGAGTATCCATACGTCCATAGAATACCATGATATGGCTGCTCAAATTATCACTGAGCCACTGTCATGTTTCACTCCTGGTATACAAACTCGACCAGAAGTGAGACAAGACTGTGAGACAAGACTCATCCGACCAAATGACTTTCTTCCATTGCTCCATATTCCAGGTTTTATGGCTTTGCCACCATGGTTTCCTGTTATGGGCATTTGCATCACGGATGAGTGGTTTTGGAATTCCAGCTCGCACTGCCTTCCCTACTTATGGAACTCCACTCAGATGGTTTCGGTGCTAACAGGATTCGCGAGTGTGACGTTCACTTATGCAGTAATTTTTCAGCTGTTGCCCTCTTATATTTCGTCCAAATCCTTTTCAGCGACTGAATATCACGATCACTCAACACACACTTTCGTCCATGTTGTGACTTAGCGGGTGTTGTTTTTCCGCTTTTCGTGGATGCGCTATAAATCATTGATATGGTGCCACTTGGAACACCGAACGCTTTGGCACTCTTGGTTACGGAAACATCCATCATACGAGCACCAACAATTTACCCACGTTCGAATTCACCTAGCTCTGACACAATGCACTCCCAACTACACGGAACGCTATTCAGACCAAGGGTGACAATTGCGCAATGTTGAGAATATTAAACAGATGGCGCCCTTGGTCAAGTCAACAGCACAACCTGCAAGCTTGGCTATGTTCTACCGTGCATTTCTATCGGTCTTTCCAAATTTTTTTCAAACTCCTGTACTTTATGATATCCAACGTTTCTTATGACTTTGTGTAAGACATCACGCTCCGCCGTGCACACAGTTCTTTGGTCGTAATCTGTCGATCACCAGGGATGAGTTGATCGAGGGACTGTGCATAATGGGGAATGCAGCTGAGCGAGGTCGACTTCGGGAGTGGCTTATTGTGCTAACCGTTTTCATCATTACTGAAACGCAGCACACACTTCCTCATTTTACTCATGTAACTGCATCTTATCCATACTCCTTTGGCAAACGTTGGTTGGTGTTAATTGTCACAATTCAGCGACAAACGTTTGTTTTATGCGAACCTCGATATTAGAAGCATTTTCGAAACGCTTCCGCGCTGGTGCTGTCTGCACAGAAGATCCAGAAATTAGTGCTACAGCAAAACAACGTGAGTCGGACACAAATAGCAGGAGACAACAGTTTCTGAATTGTAATCTCCTTGACTGACTCCTGTTTCAGATGTCAATTCATCACTATGGTGATTATATTTGTTGGAGCTGTAGCATTATGGTGCATATTCCTTTCTTCCATGGGCTATTAGTGCAGATTCTACTGAAATTGAATAGAAAAATTTCTCAACATCTATAAGTCCGAGACCAAGTGGTAATTCACACTCATTGCTCCGTTGCAGTTTCGATCACGATTTGTGGCGGGTCCATCGCTCTGCATGAGCTTTTAAAGCAACTACGAAGCATGTCAGGAAAGTAAGAATCGTTTTGGAACAAAGCTCACAAAAACATTTTTTCAAACCGAAATTTACTTTTACAAGAAAGAGCATTTCTTCAACTATAGTTGGTACCATTGTTCAGACATATGTCATAGCGGAAATCCAACTTTTCTGTGCCCGCTTCATAGATAGATGGCCGACCGCGGTGGTCGAGCGGTTCTAGGCGCTTCAGTCCGGAACCGCGCGACTGTTACGGTCGCAGGTTCAAATCCTGCCTCGGGCATGGGTGTGTGTGATGTCCTTAGGTTAGTTAGGTTTAAGTAGTTCTAAGTTCTAGGGGACTGATGACCTCAGATATTAAGTTCCATAGTGCTCAGAGCCATGTGAACCATAGAAAGATGGCGCCAGTGAAGCCAGCCACTGCTGAACACCGCTTTTTACGTCATTTTTTGCTTGCTGATGCCTTCTCAGAGGTGAAATTGTCAATGCGGTACGTTACTGGGAAGCACTGAGAAAACGTCGGCGCGCAGTCCGAAACAAAAGACGTGCAATGCTTAGTCATGGCATTGTGCTGCTTCGTGACAACGCAAGGCCCCATTCTACTGGTGTCACTCACAAGGTAAACTCCTCATTGCACCCCCCCCCCCCCCTCAGATTTAGTGATAAGGGGGCCCAGTGGACAGGAAGAAAGTGTACTGAATTATGGAAAAAGCTAAATATAAACAGTGAACTGTCCAAGGAGGAGAAGTGCAAGACAGATCAGGCTCTAAGCGCAGCGGCGTCGTGGTTAAGTGGTTACGGTGGCAGATTGACACGCGGACGACCCGTGTGTCAATTATTTTTCCCCCTGTTCTTTGTATTCAAATTTGTGTCTGTGCCGTGGTGTAACGTCCGTTTGCAACACCTAAGTGTAAGATAGGGAGCTACAATGACAGTTGATTCTGCACAATTATTCTGTTAGTAGGCGAAAGGAAGCGGCTTTCGAATGGGAACCTCAAACGTTTCATGACAAGGCAACAAGTCAACCTAATCCTCCCCCGGGAAACCCGTCTGGTGAGTCATACACGGCATTAGTGACAGTACGTGTGTCATGTGATAGGAATCTCTTATCGACGCTCCTACTTTATACTCCTGCTATTTAAGTGAGATATGCCTCCTTGCCCGATTTAGGGTAATGCAGGAGTAGGTTTAATAATGAATAAAAAAATAGGAGTGCGGGTAAGCTACTACAAACAGCATAGTGAACGCATTATTGTGGCCAAGATAGACACGAAGCCCACGCCTACTACAGTAGTACAAGTTTATATGCCAACTACCTCTGCAGATGATGAATAAATTGATGAAATGTATGATGAGATAAAAGAAATTATTCAGGTAGTGAAGGGAGCCGAAAATTTAATAGTCATGGGTGACGGGAATTCGACAGTATAAAAAGGAAGAGAAGGAAACGTAGTAGGTGAATATGGATTGGGGCTAAGAAATGAAAGAGGTAGCCGCCTGGTAGAATTTTGCGCAGAGCACAACTTAATCATAGCTAACACTTGGTTCAAGAATCATGAAAGAAGGTTGTATACATGGAAGAACCCTGGAGATACTAAAAGGTTTCAGATAGATTATATAATGGTAATACATAGATTTAGGAACCAGGTTTTAAATTGTAAGACATTTCCATGGGCAGATGTGGACTCTGGCCACAATCCATTGGTTATGAACTATAGATTAAAACTGAAGAAACTGCAAAAAGGTGGGAATTTAAGGAGATGGGACCTGGATAAACTGACTAAACTAGAGGTTGTACATAGTTTCAGGGAGAGCATAAGGGAACAATTGACAGGAATGGGGGAAAGAAATACAGTAGAAGAAGAATGGTTAGCTGTGAGGGATGAAGTAGTGAAGGCAGCAGAGGATCAAGTATGTAAAAAGACGAGGGCTAGTACAAATCCTTGGGTAACAGAAGAGATGCTGAAGTTAATTGATGAAAGGAGAAATTACAAAAATGCAGCAAGTGAAGCAGCCAAAAAGGAATACAAACGTCTCAAAAACGAGATCGACAGGAATGGCTAGAGGACAAATGTAAGGATGTAGAAGCTTATCTCATGAGGGGTAAGGTACGTACTGCCTACAGGAAAATTAAAGAGACCTTTGAAGAGAAGAGAACGACTTGCATCAGTATCAAGAGCTCAGATGGAAACCCAGTTCTAAGCAAAGAAGGGAAATCAGAAACGTGGAAGGAGTATATAGAGGGTCTATACAAGGGCGATGTCCTTGATGACAATATTATGGAAATGGAAGAGGAGGTAGATGAAGATGAAATGGGAGATATGATACTGCATGCAGAGTTTGACAAAACAATGAAAGACCTAAGTCGAAACAAGGCCCCGGGGGTAGACAACACTCCATTAGAACTACTGACAGCCTTGGTAGAGACTCAGATACAAATACAGAATCAAACGAAGTCTGCGTTTATTGTATTGATAATTTTCCATAGGGTGCCTTGAAGTAAGATGGCGTTGAACCGAGAACCACTCTTTCTGGCAACAGGGGCAAGCGACGAAAAATAAAGGTGTGTAAAGGGAACATTGACATTTTTGGGATGAATGATTATATATATATATATTCTTTCTTTCGCTTACGCCATAGTCCCGCAGCGCCCGGGTCGGCGCGGTTAGAACGGATCTGGCAAGGTTAGTTGTAGCGGTGGCCGGCTGCCCTTCCTGCCGCCATCCCATACCCCCAGGGATGGAATCACTGTACCCCTTCTGTCTACATCTAATGTACATCATTAAATAGTGCAAACGTGTCAAATGTCTGTGACACGTTTAACTGAGGCGGAACGTGGGGACCAGCCCGGTATTCACCTAGCGAGATGTGGTAACGGCCTAAAAACGACATCCAGGCTGACAGCACACCGGCCCTCCTCGTTAATCATCCGGGCGGATTCGATCCGGGGCTGGCGCGCCTACGCGAGTCCAGGAAGCAGCGCGTTAGCTTAGCGCTCTCGGCTACCCTGGCGAGACACACACACACACACACACACACACACACACACACACTGTTGTTGCCCACTCACTGTCTACTTCCATCCATGTTGTTGTTGTTGTTGTTGTTGTTGTTGTTGATTTCAGTCCACAGATTGCTTTGATGCAGCTCTCCATGCCACTCTATCCTGTGCAAGCTCCTTCATCTCCTAGTACCTACAACAGCTTACATCCTTCTGAATCTGCTTAGTGTATTCATCTCTTGGTCTCCCTCTACGATTTTTACCCTCCAATGCGAAATTTGTGATCCCTTGATGCCTCACAACATTTCCTACCAACCGGTCCCTTCTTCTAGTCAAGTTGTGCCACAAACTCCTCTTCTCTCCAATTCTATTCAATACCTCCTCATTAGTTATGTGATCTACCCATCTAATCTTCAGTATTCTTCTGTAGCATCACATTTCGAAAGCTTCTACTCTCTTTTCGTCCAAACTATTTATCGTCCATGTTTCACTTCCATACATGGCTACACTCCATACAAATACTTTCAGAAACGACTTCCTGACACTTAAATTAATACTCGATGTTAACAAATTTCTTTTCTTAAGAAATCCTTTCCTTTCCATTGCCAGTCTACATTTTATATCCTCTCTACTTCGACCATCATCAGTTATTTTGCTCCCCAAACAGCAAAACACATCTACTAATTTAAGTGTCTCATTTCCTAAGCTAATTCCCTCGGCATCACCCGACTTAATTCGACTACATTCCATTATCTTTGTTTTGCTTTTGTTGATGTTCATCTGATATCCTCCTTTCAAGACACAGTCCATTCCGTTCAACTGCTCTTCCAAGTCGTTTGCTCAATGGTTCAAATGGTTCAAATGGCTCTGATCACTGTGGGACTTAACATCTGCTGTCATCAGTCCCCTAGAACTTAGAAATACTTAAACCTAACTCACCTAAGGACATCACACACATCCATGCCCGAGGGAGGATTCGAATCTGCGACCGTAGCAGTCGCGCGATTCCGGACTGAGCACCTAGAACCGCTAGACCACCGCGGCCGGCTAGTCCTTTGCTGTCTCTGACACAATTACGATGTTATCGGCGAACCTCAAAGTTTTTTTTTTCTATATGGATTTTAATTCCTTCTCCGAACTGTTCTTTTGTTTCCATTACTGCTCGCTCAATTTACAGATTGAATAACATCGAGGACAGGCTATAACTCGGTCTCACTCCCTTCCCAACCACTGCTGTAGGGTTAGTATTGCCTCACGTGTTCCAACATTTCTACGGAATCCAAACTGATCTTCCCCGAGGTCGGCTTCTACCAGTTTTTCCACTCGTCTGTGAGAATTCACGTTAGTATGTTGCAGCCGTGACTTGAAAAAAGAACACATTGACACCATTCGCAACCGTTTCCATGAAGCTGGGCTACAGTCCCGCACACCGTTAGGCCGTCTTCCGCTCACGCCCCAACATCGTGCAGCCCGCCTCCAGTGGTGTCGCGACAGGCGTGAATGGAGGGACGAATGGAGACGTGTCGTCTTCAGCGATGAGAGTCGCTTCTGCCTTGGTGCCAATGATGGTCGTATGCGTGTTTGGTGCCGTGCAGGTGAGCGCCACAATCAGGACTGCATACGACCGAGGCACACAGGGCCAACATCCGGCATCATGGTGTGGGGAGCGATCTCCTACACTGGCCGTACACCTCTGGTGATCGTCGAGGGGACACTGAATAGTGCACGGTACATCCAAACCGTCATCGAACCCATCGTTCTACCATTCCTAGACCGGCAAGGGAACTTGCTGTTCCAACAGGACAATGCACGTCCGCCTGTATCCCGTGCCACCCAACGTGCTCTAGAAGGTGTAAGTCAACTACCCTGGCCAGCAAGATCTCCGGATCTGTCCCCCATTGAGCATGTTTGGGACTGGATGAAGCGTCGTCTCACGCGGTCTGCACGTCCAGCACGAACGCTGGTCCAACTGAGGCGCCAGGTGGAAATGGCATGGCAAGCCGCTCCACAGGACTACATCCAGCATCTCTACGATCGTCTCCATGGGAGAATAGCAGCGTGCATTGCTGCGAAAGGTGGATATACACTGTACTAGTGCCGACATTGTGCATGCTCTGTTGCCTGTGTCTATGTGCCTGTGGTTCTGTCAGTGTGATGTATCTGACCCCAGGAATGTGTCAATAAAGTTTCCCCTTCCTGGGACAATGAATTCACGGTGTTCTTATTTCAATTTCCAGGAGTGTACATCTTGCTCACCAGATGGTAGAGGTTTGTCAGGGCTGGCTCTCCCAAGGCTGTCAGTAGTTCTAATGGAATGTTGTCTACTCCGGGCCTTGTTTCAACTTCAGTCTTTCAGTGCTCTGTCAAACTCTTCACGCAGTATCATATCTCCCATTTCATCTTCATCTACATCCTCTTCCATTTACATAATATTGTCCTCAAGTACATCGCCCTTGTGTAGATCCTCTATATACTCCTTCCAACTTTCTACTTTCCCTTCTTTGGTTAGAACTGAGTTTCCATCTGAGCTCTTGATATTCATATAAGTGGTTCTTTATTCTCCAAAGTCTCTTTAATTTTCCTGTAGGCAGTATCGATCTTACCTCTAGTGAGATGTGCCTCTACATACTTACATTTGGCCTCTAGCTATCCCTGCATCGCCATTTTACACTTCCTGTCGATCTCATTTTTGAGACGTTTGTCTTCCTTTTTGCCTGCTTCATTTAACGCTTTTTTATATTTTCTGCTTTCAGCAATTAAATTCAATGTATCTTCTGTTAACCAAGGATTTCTGCTAGCCCCCTTCTTTTTACCTACTGGATCCTGTGCTACCTTCACTATTTCCTCCCTCAAAGCTACCCATTCTTCTTCTACTGTATCTCTTTCCCCCATTCCTGTCAATCGTTCCCTAATGCTCGCCCTGAAATTCTCTACAACGTCTGGTTCAAATGGCTCTGAGCACTATGGAACTTAACATCTAAGGTCATCAGTCCCCTACAACTTAGAAATACTTAAACCTAACTAACCTAAGGACATCACACAACACCCAGTTACAACCTCTGGTTTTGTAAGTTTATCCAGGCCCTATCTCCTTAAATTCCTACCTCTTTGCAGTTTCTTAAGTGTTAATCTGCGGTTCATAACCAATAGATTGTGGTCAGAATCCACATCTGCTCCTGAAAATGTCTTACAATTTAAAAACTGGTTCCTAAAACTCTGCCAAACCATTATGTAATCTATCTGAAGTCTTTCAGTATCTCCAGGCCTCTTCCACGTATACAACCTTATTTTATGATTCTTGAACTAAGTATTATCTATGATTAAGTTATACTCTGTGGAAAATTTTATCATGCGGCTTCCTCTTTCGTTTCTGACCCCCATTCCATATTCACCTCCCACGTTTCCTTCTCTTCCTTTTCCTACTATCGAATTCCATTCAGCCATGATTATTAAATTTTCGTGTCCCTTCACTATCTGAACAATTTCCTTTATCTCATCATACATTTCATCAATCTCTTCGTCATCTGAGGAGATAGTTGGCATATAAACTTGTACTACTGTGGTAGCTGTGGGCTTCGTGTCTATCTTGCCCACAATAGTGCGATCACTATGCTGTTTGTAGTAACTTACCTGTACTCCTATTTTTTATTCATTATTGAACCTACTTCTGCTTGACCCCTATTTGATTTTGTATTCACCTGACCTCCGATTTTAACCGATTTTCCTTAATTTCCACTGTATCTAACTTTAAACTATCCAATTCCCTTTTTAAATTTTTTCTAACCTACCTGCCCGGTTAAGTGATCTGACACTCCATGCTCCGATCCGTAGAACGCCAGTTCCTTTCTCCTGATAATAACGTCCTTCTGAGTAGTCCCCGCCCGGAAATCCGAATGGGGGACTATATTACCTCCGGAGTATTTTACCCAAGAGGACGCCATCATCATTTAACCATACGGTAAAGCAGCTTGCCCTCGGGATAAGTTACGGCTGTAGTTTCCCCTTGCTTTCAGCCGTTCGCAGCAAGGCCGTTTTGGTTAGTGTTACAAGGCCAGATCAGTCAATCATCGAGACTGTTGCCCCTGCAACTACTGAAAAGGCTGCTGTCCCTCTTCAGGTACCACATGTTCGTCTAGCCTCTCAACAGATACCCCTCCGTTGCGGTGTAAGAACCACCTAATTATGAGTATCGTAGTTCAGAACGTATGATGTCATAAAAGATGACAAATTCGTCACTGACTCTGGCCACAACATATTTCGCAGACAGCTTTCACACACAAAAAGGTGTAGACGAAGACAATAGCCTTCTATAGAGCCATAGAGACGTTTACAAAATCGCGTTGTAGACATTCGAATCAGCTGTACTTATACATTTGTATATTACGCACATTTTTTTCTGTGACTGTTTCATAATTTCAAATGTGTTTTCACGAATACAAGAAAATGAAATTTTTTCAGTGTTGCACTACAAACAAAGTTAATTTTTTGGTTCCATATCTAATAGAAAATTGGCAAAATGTGTGGAACGCCGGGTTTGACAGTAGGTGGCGTAATTAAATTGGAACGGCCAAGCAGAGGTAGGTGCGAAACACGAGAGAAAATAACAGACAGTGGCAGACAGCGTAAGGTCATCTGCCCTTTCAAAAACGCATAGCAGTAGTTCTGAAGTTCTGTTTAAAGTCGTCGAACAAGAAAGGAGGAAAGATGGGAATCATTGGGTCGAAATGGAAGAAATAAGTACCCTGCAGTTGATATATTAGGTCTATGCAATAGAACTGGATATAGGAGTAAGAGGGAAAGCCACATGAGAAGAGGTAATTGAAGGCTTCCGCAGAACAGTAGAGGAGGAGGTGAATCAGTAAGAGATTCTGTGGAGAGACGAGAAGAATTCCCGTAATGAACCGGTTTCCCGTGGATGTATCATATTGAAATACGTTGTAAACCTGAGACTTTTCTGAGGCTTATAACGCACGTGGAGAAGCCTCAGCATCTGTGCTGTACGGTTCATACAAGAAACTGAGTTTAAATTACATAGCAATTGTTCTTGTGCGTTAATAGAGTATCCTATACCTAATTACGATCAGAGTACCCTATACATAATTACGATTTCTGTGACAGTAATGGCTTACCTAATGCCTAAACGACAAGTCGATAAAACTAATCGACCGATTTATTCATTAATATCAATTTTCCACCGAAAACCACCGACGTGTTGCCTAAGAGTAGGACCATCAAATGACAGGTAGCTGATTATTTTTGTCCGACAATCGGTTAAATTTAAAATAGAATACCGGATGCCGAAAATCAGTGAACTGTTGCCTTGCGTTCAAATTTCGGCTGCAGACACACGGTTGCACTCAAATACTAGTTTCTGCGGTGCTCACTGACCTGGCGCCACAAGAGACTACGCAATCAAAACGCCAGCAGGTCGTGCCGTGCAATCGGTGGGGAGCCGCAGAAACCGTCTTCACTGCAAGCGATACGAACTTAATTTGCCTTGGAGAAAGAACACCACCATACTGCGTGCGACTCTACAAAACCATGGAGAGATGTCCTCAGAGCACAATTTGGTTGGTGATTTTAGAAGGTATCAGTTCCTTATTGACAGTAGTGCGGAAGTTATTGCTGTATGTATTGAAAATGGGTTGGTTTCCTTCACCTTTGAAGCAGCCTCCTACGGATTCACTTCAGTATTAGGATTCTTCGCAACAGTATACTCATGGCTATTACCGTCGTTTTTCTTATGCGATTACACAGCGAGCAGCCGGTACCACAATTTCGTCAATGCTGACGTGGTAAGCATTTTGCACTGCCCCTTATTTTGGATTCGTATCCATAACCCCTCTTCTTTCTTGTTATTTACTTCCAAGAGTTCATTTCATTTCTCTAAATACTACTCTCTAGGGACTGGACGATTTGTGTTTTATATTACTTCCTTGCATTTTTTCCCTACATCAAAACAGCTACGACCCAAGTAATCGAGAATTACAGGAATTGTGGGTTCGTTTTGTAAAAAGACTACCTTGAACGTAATCTCTTTTAGACGAACAATATACACTCTAAGACGCATCACGAAGGAATTATCCGAATGGGATAAAATCGGTAGATATGATGTAAATGTACAGACAAACAAATTATTACAATTTCAAAAGAATTGGATGATTTATTCGAGAGAAAGAGCCTCACAAACTGAACCAGTCGTAACGCTTTGGTCTATCTCTGGTCCCCGTGCAAGCAATTATTCGACTTGGCATTCATTGATAGAGTTATTGGAAGTTCTTTTTGAGGGATAAATTGCGTTATTCTGCCCAATTGGGGCTTTAGATTGTCAAAATCTCATCGAGCTGGTTGGAGGGTCCTACCTATAATGTTCGAAACGTTCTCAACTGGGGACAGATTGTCGGCCTTGATGGCCAAGGTTTGGTTTGATAAGCACAAAGACAAGCTGTAGAAACGCTCGTCATGCACGGGCAGGCATTATCATTTTGTAAGGTAAGCCCAGGATGGCCTGCCATGAAGGACAACAAAATGGGACGTAGAATATCGTCGACGTACCGCTGTGCCGTAAGGCTGCCACGAAGGACAACCAAAAGGATACTGCTATGAAAAGAAATGGCACCACACTCCATTCCTTCTAGTCGGTGGGCCGTATCACGAGTCATAGATTGGTATCGTCATCCAGGACCCCTCCAAACACATCTTCGCTGGTTGTCGGGGCTCAGTTCGAAGCGAGACTCATCACTGAAGACATTTATACTCTGTTTGATGACGTTCCAGCCCAAGACGTGTCTGGAGACGCCCCGAACAGTGGTGGGATACCAAACTCAATGTCGCCTGCCATACGGCCCAATAACCAGCACTGATGGTCGGTGTGATATTTCTTTTCGCAGAAGGAGCCGCTTGGCTGTCATCCGTGACGCTCTTACAGGACAGCGGTTTGTCGACGATATTCTACGCCCCGTTTTGTTGCCATTCATTGCAAGCCATCCTGAGCTTATATTTCAGCAACATCGGCCTGCGCACGGTGAGAGTTTCTACTGCTTGCCTTCGCGCTTGCCAAACCCTAGCTTGGCCAGCAGAGTTTCCGGGTCTCTACCTAACTGAGAATGTTTGGAGCATTATGGGAAAGTCTCCCCAACGATCTCTGGTGATTGATGATCTAACGAGCCAATCGGACAGAATTTGGAATTATGTCCGTCAGATCTATCAATCAGTGCCAACCCGAGCAACTACACTACTGGCCATTAAAATTGCTACACCAAGAAGAATTGCAGATGATAAACGGGTATTCATTGGACAAATACCGGGTGATAAAAAAGTCAGTATAAATTTAAAAACTGAATAAATCACGGAATAATGTAGACAGAGAGAGATACAAATTGACACACATGCTTGGAATGACATGGGGTTTTATTAGAACCAAAAAAATGCAAAAGTTCAAAAAATGTCCCACAGATGGCGCTTCACCTGATCAGAATAGCAATAATTAGCATAACAAAGTAAGACAAAGCAAAGATTAGGTTCTTTACAGGAAATGCTCAATATGTCCACCATCATTCCTCAACAATAGCTGTAGTCGAGGAATAATGTTGTGAACAGCACTGTAAACCATGTCCGGAGTTATGGTGAGCCATTGGTGTCGGATGTTGTCTTTCAGCATCCCTGGAGATGTCGGTTGACCACGATACACTTGCGACTTCAGGTAACCCCAAACCCAAGAATCGCACGGACTAAGGTCTGGGGACCTGGGAGACGGATAACATCACAGCCCAGCATCCTGTGATCCATTTACTAGATAACTAACATGTTTACGGAGGTCACCACGTTGGTGCGAGCGTAGAGGGCCCTCATCTCTGGTCGGCCACCACGGGGTCTATCGTCTAAACAACCCGTGGCTTCGAACTTCGAAATCATTCTCGTCACAGCTGCATTTGTCAACGGACCTTTACACGTTCGATTCCCCTTCCTATGGCGATTGGATCGTAACGCTGAACTAGCACATTCCCCATTCTGATAATACAACTTCACTAAAAGCGCCTTTTCAGGTAACGTCAACAAGCTGCGACTGCTGGCGCATCTGATTCTCTCTCTCTCATTACAGCTCCTTTTATACACGATTGTCATGCGCAGTCACTGACGTTTTGCTGTCCAGCGTCATCGATCGGACATTTTGTTAATTTTTTTTTGGTTCTACTAAAACCTCATATCATTCCAAGCATGCGTGTCAATTTTTACCTCTCTATCTACATTATTCCGTGGTTCATTAAGTTTTCAAATTTATACTGACTTTTTGATCACCCGGTATATTATACTAGAACTGACATGTGATTACATTTTCACGGAATTTGGGTGCATAGATCCTGAGAAATCAGTAAACAGAACAACCACCTCTGGCAGTAATAACGGCCTTGATAAGCCTGAGATTGAGTCGAACAGAGCTTGGATGGCGTGTACAGGTACAGCTGCCCATGCAGCTTCAACACGATACCACAGTTCATCAAGAGTAGTGACTGGCGTATTGTGACGAGCCACCATTGACCAGACGTTTTTGATTGGTGAGAGATCTGGAGATTGTGCTGGCCAGGGCAGCTGTGAAACATTTTCTGTATCCAGAAAGGCCCGTACAGGACCTGCAACATGCGGTCGTGCATTATCCTGTTGAAATGTAAGGTTTCACAGGGATCGAATGAAGGGTAGAGCCACGGGTCGTAACACATCTGAAATGTAACGTCCACTGTTGAAAGTGCCGTCAATGCGAACAAGAGGTGACCGAGACGTGTAACTAATGACACCCCGTACTATCACGCCGGGTGATACGCCAATATGGCGATGACGAATACACGTTTCCAATGTGCGTTCACCGCGATGTCGCCAAACACGGATGCGGCCATCATGATGCTGTAAACAGAACCTGGATTCATCCGAAAAAATGACGTTTTGCCATTCGTGCACCCATTCTCGTCGTTGAGTACACCATCGCAGGCGCTCCTGTCTGTGATGCAGCGACAAGGGTAACCGCAACCATGGTCTCCGAGCTGATAGTCCATGCTGCTGCAAACGTCGTCGAACTGTTCGTGCAGATGGTTGTTGTCTTACAAACGTCCCCATCTGATGACTCAGGGATCGAGACGTGGCTGCACGATCCTTTACAGCCATGCGCAGAAGATGCCTGTCGTCTCCACTGCTAGTGATACGAGGCCTTTGGGATCCAGCACGGCGTTCGGTATTACCCTCCTGAACCCACCGATTCCAAATTCTGCTAACAGTCATTGGATCTCGACCAACGCCAGCGCCAGCAGCAATGTCGCGATACGATAAACTGCAATCGCGATAGGCTACAATCCGACCTTTATGAAAGGCGGAAACGTGGTGGTACGCATTACTCCTCCATACATGAGGCATCACAACAACATTTCACCAGGCAACGCCGCCAACTGCTGTTTGTGTATGAGAAATCGGTTGGAAACTTTCCTCATGTCAGCACGTTGTAGTTGTCGTCACCTGCGCCAACCTTGTGTGAATGCTCTGAATAGCTAATCATTTGCATACCACAGCATCTTCTTCCTGTCGGTTAAATTTCGCGTCTGTAGCACGTCATCTTCGTAGTGTAGCAATTTTAATGTCCAGTAGTATACTTGCGTAATGGTCGGAGGTGGACTTCCGCGTTTTGGCTTGCTCAACTTGCGAAGCTCTTTCTCTTCACTAAATCATCCACTTTTTTGAATTTGTAATCATCTGTTTGTATGTACATCACATCTATGGATTTTATCCCATTCGGATAAATCCTTTGTGATGCGTTGCTTCTTTGTCTTACAGTGTAATCTCGTGTTTTTTTTTTTTTTTTTTTTTTAAATTTCTGTCTGTTGCTTGTCTGTAGCTTTCACCTCCTGTCTCTTAAATTCTTTT
Source organism: Schistocerca gregaria (assembly GCF_023897955.1). Lineage (NCBI taxonomy): Eukaryota > Metazoa > Arthropoda > Insecta > Orthoptera > Acrididae > Schistocerca > Schistocerca gregaria. Next base: position 370,087,108 of record NC_064923.1, read on the forward strand.
TTACATGTTGACTGTTACTGTTGCCAGCATCAACCTGGAATCAAATCACTCGCAGGAAGAGAATGCCTCTGATGTCTCCACCCACAGACAGTGACAGGGAGTTCCGAATTCTTGTATCTGCTAACAGGGAAACGGTAACAGTCAGAACAGGTGTTTCTTTCGATAATCCCCCCTCCCCCCCCCCCCCCCCCCCCCCCAGGAAAACATCTATAGCATCTCTTAAAGTCATTGAGCTTTCGATTATGACTTACAGACAGTTAGGCAACGCCAACTGCAACTGCGCCCTCTAAAGCAGCCAACGAGTTCCGCAGTTATAAACTGTGTGACGGTTGGTTACTCATATGTCGCGAAAATAACGATACGGATCGCCGGGCAGCCTACCTGCGAAGGCGAAACCAGGCGCTAGTACTGTGACTCCTGCAGCGTCGGATGGTATCACGTAAATTTTATACGAAATAAACTACTCATTTAATAGCTTCAGTCGTCTAAAAACTTGAGAAAACTTCTGAAATACAATCTCATAAACACTTCGTTAGTTACTTAAATTTATTTTTTTGAATTGTGCATACAAAGACTGGAAAGATTTATACTGATTCTGTTGTTCAATTTGAGACTGTATTTAGTAACACCAATAAGTCAAGACAGTGCATACCAGTATGAGCAGCATACGCCCGGAGCCCACACAGAAACCAGAATGTAAAAAGTGTTATTACAGCACATCTAACGAAACTGTCTTTAGTGTGGAAATTTAGCACTGCCTGCGAACAGTTTGATGCCAGGTATGCAGTGCTGTCGTTTATCATTAGAGCTGTAACGAATACACGACGTGTTTGTCGACGATCAATCAATCCCGCTACTGTAAATATTCTCGCCAACTCTTATTTACTGGAAAGACCAATTCTTTGATCAGTCCCGTCCCTTCACTAATTTGAAATGTCAAATTTCTTACTTATTTGAGTGGCCCGGTCAGTTGTGCTCTTTAAGTAGAGAAGAATAGAAATCTGGTGCAGATATTTTCAACTTTTTGATCACTTTAAAGCTAAAAGCTTGATATAATGAGGAAAGTCTTTGGCTTTCAAGTTTACCAATCAGTAGTAGTAGTAGTAGTAGTTTTATTCATCCGTAGATCTCTTTTTACAAGGATATAGGACATGTCAAAGTATTTACAAGCTTAGATCAATTTACAATAAGCTAATTCGTATACACATATATTTACAGACTTCTAGTTAGAGACAATCATTAGATTTTACTCCTGGTATACAATAATTTATTTACAAATAACTCATTAAATAATGTAATGCCACACTATTCACTCATATTTCACTATCAGTCACTGCACACACTATACACACATTGTTTCATAACACTTCACTCACTACATACACACACACACACACACACACACACACACACACACACACACACACACACACACACAGGTGATCCTTGGGCCATTTTCTGTACTGCAAGTTCCCATTTGCTATCCTGAAAAACTGAGTCAGCATCCCTTCATAATGAGTGAGATGTTGAGCTCAGAAAGAGGAAGAGGTGTTAGTATTGTGCTATGCATAGCTTGAGGGGAGAGTGTCTCTAGAAAGGAAAAAAGAAGAAAAATAATAAAGTGAAGGTGTTATGTGGAATATTGGATGTTTTATAATCATCATTATTATTATTATTTGTTTGTATAACATTTTTTTTATCAAACCCCTACTCTGCTTTATCTAAGTAATCCTTCAATGTATAAAATGTATTGCATAACAGGTACTTTTTAGCTGCCTTCTTAAATAAGTGTATTTTTGAAATTTCTTTAATCTCTTTTGGTAATTTATTGTACAGTTTTATTCCTTGGTAGAAAATGCTGTTTTGAGTTTTATGTTTATTTTTTCTTGGTAAATGTAAGTTGAGTCTATCTCTTGTTGCATGGTCATGGACAGAGCTGTTTGTGCAGTAATTGCCAATGTTACTTTTGATGTGTACAACTGACTGGTAAATGTGTTCACATGGAGCAGTTAAAATTCCCAGTGTTTTGAACAGATCTTTACAATGAGCTCGACTACTATTTCTGGTTATTATTCTTATGGGTCTTTTCTGGAGTTTGAAAATTGTGTTCATATTTTGTGGATTTGTTCCCCAAAAAAGAATGCCATAGCTAAGAATTGAGTGTACGTATGAATAATATGTAACTAAAAGGCACTGCATGTTACACACAGGTGATAGAATTCTAAGGGCATAACATGCTGATGACTTTCTGTTTGCAAGTACCTTTGTGTGTTCGCACCACTTCAGCTGAGAGTCAATATTCATTCCTAGAAATTTTGCATTTGTTACACAGTCTATAGAGGTGCCATCTACATTTAATTTAACATTGTCATTTTTCCTCTTCAAACTGAAGTTCATGGCATTAGTTTTCTTTATGTTTAATGTCAATTTGTTGCTTATTGACCAATCGTAAACTTCCTTGAGAGTTTCATTTGCTTTCTCGGTAAGGAATTCTCTTGTTCTCTCAGTGACTATAATATTGCTGTCATCAGCGAAGAGAATTTTCTCACCATGAGTAACACTACTGGGAAAGTCATTGATGTATATCAGGAATAGTATTGGTCCTAATATGCTACCTTGTGGAACCCATATATTAATATGTTTTGGTTCTGATAAGTATTTTACTAAATGTTTAGATCTATTTGAAGTATGTGTTATCTCTACTCTTTGTACCCTATCTGTTAGGTATGATAGAAACCAGTCATTAGCTACCCCTCTTATTCCTAATGCTTCTAATTTATTTAATAGAATCTTGTGGTCGACTGTATCAAAAGCCTTAGAAAGATCCAGAAATATGCCTGTGACACACTCATCTTTATCAAGAGCATTAAGTACAACTTTTGTGAATTCTACTATGGCTGACTCCGTATTTTTGCCACTTCGAAAACCAAACTGTGATTTGCTTAAAAGATTGTATTTATTCAGATAATTCATTAATCTGTCTTTCATAATTGCTTCTATTATTTTTGAGAATGCTGACAGCAGGGAAATGGGCCGGTAATTTTCTATGTCTTCTGCATTACCTTTCTTAAGCAAAGGTACAACTCTTGCCTGTTTTAGCTGCTCTGGAAATGTCCCTGATGTGAAGGATTCATTTATTATATTTGTTAATGGGCCTTGTATAATCCCTATGCATTGTTTCAGTACACACATTGGTACATCATCTAAGCCTTCTGACTTTTTATTTTTTAGCTTTTGAACAGTTTTATTGACTTCATTCTCTGTGGTTGGAAGTAACATCATTGTATCTAGTGCAACAATTTTTGCAGGTGTTATATTTGTTTTGGGGAATTTTTGCTGTAACTTCTCTGCAATACTTGAAAAATGCTCGTTTACATATTTTGCTAAGTGTTGTGGATCATTTATTACCTTATCCCCCTCCCTTAGCAGTATGTTATTCTGCGTTTGTTTGCCTCTCCCCGTTTCCTTTTTTATAACATCCCAGACTGCTTTGCTTTTATTCTCTGCATTATATATTATTTTGTCATTAAATGAAACAAGAATAAAGCAGTATCTCAAAAGATTATCTTTGACTTTAAATTATCTACTTATTCAGCTAGAGCTTGTTCAGAACACTTTACCTTTGATGAAAATTCTGCATTGCGAAAAGTCAGTTATAACTCCTTTAAATTATTTATTTTCATAAGGCAAGAAACTCGTTGAACTCCTCGATGATTCACAGCTAAAACAAAGACTGATTTAAAGGTCAATGTCGTCTTTGATGAAGCAACATCACTTGAAAAGCTTTGCCTCTATTCATACTGAAACGTCTGATTGCTAAAACTATCCATGTGGCCTTTACCCAACTATATGGGAGACAGTGATGCCGAAAATCCCAGTATGCAGATATCCTTGCAATTTCACGTCAAAATTAGGATCTTTCTGAGTGTGAAGAAACAGTCTCAGTAAACTTCTTTGCGAATATTTTAGACATGTCGACTTAGACGTAATGTTTCTGAAAAAGAAGAATGTCTTTTCCACTTCTCTAATCTTCTAGCGTAAGTAAAGGTCAGGCCACGGTTCGGTCCTCATGGTATAGTCAAATACAACAAGAACCCAAAGTACATAGGTGTCACATTAGACACAATGCTGACATACTACAATATAAATACCTTTCCAACACGGCTAAGATGGTTCAAACAGGAGCTGGCACGTAGCACATGGGGAGCAAAAAGATCAGTTCTGCACGAAGCATCCTTTGTGTTGCTATTTTCCGCAGCAGAATATTGCGCGCCATTTCGGCTCCGCAGCGCCCCTGTGAAGAAAGTTGACGTTAATTTGAATGCAGATGTGAGATCCATTAATGGCACAGTCGGATCTACACATACATGCTGGTTACCGATGCTAATGAACATCTGCCTAGCTCACCTTCGCCGAAATCACGAAGATTTACTGTCCCTACCTAGAAAACCTCTCTAATTCAGAAGACTAACATTTGACGCAAGAGTGCAAACGCTCTCTACTGGATTCATCCGAGACCCTGAAGCGAAACATGAGTGGCAAACACGAAAACCAGGAATCGCACATTTGTTGACAACCCAAATATTAAAACTGCAGACTTTCATCAACCTAGGGACTCATATGTGCAGCTCAGTAGATTCTGTACTCGAGAAAGTATGTGCAAATACAACATGCACAAGGGGAGAGGGGTGGAGGCTTTTGCACTGACAGTACGTGTCACCGTGGTTATATTCAGACAATGAGCTACAATGTAAAGAAGTGTAAATAAGTGTCTTAACAGACGTTTCCCTGGTGGTACCAAGACCGTGTGAAGCATCTGAAGGGGCGCTCCAATGAACTGAGTTTCCCGACATTCGTATGTGATCTGGGCCGTTGAATGTGTATATAGCGTATATAGTAGCACGTACGTCCAGTCACGAAAACTGACAACGGTCGGGAGAGCGGTGTGCTGGCCACATGCTCCTCCATATCAGCACCCAGGGGCTCTTTATTGGTTGAGTATGACACGGTGGTCGATTGGTACCGTTGGACGTTACGAGGCGTGTTGAGACGGAATAGTAGCAGCACGTATGTATTTATTTGATTAGATTAGAGATTAGATTTACTTGCATTCCAACTGATCCGTAGTGAGGAGGTCCTATAGTATGTAGAACATGTCAGAAAAACAACAATAGATGACGAATATTTACAACTCAAACAAATAAGCTAATGTACCATTCCAGAGGTCTGAGGTGGAATGATCGCCATTTTTTAATGAACACTATATGAAAGGATCATTTTACAAATACTAATGCACTGAATTTAAAATAAAAAACGTTGTTTATTTATTTATAAGGTAATAAACATGTAATACAACTACTATAATACTTATTTACAATGAACACATTACTACACTGAAATGGTACAGTAGTTAGATTGTACTTACACACACACACACACACACACACACACACACACACACACACACACACACACACACACACACACACACACACTTATTTACAATGAACACATTACTGCGCTTAAATTGTGCAGTAGTTATATATATATACACAAATCACTTGGTTCTACTGAGAAATTCATCAATGGAGTAGAAGGAGTTGGCCACCAATAAATCCTTTAGGCTTCTCTTAAACTGAATTTCATTGGTTGTTAAGCTTTTTATGGCTTCTGGCAAGTTATTGAAAATGTGTGTTCCTGAATAATGCACACCTTTTTGTACAAGACTGACTGACTTTAAATCCTTGTGAAGATTATTGTTATTTCTAGTATTGATTCAATGAATTGAGCTCTTGGTTTGGAAAAGTGATATATTTTTAATGACAAATTTCATTAAAGAATAAATATATTGGGAAGCAGTAGTTAGTATCCCTAGTTCCCTAAACAGGCTTCTGCAGGATGTTCTTGAGTTCACACCACACATAACTCTTACTGCACGTTTTTGTGCCCGGAAAACTTTAGCTTGGCTTGATATATTACCCCAAAAAAGAAACCCATATGGCATTATGGAATGAAAGTAAGCATAGTATGCCAGCTTTTTCATTTTTATATCCCCTATCTCTGACACAATTTGCATTGCAAATAGAGATTTGTTAAGACGCTTCAGCAGTTCTGTAGTGTGCTTTTCCCAGTTGAATTTATTATCAAGCTGTAATCCCAAGAATTTAACACTGTCCACTTCTTCTATCTGCTTGTCACCGTATGTTAGGCATTTTCTGTGGGACACCCCTTACAAGTTCAGAATTGCATGTAGTGTGTTTTTTCAAAGTGTAGTGTCAAATAATTAGCTAGGAACCAGTGATTAATGTCCAAAAATATTTTATTAGCTGATCTTTCTAAGACTTCACTTGATTTGTTATTTATTGCAAAGTTTGTATCATCGGCAAACAAAACGAATTTGGCATCTGGTAATGTTACTGATGAAAGGTCACTGATATACACAAGAAAAAGTAACGGCCCTAAAACGGATGCTTGTCGGACCCCACATGTAGTTAGTTCCCAGTTGGATGATGCCTAATAGCTTGATACATGTCTCTTTCCTAATAACACCCTTTGTTTCCTGTCACAGATATAAGATTTTAACCATTTTGCAGCATTTCCTTCCTGTTACTCTATAATATTTTAATTTGCTTAAAAGGATATTGTGATTTACACAGTCAAATGCCTTTGACAGATCACAAAATATATCAGTTGCCTGCAATTTTTTATCTAATGAATTAAGCACATTTTCACTGTAAGTGTAGGTAGCCTTCTCAATATCGGACCCCTTTAGAAACCCGAACTGTGACTTTGACAGTATGGTACTTGAGATAAGATGGTTATAAAGCCGATTGTACATTACTGTTTCTTAAATTTTTGAGAATGCTGGCAAAAGTGAAATTGGACGGAAATTTGATGCTAGGTCTTTATCTCCCTTGTTAAACAATGGCTTAACTTCAGCATATTCCACTGATAAACGACTGGGTACACAGATAGCTTAATATGTTACTTAACAATGAATCAGATTCTTCAGTTAGCTTTGTTGATATTTCTTCATACCCACTAGATGTTTTCGATTTTAAAGATTTTATGATGGACATTATTTCTGCTGGGGTAGTGAGAGTCAAATTCATATTATGGAAGTTACTTGAAATGTCTGGTTTGAGGTATTCCATAGCAGCATCTAAAGAACCTGACAACTCCATCTTTTCAGTAACAATTATAAAATGTTTGTTAAAAGTTCTGCAACACTATACACATCTGTCACCAATGTATCATTTACTCTTAATTCTATTTGTCCCTCTTCATGTCTGGTTCTATCGGTCTCCTCCTTCACTATATCCCATATTGTCTGTATTTTGTTATCTGATATGACTATCTTTTCCTTGTGATATATTTGCTTTGATATCCGTATTACAGTCTTTAATGTTTTGCAGTATTTCTTGTAACGTTCTATAGCATCAGCATCGGAATTGTTTCGGACTGATAGTACAGTTTTCTTTTTGTTTTACAAGATACCGCTATTCCTTGAGTAATCCATGGCTTCTTTGTAGACTTTTCTGTAACCTTCGTAAGTTCTTGGGGAAAACAGTGTTCGAATAAGGTAAGCACTTTATTAGTTAATTTATTGGTTAAATATGTAAAACAGTATTGTTTTATAACTGATGCATACGATAATAATAGTAACCACTTCGCTAGGTAAGTCTGCCTCTCGTTCAGCGTTGTGTACATTTCAGTCTTGCTTTAAAGAAGACAGTTTTGTGAACGATGTAACAGAAGAGAACACCTGTACTATCATAAAAGAATTCAGACACTCGGACTACTTCAGATAAATAAACATTGTCACCAGATACCATTTAACTGATACAGCATTATCTGCGTTCGTATCATGATTACCGTACGGCCGTTTTATTTGCTCTCCTTTACTCGATACCTTGGACTTCGCTTTCCTTAACGGAAATGGACACTTTTCGAAGCACATGTACTCTTCATCATGAATCCAGACAAATTAACTCATTATCTCAGTTGTCGGAGAGTGAATTGCCGCTGTTATCTGTTTAATTTTTTCGCTTTCCATTCTCCGTCATGAAATCCTGTTCGATTTATGACCCCTCTTAGAGTCAGCCTCTTCTCAGCCAAATATCTGGGGAATTGGTAACTGGCATAGGGAGTCCCGGCTGGGAATATTCAGTAGCGGATCTTTTGTTCCAGCATTCATCTTACGACCAAAGGAAACTTTACGAAAACCTCTGTAAGAACCTGGGGATAGGAATTTTCATGTAAGTTAATTCTGGTGCTATGTTCCAGACAGTAAAATGTGGAAGAGTAGCATACGTGTAGATCACTCGTTTCTGTGACGTGAATGGAGTGAAGTGTACCACTTGCTCGTCAATTGTAGTGGATGTTTTTTTACACATCTTTCATTCCACACTCCTGAGACTTGGGCAGGGTTGTTGTACTGGGTTGTTATAATTAAACTGTAGCTACTTATGGAGGTCCAGTGTGTCCTGTAATTATCATACGGCAGCGAAGCGTCGTAGATATTGTAATGCCTTAATGCGAAACCGATTCAACCTGGAAAACAAATTACTTTCGATCGTGGCCATCAGGTGCAAATCTGGGGCAGCAATTGCAAGAAAGACGTATATAAATGTTTCCATGTGTAACAGATTAGGAATGGGACGTGGGCGGAAAAGGCCAAACAAGCGAGAAGGCATACTTTTTATTTTATTATTAACCACCGCTTAAAATGTTTGTCCAATATGAGCACCGGAGACATGGACGAGATGCTGCATCCGTAAAACGACGCGATAAACAGTTGCTCGCGGTAGTTCCGGTGGAATCTGAGCAACGTCTTCCTGTATACTGGTCTTCACGTCAGGTAGAGATCAAACTTGTCCCCGGTAAACGCGTTGTTTTAGATATCCCAAGGGCTAAAAGTCGCATAGATTCAGATCCGGTGATCTTGCCGGCTCCACTGGATACAACACGTTCGTGGAAGACTGCGTTAAGCACATCTGGCACTGGGCGAGCGACGTGAGGTGTTGCCCCATCTTGCAGTGGTCGCCGCACAGTTGCACTCTTCCAAAAAGCAAGAATCACATGCTGTACAAAGAGGTTTCCATTACGCGCAGAAGTCACTGTATACCTGAAAAGCCCTGTGGGTGTATTATTTTCAAAGACGAAAGGCCCGAGAACAAAGATGCTTTTGAATCCACATCACACAGTCACATCCTGAGTGTGTAATGGCTCCTTCACAACACTTGGTTTAACAGTACCCTAAACACGGTAGTACTGTGTATTCACAGACAGAATATCGCCCAGTCTAATGTCATCGTCTTCGATCCGTGCCCAAAGAGCAAATTCAGAACGTTGCTGGACATCATGAGGTTTCAGTTGGTGCACCGTCTAGATCTTGTACGGGTAAAGTAGACCGCAAACTTCCCGTTCTGTTGATCATGGTATGGGTAATTCTCTTGACACTGCACGATCCTTAGCACTACCCGACGCACGTGTGGCATGGACAGTTACAGCAACTGTAACCTCGTCAACAACTTCCACAAGAATAGGATGTCTTCCTCTTTCAGGTGCCACACCAAGCTCACTCGTTGTTTCTAATTGCATCATCATATTCTTTAAAGCGTTTAATAGCACCTCGTTTATCTCTAGATAATTCCGTCGGCGATGCTCTCTCAACGATGCACTGTAATTGCAGCCGTTCACATAAAACAGTACGCGGTCTCTCTACTCGACAACCATACTGTTCACTCACGTTATGGCTTGTCAAATGACAGCGTGGGTGTCATACTGTCATACAAATAGTGAACAGCGCCAGATTTGCACCTGGCGCCGCAATAGTAACTAATTTATTTTCCAGTGTAAATCGGTTCCGCATTAACGCATTAGTGTATCTACCAAGTTTCGCTGCCATACGATAATTACAGCACACACTGGACCTCAGTGAGTAGCTACACTTTAATTGCAACCACCCGAGAGAACAGCCCTGCTAAAATCTCAGAGGTAGGGAATGAAAGATGTGTAGAAAAAGATCCACTACAAATGTCGAGCAAGTGATTGAATTCACATCGTTTACGTTGTATGACTCTACACATACAAATAAACGTTGTTCTTTTCTGTGGAATACGCCAATAGGCTGACAGTATGGCAAGGGGGCTCTCATTTGGGGGTATTTGTGAGAGTATTTCCAGTTACAGTATTCGTCTTATAACCAAGGGAACCTCCCCAGAAACTTTGGTTGGAAGTACGGCATTGAATTATTTTATTTTTGGGTCAATGTTGGCCATTGCAGTTGGCGTTATTATTATTATTATTATTGAAAATGAACTGCAAGACCGACTGGGAGAGCTTTGGAGATACGCATTCACAAGGAATCTGCAATCTGCAATACTCGTAATCATAGGCGTCCACAAAGGGGTAGGATGCGAAAGGAGACACTTGCCTCCCTATCGTTCGGAATATCGATTACAGAGTCTATCTATAATGTATAACAATCGATTGTCCAGGATGTATTAAGTTTTTTGTGTCACTCATAAAATGTAAATCTTGTGGCATGACAGGTCTCGAAACTGATCATCTCAATTGTATCAAAAATGGCAATTTTAATGAACACTTAAATTTCTGTGGACGGCTAAGGGCGTAACGTGTTGCAGAATCGTTCTAAAATCGTTGGGTCGCTTTTAGAAGTCTAATACGCGGTGGCTGTAGTCTCTCTTTTCTGTGAGACATGTGGGATTAAATTAGTAATAGTGGTCAGTGTCACCGACTTACTATTCTGTTTTATGGTGAGTCGCGTCAGTGAGTCAATCACGTCACTTGTCTAAGTCTCCAATTTATACACGCTAACTGACGCAACGATGACACGAACAACAGTTCTGAAGATTTTTCTACTGACAGTGCATACAATGCGAGAATGTTCCGTTATGGTTTTAAACTCTATTAATCAGACTGTAGAATACTCACATGTACCGCGTACTATGAACTGCTGAAATATTAGTATACGCTGTATGAAGTGGAACATTCCTCTTATACACACCGACGAGACAAAAGTCAGTGGCTAGCGATATGCACATATACAGATAGCGATACAGAAGGTATAAAAGGGCACTGCATTGGCGGAGCCGTACTCACGTAATTCATGTGAAAAGTTTTCTGATGTGATTATGGGGTACGACGAAAATTAACAGACTTGGAACGCGGAATGATAGTTATAGTTAGACGCATAGGACATTCGAGTTCGAAAACAGTTATCGAATTCAGTATTCCGAAGTCCACAGTGTCAAGACTGTGCCGAGAATACCAAATTTCGGACATTACCTTCACCATGGACAACGCAGAGGCCGACGGCCTTCTCCTAACGACGGATAACAGCGGCGTTAGCATAGCGTTGTCAGTGCTAACAGACAAGCAGTACTGAGTGAAATAACAACAGATATCAATGTGGGACGTGCGACGAACGTACCCGCTAGGACAGTGCGTCGAAATTTGATGTTAATGGGCTATGGCAGCAGAAGGCCGACGCGAGTGCCTTTGCTAGCAGTACACCATTCCTCTGCAGCGCCTCTCCTGGGATCGTGACCACATCGCTTAAACCGTCGGCTACTTGGAGACAATCTGCAGCCATTCATGGACTTCATGTTCACAAACAATGATGGAATTTTTATGAATGACAGTACGGCATGCCACCAGGCCACAATTGTTCGCGAGTGGTTTGAAGAATATTCTGCACAATTCGAGCGAATGATGTGGCCACCCAGATCGCACGACATGAATCCCATCGAAAATTTACGGCACGTAATCGAGACGTCAGTTCGTGCAGAAAATGCTGCACCCGCAAAACTTTCGTAATTATGGATGACTATAGAGGTAGCATGTCTCAATATTTCTGCATGGGACTTCCACGCCACGTCGAGTTGCTGCAAAAGAACATTCGACACCATATTAGAAGGAATCCCATGAATTCTGTCACCTCTTTGTAAATCGCCCATTGCTTGCTTGAAGATGTGAAAGCAAGCAAATCAATTGTTAACTTAGTCCATTCGTCACACAATCGAAAATCTTTGCGGAAATTTATTCACTATTCGTTAGTCTTTTACTTAGGTTTTTCTTTATTTAAGTACCTCGAGAGATCTTGCAGACCTAAATACCATGTTTATTGAAAATATTCTGTAATTCCTGCTAGGCAAGAATGATGTCTCACTGCCGTTCCCTGCCGTGTGTGTGCTCAGATCTTTCTTTGCTCTGTAGAGATAAGACGTTTGCTGCCAAATATTCCATATTAGAAATCCGTGAACAAGAGGTCGCTCTGCTATCTTGAGTGGAGGATGAAGGAGGCTGCAGGACTTCAATTCGCCATTACCTCCTCCTATAACTCTTACGACCAGTTTGAGGTAGTTTTCCTTGTGTCCAAAGCCGTGGCTAGCGTCACTGTTATTACCAAATTTCCGTGCCCTTGCAAATCAATATTAACTGAAACCTAAGGTCCTGTACAAGTGTTAAAGGCTACTAATTGAATGGCAAACACAGGTTTATGATAGATAAAAAATACCTTATTACAAAAACAACATAAGAAGCAATGTAGCGTGGAATACTAGGCTTAATTCAAGCCTTATATCGTTTTAATTATCTCCATAAACGCGTGAACTATCTCTCCCCCCCCCTCCCTCCCTCTCTCCTGTGTGTAAAAAAATACAATAGCCACATGCTCTTCTGAGCATGGTGTGCTTACACTCCAATCCAATATATTTACTTTCTTTCGTCATGCTGCAAGGCAGCTGTTCTTCTGATTCGTGACTGAGCTATGCTTTTTATTTCCTTTTCTTAACCATTATGAGGTGTAGCGGAAGTGGCAAACGACATCTCACATCTCTGAACTGTGTGTTCATAGTTGCTTCCACGTTTTGTTTATCAGTTTTTTAACAATCTTCCACAGAAATACTGTTTTTGTGGTGTCACCGCCAGACACCACACTTGCTAGGTGGTAGCCTTTAAATCGGCCGCGGTCCGGTAGTATACGTCGGACCCGCGTGTCGCCACTATCAATGATTGCAGACCGAGCGCCGCCACACGGCAGGTCTAGAGAGACTTCCTAGCACTCGCCCCAGTTGTACAACCGACTTTGCTAGCGATAGTTCACTGACTACATACGCTCTCATTTGCAGAGACGATAGTTTAGCATAGCCTTCAGCTACGTCATTTGCTACGACCTAGCAAGACGCCATTATCAGTTACTATTGATATTGTGAACTATATACCGTCAAGAGCGACGTTCATTATTAATGGATTAAAGTTAAGTATTCCACCAGCCACGTCCGTTGTTTCTAAATTCTAATTTCCTTGTCCTGTTCCAGACCTCACGCCAGCCTGCGTGAGCTAAATCGCGTGCCTTTCGGCCTCCTCTAGTAACACTGTGTTGGCTCTCCTGCCAACCACAAAAGTTTTGCTGTACCTTTGCTTCTTTTGTTTAATGTACAGAATATCCAGTATCCAGTTTTTGTCACATTCTTTTCGGTTATGTGTTTCTTTCTTTTGAAAGCGCTTGTGTCTTCGATTATCCTATCTCTTTTCCGTTTTAATTTCAAATAACTATCGGGAATTTCAAGCGCTGCCAACTTTTTTATCACGTTCCATTCAATTTCCAGTGAACTACGATGATGCAAGATACGAAATCTAGGTAGAGGTCATCTGCCAGTCAGTACAGCACAAAGAGATTACCTTGGTGAAGAAGTTCGTAGCGTTTTTGTTTTGCATGTTGTTATTCCGATTGCTATGGATTTATTTATCGACTCTCATTTACATATTGTCTTCTGTCATTTGGAGATAGTAAATTGGCACTAGGAAATGGAGTGCCAGGCAGAGAAATCGACAAATATATTCTTCTGTTTCAGTTCAGTAAAGAGGCGACGGCGCGGAGACAGCCAGAAACATTTTCGCCTTTATAGAGATAATGCCATCGGGGAGAACACGGCAAGACAATGGTTTTCTCTTTTTATGGACGATCTTTTTGACATTAGCGACTCCACAGGTTCGGAAGATATTTGGGGTCTGATGAAGTCCGTTTAATCGCATTACTCCACTTCATTGTACTCGAGAACTGGCAAATGTGATGACCTGTGATCATTGCCACATAGTGCAACGCAATGGGGAAGGTTCAAAAATCGAATGCGTAGATACAACATGCTCTAATCCAAAACCACAAAAATCAGCAGGTGGTCATTTTTGCTTCTCCGCTTGTTCTTCGTCAACTGGCTCGTGAACAAAACCGACCATTCATAACCCGTATCGTTGCTGGTGTCGGGAAATGGCGTCCTTATGTTAACATACGGAAGAGAAAGGAATGGTTGAGCCCAAACATAGCGGCACGTTGTGGCGTACTACGAATTACTGGCCTGAAGTATAACCATCACGGATTGCTTGTATTGTCAGCATCTGCAGACGCAGTCTAAGATCAACGACCAGGAAGACTGTGTGAAGTGGTGCTGCTCCACGATAAACACAGCCCGTATTTTGCTAGACTGACAAGGAACACTGTACAGGAGCTGGGTAGGGAAGTCATTCTGCACCCAGCTTATTCAATCTTATGCCCTTAGATTTTCGCGTTTTCCGCTCTCTGTTGAGTAACCTTCAAATAACTTACTTTCCGGACGAACATGCGCTTCGAAAAAGGCTCGTCGAGTTCTCCGCCTCAGAATCATGTGATAGTCGCGGAATCGAAAAGTTACCTTAGCGTTGACAGAGTCTTGTAAACAGTGTAGGAGAATATACCGTTGATGACTAGAGTATCGGTGTGGCCGAGCGGTTCTAGGTGTTTCAGTCTGGAACCGCGCTACCGCTACGGTCGCAGGTTCGAATCCTGCCTCGGGCATGGATGTGTGTGATGTCCTTAGGTTAGTTAGGTTTAAGTAGTTTTAAGTCCTATAGTGCTCAGAGCCATTTGGACCATTCTGAAATAGAGTATCTGTTGTGTTTACTAAACTCGTGGAACAAAGCTACGAACTCTTGAACCAATATCTTATAATTACGGTGATGTCTCGACCACATAGTTTGACTGATTTCGCTTTGCGCGTTTCAGAGCGTCCAACATCATCAGAGTCTTTGAAAAGATCGACCTCTACTAAAATGTTATGTCCTATGTCATTAGAGATGTGCGTTCTTGGGGGTTCAACAGATTCTGATAATGGTGAGAGCATTGAAACGCATGAAGTGACGTCAAATAAACCGACTGAGTGTTGAGGCTTCAGCCCAATTATGTAAGCAGTAGACTGTCTCTGCGTTTGTAACCAAGTCTCTAGGTCCTCACGGAATTACAAACTAGCATAGTGCATTATCATACAATTTTCATATTTCTTTGTTTGATTTCTCTTCTGTTTATTTTTTTAAAACTATGCACCCTGTTCATAACTACTGGATTATAATCCCGAAGCTTTCTATACCTACATCTACATCTACATGACTACTCTGCAATTCACATTTAAGTGCTTGGCAGAGGGTTCATCGAACCACAATCATACTATCTCTCTACTATTCCACTCCCGAACAGCGAGCGGGAAAAACGAACACCTAAACCTTTCTGTTCGAGCTCTGATTTCTCTTATTTTATTTTGATGATCATTCCTACCTATGTAGGTTGGGCTCAACAAAATATTTTCGCATTCGGAAGAGAAAGTTGGTGACTGAAATTTCGTAAAAAGGTATCGCCGCGACGAAAAACGTCTATGCTGTAATGACTTCCATCCCAACTCGTGTATCATATCTGCCACACTCTCTCCCCTATAACGTGATAATACAAAATGAGCTGCCCTTTTTTGCACCCTTTCGATGTCCTCCGTCAATCCCACCTGGTAAGGATCCCACACCGCGCAGCAATATTCTAACAGAGGACGAACGAGTGTAGTGTAAGCTGTCTCTTTAGTGGACTTGTTGCATCTTCTAAGTGTCCTGCCAATGAAACGCAATCTTTGGCTCACCTTCCCGACAATAATATCTATGTGGTCCTTCCAACTGAAGTTGTTCGTAATTTTAACACCCAGGTACTTAGTTGAATTGACAGCCTTGAGAATTGTACTATTTATCGAGTAATCGAATTCCAACGGATTTCTTTTGGAACTCATGTGGATCATCTCACACTTTTCGTTATTTAGCGTCAACTGCCACCTGACACACCATACAGCAATCTTTTCTAAATCGCTTTGCAACTGATACTGGTCTTCGGATGACGGTAAATTACAGCATCATCTGCAAACAGTCTAAGAGAACTGCTCAGATTGTCACCCAGGTCATTTATATAGATCAGGAACAGTAGAGGTCCCAGGACGCTTCCCTGGGGAACACCTGATATCACTTCAGTTTTACTCGATGATTTTGCCGTCTATTACTACGAACTGCGACCTTCCTGACAGGAAATCACGAATCCAGTCGCACAGCTGAGACGATACCCTATAGCTCCGCAGCTTGATTAGAAGTCGCTTGTGAGGAACGGTGTCAAAAGCTTTCCGGAAATCTAGAAATACGGAATCAACTTGAGATCCCCTGTCGATAGCGGCCATTACTTCGTGCGAATAAAGAGCTAGCTGCGTTGCACAAGAGCGATGTTTTCTGAAGCCATGCTGATTACGTGTCAATAGATCGTTCCCTTCGAGGTGATTCACAATGTTTGAATACAGTATATGCTCCAAAACCCTACTGCAAACCGACGCCAATGATATAGGTCTGTAGTTAAATGGATTACTCCTACTACCCTTCTTGAACACAGGTGCGACCTGCGCAATTTTCCAATCTGTAGGTACAGATCTATCGGTGAGCGAGCGGTTGTATATGAGTGCTAAGTAGGGAGCTATAGTATCAGCGTAATCTGAAAGGAACCTAATCGGTATACAATCTGGACCTGAAGACTTGCCCGTATCAAGCGATTTGAGTTGCTTCGCAACCCCTAAGGTATCTACTTCTAAGAAACTCATGCTAGCAGATGTTCGTGTTTCAAATTCTGGAATATTCCATTCGTCTTCCCTGGTGAAGAAATTTCGGAAAACTGCGTTCAGTTACTCTGCTTTAGCGGCACAGTCGTCGATAACAGTACCATCGGCACTGCGCAGCGAAGGTATTGACTGCGTCTTGCCGCTTGCGTACTTTACATACGACCAGAAGTTCATCGGATTTTCTACCAAATTTCGAGACAATGTTTCGTTGTGGAACCTATTAAAGGCATCTCGCATCGAAGTACGTGCCAAATTTCGCGCGTCTGTAAATTTTAGCCCATCTTCGGGATTTCGCGTTCTTCTGAACTTCGCATGCTTTTTCCGTTGCCTCTGCAACAGTGTTCGGACCTTTTTTGTGTACCACGGGGGATCCGTTCCATCTCTTACCAATTTATGAGGTATGAATATCTCAATTGCTGTTGCTACTATATGTTTGAATTTGAGCCACATCTCGTCTACATTCGCATAGTCAGTTCGGTAGGAATGGAAATTGTCTTTTAGGAAGGCTTCTAGTGGCACTTTATCCGCTTTTTAAATAAAATTATTTTACGTTTGTTTCTGACGGATTTGGAAGAAATGGTATTGAGCCTAGCTACAATGACCTTGTGATCACTAATCCCTGTATCAGTCACGATGCTCTCTATCAGCTCTGGATTGTTTGTGGCTAAGAGGTCAAGTGTGTTTTCGCAACCATTTACAATTCGCGTGGGTTCGTGGACTAACTGCTCGAAATAATTTTCGGAGAAAGCATTTAGGACAATCTCGGAAGACGTTTTCTGCCTACCACCGGTTTTGAACAAGTATTTTTGCCAACATACCGAGGGTACGTTGAAGTCCCCACCAACTATAACCGTATGAGTGGGGTATTTATTTGTTACGAGACTCAAACTTTCTCTGAACTGTTCCGCAACTATATCATCGGAGTCTGGGGGTCGGTAGAAGGAGCCAATTATTAACTTAATTCGGCTGTTAAGTATAACCTCCACCCACACCAATTCGCACGGAGTATCTACTTCGACTTCACTACAAGATAAACCACTACTGACAGACACAAACACTCCACCACCAATTCTGCCTAATCTATCTTTCCTGAACACCGTCTGAGACTTCGTAAAAATTTCTGCAGAACTTATTTCAGGCTTTAGCCAGCTTTCTGTACCTATAACGATATCAGCTTCTGTGCTTTCTATTAGCGCTTGAAGCTCAGGGACTTTTCCAGCGCTACTACAACAATTTACAACTATAATTCCGACTGTTCCTTGATCCAAGCACGTCCTGTAATTGCCAAGCACCCTTTGACATTGCAGCCCATCCCGCACTTTCCCGAGGCCTTCTAACCTAAAAAACCGCCCAGTCCACGCCACACAGCCTCCGCTACCCGTGTAGCCGCCAGCTGAGTATAGTGAACTCCTGACCTATTCAGCGGAACCCGAAACCCCACCACCCTATGACGCAAGTCAAGGAATCTGCAGCCAATACGGTCGCAAAACCGTCTGAGCCTCTGATTCAGACCCTCCACCCGGCTCTGCACCAAAGGTCCGCAGTCGGTTCTGTCAACGATGCTGCAGATGGTGAGCTCTGCCTTCATCTCGTAAGCAAGACCGGCAGCCTTCACCAAATCAGATAGCCGCTGGAATCCAGAGAGAATTTCCTCAGATCCAAAGCGACACACGTCATTAGTGCCGACATGTGCCACCACCTGCAGCTGGCTGCACCCTGTGCTCTTCATGGCATCCGGAAGGACCCTTTCCACATCAGGAATGACTCCTCCCGGAATGCACACGGAGTGCACACTGGATTTCTTCCCCTCCTTAGCCGCCGTATCCCTAAGGGGCCCCATTACGCGCTTAACATTGGAGCTCCCAACTACAAGTAAGCCCACCCTCTGCGATTGTCCGGAGCTTGAAGGCTGAGAATGATCCTCTGAAACAGGGCAGGCAGCTGCATCTGGCTCAGCCAGAGACAGTGCCTGAAACCGGTTTGTCAGACGCACCGGGGAGGCTTTCTGATCAGCCTCCGGGGACGCCTTTCGCTGCCTGCCACGCCTTGGAAGGACCTCCCAATCAACCACAGGCGAGGGCTCAGCCCCACTGCGGGCAGCAACCGGGGCAACCACAGCGGCAGACCGATCTGGGGACAGACGGGACGAGGTTGACATCCCCGTGATAACCAAGTCCGGCTCCCCACAGTGGTGCCCATTGGCAACAGCCTCAAGCTGCGCGACTGAAGTCAGCGCCGATTGCAGCTGTGAGCGAAGCGATGCCAAGTCAGCCCTCATCCGAACACAGCAATCGCAGTCCCTGTCCATTCTAATCGATGTTGAACAACAGTTACTGAAACACGAGTCCGTGCCTAGATAACGCAAGCAAAACACGCAAAGAATGTATCAACTAACCTGTACAAATGCCTAACGACTGCGCTACAATCTGCTGAATTTACGATTACAGTAACAAAAACTCGAAATTGCACCTCCTATACGAAACTCACACGCAATTTCAATAAGAATCTACGAAGTAAACACTACAGCGCGATGCTACAACTGTCAAATACTATAATACGCCCGAAATATATGAATTAAACAATGCAAGTACCCAAAAACACGCAAAGAAATTAATTAAACTATCTAACAAATAAGTAGATATGTTTCATAGCCGTACAGTCAGTTCCTCAGTGTCTTTATTACCTGGTATTTTCAATGTTCCTTTTGCGACAACGAACAGAAACTATCAGCGACAAAAGCTATCTCTCTCACGTGGTGTCCTTTCCTCATCCATCACAGATATCACATGCTCTTGTAGTTGCGATATGCCTCCGTTACGTAAAAGACTGGCCACGGAAGCTGCCGTAGGAAGAAGCAGTTTTGCCTAACGATAGAAGTAACCATTCTACGTCTTCGTTTCAGCCACTGGGGCTCGAAGACAACTCAGGAGGCGGCATCGTTAACAGTAGTGACCATAATAATGGTATACATTTAGCGTTGACAGAATAACCCGAAAGAAGGTTAGAGTAGTTACCAAAAGGATACACTGAAACACATGTATGAAGGTTAGAGTTGTTGCCAAAAGAATACATTAAAAACCAAGTGAATCTGGCTTCTTTATTTATTTGTGGCACATGTCACTAGCTGCCAGATAAAGAATGTTGAGTCACACCCGCTGCAATGTTGCCTTGTTATCAGCGAAGTTTAAACGGTAGCTAAGTTTCTTAATTATTTTTGCACGATGCTGATGGCGCCCGCGAACATGTAAGACACATGATTCTGTGCCGAGAATCGTTTCTATTGCTGTCTTTGGAGTATACGCTGCGTGATTAGCTGACACATTAAAAGTGTGTGCCGGACCAGAAGACGAAACCGGAACTCCACCTTACTCGGTCACTGTGCTGCCAAGGGCGGCACACCGATTTAGATGTTACCTTATAGTTATTTGGTTTTGCATTTACTGTGCAAGATTTGTATCTGATTTCACTATTCATTGCAATATTTTGGCCTCTGCCGCCTTTATTTCAATCATTACGACTGCAATTGCGACTTATTGTTATTTTCGAGTGGAAGATTTCGTGCCTATTCAATGTCAAAAATTTCATTGTTTTCTGAAATTCGTAAACATTACATGCCGTTATAGAAAAAGATCTTATTTCCTTACTTACTTGGCGTGTGCATAGACACGAAATACTGCACTTAAATGACAACACGGTCGAAACTGAAGTAGTGACAGAAATGAATCTGACAGTAAAAGGTGAAATATTGTGATACAAAAGTCCCACAACACTAAATCCAGTTAAAAAAGCATATATTTGTATTTATACAACTTGTGGCTCCAAAACAAGAATGTAAAAAAAAAATCTTGGCGTTCACTGGTCGCATTCTTTATTCGGAGGTTCTATGTTTTATTTCCCGTAGAACTAATTTTACTTTACTCATCTCTATCCATGCTTCGCTTGTGTTTGTCCGTGGGTTACATTTACTTTAGATTTGTAAGAGCACGTTTGACCCATTTAACTGTATATTATTAAACAACATCAGTTCGTGTATTTTGCTCCCAGCCCGTGGACAATTGGTCCACAGCCAACGTTTTTATCACTATTTTAAAATTATGTACGAAAAGGACAATAGAATGCATTCAACGAATTAAAATTCTCAGTATATCAAATGTCCTGTTATTGCTATGTCGGTACTGGAAAAAGTAATACTTTTTTGTTATATTTGAACTGCTCCATTCTTGTCATTTTTTGCATGGTCTTTAATGTTGTCTCTTTCGGCCAACTAAGCTTCCGTTCCTGGACTTTTTTATGTTAATAATTCGCACCTTTTATATTCTATACTGCTGTGAATCGCCTGTGTAGTGACTTCACTTCCCTCAGTTTTACTTCTTCCAAGTACTTCCCGTCTTCTAAAAGCTGCTACAATATATTATCGGTCAGCAGCCTTTGTTCAGCCTCACTATATGTCCACAGAAATCTGATACAACACACTCCCGATTACCTGTGTGCGGACTATACGTCCATAGTTCGGTGAGTTTTGAAAAATAATAAAGCATGAAGTCTAAAGTATTCTGTTATACGCAATTAGAACGAACATTTTCGTTTAGAATTCACATTTCTGGTTGTGAAGACGTAGGTGAAAAAACATTCGTAAGTCATTAAATAACCATGCCTACAAACCGGGATTTGAACAGCTAAGTGACGCGGATATAGGGAACAATTTGTGATCATTAGAGGAAGAAGAAAACGAAGACGAGACTTTCGAGGAACCCATTATTACATACACCGAGTCAATGTAATACTTGGCTCTGTTACTGAGGTACACAGTGCAGAATTAGTTCGACCATACGTACTTTTCGGCTATGCGGACTGTAAGAAACGTCATCAGGAAAGAAAGTGAATGAAAGACACAAAAATTTGAACGATTATTTCCCGAGCGTTAACTAAAAGCCAGTGATATGAAATATAGAGTATATCAAGTGTAATTTTGTAAAGCTGCCAGTAACTTGTTATACAATGGGCTATCAAATGTGGAAAGTAGAGTATTTTGTTAATAGAGTAAACAGTTTCTGGTGAAAACTTGAGTAATTTGGATATTCGTAATTTTACGTTTTCCGTGCGACCTCGATAGCTTATTGTATTTCCTATTCACTTATGTTTTTGGGAGGGCTACTACTAAAGTTTTTATTGCCAATTTCTCTAACTTGGATTATTGTTGGATAGTAGTTTTTACTACAACAGAACAGAATAGGTTATATTTTATATTTGACGACCTAAGTATGATGGATACGAGCAAGTATATCGCGGTTAGTTCATTTTTACGATGAGACAGTCAATCTTTTTCGTAAATATCTGGTCATAATCAGCGCCCTTGGTGACTGTGCGATTGGAACTCGTAGTAGATAAAAATAGCATTGCCAGCAGCTTATCTTGGTGAATATCGCGGTTTCTTTGCAAAAAAGTTATGTACGTCCATTTTTCCTTTTGTAGGCACTTTGACACGGTTCCAGACGAACGTGAATGTGAATTAGACAAATTACAATTCAGTGCATTTCTCCCTTTATCACTATTCGCCTTCCACATAGGGTTTCCCCTCTCTGTATCGGATTTCAGATACTCCTAAACGCTCGGCATCGGACCCTAGCACAAGTAGCTGAGTAAATTCTTAGTTTCGCTTTGGGGGCCTCTAGCTGACCTATAGCGAGAGTAAATGAGATGCATCACGACCTTACACTGGGCGAAGAACAAGTCCGCACACTGGCGTCAGTTAGAAGCAAGAAGACTGAAACAAAATACACCTGAACTGCAAAATTTTATCTCAAGACCATATATTTTACTTCAAGACCATTGTTTCAGTCTTTTTACCTGCTACTACTTAATCTGACTGCAATCTTGAGGCGCTTTTGATTCTGAAAAGTATATTTGAGAAACTTTGGAAGTTCCTTGTTTCTTGAATACATAGTAAGTTTACTAGAAGACAACACAGTAGACGATCACAGATAGCAGTTTGCACAGCACTATAACAGCTCTTTCAGAAATAATTCTCTTATCTCGTTATATGTGTTATTTCAAGCCCAACTTATCAACACCAGTTCAGCGATTCACAGATCTGCGTTGCTGAAATATGTAACTCTTTCTAGGTGACACAAAAGCTTAATTTATGTCTTTGAGCTTCTGTGTTTATAGTAGCTTTTTGGTTAATGCTAAAGCCACCGACGAATTAAAAACTGATATGGATACTGTGCCAGCTGTGTGTTATCAGTTTCGCAACACAAGATAAGAATGAGTCGATTACTTTCCAACTTCAGCACGTAAGCTGTCAGAATAGGCTATTTCCTTTATTCTTTCATGTAAGTTATACTGAAAAAATCATCTACCTTAATCTGATACTGACATGCTAGAAAAATGTTGGGTACCAGCAACATAGTATAAGTTTGTTTTGTGAATTAGTCCATGCAGGTTGCATGTTGTTACCACTCTTACTCATCATTTAGAACCAGCGATGAAGGAGGTGAAAGAGGAATATCAGAAGAAATTTAAAAGTGAAACAGGCACAGATACCAAGGATAATATTTGAAGACAACGTAGCCCTTGTAGAAGAAGGAAGGAAGGAAGGAAGAAGGCATGTCGAATGCAGTAAAGAGTGTACATAGTCAAAGCTAAAACTAAAGTGTATAAGAATAGTATATAAAATTACCAAGATGCTCAACGAAAATAGAACAGATACAGTAACAGGAAAATGAGAAATTTGGGAAGCAAGACTACTCCAGATGATCAAAGCTAGACTGCATGAACATCAGACATAAAAATACACTTTTAAGAAGAATTAGAGGAACACACTAACAACGTCCGGTATGTTAGATCTATTTTGATACAGACAGTACCTGTGGTCTTATTGCATGGCTTGATATCTTCGCTTTCAGTCTAGGCAACAACTGAAATCATTCGCCATGTATTGGCTGTGTTATCCATTACAGTATTAGCTGACTCCTGAGAATGAAATGAGTATCGGCGTCCCAGTGTTTTCTAGTGAGATACGCAGATGGCAGTTGTCATTTGTGGACGTTGTATTCAACCAAGCACATGCAGTGCGACAGCTTAATGCAGTGCAAGTTGCAACGGCGGTCTGTTTTATCCAAAAAGGATCAACTTTCGGTCGTGCTGCTGGAGATTTCAATGCCTCTCCTTTTGTTATCCATGGGCTGTGTACACGCTACAGGGAGACAGGTCAGTACACAAGGCGAGTTGGACAGGGTCGCCGATAGACTACAATCTCACGTGAAGACCGAAATCTGGTCATCTCTATGTTGCGGTGTCGTACAGATACCTCCTGAGCACTACAAGACGATCTCAGAAGGGCCACTGGAGCTGCTATGTCCATCGCACTGTAGCGAGCAGGTTACGAGAAAGGACCTTACAACGCAGACGTCGTGTTCCAAAATTTTTTGTGGTAAGTTCTTATGGGAATAAACTGCTGAGGTCATCGGTCCCTAGGCTTATATACTACTTAATCTAACTTAAACTAACTTATGCTAAGGACAACACACACACCCATGCCCGACGGAGGACACTTGCATCTTCGTCCATGGCGAAACGTTGCATTCACAGACGTGTCCAGATATCCTCTGTCACAAGGTGATGGCCGTGTTCGGGTGCGGAGATCGGTGGCGAGCGGTACCTGCCAAATGCTGTCTCAGGAAATAAACAGATATTTAAGATTCTGTAATATTGTGTGGAGGCTTCGGTGTTGACAGCGGCACGGATCCTGTCGCTGTCCATGGTCGCCTCACCGTCACGCAACACGCCGAACAGGTCCTTTTGGACCGTGTGGTGGCTGCTGCATACGGTGGTGGCCCTGAATTCCTTCCTATGCCAGAACAACTGTGACGGGCGTCAGCAGGGACGTCTTGCGGAGCCTGGACATTGAAGTAATGGATTTGCCATTGGTGGGTTACGACCTAAACCCTGCGTGCGTATGTGTGACGTTCTTGACAGACTTGTTCGTGGTCGCTCTGTTCCACCACAGACTCTCCCAGAGCTGTCATGGGCCCACTTTGAAGAGTGGAACGGATACCACAGGGTGACCTACGAAGGCTTATACGGCGCATGCCACGTAGCTGTCAGGCAGTGATAAACAAACGCGCACGTCGTACAAATTACTGAAGCTCTCGAAGGTCAATTAAAAGCACCCAGAATGACGAGATGAATGTTTCCACTTTGTTTTCGACACCTATGGGACATTTCAGTCCTTTTCAGGTAAACGATTGAGGATGTACTGATGTTTTGCCCTGTACTTGATTTGTGAAAGATAAAGACAGTCCTCAGTTATTGCTCAGTGGGGTATGGTAGACGTCCAGAGGCGTGTTTCCCTAATCTTTTTGAGCAGTGTATATTTATTCTTGTAGGATTCGTAGCGAACTCTAAACTGAAGCAGAAAATCCTCGTAAAGGAAACAAACTTCACTGGTAAACACAGACCAGTGTTACGTAGCCGCACGTCCATTTTCATGTGTATTAAGTAATTCAATCGTACATTTTAATACTTAGTACCATTTGCTTCACCCTAGCTTATTAACAAAAGTAACATTTATAGTAATGCATTTCAAGTAATCGTGGAAACTACACATTAGAGAGTCGTTCAACATGAGATTCATAAGATAAAGGATAATTATGTTTTACTGCATTTTGTTAGTGTCATTCTTGAAGAATTTTCTGATGCTATATACTTTCCAATTCTTGTTACTGCCGCCGAAGACTGGTTTGATGCAGCTCTTCGCGCTAGTCTATACTATGCAAAGGTCTCTGTCTCTGCATAACTGCTGCGACCTACATCTATTTGAAACTGCTTACTGTAGTCAAGATCCTGTTTCCCTCTACAGTTTTTACCTTACACGCTTCCTTCCATCACCTAAGTCACTATTCCTTGATGCCTCAGAATATAACCTATCAACTGATCCCTTTTTTCCTGGGAGAAATGTGATTTTCATTTCTTTGCTGCCCAAATTGATTCACTACTTCATTAGTTATCCGATATAGCCATTTAATATTCAGCATTCTTCCAAAGCTTTTTATTCTCATTTTGTCGCCGGCCGCTGTGGTCGAACGGTTCTAGGCGCTTCAGTCCGGAACCACGCGGCTGCTAGGGTCGCAGGTTCGAATCCTGCCTCGGGCATGGATGTGCGTGATGTCCTTAGGTTAGTTATGTTTAAGTAGTTCTAAGTTGTAGGGGACTGATGACTTCAGATGTTAAGTCCCATAGTCCCATAATCTAAAGTTTAGTAAGATTTTTCTTTTTTTAAAAAAAAATTGTTGGACTAGAACAAACTACCATGTGGAAATGAAACGTGGACGTTGAAAAAAACCAGAGAAGGCGAAAATAAAAGTACGGAAATGCCTTCCAGAAGAGGGGACAGGTTCTAAACATCCATGGTGGTGTCTGATTGTACTATATCGTGTCTCCCTACCACTTTCGCGCAACGACGCTCTGAGCGTGTTTTTTTAGGGAATTGACTAGTTTGAACCTGGGACCTGTTGCTGGTAAGAAGACGCCAGACCACACATGACATGTAGAATTCAGAAGAGTTCAGTGAGACTAGCGATAATATAACCAAATACTAAATGATCTCAGCGTCAGCTCCACTGCACTCCCTGTAAAAGAATCTTAATACTAACTAAATATAGTGGAAAGGGTTCAAGGCTTTCCTATTTTTAGTTAGCTGGTAAAATAACGTCGAAAAAGCAGTTAAGTTTACCACTGGAAATTTTATTCTACTCACAAAACATCATTTATAAATTGCACTATTGATAAAAGGAAATGTTTTAATACAGGATGGTAAAAACCAACTGCGTTCAACAAAAATCAGAACGAATATTCCCTAAATGGGTTTCCAAGTTCTACAATCGATCGAAGGATGACCTATGCCATATCACATCTATAATCTAGGCTTAATTTAAGTTTCACAAAAGAAAAAACTATCAAAATGGTCTACAGTGACCCTCAATTATCTTTAATTACTTATCTAACTTGTCGTAAATTACAGTGGCTGATGTGGCTTCTCAGTAATTATATAAAAGAAAAATCATCGCGTTTCAGATCTTTACTTCAAGTGGCAAATGTGAACACCATGAGTTTTAATTAACGATCGACACTAGTATTACGCAAAAAGGGGGTGTAACAGATGAGTCTTCTGCAGTTCTGAGTGAAGCCTTATG
Organism: Schistocerca gregaria; assembly: GCF_023897955.1. Taxonomy (NCBI): domain Eukaryota; kingdom Metazoa; phylum Arthropoda; class Insecta; order Orthoptera; family Acrididae; genus Schistocerca; species Schistocerca gregaria. The sequence goes on from NC_064923.1 coordinate 370,114,271, forward strand.
CGCTCAAAAATGCGGCATCGCGTGCGTTCATTACCTTGTCGGTGTTTAGGCAGCGTCAGGGCGACAGCGGCCGGCGCAGCAGCCATCCAGCTCGCCGTCTCGAAACTAACTCTCTTAACTTCTCCTTACTACAATTTACCGAAGTTAGTTTAAAAAAACTATCTGGCTATGTTTTCATCTGACCAATCAGGGTCTCAATGTTAACCTTAAGTTCCGCCTACAAAAATTCTGTCTATCCAATGAGAAACGTTATATTTTTCGTGGTGGGGCAATGTTTTTTAAAGTTTGCAACGTAACAGAGACGCTAAAAAGTCTCACGCTAAAACCTGCAGCTGGTGTGGTCCTTTTAGCGTTATCGTGAGATCTATACTGTTCTTCTGGAGGGCTCTATCTTTTAAAATGGGCTGGAGGATTGTCCTAATGTAACAGACACGCGAAAAAGTCTCACGCTAAAACTTGCGGGTGGTGGTGGCCCTTTTTGTGTTATCGTAAGATCTATACTGCTTTTCTGGAGGGCTCTAGCTTTTAACATGGGCTGGGGGTCGTCCTTGACGTACCTGAGACGCGAAAAAGTCTCACGCTAAAACGTGCGGGTTGTGTAGTCGTACAGGTAGGCTGCCCCGTCCGTCCCTTATCGTAGGGCCTTCTAGCTTAACACGGTTCTGCTCTCGGCTTCTGTCCTCGTTTCTCCCCTCGGAACTGCGTCTGCCTCACGGTGGGAAGGTACGACATGCATTTAGGCATTCTTGTGTTAGTCTGTGGCATTCCATTTACTGACTCGTTACTTGTATTACTTTGGTTAATTTAATGTCACGATTTATTCGGAGCTATATGACATACTACTGGATTTGCTTATCATGTCAGGGTTTTCATGTAAGGTGTTGGATTTGCCTGACACCTTACAAGGTTACTAGGAGCAGTAGAAGAAGAAAATTGCTGGAGCAGACAAAGATAGATTTTGATATAAAAAATAGTTTGTAAGGTATCTTTGCTGTAGGAGCTACAGAGAGATGAAAAGAATAGCCCTAAATATGAAGAAAGAAACGGCATGATACAAGTCGAAATAATAATGATAAAAAAACCGGTTACTACACTTACTCAAAATGCCCACCACCAGGGTTTATTCTTCTAATCATCACCGACTAATACACATTTGTTCAAGTGTCCACTGCGACTGTGATGTGCAGCAGTTCAACTCCTTCTCAATGGCAAACTATTAAGTCCACAGTACTTGGGAGGAATTTCAGTTGCGCCTCTTCGTCGTACCCAACCTTGGTCCTGTCCAATGTCGAAGAACATTATTTTCAAACTAAGTTATTTCACTGGCTTACAATTTCAGACCAATCGAATTGTGTTTTATGTAAACAAATTGTTTTTTCACAGCTTCGTCGTCTTGTTCACATACTGTTCGCTTAACGCATATAGACACCTCCTATTGGATACTTACAATACTAGTCATTATAATTGAAATAATTTTATAATTATAATAATTTAATAATTTGACATATATCGATTTTGTTAACACCGATCGCGAATGTCCATTATTTGGTAGACTTTTGGTGTGAACGTGCAAAACGTTTTAGAGTCCGAACTGCGCACAAAATATTCGGAGTCTAAACAATGCTGCTATTAAGCCGTGCAACCGACTGGCCGATCGCTGGTCACTGACCCCGGAGCTGCATGCCCGGATCTTCACGGAGGTATGCATAATTCTCCGGATATTTGTGAAGTTCGCAACATGTTTGTCTTTTCCTTTTACTCTTCGTTGATCTTTTTTGTATATCAGCTATTATTACCTTCTGGTTTATCCAGCTTGTCATGGGTCGGTAACAGCTGTCTGTGTAGCTAGCTGTCGTGGCGATACCGGATGTACGCTACACTGAATTTTTAGCCTTGTGCATGGATTTTAGTGTAGTGCGCCTTCGCGTTTTCTCGTAGAAGAAACTGGCAACTGCTCTGAAACGGTTCCTTTGACGTGACATTCAGCTACGTCACGCTGCTGAGCTGCCAAAAAAATACTTGGTAGGCGCAGAGCGAGGCTCACGAGAAAGACAGGCCATGGTGCATGCGTCACAGTACGTGACACTGCAGGTCTTACGAATGCCAGTAGCTGTCTCTGGCGAGCAGCAAGTAACTGTTTCAGACGAGTTAAATAATTCTTAACTTGGTGGTTAAATGCATGCAATTTCTCGATTCCACACGACAAAATTAATATCTTTAGTCAGTACATTTTCCGCTAAATACTGATTTCCCGTGGACCCTGTACGGAGCAGAGCGTTTGCGAAAACTGGTGGACAAGCCGACTAGTGTGACGTAATAAGTTTATTGCAGGGCCCGTGTATCTCGTTGGCCCCGGCGCAGAGCCAACTGCAGTGTGCGATGATGCACTCTTTGTAGTACCTGTGTGTGCGCTACAACGCCCTTACCTACGCGACAACAGTGTTTGTAGTACAGGGCGGAACAGCGCCCCATATAGCGTGATACCAAGCTGCGGCAGTAGGGTGGAAGATGTGTTTAACAATGGATACAACTTGCTGAGCCGACCGTTGGCTTTGTCCCGACATCTCGGCTGTGCTGAAGGCACCTCCTGCCTGGAGGTAAATAAATGTTACGAATGGTGATCGCTGTGTTAGTTTTCATTCAGACCACTATTGCTTCGAACGAGGTGTGGAGGGGAAATCACTCATTGCTGACAATGTACAGAACAAACAATGTACAGATCTATCCACTTGCCCTCCTGGGCCAGTGGACACAAGGTAATCACGAAATGTTGGGGAATGATCATCAATGAAGTGAGTTTCTTGGAGGGTGATACGTACTGCAAAATAACAGGATATTAGCGGTTCCAGTCCCTGGAAGTGACAGTAGTGTCCATTACAGTTTATTGGATCAACACATTGAGGTGTCCTACTTAGGCCTGAAGGGACCAGGATCTTCTTATTCTTCTTCTCTTTCGCAATTTTCGATAGCCTATAATCTCGTGAGGGCTTATCCGCTGTAGCTGTGGGGATGGAAGATGAGCGGGCAGCCCTGGGGCCCACTGGTCTTGGCTGCTTCAGCCATTGGCTGGCGTAGGCCTGTGATGTGTGGGCTTCCAGACAGAGGGGTCCCAAATGGAAGCACTGTTACCGGTAGACATTGGAGGAGGAACTGGCTTCTCTGGCTGGGTGCGGAAAATGGTTCCTGAAGATGGCATCGTGGGAACCACAAGAGAGGGCAATGGTAGATTTGGTTTGGGAAAAATTGAAGTGGCGGGGGAGTGGGGGGGCTGTGACAGCAGTGACTTTTCCTTAATTGGTTATCATGTTTCAACAATTACTTTTTCGTGGTTAAGTACTTTATATTCTTGTATTTTCTTTTCTTTTTTGAAGACTCGGCAAACTGGTGAATGTGGAAAATGGTGTTCAGTATGACTGACACACCAGAGCGGTTGTACATGAGAGCAATCTTCGTGGAGTGACCGTCTGCAGTTTCGGCATTTTGGGTCTGCCGTGCAACAGGACGACATTTGACCAAAATATGAACATCGCAAACACCCCGTGGGCGGCGAGACATAAGGTTCCACATCTCAGCTGAATACTCTAAATTCAACTTTTTCGTGACGACATTTGCTTCAAAGGCCAAGACGAAAGGGCCTGTATCTGCGCTGTTATTCTTCGGACCTTTTGGTAAGTGTGACACAAAATGTATACATCGCTGTGCGAGATAAGCTCGTAGCTCCTAATCTATCTTGCGTGCAATATCTCTGTGAAAGATAACTTCTTGAAACATAATGAGATTTTTATGTGGTCAAATAGTCAGTAAAACAGTCACTGGTACGTTACCCAGTCTTTCACGTGCCTCAAGAGCTTGAGTCTGTGCAACAGAGGAAGCCTTCATCAATAGTGGTCCATTGCGTGTTTCTCCCAGGATGTCAATTTCTCTAAATTTCTCTATGTCTTCCACAAACTTTGATGGTTTTGTCGCCGTAAAAGTGTCTCCATGTATTCTAGTACGTACCACCCGTTGGGTAAATTGTTTCGCTCATAGTTGTCTGACTTGTTCCTCTACCGATGGGGTAGGGAAGGCAGTAGCGAAAGCAGTAGGGTTTTAACTGTCCGCGTTGAAATATCTAGACCTGTCGGACGAGACGGCCGAATGAGAATGACCGTTGTGTTGATTTACCGTGATACGTTTCGTGTTCGAAATATCCGCCTTGATGCCACCTTCTCCGATCAAGGACTCTCCACACTGGCGCCAGACGGCCGCAGCGAAAGTAATGTGGCAGGATATCCGTTGACGGGAGTCCTAATGCCCCAGGAAGAAGGGTATCTATTTATGGGCACGCGTGGTTAGCCAACAGCCCAGGTATCAGAACAGTGATCCCTGCTGTCAGGGACTCTTCAGAAAGGGTGTACAACGGACTCAGTACGTCGGGTTAGCTGCATCTTTGGCTTTTAAGGGCATAGACATTTTCAGTGTATAGTAAGAATTAAAAGAAACGAATATTCTATTAACAGTTTTCCGACATTGTTTTGTTCGTCCACTTTGACTGGCTTTCAGTCCGTATTGGAGAAGTTGCAGGTGCAGGTACCGAGTATAGGGATCTCACAGCTGTCATGTGTATTGCGTCGCCGAGACTCCGTGGAGTCTCTCCACGGGTTGTCTCAGCTCTTCTCTAAATGTCGATTTAAGTTACATATCTCATTGCAGCTCCGTTTAGAGCAAATAATTTCTACTGAAATATCTGTATTTTATTTTAGTAGTCATGTAATTATCACAAGTCACGTATGTCTTTTGTTATTTACAGGGTGTTTCAAAAATGACCGGTATATTTGAAACGGCAATAAAAACTAAACGAGCAGCGATAGAAATACACCGTTTGTTGCAATATGCTTGGAACAACAGTACATTTTCAGGCGGACAAACTTTCGAAATTACAGTAGTTACAATTTTCAACAACAGATGGCGCTGCAAGTGATGTGAAAGATATAGAAGACAACGCAGTCTGTGGGTGCGCCATTCTGTACGTCGTCTTTCTGCTGTAAGCGTGTGCTGTTCACAACGTGCAAGTGTGCTGTGGACAACATGGTTTATTCCTTAGAACAGAGGATTTTTCTGGTGTTGGGATTCCACCGCCTAGAACATAGTGTTGTTGCAACAAGACGAAGTTTTCAACGGAGGTTTAATGTAACCAAAGGACCGAAAAGCGATACAATAAAGGATCTGTTTGAAAAATTTCAATGGACTGGGAACGTGACGGATCAATGTGCTGGAAAGGTAGGGTGACCGCGTACGCCAACCACAGAGGGCAACACGCAGCTAGTGCAGCAGGTGATCCAACAGCGGCCTCGGGTTTCCGTTCACCATGTTGCAGCTGCGGTCCAAATGACGCCAACGTCCACGTATCGTCTCATGCGCCAGAGTTTACACCTCTATCCATACAAAATTCAAACGCGGCAACCCCTCAGCGCCGCTACCATTGCTGCACGAGAGACATTCGCTAACGATATAGTGCACAGGATTGATGACGGCGATATGCATGTGGGAAGCATTTGGTTTACTGACGAAGCTTATTTTTACCTGGACAGCTTCGTCAATAAACAGAACTGGCGCATATGGGGAACCGAAAAGCCCCATGTTGCAGTCCCATCGTCCCTGCATCCTCAAAAAGTACTGGTCTGGGCCGCCATTTCTTCCAAAGGAATCATTGGACCATTTTTCAGATCCGAAACGATTACTGCATCACGCTATCTGGACATTCTTCGTGAATTTGTGGCGGTACAAACTGCCTTAGATGACACTGCGAACACCTCGTGGTTTATGCAAGATGGTGCCCGGCCACATCGCACGGCCGACTTCTTTAATTTCCTGAATGAATATTTCGATGATCGTGTGATTGTTTTGGGCTATCCGAAACATACAGGAGGCGGCGTGGATTGGCCTCCCTATTCGCCAGACATGAACCCCTGTGACTTCTTTCTGTGGGGACACTTGAAAGACCAGGTGTGCCGCCAGAATCCAGAAACAATTGAACAGCTGAAGCAGTACATCTCATCTGCATGTGAAGCCATTCCGCCAGACACGTTGTCTAAGGTTTCGGGTAATTTCATTCAGAGACTACGCCATATTATGGCTACGCATGGTGGATATGTGGAAAATATCGTACTATAGAGTTTCCCAGACCGCAGCGCCATCTGTTATTGACAATTGTAACTACTGTAATTTCGAAAGTTTGTCTGCCTGAAAATGTACTGTTGTCCCAAGCATATTGCAACAAACGGTGTATTTCTATCGCTGCTCGTTTGTTTGTATTGCCGTTTCAAATATACCGGTCATTTTTGAAACACCCTGTATTTGCTACCCCGCGCCTCAGCCCTCTGTGCACACACTTGTTTTCACATATGTTTGTCCAAGAGCTGTTCCTAATAGTCATACCATGGCCTTAAACAACTGTGTACCGATCATCTGAGTTAAATTATGCATTGTGCATAAACAAATAGTTGGTTATAGTAATTATGTTGACAGATACCAGTTAAATTGCACGTAAAATTGTGGAGTTCAGTGTAGTCCCAAGTTTCATAAAAGTACTCTACTATTTTTTCTTCACTTTAAATCTACCATCTCCCCACTGTTTCTGACACGTTATGCGGTGTTTATGTACCAGTGGAAACGAACCGCCCTTGCGCAGGCAGTATGAGCACACTAATCGGCATATTCATGGGCCGTTTTTCATGAAAAGGATTTAAAGAAGAATTTAATAAACTACATTTCTCTAGAATCTGTTTTCATGACCTCTCGACTGTTATTTTTGAAAACACAACATTCTATCTATTGTTGTCACAGCTGTCTTCATATCTTAGTACAAAAAACTACGAGTTGTTATTTGAATACATCGGACTATTTGCATAGTTTCGCTTGAAATAAAGACCCTTATTGTAATACCTTTATCCGTGTCTGAAACACATCGCCGGCCGGTGTGGCCGAGCGGTTCTAGGCGCTTCAGTCTGGAGCCGCCCGACCGCTACGGCCGCAGGTTCGAATCCTGCCTCGGGCATGTATGTGTGTGATGTCCTTAGGTTAGTTAGGTTTAAATAGTTCTAAGTTCTTGGGGACTGATGACTTCAGAAGTTAAGTCCCATAGCGCTCTGAGCCATTTTTTGAAACACATTCTAACACAAAAAAGACTGACCGCGAAGGAATTATCCGAATGAGACGGAGATCGATAGATGTGATGTAGATGTAGATGATTCCCATTTCAGAGAAATTGCACGATGTATTCAAGAGGAAGAACATAAAAAAATAGTGCGTTCGTCCATCTCTCGCCTTGTGCAAGCATTTATTCGGCTTCGCATTTGGTTGACAGAGTTGTTTGACGTATATCGTGCCGAATTTGTCCAATTGGCAAGTAAGATCGTAGAATCCCGAGTTCGTTATAGGATCCTGCCCGTAATGCCCCAAACATTCTCAACTGGGGTGAGATCTGACGACCTTGCTGGCCAAGATGGAGTTTGGCAAGCACGAAGACAAGGAGTGGGAACTCTCCGTGTGTGGACGGTATGGGCGGCATTATTTTGCTTAAATGTAAGACCAGGATGGCTTACCAAGAAGGGCAACAAAACGGGGCGTAGAATAATGCCGATGTACCGCTGTCCTGTAAGGGTGCCGCGAATGACGACCAAAGGTGTCATGCTATAAAATGAAATGAAATAGCACCCCAGACCATCAGTCACTCCTAGTTGTTGGGCCTTATGGCGGACGACAATCAGGCTGGTATCCCATTGCTGTCCGGAGCGTCTCCACAACGTCTTCGCTGGTGATCGGGGCCGAGTTCGAAGTAGAGGACTCGGAACTCAAGACAGTTCTACTCCAGTGAATGAGATTCTAGGCCGAAGACGTGTGTGTGGAGACGCTCCAGACAACGGTTGGATACCAACCTGACTTTCGGCCGTCATACCGCCGGACAGCCAGGAGTGATTGTCCGTGGTGCCATTTCTTTTCACATGAGGACCGCTCTTATTGACACATAGTCAGCACGGATTCAGAAAGTATCGTTCTTGTAAAACACAACTTGCTCTTTATACTCATGCTATCGACAGGGAATGTCAAATTCATTCCATATTTTTAAATTTCCAGAAGGCTTTAGACATCGTTCCTCACAAGCGTCTTCTAACCAAAATGCGTGGCTACGGAGTATCGTCTCAGTTGTGCGATTGGATTCGTGATTTCCTGTCAGAAAGGTCACAGTTCGTAGTAACAGACGGAAAGTCATCGAGTAAAACAGAAGTAATATCCGTCGTTTCCCAAGGAAGTGTTATAGGCTCTCTATTGTTCCTGATCTATACCAACGACATAGGAGACAATCTGAGTAGCCGTCTTGAATTGTTTGCAGATATTGCTGTCATTTACCGTCTTGTAAAGCCATCAGATGATCAAAACGACTTGCAAAATGATTTAGATAAGATATCAATATGATGTGAAAAGTGGCAGTTGGCCCTGAACAAAGAAAACTGCGAAGTTATTCACATGAGTACTACAAGAAATCAGCTAAATTTCGATTACGCGATAAGACACACAAATCTGAAGGCTGTAAATTCAGCTAAATACTTACGGATTACAATTAGAAATAACCTAAATTGGAACGATCACATAGATAATATTGTGGGTAGAGCAAACCAAAGACTGCGATTCATTGGCAAAACACTTAGAAGGTGCAACAGGTCTACCAAAGAGACTCCTTACACTACGCTTGTCCGCTCTATTCTGGAGTACTGCTGTGACGTGTGGGATCCGCATCAGGTGGGACTGACGGATGACATCGAAAAAGTACAAAGAAGGGCAGCTCGTTTTGTATTATCGCGAAATAGGGGAGATAGTGTCACAGAAATGATGCGTGAATTGGAGTGGCAATCATTAAAACAAAGGCGTTTTTCGTTGCGACGGGATCTTCTCATGAAATTTCAATCACCAGTTTTCTCCTCCGATTGCGAAAACATTCTGTTGGCACCATCCTACATAGGGAGAAATGGTCATCATGATAAAATAAGAGAACTCAGGGCTCGCACAGAAAAATTTAAGTGCTCGTTTTTCCCGCGTGCCGTTCGAGAGTGGAACGGTAGAGAGGCAACTTGAAGGTGGTTCATTGAACCCTCTGCCAGGCTCTTTATTGTGAATAGCAGAGTAATCACGTAGATGAAGATGTAGATGTAGATGGTTGTCATCAGTGGCACCTTCACAGGACAGCGGTACGTCGACGATATTCTACACCCTCTTTTGTTGCGCGTCATGGCAAGCCATCATTGGCTTATATTTCAGCTAGTTAATGCCATCCGTACAAGGTGAGACTTTTCACTGATTGTCTTTGTGCTCGTCAAACCATAACTTGGCCAGCAAGGTTGCCGGACCTCTTCTCATTTGAGAACCTCCAACCTCTAATCACTTCGCGATTTTAACGATATAACTCCGCAATTGGACAGAATTTGGCACGATATTCTTCAGGAGGACATCCAGCAACTGTATAAATCGCCGACCAGTGTGGCCGTGCCGTTCTAGGCGCTTCAGTCTGGAACCGCGTGACCGCTACGCTCGCAGGTTCGATTCCTGCCTCGGGCATGGATGTGTGTGATGTCCTTAGGTTAGTTAGGTTTAAGTAGTTCTAAGTTCTAGGGGACTGATGACCACATATGTTAAGTCCCATAGTGCTCAGAGCCATTTGAACCATTTTTTGAACTGCATAAATCGATACCAAGCCGAACAGCTGCTTCCATAAAGGCCACAGGTGGACCAAGGCGTTACTGACTTGCTCAATTTGTGAAGCTCTTTCTCTTGAGTAAATAATCCAATTTTTCTGAAATTGCGATCATTTGTTTGTACATGTCCATCGTATCTACCAATTTCCGTCCCATTCAGATAGTTCTTTCGTCGTACATCGTTTTATTTATTTTTTGACAACAATGTATTACGAGTGTTCACTTTACGCGAGGCACTGTGAATAAGCGAGTAATCTGAAAACAACCCTATAAGCATTCTCATCGCTAGAATTAACAACTGCCAGGTAGAATGCGTCACTAACTTTCATTGTTAATCCTTACGGTCTGATGAGCCAATACGTTATATTTACATGATTCATAGAGTGATGATTCACAGTACAGTTGCGATTCTGCGTCACAGGGTGGAAATGCCTTTAGTAGGTTTCCGGATTCATGTGGCACCAAAAATCTTACACACAGGTCACACAATTCCCGTAAATTAAGAGCCAATGGTTTAGGGGTTCGGAAATGGCGCTCGATAGCTTCTCCGCCAGCACAACCAACTCAATTCACTATCATGGTCGTCAGATTGTTGTAGCACGATTCTGGCCTTGTGACACAGACAGTTGTCCCGATGGAAGTTATCATCGTTGCTGGGGAAGACATCAAGCACGAATAGATGCAGGTGGCTCGCAATAATGTGAACGTAGTCCGCAACTGCCACGGTGTCTTCTCTTCTTAGCACTGATCCCATAGAAGGCCAGCTGATTGCCCTCATATCATAGCAAGAAACCGGCGAATATGTCATATGCAGAGCCAGGGATATAAAAGAAGGGAACTAGCCTTTCGACATGTCTGGCAGCTCCAGGGGCATTTAAATTAAAATAAATTGATATACTCCCACTTCTTTACTGGTTACTATTAATATCCCTTTGTAACATAAAGCATGGAGTAAAGTAAAGTAACATGATACCTGATGTCATCCCCTCCCAGGAACAAATCCATTCCCATAAATTTTATGCCCCCCACCTCCTGAAAGATTTTTTAATATTACATGTGTGACATTTTATTTACGGTTTGCTATGCCTGGCGAATCTTCTGAAGTTTGGTCTCAGAATCAGGGACATTTTTAGCCTATACATTGCAAGATGCAGATGACCAACATCTTGCCACTAAGAGGTCACTGCGTGCAGGAAACGGTGTTAACAGGTAAATAAAAGCACCAATATGTCAAGATGTTTTCATTTAAATGTCTTTGAAGCTGTCACACAAGTCGAAAAGCTAGTTCCCTTCTTTTACATCCCAAACTCTGCGGAGTCCATATTTACCTTTCTTCGCTTAAGATAGGAGCATTTTTCATTCTGCTTCCCAGCTTTTACTGTACCGTAATTTTGGCATTAGACCGCCCATAGATTGGCAACAGATGTAGATCTTTGTTGACTTGGGCGATAACTGATCCGGTATAAGTAGTTTATTACCTTTCAAACCATGTTCTTTATATCGTGGCAACTGATAAAGCTTTCACAAAACAACAGGACAATCATTAATTACGTGCGTTTGTCTACCTTCTTACAAAATTTTAACCGATTCGCACAGAAGTGACGGGCGTAAAAAAACTTACAAGAAACGTGTTTTTTGCACGTAACATTCGAATAAAGCTAGATTTTTGAAAGTAAGGTTTGAATTGTATTGTAAGAAAGCATTTATTTATTTATTTCATACACTTTAAAACGCTTCCGGCCTTCTGCTTCACGTAAGAATGGTTTTCACTTTCTACATTTACCTGATACTTACCACCGTATCTCCACAACGCATAAATATTAATGGATGAAAATATTTCGTATTGACTATATCCATTTATCTACTCTAGTGCACTTTGAACCGATTCGTACAAGTTCAGAGTATAGAACCAGTGCGCTTCAAAAACTTCCCAGAAAAAAACGTGTTTATTTGCACTTATTTGCACGTAAAATCCGAACGGGGCACACACTGAGCATTAATTACAGCCTCATTAATTGATGTAATTGTTGTTGTTGATGTTGTGGTCTTCAGTCCTGAGACTGGTTTGATGCAGCTCTCCGTGCTACTCTATCCTGTGCAAGCTTCTTCATCTCCCAGTACTTACTGCAGCCTACATCCTTCTGAATCTGTTTAGTGTATTCATCTCTAGGTCTCCCTCTACGATTTTTACCCTCCACATTGCCCTCCAATACTAAACTGGTGATCCCTTGATGCCTAAGAACATGTCCTACCAACCGATCCCTTCTTCTCGTCAAGTTGTGCCATAAACTTCTCTTCTCCCCAATCCTATTCAATACTTCCTCATTAGTTATGTGATCTACCCATCTAATTTTCAGCATTCTTCTGTAGCACCACATTTCGAAAGCTTCTATTCTCTTCTTGTCCAAACTATTTATTGTCCATATTTCACTTCCATACATGGCTACACTCCATACAAATACTTTCAGAAACGACTTCCTGACACTTAAATCTATACTCGATGTTAACAAATTTCTCTTCTTCAGAAACGCTTTCCTTGCCATTGCCAGTCTACATTTTATATCCTCTCTACTTCGACCATCATCAGTTATTTTGCTCCCCAAATAGCAAAACTGCTTTACTACTTTAAGTGTCTTATTTACTAATCTAATTCCCTCAGCATCACCCGATTTAATTCGACTACATTCCATTATCCTCGTTTTGCTTTTGTTGATGTTCATCTTATACCATCCTTACAAATCCCATCCGTTCCGTTCAACTGCTCTTCCAAATCCTTAACTGTCTGACAGCTATCTATACTCGATGTTAACAAATTTCTCTTCTTCAGAAACGCTTTCTTTGCCATTGCCAGCCTACATTTTATATCCTCTCTACTTAGTTCATCATCAGTTATTTTGCTCCCCCAGTTGTGTGTGTCGCTATGTTCGGATGCAGGCTGAGTTGGCATCCCTTCGCTCCCAGCTTCAGGCAGTGTTGGCTTTGGTCACACAGCTTGAGGCTGTTGCCAATGGGCATAACTGTGGGGGTCCGGATGGGGGTTTGTCGAGGACGGCCAGCTCGTCCCACGCATCCCCCGATCGGACTACGACTGTGGTTGCCCGGGATACTGCCCGCATTGAGGCTGATCCCTCACCTGTGGTAGAGTGGGAGGTCGTCTCAAGGTGTGGCAGGGGGCGAAAGACATTCCGGAGGGTTGAATGGAAGGCCTCTCCGGTTTGTCTGACGAACCGGTTTCAGGCTCTGTCTCCAGCTGATACTGATGTTCGGCCGGAGATGTCTGCTTGTCCGGTTCCAGAGGTTGCCCCTCAGTCTGCAAGATCCGGGCGGTCACACAGGGTGGGCTTACTGGTAGTTGGGAGCTCCAACGTCAGGCGCGTAATGGGGCCCCTTAGGGATGTGGCAGCAAGAGAGGGGAAGGAAACCAATGTGCACTCCGTGAGCATACCTGGGGTAGTCATTCCAGATGTGGAAAGAGTCCTTCCGGATGCCATGAAGGGTACAGGGTGCACACATCTGCGGGTGGTCGCATATGTCAGCACCAATGGTGTGTGTCGCTATGAACCGGAGGAAATCCTCTCTGGCTTCCGGCGGCTATCTGATTTTGTGAAGACTGCCAGTCTCGCTAGCAGGATGAAAGCAGAGCTCACCATCTGCAGCATCGTCGACAGGACTGACTGCGGACCTTTGGTGCAGAGCCGAGTGGAGGGTCTGAATCAGAGGCTGAGACGGTTCTGCGACCGTGTGAGCTGCAGATTCCTCGACTTGCGCCATAGGGTGGTGGGGTTTCGGGTTCCGCTGGATAGGTCAGGAGTCCACTACACGCAACAAGCGGCTGCACGGGTAGCAGGGGTTGTGTGGCGTGGGCTGGGCGGTATTTTAGGTTAGATGGCCTTGGACAAGTACAGAAAGGGCAACAGCCTCAACGGGTGCGGGGCAAAGTCAGGACATGCGGGGACCAAGCAGCAATCGGTATTGTAATTGTAAACTGTCGAAGCTGCGTTGGTAAAGTACCGGAACTTCAAGCGCTGATAGAAAGCACCGAAGCTGAAATCGTTTTAGGTACAGAAAGCTGGCTGAAGCCAGAGATAAATTCTGCCGAAATTTTTACAAAGGTACAGACGGTGTTTAGAAAGGATAGATTGCATGCAACTGGTGGTGGAGTGTTCGTCGCTGCTGTTAGTAGTAGTTTATCCTGTAGTGAAGTAGAAGGATAGTTCCTGTGAATTATTATGGGTGGAGGTTACACTCAACAACCGAGCTAGGTTAATAATTGGCTCTTTTTACCGACCTCCCGACTCAGCAGCATTAGTGGCAGAACAACTGAGAGAAAATTTGGAATACATTTCACATAAATTTTCTCAGCATGTGATAGTCTTAGGTGGAGATTTCAATTTACCGTATATAGACTGAGACACTCAGATGTTTAGGACGGGTGGTAGGGACAGAGCATCGAGTGACATTATACTGAGTGCACTATCCGAAAATTACCTCGAGCAATCAAACAGTGAACCGACTAGTGGAGATAACATCTTGGACCTACTGATAACAAACAGACCCGAACTTTTCGACTATGTAAGTGCAGAACAGGGAATCAGTGATCATAAGGCAGTTGCAGCATCCCTGAATATGCAAGCTAATACGAATATAAAAAAAGGGAGGAAGGTTTATCTGTTTAGCAAGAGTAATAGAAGGCAGATTTCAGACTACCTAACAGATCAAAACGAAAATTTCTGTTCCGACACTGACACTGTAAGTAAGTTTTGTAATCTGTCAGAGCATGAATTACCATAGGATTGTGCCGTTTACGTGTAGTACTTGTAGGTGATTTGGCATGTGGCACAGGATTATTCCGAGTGTTATTGGGCGATGATACGCTACAAAGATTGTGTGTAATTCCTGTTTATGTGTTGGAGGTACGTTTTTCTGATTTTATTTTTGTTGTTGTTGCAAACAGCAGTAGCCAAAGAAGAGCGGCGCGTTTCGTCACAGGGTTATTTGGTAAGCATGATAGCGTTACGGAGATATTTAGCAAACTCAAGTGGCAGACTCTGCAAGAGAGGCGCTCTGCATCGCGGTGTAGCTTGCTCGCCAAGTTTCGAGAGGGTGCTTTTCTGGATGAGGTATCGAATATATTGCTTCCCCCTACTTATACCTCCCGAGGAGATCACGAATGTAAAATTAGAGAGATTCGAGCGCGCACGGAGGCTTTCATAGAGTCGTTCTTCCTGCGAACCATACGCGACTGGAACAGGAAAGGGAGGTAATGACAGTGGCACATAAAGTGCCCTCCGCCACACACCGTTGGGTGGCTTGCGGAGTATAAATGTAGATGTAGATCTTCTCTGGCAATTCCAATCACCAACTTTCTACTCTGAATGCAAGAATATTTTTTTGACGCCGACCTACATAGGGAGAAACGATCACCACGATAAAATAAGGGAAATCAGAGCTCGCACAGAAAGATATAGAAGTTCGTTCTTTCTGCACGCTATACGAGACTGGAATAATAGGGAACTGTGAAGGTGGTTCGATGAACCCTCTGCCACGCACTTAAATATGATTTGCAGAGTATCCATGTAGATGTAGATGTAGGATTACAATGTCATCGGCGAACCTAAAAGTTTTTATTTCTTCTCCATGGATTTTAATACCTACTCCGAATTTTTCTTTTATTTCCTGTACTGCTTGCTCAATATAAAGATTGAATAACATTGGGGAGAGGCTACAACCCTGTCTCATCCCCTTCCCCCTCATTGCTTCCCTTTCGTGCCCCTCGACTCATAACTGCCATCTGGTTTCTCTACATATTGTAAATAGCTTTTCACTCTCTGTATTATACCCCTGCCTCATTAATATATTCTGCAAAATAAGTAAACCGATTCGCACAATTTGCCTAAGCTCCAGCTCCGGTTTGTCGTTCAAACCTTGCTTAATATACCGTAACATAACTACAGTAAAACAGACGTTCGAATGGCTATACAGTACAAATCGCCGCCGGTCCGGACTAAACCAAAAACATTTCGTCCCATGTTCCTAGCTCAAAAACGAACCGAACACCAAGACACATTCCCCCCACCCCTCCCTTCCAAACCGCGGAGAGGCGCGCGGCCTTCCCAAACGTAATTGCTTAACGATTCTACCCCCCCCCCCCCCCCCCCCCCCTGTCCCCCACCGACCACGGAGTGTTGCATGTTATGAGCAGTATTTGGCGTGGATGACAGCGTATTCCAACACGGCCATCTACTGGTGAAACAAGAAACACGATTCATCCGCCCAGGTGACACGTTTCCATTGATCCATGCTCCAGCCTCGATTTCCCATGGCCATTGCAGTAGTAACTGACGATGTCGTCAGGTTAAGATGGCGACATTTAGCGTACGTCTATCGCGTAGCCTCACGTTCAACAGCATTTGCAGAACGTTGTGCTCCGAAACACTTGTGCCTGCACCAGTAGTGTGTCACACAGATCACCAGCTTTAATGCTTTACAGAGCAGGAACCAGTGCAGCTTCCAAGTTTTGTGAAGAATTTATTGTCGCCTGCTCGTTGTCTCACCTTCGACAACTTTTCATAGATGCTCACAACAGTAGCACGCGAGCAGCCGACCGTTCGCAAGTGCCAGCCTACAGTGCTCTGTCCTTTTTCATAGTCGCTTATGTCAGCGGATTTCCCGATATGCTGCCTGTATCGTCACTATAATGAGTCCCAGTTTGCCTCTGAACATCTTGTATACTTTACCGCGCCATTCTTCCGGGAGGCCACTCAGCGGCATTGTGCATCGCCGAGGACAATGAGCCAATACACAGGGTCTTTATAAATTAGCTATACAAAAGCAACCTTTAACTGTGAAAAAGGTAAATAAGTTACAAAAATGTTTGATGCAGCACTGACTGCGCTATATCTTAAAGTTTTATTTACAAAGGTTTATTGTGGTTACCTTTTGTAATACGACAAATGTAATGATTTTCCTGCCAAATGCTATGAAATTAGTCTTGATGTATGGTGGCGACTGCTTGTGTTATCCCTTGTCGCAGCTCGTCGACGTTTCCCGGAAGCGGAGGAAAAAAAACTCTGTCCTTAACGTAGGGCCATACGCGTAAGACCAACGGAGTTAATTCAGGCGATCGTGGTGGCCAGGATATTGTTCTATCACGTCCAATCCAAGTCGGCTCATTCCTATGGAGATACGTGACAATTTCACGATGATAATGTGGTTGCACGCCATATTGCTGGAAAATAAATTCTGCTTCCATGTCCTATTACTTGAGGCGTTAGATAATGTTCAAGCATGTCCAGGTACGATATACGAGTTACGGCTGACTCGAAAAAAAGAAAGGACCATAGATTTTATTAAAGCTTACAACGCAAAAAAAAAAAATTTACCTTGGGCGAGTCCTGTACACGTTCGATTACGTGACTTGGTTTCTGCTAACCCCATGTCCAAACGTTATGCCGATTCAATTTACCGTATGTACGGTAGGTGGCTTCGTCACTGAACTCAATTTTGTTCAGTCTGCATTTTGTTAAACATTTTTACACAAAAATCAGCTAGTTTTCCTTTGTCACTTTTTCTTGCAGCTTTCAGCACATCCAGTTTGTAGGGTTTGTATGACAGGTGATTCCGTAGCACTGTAACACTAGACACATTCAATTCTCAGCTGGCATGTCTCGTTGATTCAGCCGGACACCTAATGTAAGACTGCCAAAATTATTCAATTGCCGTTTCAGAGACTGCTGGTCGATCCTGACCTGGCGTCTTATATATACACAGCCAGTTTCAGTAACACTATTGTACCAATTAATAAGAGTTTTCTTTGAGGTCGTGACTTGAGGAATTCAGCCGCTGAACTGTAGTAGCGGATTTGGATTCATGAAACCACAAACAACACTGTGCGCGCTCTGCACCGTTATACGGCCCCATGATGACTGTTGGAATAATTCACTCACGCGGAATTAAACTTGAGGATTACTGTACTAAGTGTTGTATCAAACATTTCTGTAAGTTGTTTACTCTTTTCACAGTTAAAGGTTACTTTCGTGTAACTAGTCTACACATCCTGTATGACTGGTCTGGCTCATCGTTATAGACATTCATGACGAAACATAAAATAATGCAACACTAACTGGTGTGTGCGTGTGTGTGTGTGTGTGTGTGTGTGTGTGTGTGTGTGTGTGTCTGTGTGTGTGCGCTTGCGTGTTTGGTGGGGTACGAACGTTACCCCCATATACTTCCTCCCTCCAGTCCGATGCTGTTGCCGGTGAACAGCTGTGGTGGCAGATACAGGATGCCCGCGCGATACAAGATAACTAGCGAGATAGTGGCCCACTGAACTACCGCTTTTACCGAAATTGAGCGTGGGAGACACCACCTGACAGCCGGCTGCCGCGGATATTACCTGCTGAACCGCGACATTACCTAACAACATGTCGGACGCTGTCGTTTGGCTATCAGGATACATAGGCCGTGCTTAGCAACACGAATGTGTTGCTATTCACTGCGACACTTCCAAGAAACGTTTGTAGCGGTTTTTGCGTCTGTGTTTGTTTCTTCCAGTCACCAGAGGTGCAGTCTTCGCAGCAGTTACAGAATGTCTGATACCAGATAAGTGATAAGATAACTGTCCTCCATCTTCTGGTGTGATTTAGCAACGGCTCGGTCGCAGATAAGGGCCGCTTGTAGCAGTTTGGAATTTTGCTATATAATGTGTTCAAACGCGTCCGTCACGGTGCAGTACCTGTTCATACTGCTACCTCACAGTGGTCCAATTGAAGACTGCATGCTGCACTGGCGCTGCCTAAAAACCGAACGAAGAATCGCACTCTACAGAAGAGGGGCTGAAGTCCTCATTCTGTCATCCAGATTTAGATTTTCCATTTTTTGCTTGAATCACTTAGGTGGTGGTGTCTTTGAATAAGCTACACTACCGACAGGGAAAAAACATACAATGGAATACCATCAACGAACTGCTCGGATTAGAAAACGTGTAAGAAAGTTATATAATCTTTCGCACCTACCGTTCAATCTCTAATTTTTTTGTGAGTCATCATTCTTCTGACTCATTTGATGCGGTCCGCCACGAATTCCCTGCCTGTGTCAACCTTTTCACCTCACAGTAACACTAGCAAAATACATCCTCGGCTGTTTGCTGGATATATTACAATCTCTCTTCCTACACGCCAGGTTAGCCGAGAGCGCTAATGCGCTGCTTCCTGGACTCGGGTAGGCACGCCAACCACGGATAGAATCCGCCCAGCGGTTTAACGGTTTTCCACATCTCACTAGGTGAATACTGTGCTGGTCCCCACGTCCAGCCTTAGTTACACGACTCGCAGACATTTGAAAACGTTCGCACTATTTTATGGCTTACACAGACGTGGACAGCTGGGGTACACTAATTCCGTCCCGGGAGTTTCAGGGTGGCGACAGGAACAGCAGCTGGCCATCCTCTGCCACTAACGTCGCCAGCTTCCATAGTAACGAGGCCGACCCCGCATTGAAGTGGGACAAAGGCCCACAGAAAATGATTATTCCAATCTCTCTTCCTCTACAGCGTTTACTCTCTACAGCTCCCTCAAGTACCATAGAAGTTATTGCCTGACGTGTCAACAGGTGTACCATTATTGTGTCCCTTCTTCTTGTCTGTTTTCTATGTGTTCCCCCTCTCGACGATTCTACGGAGAACTTCCTCATTTCTTAGCGTATCAGTTCACCAAATTTTCAACATTCTTCCATATGCTTAATTTCTTTTCTATTCAGGTTCACTCCACAGTCCATGTTTCACTACCATACAATGCTGTGCTCCAAAGGTACATTATCGGAAATTTACTCCTCAAATTAAGGCTTATGTTTGCTACTAATTAACTTCTCTTGGCCAGGAATGCCCTATTTGCCAGTGGTAGTTTGCTTTTTATATTCTCCTTGCATCATCCGTCATGGGTTGTTTTGCTGCACAGATAGTAGAACTCCTTGACTTAGTGATCCTCAGTTCTGATGTTAAGTTCCTCTCTCGGGCTTGTGATGTTCAGAAACATCAACGTGTAACAGAAATTAGAGTGAGTCAACAAAACGCAGCAGGGTATTCGAGCAGCAGCTGAAGCTCTCCACGTCCATAACTAATACCATCTGACCCTGTACTCTAATGATCCTTACACCAAAACAAATATTTACTTGGAAATGTACGTTACCGCGGATAGCAGTCGTAGTAAGTGACAACAGTAAAAGCTGGTGGTAATTAGTGTTCTTCGGGTAGGCTATACTTTTAATTTTCATAGCTAAAACATATGATATCTGCAGTGCTGCCACACCACAGTAGTGTAACACGCAGCTAGAGGGGCCAAAACGAAAAGGCACTGCCCATCGATAAAGCGCTGTATCATAACGTAATTAATTTTCTCCAGCAGCAGGAATGTTACACCTGTTCAGGCAAATCCAGACGGCTAAAGATTTCAACTGCATTGGTCTGTCAGAACTTAACTGGTTGCTCCCGACATTTGATTAATCATGGTGAGCTTTAGGTTAAATAAAATACCACCCACATGATTAAGAAAAATTTTCAGACAAGTACAGACAGCAAAAGTCATAAAGTAAAAATTTTTTGGTAAGTTCCTATTGGACCAAACTGCTGAGGTCATCGGTCGCAAGGCTTAATCTAACATTAACTTAACGCTAAGGACAACATACACACCCATGCCCGAGGGAGGACTCGAACCTCCGACGGAGGGAGCCGCGGGACCTTGGCAAGGCGCCTCAGACGGCGGCTACTCCGTACGGCCCTCATAAACTAAAAATAAATAACATCCACACTTAAATTCGTGTCTGCACTTGCACACTACGAAAACACTCAAGAAAATGAAGTGCTGATTAGAATCGCTTATCAGATCATATTCGGCAGTTCAAAAGGTTGTAATTAATACAGTATATCACGTAACGTAGCCACTCACAAGAAACAGTTTGCTACAGTCATGCAAAGTACTGGATAATTTGTTGTTGAAAATCACACAGTTTAATCTACTATGGATAGCTACAATGGTTGCACTTGATTGTAGGCATCTTTAATAACATCTAGTAATGGAGTATCGAGTTACAATGAGAAGTAAGGCAAAAATTCCAAGTTGGGAAAATTATGTACCTCGCATAATAATTACACTGAAACATGTTTTTAAGAGATGTTAAATTGAATGAAAAGAATGCAGGATTCCGCTATTGGAATCTTTTGCTGTCACCTTCATAGTGATGCTTCTTCTGTTACACCGCTGACTCTGCGTAACCCGAAAATAGTCTTCTGTTCTTTCGTTGTTCAGAATCAATAATGCAACTTCATCGCTTTTGCTCACGCGTTGGATTGGTATAGGTGCTGCACCCAAGTACGGCAGGAATGTACGAATTGGCTACGTTCTGATTATCGACTTAGTCAGTAATTTGCTCTCCTAATCTGTAATGCTTTTTCACTTATAACGCCCTATTTTTTATTCCATTATACTACACAGATCATTCAAACTAATTATTACAAAGTACGAAAACATTGGTAATTGTAAATGGTATTTTTTCATTTCTTTTCAGTGCATACGAGTATATGTCTTTACTAGTTTAGATGTCTTGTTCTATGGTGTAAAAAAGAAAACGAAGGAATTATCCTAATGGGACGGAAACCAGTAGATGTGATGTACATGGACAGACAAACAAATGATTACAATTTCAGAAACGTTGGCTCATTGCTAAAATGTACCGTTCTTAGAAAAATATTAACTTGGATTTTTTTAGGCCCTCAAATTCACCGACTGATGAAGGCTCACTAATTTGAGACTGCAGTGAATGTTACAGAAAAAGTGGATGGCTGGCCTCAGATCCGTTATTGAAATATTTCCTAGGGAGTAAAAAAAAAAAAAAAAAGTCACTCAACATTGTCAAAACTATGTTGGAAAATTTCAAGATGGTGGGTTTTAGTACGAGTGTATAAGTTCACTTTCTACAATCACATACTGTCCACTACAAAATCTCATATTTTCTTTGATAGTAAAGTGCAAGGAGAACGCTTCCAACAGGACATTATAGAGATAAATATGAGGTACCAGAGAACCTTGAATCAGACTGTGACAGACAACTATTTTTTATGATTCTGCAAGAATAATGATATAAAAAATGACAAAGAAATGTAACAGGGTACGTACTTTGTAGTGTCTTTAGCATATACCCAAAAAGAAAACAAATACTATAAAATTATTGACAAAGTAAAACGGTTTTTCATATTCGCGCTTCAATTTAGTGAAATTTTAAGATTTTGTTTTGTGAAAACTTCTGATACGCCAGAATAAAATCAAGGTTATTTTAGACTCGGCGTTTACAAATTGATGCTAGAACATCAAGTTTTAAGGAATACGACAAAAATTTTAACAATGCATGCACCTTGTCTGGTGGTTAAAAATGGTTCAAATGGCTCTGAGCACTATGGGACTTAACATCTTAGGTCATCAGTACTGCGGACTTAGAACTACTTATACCTAACTAATCTAAGGACATCACACACATATATGCGCGAGGCAGAATTCGAACCTGCGACCGTAGCAACAGCACGTTTCCGGACTGAAGCGCCTAGAACCACTCGGCCACAGCGGCCGGCGGTTGGTGGTTAAACAGATATCTTATTAAAAATAATTTTTATTCCGTTTTAACCAAGTCTCTGTCGCGCTGTAGAGTAGAGGTGAGGTGAGACAACTGTTCCCGAATTGAAGACGGCACTTGCAGGGTCTGGCCTAGTAATCTGAAGGATACAAGTCACAACGAAGGGCAACCGAAGGACAAAATAACAGGACGTTTACTTCACAAATCCTTCTGAGTAATCAAGTCTGTCTTAAATGAATTGAGTTGCCTAGATTTCAGTGTTAGGTCTACAACAGAAGACGGGAAGTTAAAGACATTTATTCCACACTGTAGGGTTCGTTTCTTACAAGCAGGAGCGAAAATGGGGTAAGCTATCGATTCAGGATAGTTATATGAAATTTACGAAGATAGCGAGCTTATTTTACCGTTCATTAAGTTTTCACTTTCGATTCTTGAGTAATGTTTTCTGGCACATCCTCTGCGTCTTTATTTTCCGATAATTTTTCAGCATTTAATTTTAATTTTATCTTCTTCTTTCAACACGTTTATATAATTTTTTCTTCCGTGACCATGGACCTGAATAATTGTAATCTCCAATAGAACTTGAACTGGCCATTTCACTTTCATACTTTATTCTAACAGTGATACAGAGTCTTTAAGATCGTTATTTGCATCTGTTAAGTCATTGCGTATGCAACGTTGTATCACACATTTGACACCATTTACTGTATGAAAACATAGATTTCCCCTGCAAATGGCAGCACAAATGCAAATGCGAACGCTACACAAGCACCTGTGGGCAGTCTAGTTATTTTTAGTAAATCTGTGGTTTTAGCCGTCAGCGCGCTGCTTTTACTTGCCTTGAGGAAAAAGCTACCGATAGCCTTTTCCGCCTTGGTTTCTGGCAACGCCTTATACTGATACGTTCTGCGGGTCTGCAGAGCCGTAAGCGCCTAGATAGTGTAGCAATCACTTCAAAATTCAGAGAACAACAGACACGCGCTGAACTGTCTGCCTGTCAGCCAGAACATTCATGTTCAAGGACAAATTAAGTAACGACATTCGATTAGCATTTATGTAGTCGACGCCGGTCTCAGGACAGGCGTCGAGTACACGTTCTCCAATTTCGTCCGTCGCCCCAACACTCTGCTGCTAACGTTGCCATTTTTTAATATAATCCAGCACGCTAAGCCTTCTTCTGTACCTCCTTTTCTCAGGATTCATTCCTACGAGGACTGTTCGGTGCGGGTAATTTCTCCGCAACATACGTACTACCCAAACATTACTTCCTGTTATTAGAAGTACTTCTTCATTCGTCATTCTGCCAGTCTATTTCACTTTAAAAAACAGTCACATTTCAAACGTAGTAAAGTATTTTTCTTGATGCTTCCAAGATGCTGCATACTGAATATATAAACTGTGAATTATTTCCTTATGAAACCAAACGACTATTTTCATACCAGTTTCCCATTCAACTGTGTTTGTTGTTTACTTCAATTGCAATTAATTCCGAAGTCTGTTACAGATTCATCTTCAGGCACGTAGGTCCAGTTGTCGAACTGGTATTCTTTACATCCTACGATGTAGTAAACGTAAGACATGTTTTTACCACATTAAAGGTTGCTGTGGTACTGTAACAGGTTATACGTACCTTACAAGACTTCAAGATAAACTGAAAATAGAGTAAACAACAAGCACAGGTGATTTGAAAGTAGTTGTTGTTGTTGTTGTGGTCTTCAGTCCTGAGATTGGTTTGATGCAGCTCTCCATGCTACTCTATCCTGTGCAAGCTTCTTCATCTCCCAGTACTTACTGCAACCTACATCCTTCTGAATCTGCTTAGTGTATTCATCTCTTGGTCTCCCTCTACGATTTTTACCCTTCACGCTGCCCTCCAATACTAAATTGGTGATCCCTAGATGCCTCAGAACATGCCCTACCAACCGATCCCTTCTTCTAGTCACGTTGTGCCACAAACTTCTCTTCTCCCCAATCCTATTCAATACTTCCTCATCAGTTATGTGATCTACACATCTAATCTTCAGAATTCTTCTGTAGCACCAAATTTAGAAAGCTTCTATTTTCTTCTTGTCCAATCTATTTATCGTCCATGTTTCACTTCCATACATGGCTACACTCCACACAAACACTTTCAGAAACGACTTCCTGACACTTAAATCTATACTCGATTTTAACAAATTCCTCTTCTTCAGAAACGCTTTACTTACCATTGCCTGTCTAAATTTTATATCCTCTCTACTTCGAACATCATCAGTTATTTGCTCCCCAAATAGCAAAACTCCTTTACTACTTTAAGTGTCTCATTTCCTAATCTAATTCCCTCAGCATCACCCGGCTTAATTCGACTACATTCCATTATCCTCGTTTTGCTATTGTTGATGTTCATCTTATATCCTCCTTTCAAGACACTGTCCATCCCGTTCAACTGCTCTTCCGAGTCCTTTACTGTCTCTGACAGAATTACAATGTCATCGGCGCACCTCAAAGTTTTTATTTCTTCTCCATGGATTTTAATACCTACTCCGAATTTTTCCATTGTTTCCTTTACTGCTTGCTCAATATACAAATTGAATAACATCCGGGAGAGGCTACAACCCGTTCTCACTCCCTTCCCAACCACTGCTTTCCCTTTTGTGCCCCTCGAGTGTTATAGCTGCCATCTGGTTTCTGTACAAATTGTAAACAGCCTTTCGCTCCTTGTATTTTACCCCCGCCACCTTTAGAATTTGAAAGAGAGTATTCCAGTCAACATTGTCAAAAGCTTTCTCTAAGCCTATAAATGCTAGAAACGTAGGTTTGCTTTTCCTTAGTCTTTCTTCTAAGATAAGTCGTAAGGTCAGTATTGCCTCACGTGTTCCAACATTTCTACGAAATCCAAACTGATCTTCCCCGAGGTCGGCTTCTACTAATTTTTCCATTCCTCTGTAAAGAATTCGTGTTAGTATTTTGCAGCTGTGGCTTATTAGACTGATTGTCGGTTTTTTCACATCTGTGAACACCTGCTTTCTTTGGGATTGGAATTATTATGTTCTTCTTGAAGTCTGAGGGTCTTTCGCCTGCTTCATACACCTTGCTCACCAGACGGTAGAGTTTAGTCAGGACTGGCTCTCCCAAGGCCGTCAGTAGTTCTAATGGAATGTTGTCTACTCCGGGGGCCTTGTTTCGACTCAGGTCTTTCAATGCTCTGTCAAACCCTTGACGCAGTATCATATCTCCCATTTCATCTTCATCCACATCCTCCTCCATTTCCATAATATTGTCCTCAAGTACATCGCCCTTGTATAGACCCTCTATATACTCCTTCCACCTTTCTGCTTTCCCTTCTTTGGTTAGAACAGGGTTTCCATCTGAGCTCTTGATGTTCATACAAGTGGTTCTCTTATCACCAAAGGTCTCTTTAATTTTCCTGTAGGCAGTATCTATCTTACCCCTAGTGAGATAAGCCTCTACATCTTTACATTTGTCCTCTAGCCATCCCTGCTTAGCCATTTTGCACTTCCTGTCGATCTCATTTTTGAGACGTTTGTATTCCTTTTTGCCTGCTTCATTTACTGCATTTTTATATTTTCTCCTTTCATCAATTAAATTTAATATTTCTTCTGTTACCCAAGGATTTCTAGCAGCCCTCGTCTTTTTACCTACTTTATCCTCTGCTGCCGTCACTACTTCATCCCTCAAAGCTACCCATTATTCTTCTACTGTATTTCTTTCCCCCATTACTGTCAATTGTTCCCTTATGCTCTCCCTGAAACTCTGTACAACCTCTTGTTCTTTCAGTTTATCCAGGTCCCATCTCCCCAAATTTCCACCTTTTTGCAGTTTCTTCAGTTTTAATCTACAGGTATTACAGACCAATAGATTGTGGTCAGAGTCCACATCTGCCCCTGGAAATGTCTTAAAATTTAAAACTTGGCTCCTAAATCTCTGTCTTACCATTATATAATCTATCTGATACCTTTTAGTATCTCCAGGGTTCTTCCATGTATACAACTTTCTTTCTTGATTCTTAAACCAAGTGTTAGCTATGATTAAGTTGTGCTCTGTGCAAAATTCTACCAGGCGGCTTCCTCTTTCATTTCTCTTCCCCAATCCATATTCACCTACTACCTTTCCTTCTCTCCCTTTTCCTACAACCGAATTCCAGTCACCCATGACTATTAAATTTTCGTCTCCCTTCGCTATCTGTATAATTTCTTTGATGTGATCATACATTTCATCAATTTCTTCGTCATCTGCAGATCTAATTGGCATCTAAACTTGTGTTACTGTAGTAGGTGTGGGCTGCGTATCTATCTTGGCCATAATAATGCGTTCACTATGCTGTTTGTAGTAGCTTACCCGCATTCCTATTTTCCTATTCATTATTAAACCTACTCCTGCATTTGATTTTGTGTTTATAACCCTGTAGTCACCTGACCAGAAGTCTTGTTCCTCCTGCCACCGAACTTCACTAATTCCCACTATATCTAACTTTAACCTATCCATTTCCCTTTTTAAATTTTCTAACCTACCTGCCCGATTAATGGTTCTGACATTCCACGCTCCGATTCGTAGAACGCCAGTTTTCTTTCTCCTGATAACGACATTCTCTTGAGTAGTCCCCTCCCGGAGATCCGCATGGGAGACTATTTTACCTCCGGAATATTTTACCCAAGAGGACGCCATCATCATTTAATCATACAGTAAAGCTGCATGCCCTCGGTAAAAATTACGGCCGTAGTTTCCCCTTGCTTTCAGCCGTTCGCAGTACCAGCACAGCAAGGCCGTTTTGGTTATTGTTACAAGGCCAGGTCAGTCAATCATCCAGACTGTTGCCCTTGCAACTACTGAAAAGGCTGCTGCCCCTCTTCAGGAACATACGTTTGTCTGGATCTCAACAGATACCCCTCCGTTGTGGTTGCACCTACGGTACGGCTATCTGTATCGCTGAGGCACGCAAGCCTCCCCACCAACGGCAAGGTTCATGGTTCATGGAGGGAGGGATTTGAAAGTAATGAGTGTAAAAATAGCCTTTGTGCTCCGTGAGTGTAAAAATAGCCTTTGTGCTCCGTAACAAAATTCAAGTAGTTTTCCTCTTTCTCTTGACTGTCAAGGACGCAATGCTTTGTAACGCTGCACTCTAGAGAAAACACGTGACCAATTACTTTCTTGTTGCTGCTGTGGTCTGAAGTCCGAAAACTGGTTTGCTCTTCATTACCTATAATTACTGCAACTTGCATCCTTCTGAATCTGCTTGCTGTATTCATCTCTTGGTTTCCCCCTATCATATTTACACCGCCGCCGTCAGTGTCAGCCAGTTTGCCGTGGCATACGGAGCTCCATCGCAGTCTTTAACACTGGTAGCATGCCGCGACAGCGTGGACGTGAACCGTATGTGCAGTTGACGGACTTTGAGCGAGGGCTTATAGTGGGCATGCGGGAGGCCGGGTGGACGTATCGCCGAATTGCTCAACACGTGGGGCGTGAGGTCTCCACAGTACATCGATGTTGTCGCCAGTGGTCGGCGGAAGGTGCACGTGCCCGTCGACCTGGGACCGGACCGCAGCGACGCACGGATGCACGCCAAGACCGTAGGATCCTACGCAGTGCCGTAGGGGACCGCACCGCCACTTCCCAGCAAATTAGGGACACTGTTGCTCCTGGGGTATCGGCGAGGACTATTCGCAACCGTCTCCATGAAGCTGGGCTACGGTCCCGCACACCGTTAGGCCGTCTTCCGCTCACGCCCCAACATCGTGCAGCCCGCCTCCAGTGGTGTCGCGACAGGCGTGAATGGAGGGACGAATGGAGACGTGTCGTCTTCAGCGATGAGAGTCGCTTCTGCCTTGGTGCCAATGATGGTCGTATGCGTGTTTGGCGCCGTGCAGGTGAGCGCCACAATCAGGACTGCATACGACCGAGGCACACAGGGCCAACACCCGGCATCATGGTGTGGGGAGCGATCTCCTACACTGGCCGTACACCTCTGGTGATCGTCGAGGGGACACTGAATAGTGCTTGGTACATCCAAACCGTCATCGAACCCATCGTTCTACCATTCCTAGACCGGCAAGGGAACTTGCTGTTCCAACAGGACAATGCACGTCCGCATGTATCCCGTGCCACCCAACGTGCTCTAGAAGGTGTAAGTCAACTACCCTGGCCAGCAAGATCTCCGGATCTGTCCCCCATTGAGCATGTTTGGGACTGGATGAAGCGTCGTCTCACGCGGTCTGCACGTCCAGAACGAACGCTGGTCCAACTGAGGCGCCAGGTGGAAATGGCATGGCAAGCCGTTCCACAGGACTACATGCAGCATCTCTACGATCGTCTCTATGGGAGAATAGCAGCCTGCATTGCTGCGAAAGGTGGATATACACTTTACTAGTGCCGACATTGTGCATGCTCTGTTGCCTGTGTCTATGTGCCTGTGGTTCTGTCAGTGTGATCATGTGATGTATTTGACCCCAGGAATGTGTCAATAAAGTTTCCCCTTCCTGGGACAATGAATTCACGGTGTTCTTATTTCAATTTCCAGGAGTGTATATTCGATGTTAACAAATTTCTCTTCTTCAGAAAAGCCTTTTTTGCCATAGCCATTCTACATTTTATAATCTCTTTACCTTGGACATCACCAGTTATTGTACTGCCCAAATAGAAAAACTGATCCACTACCGCTAGTGTAGCGTTTCTTAATCTAATTCCCTCAGCATCACCTGAGGTTCTTTCAATTTATCCAGGTGCCATCTTCTTAATTTCCTATATTTTTTTTTAATTTCTTCAGTTTTAATAACCAATATTCTTGTTTTGTTGTTGTTAACGTTCATCGTATATCCTGCTTTCAAGGCTCTGTCCATTCCATTCAGCTGCTCTGCCAAGTTCTTTGCTGTCTCTGACAGAATTACAACTTTAATTCCTGCTCCAAATTTTTCTTTGGTTTCCTGTACTACTTGTTCAAGCTACAGATTGAATAACATCGGGCATAGGCTACAACATTGTCTCACCCCCTTCTCTGTCAGTGTTTCTTCTTCATGCCCCTCGGCTCTTGTAAACTGCCATCTGGTTTTTGTACAAGTTGTAAATAGCCTTTAGTTCCCTGTACTTTACCCAACTACCTTCAGAATTTCAAAGAGAGTCTTCCAGTCAACATTGTCAAAAGCTTCCTGTAGGTCTAAAAATGTCAAAAATATAGATTTGCCTTAACCTACGTTTTAAGATAAGTGGTGGGGTTAATATTACTTCGCGTGTGCCCATATCTCTCCGGAATCCAAACTGATGTTCCCCGAGGTCGACTTTTACCAGTTTCCCATTGTCCTACAAAGAATTCATTTCAGCATTTGGCAACCATTGCTTATTAAACTGATAGGTTGGTAACGTTCACATCTGTCAGCACCTGCTTCCTTTTAAATTGCAGTTAGTACATTCTTCTTGAAGTTGAGGATATTTCGCTTGTCTCATAAGCCTTGCACGCCAAGTGGAAGAGTTTTGTCATGGCTGGCTCTCCCAATGCCATTGGTAGGTCTGGCAGAATATTGTTTACTCCCCGAGCCATGTTTTGACTTTTCTCCGTCAAATTCTTCTCGCAGGAGTGGTTTTCCACGTGAGCTCATGATTTTCGTACAGCTGCTACTCTTTTTTTTTCACAGACCTCTCATTTTCCTGTGAGCAGTATCTATCTTTCTCCTAGTGATATATGCTTCTAAATCGTTATATTTGTCCTCTAGCCACTGCTGATCAACCATTTTGCACTTCCTGTCAATCTCGTTTTTTAGTCGTTCGTGTTTCCTTTCTCATGCTTTATTTTCTACTTTCATATATTTGATTCTCTGCTGCCTTCACTCTTTCATCTCTCAAATCTACTATTCGTCTTCTACTTTATTTTTTCCCCTGTTCTTGTCAATCGCCGCCTGATGCTGATCTGAAAACTCAAAAACCTTGGTTCTTTCAATTTATCCAGATCTCATCTCCTTAATTTCTTATATTTTTGTAATTTCTTCAGTTTTAATAACCAATAAATTGTGAACAGAATCCACATGTGCCAATGTAAACGACTTACGTTTAAAATGTGGTTCCTAAAGCTCTGTCTTACCATTACGTATCTATCTGAAACCTTCGGGTGTCTGCACGTCTCTTCCAGTTACACAACCCTCTTTCATGAGTCATAAACCAAGTGTTATCGACGTTTAAATAATACTTTGTGCAAAATGTTACTAGGCTTACTTTCCCACAGTCCATTCACCAATAATTTTTCCTTCTCGTCCTTTTCCTGCTATCAAATTCTAATCTCTCATTTCTATTAAATTTTCGTCTCCCTTAACTACGTGAATAATGTCTTCTATCTCATCATACATTTACTGAATCTCTTCATCACCTGCAGAGCTGGTTGGCGTATAAACTTTTACTGCTGTAGTGGATGTGGGCTTCGTGTCTACCTTGACTTCGATAATGCGTCCGTTATGATGTTCGTAGTAGCTTATCCGCAGTCCTATTTTCTTTGTCATTGTTAAACCTACTCCTTCGTTACCCCTATCTGATTTTGTATTTATAACCCTGTGTTCACCTGACCAGAAGTCCTGTTGCTGCTGCCACCGAACTTCACTAGTTCCACTATATCTAGTTTCGACCTATCAGTTTTCCAGATTTAAACTTTTTAGCCTGCCTGTCCCATTATGGGATCTAACATTCGAATCTCCGATCCGTACAACGTCAGTTTTGTTTCTCCTAGTGACTCCTGAGTAATCGCTGCACAGAGATCCGAATGCGGACTATTTTACCTCCGGGCTATATTACCCAACAGGATGCCATCGATCGTTTAACCACACAGTAGAGCTACATGGCCTCGGGAAAAATTACGTCAGTATCAGCACAGTAAGACCTTTTTGGTTGATGCTTCAAGCCCAGATCAATCAATCATCTAGACAGTTGCCCCTGCAATTACCAAAAGGGCTGCTGCTCCTCTTCAGGGACTGCACTTTTGACTGGCCTCTCAACAGGTTCCCTTCTTTTGTGACTGCATCTATGGTACGGCTATCTGTATCGCTGAGACATGAAAGCTACCCTACCAACGGCAAGGCCCATGGTGATTTACACTTTCTTACACTTAGTTATTTGGAAATTATTTTTGCTGTCTACAAACCTATCACCTAATCGAAAGCTCGCTTACCCGTTCATATTCTACTTGTTTCCTCCACTTAGCTTCAGTTTTTTGTAGCTAAATTTCTACATCTGCATCTACATACATACTCCGCAAGCACCGCACGGTGCTCGACGGAAGGTACGCTTTACCATTCAATTCGCTCCCTCTGCTGTTCCTCTCGCAGACGAAGCGTGGGAAAAACCACTATCTACATGCCTCCGTATGAGCCACAATTTCTCGTATCTTATCTTCGTGGCCCCTTCGCGAAATGTGTGATGGCGGCATTAGGATTGTTCTAAGTCAGTTTCTAATGCCGGTTCTCTAAACTTTCTCAGTATTGTTCTTCAAAACGAATGTCTTCATTCTCCAGGGATTCCCAATTGAGTTCCTGAAGCATATCCGTAACACTTGGATGTTGATCGAACCTGTCGGTAACAAATCTAGCAGCTCACCTCTAAACTGCTTCGATGTCTTCTTTCAATCCGACATGGTGTGGATTCCACACACTCGACCAGACTCAAGAACAGGTTGCACTAGCATCCTACATGCGTCTCTTTTACTGGTAAATCACACTTTCCTAAAACTCTCCCAATAAACCGAAGTCGACCATTTGCCTTCTCTGTCACAAACCTCACACGCTCGTTCCATTTCATATTACTTCTCAGCGCTACGCCCAGATATTTAAACGACGTCACTGTGTCAAGCAGGACACTACTAATGCTGTATCCGAACATTACGGGTTTGTTTTTGTGCTCATCCGCATTATCTTACATTTTTCTACATTAAGAACCAGTTACCATTCACCATACCAAGTAGAAATGTTGTCTAGTCATCTTGTATCATCCTACAGTCACCGATCATCGACACCTTCCTGTAGACCACCGCCTACCCTGTCCGTCAGATCATTTGTGTACATAGAAAATAGCAACAGTCCTATCACACTTCCCTTGGGCATCCCTGATGCTAGCCCTGTCTCTGATGAATACTAGCCGTCGAGGACACCATACTGGGTTCCATTACTTAAGAAGTCTTAGAGCCAGTCGCATATCTGGGAGCCTATTCCATACGCTCGTACCTTCGATAATAGTCTGCAGACGGGTATCCCGACGAATGCTTTTCGGAAATCCAGAAATGTGGGATCTGCCTGTTGGCCTTCATCCATAGTATGTAGTACCTCATGTGCGAAAAGAGCAAACTAAATTTCTTAAGTATCTAAATTACTTTGCTATTCCAAGATATTTCCTTCCAACGATATTTTGACGCTACCTTTATACCAACGGGTTCTAATCATTTTGGTCTTTCCTGCATGTGCCTTCTTTCCATATTCTTGACACTTTTACGATCCTCTCCGTCACAAACTATATTTCTTCTGTTTCAGCTAATACTATTTCATCTGCGTACTTATTTGTTTTTATCATTTCTCTTCATACTATTATATCTCGTGTTTTACTATAGCTTATTTGTTAGTTTATCAGCATGTACATATCTTCACAAAAAATTAAGCACCCAAAGGGAAGGAGGAAACGAAACTCCACGGATTGAGAGGTCATGGGATGTTAGTTCATTGATTACAAAATCGAATCAAATTTACGAAGGACCTGACTGTATGGGCCCATTTATCAGTACGATGTTGCAACCCCTCTGGCTTCGATGCATTGCACTGATTGGGTATCCCCTCCAGAGGCAAGCTAGTCCACAACTGTAGTAATTGGTCCTTGACATCCTGGATACCATCACTGGGACGGAGTTGACGTCCGAGATGGTCTCACACAAATTATATCGAGGACAGATCTTGGAATTACGATATTGCAGTGCCGGTGTTATTCCAACGACGATACACTGTGGCGATCACAGCAGTTACTAAACACATCAGATGAATTCACAATTGCGAATAATGACCACCATTAGCCGTAGAATGGAATGACGACAGTGAACATTTGTGACGGTCCGGGACTTGAACGCGGATTTCCCACTTACCGCGAGCGGTCGCCTGGTCTGTGCGGGAATACACATAGTTGATGTACGAGCACAGTTTGTAGTCGCATGGTTGACGACACACGGAAGTTTGGATCTGCCCCGTCAGTCGTTCACGGATAGCCAAATGGTAAGGCGACTGTTCGCGATAAGCGGGAAATTCGAGTTCGAGTCCCAGTCAGGCACAAATTTTGACTGTCGTCATTTCATTCTACAGCTGATAGTGGTCATTATTCGCAATTGCGGATTCATCTGATGGATCAGGGAATTGTTCCTGGCCACTGATGTACCTCAACATCACGCAGACAGTCCATAGAGATATGTAACATACATCAATAATCATCGTCCTGTTGAAAGATTGCACCATAATACAGTCGCATGAAAGGTAACACGTGATGCAGGATGTCCGTGACGTAACGTTGTGCCTTCAGCATTCCCCCAATCTGAAGGCATACCCGATGGCTTTCCACACCGTGATGCCAAAAGTAACACCGCTGCATTTTGTAATGTTATGTGAGCCTCACTGCCCTTTTTTTTACTAATTTGTGCCTGATTTCATACTGAGAAGCTCAGTAATGTATGTAAATACCGTAAATGTAAATGTGATTCAAAAAATACTTGAAGTGAAGTGAAGCGCAGCTGGACAGAAAGAAACTCTTTAGCGCGTAATCCCTGCGACGATAATAGTTGTGAATCTTTGAGTATGGACTCTAAAAAAAAAGACAATTGGTTTATTAAAAAAGGAGGACTGTTAACCTGTATCTTGTGGAAAGAGAGCGTGTTGCTAGGCCGTCGCTCAGAACGTATTGTTACATTTAATGAAAACTGATATTTTAGTGATAAAACTGAGTAAAGTACGTGTAACAGTTGCCAGACATTTATGTATACAAATTTTATTGAAGTGAAGAATAGAAATATCTTGTTTTTGGAAAAGCATGTGAACTTCATTCTAGTCGCCATCTAACAATCGACAGAATTGTAAGTGTACAAAGTTCACTAAAATACAGGAAAAGAAATGCATTCTCTATAGTTTTCATTCAATAAGTAACAACCTCTCATAATTTCTTAATTACAGTAATTGGATTATGTTCTTGTACAATAGTATGGTGCTGAACTCCACTGACCAATTTTGATGAAGCCGGACGGGTAGTTTGAAGGAAGTTTGTGTGCCAGGCATTCTCCTTTTCTCACGAAAAGCAGATTGCTGTTGGATCTTATTTACTTACAACAGTGGTCCCTTAGGTATGAAAAGCTACGAAAACTTGGGGTCAAAGCTATTCGCAATACGGCCAAGTAACTAACAGAGTCGTATTTTAAACCTTAAAGAACAATAACTTCCTCCAAATTATAGTACGTCACCTACTGGTGCAGAAGCTGATCATTCAAGGAGGCCGCAACCAAAATTCAGGTACCACTTACGACTTAAAGTAAAAATCTCAATCAAAAATCAATCTCCCTCTCTCTCTCTCTCTCTCTCTCTCTCTCTCTCTCTCTCTCTCTCTCGAAAAACATATATAAATATTCATATTATTAAAATAATACTCATTTTATAATTTCTGATAAAAATAGAATTGGGCCTTTCCACAGGTTGCCGCCATATTCACCGACGATAGTCATCCGGGGTAATGTAAAACCGTGATTCATCTCTGATCTCAATGTGACGGCGTATATCAGCATTCCTTGCTTCCCGGTCACGCCACAACTCGAAACGCAGATGTTCGTGTTGTGGTGATAACAGCGGCGTACGCATAGTACGCTGCTAGTCCCCGACCATTGGTGCTGGATGACACAGAGCATTGCAGGGAGTCCATTACTTGCTCTCGGATGGCAGGCGCAAGTTTGAAGGGAGTTTATGATGTGTCTGGTGCACAATAAGGCGATCCTCCCTTGTGGCCAGATATGGTCGACTGTAACCTTTAATACGAATATACCTGTCCTCACGTTCCCCGTTAGTGCAACAACATGCCACTGTGACACCTGAATACCCTGCAAATCTGGGTGTTGCACGATTAAACCAGCGTATCAAATGGAGACACGCAAAGAGGCCCTGTCAGATGCTGACACCGCTGTCTCACACGAGGAGCAGCGTCTTCGTGTCCTACACAGTGATTAGTCAGCATCGATGCGCTCATAGAAGCACAGAAGCAGAAATAGTTGTAGAATCTAAAAGCTGGCTAAAGCCAGACTTAAGTTCAGCCGAAGTTTTTACCAAGTAGCTGATGTTGTTCTGAAAGAAAACATTAAATTCAGTTGGTGTTGGCGTGTTTCTTGCTGTTAGTAGTTTATCTTGTAGTGAAGTTGAAACAGAGAGTTGCTGCGGGTTAGTATGTTGGAGGTTATACCCGCCAACCAGAATGACTTCATCATTGGTTCCTCTTACAGACCGCCCCACTTAGACGATAGAGCCTATAGTTGTTGAAGTTCGAGGAACATTTGATCTCATATCAAGCAGGCAACCAACTAATAAAATAATGTGAAGTTCCAACATAACGATGGATGAGCCTCATGTTCCTAAATTAGTCACCGTAAAGAAAGGACTAGTATCGCAACTGTCACGGATATTGGAACAAAATATAAAAAAAATATTAGAATTATAATGGGTAGTGATTGCAAATCTACCCTCGATATGTTGGTCAAAATGCATGTCGATGGTAGGTATACAACGTCGTCTGAAATTGTACTAAATGCAGTAGCCGAAAATTATTTTGAGCTTTTAGTTCAGGAGCCCATTCTAAGTGTAAATGCTTACGGTAACACACATGACCTCTTAGCAACAAAGAGTTCTGAGCGGATAAGGAGCATCACGCTGGATACTGGGATTAGTAAGTAGAAGGTGGTTGTTGCGAGGCTGATCACCTTAACATTCAAATCCACTAAAAATAAAGGCAAAATATATCGGCTTAGGAAAGCAGTTAAAAATTCCGGTGGAACCTTACTAAGAGATAGCGACCATATCTTCCAAACTTTCTATGCAAGTATGGACCAGAAGTGGCTAAAATACGAAGAAATAGTACTGATGGCGATTGAGTAATCTATACCAAATAATAAGAGATGGAACAGATCCCTGATGGTGCCTAAAATATATCAGAACACTGTTGCAGAAGCAACGGAAAAAGCATGCCAGATATAAAAGAAAGCGAAATCTCCAAGTTTGGCGAAGTTTTACAGAGCCCCGAAATTTACCAGAGTTTTCAATTGAATATGCTTTTAACAGTAGCCACCTGCCTCAAAAGAAAGTTTTATTTGAACTGATTACACATATACAAGACACTGCCATCTCGTGATATGAAACAGTTGCCAACACACATGAATTCTATGCACCTATTCTTCCTGGCAAATTGGTTAAATACATCGTCAATAGGATAATAAATGTCATTCTGAGTGTTCAACAGAGCTAACCCATTAAGTCGATCCTCCTTCATTGTCGACCTCAGCCACGTCTTTGTACGCCGCAATGTTGAAAACCTTCTTTCTACTATAGCAAAAGGTGCAGGTAGACAAGCAAATACTTAGTTTGTACAGCGTGTGCAAAGTAGGATAGTCAGATCTAGGACAAACAGACAACGCTTGCATAACAGAATCAAATGTGTGTGAAATCTTATGGGACTTAACTGCTAAGGTCATCAGTCTCTAAGCTTACACACTACTTAACCTAAATTATCCTAAGGACAAACACACATACACACCCAGGCCCGAGGGAGGATTCGAACCTCCACCGGGATCAGCCGCACAGTCCGTGACTGCAGCGCCTGAGACCGCTCGGCGTAACAGAATCACGATCATTAATGGCGTTTATGCTCGTGCTACATAGGAAAGTACAACTACTCGATAACTCGATTCAGTCGAGTCGACTGGCGAAATAAACGAACTAATAGCGTGCGGGCTGACTGGCGGGGGCGGCGAGGCAAAGCGGTCGGCTCTGCAATGGGGAATGCCTTGAAACCTGACAGCAAATCTAAAGAGATTCTGGCCGTATGTAAAGTACAGAAGCGGCAAGACACATCAGTACCTTCACTGTGCCGTAGTGTTGCAAATGCTACAAATGACAGTGACACTGAAACGGTGTTACTGAACATCTTTTCTCGAAACTCCTTACCAAAGAAGACGAACTAAATATTCCAGATTTCGAATCAAGAACAGTTGCCAACATGAGTAACTTACAAGGGAAACTCCCCATCGCACACCCCACAGATTTAGTGGGAAGATGTCCCAGTGGATAGCCCGTCAAAAGCTGAACGCAGATCAAGCATAAAAATAGAGAGAAGGTGCACTGAACTATGAAAAAGCAAAATACACGTAGAAACAGTGGACGGCCCAAGAACAAGAAGTGTAATGAAGAGCTGCCCGAAACAGCAATGGTATCGTGGTAAGTGGTCATAGTGCTGAGCTGCCAAGCGGGCGAGCCGCGTTCAAAACTCCCTCATGACTTCATTTTTTTTTCTCCACAACATTATGCACTTTCAGGTCCGGTCGCTGAAATGTTTGTTCCCTTCTGTAATCTTGGCAGTTATCATGCTATACATTGGTGGTAGAATATGAGACACGTTGTAAGAGTAAGTTACCCTCGCAAGTAAATGTAAGTCTCAAAGAAATTGAAACAACAAATAAACGGGTGTGAATTTTTTTACAAGAAAGGAATTCAAGAGTCAAAACTCCCAAAACGGAACGCAGCATTCAAAAACGCTAAAAACAATTGCTTTGACAGAGCAGAGAGAAACTATGTCATTGTGAAACTGTTGCGTTCATTTGTTGCAGTTTGTAAGACAAACTATTATGTTTTCATCGTTTCCTTGGGAGTGATCACATTGACGTTCATACGAACATCTAAATTGGGCAAGGAGGCACATCTCACTCACTCATCAGGCGTATAAATTAGGTGCGTCAATAAGAGATTCCTATCATTTGACACACGTACTGTGTCACTAATGCCGTGTATGACACACCAGACGTGTTTTCCGCTGGACGATTCGGTTGACTTGTCACCTTGTCATAAATCGTTTGCGGTTCCCATTCGAAAGCCACTTGCTTTCGGCTGCTAATAGAGAAATTGTGCAGAATCACCTGTCATTATAGGGCTCTACCTCACACCTCGCTGTTGCAAACGTTCGATACATCACGACACAGACACAAATTTGAATAAAGCAAACAGTGATAACAAAGTAGTAGGGCACAGGAAAGGTTTGAACACGTCTCGCCCACCTCACAGTCCAACACCTTATCCACTTAACCACGACGTTATTTTTCTTCGCGGGCACTCTATATTCCAGTTCCTGTTATTGGAACGTTCACTGTTTCTATATTGCCTTTTTTTCGTAGTTTAGTACACCTTCTTCTTGTTTTCATGCTTTATCTCTGTTCAATTTCTGACGGGATCCACTGGGCACTCTTACCAATAAATCTGAGGGGCGGGGTGATGAGACGTTTCCCTTGTTAGAAGTAAATGCCTTCGGTGTAACCAAGCAACTTACTTCACTTAAGCAGTTAGTCTCTTTGAACGAATGAAAAACAGGTGATTTTCTTCAAGTAAAATAAAAAGTAATGCTAAAGCTGATGATACAATTTTATTCCTTGACGCCATATCACGGTCCGCGCGGCTTTCCCCGTCGGAGGCTTGAGTCCTCCCTCGGGATGTGTGTGTGTGTGTGTTGTCCTTAGCATAAGTTAGTTTAAGTTAGATTAAGTAGCGTGTAAGCTTAGGGACCGATGACTTTAGCAGTTTGGTCCCGTAACGCCTTATCCCAGATTTCCAAATTCCTTGGCTTTCAGAAATATTTTTTGTGTCCACATTGGACTCTTCCTGTAACCGCGTCGCCAGTTGGAAGGACCTCTTGCAGCCGGAACATTGGTCAAAAATAACAAAAATTTGTGTAAGTCATCTTCAATATATTTTCTATCAACGTTCATAAGATAATTGAAAAAGTTTGAGTTCTAACAAAATAGTGACGTGTTGAAACAAATGTGATTTTCTTCGCCCACAAAGTCGAGACAAATGCGTGCACCGAAAACACCCTTCTAAAGATATCACAAAACGGTTACGTGCACTGATAGAGAATTCAGGTTATAATGCCGGTATCAAATTCCGATGGAAATTATATGTACAGTTTTCAAGTTACGTTTCCTGCCAAGGCGTTTAAGGTTTTGAGTTACATTTCCTGTAGTTTTGTTAAACATGCCTCTAATTCCTGAACCATATAGCAATGCTTCCAGATCCATAAGCGAAATAGATGCAGGAAAAATGTGAAGAAATCGAGAACGAAATGGTCATCGGAAGGACAAATTCAACAAAAAGTCAGAACAATTTTCGGTGAAATTAAAATCAAAGGACGTAAACATCCTGAACACAAGATGAATTACATAGTTGAATGCACAGAAGAAAGAATATTTTAAAGGCCTGTACAAGGGGAAGGAACTGTATGACGATGAAATATAAGAGAAAATGGGAGTTGATTTGGGAAACATAGAGGATCCAATATTAGAAACAGAGTCTGACATAGCTTTGGAAGTCTTACAATAAGTTAATGCAGAAAGTATCTATAACATCGCTTCAGAATTTCTTACATCATCGGAAGAATAGCAACCAAACGACTATTCAGGCTCATCAGATTCTGTAGTCTAGGGTCTACCGCCAGACTTTCGGAAAAATATCATCCACACAACCTCAAAGTCAACAAAATTTGCGAGAATCATCTCACAATCAGCTTAACAGCACATGCATCCGTACAGTTGACAAGGATACACACTGGAATGGGAAAGAAAATTGTGGGTTTGTTAGATGACGATCAGTTTGACTTTAGGAAAGGTAAAGGTACCAGTGAAGCGGTTGTGGCATTGTGCTTGATAATGGAAGCGAGACTTAAGAAAAATCAAGGCACGTTAGACGGCCATGGTGGCCAAGCGGTTCTAGGCAATTCAGTCCGGAACCGCGCGACTGTTACGGTCGCAGGTTCGAATCCTACCTCGGGCATGGATGTGTGATGTCTTTAGGTTAGTTAGGTTTAAGTAGTTCTAAGTTCTAGGGCACTGATGACCTCAGATGTTAAGTCCCATAGTGCTCAGAGCCAGCCAAGACACGTTCATATCATTCGTCGACCCAGAAAAAGAGTTACAAAAAGTAAAACGGCGCAAGGTTTTCAAAATTCTCAGAAAAATAGTTCACAGCTTTAGAGGAGGACAGAGGATATGTGCAAGAATCATTAGAAAACAATAAGAATCGAAGACCTAGAACGGAATAGACGGGTTTATAAGAGTGCAATAAAGGGATCAGCTTTCCCCTCACATTTAATATATACACTGAACAAACTATGTCGACAACAGAAGGAAAATTCAGAAATGCGATTAAAATTCAGATTGAGAGGATTTATTAATAAGATTCTTCGCAGGATCAGCGAGGAAGCGAATAATGTGCAAAATACCGACAAGAAGGACATAACGATAGGTTGTGTGTCAGGACATCACGGGATAACTTCCATGATACCAGAGGAGCTGCAGAGAGTGAAAGCTGTAGGGAAACATATTGGAATATATCCAACAAATAACAGAGCGCTGGATGCAAGTGCTGCTCTGAGATGGAGAGATTGGCTTGATGTGGTCCGCATGGACTCCCTCCCCTGTGCCAATCAGGAGACTGAGGACCCAAGAAAACTACCCTCGGGAAATGCAGCGTATTGTTAGCCAATAATTTCTGATTTGTCGATTCATACCGTCTGACATTTGACGGCAAAAATCGGCAGAAAAATGGTTCAAATGGCTCTGAGCACTATGGGACTTAACATCTGCGGTCATCAGTCCCCTAGAACCTAACTAACCTAAGGACACCACACACAACCATGCCCGAGGCAGGATTCGAACCTGCGACTGTAGCGGTCACGCGGCTCCAGACTGAAGGGCCTAGAACCGCACGGCCACACCGATTATCAGCAGATAGTTACTATGAACAATGGGTCACACGCTTCATTTTAAGCAACACGTTAAGTATCTCCGTAGGTTTTATGGTGATGGTCGTTCATGTACTTTCTACTTTAAAAGAATGCGTGATCGGATGCTAGAATCCTTTCGCCGTTCAAACTGTTAATCTATGGCAGCTCCACAATTACCCTCAGCGTTAAAGTTCAGCGATGCTAGTGTGTTTACTTTTAAAAACGTCCACTTTAACTGTAGGTGAAAACTAACTCTAGCATTAGTGGTGTGGAGATGGTAGAGCTTTGATATACTACAAAATTTGTTCTCGAATACACTCTTAATTCGACGGCTCAAAGTTATCGAGTGACAGCAGTAATGGTTGAGTTAGTGACAACAGAAGTCCTAATCAATGTGATTTGGTTTGTGTTTGACAGCTAGAATACCTTATAATGAATTGGAGCTTCACGGAAATAAGTAGCGAGGCAGCACGTACTGGGCGAATGCTCTGAGTAACAACAGCCGACGTATTTGTCTTCTAAGAATCAGCAACTCTGTTGATATTTAAGATAATATCATTTATTGTACCATCTCAGCTGCACATTTTTAATCAGATTGCATATTTCGATCACTCAGGATCATCTTCAGATCTAAAACTGTACTAAATATGTACCTTTTAATATTTTACAGTAAATAGAAAGGAAAAGGTTTCTACATACATGTAGAATTTGCGTAAGTAGCTGCATCAGCAACCCATCTTATCTACTCAGAGGCACATATCAGAGTACTGTGTTTTGCAGCTGCGGTCGATGTTTGCAACAGGTATTATGTTCGAGGTAGGGAAGAGGAGGGAGAGAGGAAGGGGAAATTGAGGGATGCTGATGGGGGGGGGGGGGGAGGAAGTAGCGAGGGGATGATACGGATATGAATTTAGCGAGAAGGGTCGTGCTACAATTATAGTACTTATAATTATGTAAGAATTTGCGTTAAAATATTAATAGTGCGGACAATAACTCCGCTATACCGGTCGCAAGCCCGGGGCTTCTAAGTGCAAGAGTAGAGGAAGGAGGAGCGTGAAGGGTAACAACCTCGTAAAAAAAAACCAGGGTCCACCTGGCCCTGCTGGTAGCTCCCTGAAGGGCTCCTGCCTTGCGTACAGGTGAAAACTGGTCAACGGCTTCGGAGGCGGACGAAGATGATTGGCATCATCTCTATGGCAACGAAGGCGGAAGAACCATTGTTGGAAGATTAGTCTCCTCAGCTTGAGAAGGCAACCAGTGTATGGGAGGGAACCCTAAATAAACCTACCGAAGCTCACAACCTCAGTAGTAACCTGATCAGAGGATGAAACCTCTGTCTTCGGGGACCAATCTTCAACTAAAGCATGGAGGACAAACTCACGGAAGTTACTACCCAAGGTGGTATCAAATCCACTTTCGCCTTTGGCGGTGTCAATGGGCCTTTGGATTCTGGGTAGCCCACACGAACATGATTTGAGGGCGAGTCGGAGCGTCCAGGAACCACCAACAAGAAAATCAGAAATAAGCAATAGAACTAGTTTGCCACAGTGAACTTCAACTCGCTACTCAAAATAGGCAAACTGAAACATTTAACAACACATCGACTCGACACTGTGATACTGCTCACAGCAATACAGGAACCCAGGTATACAGATGAACATGCCTTTGATTCAGAGGGCTATCATATTTTTAAAGGAAAGGTAGGACGTAGGAAAATGAAGAATGTTCCACACCTGGGGACCGGGTTCATTGTAAGTTATAAGATGCTCGATCAATAGTCGAGCGTCTCTACTAACATTCCAGTGCACAAACAAGATCTACACTGTAGTAAACGTTCACGCACCCATCAGTGAGGATAATAAACGTAACCAGAAAAATACTGACAAGTTTTGAGAAGAACTAGAGGACATCGTCAGCAAGGTCCTAGAACGTCACACAATCATCCTCGCTGGCGATTTCAACGTGAAGTTGGGGAAAGAGCGCAAATTTAGAGACATCATAGGTGAATACCCAGCCCACAAACGGACCAACAGGAATGGTGAGCGTCCTGTGGCACTCTGTAAAGCTTTCAACTTTAAAAAGAAGCAGATGACCTGGACGTCACTTGACAACTTCTTGGGAGAATTTCAAATTGATCATGTTGTCATCTCAAGAAGTCCCATAGAGAGATCCGCAATGAAAAAGTGTTGGGGCGGGGGGTTGGCAAATTTGGATTCTGACCACTACCTCTCCAAACTAAAGTTGAGATTTCTGCCTAGGAACAGTAAGAGAACCAAGGCACTCAAGCTTACTAAGTTTGATATAGAAAAACCTTCAACTTGCAACCAAGTCGCAGAGAAATTGGAATCACTGGAAAGTAGGGATTGGGATGAATTGAGGAAGAACACAGTGAAAGTTGCCACAGAGACTGCACCATTACTGAAACAAAAGAAACCTGCCTGGTGGACAACAACTTGCGAGGAAGCAGTGATGCTGAGACAGATGGCCTGGCTGATGTGGAACTCGCGCAAGACACAAGAGAACAGAGACAAGTTCATAGAACAAGGAAAGTTAACTGGCAGAGCCATCAGCCAACTAAAACGGCAGTTCCCAAAAGACCAACTGACACAACTGGATGACGACTTCAAGAAAAACAACACCAGGAATTTCTACAGAAGTTTTAAACGAAACCTAAGCCACTGCAGTCCATCTAGCCTCCACTTCAGGGGACCAGATGGGAAGCTAGCCTATAACGATACAGACAATTGCCGTCTTCTGGCCAAGTAGTTCGAGAATCTCCTGAACTGTGAATCACCTGACACATTCTTTGATTAGCAGGACAGCACCAAACATCCAAACTAGCAACCATCGACGAAAGAAGTAGTAACTGAATTCATCCAGTCCTTGAAAACAACAAAGCATCAGGAGAAGACTCAATAGTGATCGAACTATGGAAGCAGGCGGGAGACAAGACTGTAAGCAAGTTGACCAAAGTCCTAAAAACATTTGGGAGACTGAAACATTACCTGGTGACTGGACCTCTGCCTTGATTCATCCCTTACACAAGAAAGGGGACTTGACTGACACCAATAATTATCGAGGAATCTCATTGGTACCTGTCACATACAAGATTTTCTCCAAGGCCTTACTAAGCAGAGCCGAACCTCAACCGGACCCACAGCTAGGGCAACACCAGGCAGGATTTAGAAAAGGACGCTCTTGTACTGAACAGATACAAAACCTGAAATCAATGCTACGACAAGTAAAAATGGCTGATAAGAAGTATGTCGTCATCTTCGTTGACTTCAAGAAGGCATATGACTCAGTTGATAGAACTACTCTCATGAAGATCCTGCAAGAACTAGGGCTAGATGAGAAGACCCACAGCCTTATCCAACAGACTTTAAGCAACAGCAGGTCACGAGTAAAGTTCAGAGGAACCCTCTCAGAAAGTTTTGAAATCAAATCGGGA
Organism: Schistocerca gregaria; assembly: GCF_023897955.1. Lineage (NCBI taxonomy): Eukaryota > Metazoa > Arthropoda > Insecta > Orthoptera > Acrididae > Schistocerca > Schistocerca gregaria. The sequence goes on from NC_064923.1 coordinate 370,159,073, forward strand.
GTAAGATGGGAGGGAGATGGTCTGTCCCCTCTCCTCTTCAACTGTGCCCTGGAAAAGGTAACAAGAGATTGGCGGAAGGAGTTTGCTCGAGAGGGGATTCCAAAATAATGGTATCTCTCTGGGACATAAGTGCAATGGGCTCAATGTTGATTGCCTGGCATTCGCCAATGACCTAGCACATCTATCAGATTCAATAGAAACTTCAGTGAAACAACTCAACGTTCTCAGGCAGCAAGCGGCAAAGGTTGGGCTTCATGTATCACTTGAAAAAACGCAGCACATCACGAACATAGGTGAATCTCCTAGTACACTGCATCTTGACCGGGGAGAGATAAAAAAACCAACAGGTTTAAGTATTTGGGAGAATGACTGGAACCTAATCTTTCTGAAGGAACAGCACTATCAGCTCGAGTCAACAAGGTAGAGCTAGCATACCAGCTGATCAAGAATACTTATAATAAAGAAAATGTCCCTCCCGTAGCACTGAACTGAAACACTACGTCCTGAAGCCTTATATGCTTCAGAATGTTTAATATTCAAGAGTAAGGGACTTTCTGAGAAGCTCGAAATCCAGGAGAGAAAGATAATGGAGGAGATACTGGGGCTATTCAAGGAAGGCGACAATTATAAAAGGCTGCCCAACCGAGAGCTCTACGTGTACTGTGAAATAATCACAGATGTAGTTAGGAAAAGACGTCTAGCATTTTATGGACACTTTTGCAGGATGTACCGTGACAGATTGACCAACCAGTTTCTCTATTACTAGCAAAAGAAGAAGACCAAGTCACATGGTTGATGGAAGTGGAGAAAGATCTTCAGGAACTGCGAATAACAGAAGAAAACTTGAAGGATCGGATAATACTCAGGAAGAAGCTTAGACAAATGAAGTACCAAGACAGAGTACCAAGAAAGAAGACTGGTCTCCTCTGGACACAGGAGAGGAAGTAACAACACAGCAAGAGAATGCGTAACTACTGGGCAAAAGTCAAAGCCCACTCCAAAACAATAGTTTAATGTCGTGGTCCTTAGTTGGCCTATACGAAATAAGAAGAAGAAGAAGAAGAAGAAGAAGAAGAAGAGGAAGAAGAAGTGGAGACAATAAGTATGTAAAATGTAAACGGCGTAAAATTGTAGAATTGTAAAATGGAGAGAGAGGGACTGGGAGCGTCCAAAGAAGGCAAAGGAGGGGTGGGGGAGGAAGGGCTAATGGCATGGATGCTGTGGGTATAACAAGAGATAGTCTCATACTAAAATTGCAAAAAGTCAATTATGTAAAAAACTTCTGTTAAAATACAGGAATGAACAAGTAAAATTGTAAAAGGGGATAAAATAGCAGACAAATCAAGTGAAAATAAAGTAGCGAAAACTGAATTAATATGTTGAGATAGGAAAACTGAAGATTTTGGAAGTAAAAAACCGTTAGTTCTTACTCTGAAAGTATAAAAAATAAAACTGTATTTTTTCTTTTTTCGTTAAAATATTTGATTTAGCTCACCAAAGAACAATCGCTCCTTAAAATATTAAAAATGTGCAACTGAGACGGAACAGTAAATGAGGTTTATCTTAGTACCACAGTTTAGGGCTTCCCGGTTGATTAAATATTGATGAACTTCTCGGGGCTTTCGTCGAACGGCCGTACTCCCAATACGTATATATGCTGTATGTCGTTGACTTATGATCACAGGACCGACAGTCACTGTCCGCAGGTGACGAGCAGCAACAGTTCTCTCACAGCGCCAATTGTATCTTCTTTAATGGGCGTCTCCTTTAGATTGGCTTCCACGTCATGCCGGTAGCGTCTTATTACATAAGCGCTAAAGTGTGATAATTTTTTAAAATTATATGGGCACTTAGTTTCACATTTCTTCAGTAAGCATAGCTGTATCAAACAGATAACCAGGCAAACAAAGACTGGGTAGCAAGAAATACAAAAAATGAGTTGACACGTGCTGTAACTATTTCATAGGAGTCAGGTGTAGCGCTTGTAAGGAGTACTGCTATCGATAGTGAATCGTATTATCTTACCCTCTACTTACCGCTGGTTCTCTGGATGTTCCTAAGCTGAGCGCGTCTTCTTCCAGCAGGGGCACTGTCTTGCTGATTTTGTCGTTCAACGATGTCCAGGCGCTACGGCTCACGCAACAGAATGCGAGCGGTGTGTCAACGTTGGAGTTTCAAGAGGAAATGTCGCTCGTAGATGCGTAGCACCAAAATTATTTGAATAGTGGTTAAAGTGATGAATATAAATTTGGAAGCAGCACGTCGATACAGCTTTTTGAAGGAGGTGCACGGAATTGTATATCAATTGGACGAAACAGTTCCGTCGTGTTTAGTCTCCAGCTTCTGTTCGATTAAGATATTAGTATTTCAACAGTTGTATAAAGGCTGCCGCCGAAAGTTATAACCTCATTTCAGAAAACCAAAGCAGCAATGGAAAACTTCAGTTTTGAAGTGGAATAACTGTTAATAAGAGCTGGTAGCGCCCCCCCCCCCCCCCTACCTCCTTAACAATTGCCGCTGATGGATGGGCTTGCGTGCGTCAGTAGGCGCATCCACAACGGAGGGGTATCTGTTGAGAGGCCAGACAAACGTGTGGTCCCTGAAGAGGGGCAGCAGCGTTTTTTAGTAGTGCGGATGACTCACTGATCTAGTCTTGTAACGTCAACCAAAATGGCCTTGCTGTGCTAGTGCTGCGAACAGCTGAAAGCAAGAGGAGACTACAGCCGTTATTTTTCCAAGAGCATGGACCTTTACTGTAAGAGTAACTGGGGACAGCATCTTCTTGGGTAAAATATTCCGGAAGTAATACAGTTCGGATCTCCACGAATATGTTATCAGAAGAAACATAACTGGCGTTCTACAAATCTGAGCGTGAAATGTTAGATCCCTTAATCGGACAAGTGCGTTAGAAAATACAAAATCAAATCGGGGTAGATTTAATAATGAATAGGAAAATAGGACAGCCAGTAAGATACTATGAACAGCATAATGTACACATTATCGTAGCCAAGATAGACACGAAACCTACATCCACCTTAGTAATACAAGTTTATATGCCAACTACCTCTTCAGGTGATAAATTTAATAGTTATGGTAAACTCGAATTCGATAGTAGGAAAAGGAACAGAAGGAAAATTTTTAGGAGAATATGAAAAGGGGGGGGGGGGGGGAAGGGGGGGGGGGAAGGAATGAAATCATCGCCAACACTTGGTTTATGAATCGTGAAATAAGGTTGTAAACGTGAAAGAGACGTGGAATTTCCAGAATACTTCAGATAGGTTATATAATGGTAAGACAGAGATTTAAGAACTAGATTTTTAGATTATTTCCAGGGGCAGATGTCGACTCTGCCCGCAATTTACTTGTTGTGAACTGTGGAAAAAACCCAAGAAATTGCAATTAAAGAGGTAGCACCTGGATAAGTCGAAACAACCAGAAGGTGCTGACTGTTGCAGGTGGAGCATCAGGCAACAGTTGACAAGAACAGGAGAAAATAATACAGCAGAAGACGAATGGGTAGATTTGAGAGAGGATATAGTGAAGGCAGTAAAGGATCAAACAGTTAAAATGCAAGGGCTAGTAGAAATCTTTGGATAACACAGGAGAGACTGAATTTAGTTGACGAAAGGAGAAAATGAAGCAGGGGAAAGGAAATACAAACGACTAAAAAACGGGACTGACAGGAAGCGTAAAATGGCTAAGCAGCAATGGTTAGTGGATAATTGTAACGATTAAGAAGCAAATATCACTAGGGTGAAGATAGATACTGCTTACAGGAATATTAAAGAGGTCTTTGTAGAAAAGAGAAGCAGATGATGAACATAAAGAGCTCAGACTGAAAACCAGTCCTAGCCAAAGAAGAGAAAGCTGAGAGGTGGAAGTTGTATAAGAGGGTCTATGGAAGGGAGATGTGCCTGAGGGAAATTTTATGAAAATGGAGAGGGCGTAGATGAAGATGAGGTGGGAAATATGGTACTACTAGAAGAATTTGATAGTGCACCGAAAGACCAAAGTCGAAACATGGCTCCGGGAGCAAATGATATTCCGTCAGAGCTACTAATAGTCTTGGAAGAGCCAGCCATGACAACACTCTTCCATCTTTTGTATAGGATATGTGAGATAGGCGAAATACCCACAGACTTCAAGAAAAATATAATCATTCCGTTTACTAATATATCAGGTGCTTACAAGCGTGAATATTACCGAACTATGAGTTTAGTAAGCCATGGTTGCAAAATACTAACAGAAATTCTTTACGGAGGAAAAATTGAAAAAATCTGGTAGAAGCTGAGCTCGGGAAAGATTAGTTGGGATTCCGGAGAAATGTAGGAACTCACGAGGCGAATATTGGCCTTATGACTAATCTTACAAGGTAGGTTAAAGAAAGGTAAACATACGTTTCTAGCATTTGTAGGCTTCGAGAAAGCTTTTGAAAATGTTGACTGGACTACACTCTTTGAAATTCTGAGTGTAGCAGTGGTAAAATGCACGGAGCGAAAAGCTACTTACAGAAGCCACGTGGCAGTTATAAGATTCGAGGGACATGAAAGGGAAGCAGTGGATGAGAAAGAAGTGGGACAAGGCTATAGCCTATCCCGATGTTATTTAATCTGTACAAGCAATAAAGGAAACCAAAGAAAAAGTTTGAGTAGGAACTGGAGTCCAGCGAGAAAAAATAAGAACTCAGTCAGTAAAATAAGTAAAATTATCTACACTGTTATCATTTCAAAGCAACAAATTTCCACTTAAATTTTAGGAACTCAAATCTTAATAAACACACTCGTATTCTTATTAGGCAACATGGTTAAATTTTCTCCGATAACATTTGAACAACTAGATCAGGAGCCCACTGTAAGAGTAAATTATTTGTGAAAACATACTCGATCTCTTAACGACAAAAAATCCCGAGCAAATAGGAAGCACAATGACGGATTCAGAGATTAGTGACTACAAGGTCGTTGTACCGACACTGAGTACAGTGACGTCCAAACACACCAAAAATAAACACAAAATATAGTTATTTAAAATCAGACAAAAATTCGCTTGACACCTTTCTAAGCGTTAGCGTACTACGTGAGCGTGGACCAGAAATGGCTAAAATTCAAAGAAATAGTACTGACGGCGATTGAGCGAGCTATGCCTAATAAGAGACAGATCCCCCATGGTACACAAAATAGGTCAGAACACTGTTGCAGAAGCAACGAAAATAGCATGCCAGATTTAAAAGAACGCAAAATCTCCGAGTTTGGTGAAGTTTTACGGAAGACTGAAATTTACCGCAGACTTCAATGCGAGATGCTTTTAATAGTTTCCACAACGAAATTCTGCCTGTAAATCTGGCAGAAAATCCAAAGAGATTCTGGTCGTGTGTAAGGAACACAAGCGGCAAGACACCATCAGTACCTTCACTGTGCAGTAGTGATGGCAGTGTCACAGAAGAGGAGTTACTGATCACTGTTTCTCGAAACTCCTTCGCCAAAGACGACGAAGTAAATATTCCAGAAATCGAATAAAAAACCGCTGAGAACACGAGTAAGTTAGAAAGCAGATATTCTCGGTGTACCACAGCAGCTTAAATCACTTAATAAAGGCAAGTCTTCATTTCCAGATAGCATACCAATTAGATTCCTTTCAGAGTATGCTGATACAATACCTCGGTACTTAGAAATCACATACAACCGTTCGCTCGATGATAGACCTGCACCTAAAGACTGAAAAGTTGCACGGGTCAGACCAATATTCAAGAAAGGAAATAGGAGTAATACTATGAACTCAGACCCATATCACTGACGTCTATTTGTAGTAGGGTTTTGGAACATATACTATGTTCGAACATTATGAATTACCACGAAGAAAACGATTTATTGACAAACAGCCAACACGGATACAGAAAATATCGTTCTTGTGAAACAACTAGCTCTTTATTCTCACTAAGCAATGAGTGCTATGACAGGGGATCTCAAATTGATTCCATATTTGCAGATTTCTTAAAGGTTTTTGATGCTGTTCCTCACAAGAAGCTTCTAATTAAATAGCATGCCTATGGAATATCGTCTCAGTTGTGCAACTAGGATCGTGCTTTCCTGACAGAAACGTCATAATTCGTAGTAACTGACGGAAAGTCATCGCGTGAACAGAAGTGATACCTGGCATTCCGCAAGAATGTTTTATTGGTCCTTTGCTGTTTCTAATCTATGTAAATGATTTAGAAGATAATCTGAGCAGCCATCTTAGACTGCTTGCAGAGGAAGCTGTCATTCATCATCTAGTAAAGTCATCGGACATCAAAACCAATTGCAAAATGGTTTAGACAAGATATCTATATGGTGCAAAAAAGTGGCAATTAACCCTAAATAATGAAATGTGTCAGGTCATCCATATGAGTATTAAAAGGAAGCCTTAAATTTCGCTTACACGATATATCACACGAACCTAAAGGCTGTCACATTTCCATTAAATACCTAGAAATTAGAATTATGGACAATTTAAATTTTGTAAGATCACATGGATAATGCTAAAGGGAGACGAATCAATCACTGCGTTTTGCTGGCAGATCACTTAGAATATGCACAGATCTAATAAAGAGACTGTCTATACTCTGCTTGTCCGTCATCTGCCGTAGTACTGCTGTGCGGTGTGCTATCTTTACCAAATGGAATTGACAGAGGACACTGAAAAAGTTCAAAGAAGTGCAGCTTGTTTCACATTATCGCGATATAGGGGAGAGGGTAACGGATATAATATGGGAGTTGGCGTGGCAATAGTTACAAAAAAGGCGTTTTTCAATGTGGCGAGATCTTTTTACGTAATCTCAGTCTGCACCGTTTTCCACCGAATGCGAAAATATTTTATTGACACCCACCTACATAGGGAAAAATGATCATTTGTAATAAAATAAGGGAAATCAAGAGCTCGATTTAAGTATTCGTTTTTCCAGTTGCTTTTCGAGACTGGGCGGTAGAGGGTGTGTAACTGGTTTTATGAACCGTCTGCCAGGACAGTAAATGTGAAATGCAGAGTAGTCATGTAGATTTAGATGTTTATGCACAATTCTCTTAGCAACGAAGCGTATTGTCTCTGTTAACTATACCATACCCAAGTCTGATAGCCACAGATTAAAATGTAGGTGGAGGATGTTTACAAAATCAATATGCTCTATATCAATCGCATGATGATTTTTCATTGTAAGTCAAAAAGTATTTTTATTTTCTACTTGACATCAGTCTCCTATTGGATTAATCTTCTTAACTCACGTTTAAAGCTTGCCGCTGAGAATATACAATGCAACGTCCGTATTATGATTTTGAAACTGACTTTTTCCATTCATATTTTAATGATCATCACTTGACATTTTCAGCAGCACATTTATCTTTCAATATGCTCTACGACAACTCTTATCGTAGCAAGCACAAACAAGTCTTACGCAGCCCAGTTACACTTCCTCCTGCCATTACTTTTATACAAGAGCATCTATAGTTACGAGCTACTCTTGAGTAGGGATTCTATTCGCAGAATAATCTGGTGCACTCGTGACAAGCTTACCACAAACTGTCAACATTTGGCGATCCCCGATAGTTACCTGCTTTACTACAGAAAACAGTTTAATTGCGTATTTAGGAGCCACACCCACGTGTAGTACCTGCAAGAAGGACTCCCTCACATCGATATATTGGAAAGGCATGAACTTCGCTAGGCAGAGTATCTTCCTCTGTCTTGTAGTCACTGCGAGGCTTACACGGGATAGATGCAATCGCTGGGTACACTACAGTGCCGTAGAGTAGTATCTGGGTAGTTCCGAACACATTTTTGAAAGGCTGCAGGTACTAAATATTTTACGCGTTACAACATAAAAGAAATGAAGTAGTTAGTAATAAACCGAATTAAAGCGCTAAACTTAATTCGGTTTCTAAACTGAAAATTGTTGTGCTGTATATTAACTGCCTGCGAAAGCAGAAAGAAAGAAAAGTTTGATTCGGAGACGAGCTAAACGGCTATGTGAATAGAGTATGGTCACTTCATCACGGTACAGTTAAAGTTTGAAGCAATGCTTTGCACGCACAAACAAATCCGCAAAGCATCCGGCTTGGCATTCTTGCGTAGCTAATTTCAAAGGCAGACTCCTCCTCGAATTGGAAGATACTCTGGCACTGTCCATCTATGCCCCCCCCCCTCCCCCCGCCCCTACGTTGCTTCCTATATATCACTCTGCCCAAACTGCCAGCCGCACTTTATGGATGAGTCGCCATTTACAAGAGCATCACAGTGCAGTTTAATTTGGAAACGCCCCACGAACTGGCTTCAGACCGTGACCCAGTGCTCCTCCATCTTATCAGTTTAGCACTGTCCTTCGACTTCCGTTCTACCATGACCATAACGGGTTGGATTAGATTTTCCAGGGTCCTCAACAGCACCACCTAGCAGAACCTCGAACTGACAATGCCTGCCAATCTTGTCAATGCTGTGGATTACCTAACCATGAAAATCCATAAGGCACTAAAGACCTCTTCCATTGTACCCTGGTATTTAAACTCACTGGATGACTTGCCTACCCTGTTGTGTGAACTGAAAATCCAGAACCACTACTGCCTGTGGTGGAAGTAGTTTCGTGACCCTCAAGATAAGCATCACATGCGGCGTCTCTAACGCGATTGCTGCCTCTGCCTCGATGATTGGAAAACGAAACAATTTAAGTCCAAGATGTCCACCTTTCTCCTCCAACGTAAGTCGGTATGGGCTGTTGTCAGAGCCCTGAGGCGCTCCACACCATCCCATCCACACGACAGATGGCATAACTTATGACGCCCTTCTTGTGATAGAAACTTTGGCCAATGCATCTGAAACCCAGAATCAACTGCTCGTCCAGGACCTCAAGCCTGATGAACTCCAGGATGAACATGATATTCTGACAGCCACTGCTGCCCATTAACTTATGTCCCCAGCAAAAGTCTAATGGATCATCCAGTAGAAACGTCACCAGTCAGCTCTCGGACTGGATGGCATCTTAAACAAACACATCTGTCGGCTTCCGCGCGAGTCTCTGGTCTTATCCAGCAGAATTCTGAATCCCTGTCTCACAACTGGCCTTTTCCCTCCACAGTGGAAGAAGTCCAAACTCATAGCAATCTGTAGGCCACCGAAGAACCCTATGATCCCTACCAACAACACCTTCATCAATCACTTTAATGTAATAGCGAAGATCCTGGAATCTTTGATCCTCCACCATATTTCCAAGTTCTGGGACACTCTGTCCAGAATGGATCAAGTTCACTTCACTCCTGTCAGACGAACTACAGGTTCTCAGGGTCATAGAACATATCAGCAAGGGTCTTAACTTCATCATGTCAAAGACAGCAGTTTTCCTGGACCTGTAGATTCTTATGATAGGATTTGGCAGGACAATCTTCTATAGAAAATGCTGACACAGACGACCATCGGCGCTCTATAGGACCAGCTGCAACACCCAAAAGTACCTTGCCCATCTCGAGAGGCAGGTGGACATATCGTACACCTAGTGTCATTCAAACAAAGTTGCTCTCAATGCCACCAAAACTATTCCGGCCTACTTCACTAAACGGCGCCCTATCCTATTGAATAGGAAACAAACTGCTCTTCCACTGACATACACAGTACGTCACCCAAAAGCGGCTTAAGCGGATACAGGCATTGTACCTGTGGGATCTTGCCCACTCATCGCTTATAGGGTGCCCAAAGGATGCTGCGTTCTTTGAATGCTATGCAAGAATTGAAACACGTAACATTAGTAGTTTTATTTCTAGAAAGCAAATTAACAGTACTTAGTTTTGGAGATACATCGAAGTCAGAAGTAACGTGCAAACAGTAACAGTCTTCGCTGTAGACAAAATCCACACAAGTAATTGATAATGGCCTATATTCACTTCTTGAAAGGGTCGCTCCTGGAGCGGCTTGGTCCATGTCAGTGGCCTATTGGCTGACGTTTCTTCACTGCCATCTCTGGTCTTGCGTTCGTCCTCTTCGTTCTGGCGCTTGTAGTTACGCCAGAACAGTACCCAATCTTCATCCGTAGGAACCTGTACTTAGGTACCAAGCTCTGACTGTACCGTATGGGAGTCCGCCCTTCAGTCACCTGTGGCTGCACTATGTGGCTCACGATTAGTTCCCCCAGGATGCAGTACTCCAGCGCCTGCAGAATAAGGTACCTCTGAGGAGCCTGAATGCCCTCCAGTCGATGTTTGTAACCTGTACAATTAGAAAAACTTGGTCCCTCTAAGGACGACCATATGAGAGAGGGCGAATCGACTATTTGACAAAGTGGAGGTCCTTCGTGACATGGTCAGTGATTTGTAACAAATTGGTATCACGACTCCCTGGCAGTTGCGCTGCCACCACGTTCCTCTTACCATCCTTGAGGATTTGTATTTGGACCATGGCTAACGATAGCCCTGGTACAACCACTCATAATGTGAAATCCTTGGTATGGCCACCTTTGTAACTACCAATGCAGTTGTGTAACTTCTTACCAATAAAACTGAACTCACACCGTCAGACTTCAATTCCCACTGCCACACCTTCAACGTGCACTACAACAAGGAAAGTTTTACTACTACACAAAGACTTTATTTTATTTGTTTATTTTTTGTTGCAGCCCGTTATCTGAAAAGCTAAAATATGCCATACAAATCATATTTCCTTGGATAGTAATAAATTATGTGTTAACGACTTACTTCTGATAATTAATTAGAATAAAACTACTTCCACTATTACAGAACTACAGTGAAAAACTTAACCAGTTTCCCAACTACTAATACTACAAGTACTACAGAATTTGTTCTCTGATTTTTCACTTATTTTGGTGAATTTAATTTGGATATGGTTATTTCCGCTACTGGATCCAACCTTATACTATCCCAGGCAAAAGCCAACTACTGGACTGTTTGGGCGTCAGACAGTACGTCAGAAGCGTTTCCACTTCAGCAAGTAATTCCACCCATCACTGTTACGTCTTAAAGTTGACAATTCCATGATCAATTGCACCAACGCTTTGTAGATTCTTGGGACATTATTTCATTCGGTGGTCGCCGACGTCAATTATCTTCTCTCCACTTGCAGAGAATGTTGTCTAGCCTGGATGGCAATTTGCTGACTTGCGGTTGAATGCCTCATGAAGTATGATCCAAGATGTGCCAGGTCGACTCGCTCCTTAGCGCTGCGGGGGGATCAGGGATTTTCTCTGCCTCGTGATGACTGGGTGTTGTGTGATGTCCTTAGGTTAGTTAGGTTTAAGTAGTTCTAAGTTCTAAGGGAAGAGCCATTTGAACCATTTGAACCTGAGTGCTGCTTTCGGATCCAGTATCCTTAATACCTGACGTCCATTACTGCCACATCCTCGTAGAGCGTGAAATCCCACAGTGTGTGTTCTGGTGAGCCCACACTGCCGCAGGTGCAGTAATCATTCATCTGTCTTCAGATTTTGTGTAGATACGTAGCATAAGGACTATCGTCAGTCAGGTAATATGTTATTCCGTTCGACAGGTTAAGAAATCGCATTTTTATCTCTCCCTGATGTTATGGAGAAATTCTTATGTTCTCCTGCCTGTGCCTTAAGTGTCCCATTTATTTTGCCACTGTTGTATTATGTGATTTTTATTGCCATTTTCGAGGTGGCCTCAGTTCCATGCATCCTTCGTACTTCCATGTGATTGCCTTTCTTGAACCATTAAAAGTCTCTCCTTTTCCTAATTTACTAATCCAGTGGGCATCTTCCTAGAATTACTGCCAAAGCATCATTCGGGGTAGTGCAGTAGGCGCACGTTAATCTTAGTAGCACTCCTCGTTGAACTCTTCTCACTAATGAGGCTGGCTTCACTAGCGGCAATCTATGTGTCCAAACGCTAGCACCATATCCTACGACTGATGCTAATATAGATTGGTGGTGTACTCTGATTGTTTTCAGGAGAAAGAGAAATTGCCTGTTTGCAATGGTTATAATTTTATTCATCACGTTTGTAGTTTTCCTGCCTGCTTCCTCTATACGATCTGAAACGTTACGATGTTCGTGCAGAACTACTCCTAGATATCTTGTCACTGCACTTCTCCTAATCGTTATATCACTTAATTTTATTTTAGTTTTTCTACTAGGTTCCCTTTCAGCAAGAGGTACGTTGTTTTATGAGGTGCCAGTGACAATTTAACATTTCACCAGTGAACCGTGGATTTAGTTTCAAAGAATTTTCTTAAGAATTTATTTTATTTACTTGCAATTCATCAAGAACATTAACACATTTAATAACACTATGTGAGCGTGAAAGTAGTTGCCAGGGAGTAACTGATGAAATCATGAGCGAATTCCTTTTCAAAGATGGTAATTTATTCACTTTAATCGTGCTTAAATCATTTTTTTAAAGAAACAGATTTAAAGTTTATAATCAGAAAGCACCCTCTAAATATCAAGTTACAATTTATTCCGAGGCAGAAGGAAACAAATTTTTGACTGTATGAGCTTTCGGGCTGAGAACCTTGCCGCTCCCTTTTGACACGGCTGTAGTTACGATCGCTCACAACGCCGGAAAGACTACACTGGTGCAAATCTGCAACACACCAGATTACTTTAAACTAAAAGTTTTAAAAATTCACACAAGCACACAAACTATGCACCTCGTAGGAGGGTTGGAAATGGTACAAAACACTAAATTAAAAATATTAACTTTACCACCGAAGGTGCAACATGATTTTAACTTCTAAGAAAAGTCTTACGGTGAAAGGGTGGCAACTTTATATACTAAAATGACCATTTAAATAAAAGCCCATGAAATGCACTCTTATATAAAATTATACAAGGTTTGCCAAACAAGTTAACATTCTCTACAGTACACAGATACTGCCTCTCAAGATAATAGACAAGATCAAAACATATTTCAAGTATTGGGCCGTTACACTCCAAGCAATAAACTCGTTAACATACCAAAACCGACAAACATGACAGAGGAAGCTCAGAACGGCAGACAGTGACTAACTGCCTAACAAATGCGGACGAGAGACAGACGAGCAAGCTGGGGAACGAGAGACTGACCAAGAAAACAAGTAAAATTTCAGAAGAGCAAATCACGCAACATATCACCAATCAATTAACTTCTAATAATCTACGATTTCTCGAAAAGACCTGGCGCAGCACCTCCAAATCGTTTACCCGAACCGCTTCAACGGACGCAGGAAGGCGCACTGATCTCCCGTCTTTTATGGCCCGCACCAACCGACCGACTGCCCGCTGCTCCGTCCGCGACTGCTGCTCCGTCGCGACTGCACAGCTGGTGCGTCTCCCACTCACTTCCAGGCACACGACAGTGTAAATACTGGCTCGGACCCAACCATGCAGAGGAAACACGCCCACTGGCAAAACGACATCCCTGCAGTAGGAAAGGACCGAGCCAATATCCACAAGACGGTAACTGAAGGGGCCCAGACCAAGGCGTCGCTGCTCCCCCCGGCCAGACTGATGTCGTGGGTCGACTCCTGTTGCTTTCGTGTTGACCGCGAAGTCACTACCCCTCGCTATACGCCGCGGCCCACTGGACTCACATGGCGACCTCACATGCGCCGACGGACAAGACATCTTGTGTCTCAGTGCGCGACAGACCAACCAATCGACCCAACCGCCAATGACCGTTGCCTGAGCAAACTCGTGCAGACTGGCGGCCTAAAGCGCAAACTCAGATGCAGGAACTAAACCCCGACCAGACGACCACTCGCTGAGTTCTCTTACTGGCGGAGTGGAAAGACTCTTATTTTGCCGACCTTAAAGGTTGATCCGAACGACAGGCGTACTAGCATTCCGACCGACAGACAGACACTAACTGCCTCCCAAATGCAGACGAGAGACAGACTAGCAAGCTGGGGATGAGAGACTGACCCAGACTGCCTCCGAATGACCTCCACTGACGACTCATAGCGCTCCTTAAATGCACGTGAACAGGCAACCTTTCCCCTTTCCCCTTTCCCACCAGAGGGAGACACCAAAGCTGCGATTACCACAGCGGCGCCACCGCCAGAAACGGAGGGCGACTGCTTCACAATACGCGCTGCGGCGCGCTCTTCAAAACAGCAATTGTTTACCATGGCTCAACCAGCCCTCAAGCTTGTGGAGCGCTGCATTACATTTGTCTTCTATAATTCTTCTGGAATCACCACTTACAACAAGTCCTCTGCAGATGCCAGGAGTCATGTTACCGCTGTCATGCAATTTCTACAGAATGGGCTCCAGTGCTAAATCTTTCAACTCTCCTTGCAGGCAGCCTTTTGTAATTGTCTTTGTTATTTTTTTCCTGGGGATGTTACAGAAGCCGTGGCAATAATCTCTTAGGCAGTTGCACAGCGCTTCTGGACACTCTAAATCTTTAAGGCGCCTAAAAAAGACGGCCTCATAGGTTATTGAAAGCGCCAGCAATATCATCATCATCGCTAGAATAGAATGAGAATCGGTCGCTAGCAAAAATGCCTTATTAATTGCACCTTCAGTTGACTTGTATCTTCTAAACCCTTAGTGGTGAAGACTCACCCGCGTAGTAGTCTGTGATCTCGTAATCTTTTGCTTAATAGTTTTTCAAATATCTTGCTGAGAATGTTCCAAAGGCAAATTGGTCTGTAGGATTTGGGTATCACTGGAGCCTTATCTTGCCCTTTACTAACTACTACCACTTCCATGGTGCAGGGAACCTTCCTTGCAAGAGACACTCGTTGTACAGTTCACATGAGATACTATCAAATTGGTCACATAGGGCTTGGACTACTGCGGCAGGGATCCCGTCTGGTCTTGGAGATTTTTTCTTGTTCATTCTTAAAATTATTTGTCTAATTTCTTCTAGTGTGCAGGGGTACACAAGTTTATTGTTTCTATAGTCTTCCCAAAACATTTTTCGTAACCTACACTGATCATCCGTCTCGCCTTCTTCTCCACCGCCAGGAAGTAGTGTTTCCATTAGCAGGCCAGCTGACTGTCCCCAACTTTCTGTTACCATCCCATCATTCCTTTTGAGCGTGGATAAGACTGTTGGTGATCGTATTTTCTCGCAGACTTGCTTGCATGGTACACTCAAGGGATCGGTTTGTGAGTTAAACTCAACGAATTGCTTCCATCATTCCATTTTTGTTTTTCGTATCTCTTTCTAAAAACGTTGTTTAACGCACCTGTAGCTAAGCAGCCTTTGGACTCTTTCTTCTTGGGTGATGCAGTTCTGGTATGGCTTCCTGGCTCTTCTCGTTTCACGTCTTACTCTCTGCATCGCCTTGGTGCATATGCAAGGTACTCCTTTAGAGTGACTTCTGCTGATAGCTATCAATGCCTCCATTGCTCTATGTGTAGCCATGCACTTTAACATCTTCATCATCACCCATTAATGGACTTCCTGGACACTCAAAACCCTTCATAGTTATTCCCAGTTAGCATCCCTGATGTTATATTTGGGCCTTATGCGCACGTTTTCTGTGGAGTATTGGACTTCCCTTCCGGTGATGGTGTAGTGTATGGTATTGTGGTCACTCGATGCATTCCACTCTCAACCTTCCAGTCTTTCACACGGCGCGTCACTGCCGTATTTGCTAAAGTGATGTCAATATTTGACATTACTTCGATCCTCCCTTCGTAGTTGGTGGATTGTGAGGTGCATTAAATATGTGTAGGTTGAGTTTCATAGTGGCTTCTTCTAGTTGTCTTCCACAGTCGTCAATTAGGCGGCTATGCCACAATACTGACTTCACATTTGCGTCAGTGGACAACACAAGAGTCGCCTTCGGTGACCAGTATCCTTCAGTTTTAGCAGATATTCGTCGATCTCATCACTAAATTGAAAGTAAAGGGAAACTAGGATGCAACTCGCCCCTTCAGTTAACAATTCCACAGAGATTACGTATTCTGTACAGTATTGTGATATTTTTGCCACTGTTAAGGCTTTGTTATGTATTATTATTGCTGCTACAGGATGTTGCCCTTATGTGACTATCTCAGCAGTTATTGGCATACTAGGGATCTTTCTTGCCTTCATATACCGTTCTTGGAGGCACAATAATCTAACTGCAACTCTTCCGCCTCATGAAATATGCTGACACTTCTCGTGGCATTAAGCTGTCCTATGCTTGTGTCCATTAGGGATGGTGGATATATATTCGATGATCTTGCCCTTCTCACCTGTAACCCGATGCTATAAAACCATGCATCATCACGGCATCCTTGTACAACGTATCTAAGGAGAATGTTTCATTTCTACTGGTAGAAACCAGCTTCAGTGACTTCTCTAGTTTTTCCACTTATGTTACCAGATTTTTCACTCTGAGATGGATTACATCTACGAAATCAGGTAATATTCTCCCCTTCTGGGTTCTTATGACTTACTAAATGTCTTAAAGGTGTAGCAGGCGTCATAGGCTCTACCAGTCTAGTGAATGGCATAATGTGCTCTATGCTTTCAAATATCTGTCAGTAGTAGGGTAATAGGGATGTCAGGACAATTTCTTTGTGCAGGTTCCATACATTCAGAGGCAAGCAGACATTCAGGGGCAAACCTATTATTATGCTAACTGATTTATGACCCCCTGGGAGTTGATTTATGACACCCTGGGGATAATCCATCCTCCTAAGAGCATCCCACACTCCATCCCCTCCCCTTCTCCTCCTCCCCAACGCCCCTAGGAAATCCCTAACACTCCCCCTCTTGCCTCTCACCTTTACAAACACTTTTTTATATCAAATTAATTGACTAATTAATTGTATTGATCAATTAATTACATCTCCCTCTCCTGGGAGAGTCCCCATCCCTCCCCTCCCATCTTCCCACTCCCTTCTCCACCATTGGAATATTATCAGGAAAAAGACTCAATCTGTGTTGAGTTGCTGAAGAGGAAAGACATAGGGTAGTTTATATTCTTTATTTTCGATGTTACTCTGTTGATAATCTCAGCCTTTCCCCTCCACACCACTCCCCCCTTAATCCATCCTCCGCCCCCGCCAGTACTAGCGCACATTTTATATTTTGCATTCTTCTGAAGGGAGTTTCTGGTGCACTTGGCCACCTCCTCACCCCATTAACCAATTGTTCTGTTCCATGTCACCACTTTCGATATTAAATTAATTGACTAATTAATTAAACTGATGGAAGCAAATTTACGAGAAATAGCTCAATTGAGATACCCCCCTACCCTTAACCTATTGTGCTACTTTCAGTATTCTGTCAATGAAGACGAGCTACTTCAAATCAGGCATGAGTTTTTCGAATAGTTCCCCCTCCCACTCTATCAGTCTGACTGAATACTTAATTAAACCGACATTCTTTTTGTGTGGGACAGTTGTCATTGACGGATACAGCGCCCTTTTGGAAACATTGATAGTCGGTGGGAAATCGACTGCAGTTTGTGGAATAGTCAGCTTGTTCTGTTCCTTCACTAGATGTCGAATGAAGCAGATGTTGTACCCTCATACTTCTGGTGAGTTCCAAATTAAATGTGAGATAATGTTGCAGAGAGGGTGCCTCGTGATGACTGGGTGTTGTGTGATGTCCTTAGGTTAGTTAGGTTTAAGTAGTTCTAAGTTCTAGGGGACTGATGACCATAGATGTTAAGTCCCATAGTGCTCAGAGCCTTTTGAACCATTTTTTATTTTGCAGAGAGGGTTGGTTAAAGACAGCGGAAGAGTTACAAAATGATTACAGTCTGTCTAGAGACTTGCTCAGGGGCCTTAGCAGACAGGTTCAATGAAGGGGTAGCTCGTTTCGAAATAGTATTCACATTACACTGAATGGTTGAAATAAAAGACAGAGGGGTGTTTCTTATTGACAAAAATGTGGAAGAAATCTCAATGTATGGAAACTGGAAAGTCTGAGGCATTGTGGAACATTTAAAAACAGCTATCTGAAGGTGATGACCTCCAAATTTAATCTCATCTTCCACAGTGATGGGGTAGCAGAAGTCTCGATGTTCTGTTTTCTAAGAAATGGAGAACATGAATTCATCATATTGGTGTGTGATTCAACTTTATCCTACGAATGTGAGAATACTTTGTGACTCACATCCACATAGGAGGAGATACCAAATCATGATA
Source organism: Schistocerca gregaria (assembly GCF_023897955.1). NCBI lineage: Eukaryota > Metazoa > Arthropoda > Insecta > Orthoptera > Acrididae > Schistocerca > Schistocerca gregaria. Next base: position 370,177,134 of record NC_064923.1, read on the forward strand.
AAATCTTAAAAGGGATGTAGTCTTTGTACCTCCTTTTTGCTGGTGGCTAGTTCCTACACTAAGAAACACTGGTGTATGTAGTGTAACAGGATTTGCAATATGTCCACATTTTTATGACCATCGCAAAGTAATGGAGGGAATGGTTTTCAAGGATACAAAAATAGAAAAGCGTGCTGGAATGTCATATGTTGATTGCACCACAAAATAAATAAATAAGATGTGTGTGAAATCTTATGGTACTTAAGTGTTAAGGTCATCAGTCCCTAAGCTTACACACTACTTAACCTAAATTGTCCTAATGTCAAACACACACACACACACACACACACACACACACATGCTCGAGGGAGGACTCGAACCTCCGCCGGGACCAGCCGCACAGTCCACGGCTGCAGCGCTTAAGACCGCTCGGCTAATCCCGCGCGGCGATAGCATCACAAGGTCGACGTGATGAGACGTTTTGTTGATATGACAACTCGTCGAGAGTGGTGATTTGGACCTCGAGTAATTGAGTAAAATGCGTTGGAATGACAGAAAACCTGATAAAATTACGAAAAGTAATGGAAAATACATCATTGGGGGGAAGTGGCAACGAAACGACTATTCACGTTGGTGTGTAGAATGTATGAATCTGGCGACATACCATCTGACTTTCAGAAAAATATCATCTACACAATTCAGAAGACTACAAGAGTTTACAAGTGCGAGAACAATCGCATATTCAGCTTAAAAGCTCATGCATCCGTGTTGCTGACAAGAATAATATACAGAAGAATGGAAGCAAGACTAAAGAAAAATCAAGACACGTTCATAGATTTGTCGACTTGGAAAAAGTCATCGACAATGTAAAATGTTGCAAGATGTTCGAAATTCTGAGAAAAATAGGGTTAACCTATAGGGAGAGATGAGTAATACATACAACATGTGCAAGAGCCAAGATGGCATAATAAGTATGGATGACCAAGAACGAAGTGTTCGCATTAAAAAAACTGTAAGACGGGGATGCAGTCTTTCGCCTCCTACAGTTCAATCTGTACATCGAAGAAGCAATGATGAAAATATAATAAAAGATCAGGAGTGGCAATAAAATTCAAGGTGAAAGGATATCAATGATACGATTCGCTGATGATATTGCTATCCTGAGTGAAAATGGAAAAGAATTACATGATCTGCTGAATGGAATGGTCTAATGAGAACTGAATACGGATTTAGAGTAAATCTAAGAAAGACGAAATTAATTAGAATCAGCAGAAATGAGAACAGCGAGAAACTTAACATCGGGGTTGATGGTCATGTAGTAGATGAAGTAAAGCAGTTCCACTATCTAGACAGCAAAACAACCAATGGCGACTGGAGCAACGAGGACATCAAAAGCAGACTAGCACTGGCAAAAAAGGGCATTCCTGGCCAAGATAAGCTTACTAATATCAAACATAGGCCTTAACTTGAGGAAGAAATTCCTGCAAATATATGTTTGGAGCGCAGCATTGTGTAGTAGTGAAACATGGACTGTGGAAAAACCGGAAAAAAAGAATCTAAATATTTGAGTTGAGGCGCTACAGACGTATGTTGAAAATTAGGTGGACTGATCAGGTAAGGAATGAGGAGGTTCGGCGCAGAATCGGAGAGGAAAGGAATGTGTGGAAAACACTGACAAGGAGAAGGGACAGGATCATAGGACATCTGTTAAGACATCAGGGAATGGTTTCCATGGTACTACAGGGAGCTGTAGAGGGCAAAACTGTAGAGGAAGACGGAGACCAGAATATGTCCAGCAAATAATTGAGGACGTAGGCTGCAAGTGCTACTCTGAGGTGAAGAGGTTAGCACAGGAGAGGAATTCGCGGGAATTCGCGGGGGGCAGCATCAAATCAGTCAGAAGAGACCAAAAAAAGTTAGTGTGCTATTTTTCTCATTGTAATAGCTCTCTACCTATTCTTTGATGGATGGAAGACTAGATAACCTTCTGACTAAGGAACAGTGCAGTCAGAACGTGATGGGATTACGAGAGAATTACTAGCATAATTTTTACGAACGCTATACGTGCATGTAAACAATAATCGGAAATGTTATGCTGTTGGAACATGACGTTACATTGGTCAGAGGTTCGAAAGAAAATGAGGAGGGTGCGACTATGTCCGGTCATAAGGGAGGTACAGATTTGACGTGGGAAATTGCGATTTCAGCACTTCGATAGCTGTACGAGGGACGAAACATTTTACTTAAAAAGTTATGTTCAGTCATAAGGAGGATATAGATTTACATGAGAAATTGATATTTACATAGCTATATCCACTATTGACAAGTGCTGACGCTGGATGCATTGATATCATCAGAATTCCTACCAGTCCAGTCATCCCGGACGCCCTCCATGGCAGAGCAGCCCTCTTCAGCAGCCGAGTCCGATTGCAGCCCTGGTGCGACTGCTGAGGCACATGTCCAAGGCAGAAACTAGGGTTGCATGACTCTTTGGCCTGGGGCGCTACGTGTTGACATTGGGACATGAGCATGTGGGATGTAAGAGTGTTTCAGTGATCTCTGACATCTAACGGTGACAACTACTACTATGGAATGGAGCGTGGTTTAAATGTGTGGTGTTTACTGCTTCTCAACACAGTCTGGTGGACTCTGTCCTGCAATGGAAAGGTGGCAGTGGTGTATGTTGTGGTAGACTCTTCCTCCTCCTCCTCCTCCTACGCATTCTTCGTCCTGGTGTAGATGAGAGAACCAGCTTAGGAATTATATAGTGCTTTAAAAACCCAACTGGAACATCAAATTCACGACTGATCAATTTATTGTTTCTGATAATGGTTTTATGAGCACAGACACGAGTACAACCCCATGGCCTGTCTCTTGCAAACTGTTTAAGGACATTACATGCAACTGAGCTGAAACTGGAAATTTTTACCCACCTCCAGCATGTGCCATTATCCACCAACAGGATGAATGAGGAAGAGAAGGGTTTGGAATTTAGGGCAGCTGCAGGATCGAATCTCACCAAATATACCAGTCCTAGTATCCACGAACAGGATGCAAGGAAAAACTGCCTGCACATAAAGGGAACGATTTAATTAATTTTTCAATCAATCTGATAGAGTGGGGGGATAATACCAAGACATCCATAACTGGGAATTTACCAGGTGTCCACTACTTTGTTCAGGACAAAAGAGGGGTTGGTGTGGTACATGACAGACAATTGCCCTGCAAGAAATAGCCACTTGAGAGGAAGAGAGCGAGAGAGAGAGGGAAAGAGAGAGAGAGAGAGAGAGAGAGACCATATGTTTCGACAGCAATTTCTCAGAATTGCCACCACCTGAAGCTTTGTTTGGTTGGCAGTAACCAGAGATCAAGCGGGAGAGGAGGAAGGGGTTGTAGAGAGGGGAGCAGTGAGTCGATTGCTTCTCCCAGCCTCCTCTGCCAGTAGTATTGTGAACTAACTCAGTCAGTATCTACACAACAAAGGGACTGCGGCTGTGGGGTGATCTGGCTGTCAGACAGTCACAAAAATTGTAACAATCTTCCGCTGTCATGAGCAGTGGATCTCTCTGGGCACTGAGTATGCATCATGTCATCTCAGTATTGATCAACAGTCTCTGTATGGTCAACATGCTAATAACAGGAGCTGTGCACTTAACAGTAGATGGCCAGCATTCCTCGTGGTGCAGTGCTGTGTTGCGGGCCCAACTGCACCGAGGCCTGCAGCAGCTGATGCATAGTGCAGCCTCTCAGCAGTGTGTGGTGCAGCCCAGTGGTCGCCAGATATACTTAGCGTGATGTGTGACAGTGTAATTACATGTGGTGAGTGCTCCATGACGGTATGCCCTACATGATTGGAATAAACAATTGCCACAGTTAAACAATTCCACACACAGTATCCCATGAATTGTTTAAATAAACAATTAATTGATCTATTTAATTAATTAGTAAATTTATTTCATATCAAAAGTATGCTTGTATCATTGAGAAGGAGGGGGTGGATTCGGGATTTCCCAGAGGGTGGGGAAAGAGGAGGAGGAGGGAATGTGGTGTGGGGTTTCTCAGGAGAACAGATTACACCAAGAGGGTCATAAATTAATTAGTATAACAATAGTTTTGCCCCTGAATGTATGCTTACTCCTGAACATATGCAACTCTCATAAACAAATTGTCCTCACACCCCCTTACCCTACTACAACTGTTATGGATCTGTTGCAGTCTGTATTTTATTTTTTATTTCCTTGTAGTAGGTGTTTGTTTCCTGTACAAACTATCTCTGGGTCTCGTACTGTTTTCGTTGCCGATTCAAGTCTTCTTTTACTTCTGTAGGCAGCACAGCTTATTCCTCAGGATGTGCACTGTCGCATTTTATGTACAGCTGCAGAGTTGTTGTCACCAAATACTGATCGCCTGTATTACATGTTACTCCTACATCCGTCTCTGACCTTGCTTCTCTGTTACCCCACATTTTCACCAAAATCTTCCTTCCTGCTTTTTCGTAGGTGTATGATACTTTACTTTGGTCTATGTCACATGCTCTTTTCTATGGTATTTACTGCTCACTTTTTGCCAGAAATTCTTCGCTCTTTCAGCGTTGCTCCTACCCCCAGATGGTGATTTATGTTTTTTTTTTGCATAGATGGCAATTGATGGTGTCATTAGAGTCTTCATTGCTTTCTATTGTTATGAGGCGCTTAACCATAATCCGTTCATAGAATTTTCCTTGTTGGGAGGGTTTGATGTGTGTGACATTCATCTCTGTTCCCTATATTTACACGACACATACACTGCCGTTTGTTTGATTTTATAGTAGTCTTTTCTGAGATGGCCTTATTCGTTACAATGTCCACAAATTACTGATTGTTTACCACAATTTTTTGCCAAATGACTCAGGTCTTGGCACTGAACGCACCGCCTCACTACTAGAAAGTATTCCACTGAAACAAAATGAAATCTAAGACCGCTGCTAAACCAGTGACGCTTTAAAGTAACCTCCCACAAAAAAAGTTCTAAAGCTACTTCACACTTCGGGCTTACACCGGCTGTGCCTTCCATCTCATCAGGCGAAGTGCTCATTGTCTAGTCCATGAGGAGTGTCTCACTACAGCCATCTCGAGCACTGTACGCACAACGCCACGTACAGACTCAGAATTTGTTCATCCTCGAGCATCTACGCTCGCTGCTGACAATGATTTCATGATCTTTCAGCCTGAACCAAGTAGCGCAACTCACGTCCCACACTATGCTATTGTATTCTGTTCACTAGACTTAATAAACATGCAATTATTCCTTGCTACCTGGGAAATTAAATTGTGGTGCATTCTTTGTCTTTGGTCACGTACGCTGCAGTGTCATGGGCTGTAGCGCTAAAGAATAAGTATCATGTTAACCAGTACCTGTTCAGAGAATAGAAAAATCTACCAAACACCTAGGTTGAGAGATTACACTGTGATGTCGGCTCATTGGTGCAAATGTTCAGTTAATGTTAATGCGGAAATTAGCCTTGGCCTTGTAGAAGCGACTATTCCAACAATCACCTGAAGTGGTTTAGAGAAACCATGGAAAATTTGTACCATGACGATACTTTGTGGCGAACCGGGACCTTACATTTTGCGCGTAATACTGTTACCGAGTGAGCTAGCCAGGCACGATTCACAACCCTACACGGGACATTTTCACTTCCTCCAGTAACTCACCTCTACTTTCCAAACTTCACCCAAGTTCTCATACATATCATGCGGGACTAGTGTTCATCGAAGAAAAGATGTTACAGAGAAATGACGTACACACAACTTCGTGGTCACTTCTTGTAGTAATCGCTCCGCTGCGGAGTGTGTGCTGTCTTTAACTCCATCAGATTAAATCGATCCAGCTCTTACTTTTAATCTGCCAGCAAGATGAAAGACAGAAGATTAATTCGTTAATTATGGTATCGGGGCGCGGGTAACCCTAAATAGGTAAAGCTCTCCCGAACACGAAGGTTGATTTAAACACCACAGTGATATAGCGATAGTCCTGCTGAAGGTGGTACGGCGTTTCCTGCCTCCCACCTTTGAACAGACTTAGCCAGATAGTTACAGTGGGAACCTACATATTAACGTGGACTCCGCACCATGCACCATGGTACCACTCGGTACTTTTCGCTTTACTAAATAATTGCCAGAAAAGTGAAAAAGCGATAAGGGACCAAAAATGCTCGGAGTGAAGGGGATTACATCATTCACCTTGGTAATTGTTGGCTGATACAAACTCACTGAACAACCAAGCCGCACAGCCCTGAATATAATACTTTATTAAAGACTGCGACACCTCGTTCGGTGAACATGACGTGCTCCAGTGTGATAATATTTGTACACGGTGCTTTGAACTTTTTGTTAATGGTGTATTATCTAATGTCAGACTCCAGGTGTGTAGAGGTATCGTTAAGTGATATACAGCCCTCTGTCGGAGGACAATCAAGTCTGCGATGATAATGTAAAAGCATCTGTGCTGATATCTTGTGTCGTTATCAAAGCCAACACTCAAGCACAGCTCGCAATTTTAGGCAGATATAGAAGTTGCTGCACAATCTGCTTCAAAACTACCTACATCTGCTGAACAAATCAATACCCAGATGGCTTTCATATGTGACTTGAGGATTTAAGTTTTACAATAAATCTATTAGTCAATCAACTCGCCCCTCCGTTTTTCCATCTTGCACCTGACTTAAGTTATGATTACCTACTACATGCAACTGCCGTAATAATTTTCGTTAAAGATTCCAATATTTGCCTTCTTCAACATTCTTTTTTTTTCTTCATTCACTAGTCCCCATAGTTACAAAGCAACTGCTGCTGGGTGTCTTGTAGTATACTCTCCTAACTTCTAGCTTCTAACGGACTTAGGTTGTCATCCGTTATTTCTAATATTTCTCGTTATTTAACATTCTTTTATAGTACTTATCATCGTCGACGTTTCATTTACGAAGACTGCTGTGTCCCCCATATGCACGGTTTCGGAAAACAAATCTATAGCTACTCTGCAAAAGCCGCTTTACGGTGTTTGACGAAGGAGACTTCCTCAATCACTGCCACTTCCACACTTTTTCCTGTTCGATTCGCAAATGGTGAACTGGAAAAATAACTGTAGGTAAGCTACAATGTAAGTTCGAACCTCTCTAATTTTACTTTTACAGTCTCTTTCACGAGGAGCACATTAGGAGAAAGCAATATGTAGCTTGAATCTTCTGGGAACGTACGCTCTAAATTTTAATAGCAAACCCATCGTGACGGTTTATAATTCTGCAAGGTAAATATCAGCTCTTACCCACAGCTGTCTTAGGTAGTTGAGGTATCTCTGCTGGCTGGTTTGAATTAAGCCAGATGTGATCTCCAGGGGCTTGTTACCATATAATTTGATAATGATGTGTCGATTATGTAGTGCCTGTCTGACAGTGACAGATGGATTGCGATATTAAAATTAAATTAACCAGGTAGTCACTAAGCTCAGATTATTAATGCAATATCATGCGTACAGGAACAGATAACTGGCAGTGAAACAAGCGTACTCTCGTCACCATTACCTGATTTATTACTCTTCTGAACTGTTTTTTAAACAACTATCCAGAAACACTGAACAGCTTTACACCAAGACTTTCACACACGATGTGGTATCACTACTGATACGTGTAAAGTTCCAACAGTTCGCGCATATACGGGATTGGAACTTTAATAGTGACAACTATTTATTTACAGCTCGTTCAAAATAGATACGTGTTTCAAAGTTTTACTGACTCTCAAAGTAGGCACCAGCAGTGCGTGTAACCCGTTGCCAGCTACGTGGAAGTCGTAGGATACTCTTAGCAGTGCCAGTTGTGTTGACAGTTCGAGCGGCGCGGTCTTTGCCCGACGAATTTGTAGCAATTCTGAAGTGAATGTCGTGCAGTGTTTCCTTCACTTCAGAAATCGAGTTGAACTTACGAGGGCTTAAGTCAGGGGAGTGCAGTAGATGGTATAGCACTTAGCAGCCACATCAGTGAAACAAATCAGTAACAGCTTGCACTGTACGTGCACAATGATGATCAGGTCCTGCAGAAAGTGCCATCACATCTGTCTCTATGCTGTTCACTTTTGGAACACAACCTCTGACCAGCTTAGAGACAGAAGTGATGACACTTTCTGCAGTACCTGACCTACGGTTTCCACATCACTGCCAACAGGTTATACACAATGCTGGTGACTACTTTGAAGGTCAGTAAAACTTTGAAACACGTATCTGTTTCGTACGAGCTTCAAATAAATAGTTGCCACTATTAAAGTTCCAACCCTTGTAATCTGAAAGATCCTAACATGTGTTCTTTACGTGGCCGGGAAGAAAAGGTGCGTTACTCGGTGTAATATCCGATTACTACGCCGTCCATAGAACCGCGCCACCACGAACAATCCAAAGCGCAAATGGTATTAGGTAAATCCCCTGAGGATGTCAATGGTTGCGTATTACTAGCCGATAACCTCGTGACCTGCTATTTATTTATTCCATTCTTACGTCAGACAGGCAAAGGAATGAAATATGTCTATACTCTAAAGGTAACGTAAAGCGTGGGGCGTTTGTGATGGGCCACCTAAAATACATCCATTACGAGTAAACTCATCGAAGACCGAAGTTACGGCGGCCAGTACTGAGGTTTTTACTAACGTACGCAACATTTAACGAATCATTATTTTGCATATTTCCACTCAATACTGTCTTACGAGACAATTTTATGGGATAGCTCCTCATTAGAAATTGCTGACTGAACAAACGCGAGCAGTAAGAATGTGCGTTCACCAGTGGTCCTCAAGCAGGCACTTCTTCAAACCGTCAGCCATTTTAATTGCACCATCACAATACAGTCATTCGCTAATGATATTCATCATAAATAATCCATCACAATTTGAGAAGATCAATGATGTCCATACACAGAAAACTAGGGGAAATTATTACCCATTATTTAAGCTGTCAGTGGTTCACAAAGGAGTTCAGTACGCAGCAACAAAAAGTTTTGATCGTTTACCCAATAACATAAAATAACTGAGAAGTAGCAAAGCAAGTTCTAAATCTAAACTAAAATCATTTCTTCTGGACAACTTCCATTCCGTGGACGAATTTTTATTTAAAAACTGTAAGAATGTAAAAAAAAACCTTGGTTTTGAGTGCAGAAGCATGAGTAGGAGTAAAAAAAAATACGCTCTTTAAAGTTAACACTAATCTTTTAAACCTATCCTATAAACTGACTCGCCACATCATTTCGATAAAAGGATGTTCAGATGATCTTTGGAACATACAGCCATGTTACTAACTAAGAAAATGGAGCCACATACCTTTCTCTATGACAAGGGAAACAGCTGCCTTGTGAAGGGCGTTCAAAAAATAATGCAAAACTTTCTTTCTCGGTCGATTTCGGTTGAGTAAATACGAAATCTGTTGTGGGACATCATGAAATGTTTCCGCTTCAAGACTCTACAATTTCATGTAGTTCTGATACGTGATAGCGCTGTACGTAGTCTTCAAAATTACGTGTAACAGAGGTGCGTTTCAAGCGGAGGGCTGTCATTGAGTTTTGTTTTGGGCGTAAAACTAGAGCGTCGCAGATATTCGTAGGCACTTCCAGAACGTCTACTGAGACCTGGCAGTGAACAAAAGCAAGGTGAGTCGTTGGGCGAGGCGTCTGTCATCATCGCAACAAAGTCGCACAAACCTGTCATGTCTCTCGCGTGCCGGCTGGCCCCACACATCTGCGACTTCTGCAGTGTTGCAACGTACGGACGAGGTGATCGACGTATCGCAGTGAAACATCACGCTGCTCGACTGGACAGATTCTGGGACTCAAAAGCGGTTGGTTAATCTATTTGAAGTCCTCTACCACAGTGCAAAGGTCTTACCCTGAGGAAACTGATGAAAAGACTTCAGAGTGTTCGTCGCCATAAAAATACAAACGAACTTCACTTTCTCCACGACAACGCAAGGCCTCACAAAAGTCTGCACAACCGAGAGCAGCTCACAAAACTTCATTGGACTGTTCTTCTTCATGCACCCTACATCCTGGATCTTCCGAGTTCCATCTGTTGCCCGCTAAGAAAGATGCACTCCGCTGGAAGCAGTAAGTGGATGATGGGGAGTTTATTTATGCAGCAGTACGTTGGCTCCGGCATTGACCAGTAGAGTGCTACCATGAGGGGAAGGGTAGCCTAAGGCCATCGCATTGAAGGGTGATTCTGTTGAAAAACGGAATTTTGTAGCCAAGAGAATGGGGAATAATATAGTGTATTATAATCCCCCCCCCCCCCCATGAACCGTTGTACAATCGCGTGTATATCATATCTGTAATCTCTTACGTTATGACATTTTCTTCTACGATACAACGAATTTCTGGCCAGTAAAATTCTTATAATTTATATTTATTTTCCTCTTGGATATAATTCATGGTTGTATCCGTTTTTTGAGAATAACACCTGTCCTTAATACAACGTTCGATCAATTAGCTCGGTAAAATACGATATTAGCATAAATTTTATTGGTAATAGTGAGTCTGCTAACCGTTTTATTCAAACATAAAATTGTTTGTTGTCAGCATTCTTAAATGGCTATGTCAGACGTTTCGTAGAAATGGACAAAGACAAGTATCATGAACAATGATCAGACAATTTCATACAGTAAAGTGCACAGCGGCACAGATAGAACTGAGTTGCGGTGAGTCCTTGAGCATAAATGGATAAACGAATTTAATGACGGTCGTGCGAGTCCTGTACGTTTGGCACATTTCGATCTATAAATGCAAACAGAAATCATACCTACTAAAAGATGCCCATTGTTCTTTCCATTTTATTTACTGTTACTTATTTATAGTACCTATAATTTGCGTACCATCTGATTCTGAATTCTGATTTTAATTAAAATGCGGGAAACATCATATCCATGAACTTTATGAAGCCACTGCGCTTATTATTATTAGCAGGCAATGTTTCTCCATGTGCAAGTTTCACTGTGTGCAGTGTAATCTGAAGTCAGTAAGATAATTTACTAGAGTTAGTCACAATGATTTATTTCTAAATGTGCAATAGAATCTAATTACGAGACTTCATAACGACTGACAGTGGAATTAATTTCATTAAGTATTTTAAAAGACATTTCTCAAGCAGGACAGCTGTTATCAGTAATCACAGGAGGTGGTAGGTAGAGGTGGATGCACATGAGGGGTAAAGACTAATGTACTATATTCTATGAAAGATCACATTTATAATCAGCAGGATGATCGCTCCTCGATTTCATCAATCTTTTAACAAAGAAAAGTCATCTTAATAATTTAGTTTCTTATGGGAATGGGGCCTCCCCCCATGAACCATGGACGTTGCCGTGGGTGGGGAGGCTTTCATGCCACAGCGATATAGATGGCCGTACCGTAGGTGCAACCACAACGGAGGGGTATCTGTTGAGAGGCCAGACAAACCTGTGGTTCCTGAAGAGGGGCAGCAGCCTTTTCAGTAGTTGAAGGGGCAACAGTCTGGACGATTGACTGATCTGGCCCTGTAACACTAACCAAAAGGGCCTTGCTGTGCTGGTACTGCGAACGGCTGAAAGCAAGGGGAAACTACAGCCGTAATTTTTCCCGAGGGCGTACAACTTTACTGTATGGTTAAATGATGATGGCGTCCTCTTGGGTAAAATATTCCGGAGGTAAAATAGTCCCCCATTCGGATCTCCGGGCGGGGACTGCATAAGAGGACGTCGTTGTCAGGAGAACGAAAACTGGCGTTCTACGGATCGGAGCGTGGAATGTCAGATCTCTTAACCAGGCAGGTAGGCTACAAAATTTAAAACGGGAAACGGATACGTTAATGTTAGATACAGTGGGAATTAGTGAAGTTCGGTGGCAGGAGGAACAAGACTTTTGGTCAGGTGAATACAGGGTTACAAATACAAAATCAAATATGGGTGATGCAGGAGTAGGTTTAATAATGAATAAAAAAAATAGGAGTGCGGGTAAACTACTACAGACAGCATAGTGAACGCATTATTGTGGCCAAGATAGACACGAAGCCCACGCCTACTACAGTAACACAAGTTTATATGCCAATTAGATCTGCAGATGATGAAGAAATTGATGAAATGTATAATGAGATAAAATAAATTATTCAGTTAGTGAAGGGCGACGAAAATTTAATAGTCATGCGTGACTGGAATTCGACAGTAGGAAAAGGGTGAGAAGGGACATAGTAGGTGAATATGGATTGCGGGTAAGAAATGAAAGAGGAAGCCGTCTGGTAGAATTTTGCACAGAGCATAACTTAATCATAGCTAACACTTGGTTCAAGAATCATAAAAGAAGGTTGTATACATGGAAGAATCCTGGAGATACTAGAAGGTATCAGGACGATTGTATAATGGTAAGACAGAGATTTAGGAACCACGTTTTAAATTGGAAGAAATTTCCAGGGGCAGTTGTGGACCCTGACCACAATCTATTGGTTATGAACTGTAGATTAAAACTGAAGAATCTGCAAAGAGGTAGGAATTTAAGGAGATGGGACCTGGATAAACTGAAAGAACAAGAGGTTGTACAGAGTTTCAGGGAGAGCATAAGGGGACAATTGACAGTAATGGGGGAAAGAAATACAGTAGAAGAATAATGAGTAGCTTTGAGGGATGAAGTAGTGAAGGCAGCGGAGGATCAAGTAGGTAAAAAGACGAGGGCTAGTAGAAATCCTTGGGTAACAGAAGAAATATTAAATTTAATTGATAAAAGGAGAAAATATAAAAATGCAGTAAATGAAGCTGGCTACAAGGAATACAAACGTTTCAGAAATGATATCGACAGGAAGTGCAAAACTGCTATGCAGGGATGGCTAGAGGACAAATGTAATGATGTAGAGGTTTATCTCACTAGGGGCAAGACAGATACTGCTTACAGGAAAATTAAAGAGACCTTTGGAGAAAAGAGAGCCACTTGTATGAATATCAAGAGCTCAGATGGAAATCCAGTTCTAAGCAAAGAAGGGAAAGCAGGAAGGTGGAAGGAGTATATAGATGGTCTATACAAGGTCTTCAATGGAAGAGGATGTAGATAAATATGAAATGGGAGATATGATACTGCGTGAAGAGTTTGACAGAGCATTGTAAGACCTAAATCGAAACAAGGCCCTGGGCGGAGACAACATTCCATTAGAACTACTGACGGCGTTGGGAGAGCCAGTCCTGACAAAATTCTACCATCTGGTGAGCAAGCTGTATGAGACAGGCGAAATACCCTCAGACTTCAAGAAGAATATAATAATTCCAATCCCAAAGAAAGCACCTATTGACAGATGTGAAAATTATCGAACTATCAGTTTAATAAGTCAGAGTCGCAAAATACTAACGCGAAATCTTTAGTGACGAATGGAAAAACTGGTAGAAGCCGACCTCGGGGAAGATCAGTTTGGATTCCTTAGAAATGTTGGAACACGTGAGGCAATACTGACCTTACGACTTATCTTAGAAGGACGATTAATTAAAGGCAAACCTACGTTTCTAGGATTTGTAGACTTAGAGAAAGGTTTTGACACTGTTGACTGGAATACTATCTTTCAATTCTAAAGGTGGCAGGGGTAAAATACAGGGAGCGAAAGGCTATTTACAATTTGTACAGAAACCAGATGGCAGCTATAACACTCGAGGTGCACAAAAGGGAAAGCAGTGGTTGGGAAGGGAGTGAGAAAGGGTTGTAGCCTCTCCCGGATGTTATTCAATTTGTATATTGACCAAGCAGTAAAGGAAACAAAAGAAAAATTCGGAGTAGGTATTAAAATCCATGGAGAAGAAATAAAAACTTTGAGGTGCGCCGATGACATCGTAATTCTGTCAGAGACAACAAAGGACTTGGAAGAGCAGTTGAACGGGATGGACACTGTCTTGAAAGGAGGATATAAGATGAACATCAACAATAGCAAAACGAGGATAATGGAATGTAGTCGAATTAAGCTGGGTGATGCTGAGGGAATTAGATTAGGAAATGAGACACTTAAAGTAGTAAAGGAGTTTTGCTATTTGGGGAGCAAATAAGTGATGATGGTCGAAGCAGAGAGGATATAGAATTTAGACAGGCAATGGTAAGGAAAGCGTTTCTGAAGAAGAGAAATTTGTTAACATCGAGTATTAATTTAAGTGTCAGGAAGTCGTTTCTGAAAGTGTTTGTATGGAGTGTAGCCATGTATGGAAGTGAAACATGGACAATAAATAGTGTGGACAAGAAGAGAATAGAAGCTTTCGAAATTTGGTGCTACAGAAGAATGCTGATGATTAGATGGGTAGATCACATAACTAATGAGGAGGTATTGAATAGAATTGGGGAGAAGAGGAGTTTATGGCACAACTTGACTAGAAGAAGGGATCGGTTGGTTGGACATGTTCTGATGCATCAGGGGATCACAAATTTAGCATTGGAGGGCAGCGTGGACGGTAAAAATTGTAGAGGGAGATCAAGGGATGAATACACTAAGCAGATACAGAAGGATGTAGGTTGCAGTAAGTGCTGGGAGATGAAGAAGCTTGCACAGGATAGAGTAGCATCGAGAGCTGCATCAAACCAGTCTCTGGACTGAAGACCACAACAACAACAACAACATTGTAATTTTGAACAATACTAACACGCTTTTAGAAAAAAATGTGTATCCTCACTTCTTGAACTCCCGTCGTACTTTTAGAAATATAGAACCAGCCACTTTATGTATTTTTAAATCAAAAGTGGCTGGCTGCTATATTTACCATTGTAATGTAATTCCACATCCACGGAGCTCGACGACCAGTAAAATAGATAAATTAACAGAAAGAATCTTCGAGAGGACTTTAAGAACTTGAGCTGTGTGCAATAAGTTCAAATAGAAGAAATAACATCACTGTAAACCACTGTCCAGTTATCAGTTGTAGAGGTCCCACAAACGTCTACCCTAATGAACCAACTGTAAGGAAAGGCGTAATCCATGTGCTTGAACCCTATCAGCATCTGCTTTGCTGCCTTTGCAATCAGACAACTTGCTTGTGAAGCTATTGACAGTTCTACGACGAAGAAATAAGTCGAAAAAGTAGATACGGTTTTCGTTTATGACTAATGTTGCCAAACTAATGTGTGAAGAACAAAATACCCAAACGAAAAAGAACAGCAACTGGCGAGAGAAGTGAAACTAACATTTTAGCATCGGTAACACACAATCCAGGTATCACAATGAGTCAGACAGTGTGAGGGCGGATCAACCAAAGGAGTATTCTACATTCCAAACCTTTTCAACATTTCCACATTTCGCTTCATCAACAAGTTGATGGCAGTGCCCTTCAAAATCGGTAACAGTCCTTTGAATGGAGTCTGCGAACACTGCAAAGTGAAGCGGTGTTTCTATGCAAGATTTAGTTTGCGAATGAAGCACATCATGGACAAAAATCAACCTTCGCCAAAAGCTTTACAAGTAATTTGAAAATCCGCGCTAGCTGATGGGAGTAGAAACCTTTGTCTGTCAACGTGTGGTGAGGATTTGTCAAGAATTGTATCATTGGTCTCTGTTTTATTGATGGGGCCTCCAAATAGCCGTAAGTATCCACAGTTTCTAACAGACATACTGCCGCAGTCATCCCATTGGACATAACGCAATCCATGTAGGTATCAATGGTACCAATACGAAGCACGTCCTGCCAGTTTCCCACATTAACACAGACCTTCTTGACAAAACATTTGGAGATCGTTGCTCCATCGTTCTGGAAACACAAAGTGACCAGTACGCTGAACAGGCTTAATATCTCTGGACTTACCCATGGGGAATAGTAAACCACCACCCCAGATTCCTTAAAAAATCGAACATATCTCCCGAACTGTATCACACACACACACACACACACACACACACACACAGTTTCTAATTGTGGAGAGTCGCTGAAACGACGCTTCCGCATTGAATTATGTGCTATGTGAACTGTTAATGACATGTTACGTAATATCTGTGATACAGACGCTCTATGCAAATAAAGTTATCTGTGTTTGAGGTTTAAAATTCAGTTTCTAATTGTTCCCAAAGACTTATTGCGTTAAACCTTTAATACAAGATTGTAGCTCTTAATTAGTACATTATGACAGCATTTTAATTTTTTTTTAATTCGGTCAATACCTACATGAAATTATACTACACCTAACCTAACTATTTAAACAATATCTATGTAACTCAACGCTGAGTGACAAGTAAAAAAAATTAATGGAATGTCTATAAAGATTGCTGGTCTACTTGGTAACTGTGTTTATAGTATACCAGATGCGAAGCAGATTAAATTGAATTAACAGTAGTTCATCTAAATCTACATTTACATGGATACTCTGCAAATCAAACTTAAGTGCCTGACAGCGGGTTCGTCGAACCGCCTTCACAATAACTCTCCATTACTCCGATTTCTAGCAGCGCGCGGGAGAAACGAACATATGTATCTTTTCATGCGAGCTCTGATTTCCTTAATTTTATTATGATAATCGTTTCTCCCCGTGTAGGTCGGCGTCAACAAAATATTTTCGCATTCAGAGGAGAAACTTGGTGATAGAAATTTCGTGAGAAGTTTCCGCCGCAACTAAAAACGCATATTTTTTAATGATGTCCATCCGAAATCCTTCATCATGTCAGTAAAACTCTCTCCCCTATTTCGCGATAATACAAAACATGCTGCTCTTCTTTCACGCCGGCCGTTGTGGCCGAGCGGTTCTAGGCGCTTCAGTCTGGAACCGCATCACTGCTACGGTTGCAGGTTCGAATCCTGCCTCGGACATGGATGTGCGTGATGTCCTTAGGTTAGTTAGGTTTAAATAGTTCTAAGTCTAAGGGGCTGATGACCTCAGATGTTAAGTCCCATAGTGCTTAATGCCATTTGAGCCATCTTCTTTCACCTTCCTCGACGTACGCCATGCCTGTCTGGTAAAGATCCCAGATCGAACAGCAATACTGCAAAAGACGACGGACAGGAGTAGTGTAGGGAATCTCTTTAGTAGGTCTGTTACATTTTCTAAGTGTTCTGCCAATACAACGCAGTCTTTGATTTGCCTTCTCCATAGCATTTTCTATATGTTCTTTCCAATTTAAGATGTTTGTAACTGCAATTCCTACGTGTTTGGTTGAATTTACTGATTTATCGTGTAACCAAATATTAACGGATTCATTCTAGCGCTCATGTGGATGACTTCGCACTTTTCATTATTTAGGGTCAATTGCCAATTGTCACACCATACAGATATCTTTTCTAAATCGTTTTTCAGTTTGTTTTGATATTCTTATGACTTTACAAGTCCATAAAAGACAGCGTCATCTGCAAACAACCGAAGACGGCTGCTCAGATTGTCTCCCAAATCGTTTATATAGATAAGGAACAGCAAAGGGCCTATAACACTTCCTTGGGGAACATCAGAAATCACTTCTGCTTTACTCGATGATTTTCCGTCAATTACTACGAACTGTGACCTATTTGACAGAAAATCACGCATCCAGTCACATAACCGTGACGATATTTCATAAGCAATCAATTTCATTACAAGCCGCTTGTGAGGTACTTTGTCAAAAGCCTTCTGGAAATTTATAAATACGGAAACAATTTGAAATCTCTTGTCAATAGCACTCAACACTTCGTGTGGGTAAAGAGCTGGTTGTGTTTCACAAGAACGATCTTTTCTAGATCCGGTCTGACCGTGAGTCAACAGTCTATTCTCTTAGAGGTAATTCATAATATTGGAACACAATAATGTTCCAGAATCCTGCTGCACGTCGAATTTAACGATATAGGCCTGTAAATTAGTGGATTAATCCTACTGCTTGTCTTGAATGTTGATGTGACCTGGGCCACTTTCCAAATTTTGGATACGAATCTTCCGTCGAGCGAATAGTTGTATATGATTGTTAACTATCGTTAACTAGCGTACTCTTGAAGGAACCGAACTGGTACACAGTCTGGACCAGAAGACTTTCTTTTATTAACTGATTTAAGTTGCCTTACTACTCGGAAGAGATCTACTTCCAAGTTACTCATGCTGGCAGCTGTCTGTTCTTGGTTCGAATTCTGGAATATTTACTTCGTCTTTGGTGGACGAATTTCAGAAGGCTGTGTTTAGTAACTCTGCTTTAGCAGCTCTGTCATCGATTGCAAAAAAAATGGTTCAAATTGCTCTGAGCACTATGGGACTTAACATCTCAGGTCATCAGTCCCTTAGAACTTAGAACTACTTAAACCTAACTAACCTAAGGACACCACACGCATCCATGCCCGCGGCAGGATTCGAACCTGCGCCCGTAGCTGTCGCGCGGTTCCAGACTGACGCGCCTAGAACTGCTCGGCCACTCAAGCCGGCCATCGATTGCATTTCCATTCCTATGGCGCAGGGAAGGCATTGATTGTGCCTTGCTGCATACTTTACATACGATCAGAATCTCTCTGGATTTTCTGCCAGGTTTCGAGACAAAGTTTCGTTGTGGAAACTATTATAAGCGTCTCGCATTGCAGTTCCCACTAACTATCGAGCTTCTGTAAAAGATCGCCAATCATGAAGATTTTGCGTTCGTTTAAATTTGGAATTCTTTCTTCGTCGTTTCTACAACAGTTTATTAACTGTGACTCGATTTTCCCTTTCGAAGAAAATAAGGCAACGTCTTCATCGCCCACCTGATGTTGAATCTTTCTCCTAAACAAATGTGAAAGTCGTTAGCTTTTTTAGCCCAGCAAACGCCAATACCGCATAACACATCTGCTAAAGAAAGCTCAAAAGCTTTGCTTAAATCATCTATCGGTGAATGACTGTTTCTGTTGTCAAATGCTGCGTCTGATCTATGACTGAGGGTCTTTGTCTAAAGTGCGATGATGCTCAGCGTGCAGGATGATTGGGTATTTTGCTATGTTATACATTAATATGCAGTTTCGTTTCTTAAAAGTTTACGTAAATCTCAAGGAGTGCATTGCAAGATTCAGCCAACCCGTCAACCTTCAAGCTTTCCTCTATCTTGCGTCGCAAAAGTTCCTTACATAGGATTCAATAATCATCGGGCAGTTCTCTAAACGTACCTTGGTTAATATAGATAATGATATATTTCCAGAGTTTCCACACGTCATAAACTTATTATTCTTTAATTCAATGAGTAGGTTGTCGACCTCCATCGGACGTACTTTTGCAAATTACAACTATTCCCTTAATGGTGTCCAACAATGTAGCTTAACTAAAATAAGGTTATACAATCCCTTCCAATCTCTACATAGTCTCTACTAAAAGTAATGTGAAGAAAATCTCTCAAGTTTATATTGATATCCCATGGAGTAAGTGTCAGTCATTCCAGAGAGTGCAGAACTAACTCGCTGCAGTTACTTCTACAGTGAAGAGCCAAAGAAACCGGTACACCTGCCTAACATCACGTAGGGCCCCCGCGAGCACGCAGAAGTGCCGCAACACGACGTGGCGTAGACTCGACTAATGTCTGAAGTATTGCTGAAGGGAACTGACACCGTGAATCCTGCAGGGTGGTCCATAAATCCGTAAGAGTACGAGGGGGGTGGAGAATTCTTCTGAACAGCACGTTGCAAGACATCCCTCATATGCTCAATAATGTTCATGTCTGGGGAGTTTGGTGGCCAGCAGAAGTGTTTAAACTCAGAAGAGTGTCCCTGCAGCCACTCTGTAGCAATTCTGGACGTGTGGGGAGTCGACTGTCCTGCTGGAATTGCTCAAGACCGCCGGAATGCACAATGGATACGAATGGATGCATGTGATCACACAGGATGCTTACGTACGTGTCAGCTGTCAGAGTAGTATCTGTACTTAACAGGGGTCCCACATCACTCCAACTGCACACGCCCCACACCACTACAAAGGCTCCACCAGTTTGTACAGTCCCGTGCTCACATGCAGGGTCCATGAATTCATGAGGTTGTCTCCATACCCGTACACGTCCATCCGCTGGATACAATTTGAAACGAGACTCGGCCGACCAGGCAACATGTTTCTAATTATCAAAAGCCCAATGTCTGTGTTGACGGGCACAGGCGAGGCGTGAAGCTTTGTGTCGTGCAGTCATAAAGGGTACACGAACGGGCCTTCGGCTCCGAAAGCCCATATCGATGATGTTTCATTGAATGATTCGCTTGCTGACACTCGTTGATGGCCCAGCGCTGAAAACTGCAGCAATTTACGGAAAGGTTGCACTTCTGTCACATTGGTCCCGTCGTCTCTTCAGTCGTCGCTGGTCCCGTTCTTGCAGGATATGTCGGAGATTTGATGTTTTACCGGATTCCTGATCTTCACGGTACATTCGTGGTTCAAATGGCTCTGAGCACTATGGGACTCAACTTCTGAGGTCATTAGTCCCCTAGAACTTAGAACTAGTTAAACCTAACTAACCTAAGGACATCACACACATCCATGCCCGAGGCAGGATTCGAACCTGCGACCGTAGCAGTCGCGCGGTTCCGGACTGGGTACATTCGTGAAATGGACGTACGAGAAAATCTCCACTTCATCGCTACCTCGGAGGCCCTGTTACCCATCGCTCGCGCACCGTCTATAACACCACGTTCAAACTCGCTTAAATCTTGATAACATGCCATAGTAGCAGCAGTAACCGATCTAACAAGTGCTCCAGACGCTTGTTGTCTTATACAGTCGTTGCCGACCGCAGCGCCGTATTCTGCCTGTTTACATATCACTGTATTTGAATACGCATTTCGCGCTTCAGTGTATACCATCGCTTGCCGCACTTGGCCGTGTAGCAAAATGTCACATAGTATACACTGTACACACGTACTGAAAAGTTCGTGGACGGATAGGGACAGCATAAAACATTGAAAATCAATTTTTTGTTGTCATTGGATGCTATTAGATAGGAACCTGCTACTGGGAATGTGTCTCTGGTTAGCCTTTTAGTAATATGAATGTGGTTTACAAGCAATCACCAATGGCTCCACAGGACATGGAATGCCATTCACTGGCTTGTGGTGTGATAATTGCATATGAAATTTCTACATCAATTTTTTCTGACCACAGTCATTTTACAGCATGTGTTATCTTGATACTATCTGATGAAGTTCCGCACATGTTACATCGTTTAAGTCCTCTCTGAAGGATCTTATAGTGCCACAGAAAAAAGTATACAGCTCAATTAAAATAAAACTAGGTTTCGTAATTCGGCAGCTATAAACGTTAAAAGTCACGTGTCAAAATTCGGCACCCTTAGCGAGGTCAGTTTACTCATTGTGGATGTATTTGGGGTGGCTTATATTAGCTGCCTGATTACTACTTCTAAATTCTGATTAGCATATACAGGATGATTTGCAGTTTATTTACAGTTCCCTGCAAGAGTGGCCACTTGCACAGAAAATAATGGTTTTTTATACAATGAGTTGAAAGAATAGAGTTACATGCATTAGGCATCATTATCCAGCTACATATCTAATGGTCACTTAACCCTAGCTCACTAAACACTCGTAAAATTTGCGATTATATTTGATACCAATTCGCGGTTTCCGGTAATCTTATATCGTCAGTACAGGGTGTGAAGCAGGACTTTTGCACTTATCTTGTGACATACCATTGTAGACTTTATAATTATAAATAACTAGTGAATAAATTATAAATTGTGACGTCCTTTGAATAAAATATGGTGTCGTAAAATTTACGTTGATTTAGTAACAGTGTAACATTTTCCCCCTTGAGTGTCCTAGCGTTAAGCATAAATATCTGTTTACGAACGTGCCCGCAGATGAGACCATCAATACCTCGCATGAGCGAATACTACGTGACATTTGCGCCTTGACGCAGTCGTGTCCGACTGCGTCTTGTAGTTGCCTGGGCAGAAACTAAGACAAGGCAGTGACAACTGACTGCCCTCTTTCCTACAACTGATGCGTCCATGAAAACGTGCGTACAAACAGCACCGAATTTCGCGCCGCTGCGCACATCTTTTGGTTGACGACACGTTCGTCGTTTGACTACATGGGAAAGCGGTATTACGCAACTTTGATCAGAACCTCGACATCCTACACGTATCTGCAACCACTCCCACAACATACTTAAATAAAGTGTTCACTTAGCAGTAGCAGCAAGAATATCCCGTAATATAGATAACTGTACAATTTGCAGAAGTCTCTTAAGGACGGTTCTTACACTCATTTTCCAATACGCTTACACGTTAATGGATTTTGTTGCTGACAAAACTTCTGCCTGCTGAAGCGAGATGTACACAATTACAATAAAAGAAAAGTAGTACTGTCTCCTTATCTAGTGTTCAGAGGGAAGTTAAGAACCCAGGTGCAAAGGAATTCAACGAACTATTATCTATCAATCCAAGAGATTGGGAATATCAACCATTAAAAACGTATCTCAATAGCCAGTTATCTATCTGAGTATCTGGAGTCGAGTATTGAAACGTTTTGCTACCTGTATGTCATATAACAAAGTTAGTTTTAATATTGCTTCACAAATAGGATTGTACTATAAACAGGACTAAGTATTTACAAATGTTTTTCTTTGAAAAATACTAGCGTAATCAAATATTACGTTACCAATATGACATAAACAGTAACTACTTAATACTTCTGAAGAGGCAGCACCTTTATTTAGGGAAACAGCTTTCTCTGCAATTTACTTCAGTGAGTTTAGCTGTAGAAACTTTACCTGAGTGCGGTCTTAAATTTAAACTCGCTTTGCTGTTTAATGCTATTCATGCACTAAACAGAATAGCGAGTTTATATTTAAGACAGTACGTAGCTAAAGTTTGTACAGTATCCTTGTCTTCTGTTAATATATACCTTGACTCGTTCCACATCACTGAAGTAACTTGCGGAACAAGATGAATGAATGAATGACTGCACAAAAGAACACAGGTACGTTAGCAGCCCAAGCTCAACGGATGAGCGACGCTGATAAGACCCGTTTTAGACTGTCATAGTTCTTTGACAAATATTTCATAAAATTTGGGAGCATCCTCTAACGTTTATAAAGGATATGATAAAAGTACCCTAGAGCATCGTCAAAGATCTTTAATGATCGATAGATGACGAACGTCCTATAGAGTGTAACATGGGCCTAGTCTTCCATGAACTAAAAGAGCGCCGAACAAGATGCCGAGTGAATGGCTACAGCAATAAAACTATAGAAGGAGCTACGCGGTACAGTGAAGACAAAGCACATTGAGGAATGGGAGAAAGATCGATTACCTTACGTAAGGTGCTGCGCCGCGGACAAATTTAGCCAACATTTCAGAGCGGCCGCAAGATCCGAGATGTACTGAGACTCACGAAGGACTCTGCTTAGGCTGTCCATGCCGCAGGTATCTACACTCCTGGAAATTGAAATAAGAACACCGTGAATTCATTGTCCCAGGAAGGGGAAACTTTATTGACACATTCCTGGGGTCAGATACATCACATCATCACACTGACAGAACCACAGGCACATAGACACAGGCAACAGAGCATGCACAATGTCGGCACTAGTACAGTGTAGAGCAACCTTTCGCAGCAATGCAGGCTGCTATTCTCCCATGGAGACGATCGTAGAGATGCTGGATGTAGTCCTGTGGAACGGCTTGCCATGCCATTTCCACCTGGCGCCTCAGTTGGACCAGCGTTCGTGCTGGACGTGCAGACCGCGTGAGACGACGCTTCATCCAGTCCCAAACATGCTCAATGCGGGACAGATCCGGAGATCTTGCTGGCCAGGGTAGATGACCTACACCTTCTAGAGCACGCTGGGTGGCACGGGATACATGCGGACGTGCATTGTCCTGTTGGAACAGCAAGTTCCCTTGCCGGTCTAGGAATGGTAGAACGATGGGTTCGATGACGGTTTGGATGTACAGTGCACTATTCAGTGTCCCCTCGACGATCACCAGAGGTGTACGGCCAGTGTAGGAGATCGCTCCCCACACCATGATGCCGGGTGTTGGCCCTGTGTGCCTCGGTCGTATGCAGTCCTGATTGTGGCGCTCACCTGCACGGCGCCAAACACGCATACGACCATCATTGGCACCAAGGCAGAAGCGACTCTCATCGCTGAAGACGACACATCTCCATTCGTCCCTCCATTCACGCCTGTCGCGACACCACTGGAGGCGGGCTGCACGATGTTGGGGCGTGAGCGGAAGACGGCCTAACGGTGTGCGGGACCGTAGCCCAGCTTCATGGAGACGGTTGCGAATGGTCCTCGCCGATACCCCAGGAGCAACAGTGTCCCTAATTTGCTGGGAAGTGGCGGTGCGGTCCCCTACGGCACTGCGTAGGATCCTACGGTCTTGGCGTGCATCCGTGCGTCGCTGCGGTCCGGTCCCAGGCCGACGGGCACGTGCACCTTCCGCCGACCACTGGCGACAACATCGATGTACTGTGGAGACCTCACGCCCCACGTGTTGAGCAATTCGGCGGTACGTTCACCCGGCCTCCCGCATGCCCACTATACGCCCTCGCTTAAAGTCAGTCAACTGCACATACGGTTCACGTCCACGCTGTCGCGGCATGCTACCAGTGTTAAACACTGCGATGGAGCTCCGTATGCCACGGCAAACTGGCTGACACTGACGGCGGCGGTGCACAAATGCTGCGCAGCTAGCGCCATTCGACGGCCAACACCGCGGTTCCTGGTGTGTCCGCTGTGCCGTGCGTGTGATCATTGCTTGTACAGCCCTCTCGCAGTGTCCGGAGCAAGTATGGTGGGTCTGACCCACCGGTGTCAATGTGTTCTTTTTTCCATTTCCAGGAGTGTATAAACGTCGGTGTGAATGCGGAGATGTGCATATTGACGAAACGGGAGACCAATTAGCACTCGCGTTTCGGAGCATCAACGTTATACACGACTGGAGCAACACAAAAAATCAGCAACAGCCGAACACGACTTACTTTGGCCAAATTACAATTTTCAGGAGATAATGGTAAGAAAGAGATTTAGCACCAGGTTTTAAATTGTAATACATTTCCACTAGCAGATGTGGAATCTGACCACAATCTATTGGTTATGGACTGTAGACTATAACTGAAGAAAACAAAACTGGCGTTCTACGGACCGGAGCGTGGAATGTCATATCCCTTAATGGGGCAGGTAGGTTAGAAAATTTAAAAAGGGAAATGGATAGGTTCAAGTCAGATACTGTGGGAATTAGTGAAATTCGGTGACAGGAGGACAAGACTTCTGGTCAGGTGAATGCAAAGTTATAAATACAAAATTAGATAGGAGTAATGCAGGAGCGGGTTTAACAATGAATAAAAAAATAGGAGCGCGGGGAAGTTACCACGAACAGCATAGTGAACGCATTATTGTAGCCAAGATAGACATGAAGCGCACGCCTGCCACAACAGTACAAGTTTATTTGCCAACTAGCTCTTCAGATGACGAAAACAGTGAAGAAATGTATGGTGAGATATAAGAAATTATTCAGATAGTGAAGATAGACGAAAATATAATAGTCTTATGGGATTGGAATTCGACAGTAGGAAAAGGAAGAGAAGTAAAAATAGTAGGTGTATATGTAATGGAGGTAAGGAAAGAAAGTGGGCCGGCCGCTGTGACCGAGTTGTTCTAGGCGCTTCCGTCTGGAACCGCAGGACTGCTACGGTCGCAGGTTCGAATCCTGCCTCGGGCATGGATATGTGTGCTGTCCTTAGGTTGGTTAGGTTTAAGTAGTTCTAAGTTCTAGGGGACTGATGACCTCTGATGTTAAGTCCCATAGTGCTCAGAGCCATTTGAGAACGAAAGAGGAAGCCTTCTCGTAGAATTTTGCACAGAGCATAACTTACCCACAGCTAAGAATCATGAAAGAAGGATGTATATGTGGACGAGGCCTGGAGACACTGGAAGGTTTCAGATAGATTATATAATAGTAAGAGAGATGTTTAGGAACCAGAAACTAAAAATACAATAGAAGAAATGAGGGTAGCTTTGGGAGATAAAACACTGAAGGCAGCAGAGGATTCAGTAGGTAAAAAGACGAGGGCTATCAGAAATCCTTGAGTAACAGAAGAGATAGTGAATTTAATTGATGAAAGGAGAAAACATAAAAATGCAGTAAATGAAGCAGGCAAAAAGGAATACAAACGTCTCGAAAATGAGATCAACAGGAAGTGCAAAATGGCTAAGCAGGGATCGCTAGAGGACAAATGTAAGGATATAGAGGCATATAACACTAGGGGTAAGATAGAAACTGCCCACAGGAAAATTAAAGAGACTTTGGAGAAAAGCGAACCACTTGTATGAATATCAAGAGCTCAGATGGAAACCCAGTTCTAAGCAAAGAAGGGAAAGCAGAAAGGTGGAAGAAGTCTATAGGGGGTCTACACAAGGGCGATGTACTTGAGGGCAATATTATGGAAATAGAAGAGGACGTACATGAAGATGAAATAGGAGATATGATACTGCGTGAAGAATTTGAAAGGGCACTGAAAGACCTGAGTCGCAACAAAGCTCCGGGAGTAGACAACATTCCTTTAGAACTACTGACAGCCTTCGGAGAGCCAGTCATGACAAAACACTACCATCTTCTGAACAAGATGTATGAGACAAGCGAAATACCCTCAGACTTCAAGAAGGATGTAATGTTTCCAATCCCAAAGAAAGCACGCGTTGATGGGTTTGAAAATTGCAGAACTATCAGTTTAATAAGTCACAGGTGCAAAATACTAACACGAATTTCTTACAGACGAATAGAAAAATTGGTAGAAGCCAACCTCGGGGAAGATCAGTTTGGATTCCGTAGAAATGTTGGAATACGTCAGGCAATACTGACCCACCGACTTACCTTAGACGATAGATTAAGAAAGGCAAACTTACGTTTCTAGGATTTGTAGACTTAGAGAAAGCTTTTGACAATGTTGATTGGAAACTCTCTTTCAAATTCTGAAGGCGTCAGGGGCCAACTACAGGGAGCGAAAGGCTGTTTACAATGTGTACAGAAACCACATGGCAGCTATAAGAGTCGTGGGGCAAGAAAGGGAAGCAGTGGTTGGGAAGGGAGTGAGACAGGGTTGTTGCCTATCCCCGATGTTATTCAGCCTGTATATTGAGCAAGCAGTAAAAGAAACAAAAGAAAAATTTGGAGTAGGAGTTAAAAATGGATAATAATTAAAAATTTCGTAGGTTTGCCGATGACACTGTAATTCTGTCAGAGACAGTAAAGGACCTGGAAGAGCAGTTGAACGGAATGGACAGCGTCTTGAAAGGAGGATATAAGATGACAATCAACAAAAGCAAAACGAGGATAATGGAATGCAGTCGAATTAAAAAAAAATGTCGTGTGACTAGGGCCTCCCGTCGGGTAGACCGTCCGCCGGGTGCAAATCGTTCGATTTGACTCCACTTCGGCGACTTGCGCGTCGATGGGGATGAAATGATGATGATGAGGACAACACAACACCCAGTCTCTGAGAGGAGAAAAACTCCGACCCAGCCGGGAATCGAAACCGGGCCCTTACGATTGACATTCCGTCTCGCTGACCACTCAGCTATCGGGGGCGGACGTACGTTTCAGCGGCAGAAATTTGCAAACCCGGAAGAGTTTCAGACTGCAGGTCAAACCGCAGAGAAAGACATCGACCTCCTGTCCATTGCTCATCGATCAATTTCTGTAACCTCACCGTGACGTTGGAGGGCAGAAGAAAATTCACTGATAGGCTGTATCTTCCTTTCCACAACTTTGAATTTCTTAAAAGATTTTTGTACTGAATGGCATGAAATTGCACATGGAACTGCAATGTAAGGCGTGATTTAGTGTTATATCTTTTCACTTCCATTTATTTTCATTTGTTAGTGACCAGAAACCCCGTGGAGTGCTTCAAGCATAGTGGAAAACCATTAAAATCAATTAAAACCCTCGCAATGCCTATGAAGATCGATAACAGCAGGGTAGTGGAATCTCCATAGAAAATAATGTACCTTGGCATGGAAAATGTTTACTGCAGATTTATAAATAACTAGTCCTTTGAAAGTATTTATATCCATTGAATGTACTGTGCTTCGCTAGAAGGTGCCTAGAGAATGTATGTTCCCTTAGGGATAGACGTGTGTCGTGCTCAAAGAGTCTGGAGAAAATATCCCAATGCTCGGCACTTTCGGAAAGCATCTCGAGAATTGTTATACTGTCCTCCGGTCTCTTAACAGATATTCAAATCAATGTAATGTTAGCGTCAGAAGTACTCGCTAGTGCGTGGCTATCGGATTAGCTGGGTATCACATATATGCGGTCCTCAGGGTGTCAAATTCGTGCTTGTCCAAGATGAGCAGTCGATATGTGTCTTTAAACGACTGCATTTTTTGCCATATTTGCCGGATTAACTACTCGAAGCTAATGTCAAAATATTTCATTTGAAACTAAAAAAAAATTAAAAAAATATCGATCAAATATTTTGTGAAATGATCTGCGTAAAAGTAAGAAACAAAACAGATTGGAGAAACATTTGACGCACATCATTTGCTGTACATGATTTCGAGCATCATTCAAACGTACGTCAAATGTTTTTCTAATTTATTTTATTTCTTACTTTTGGACATATCATTTCAAAAAATATAGCTGACCGATCTTATTCAATTTTTATTTTCACTGGTACCTTATTTGGTTTCTTAGCGTTCTCTGTTCCCGAAATATCCTGAATGTTGTACTTAATTGGAAGATAAGCTCTTTGACAGTTAAATATCACACCAGTGTAGCTTTTTATGCGCAAAAGTTTCGCCTTGAATATATAAAATTTTTGACACTTCATTTAAGCTAGCAGCAGCTGCCTGTCAAATATTTAATTATTTTCTGAAATTAATATTTAAGTTTTTCTTAATTACCCACACTACTTTCAAGTACTTACTTTTTTGCGAAGTTAGACCATACGCTTTTCATTTTCCTTCCGCATTTGTCCATTTACCACCCTTCGTTTGGATATGCAAATTCGGGCAAATTTTTTTTCTTCAATCACCAATTTTTCTTCCTAAATTATCCTGACATTGTCAAGCAAATAAACTTTTTTTTAAAACTACACTTCACGCTGATGAGTTTAATACACCCCATTTCCCCGTTGCCCACTCTTGTTTGGGTATGAAAATTTGGACAAAAATCCGTTGAAAAATTGATAGGGAGTCTTGTTTTCGCTGAGCTCAAACATTTGACCAAAAAGGGAACGACATAGAACAAAGCTTAGTTTCAATGAAATTGAAAAAAAAAAGAATTTTATTGTTTCCGATTGAAAAAAATATGTTTCCTCTTCCACTAATTTAGCCAATGATTTGTCTTTGTTCCAAAATTTAGTACTCAAAACTAAACACATAACCGAAAAAAAGAAAAATGAACAGTACAGGTCTTTCTATCTGTCAGTAAGAGCAAATAAACAAAAGACACAAGAACCAACGTTATTCGTTTCTTATTGAAACTACTTTATTTGTTTATCTATCACAGATACTTAATTCGCTGATTTCACTTCATTGATAGTGACCGAGCCAAATAACTCACGAAATAAGCGTCAAACGAAAAAAATAGAAAGAACGAAACTCGTCTAGCTTGAAGGGGGAAACCAGGTGGCGCTATGGTTGGCCCGCTAGATGGCGCTGCCATAGGTCAAGCGGATATCAACTGCGTTTTTTTTAAAAATAGGAACCCCCATTTTTTATTACATATTCGTGTAGTACGTAAATAAATATGAATGTTTTAGTTGGACCACTTTTTTCTTTGTGATAGATGGCACTGTAATAGTCACAAACGTATAAGTACGTGGTATCACGTAACATTCCGCCAGTGTGGACGGTATCTGCTTCGTGATACATTACCTGTGTTAAAATGGACCGTTTACCAATTGCGGAAAAGGTCGACATGTTGTTGATGTATGACTATTGTGATCAAAATGCCCAACGGGCGTGTGCTATGTATGCTGCTCAGTATCCTGGACGACATCATCCAAATGTCCAGATCGTTCGCCGGATGGTTGCGTTATTTAAGGAAACAGGGAGTGTTCAGCCACATGTGAAGCGTCAACCACGACCTGCAACAAATGAAAATGCCCAAGTAAGGTGTTTCAGCTGCTGTCGCGGCTAATCCGCACACCAGTAGCAGACAAATTGCGCAAGAATCGGGAATCTCAAAAACGTCGGTGTTGTGAATGCTACATCAACATCGATTGCACCCGTACCATATTTCTATGCACCAGGAATTGTATGGCGACGTTTTTGAAGGTCGTGTAGAGTTCTGCCACTGGGCACAAGAGAAATTACGGGACGATGACAGGTTTTTTGCACGTGTTCTACTTAGCGAGGAAGCGTCATTCGCCAACAGCGGTAACGTAAACCGGCATAATATGCACTATCGAGCAACGGAAAATCCACGATGGCTTCGACAAGTGGATCATCAGCGATCTTGGCGGATTAATGTATAGTGCGGCGTTATGGGAGGAAGGATAATTGGCCCCCATTTTATCGATGGCAATCTAAATGGTACAATGTATGCTGATTTCCTACTTAATGCTCTACCGATGTTACTACAAGATGTTTCACTGCATGACAGAATGGCGATGTGCTTCCAATATGATGGATGTCCGGCACGTAGCTCGCGTGCGATTGAAGCGGTATTGAATAGCATATTTCATGACAGGTGGATTGCTCGTCGAAGCACCATGCCATGGCCCGCATGTTCACCGGATCTGACGTCCCAGGATTTCTTTCTGTGGGAATAGTAGTAGAAGGACATTTGCTATCGTGATCCACCGACAACGCCTGACAACATGCGTCAGCGCATTGTCAATGCATGTGCGAACATTACGGAAGGCAAACTACTCGCTGTTGAGAGGAATGTCATTGCACGTATTGCCAAATGCATTGAGGTTGACTGATATCATTTTGAGCATTTATTGGATTAATGTGGTATTTACAGGTAATCACACTGTAACAGCATGCATCCTCAGAAATGATAAGTTCACAAAGATACATGTATCACATTGGAACAACTGAAATAAAATGTTCAAACGTTCCTACGTTCTGTATTTTAAATTAAAAAACCTACCTGTTACCAACTGTTCGTCTAAAACTGTGAGCCATACATTTGTGACTATTACAGCGCCATCTATCACAAAGCGATAAAAGTGGTCAAACTAAAACATTCATATTTCTTTACGTACTACACGAATATGTAATTAAAATGGGGGTTCCTATTTTAAAAAACTCACTTGATATCCGTTTGACCTACGGCAGCGCCATCTTGCAGGCCAACCATAGCGCCATCTGGTTCCCCATTCAAGCTAGACAAGTTTCGTTCTTTGTAGCTTTTTTGTTTGACGCTTATTTCGTGAGATATTTGTTCCGGTCACTATCAATGGACCACCCTGTATTTTTAAATTTACACTCTACATTTTTGCATTATACATACCACGAACTTATGGCGATACAGTGAAATGGTGTTAATTCTACGGACCAGGTAAAAATATCGTTCACTCCCTTCCGCAGAAAATGGGGTCGATAGTCTTATACCTACACTAAATAATACATGCAAAGAACGGGAGAACTAGTTGCACCCGATTGCCGCAACATATTTCATGCTTCTGGAAATGGAGAATAATGTCCGTTGTTTTTAGGTTATTGAAAATAATATACAAAGAAACGCCGTCCAAACAGGCCTTGAAGTCCCAATGGTACCAAGTGCCTGCCGTCAGCCCTTATGCCTCACCGAATGCAGTTACGGTGGTGCGTGTTCTCAGGACAGCGCTCTCCCGGCCTTTGTCAGTTTTCGTGACCGGTGCCGCTGCTTCTCAATCACGTAGCTCCTCAGTTGGCCTCACAAGGGCTGATTGTACCCCGCTTGCCAACAGCACTCGGCAGACCTGGACGGTGACCCATCCAAGTTCTAGCCAAGCTAGACAGCACTTAAACTGGGACATTGGCGGATGGAAAATAATATAGCGGGAGCAAATACAACATTCCACTTAATTTTCTGGGATACCCATGAAATTTTCCCAGGTTTCGTATTATCTTCTCATTGTCATCAACATGCTCTATGATACGTTCAGTATAGCTCTTTCCTCTCGCCTCAAAGGAAGCGAGCGAATTTTTCTCGAGAGTAATTTACCGTCGCAGGCTTGTCAAACTGCACGTATGTTATTCACTGAAGGCCACACCTCTGTTTATGATTCAGCCTACTGGCCCATCTGCAAGAGTCTGAGCCAGCGATTGTCAGGCATCGAGCATGCCACGGGATCGTGACGTCAGAAGCGTGTTTACATTCCCGAGAGTCTCATGAGTCATGCTTTTCGAGAAATAGTTCGAAGATATGTCGAGTGTATCAAGACATGCGCTCTCATTTCCCTTCCCATGTTTCTCAGAATTACAATTCCATCGGCAAACCTCAAAGTTTTCATTTCTTTACCGTGCCATTTAATTTTCTTTCCTTATTGTCCTATAGTTTCCTTTATTGCTTGTTCAGTGTACAGACTGAATAGTGGGAGAAATTAACAAACCCGTCTCACTCCATTCTCAATTACTGCTTTCCTTACATGTCCTTCTGTTTTTAAAACTCCAGACTGATTTCCTCACAAGTTACTCACGACCTTCCACTCCCTATATGTTAGGTAATACTTTATTACTCCCGTTTCTGTTTAGAACTAAGTATTATGAACAGTTTCGGTACGGAATTCAATATTTATCATATTTCAGAGTGAAATTTTTGCTCTGCAGCGTAGTGTGCGCTGATATGAAACTTCCTGGAAGAGCACTTGCCCTGGTAGAGCACTTGTCGACGAGAGGTAAAAGTCCCGAGTTCAAGTCTCAGCTGGCACACCGCCAGGAAATTTCATACCAGCACACACTCCGCTGCAGAGCGAAAGAATTCTTTCCAGAAACGCCCCCCAGGTTTTCGCTCAGCTAGTATCTGTTCCTTGAGGGGTGTTAGTCTTGTAAATTTCGAGGAGAGGTTCTGTGAAGTTTGAAAGGTGGG
Organism: Schistocerca gregaria; assembly: GCF_023897955.1. Taxonomy (NCBI): domain Eukaryota; kingdom Metazoa; phylum Arthropoda; class Insecta; order Orthoptera; family Acrididae; genus Schistocerca; species Schistocerca gregaria. Next base: position 370,210,034 of record NC_064923.1, read on the forward strand.
AGATGAGGTACTGGCGGAAGTCGAACTGTGATGGTGGGTCGTTAGTCCTACTTGGATAGCTCAGTCGGTAGAACACTTGTCATTTTATGAAGCCCTTGACCTCCCGCTACGTTATTTGGAGCAACAGCCGACTATACACCTGCTGATTTATGAGACGATGGCGCACTATGCGTTATATAACAGACTGTCTTCATTACGCCAAAAAACAATGACTGAGTTTTTGTCATCTAAAAAGTAGGGATAAAATGTCCGCTATATTTTACTAAGTTTGACAGCTTTTCATTCATTGTTATGCATTGTTTAAAGCTAACGTTTTCTTGTCAATTTTTCTAATACCTGTTTACTGTACTGTGTAAATTAAAATAGTGTGTATGTACATCAGTTTACCGCACTGTTATGCATACTTAGACTAACATTTTTCATGTTCGGATTAATAGAACGTTCGGATTACCAGGGTCGGATTAGCGGGACTCTGCTGTAGTTCATCAAACGCCCGAGCTGGTTGGAGGGCACTGCCCATAATGCTTCAAACGTTCTTAATTCGGGAGAGATACAGCGACCTTGCTAGCCAAAGTAGAATTTGGCAAGTACGAAGACGAGCAGCAGAAGCTCTCGGCGTGTGCAGACGGGCATTATCTTGCTGAAATGTAAGCTCAGGATGGCTTGCCATGTAGGTCAACAAAAAGGGGCCTCAAATACCGTCGACGCACCACAGTGCTGTAAGGGTGCCCCAGACGACAACCAAAGGCGTCCTCTATGAAAATAAATGATACCCCAGACCATCACACCTGAATGTGGGACAATATAGAGGGCACCAGTCAGATTGGTATCCCACTGGGGTCCAGAGCTATTCCAGACAAGTCTTCGGCGGTCAACGCGGTTCAGTTCGAATTGGGACCCATCACTGAAGACAATTCTACTCCAGCCAATGAGATTCCAGGCTGAAGACTTGTCTGGAGACGCCAGAGGGTGGTGGGATATCAACCTGACTGTCGCCCACCATACGGCTCGACATCCAGGAGTGATGGTCTGGGATGCCATTTATTTTCACAGCAGGACCCATTTGATTTTCATGCGCGGCATCCTTAAAGTACAGTTTTACGTCGACGATATTCTAAGCCCCGTTTTATTGTTCTTCGTGGCAAACCATCCTGGGTTTACATTTCTCCATGATAATGCCTGCCTGCTCATGGCGAGAGTTTCTACTGCTTGTCTTCGTGCTTGCCAAACCCTGCATTGGCCAGCAAACTCGCCATTGGAGAGAGTTTGGAACATTATGTATAGGGTCCTAATCAGCTCAGGATTTGACGATTTAACGTGCAAATGGGACAGAATTTGGCACGGTATCCCTCAGAAGGACATCCAACAACTCCATAAATCAAATCCAAGTCGAATAACTGTTTGTTTAAGAGCCAGGGATGGACCAGCGCGTTACTGACTTTGTCAATTTGAGAAGCTCTTTCTCTCGAATGAGTCATTCAGTTTTTCTAAAACCGTAGTGATTTGCCTGTCAATACATGTACATCAGGTCTACCGATTTCCATCCCATTAGGATAATTTCTTTATGGTGCGTTTTCTTTTCCTTTTTTTTTTGTCTTAGAGTGTGCTTAGTTCATACATCACTGCTATCTTCTCTTATATAATTTATGGCGACTAACCAATTTAAACATTTTAACTGTTTAACATCTAGCAGTTTCGGAAACTGGTACCCCTATTGGCGATTGATGGTGTCACAGAGTTCTTATTACGAGGGATATTTTTTTTTTCAAGCTCTGATCGGTACTGAAATTATAAACGAAGGAAAATCCAAGCAGCGTTGCGCAAATGTGCGGCGTAACATCTCTAGTATGCCCCTCGATCGCTTCACGTTTCACTTTTCAATTCTGACCGCACGTGAACATACACTATTGGCCATTAAAATTGCTACACCAAGCAGAAATGTAGATGATAAACGGGTATTCATTGGACAGATATATTATACTAGAACTGACATGTGATTACATTTTCACGCAATTTGGGTGCATAGATCCTGAGAAATCAGTACCCAGAACAACCACCTCTGGTCGTAATAACGGCCTTGATACGACTGGGCATTGAGTCAAACAGAGCTTGGATGGCGTGTACAGGTACAGCTGCCCATGCAGCTTCAACACGATACCACAGTTCATCAAGAATAGTGACTGGCGTATTGTGACGAGCCAGTTGCTCGGCCACCATTGACCAGACGTTTTCAACGATGAGAGATCTGGAGAATGTGCTGGCCAAGGTAGCAGTCGAACATTTTCTGTATCCAGAAAGGCCCGTACAGGATCTACAACATGCGGTCGTGCAACATCCTGCTGAAATGTAAGGTTTCGCAGGGATCGAATGAAGGGTAGAGCCACGGGTCGTAACACATCTGAATTGTAACGTCCACTGTTCTGTAAATGCAAACAAGAGGTGACTGAGACGTTTAACCAGTGACACCCTATGCCATCACGCCGGGTGATACGCCAGTATGGCGATGACGAATACACGCTTCCAATGTGCGTTCACCGCGATGTCGTCAAACACGGATGCGACCATCATGATGCTGTTTGCTATTCGTGCACCCGATTCGTCGTTGAGTACACCATCGCAGGCGCTCCTGTCTGTGATGCAGCGCCAAGTGTAACCACAGCCATGGTCTCTGAGATGATAGTCCATCTTGCTGCAAACGTCGTCGAACTGTTCGTGCAGATGGTTGTTGTCCTGCATACGTCCCCATATATTGACTCAGGGATCGAGACGTGGCTGCACGATCCATTACAGCCATGCTGATAAGATACCTGTCATCTCGACTGCTAGTGATACGAGGCCGTTGGGATCCAGCGCGGCGTTCCGTATTACCCTCCCGGACCCACCGATTCCATATTCTGCTAACAGTCATTGGATCTCGACCAACTCGAGCAGCAATGTCGCGATACGATAAACCGCAATCGCGATAGGCTACAATCCGACCTTTATCAAAGTCGGAAACGTGATGGTACGCATTTCTCCTCCTTACAGGAGGCATCACAACAACGTTTCACCAGGCAACGTTGTCAACTGCTGTTTGTGTATGAGAAATCGGTTGGAAACTTTCCTCATGTCAGCACGTTGTAGGTATCGCCACCGGCGCCAACCTTGTGTGAATGTTCTGAAAAGCTAATCATTTGCATATCACAGCATCTTCTTCCTGTCGGTTTAATTTCGCGTCTGTAGGACGTCATCTTCGTGGTGTAGCAATTTTAATGGCCAGTAGAGTATAAATACTCGTATGCTTTGAGCAATTGTATCCCGCCAAGTATGAAGTGCATGCTGAGGGGTTCAGCCTACTTAAATGCAGCCCACAAAACGTAGTTGTCACGATAACACTCTTGTAGCATTTTTGATGGGAAGTGTTTGATCAACCATCACACAGACTTGACTTGGTTCCCTTTGATTTTTATCTCATTGTTCACACAAGCCGCTGGCTATGAGAGCATTATGGCACAGAAAACGAGCTGCAGACAAGCGTGGAGAATTGGCAGAAAGCACAGGCGGGTGCTTTATACGACGAGGGTATTGGAAAGTTGGCACCACGCTATGACAAGTGTTTAAGTCGAAGCGGCGACTATGTAGAGAAGTAGCTAAAATATGTAGCTGAATGGCGCACATAGAACATTTTCGAGTTATTCTGTCTTTTCCATTTCACCTCCAACAGGAAGTTGAAAAAAAAAAAAAGCCTTCGTATTGAAAGCAAGCAACTGAGGCGCAAGTATGCAGAGCTTGTCATTATTTTACAAGTCGGTCCAGTAGCGACCTTCTGAAGATATTGTAACATATGTACCTCGCCCGGAGCATCGGACTGATTACACACACTTTTGGCCAGAGAAACCGGCGTCATCTTCGCCTATCAATGTTGCCTAACTATAGACAATTAAACTTATAGTCTCTGCACTAATGTAATAGAGTTGGTGAAACCAATCATGCTGCAACATTCTCCAATTCATGTTATTATTCCAAGAGGAACAAGGAACATTAGATTTTTATCTCCGGTTGACGACGAGGTCATAAGAGAAGGTGGCATTGAAATCAGTGTTCCTTTCGAAGGAACCATCCCGGCATTTACCTAATCGATCCAGGAAAACCATGAGAAACCTAAATCAATGCGGCCGAATCTGAGCCCAGTGTCTTACCACTGAGCCCTCTCACTCCCTGTTGTGATTTCAAAATAATTCGAGGTCATCCTATTAACATTTACTGCGGTCTGAAGCCTGTAGCAGTGCCCGTAATTAGAGGCAGCTAAAAGACTGCTTAACACAATCTCGCGACAAGTGGAGTGGACAATAAGTCCACAAGACAGACATGCGCTGATGAATACGTCATGCTATTATGAGATTTATCATCCGACTGTTATGCAGTTATCTGTACTTTTAATCCCGAAACATGTTTCAATACCTTTGTGCCATCATCAGAGTGTAATTTTATTCAGTTCTTATTTTCTAAATGTTAGGTACTGCAGGACGCTCTTTATATAGCTTGCCTTCTGCAATTTTTGTCGAATTTGTTCTCAACTGCGTGATGATGTGCTGTGGAAATACACGCGCAAACTCCGCTCCTCTGGCAAGTTTAATCCTTGAACTTAGCAAGAGACTTTTTGTGAACCTCAGAAGTGTAATTTGGATGGCAAGCCGTACAATAACGTAAAGCAGGCCATGCAGGACCTAACTTTTATTAAAGAAGAATGGAATAAAATTTTCTAGCGATGATGTTCGGGAATCGAAAAGTGCTGTTGTTTGCGTAATAGGCGCACCAGAAATCTCATAATACAGACTGCATCTGCGGCAGTTTTCAGAACTTTAAAACCAAACGATGATTATTCGCCGAGAGTTTTCACTTTGTGGATCTGTTCATCGTAAAGCCAATTTCCTAAAGCTCCCTTCATATTCACCTACTTGATTCCCAATATGAGCGCCACTGTCTCTCCTGTTAATTTTTGTTAAAAGTGTTATCCATATTGAAAGAAATGTATAAGAAATAATATCAAAATTTTGAAACATAGTGCTTTAAATAATTAACTTTAGGCAGAGGGTACCTTATTATTTCATAGTTTAGCGATAAAGATATACCAATTACACTGCTCTCTCTATGATACTTTATTACGTAAATCTCTATAACAATCATGTCACTACAAGGCATATATTTTTGAGGTAGCATAATAATAAAAACTAAGAAAGAGCAGTATTTATGGAATGAATGCTACTCCTACGGATGAAAGAAAAACGAATTATGTGCAAAATAATGATTCTTTGACGTTAGTTCAAGAAGTACAGAAAAATAAATGTCTCTACAAATTGCAGCACCTCTGTGCCCAATTAATAAAGGATTGTAGCGTAAGTGATAGTAAAAGTCGAATACTCGGAATGCAGAAACCTTCTGCTTTTATTGTAGCATCTGCGATCTTCCGCCCTGGCGTGAATAAAAGCGAAGGTCGAAGTGAATATTATTCTGCGGATGTAATGTACCTTCCCTAACAGCGGAACCAGTATCGTCGTTTTCACCACTGCCAGCTCCAAAATGATCAGAAAATTGTTATATAAACGGCTTTACCGTGGTCTGACTGCCGTTCCCCTGTGCGATGTCCAGCAGCACAGGACGGTCTGCGTTCTGGGCAGTAGCGCGTAGCGCAGTCCCACAGACGCGAAGTAAGATACCAGCTATAAAGTGCCGCACAGGCAGACGAGAGAAACAAAACAGTTCACGAGAGACCTCTTATCACGCAGTGAATCCAGCGGAAGTTTCTTATCTGAGCAAGATACGGAATCAGGAGATCAACCGAACGTAGTACTTATGAATGAGATGCCGGATGTGTTAAGAAACAGTTCCACGAAGAAACGACTATTTGCTCCGGAAATGACAGAGGTTGCTAATCGCTTTTCATTGAGAAATGAATGAAAGACAGTTTAATCTCCTGGGAACATCTACGATGCTCAGAGTAGTGACTGATATCATTATTACTAGCATTACCACTTAATACTATATTAGCATTTAGTTTCAGTTTACTGCTTATTAGTTCCATGCGAGACGTTGTTGCTGTTTTTGTTGTGGTCTTCAGTCCGAAGACTGGTTTGATGTAGCCCTCCACGCTATTCTATCCTGTGCAAGCACCTTCATATCTGCAAAGCTGCGACAATCTACACCCATTTGAATCTACTCGATGTAGTCAAGCCTAGGTCTTCTGTAATTTTTATCCCCGGCGCATTCTCCCTTTACCAAACTGACTACACATAGATGACTCAGGACGTGTCTTATGAACCGATCCTGTCTTTTAAACAAGTTGTGCCAAAAATTTGTTTTTTGCGCTTTGACTTAATACCATCTAATACTCAGCAGCACATTTCAACAGCTCCTGTCCCTCTTTTTGTATGAACTGCTTCTCGTTCGCATTTCACTACCGCTCAAGGCTACGGTACAGACAAATACACTATGTGATCAAAAGTATCCGGACACGTTCATAAACAAACATTTTTCATATTATGTGCATTGTGCTGCCACCTTCTGCCAGGTACTACATATCAGTGACCTCAGTAGTCATTAGACATAGTGAGAGAGCAGAATGGGTCGCTCCGCGGGACTCACGAATTTCGAACGTGGTCAGGTGATTGGGTTTCACTTGTGTCATACGTCTGTACGCGAGATTTCCACACTCCTAAAAATCCCTAGGTCCACTGTTTCCGACGTGATATTGAAGTGGAAACGTGAAGGGACACGTACCCCACAAAAGTGTACAGGCCGACCTAGTCTATTGACTGACAGAGACCGCCGACAGTCGAAGCGGGTCGTAATGTGCGATCCATCACACAGGAGTTCCAAACTGCATCAGGATCCACTACTAGTACTATCACAGTTAGGCGGAAGAAAACTTGGATTTCATGGTCGAGCGGCTGCTTTTAAGCCCCTGGAGTGACAAATCACAGTACACAATGTGGCGATCCGATGGTAGGGTGTGCGTATGTCGAATGCCCGGTGAACGTCATCTGCCAGCATGTGTAGTGCCACCAGTAAAATTCGGAGGCGGCGGTGTTATGGTGTGGTCGTGTTTTCTATGGAGGGGCCTTGCACTCCTTGTTGTGCGTGACACTGTCACAGCACAGGCCCACATTGATGTTTAAGCACTTTCTTGCTTCTCAGTGTTGAAGAGTAGTTCGGGGATGGCGATTGCATCTTTCAACACGATCGAGCAACTGTTCATAATGCACGGTCTGTGGCGGAGTGGTTACATGACAATAACATCCCTGTAATGGCCTGGCCTGCACAGAGTCCTGACCTAAATCCTACAGAACACCTTTGGGGTGTTTTGGAACGCCGACTTCGTGTCAGGCCCCACTGACCGACATCGATACCTCTCCTCAGTGCAGCACTCCGTCAAAAAAGGGCTGCCATTCCCAAAGAAATCTTCCAGGACCTGATTGAACGTATGCCTGCGAGAGTGGAAGCTGTCATCAAGGCTAAGGGTGGGTCAACACCATAATGACTTCCAGCATTACCGATGGAGGGCGCCACGAACTTGTAAGTCATTTTCAGCCAGGTGTCCGGATACTTTTGATCACATAGTGTACCTTCAGAAAATGAATACTGTCTAACACTTAAATTTATATTCAATGCTGACAAACATCCTTCATTCGGAAATGCTTTTAATTACTTGTGCCAGTCTACATTTTATATCCACTCTTCTTGGCGATCGTCACTTATTTTTCTGTCCAAATACCCTCAGCATCGCCTGATGTAATTCAACGACATTCCATTACCATAGCTTTACTTTTGTTGATTTTTCATCTCACAACCATTTTTTAAGACACTAATCGTTCCTGTCAATAGCTCTCCCTTTGTCGTCTGACAAAATTAGTATGCTATCGGCAAATTTTGAAGTTTTAATTCATTGGGTTCTGGAGAAATCTAGGCACGCGCAAAGCATTGCAAATTCTACGACTTGTCTCAGGAAATACACAGCAGAAAGGCAAATCGATGTTTGCAGCATCTGCAGGTTTGGAGAAACTTGTTGGCAATGTTGACGAGAGTACACTCTTTTAAGTCGGCCGCTATGGCCGAGCGGTTCTAGGCGCTTCAGTCTGGAACCGCGTGACCGCTACGGTCGCAGGTTCGAATCCTGCCTCGGGCATGGATGTGTGTGATGTGCTTAGGTTAGTTAGGTTTAAGTAGTTCTAAGTTCTAGGGGACTGATGACCTCAGATGTTAAGTCCCATAGTGCTCAGACCGATTTGAACCATTTTTGAACACTCTTTTAAATTCTGACTGTAGCAGGAATAAAATACGAGAAGCAAAAGTTTATCTGCAACTTATACAGAAACCATCTGTTTGAATGTAGACTTTCCTGGAGTATAATAATTTCCACAGAACGCATACTGCAAAACGATATAGCCTGAAAACCCTATCGGTATTACGTTGTCCCCCGGTACAGTTGTTCCCTCACCATTCATAGTCATCTTTGCATGTGGCATCCATACTTCCTCTCGGCTTTTCTGAGCATCACGGCTTGAAAGATATGCTTCCACATGTACATGATTAATCTGCAGCTCACATGTAAGTGCGTGGCAGAGCACATGCAGAACCACTTTCAGAGTCTCCGTCGTCCCACTCTCTATGCATTCCTGGATACTACCTGATGTCACATAACCATCTTCCATTACATCGTCATCTCAGGCTTTTCTTGTGTACTTGACTCCAGCACAAAACTTCCTTGGTCTATTTGTCATCTATTCGCCTGGATCCATGCTCTGTTCACCTCCATTTCATTTCCATTACGCTCGTAATGATCCATTTGCTTCCTGTCACTCTCAGTAATTCTCAGCATGTATCTCCATACTGCGCCCTCAGCAATCCGCAGTTTTGAGCTTTTTTGCACTAAAAGTCTACGTCTCACACTCACACTTACATCTCAAAACTGGCAGCACGCATTAATTCTAAACTTTCCTTTTCAGACAATTCAGGAGCTTGGTTTTGGTAAGTCTACAGTTTACCAAAAGCAAACGGCGCCCCCACCAGCTCTTGGGGAATATATGACCGATTTGGGCGCTTCCCATGTGTCTGGATAATTTATCTGTCTCTCTCTCTCTCTCTCTCTCTCTCTTTCTCTCTCTCTCTCTCTCTCTCTCTCTCTCTATATATATATATATATATATATATATATATATATATATATATATATATATATGCGTGTGGTGTCTGTCCTGTCGGACATGTCCGACAGTAAAGACACCACATACATTTATGGTAATATCTATGAGCATAAAGAGCTCGCGGTAATTTCAGTGCAGATGCACACTGCATCTGAACTCCTGCAGGACTCAGCCAAAAGTTGCAAATACAGGGGTTAATGGACAATGGACACTACTAGCATATGATAAGTTGAGGATTTGGATCTGATGGGAAGCGTGTCCGGTTGGGTGACGTGGTTAAGGCGATCGCTCGCATGAAGTGGGAATTCCCGCTCCGGCACAAATTTTCACTTGTCAGCATTAAATTTATTTGAATGCCCAGTTGCGGCCGAAGTCTTCGTTTCTCTTAAAATCTTTTCAATTGTCTCTCTGACCAAATTTTCATTGTATCTTTATACGCCCTCTGGCGGGCATTTCCGAATGATTGTTTAATTCAGCATTTCCCATCACGTTCCTGTTTGCCTGAAACTCTTGCCGTTTCGTTTAGAGTTGCCTTGCTCCATTTGAGACTTTCACTGAGGGGCGGAAATACACTGAACGCCCCAGCGAACACGCTCTCTAAGCGATAGGATAAAAGGACGGCACCACACCTAAAGGCCACCATTTGCACCTCTATATGATTGCTTGTGAATGAATGATTACGAAGGAAGCGCTAGGATTAAAGAGGGTGTAAGAGAGGGACGCAGTCTTTCTTCCCTATTGCTCAACCTGTACAGCTAAAAAGTAGTGACAGAAATAAAATAAAGCCGCAGGTGTCGGATTAAAATTCAGAGTGAAATGATATCAGTGATAAGATTCGCTGATGCCATTGCTGTACTCAGTAAAAGTGAGGCAGTGTTGCAGAAACTGCTGAATGAAGTGAACAGCCCGGTGAGTACAAGACGTGGACTGAGAGCAAACAGCAAGACGAAAGTAAAGAGGAGTAACAGAAACGAGTATTATCGATAAACTTTAAAATAAAATTGGGGACGACAGAGTAGACGAAGTGAAAGAATTCTGCTACCTTACAAGTAAGTACTCGAATAAAAATGAATTTTAATATAACACATTTTTAAATCAGACTACAAAGTAGCAAATAATTTCTCTTATCCCCATACAGATTTATAACTCCAAGTGGATAGTCCTAATTTAATTTTGTGATTGTGAATTTTTAATAGCTATGAAAGTACTTGTAAGATTTAAAATGAAAAACGTGGGGCGCATGTATTACGTACCTGTACTCTGGCGTATAACAATATTTTTTGTGTCAAGCTACCTAACGTTCCGTAATTAACGGAAACGAGGCATCGAATCCGAGGACCAAAGCTTACCGACAGAATATAGATAGTTACAATTTGATCGTTATCGAATGAGTGTTTCTTGTGAACAGCAATGATCGAAATGTAAAAAAAAGTAATAAATTAAATTTTCACTGTAGTTACCCGTAATTTGGTATACTAAAGTTGTCTGAATGAATTTAGACAGCGGAATAAAAATTGTCGCCAGCTCCAAGAACGGCAAAAGCTCATTTGGTAAACGGCTGCAGGGAGTTCCAAATCACGCAAATACTGGGCAAGAATGATAATGCTGAACAAAATGAACTTTGGCGAGCGTTGATGTAGGTCGGTCTTAATTTCAGGAAGAAATTTCTGACGATGTACGTTGCAGCATAGCGCAGTATGAAGCTGAAAGGTGGAGCGTAGGAAAACCAGAAGAAAAAAGGACTGAAACGAGTGAGATGTGACGCTGTAAAAGGAGAGTGAAAATTAAATGGACTGTAAAGATGAAGAGGTTCTCCACACAGACGGCTAGGAAATGAATATGTGGAAAACGCCGGCTGGAAGAAGGGAGAGGATGATAGGACATGTGCTAAGACATCAAGGAATAAATTCCACGGCACTAGAGGGAGCTGTGGAGTGTAAAAAACTGCAGGGTATGACGGAAATTGGAATACGGTTTATATAAAAATGACTGAGGATGTTGAATGTAGGACGTGAGCTAAAGTTTAGTCAACGGAGGGCCTCAAACAACCAGCAAGAAGAGTGATGATGAAAAAAAGGCTGGCAGACTTATTGATCTCTGCCGGCCAGCTGTTTGAAGTTCTTATCGAACAGTATCTGTAAGCAAGCACCAACAGGTCGAACCAGGAGGAGAATTTTCCATCGGTGATTTGAACAGAAGGGCTCTTTGTGCCGGCTGGGATAAGCATTCATCACATCTTGAGCATTAATAGTAAATTTTGAGATCCGCACAGACAATTAATTAGCTGGTAGGGTTATCACTGATAACCAGCAGGGTGGTCTACTGACGTGGCGAGAATAATTGAAACAACCTTCGTATTCAAGTCAGTCTAGTTTAGATTTCAAAGACTTCTTGAGCGCAAATGAAGGTGGTCAAAGCCAGAAATAATATGGTTCCTACGAGGGCTTCGGCATTAAATCTGCATAATCCTAATTCGGGGAAAGAAGGGATAAATTCTTGAAAGATGGCCTCTAGGGCGTGCAAAGATATCGCCTCCAAAACCACAGATTTACTACATCAGTAACTGAAAATCCAAAACTTCTGAAGGCAACAAAGTGAAACATATTAGCAATAGCGACGTAGTTGATCGCAATAAAAATAAGACGCCTCGACACATATTTGAATGTCGAACTGACGGTCAACAGCATTTTTATGAGAACTGAGTAGTTTCCCTAGCGGACTGATTGGCGAGATGTAGCTGACAGACTAGAGGCGATGACACGTCTCTATACTGAAAATAGTAGCTTGAACATGAGATCGGCGAATATCAAATAGGGATTCTACCATTTTTTGGAACAGATCTTCAATTTAGAAGCAATACTGAAATACTCGTATAAGATACCTCGAAACAGTCCAGTTATTTGTATTTTTGTCAACTTCAAGAAGTCATATGACTCGGTTGACGGACAGTCGCTTTTCGACATCTTAGAAAGGCCTAAAAGGCCCCAAACCAGTAAATCTCAGCATCAAACACTCACAAACACAGAGCCCAAAGTAAAATTTATGGGTACATATATGAGCCCTTGGCATTTAACACCTGTTTCACCAAGGGAGTGGACTGTTCCCACGTCTCTTCAATCTCATCTTATATAAAGTCATTAAGGAATGAGATAAAGAATTAGAAAACCAAAATATCCGGAAGCTACTTGGAGGAACAAAAGATGTTATTAAGATCTGTTCCTCACCTTTAGCAACGATTTAACGATACTAGCGGAATGAGTTTACAGCAACCAAATGGAACTACTCAAAGTAAACACTGGATAAGATGGCCTAGAAAGATCTGCACTAAATTTAACGTTTCGAAATTGAAACGATTTACCGTCAGATCTAAAAGGTTAGACATTTCAAGTATCTCGGTGAATCACAGAAGCAACGTATCTAGCAAAAACTCAGAAAAGTGCACGGGAGAATGCAGAACATCTACAACAAAAAGTACATGCCCACACATACAAATGTTATGCACTACAATACGGTGGTCAAACCTGAAGCTCTATAAGCGAGCAAAACTTTAATTCTCAGGACAGAAGACGATCTGGAAAACATCGTAAAAAAAAAGAACGGAGGATTACGAGGAAAGTTCTTGACACAGAAATCACGTAAAGCAACCGAAGAGATATCAAACCTGGTAGCAGACATTACAAAACTAAGTATGAAATTTTGGACATATTCAAAGACTTTTTGTAATGAGATTTACACACAAGAGGCCTGTATAGGACAAGTAGAGAATATACTACGGAACCAACAAATTAAGAAGTACATCGAGAAAGCTCCGATAGATGTAGTAGACATCAGTCTGTTCAGTCAAAAGGTAAACATTGGGTGGCACAGCCAGAAAGAACAGAGATCCAAAAAATCAATAACCAAGTGAACTGAAGAAAGAGAAACACCCCACGGATAAAGAATGACAGCCACATGGAAGTTCAGGAAAACTAATTAATCTAAAAGCACGGCTTGACCCAACAAGGTCCACATGCCAGTAATCAATATTAATTGTAGATCTGTAAAACTGTCGTGTCTTTCTGTGTGTGTGTTTGAGCGCATTTCTCCAAAACTATTACACAAATTTTCGTGGGATTTTTGTTTGGAGCAATGTATAGGCTTTAGTTCACCAAAATCGGATCACGGAAAAAAAGATATCGTGATTTAAAATGTTATCCTTACAAATATTGTAAATAGGAAAGTAACTCCGTCTGCTACGTATTCACGACTATCCCGCTGAAACGATTTCGATGAAATGTTGTATGGTGGTAGCTCGAACTCCCGTGGTCTAGGGGCGCCGGCACGGTAGCTCAGCGTGTTCGGTCAGAGGGTTACGTGCCCTCTGTAATAAAAAAAAACTGAGTCAATCGATCAACAACGAACATAAATGGATGTCTTACGACGTCCGCCCCAAGCAGATGCAACGAGCAAAAGCGACCAAAATGAGATTAACAAAAGGGGTAGTGTCCTTGATTCCTAATCAAAACGTCTTCGGTCCCGGGTTCGATTCCCGCCACTGCCTAAATTTTGATAAGTAATCAGCATTGGCGGCCGAAGACTTCCGGCATAAGAAGTCAGCCTCATTCTGCCAACGGCCTTGGCAAAGAGGGCGGAGGAGCGGATAGAGGTTCAGGGCACTCTCTTGCCCTAGGGGTGGGAAATTGCCCCTAAAGGCGGAAGAATCAGCAATGATCAACGACATGAGGATGCAGAAGGCAATGGAAACCACTGCATTAAAGACACGTAACGTGTATCCACAGGACATGTGGCCTGTAGTTGAAGAAGTGTCATGATGATCTCTCCATTGGCAAAAGATTCCGGGATAGTCCCCCATTCGGATCTCCGGGAGGGGACTGCCAAGGGGGAGGTTACCATGAGAAAAAGATTGAATAATTAACGTAAGGATAATGTTCTACGAGTCGGGGCGTGGAATGTCAGAAGCTTGAACGTGGTAGGGAAACTAGAAAATCTGAAAAGGGAAATGCAAAGGCTCAATCTAGATATAGTAGGGGTCAGTGAAGTGAAGTGGAAGGAAGACAAGGATTTCTGGTCAGATGAGTATCGGGGAATATCAACAGCAGCAGAAAATGGTATAACAGGTGTAGGAGTCGTTATGAATAGGAAGGTAGGGCAGAGGGTGTGTTACTGTGAACAGTTCAGTGACCGTGTTGTTCTAGTCAGAATCGACAGCAAACCAACACCGACAACGATAGTTCAGGTATACATGCCGACGTCGCAAGCTGAAGATGAACAGATAGAGAAAGTGTATGAGGATATTGAAAGGGTAATGCAGTATGTAAAGGGGGACGAAAAAGGTAATAGTCATGGGGGACTGGAATGCTAACTGAGTTCTGTAACAAGTTTCAGCTAGTAATAGCGAATACCCTGTTCAAGAATCACAAGAGGAGGAGGTATACTTGGGAAAGGCCGGGAGATACGGGAAGATTTCAATTATATTACATCATGGTCAGACAGAGATTCCGAAATCAGATATTGGATGGTAAGGCGTACCCAGGAGCAGATATAGACTCAGATCACACTATAGTAGTGATGAAGAGTAGGCTGAAGTTCAAGACATTAGTCAGGAAGAATCAATACGCTAGGAAGTGGGATACGGAAGTTATAAGGAATGACGAGATACGTTTGAAGTTCTCTAACGCTATAGATACAGCAATAAGGAATAGCGCAGTAGGCAACACAGTTGAAGAGGAATGGACATCTCTAAAAAGGGCCATCACAGAAGTTGGGAAGGAAAACATAGGTACAAAGAAGGTAGCTGCGAAGAAACCATGGGTAACAGAAGAAATACTTCAGTTGATTGATGAAAGGAGGAAATACAAACATGTTCCGGGAAAATCAGGAATACAGAAACACAAGACGCTGAGGAATGAAATAAATAGGAAGTGCAGGGAAGCTAAGACGAAATGGCTGCAGGAAAAATGTGAAGACATCGAAAAAGATATGATTGTCGGAAGGACAGACTCAGCGTACAGGAAAGTCAAGACAACCTTTGGTGACATTAAAAGCAACGGTGGTAACATTAAGAGTGCAACGGGAATTCCACTGTTAAATGCAGAGGAGAGAGCAGATAGGTGGAAAGAATACATTGAAAGCCTGTATGAGGGTGAAGATTTGTCTGATGTGATAGAAGAAGAAACAGGAGTCGATTTATAAGAGATAGGGGATCCAGTATTAGAATCGGAATTTAAAAGAGCTTTGGAGGACTTACGGTCAAATAAGGCACAAGGGATAGATAACATTCCATCAGAATTTCTAAAATCATTAGGGGAAGTGGCAACAAAACGACTATTCACGTTGGTGTGTAGAATATATGAGTCTGGCGACATACCATCTGACTTTCGGAAAAGCATCATCCACACAATTCCGAAGACGGCAAGATGTGACAAGTGCGAGAATTATCGCACAATCAGCTTAACAGCTCATGCATCGAAGCTGCTTACAAGAATAATATACAGAATAATGGAAAAGAAAATTGAGAATGCCCTAGGTGACGATCAGTTTGGCTTTAGGAAAAGTAAAGGCACTAGAGAGGCAATTCTGACGTTACGGCTAATAATGGAAGCAAGGCTAAAGAAAAATCAAGACACGTTCATAGGATTTGTCGACCTGGAAAAAGCGTTCGACAATATAAAACGGTGCAAGTTGTTCAAGATTCTGAAAAAAGTAGGGGTAAGCTATAGTGAGAGACGGGTCATATACAATATGTACAACAACCAAGAGGGAATAATAAGAGTGGACGACCAAGAACAAAGTGCTCGTATTAAGAAGGGTGTAAGACAAGGCTGTAGTCTTTCGCCCCTACTCTTCAATCTGTACATCGAGGAAGCAATGATGGAAATAAAAGAAAGGTTCAGGAGTGGAATTAAAATACAAGGTGAAAGGATATCAGAAGAAGAATTAAATGATCTGCTGAACGGAATGAACAGTCTAATGAGTACACAGTATGGTTTGAGAGTAAATCGGAGAAAGACGAAGGTAATGAGAAGTAGTAGAAATGAGAACAGCGAGAAACTTAAAATCAGGATTGATGGTCACGAAGTCAACGAAGTTAAGGAATTATGCTACCTAGGCAGTAAAATAACCAATGACGGACGGAGCAAGGAGGACATCAAAAGCAGACTCGCTATGGCAAAAAAGGCATTTCTGGCCAAGAGAAGTCTACTAATATCAAATACCGGCCTTAATTTGAGGAAGAAATTTCTGAGGATGTACGTCTGGAGTACAGCATTGTATGGTAGTGAAACATGGACTGTGGGAAAACCGGAACAGAAGAGAATAGAAGCATTTGAGATGTAGTGCTATAGACGAATGTT
Organism: Schistocerca gregaria; assembly: GCF_023897955.1. Classification (NCBI taxonomy): domain Eukaryota; kingdom Metazoa; phylum Arthropoda; class Insecta; order Orthoptera; family Acrididae; genus Schistocerca; species Schistocerca gregaria. Next base: position 370,226,565 of record NC_064923.1, read on the forward strand.
GAAAATTAGGTGGAGTGATAAGGTAAGGAATGAGGAGGTTCTACGCAGAATCGGAGAGGAAAGGAATATGTGGAAAACACTGATAAGGAGAAGGGACAGGATGATAGGACATCTGCTAAGACATGAGGGAATGACTTGCATGGTACTAGAGGGAGCTGTAGAGGGCAAAACCTGTAGAGGGAGACAGAGATTGGAATAGGTCAAGCAAATAATTGAGGACGTAGGTTGCAAGTGCTACTCTGAGATGAAAAGGTTAGCACAGGAAACGAATTCATGGCGGGGCGCATCAAACCAGTCAGTAGACTGATGACAAAAAAAAAAAGCTTGAACCCTGAGGAAGAACTTACGCTACTTAAGAAAGATAGTAGTAAAAGATACTTATTGAAACTTCCTGTCAGATTAAAACTTTGTGCCCGACCGAGACTCGAACTCGGGACCTTTGCCTTTCGCGGGCAAGTGCTCTCCCATCTGAGCTACCGAAGCACGACTCACGCCCGGTACTCACAGCTTTACTTCTGCCAGTATCTCGTCTCCTACCTTCCAAACTTTACCGAAGCTCTTATTGATTTGAAGAATATTATATAACTAGGGAAAATATTTAATCTTTGAAAAAGCTATTTACTCTTTGACTTTTCGTCTTTATCATACTTATGAAAATGTTTTTATCGGTTGATGTGTGCTGTGTGATATGATTCAAACTAATAAATAAAATCCTTGTACAATTTTCATTGTGTTCAATCCATACTTGCACCTATTTGTTTCATGATGTACGCGTTGTATAATGCATAGTTACTTCAATAGCACGATGCATAAGTCTGCGCTCCTGCCCGTGCCCCTCTGTATTCAGAGCTTGCCGCGACACAGAAGGTGCCGACACATTGCGTGTTGGGATAGCTTGGGTAGGGGACAGCGGGACGCACATCACGACTCATGCTTACCCGAATAGGCAGACACGTGACGGCGGCTGATGTTATTGCGTACAGTAGCTCATTTACCGTCCCTCATCATAACAAAACTGCTGATATGGGAGCACAGCTGCAGTAACAACTAATAATAATAATAATAATAATTGTAACAACAGCTATGGTGCAGAAAGGTATTAACTTGGAGCCGGTGTGTGTGTGTGTGTGTGTGTGTGTGTGTGTGTGTGTGTTCGTTTTGAAGGGAGAGAGAGAGAGAGAGAGAGAGAGACAGAGAGAGAGAGAGAGAGAGAGAGAGAGAGAGAGAGAGAGAGAGATTGTACACGGAGTTAAGCCTAAATTAGCATATAAAATAACTGAAAGTGGTTCAACATTGATGCAAAAAACAACAATGAAAAAGGCGGGTTTGTTGCCATATTTTCCGGTGAGAAACTGTACTACTTTGTTTTCTGAACTAACACGTTTAACATCAAAAGATCAAAAAGTGTAAGGAAAGTGCACTCCATACAGGCATGGAATCTATATATATACTGTGTACTAAGGATTATTTGATTATAATAATAAATTTTACTGTTAACGACAGTTTCAGTGGCACAGATCTTTTTAATTTGACACAGCTAGAACGATAGGACATATGCGGGCGCGGAGACTTGCGGACACCTTAGAGTTGTGGACATAATCGGTTCACGGAAGGACTACCAGGTCGTAAGGGATAAGTCCCTCCCACCGCCCCTCAGAGTGTGAAGGTACATAGGTCCCTGTGCTTACTTTGCTTCCGAAGTTTCTGGTGTGACTATCAGTATGGAAGTTGTTACAAGCAACAAGGGCTCATTTCAATGGTTACATGCGTCGCAAATTAAGTCCGATCATCGCAAGAGGAAGAAGCATTGGAATATCTGAGAAGTGCCTTAAGTGTTCTGTGTGGACTACCTGACGTCACAGCTCTTGAGGTGAAGAAGCAAATAGAGAGAGCGAGGAAAAGGGCTCGAGTGGAAACTAATCAGTAATGCGAGATATACGTGGACGAAAGGGGGAATCTTGTTAATGAAGGTTGAAATAATGCCTCTCAGAGAATATGAAAAAAGCCTTGCGTTATCAGTAGAATTAAGTGCATTGGAACCAACAGGAGCCCAAGAACTATTCTGAAACTGATCTCCATGAAGGTGTTTTAAAACTGGGTGACGGCAGTAGTTTTCTTCTGAAAGATGACAGAATACAAGAGAGGATACTTATTTTTAGTTAAGCAAAGAAAATAAAGTTTAGAAACGCCTTATCATATTTTTATTGATAAGGAGTCATAGTTAGTAAAAATGCAACAGTCGATTACTTGTTCCTCAACATCTTGCCCTCTTGAAATCACGTCGCCAAATGAAAATGCTGACATAACTATCGATGGTATGAGGGTGGATTCAGTACATTGAAGGACTGATAATGCAATATGGTTAATAAATATTGACCCTGTGTAGGCCTCTAATGTACTGGCAGTGTCAGGAGAGATGTAGTTTGTAAACGGGTATTTGTGGACACCTCGAGCTTGAGGAAAGCGAGGGACTGCTGCTGAAATGGTGTCTGCAAATCACCAGCAAACCCTGCAGTCCGCATATCTCTGTGTCCAAATTTATGTGGCATTCAAACAGTGCTATACAGTAAATGCAAGATTTGACGGTGACATGCACTGATAAAATTCTCTCGAGCTTCCAGACGCGTGAGGTGGTTTAAAATCCATAAGCTTTCGGCCGTGTACTCCTCGGTCATTGTTAGGTGGTGACGTCTTTTGGCCTTATACAGCCGCGCTGCCTTCTGTGACATCACTGGTGCTCGCTCCAGGTAATGTTGTGCACCCGCTGCGCCCGCATCAACCTTCCGATGGTCTGGTCCGAAGACGTGCTTAGCTGTAGGCCGCTGTCTTTATTGAGGATGTTGCCCCAAATTTTTGTCTCGATTGATTCTTTAATTATCCCAGGAATTACTATTCGGTGTAATAGCTGGTCTCTTCGAATGCAATACGATGACCTTTTTCTAGGGCATGCTCAGCTATCGCTCATTTCTGAGTACCGCAGGGGAAAGCATCTCTAGTGCTCTACAGAGCACTCTTCAATAGTACGCACAGTCTGTCCGACATAAAACTGTACACGTCCACACGGTATTTTATATACTCCTGGCGTTGTGAGGCCTACATCGTCTTTCAGTGGCCTCATGAATTGTCGAATTTTTGCTGTGGGAGCCGTCAAGACCGCATCGATTCGATTTTATGCCTTTATAAAAGCTGTCTAATATTTCCTGTTATTGAGCCACAGCTTCTTCGAGTCCTCTTCGGGGTCTTTCTGCTTCCGTGTTTTCGGTAAGATGGCTTGCGAAATCTGTCGGCTGTTGTAGGCGTTTTCTTTGAATACTTTCCGCAAGTGGCTCTGTTCCTTCGGCAGGTTTCTGCAACGGATGGCTGTTAGCGCGCAAGTATCGGTCCGTGTGGGTGTCTCATCCACGTGTTTACCCGAAACCCACCCACACGGACGGATGTCTGCACGCTAACAGATGTCACTATCCGTTGCAGAAACGTTTTGTTCTGACGACGTTGGTGCTTCGGGATATAACCTTCTCAGACGCTAAAGACCTACCGAAGGAACTGATCCACTTCCGGAAAGTATTCAAGGAAAACGTCTACAACAACCGCCAGATTTTTTAAACATTTTCACAATTCGCGAAATGTGATACATTTCCTAAAGCTGCATTTACACTAAGCACAACAGTTTCACGAGGTAAACATTGCGTAGTGTAAACATGATCATCACTGTGAAACGTATTGTTTGAGGCTGTTTCGCGATGAACCAGACCCCTGTGGGCTTTTTGGTAGGATTCTGGGTGCAAAATGACGTCTCTCGCCTGTCTCTTTTCATGTACTGTATCTGTCGTTCTCTGAACCAGGAGGAAAGCATTCGCCTCTTCGAACTTCACAACAGCGGTTAGCCTTTGCAGGATCTCAAAGAAAAAGTCCATCACAGTTGTGAGAAAAAGTAGGATGTATGGAAGAAATGACAAACCAGCAACCAGTCTCAACTTCCAAATCAAGAATGAAAACTTCGTTGAGGACATACAGAATCGACAGGACGATGGAGAATAAAAACAGGATCAGTGAACCGTGTAGGAAAATTCTGTATTGTACATGTGCACACATTTATTATTTTGTAACTTTTTACAGAATGCTTATTTATTATTCTCTATTACAATTGTGTTAATAAAACAAACCTTTTTATAGGTTGCGTGAATGTATATAAACCTATCTTCTAGATTTTCGGACCGATCGGTAGTATTATTCAAAATTTTCTCCATAAGCAGGCTGCCATATTGGCGCTTATGGAATAATTCCTTACTGCACTACCTCGCTTCGATTTCTGTATCAAATACGCCATGGTGCTGAGAGCGGACACGGTTACAGCAGCTGGAAGGACCACACACATTGTTCTCTCGTCTAAACTGGAGGCTCACTCTTTCCGAGCCTGTTTTGTGCAACGTTCCACTCTGTGAAAATGAAAGGCTGTCTCATGAAACAAACTGCGCAACCCTTTTGCAAGGCAAGTCTCGCGTAGCATAAACTCACTTCAGATACATAACTCTGCACCACTGGGTCGCATGGTTGGTCACTGCAGCACTCCTAGGATTTACGGTATATGACGACATGCGACGCTAATAAGCACCCAGCTCGAGACCCTCAAGTTTGTATATGCAAACTCAGCCACCAGAAACTAAGCTCCCTGGTGTGCTAGTCATTTAGCACCACACCGAGGACACACGGCAGATGTTAATTTACTGAGTACTATGGATTTACAGAGTGCTATTGATGCGGCCTGTACTAAACTCTCCCTTCCTCTCCCTCTCTCCCCTCTCCCCCCCCCCCCTCTCCTCCAGCCTGCTGTGTATGACGATTCCCTAGCTCCCGATTTGGTGGTCTAAATTTCACCTAAGAAGGCTGCCGCAAAGTGTACTAACACGCTGAACCTGCTTGGCGTCTGTTTCACCCACATTTCATGTGCCTGTTATTTGCAACGATTAATTAGGCTACATTTAGTCAAGGTTGTTCCTAGATATTTTGCCACCATAGGCGAGAATTGCAAAATAACGTCTCCTCATTTTCACTAACAGTCGGTCTTAACGATATCCCCCCCCCCCCCCTCCTCACCTATTACTACCACCAACTAGTGACACAACAATGCAAATCCCCTCCACCAACTAACGGTACAACAACGCAAATCCCCTATTATAGATACATCAAAAAAAGTTTTGCATCACCTCGGTTTCGAGAATTCCGGAACCTGTACAAAAAATTGGAATAGAGATCAACATGAACATCATTTCCGCCTTTTTATTGCTCATGAAAGCCGCACATTACATGTTGTACCACCACACAGCGAGACCTTCTGAGGTTGTAGTCCAGACTGCTGTACACATCGGTACCTCTAATACCCAGTAGCACGTCCTATTGCATTGATACATGCCTGTATTCGCCGTGGCATACTATCCACAAGGCAGTGTTGGTCCAGACAATCTCACTCCTCAACGGCGATGTGGCGATCCCTCAGAGTGGTTGGTGTGTCACGTCGTCCATAAACAGCCCTTTTCGATCTATCCCAGGCATGTTCGATAAGTTCATGTCTGGAGAAGGTGCTGGCCACTCTAGTCGAGCGACGTCGTTATGCTGAAGGAAGTGATTCACAAGACGTACGAATTGTCGTCCCTGGAGACGAATGCCTCGCTAATATGCTGCCGATATGGTTGCGCTGTCGGTCGGAGGATGATATTCACGTATCGTACAGCCGCTACGGCGCCTTCCATGACCACCAGCGGCGTACGTCGGCCCATATAATGCCACCCCAAAACAGCAGGGAACGTCCACCTTGCTGCACTTGCTGGACAGTGTTTCTAAGACGTTCAGCCTGACCGGGTTGCCTCCAAACACGTCTCAGACGACTGTCTGGTTGAAGGCACATGCGACACTCATCGATGACGAGTACGTGATGCTAATCCTGAGCGGTCCATTCGGCATGTTGTTGCGCCCATCTGTATCGCATTGCATGGTGTTGTGGTTGTAAATATTGACTCCGCCATGGACGTGGGAAGTAAATTTGGGCATCATGCAGTCTATTGCGCACAGTTTGAGTCGTAACACAACATCCTGTGGCTGCACGTAAGGTATAATTCAACATGGTGGCGTTGCTGTCAGGGCTTCTCCGAGCCATAATCGGTAGGTAGCGGTCACCGACTGCAGTAGTAGTCCTTGTGCGGCCTGAGCGAGGCATGTCATCGACAGTTTCTATCTCTCTGTATCTCCTCCATGTCCGAACAACATCCCTTTGGTTCACTCAGAGACGCCTGGCCACTTCTCTTGTTGAGAGCCCTTCCTGGCACAAAGTAACAATGCGGACGCGATCGAACCGCGGTATTGACCCTCTAGGCACGGTTGAACTACAGACAACACGAGCGTATACCTCCTTCCCGGTGGAATGACTGGAACTGATCGGCTGTCGGAGCCCCTCCGTCTAACAGGCGCTGCTCATGCATGGTTGTTTACATCTTTGGGCTGGTTTAGTGACATCTTTGAACAGTCAAAGGGACTGTGTCTGTGATCCAATATCCGTAGTCAACGTCTATCTTCAGGAGTTCTGGGAACCTGGGTGATGCAAAACTTTTTTTGATGTGTGTACTTTTAATCACTAAACGAAGGTGCTCAGTTTAGATGGCGTGTCCTCAATTTCATTAAAACTGGTTGAGGACAACAAATGTCCTCGATTTCCTATTTTTCCTCAGTTTTTGAAATTTCCCAAAATTATAGAAAATCTCAAGACACCAGCGCAACCAAATTTGGCATCAGTTACTTATTTAATGTAATTGCGAGAGAATGGAATAATAAGGTTGTGGAACTATTTTCTGGTGTTAATCAATTTTTCCTTGAATTTATGCTATACTCATGGGAGACATGCCGAAGCATCAGACTAGGTCATCTGGGTAATCGTGGTGTTATTTCGTTCCTGTTTAAAGAAATATTTTTAGAATGAGGAATAAATCTCATATCTTTCGGCGTCCACTTTCTTGAGACGAGTAAACAAATGACGCCTTGTTTGTATTTTCTATTACGAGCAGCGGCAGCTTTAGTTTTGAGGTAGGTAGTGGCAATGTATTGACTTTCGTCAAAGTAAGTAAAGACTTATTACGTAACGGTTCCGTATGCTTTTGAAAACAATTCGGTGTTTTAATTGTTCCTCTTTTTCATTTTTTTCTCATTTGCTCGATTTGTTCGCAGTTTGATTTGAAATTAATTTTTCCCGCCCTCTGCCGCCACTAAAATTTCGCCGCACTAGACGACCGCCCAGTTTTGCCTAATGGCAGAAACGGCACTGCATTTAGTTCAACAGATTGCTCTTCGGTAAGTAGCAGTCAATACTATATAGTCAGTCCTTTAATGTATTGAAATCACCATCACACCATCAATAATTACGTCAGAAATATCTTGTTGACCTTATTTCCTTTTTAAATTTCGTAACAGCAACCTATGTTACCCATTCTCCTTAATCCTAAACGTGTAAGCTCTTTGTTGTATGAATGTGTGAATTATTTGAAGTGCACATGTGATCAGTATCAAAATAGCTTTCTTGGTTCTCATTGTAGAGGCGTGGGAACGTCCGTTGAATTTAATTTTCGAAGCTGCCATTTGGCGTGACTGCGCTAGAGACTACAGGTTATCCCACTCTTTGCGTCTTGTTACAGGCCTGGCAGACCAACGCATAAGCTGTGGAAATTGCCGCCGAACTCTTATTAAAATTTTGTACGGTAAACTGGTGAGAGGCTTCAGCAACTAGCACTGGAATTTTTAGCCTCCATCCGATTGGACCAAGTGCCCGGCGCTCGGGTGTCGCTTCTAGGACTTGCAATCCGGCGGCCGAACCCCCCCAAATGGGGCCTCATGGCCAACTTTAGGCTGGGATTCTGGTTAGTCGTTTCGTTTCATAATGTAGGTAGTCTCTACAGTAATTAATTTTCAAGGAAAATTCGTAACTTAATTTTTGGTAGGACGACTTGATTTCATTATCTACCCACGCTAGGACATTTCATTGTGCTCTGCTGGATTACTTGAGCGGAATTAATGGTCAAAAGCCAGGCTTCACATAAAAGCTTGCATTTTGTAGGAATTATTACGATTTTCTTTGATGTAGTGAATTTATCTTCTAATGACCTTCTTACCCAACTGGAACGTGTGTTAGTCTGTAGTTTCACAAGAGCGTCTGTATTCCATCACCCTAATGACGCGATCCTTTGCTGAGAGAATTACGTCAAGACACTTCGTTAAGAATTCTCCTACCTCCCTCCCCATTCCCATAAAGAACCAAATTATTAAGATGACTTTTCTTTGTTAAAAGATTGATCAAACCGAGGAGAGATCATCCTGCTGATTATAAATGTGATCTTTCATAGATATAGTACATTAGTCTTTACCCCCCCCCCCCCATGTGCATCCACCTCTACCTACCACCTCCTGTGATTACTGATAACAGCTGTCCTGCTTGAGAAATGTCTTTTAAAATGCGTAATGAAATTCATTCCACGGTCAGTCGTTATGAAGTCACGTAATTAGATTCTATTGCACATTTAGAATTAAATCATTGTGACTAACTCTAGTAAATTACCTTACTGACTTCAGATTACACTGCACACAGTGAAACTTGCAAATGGAGAAACATTGCCTGCTAATAATAATAAGCGCAGTGGCTTCATAAAGTTCATGGATATGATGTTTCCCGCATTTTGATTAAAATCAGAATTCAGAATCAGATGGTACGCAAATTATAGGTACTATAAACAAGTAACAGTAAATAAAATGGAAAGAACAATTGGCATATTTTAGTAGGTATGATTTCTGTTTGCATTTGTAGATCGAAATGTGTCAAATACACAGAACTCATGCGACCAACATTAAGTTCGTTTATCAATTTATGCTCAAGGACTCACCACAACTCACTTCTATCTATGCCGCTGTCCACTTTCCAGTATGAAATTGTCCGATCATTGTTCACGATACTTGTCTTTGTCCATTTCTACGAAACGTCTTACACAGCCATTTAAGAATGCTAACAAAAAACAATTTTATGATTGAATAAAACGGTTAAGAGGCTCACTATTACCAATAAAATTTATGCTAATATCGTATTTTACCGAGCTAATTGATACAACGTCGTAAAATTAATATAAATTATAAGAATTTTGCTGGCCAGAAATTCGTTGTATCATAGAAGAAAATGTCATAAGAGATTACAAATATGATTTACATATGATTGTACAACGGTTCGCCTCAAATCTATGTCCTCTGTAACTTTGTTCACTTACTTACTTATTTATGGCGTCATTATAATTTCATTAGGCCTTGAACCTCTTTCATATAACAAAAACGTAACTTCAACACGATCAATCAAGAGCAATCAAATGTCTTTCCAAAAGGGTGTGAGTCTTTAAGACGTGTGGTACCAGCGTGCGTCACAACAAATCGTTTTCTCTTTGACCATCTGTTAAAATACTCTTCCCTCGGAGGATATTAAAATAAGTATCTTTGTTTATTAGAATTTCGTACTTGTTATGATAAAAGAAACCTATCCTCGTTGCGTTCTACATCTGGAATTGTTGCCGAATACTGACTCTACTGTGACGAATATTTTACGTACATTTTTGCGGTATACAGATGTTTGCGACGCAAGTACTTTTCGCGGTAAAGATAAGAACTTAAGTTACACGAGGAGTTGGAGACCAATCATGACGCACTGCGGACAGCGGATGTGCTTATCTGGCACAGATATCAAATGCAGGTGCTATGCTGCTTGGATTTGATTGTTGGTCATTTGTGAATGAGAGGCCCCTTGCCGTGTTTCTCAGTGTTTCCGCAGCTTCGAAGCGAAGAAGGCTGTATGCATTTGTGTTGCCAGGCAGATCTTCAATCTTCTTTGAAGGATAACTGCGGAAGTTCTCGGTGAGTAAAATGCGACGACAAGCTTCTTCAGCTACACCATAACACACACGTTTCGCGTCTGTAGTCAGTTTTAGCGGTCGTCTTGTAGGTGAATGACCTCGTCATTAGATAAACAGCCGGACACGTTTCATTGTTGTTGGAAATCCTACGAGTAGTGTCGGGTTTTACCGATCGCGGTTCAAATCCCCGCCTGGCAATCCTGATTTAGGTTTTTCGTGGTTTCCATATATCTTTTAAGGGGAAAATCGGAATTGTCCCTTTGAAAGTAACACTGGCAACTTACTTCTGCTATCCTTATTCTATCCAAACGAGTGTCCCACCTCTGATGAACATTAAATTGAAGCTCAATAAATACCGTTTACTTTCAGATATTCCTGCCACTACTGAATGCTGTTGTACCTAAGGACGGGATAACGTACATAGAAGGCTTTTGCTAGTTCTTTATTTTGTTTCGTTGGTAACATCAAAATACATTTATTGCAGAATCATTTCTGAATTTCACACGAAAAATGACACTCGTCTTCACACTGTCAGGCAATGATTAGCTACAGTGACAAGAATATGCCTTTTCGGGTGAACGTAGATGTAAACATAACTTTTCTTCCAAACTACATTTTATTCTATTGAGACTACATTTATACAGAAATACAACCCTGTAAATCCACGAAGACCACACTTTTTAGTGGAGAGAAATTGTTGTTTATTTTGTTTATTTACATTCCACTCATAATACATGGTGAGTCAGGAGGAAAAGTACACGCTCTGAGAGCTGACAGTGATTCAGAACAAAAAACTTCATATTGACGTATGCCCTAACCGGAATGGTTTCCGAGATGGAACACATTTGGTATAACATCTGTACGTTTTTCTTGAATAACTCGAAAACCTCACATTCCAGCGAAAACGTGCCGCAGTATAAAATTATACTACATTAAATTTCTTACAAAAAAAGTATATTCATTTTTTTTCTGCAGGACAAAGAGTGCGTGAAGAGAGAGCGAGAATACTGAAAATCTCGCGCGACGCGCGTTCTCTATAGCTTAGGTAGCTTTTGTAGGCCAATTTGCAGTAGTTTTCCGATTTGATAGACCAGAAGCGTCCCGCATCAGATTTTTTTTTTCGACTTACTCTTCACTACTCCAGCATTTTGTAAACAATGACTATATTTGAATAATACAGAATATAAATATCAATGTACATTCAATGTGTTCTATCTCGGAAACCACTCAGAACTGGACCATATGAAGTTTTTCGTTCAGAGTTAGTAATACTATCACCCCTCAAAGGATGTGCCTTTCCTTCTGATTCTCCCTGTATATCATGGCATAAAGAAGGTTTATATGGCACTGTGTCAACTTGGTTAGCCCAATGAAATCTTTACCGTACTCATAGAAGTAAAGTGTAGGATGGTGTAAGGCGTTCACAGATTACTCACTAAAAAGTAGCTCTTGAAATTATGTAAGAAATTTTACGTGGAGAAAACGGAAATTATGTGAAATCTTTCTACAATCGCATCGTGGGAATTGGCCCTGTAGTAAAGGCACTCGACTCGCATTTAAGCGAGGCGAAGTTCAAATCTCAGTCCACCTAGCTTTAGCTTTTCCGTGCTTTGCCTGTGTAGATTAAGGCGAATGCCAGGATGTTTTTTCGTAGACAAACCAATTAACTTGAGATTTTTCTTTCTTTCTAATGATCTAGGCGTCGACAATAGGTTGCCATCTACATTTCGTCTTTTCAAAAAAAAAATGGCTCTGAGCACTATGGGACGTAACTGCTGAAGTCATCACTTAGAACCACTTAAACCTAACTAACCTAAGGACAGCACACACCTAACGGTCGCGCGGTTCCAGACTGCAGCGCCTAGAACCGCTCGGCCACCCCGGCCGGCTTTCTTCTTTTCAGTCAGACGATTCTCTCGGTGACGACACTGGGGCGCAGTGTCTAACAAATGAGACACAAAACATCCCTGGATGCCAGTTTGAAAGTTAAATGCTCCACATTGTGAAGAATCTCTATCCTCGCACGTTATATTTGGTATAAGGTTCTATGCCATTTGTCTCCTACTTGTTGCTTCGGTTCGGTAATTCAGCTTAACTGTTCCTCTACAGATTATTACAGTGTCATAGTGTGCCGAACATTGTCTAACTGAAGAAAGACTAAGCACAATTACTCTTCGCTCATCGACAATGAGTAGCGGGACTGGTTGTTTGAGATGCTTGTGTGAGAAATCGTTGCTTATATCTGCGTGTCAGCATTACTGAGTTCGGAACTCTGACTGACTTATTACTAAAACAATGAAATCGAGAATCCTAAGCGGGATTCCATAAATGCTCATAGTTTCAGTGTGAAGTATGAATCTGAATATAGTGGCAAACATTAATGCGGAAGCTCGTGTTTATTCGCCTGAACGATGATTTCCTTACGAAAGTGACAGTGACTGCGAAGTTCTTTACCTTAATAATCACTTTTATCGATTCAATCCTTTACTCACCGCATCATTGCCCCTCCTTCAACGGATAATCTGTAATGAATATAAAGGAACGAGAAGTACTAGTATTACTACAGCAGCTCAATTATTAAGACAGTAAAATACTTGGAGCTCTACAGAGGACGACTGAGGAACACAGGGCATTACATAATACCGCGGTGGTCCAAGAGGCCGAGTACCGCTTGCGTTCACCCCACCCCCACTCCGTCTTCCTCTATCTCTCTCTGAGTCAATTGTCAACCGAATTAGTGCCCCATGTGGAAAAAAATGAGTATATTATAATAAGCTATCCTCTGATACAGTATTAAACGAGGCAGTCATCAATCCGAAGACTTAAAGACTGCAGAATTCTATACTGCGCATGATCCTATAGGAAATAGAATGTTCTTGCCGTAACCTCTTCTACGAACTAGGTCACTCAGTCGATTTTTGGGTGGACCTACTATTCTAAATAAGGTGCTAAAAATTGGTATTTTTGAAATGTATAAAAGTTTGACTGACGGGAAGGTCACATACACTACCAAAGAAAGTACTACGACCAACGAAGAATCGAACAAAAAAATGGTTCAAATGGCTCTGAGCACTATGGGACTCAACTGCTGTGGTCATTAGTCCCCTAGAACTTAGAACTACTTAAACCTAACTAACCTAAGGACATCACACACATCCATGCCCGAGGCAGGGTTCGAACCTGCGACCGTAGCAGTCGCACGGTTCCGGACTGCGCGCCTAGAACCGCGAGACCACCGCGACCGGCAAGAATCGAACACCATAGGTACAACTGTGTCATAGCAGTTACCCAATGAGGTGGGAAATCCCATACTGATAGATAATTAGAGCTCGATTTGAGGAGCTCCGAGGTGGAAAAACTGCAATGAAATGTCACAAATTGTGAGCAGGGGTAAAAGTCCTGAAGTATTGTTCCATCGGTGGTAATGGTTATCACAATCCTCGTGGTGGTACGTCGTTGTCGCGATGTCAGACCTCAAGCAGGACGCACGTATTCCTGATTAAATACCAGTACTTATAGTCAGCTGCATTTATAGACTGCGTTAGATATGTTTATAGACTGCGTTAGATATGAGACCTCATTTTTCTGGCCTCAATACACACTGCATACTGTGTGATAAGAACAAGCGGAAAGGAAACCATAATGTATTTAATCATAGTCTCCTCTTCAATGAGCAAACGAAGGACACGATAAAAAATGAGTCGTTCTTGGGTAGCTCAGTTGGCAGAGCGCTTGCCTGCGAAAGGCAAAGGCCCCGAGTTCGAGTCTCGGTCCGGCACACAGTTTTAGTCTGCCAGGAAGTTTCGTATGAGCGCACACTCCGCTGCAGTGTGAAAATCTCATTCAGCTAAAATATTGTTGAGAAAACAAGATATTTTTTGCTCCTAATCAGGCAAACAAATTGCAGTAAACTTCTGTTAAGAATATCTCAAGTTGTTCAGAAAGAGATGTCCACACACAGTGGACAATATTTCCAGAAGTCAGCAACATCTTGGAATTTTATGCGACGTGAGATGAAACACGGTTTTCCTGGTTTGACACGTGTCGTGGAAGCACGTAAACAGATATAGCAAAGGAATTCCCAAACAGCTGGCATATCTGCGGCTATGGGATTGCAGCCGATAACGGGAGACTCACCTGCCACAAAGCCTCAGTGAAGGTAGAACCAAGCGTTTTGATAGTGCAAGTAACTCGTTACAGGACTGTCGCACGGTCATTAGAGTCTGAAGAAAATAAAATAAAGAGAAGAGAGGTAGAGACGGAAGGGTAAATAGTGAGAGAGTAAGAGAGATGACCAAGTGAAATTGATTACGGACAGGAAAATCAGTTAAGAAGCTCAGTTTAACAAGTTTCGGACATAAAAGCATCATTGTGTTGACCTAAAGGCTTAGTTTGAGCATTTCTACACCATATTGCCTTAGGGAATTCTGAGACGTGGCACATAAAGTAAATGCAGTGTTTATTGAACGGAAGAGAGCAGAAAAAATGTTAAGTGAAGTAGGAAACCGCACATATTGCGGAACCCTCATTAAGGATCCTGAAATTCTTACATTTATTTTGTGTTTGTTAATCTGTACTTTTACTCATTCCATATATCTAAAGGGACCGCACCGCCACTTCCCAGCAAATTAGGGACACTGTTGCTCCTGGGGTATCGGCGAGGACCATTCGCAACCGTCTCCATGAAGCTGGGCTACGGTCCCGCACACCGTTAGGCCGTCTTCCGCTCACGCCCCAACATCGTGCAGCCCGCCTCCAGTGGTGTCGCGACAGGCGTGAATGGAGGGACGAATGGAGACGTGTCGTCTTCAGCGATGAGAGTCGCTTCTGCCTTGGTGCCAATGATGGTCGTATGCGTGTTTGGCGCCGTGCAGGTGAGCGCCACAATCAGGACTGCATACGACCGAGGCACACAGGGCCAACACCCGGCATCATGGTGTGGGGAGCGATCTCCTACACTGGCCGTACACCTCTGGTGATCGTCGAGGGGACACTGAATAGTACACGGTACATCCAAACCGTCATCGAACCCATCGTTCTACCATTCCTAGACCGGCAAGGGAACTTGCTGTTCCAACAGGACAATGCACGTCCGCATGTATCCCGTGCCACCCAACGTGCTCTAGAAGGTGTAAGTCAACTACCCTGGCCAGCAAGATCTCCGGATCTGTCCCCCATTGAGCATGTTTGGGACTGGATGAAGCGTCGTCTCATGCAGTCTGCACGTCCAGCACGAACGCTGGTCCAACTGAGGCGCCAGGTGGAAATAACATGGCAAGCCGTTCCACAGGACTACATCCAGCATCTCTACGATCGTCTCCATGGGAGAATAGCAGCCTGCATTGCTGCGAAAGGTGGATATACACTGTACTAGTGGCGACATTGTGCATGCTCTGTTGCCTGTGTCTATGTGCCTGTGGTTCTGTCAGTGTGATCATGTGATGTATCTGACCCCAGGAATGTGTCAATAAAGTTTCGCCTTCCTGGGACAATGAATTCACGGTGTTCTTATTTCAATTTCCAGGAGTGTATATAAAAAGAATAGTAGACGCCTATTGCAATGTAGGGGACAGACATACGGAGTTATTTCTTTGTCTGTGGATTTTTTTATTATTATTTTTCGTTTCGGGATAATCTACTGCTTTCTCGTTGTCGAGGAGTCATGTTCCTCATGCTTGAACTTTCCGCAATTCAGACTGGTAGTGAGGGTCCACACTAAGAACGTCATTATGTTCGAAATTCCAATATGACTCCTATAACGGATATATGACAGTATACAGGGCGGAATATTGGGTCAGTTGTGCTGCCCTTCATTGTAAGAATTAGTTCCTGACAGAACACAACACAAGGAGCTGACAAAGTGCTTTCTCCCATCGAGATTATATTAACCGGGATATTACCGAGGCTGACAGATTGCATGGCCTCCAGGTTATATTGTGGGACGGCGTCCCATGGCAGACAGTGTTGGCTAAGGGCCTGTGTGAGATAACAAGATCACGTAATCGATGAGAGCGCAGATGCTTGGTGATAGCACGCGACTGAAGTAACGCCACAAAATGAAAGGTGCGCTCTGGATCTACCACTTTCTTTTGGGCGAACGGATTTTCGCCATAATTTACCTGCGAATACCGCCCTAATTTGGTGTCGTTTGTACCCGTTCTTGCTGAATGCAGTCTTTAAATGTTTCACTACAATAAAAGTGGATATCAACGATGACAAACTGATCTACTTTCGTGGTAAAAGAAGGCGAAAATCCTTTCCTGCAACAGAGAGAAACAGAGCTACAGCAAATCCCACCTTAAGCAAGACGGGACATGAATTAGGCAAATTCGGCGTTAGGTCTGTGTTCCGCCCACTGCCGAATATTGAGGAATTGCCGCCTCCAGTGAAAGAAGACCTTGGTTTGAGAGCATCTGCATAGACAACTTGTCAAGTGAATGAGTGTAAACCAAGAGCAGACACAAACACGTGGGCATCGGCGGCGGGTGGTAATGCAGTTGTCTAGGACACACTGTCTGCACGGTGTACTACCGCTTTACTGAACTTTTCTCTGGGCACAAACGGCACGTCGAGTTGAGAAACTTTGAAACGTCAAGGACAGCGGCACATAGTATTCGAAAGGGCAGAAGAGCGGGTTTGAAGAAACTAAGATCCTGTCTCACGGTTCGTCTTAAATCCTAGAACACTAAATCGGTAACATGCTACATTGCTACTAAACAATCGTAAATTTTACTACTCCAAATGTTATTCAATGGAAGTCATAATTTATACGTTATAAATTAGTTAATTACATTTATTAGATCTACAATGGTACGTTATATCAAAATTAAGTTCAAAATATCCTGTTTCAATCCCTATAATGACTATTTTGCTGCTCAAAATGTAATTGGAAAAGAAGTCTTAATACATGTTACACACCAGGTAACAATTATTATTATTATCATAATTGTTATAACTCCAAGAGTATTTTACACACAAAATGAGCAGAGGCCTCCACTTTACACACTGTTGTTACAAAAAAGACCTAGTTCAGTGTTCTGCACAAATTGTAGTAGTTTCAAAATGTCGTCATTCTTCATTTTCTCGAAGGACAAAATGAGCAATTTTACCTTGAGGTGGTTGTTGGTGTCAGCACCACCCATATTGTGCTAATTTCAGCAGTAAAAGCCGAGATCAGCACTGGAGAAGACCAGTGTGATATAAACTAACACTTTTCTAACTCTGTCTGCTTGATATTTTGCCTAAGATGGCACACTAAGACAAATTCTAAGTAATAAAATAAATATGCCGACTATTAGGCAATAAAACAAATATGTTGACTGCTAGGAAACAGGCACATGATTACTAAATATCCGTAATATTTACGACTAGAATACCAGTGTTAGTAGACCGCTGGAGCCAGGAAATTGTAACAACAATGTTAGGTATGAAGCCACTCAAGAGCACATGTCGCCTATGTGTCCAGATAGACGGAACCGCGAAGACGGTTGGTTGGTTTGGTTTGGTTTGTGGGGCGATCAACTGCGTGGTTAGCAGCAAACCGCGAAGAGATACCGACTGAAATCGTAACTTTTACGACGGTTTAGTAATCTAAGATTAACAGGATTTTATAGTAAGAGAAATAGTAAAAATGTGCATGTCCACCAGCACACATAACAGAAACACTGGCTTCAATATTTGTCGAAGCTGGAGATGGGCGCTAAAGACCAAACGCCCCGAACGAGCAATAATTACTCTTAAGGTTCCCGTTCCGCTCTTTTGCCGTTCCATATCTAATTCGTCCGCGAATCACCTCTAAAAGAACACTATGAAAAAAATATTAGTCATATATACAGAGATTTACATAATTACCGGTCTATTTTGACAGAGAGTACGACGTGGCCTTATAATGGCAGCCATCCCGACATTCACCAGAGATAATTTAGGAAAACCAAGGAAAACCTAAGTATAAATGGCGAGCTGAAGGTCAGAGCCTGGATCCTCCTGAATATGAGGTCTGTCCCTAAACAAGAGATGAGTTTCGTTCGGTTTAGCTCTGGTTTACAGTGCTGTTTTGTTTACGCATTGTTCGAGAAAAGTTATTTCATAATGTAGATAAGCTAGTGCTACGCTGAACACAAATCACTGTACACACTCTGATTGACATAAGAACCACAACAATGATGCTTAATTTCCATTTTTCGTACTGCCATCTTCCCAGTTTCTTACTTGAAAAACTGAGTACGCTTACCTTCATATTGTGTAAGAAATTGGGTTCAGAAAGAGTATAAGATGATAGTGCTATCTATTTCACAGCTTCGGTGTAAGGCTTTCCAGAAAGAAAGAGGAAAAAGAAAGTGCGAAAGTGCGTTGGGAAATGAAACAGGGGTTTTATTATTATTTACTTGCATTATATTTACGTATTTTTGTCTAACCCTAAACTGTGTTATCTAAGTAACCCTTTAATGTATAGGGCTATGGCTTGGAGAAGAGGATGGGGACTAAGTTCCTACGTGGTTGCAAATCCCAACCCCACTAACTACAGAAATCAGAACGCCACTATGTATTAGAGGCACAAAATATGATTCGGTGAACAGCCGCAACTGAAGGTCATATTGATAAGACTAAGAAATCCACTTCATTTGTAAGAGTAACTTTCTTAGCACGGCTAATTTCGGACGCTATTGGTCCGTCATCGTGTGGAACACACGTTGCTTGTCATGCCATGGGTGCGGACGGGCGGGCCAGTTAACGTAATACAATTAAATCACGCGTACTTGGCATTAGGATTCGCCGGTGCTGCCAGAAAAGCAACCGTCTCGCCTGTACCCAGTACGCCCACAGGCACATCGATTCCAACACTCAAGTCATTTCATGACGATGAAGACTATGTTAATTTTAGAAAGTTTCCATTTTTGTTCAAATATGACGAGCCTTGAACACCGATAGAATTTTATACATTGATTTATAATTTTACGCTTAATGTGGTTTCGCGGCGAGCGGTAGACATTCTTCTATAGCACCCCATACTACACAGAATTACAGTCTTCTTTCTCTTATCAAAAACTGATTCCTAATCTAAAGAGACCAGACGAAAGAACACACCTGTTCAAGGTTGTAGGAACTCCGCCGATAACGCTGTTCCCACGGGCGAGATATATTTCTACATTAAGAAAATGGGCATGTCAGAGATCGATCAATTCCTACGTGCCGGAGACGCCCAAACATTTTTTCTGGAATGGTTGTTCTCAGGGCACTGCTTGTTACTGCTCAAGTTGTTTGATAACAGGCATATGAGTCTGTCAGCTTTCCAACTTCTTCACAGATGTGATGAGAAACTTCTCTAAAATTGCCAGTCATTTTGGCTTTCCAGTAGGTCTCCAAATACAGTCCACACGAATTTGCTCGTTTAGTACGTATTATCCATATATCGTCAGGGACTTACAATGGTTCCTTACGAAAATGGAATCAACCTCTCGGTCATTCCAAGTTCACGTACTCTACATAAAGAAGTTACATTCCGAAAGAAAAAGACAACTGTCTCAAATGCAGTGCGTTCGTGTGTGTATCTTGTGAAACTACATCAGGTTCTCGTGAAAGGGCCAAATTACTACATTACGCCCAAAGCGCAGCTTATTCGAAAGATCACCGGATCAAAATGATACATCGCACGTGGTCCGCTGTTTGACATTTTCTAACGACATATGAAAAATTTTCATAATTTGGTAACACTGATGTCGATACTCGGGAGGGCTGCGAGACGTTACTTGACTCTTGAAGAAGTAATCAGTTCGTTTAACTTTTGGCATTTGCGATAAAACTCCAAAGAGCCGAGATAAAATGGCAGTGACATCCGGACGCTTAGCAGTTTCAGATCGAAGGAAAAACATACCACTACACTTTGTTTTCTTTGTTCATCACGTTGTGTGCAGCATTGTTGTACAGTTATGAGGGCGCAATTTATAGTCCTGGGAGGAATTATGGACGCTGCAATGGTATCTTTAGATGTAAATCAGAGGAGTACTTTTAATAAATACATAGGAAATATATTTACAGATCACTCGAATTTAGATTACATACGTTCAATATGTCCTCCACCAGCGACACGAACAATATCATATAGATACTCCAATTTCTCACATACTTGGATAAGAATGTTCATCGTCACTGATGTTACGGCATTACGGATCCGGTCCTTCAACTCTTCTAGGATCTGTGATAACGTTGGCGCACAAACGTTGTCTTTAATGAAACACCACAGGAAGAAGTCACAGGGCATCAAATCCCGTGACTGTAGAGGCCAGCTGAGAAGTGCTAAGTTGCCTAATGTTTGACGACCGATCAGACGGTTCGATAGACTTTATTTAGATATTCACGCACTTGGCGACTCCAGTGAGGGGATACCCTCACTTGCTGAGAAATGAAGTTGCTCTATTTCAGCCTCAGAAACAACCGGTTTTGTAATATTGCAAGGTACTGCTGACCGTTAACCGTATTTCCATCAGAGAAAAACTGGCCGTAGACAGATGAATGGGATGTCGCATGACACACGTTTGCGTTTGTCACCACGACGTGGAGTTAGTGACAGCGGTAACTTGTACTGCTTCCTAACCAACCGATGTCTCAAAACACGGCAGCTGTATCAACCCAACTGGCACGACGAAATGCTTTTGTAGGACTACGTTGACAAACTGTTTGAATTCGTGCGACATTTTCGTCGGAAATACTGGGACAGCCAGAACTCTATCCTTTACATAAAAATCCTGTGTCTACAAACTGTCGATACCGTCTGCGAATGTTCAATCTATTCGAAGGATCAGTTTGATACCTCAACCAGAAACGTCTTTGCAATATAATCACGGAATTACACTTCGCAAACTCAAAGACACAAAATTATTCCTGCTGCTGAGTAACCATTTTGCAACGCGTAACGGTGACCAAGCAAACAGAAGACAAGCGACATCTAGCGGCGAATAATATAAACTAGACAGTTTTGACAACACCGTACACTGTAAGGAAAAAAAAAGACGCGCCACGAAGGGAAAAAAAAGACGCGCCACGAAGAAATTATCCGAATGGGTCGGAAATCGGCAGATGTTATGTACATGTACAGACAAACAAATGATCCAAATTTTAGAAAAATTACATGATTTATTCAATAGAAGGGGCTTCACACATTAGGCAAGACAATGACACGTTGCTTCACCTCTGACCCTTTTACAAGCAGTTATTCGGCTTGGCATTGGATTGACAGTATTGTTAGATGTCTTGCACAGTGACATCATGCCAAATTCTGTCCAATTGGCGCGTTAGATCATTAAAATCCCGAACTGGTTGAATGGTCCAGTCATTATGCTCCAAACGTTCTCAGCTGGGCCGAGATCCGGCGATCTTACTGTCCAAGTAGAGTTTTGCAAGCACAAAGACATGAAGTAGAAACTCTCGCCGAATGTGGGCGGGCATAATCTTGGTCAAGTGTAAGCCCAGGATGGCTTACCATGAAGACAACAAAACGGGATGTAGAATATCGTCGAACATATCCTATCTACTTCGGCCATATGTTATTTTACTGCACTAACATAACTCATTTATACTTGAAGTGCCTCGTTTAGTAATTTAATTACCTCAGCGTCACCTGATTTAATTCGACAACGTTTACTTAACCTTATTTTGCTTTTGTTGATGGTCATATTATATCCTCCTTTCCAGACACTCTCCATTCTGTTCAACTGCTCTCCCAATTTCTTTGCTGTCCGTGACAGTATTACAATGTTATCGGAAAACCTCAAAGTTTTTATTTCACCTCTCTGAACTATTCATTGTTTCTACAGATTTTCTTTGGTTTCATTTACTTCTTTCCCGGTGTACAGACTGAGTACCATCGGCGACCGGCTACTGCCCTGTCTCAGTCCCTTCTCAACCACTGCCTCCTCCCAGTAGTTTACTTACCACAGCTACCTTTAGAATTTCAAAGAGTGTATCCCAGTCGACGTTGCGAAAAGCTTTCTACAAAGCTACGAAAGCTGTAAACGTAGGTTTGCCTTTCCTTTACCTTGCTATGAATAATCATAGGGTCAGTATTGCCTCTGGAATCCAGACTTATCTCCGACGTCGGCTTCTAGCAGTTTTTCCACACTACCGAACCTACGCGTAACAAATCTAGCAGTACGCCTCTGAATTGTTTCGATGTCTTTCTTTAATATGACCTGGTGAGGATCCCACACTCGAGTAGTACTAAAGAATGGGTCGCATTAATTTTCTATGTGCAGTCTCCTTTATAGATGAGCTACACTTCCCTAAAATTCTCCCAATAAACCGAAGACGACCATTCACCTTTCCTATTACCTTCCTGTACTTTACTGTGGTGATGACGTCCAGCAAAAGGTCTGACGACATTCCGTCACGTAACTGAATAAACTACTCCATTAGTCACGAGAATAATAATTCTCTCTCTCTCTCTCTCTCTCTCTCTCTCTCTCTCTCTCTCTACAAAACTGTAGTTATCTCTAATTCAATTGTTCTTAAGCGTAAAGTGGGTATTTTAAGACAGTTGTTTCCCAACAGCACCGTTTATTTATTTGGTCTATTATTACAAGCGGAAAAACTAAATTTAATGGCTTTTTCATTACTATTACATTACTCCGGAAATTTCACAAATATTAATGTAATACGGTTAATTACCCTTTCGTTTCTGTTTTGTTGAATTTACTGTTTTTTAAGGAAAAAATCGGATAGAGTGCTACACGGCGACTACTGCCTGCTACGTTCGACCACGGAAGCCAATAGCCCACTCCACAAACTGAAAATCAAGACTGATGCTTGTCATGTTGACGCAGTAGACGAAAGGAAAACGATGTAAGGAGAACTGTACGCAATGCTCTGTTATTTCGCATAATAAGTATGGCTCCACGACTGTTTGCTTTCACTCAAGAAGCAGGACACGGCGAGCAGGAAATAACATTTATTATGTAAAGAATATTCAGCGTCACAAGGAAATGATAGTCTTTTCTTTCTTCTATATATTAGCGGATTTAAACGTGAATAAATACGAAAGACTGCCTATCGGCAAAACTCGAAATGAGAAAAATAGTTATTTAATTTACTCTAAAATTAGATTTCACTGTCGTATAGCATCATCGCCGTTCTACTTCAGTACAGGGCTTTATGTTTCAGGATGCTTATCAGATATGAAAGACTGTGTAAAGATAAGCTTTTCATTAGCTATTGCAATGTAGCAGAAGAAATAACTTTCTAAGACAATGTAGTACATTCGAATACGCTGCTGAAACTGCTCTGGTAAATCTGTGTGATCGAAGATATTTTTTAACCCGGTGGAATGACTATAAAACAGTCACAATCACTGTTTCCTAATTCTCCCTGTAGAAGCAGCAAATGACCAGCGGTCCTTCGCAATTGTGTAACATAGGTCCAACGGGATTACTGGTAAGTTCTTGAGCGACACTGCGACTTCTTAAACAACTTTATAATGAGTTCCATTACCGTTTTAACGTAAGGCCTTCCGTAACTAATCAATCGCTTTCCCAGCGAACTCTCGGCTCGGGAACAGAAGTTTAAGTTGCAAGCGTACAAGGGAATCGCTAACGTTTCCAATAGGATTAAAGTCTTGAGGGATCGCAAGCTACAACAGTTGGTATCTTCATCGTGTAGCATCTCTTTTTGTCAAATGAACTCTGTGAGAAGCTGTCATGAGGGGATGCCCATGCCTATGCCAAAATTGACTTTTTCACGCATTACGGCTTAACGTGACGTAATTAGTCTGCGTCGCGTCTAATGTGAGACTGATGCGGATACTCTCTGTCTAGCAGGAAGTAAGATAACAGGTCAAGATGCTTTTGGTATGGTGATTTTTAGATATGAAGCACCAGCTCTGTTGGATGAACATAGGAAAGGATTTCCGCGATGATCTTTTTGGAGGAACTATCACAGCTGTCGCCAGAAGTAGCTTAGAGAAAATATGGGAGAACTAAGTCTTAGTGGTTGAACAGCGATAGTCTCCGATCCTGTTGAAAATCGATCCTTGTCCTATCTTTTTCGGATGACATCACGGTCAATTTCCGCCTCCCCCCTCCCCCTCAAATTTCCCTATAACTTAACTACTGCTTCTGCTCAGCATTAAATTTCGACTACTCGGAGACCAAAAGGTAAAATCTTATGACCTCAGTTGGCTGGGTGACAGACAAGCGTTTGCTCAGCAGCTAATTTGGAAAGGCTTTCCTTCCACGTGCGGAATTGTGCTTTTTCTTCGAGAAATGTGTTTTGTTTATGTTGCCGATGATGAGCGTGTGTCACGTTTTTGGGGTTGCTCACGATGAGCTAGAGAACAGAGGGAAATACCCGGTGCCAGCACATAGTTTGCTCCTCCCAAATAGCATCAAGAGGGTCGCCGAACCTGCCTCATCCGATGAACAAATCCATCAACAGTGTCATGTGCTCTCATTCCATGAAACACCTCGGAGATAATTGTAACCTAATCCAGAACCTTGGTGCAAAATCTAGGGATTAGGAATGTTACCCTACCACTTATCCTTCCTTTTGGTGGCGAAATACTGTGGATGATGTATTACTTGTGTGTGAATTTCTGCATGGAGGAAGAGGCACGATATGTTCGGAGTGTCAAAAAACGGCCGTGCGGGAAGAGAGGCAGAACAACACACGTACAGATGCCATACTGAAGAAAAAGTAAGCTCCCATAGCACTTGGAAATCAGAATAAGTTCTGGAAATGCATTGTGCTACACACGAAAAATCGCACCTGGCGTAGGAATTTTATTGTTCAAATAATAATAATAATTGACATCATTGGAAACTTTCTCAAAACATCTGGAGAGCGAGAGTTGATGTATTTTATACTGTCGATGACGAGTCAGTTAGAGACGGAAGTTCTGATGGGCAAATAAAGCGGCTGGATAGTCGGACGAGGGATTCAGTTCCGCTCCTTCCGAATGCGGCATAATTACAGGTTCTCTGCAAATTTCACGAAGCTCGAAAGCGGTGCGTAAAATATCAGTTGAATGGAAAATTCTGCAGTTGGCAATATTTTTATTCTACAAGATGATAATGTCCAGTGAAAAACATACAAATATTGTGAGGTTGTGAAAAACCCTTTCCGTGTGTCACAATGTATGTGTCGATGCTTACCACACTTATTAGTTGTTGTGTATTGAAAGGTGTGTTGTTGAACAGTAAGGTCTGAGTCCTTTAGTTGGTGGTCTTATTGGCAATAAGTAGCTTCACTTTCTTTTAGTTTTCATTACTTTCAATCGCATTCGAGGCGAGCGACAAACTAAATTATTCTGATGTTTTAGTACAATGTTTTCGCCGAAAACAGGTGTTTGGCATGGTCCAGTCCGACAGTGATGCAATGACCTGTAGGTCTTACGTAGGAAATGCAAATTTCTGATACGACAGACGCGTAGATAAATAGCATGACTATCCAGTGTAAAGCGATGAGCAATTACATTACATATTTACGGGAAACAATGACTTAAGCAAGTAATTCCTTTGTGAGCGAATGGAAAAGAGAGGGTGTCACTACAGTTGACAACCGAGAATCGCTGACTCGAGGAACGTCCACGTTACGTTGTTGTATAATCTGGTATATGTCTTGTAAGAGCTTCGAATTGTTTCAAATAACTGATAACGATATCTGGCAGATAATACTTTTCCCTGAATTTCCACCGTTAATCTCGATGTCGGCTCAAAAATTGAGACCTTTGACTGCTTGTTACACAAAGACGATATGTGCTATCAAAATAATTGCCAGCTACTTTAAGTCAAAGTAGAACGCTTCTGTTTCTCCCTGTTACAATGTTTAAGTTATCACGTAATTGCGCAGTGGTGCAGTCACTGGGATATGGAAACATAAAGTATATATTCTTACGTTACTGTATGTCCATTTACGAAATAAAATTGTGACTAGAAAGGTAATGTGTGAGATGACACAGTGGTTAAAAGCATTGGACTGCGTTCAGGAGAAGAGCGACCAAAATTCTCGTTTGGTCATCCTGATTTAGGCACTCCATGGATTCCATAAACCACTTCAGGTGAATATTTTTATTGAAAAGGGCAGGGCCGATGTGTATCCCAATCAGTGCTCGATCAAAACTAGCGTGTCGCACCCAATAACGTCGCCGTTGACGGAACGTTAAAATGGAATCTTCCCTGTTTCCTTGTTTGTTTTCATCACTCCCTGCATCGAAAATTTCTAGAGTAACTAGGCCCAACACGCCACAAAACCACAGAATGAAAGCTGTACTATACTGACATTTCTTCTTTACGTTTAATCACCAAACGAAGATAGAAAAATGTTTCACTGAATGTTAGTACGAATAGATAGATTTTACTGAGCAGGAGACCTGCTCACCGGTCCACACTAGTAAAACAAATTTGAATCAGTACTCTCTTAAGAGGACGTCGACAATTGTAGAGTACCAATTTACGTGGGTGGTTTGACAAGCCTGGTAAAAAAAAAGTTTGTTTCGTAAACTACTCGCCTTACTTCTCGATATATAGTCTCCTTTGAGCGATATACACTTCGTCCAGAAATACAGCTTTTTCATCCCATCGGAAAAAATAGTTTGTCAAACTCTGCAAAATACTCGTTGACTGCAACTGTCACTTCTTCCAAGCAAGCCTTAGTTTAAAGATAGGGAACAAGAAGAAGTCACTTTGGGGCTAAGCCTGATGAACAGGGTGGATCTGGAACCAGCTCAAAGCCCATTTCGTGCACTTTAGCCATTGTTGTAGCTGATGTGTGGGATGGTACTTTATCATGGTGATAGAGCACTTTTTTGAGTGAAAACTTTTTTTTTCAGCCAACGCAAGTTTCAAAATATTTAACAATGAAGCATAACAGGGCCCCACGTAAACTAGCATTTTCCCTTGGGAATCCCAAAAAAAAAAACAATGCCCATGCCTTATCAGCTGACAAAATGGTCATTGCCTTCTACAGTGCACTATCACGAGCCTGTGTCCATTCTTTTGATAGCCGTTTTGACTCTGGTGCGCAATAATGAATCCAAGTTTCATCAACAGTCGCAAATCGGCGCAAAAAGTCTTGCGGACTGCGATTAAACATCGCGACATTGTGCTAAAATGTACTCGATGCGCATCTGCACGACTGTGAGCAATCGCGTCACCCATCTCGCACACAACTTCTTCACAGACAATTCTACGTGCAGGATATTATGCACTCGCTCAGTTGAGATGCCTACAGTCTCAGCAACACCAAGAATATTTATTCGGTGGCCTTGCACTACTATATCATGGATTTTGTCAATTGTTTCCTTTGTGGTGAGCCGGCCTTTGTAGCCGAGCGGTTCTAGACGCTTCAGTCTGGAACCGCGCGACCGCTACGATCGCAGGTTCGAATCATGCCTCGGGCACGGATATGTGTGTGGAAATGGAAGAGGTTGTAGATGAAGATGAAATGGGAGATATGGTACTGCGTGAAGAGTTTGACAGAGCACTGAAAGACCTAAGTCGAAACAAGGCCCCGGGAGTAGACAACATTCCATTAGAAATACTGACAGCCTTAGGAGAGCCAGTCCTGACAAAACCCTACCATCTGCTGAGCAAGATGTATGATACAGGCGAAATACCCTCAGACTTCAAGAAGAATATAATAATTCCAATCCCAAAGAAAGCAGGTGTTGACAGATGTGAAAATTACCGAACTACCAGTTTAATATGTCACAGCTGCAAAATACTAACGCGAATTCTTTACAGACGAATGGGAAAACTGGTAGATGCCGACCTCGGGGAAGATCAGTTTGGACTTCGTAGAAATGTTGGAACACGTGAGGCGATACTGACCCTACGACTTATCTTAGAAGAAAGATTAAGTAAAGGCAAACCTACGTTTCTAGCATTTGTAGATTTATAGAACGCTTTCGATAATGTTGACTGGAATATTCTCTTTCAAATTCTGAAGGTGACAGAGGTAAAATACAGGGAGCGAAAGGATATTTACAATTTGTACAGAAACCAGATGGCAGTTATAAGAGTCAAATGGTTCAAATGGCTCTGAGCACTATGGGACTTAACATATATGGTCATCAGTCCCCTAGAACTTAGAACTACTTCTTACCGAACTAACCTAAGGACATGACACAACACCCAGTCTTCACGAGGCAGTATAAGAGTCGAGGGACATGAAAGGGAAGCAGTGGTTGGGAAGGGAGTGAGACAGGGTTGTAGCCTCTCCCAGATGCTACTCAATCTGTATATTGAGCAAGCAGTAAGGGAAACAAAGAAAAGTTTGGACAAGAAGAGAATAGAAGCTTTCGAAATGTGGTGCTGAAGATTAGATGGGTAGATCAATTAACTAATGAGGAGGTATTAAATAGGATTGGGAGGAAGAGGAGTTTGTGGCACAACTTGACTAGAATAAGGGATCGGTTGGTAGGACATGTTCTGAGGCATCAAGGGATCACCAGTTTAGTACTGGAGGGCAGCGTGGAGGATGAAGCTCGTAGAGGGAGACCAAGAGATGAATACAGTAAGCAGATTCGGAAGGATGTAGGCTGCAGTAGGTACTGGGAGACGAAGAAGCTTGCACAGAATAGAGTAGCATGGAGAACTACATCAAACCAGTCTCAGGACTGAAGAATACAACAACAACAACAACATGTGCGGCAGTCCAACCCTTCACACGAAAATGTTTAACAGCATAAAACTCGATTTTCTCTATTTTTAATCGCAGGGCGATAGTCAACATTGAATGAAATTGTTGAAGTTCTTTATACGATTCTTAGAATAATCAAGCTCACCAATCGCGAAGGCCCAACAAAAACGTTCCCTTCTTGCATGGAAATTTATCAGACTTACCAAACCACCCTCGTAGATGAATTTTCACACAGATGTTTGCTGACAATAAACTGACAATGGTTTTGCCATTTACCACAGTATACTGTAGTTTTTTAAGCGCCTGACATGTAAGTTTTCTGTATCGCTCAACTTATCATGGCTGTAGCCATGTAGTGAGCTGTTATGGTAGGTTAGTGGGGAAGGCGTCGACTTACGTTACGAACTAGAATTCAAATTTGCTTGATGATTTTGACGAAACATACGTAAACTTTTCGTAAAACGATCAGAACCTCAGTATTAGAAAATTTTTCTTCTATTACATCAGCTTTTTGGAATTTTGGGGCAACAGAGCATTTTGTTGAACATAAATGTATGATACACAAGATGTATGCATAGTTTCTGTTGTCAAAGTAACTAACATAAATTTTCCCATGTAAGGGACAAGACTCTAAAATTGTCATTTTTGACAGAAATGAGTTGATCAGTTTCGAGACGTATTATGTCACAAGAAATAAATTATATAGGTATCACAAAAATCTTATTACGTACCAGAGAATTGATGGTTGTACACTCAGTATTTGTTGCGGCCGCCTGTGACTAAACGTTAAGTTTTCATTAACGTTACATCTGTCAGAGACAGCAAAGGACTTTGAAGAGCAGTTGAACGCAGTGGACAGTGTCTTGAAAGGAGGATATAAGAT
Source organism: Schistocerca gregaria (assembly GCF_023897955.1). NCBI lineage: Eukaryota > Metazoa > Arthropoda > Insecta > Orthoptera > Acrididae > Schistocerca > Schistocerca gregaria. The sequence continues at coordinate 370,255,995 of NC_064923.1, forward strand.
GAACATCAACAAAAGCAAAACGAGGATAATGGAATGTAGTCGAATTAAGTCAGTTGACGCTGAGGGAATTAGATTAGGAAATGAGACACTTAAACCAGTAAAGGAGTTTTGCTATTTGGGGAGCAAAATAACAGATGATGGTCGAAGGAAAGAGGATATAAAATGTAGACTGGCAATGGCTAGGAAAGCGTTTCTGATGAATAGAAATTTGGTAACATCGAGTACAGATTTAAATGTCAAGAAGTCGTTTCTGAAAGTATTTGTATGGAGTGTAGCCATGTATGGGAGTGAAACATGGACGATAAATAGCTTAGACAAGAAGAGAATAGAAGCTTTCGAAATGTGCTACAGAAGAATGCTCAAGATTAGATGGGTAGACCACATAACTAACGAGGAGGTATTGAATAGAATTTGGGAGAAGAGGAGTTTGTGGCACAACTTGATTAGAAGAAGGGACCGGTAGGTAGGACATGTTCTGTGGCGTCAAGGGATCACCAATTTAGTATTGGAGGGCAGCGTGGAGGGTAAAGATCGTAGAGGGAGAACAAGAGATGAATACACTAAGCAGATTCAGAATGTAGTTTGCAGTAGGTACTGGGAGATGATGAAGCTTGCACAGGGTAGAGTAGCATGGAGAGCTGCATCAAACCAGTCTCTGGACTGAAGACCACAACAACAACAACAACAACAGTCACGACTGTTTCTCGTGTATGATACTGGTAAAGGACTCCAATGTGGAATCTCATTATCTACAACTTTGTAATCATTTTTTTTCATCAATTCTATCCGAATGCCAGAGTAGTTCAGTACACACCACACATAATTACATTATCGTTATAGAATAATTAAGTTCAGTTTTATTATGTTACGCAGATTTAAATTATGTATAACGACGAAATTAAATGAATAATAACAGTTAATCAAACAAAGAAGATGTTCGTAAAAAAATGGTGTTTTCCATATAAGATGAATGAAGCTATTCCAATTGTTGAAATTCTGGTAAATTTGTGGTAATAAATTTACACAAGAAAAGAGTCTCATCAAAATCGGATGTAACGTTAAACCCTACTCCACAAATTCGTCGCATTACGCCTTCACCACTCGCCTACCAGAGAAATTTGCCTTTCTCAAAAAAATATTCAAATGTGTGTGAAATCTTATGGGACTTAACTGCTAAGGTCGTCAGTCCCTAAGCTTACACACTTCTTAACCTAAATTATCCTAAGGACAAACACGCACACCCATGCCCGAGGGAGGACTCGAACCTTCGGCGGGACCAGGCCTAGACCGCTCGCCTAATCCCGCGCGGCGTGCCGTTCTCAAGTCATGGGTTGATTGACACAGAAAATGTCTACTTCGGTTTCTCAAGAAATTCCGGAGTTTTGAGCTATGCCGAAACAGGCGTCAGTTTATTTTCAAAGAAGAACATCTGTGCGAAAATTCATCTGAATCGGTGATCCAGAACCGCCGTCTTCTCACTGTCAACGATAATGGCTGTAGCCTTAAATGCTTTGGTAGTTTTACCTGTTGGAATGTGTCGATGTAAGTTACTCTGGGCGTTAAAGTTTCACAAAAAAGAGCAGTACAAGTAATGTGGTTGGCTTTCTCATATACCATGGTTCTTAATTCACACGGATTTGTTTACTTCGGCGATAACTACCGCCCAGGTTGCAAACTGTTCGTCGAAATTTTCCTAATTACGTATTTATAGAATTTACCCAGACGAGGTCGCTAGTGCACGGCCAACGTTATAAAACTTATACTATCAATACTATGTATAGCATGCACAATAGGTCAGTGAATGCCTCGCTGCGCGGCGGGCTTGCTCGTTTCATAACGTGAGATGAAGCAATTCCGGTCCTATTGGGGGAACTACCTAGGACTTTTCGCAGCAGTTTGGCTAGAATATAGAGTGAAGCGAGAGGCAAGGAGAACAGTTTACAACGAGAACTGATACGTAATTCGTGGCAGTAAGTACTCCATTATTGAAAGCGAACAAGCCTATGTGGTGTTTAAGCGTTCGTTACCTCCGCGAATCTCTTCTATTTTGGTACTGACGCAAGGAGCGAAACACAAAGCCGTAGTATTAGTTTCGTATCAGTTGTTATAGTAGTAGTAGTAGTAGTAGTAGTAGTAGTAGCACATCTTGAATGAGGCAGGGATTACTTCTGCCGTACAATTTAATAGTCAATATGCTGGGCTACGCTTACTTAGCTTCCCCCTCAGCCCCTCCCCCTCCTTTCGAAAGCAATCACGCAAAGTCTGACGGATAACAGCTTTCTTCGGCTGCAACAAAAGCTGGTGACATCGGCACACAAGAGCTTAGCGCAGTTGTTGTGGTTGGCAGGGATGGCGACTGCGACGGTGACGCTGTACTCGCACGCGCCGCGCTCCATGGGGAAATTCATGGCGCACTTGGTCGGTCTGTCGGACAACATGTGGCCGTCGTACTCGCGTCTCAAGCACTGGAGCCTGCTGCTGCACTTCGACGGCGACCCCGAGGACGAGGTCTGGCTGTGCACGCTACGGCGCAGTAGCCTGGGCGGCAGCCAGAAATTCTCCACGGGTAAGCCTTACGATGGTCTCGTATTGAGTTGTCAGTCAATCGCTCATTTTTCAATCAACAATAGTTAAAAAACTTGGACTTTTTCAACAGTGCGAGAGCAACACCATGCAATTTAAAATAAATGTAGCTGCTACAAAAGCTTTTAACTATTTAACGAATAGCAATACATTGTTAAGAATTACAGAGAACGTAAAAATATTAACAATGTGTCTGCACACTATACAGACGTTCTATATGACTTCCGTTGGTCACACGCACAACATCTAAGCTATAATCGACTTCATATCATACGTTCTGAAGCACATTTGGGAGCCCCGATGCGAGCGCAACAGAAATGTTTATTTTGAGTTGAGGAATTGTTTTCGATAAACGGGGCATACGTGAAAGATCTTTCACAAAGTCCATGGGTGGCATAGAAATCTAGGTGGCCATGAGCAGAACAAAGCATCAGCATGACCTCTATGATTGATCCATAATACAGAAGACGTTGACTTAAAAATGTGCAAAGCTCCATACTCCAATGGGCGTTTGGAGATGCTTGAATGTATCACTGACGAAATCTCCCTGCACTGTGGTGACAGAATGGCAATTCTTAAATTCTAACGCTGGCTTCTGGTTCAATGCGACTGGGCAATGATCAAAATTTTGACCTTTATTTTACATTATCTGTAGTTCTTATCGTGTATCACTATGCATAAAACAGTAATGGTCCTGTTCTGCCCTCTATGAATGTGGTGTCCATAGACCTTGCCAGACACCCTACATCCAGTGTAACCAAAGAATCCACAGAAAACTGGCAGATGGTCATCCAGACCATTACACGACTGCAGTCATCCACAGAGGTGACAAGACTCAAGGGATAGCAACATGCACATACACAAATGGCGGCAGTACACAGTATCATGTACACAAGGTTTAAAAGGACAGTGCACTGGCGGAACAGTTATTTATATTCAGGTTATTCATGTGAAAAGGTTTCTGACCTGATTTTGGGCACATGAAAGGAATTGACAGACTTTGAATGTGGAATGGCAGATGGAGGTAAACACATGGGACATTTCATTTCCGAAATCGTAAGGGAAATCAATACTCCAATATCCACAGTGTCAAGAGTGCCCTGAGAATATAAATTTCAAGTGTTATCTCACCTTGGACAACACACTGGCTGATGGCCTTCACTTAACGACCAAGAGCAACTGCATTAGCATGGAGCTACCTGTGCTAACAGACAGGCAATGGCCGGCCATTGTGGCCGAGCGGTTCTAGCCGCTTCAGACCAGAACCGTGCTGCTGCTACAGTCACATGTGGATGTGTGTGATGTCCTTAGGTTAGTTAAGTTTAAGTAGTTCTAAGTCTAGAAGACTGATGATCTCAGGTGTTAAGTCCCATAGTGCTCAGAGCCCTTTGAACCATTTGAGACAGGCAATACTCCATGAAATAACTGTGGAAATCAATGTGCAATATATGACAGAGTGTATCTATTATGACAGTATGTGGCATTAATTGTCTATGGCAGCAGATGACCAACACAAGTGCCTTTGCTAGAGCCGATGGTAGGGTTTGTGTGTGGCATTGATCCCACAAAACCATGAACCCAAGTTGTCGACCAGCACTGTGCAAACTGGTGGTGACTCCATAATGGTTTGAGCTGTGTTTACAGGGAATGAATTGTGTTCTCTGGTCCAACTGAACCAATCACTGACTGGAAACAGTTATGTCTGGCTACTTGGAGACCATTTGGAGCCATTCATGGACCTCGTGTTGCCAAATTTTTTTTATAAGTAATTGAATATACAAAAAAAAATCTACTTACCAAGCAGCAACAGGAGAACACCTATATAAAAAAGAAGGTATTACAATTTGCCGGACAGGATGAGATGGGAAGGTTATTGCTTCTCATTGGTCTGGCAAGTGTCCCTGGCCCTGTGTTCTGGACAACTTTTCTGAACTCTACCCTTTTTCCTAAACCTCACCAATCCTTTTCCCTCACCCCTCTTTCTTCTCATTCAACTTTTTCCCCAGAAGGAGCCACTGGCTCCAAAAACTATCAAATTGTAACACCTTTTTTATATGTGTGTTCTCTTACCACTGCTTGGCAAGTAGATTTTTTTTATCTATCCAATTATTTATATTTTCAAAAGTTGATCATTAGCGTTCAAACAATTTTTATGTATAACAATGTGCCCTACCAGTGGGCCACAACTGTTTTCAATTGGTTTTTAGAACATTATGGCAATTCTAGTGAATGAGTTGGTCATTCAGATTGCTCAACATGAATCCCAAGTAGTTTATGGGACATAGTCACAGCTCGAGGTTTTGTGGTATCATTCTTGCCTCTGGCACACGGGATCCTGGGTTCGATTTCTGGTGGGGTCCGGGATTTTCCCTGCCTCGAGATGACTGGGTGTTGTTGTATCGTCTTTATCATCATCCATCCCCATTATGGTCGGAGGAAGACAATGATACACCACCTCCGGTAGGATCTTGCCTAGGCAATGCTGGTCTCCCACATCATCCCCTGCACTCCTCAGAGTATGGGACCTCACCATCATCAGTTGAGAGGTTAGTTCATGCACAAAATATTACACCAGCGATACTTTCACAGTTATTGACGGCTACAGGGGCAGCATGGTTCAATATTCCTGCAGAGGACACCCAACAACTTGCTGAGTCCATGCCATGTCGAGTTGCTGCACTACACCAGGCAAAGGAATGTCTGACATGATATTAGGTCTCCCATGACTTCTGTCACTTCAGTGTATTTCATAGTTTTAAGAAAACTGTACTTCCAATGGTGTTCTCCATATGTAAACACAACTAAATGAGGAGATGTGAGTAGATCTGCCTTGTCTTTATGTTGTTCTAAGAAATAAAAATTATCTACTTGCACCAGAAACAGACATTACTGGTCATATAGCAAATGAGACATTATGTATAAAATTATTAGGGTTTACTGGGAAGCAAGTTGATATAGAACAACCATACAGGCATGTGCAGAATTACCTGGACATAACCAGGAAAAGAAGAAAATTTCATTTATTGACAGACAGTTTGGAAGGGAAGAAAAGCTACAACATGGATATTTGTCTTCGTCTGGCACCTTTCTAACATTTATACACCTGAGCACAACTCATGGTCCTACTAAAATATCTCAATTTGGTGCTGTCTTTCTCACGCCATTCCAAATTCCAGAAATGCTGTTCTGCATACTTTGATGGTGCAGTAAGCTGGATAAAATCATGTTGTGGCAGAGGGTATGGCCACGTATAAATGAATGATCCTAGAACAAAATTTTTCATTCTGCGACAGGGTGTGTGCTGCATGAACTTTTTCCACATCTCTGCAGTTGTATCAAAACCGAGCATTTTGTGGCTAAGAAACAGACTGAAGTCCCAGTTCAGTAGACAGTTTTAATTTACTAGAAATGTGTTTACCCAATTTTATCAAATAGATCAATAGTGTTTAATGTAATGACAGGAAAGAATATATTTTTAAAAAATAAGACAGAGAAAAAGTATCAACCACATTTCTCATGACACTATGACCACATTCACCAAATATCTACCTACACTACAAAGAAATATGTCGAAAACTGAGGATGATCATCATAGGGTGCACTAAGAGTACTAAGACAAAATTATAATTCAAGGAAATATTACTACATTAAGTGAAGATAAAGTGTGTATAGCTATACTATATCCATGTCATGACTTGATTCAGCTCAAATTAAGAACCCAAATATGACACTTGTGAGTGGTTATCTTTACTCTGGATTCCACAAAGGCTTTTCCAGTGTTGCATCAATAGGTTTAAATTAAATCAATTTAGTCTTATGACATAATACGAAAAATAAGGAAAAGGCACCAACTCACCTGTAGTGGACTGATATGTAGAGCATAGAAACATGTGACAGAAAACAATATTCACAATAGCTTTAGATCTCTTGCTCTCTTTCTAATAAAAATAAACACGCACAAAGACACAGGCACTCAAACATTCAACCCCAGTCTCACTTTTGAAGTGTGTGTTTGGATGTTTGTGTTGTTGTGAGTGTGTATGTGTGTACTTGCACTTAAAAAAAAGAGCAAGAACTTGAAAGGCAAGTGTGAATACTGTTCTATAGGCAAGTGATTGTCTTCCATTATTTTACATATTGTTCTATCCAGGGAATTCCAGTATTGTTATTAATCTTCTGAGGTAAACAGACAAGATGAGATTTCAAATAATCATTAATTGATAGAAACAATAAAAATCCAACAAAAATGGAGGTAATGCAGTAGGGATTGAAAATTCCTATTAGTTCCAGGACAAGTAGTTACATTTGTTGTCACCAGGACAATATTCATATGACATACAGTTAATCATTATTTTATGATGAATACTAATGTAACCACTTAGATATTAATCCAAGAACAGGAGATAAACAGAAGCAACATAACAACTGTATCTTTAATAAACTAGTAGTGTTCCTAATTATTTTGCTTTGTTGAACTTACCTTGAGAAAGTTCACAGAAATGTAAAACTAATTAACTCCAAATGCAGTTTCTAACAATTGCTTCACTTTGTAAATGTATATTTTTACTTGTTTCACAGCTGTGGACACTTTCCTTCATGATGAGATCTGTGGAACACGATAAATGAATGAACAAAACGAATGCTATTAGACAGATTGACACATGTGACAATAACACCTATCATATTAACTTTCATAAGCAATAAAAATTATTTAATAAGTTATTACAAACATCCTTCTTTTAAGCTGTCATCAAATTGTAGGATTAAAAAGCTCAGTTTTGGACTGAAAGCAATTCTTAAATTTCTGAATATCAAAATGTGTGACTGCTATCTTACTGATGTTATAAACTACGTACCAAATTATGAGTACATTGTATGAAATGAAACCAATTAACCTCATGCTAGTTTGTGTATCAATAACATAAATATCTGGATTATTGTATGATTCATACAGTCTTTAATATGCATTTTTTTTTCAGGAGGGGAAGAGATAGCATATTACTGTAAAAAAGTAAGCAAACAAGAACACCGAATTGGAAAATATGCAGAGACATTTTATTCTCTCGGTACAGTGAATATAACAGTTGAAGAACTCAAAGAAATGTGTAAAAATAATAAGTGTAATGGACGAAAATACAATGTTTTCAAAAGGAATTGTCAAGACTGGACAAGAGATTTGTGTAAGAGACTCGACATTTGGGATAGAAAAGGAAAACAAATTCGGACTTGAAACAAAATAGTTATGCAGGTGCAAACACAATATGTGTGCAGCTTATTGGTAGTCAAATGAAAAGTCTCAAGCTTTTCAGATGACTGTCAGACATGAGCTTCGAGAGGTCACAATGCTGGCAGTGTGAAATGTTTGTCAAGTATGGTGAAACTTTTCACAGTACTCATGTTTATGAAACATGGTTGCAAGTTAGAGTGTCGATACATAATCTGAATCATTCTACTTTCATGATGAATGGACTACTTTGTTTGTAACAACTAGTTTAAATTGTTACATGTAAATAGAAATGTTGGTTTGTAGTTTCTTTGTTTACATTTAAGTATAGGAAGAATAAGATGAGGAGAGTATTAAAAGACTGTAGTTATCTCTCAGAAAGTACTCAAGTATTACTTAGTCAATGCCACATTGGTAATAATGTACATAAATGTTTCTATTGAGAGATAACATATATCTGTGTTAGACATGTGTGGTGTTTCCATGTACTTAAAAGCTTGTATGTCTGTTTAGAGATCTCTTTATGGAAAGGCACAGCAAATATTTTTTTATAATGATGTGATCTCTAGTTATAAGCCAAATGATGCCATCATCTTGAAGCAACATTTCAATGAGTTTCCTGCTTATGATCTTCATAAGATGATGACGGGCAGGAAACTTTCCGAAATATTGCTTGAAGGTAATTGCTGAAAATTATTATTTATTATTATTGTGTGGCACCCATTAAGAGTTTCTCAATAACAAGAATAGGTATACTTGCACAAGTATTGCTAAACAATTTGACACAACAGTAATTATTCATTAGTGACAGAACAAATCCACATACTATGAAAGATGCTACTAGTTAAGTAGCACATTCATAATACATATGAAAATGGAGGCCTTCTTGGTGACTTAATTAAATCCAAGGTTTAGTTACAAAGGAAGATTTAATCAGTAAAAGTCACCAAGAAGGCATGGATTTACATACATGCTATTCCTTTATATGTATCATGAGATTTCTAATTAGCTAGCAGCATCTTTGTTGGATGTGAATTTGTTCCATCACTAATAAATAACAGCTGTTGCATTACATTTATTAAGCCAAATTCTCACATTTTGAGGTCTTATTAGTTTCGGAATGGAGGCCAATGTGAGATTATAAGGTGTGTCAAGAACAGCTATATTTATAAGATTACTTGCTATTGTTTTGCTTTATTTCAGAGGGTAGCCAAACGCTCTCAGATTTTGCATTATGGCAAATTCTGCATGAAGCTCAGTGAATGTACAAATATAAGTTGATAGGCAACTTTGGTATTTCTGGATTTCACACTGTAAGATTGCTTAAGACAATATATACTACTCATTATTTCATTTAGACTGACAGAAACATGATCAAAATTATTATTAATTCTTAGTTTTTGAACCATAAACTGCTTAGAATAATTATTGACTGTTTTCTAATGAAATACTGGAATAGTGTGTCAGAATTTCCGCATGTTTGTATGCATAGGCTGATAGTAATATATGACTATGATATTACTAAACAGACTATGTTTAATTCTCTTTATAATACAGAACTGGCAAGGACTAATTTTTCTGAAAAGGGCAAATGATGCATGCCTGGAATGATTTTCAGAAATTGAACCATAATCTTGCCTGGTAATAGGTGTTCACACAATTGAACAGCAAATTAATATGTAATTTCTTCTGTGTTTTGTACACTTTTAATATATTTCAACAAAATGTAGATCTGAATTGTATGTGTCAGTGATATTAAATACGTATTTATTAATTTAACTTTGTTTTAACTTATTTTGTTCCCCAACTACTGAACTTTCAAGTGCTGATGGTTATCGTAAGTTAACAGTTGCTGGAATCTTGCAATAACAATGGAATCATGTTGTACTATAACTTACATGAAAAGTGATGTTATTCACGTTGGAAATTTCTACTCCTGCTGCTACTGCTACTACACAATATTGGGAAATGAGCAGCTGTTCATGTCGGAAATGCCATTGCCGTAACTACTACTACTACTGCTACTACACAGTACTCTGAAATGAGAAGCTGTTCATGTCGGAAATGCCATTGCCGTAACTACTACTACTACTGCTACTACACAGTACTCTGAAATGAGCAGCTAATCTTAAAAACTTTTAACAGGTACCGCAGCCACACAGAGTGTTCACACGTTTTCATAATATTAGGGCTAGAGCAGAGTATGGCTTATAGTCAAGCATACTGAACCTGTGAAACAAACCAGGAAATACTCTCTTGAGTTAGCATTAACAAGCTGACTGCCACAAGTTCGGTGGCAGCACAGCAGAGCTGTCAGCTGGGGACATCAGGGGCCTCACAGCAGTCAGCTTGTTGATATAGACATCTCTAATATCTTTAGTGCTTTGGGAACTGTTGACAAAAGCATTCAGACAACCCAATGGTACACAATCAGTCTAAAAGCGGAGTGTGTAAGATGAAATCAAATGCTAAAAAGGAACAGATTAAGAGAACAAAAAACCTGTAATTTCACGATAGTAGCCATGGGATATGAACATCGGAACTGATGAATAACCAGGTAACTATTTAATTTAAACCAAATGCAAGGCTCAGCAGTGCCACAAATGGTTTAGGCTCTTTAGAGAAACAGCTTGATAAAACTGATCTTATGATTGTAGTTGTGAGTGTAGACAGCTGTTTGGCCCATAAGCTGAATTATAGGATGGCGTGAAACACACAGTTGAGAATGAGCTATGCAGTAGTGTAAAGATTGTGAAATATTTTGAAATGTCCAACAAACCTTGGCTGAAGTGTTCTCTCATACATCTCAATGCAGATCTGTGGGAAGATATCCTGCCGGGAGTGATATTAACAAATAGGTCTGATGACCACACAGTTTAGTGCCCCACAAATCAAATCACCAAATTAACCAGTAGGTGAAAGTGATACATCATCCCTCACTCAGTTGCAATACATACAGCATTACCTGCATCTAAATTCTTCTGGTAGGACGCTATTTGAATAATAATTACGGGAAATATGCAGTCTTACTAAGGCAGTATCAATCTATTCCAGTGATTTCCACTGTGTTCCCAAGCCCTTTCTTTAGACTAAGTTTATTAAAAAAACAGAGCTCCAAAACAATCACAAAAGAGACAACTGCTGGCAAAGCAAGACACTGAAGCTTGGACAGATCTGTGGATCTGACAGAACACTCATTTAGTATATTCTATCAAAATATTGTTTCACCACAGTAAAGTTTCCAGTGAGGATTTATAATTAGAATCAGCTAACATCAATGATTTGGATTGAAAAGTGATACTACATTGTTACACACACTCCATGGTGGGTGATGGGTGGTGGGGGTAAGGAGGAGGAATGGCGGGATAGGGTGGGGGAAGGTGTGCCGCTGTGTAGTGAGCAGGGCACGATGGGGACAGGATAGTACAGTTAGGTGCAGAGTCAGAAGGCTGTGCAGAGGGTAGAGGGAATGGTAGAGGGGGCCCAAGAGATGTAGAAAGGGGAAAAGAGTAGTTGGTGGATTGGTGGAGTAGAAGGCATGTGTAATGTTGGAGTGGGACCAGGGGAGGGTAGTGGAGGACAGCGTAGGTTGAAGAAAAGGGATTACAAGAATCAATGATATGTCATAGGGAACGTTCCCACCAAAGCAATTCAGAAAATATGATATTAGTAAGAAGGTGCAGGCTTTGAAGCAGTCATTGAAGTGAAGGACATCATGTTGTGCAAGACAGACAGCGTGTTAGTTGTTATGCCAATGTAGAAAGCACCACAGTGCTTGCATCTTAATTTGTAGATCACATAGCTGTTTCCACAGGGAGCCCTGCCTTTGATAGGATAGCAGGTACCTCTGGCAGGACTTGAGTAGGTTGTACTGGAATGTCTTGTATCCAGATCTATTGCAAGGATTTGAGCCATGAGGCATTGGGTTGGAATCAGGGGTGGAGCAGGGATGGACAATGATACTGAATAGGTTCAGTGGGCAGCGGAATGCCACTATGGGTGGGGTGGAGAGGATAGTGGGTAAGATATTTATCAATGAGAGGTAGTTGAAACCATAGTAGAGAGTATGATTCAGCTGCTCCAGTTCTGGGAGGTAATGAATCAGGAGAAGAGTGCTCCAGTACCTCTGCCCACATCAGACCTATCAACCACCAACAATATCTGCATTTTGATTGTTGTCATCTATTCCATATAAGAAGTCCCTTCCATACAGTCTAGCCACCTGTGGTCACCGCATTTATAGTTATGATCAGTCACATTCCAAATATGCCAAAGACCTTACAGAAGCCTTCACAGACCAATATTACACTCCAAACTCCTCTTGTGACTCAGTACCTGCCAGGACTGGAGCAAATGAATCACATTTTCTGCGAGGGTTTCGAAAACTACTTGCTGTGCGATGAAATAATAAATATCTTACCCACACTTCCCACAGTGGTATTTTGCCACCCACCAAACCTTCACAATATCCTTGTCCATCTGTCTCTCATGGCTTATATTCCTGCAATATACCTGTCCCATATTTCCTCCCACTATCGCATACTCCAGTCTTGCCACAGGTATCTCCTTATCCCATCAAAGGCAGGACTACCTATGAAAGCAGTTTTGTGATCTACAAACTAAACTCCAACCACTGTGTTTCTTTCTATATGGACATGACAGCTAACAAGATGCATGTCTGCATGAATGGCCACAGCCAAACTGTGGCCAAGAGACAGCTGGCTCTCTCAGTTACTGAATATTCTGCCCAACAAGCGATGTGCTTCACATTGATGACTACTTCACAGCCTGCACTATCTTGATCCTTCCTACCAATAACAGCTTTTCTGAATTGCTTAGGTGGAAATTTTCCCTACAACGTCTTTGGTTCTTCTAAACTCCTCAGCCTCAACCACTGCTACCCCTCTCTCCATCCCCATTGTCCTCCCCTGCTTCCACTCCAGCACTACCCTCAGCTTCTATTCTACCAATGCACCTACTAGTCTTTTCGCCTTCTCTATGTCTCTTCTCTGCCCTCTCTCCTTCCCCCTCCACAACACAGCCTCTTGATTTTGCACATAGCAATACTATATCCTGTCCACACCACACCCTGTCCATTCCCACAGCAGCACATCTTCTTCCCCCATCCCCATCCTATCCCCTCTCCACCTCAGGCCGCCTCCTTTCTCTCAGCACTCACCATGGATTACTGCCCATGTCAGACACAGGTGCAGCCCACAGTCAGAGGTGTTTTCTACTTCTGGAGGATGACTTTGTTGTCTGAAAGGTAAAAGTTTAGCAGTCTTTTTCATTGTACCTCTCTGCGACTCAACGCCTCCCCTATATGGCGAGTAGAATTCTATTCTTTCCATATTGTTGTTATTCCAGCTTGGACTTGCCATTTTTTGTTGAGGTAACTATACATATACTAAAAACTACAAATAAAAGACACAGAACTTCAGAGTGGAATTTGTTCCGCGCTTTGAAAACAGCCCACCTGTCACTCAGTGTGGTAGATCATTTTCTGTGAAGACCCACTATGAGTTTCAACTGGTCCCCAGTATATGCAGTTGGGTTCTTGTCAGCAGATTCCACAGGACATACTATTCTGTTAATTCTTTCCTTTTGGAGGCAAATAGTTATGGGGTGGGCACAGTGCATATTCATCTTGAAAGATGCATCCATCATCTACTGTTGATTGTAGGAATAGACAACAGTTTGGAAGATCCTCTCTTGATTCTGCACCAGCCAGAAATTAACCTCAATGGTGATTAGAGGCATCTGACATCTGAATAAAATCCAGGTCCCCAACATGACAGACCCAACTCCTTGTTTAATTCTTGGGATTCGATAACTGAGATATGCACCTTTGTGCCTGGCCACCTCCACACTCTTCTAGAATGACCATTGGGTGTGAGAACTGTCTTGCACTTATTGCTGAAGAAAAACTGATGCCGCTGACACAGATAGCATTCTAAATGTTCCTAGCCACCTTCTTCACACACCATAATGATGAGCCTTTGTACTATTGTCCATAATGGATACCTTGAAGCCAAATTAGTCTGGTGGATATCGTTGCACATTGTCTAGGTCTACACAGTCCCACATGCCACCAAAGAGGCAGCTTACAGTTCTGTTCCATTCTCCTAGTGGTATCTATGAGCCGTCACTGAGGCAGCTGTCATAAGCTGGTGAAGTTGCCTGTGGGTTGTCACTACCAGGTAGAGCTTTAGTATTTTGTATCTAGTGATTGTGGTTAAATGTCCTAATGATGTCACAGTGGCATATGCCAATTTGGTGGGAAACTTTCCATTCTAGCAACCCTTATTGTCGTAATGTTATAATGTGTGCACAATCTAGGCTTCAACTTGGTCTAAGTTTCAACTGACTCTCATAGACATGCTCACAGACTGGACAATGTATACAAGCTACATTGTCCCATTCACAACTAAAGACATCTTTTGCTCTACTGAACAATGCTGAGAACACAAGTTTACTTGCACTCCATTACACAGATGGCTGTTTACAGCAATTTCCTTTGGTCAAAAGCATATGGTATGAGAGGATTACATTAAAAAAAGACAGAATCAACTATATTAAGAAAATCACACACACACACACAAAAACTCAAGCACACCTCATGTACATATGACCGCTGTCTTCAGAGATAGCGGTCATGTGTACATAAGGTATGTTTGCATGTGTGAATGTGCGTATTGCTGAGTCTTCTAGGCTGAAGTCAAAGAAACTTTTTGGTTTCTGATGTTCTGTCCAGAGCTGTGCTGGAAATCTTTGGAAGCACTCCTGGTGAAGCTGAGTCTCGCTGAATGATGAGTCAGACATTGGAGAGTGGCATAAATACAGTGAAAAGTGGGCGTGGTTGAATTTACACATGATCAGCAGAGAAAATCTTCATTGGAGATAAAACTTACTATCGACTTTTGCCTGTGAAGGATAAAAACGTATTTATCAATTCTGCACAGCCACTGTCCATGTATCTCTGCACACACCCCTGTGTTTAATATGTAACTGCCAGAAGGTTCGTTGTTGTATGTCTGTTAGTTATTGTTCAGTGCTGTATTGAGTAGAAAATTGCGTTGCATAGTTTGCGAATTTCGAGGTGGTAGAGCAGCAATGCATCTGCATTAAATTTGGCATAAAACTCAAGAAAGCCTTGACACAGTCACACCAAATGATGCAGGAAGCCTACGGTGATGAGTTAAGGACAAGGTTTGATCTTCACAATGGGTCAGGAAAGGTTCTCCAAGACCAAAAACAGCTTGTCAGAAAAGTTCAAATGTCAAAGCCATGCTGACAGTTTTCTTTGATTATGAAAGTTCATGAATTCGTGCCACAGGGACAAACTATTAATCAATGGCACTACTGGGACGTGTTGCGATGCCTGCAAGAATATGTGAGAAGGAAACATTCTGGAATGCTGTGAGACAATTCATGGCTCTTGCATCACCGATAACGCATTCACACATTCATCCCTGTTGGTGCGTGACTACTGCACAAAAAACAAAGTCACTGTGCTGCTTCATCCTC